>NC_138891.1:78578427-80075224 GCF_965194825.1 Balaenoptera physalus
TGTCTCAGTCATTTTCTTTGAGAAGAGAAGCAGGGTTTATGATGCACAGCGCTCTCCTGCTGTATCCAGCACTCTTTGCTAAGGCTCAGCAGTAGCTTCTTGGGCAGGTGGATCCTCCTTAACATTAGCAACAGCCCAGACGGTAATGGCTACAGAACAGGTTCCTTCTCTGTCTCTAATTTCCCAGATTTTGAGTTGGTCTGCTCACTGTTGTCAGCACACTGGGCCACCACTTTCCTTACTGACCCTCACAGAGGGATAGGAACTCCTTAGCAGAGGGTGGACTTTTCTCAGTAATTACATTATTATAGTACATATTTCTTTATACTTCAAAATATTAATATTAACTCTATAAGGCCATAAAAATACATAACTCCCACCCGGACTGAAAGGAGTTTGTTCAGTCACAGGTATACAGGATGAATGAGGCACTACCTGAGATTCAGGGTAGATAAAAGCCACAAATTCCAGGAATTGGGAGTTTTACATAAAACACAATTTATAACATAAGAGACTGAATCTGAAGCAGGAGGTGTTAGTCTTACACATGATTCCTGAGCCAGGAACCAGTTAGGTGGGCTTGACCCACAAGTGTGCTCCGAAATGAAAAGAAACAGTTAAAATCTGCTCCTGGCATAGAGAGCAGAGCTGGCATTGTAGGGAGGCTATTTCACTTAGAGGGAATTGTGAAGCCCCCTCTATTATTAATAGTAATATTCTCTTGCCTTCTGGGAAGGCTTAGAGAGACAAGAAAAAGGTCAGTCAAAACTTGAAAAGAAAAGCATATAAAAACCGGATAGTCATATGGCATTTACTCTTTAATTAAAAATGTGTAGCGCTTTTGTCGCCTGAGGCTGTCTTTGAAATGTTAATACCACACTGGGCTTCATCAGATCTTTCAGGTTCTTGGAGTTCTGCTCTGGAAAAACAGAGAAAAGAATTCAGTGAGATTTCACAGTAGAGCCACTTTCTCTTTCTAGATTTCAATGATAGGGCAGAATATAAGGGGACATTGCATTAGCAATGAGGAGAAATAAACTACTGAAGAGAGGTGGAGATGTACCGTCCACACTTCCTAAATTATTATCTTTGATTTTTGTCTGGGCCTGCCCCTGCCCTATGCTGATTCCCTGCTACCTTCCCTCTGCAGCTCTTCCGGACCACTTCTGAGCTAAGTCTGACAGGGCAGGCAAGATCTCAGCACCTGGGCTCACCATCCTGGATTCCGAGACTCACAGCGGCTGGTGTATCCAGATAAGTGCTGGGCACACTGGGAGCTGTGCACCCTGGGATCATGACTTGTGTCTCTGTGACCAGGTTTTTTTTATAAATTTATTTAATTAATTTATTTTTGGCTTCATTGGGTCTTCGTTGCTGCGTGCAGGCTTTCTCTAGTTGTGGTGCGCAGGGGCTACTCTTCGTTGAGATGCGCGGGCTTCTCATTGCGGTGGCTTCTTGTTGCAGAGCACGGGCTCTAGGCGTGCAGGTTTCAGTAGTTGTGGCACGCGGGCCCTAGAGCGCAGGCTCACTAGTTGTGGCACACGGGCTTAGTTGCTCTGCGGCATGAGGGATCTTCCCGGACCAGGGCTCAAACCCGTGTCCCCTGCATTGGCAGGCGGATTCTTAACCACTGCGCCACCAGGGAAGCCCTGTGACCAGGTTTTTGACTTAGGGTTGCTTTGACCCCATGACTATGTGACCAGAGCATTGATATTCTTGAGAGTGCAGTTTCTCAGGGTGGGTGGAGGTACAGACAATCTGATTGCATCATGCTGTGAAAGGATGGATCACCAGGAATCTTGGTGTATTCCATCATGCATACATTCATTCTTTCAACAAATATTTATTTTAATAGCCAAGATATGGAAGCAACCTAAGTGTCCACTGATGGATGAATGGATAAAGAAATTGTGATACACATATACACACACATACAGTAGACCATAAAAAAGAATGAAATCTTGCCATTTGTGACAACATGGATGGACCTTGAGGGTATTATGCTAAGTGAAATAAGTCAAACAGAGAAAGAAAAATACTATATTATTTCACTTATATGTGGAATCTAAAAATAAAGGAATAATAATAATTTTAAAAAATCAGTTTATAGATGCAGAGAACAGATTGATGGTTGCCAGAGGTGGGGGGGTATGGAGGTGGGAGAAATGGGTAAATTTTTTTTTGGTTTAAATAAACTGAATTTTTAAAAACAATCTGAAAACTTGCACTCTTAAAGAAAAAAAGCACCTCACCAAATTTTGCCTTCCACAGCCCTCGTACGTGAACAAAGGAAAATATAAAGAAAAGGATATACACACTTCTCCTATGCCATATTTAGGGTTACTTAAGTGCTGTTCTTATTTGGATTTGATTAGGTAAAGGATCTAGAAAGAAAGCCAAATAAATGAAAAATAAGTACAAATCAAACAAACAACTTAAACTATTGCTCAGCTGAAAGCAAACGTAAGAGAAACTAAAGCCCAGAATAATGTTTACTTTTCCACAAAACTCCTTTTCAACATGTTATATACTTATCAAACCATTAGAGTGTAAATTCTATAAGTCCTATCATCTTTCAACCAGTATTCACCATGAAAATTACAACTACTGAAAACTGTTAGTATTATTAAAAGGCTACTTTCTATAGATACAAACATATCTGCTGCTGCAATTTCACAGTTTAAAAAATTTATTGAGCACTATATGCCAGGCACTGTGCTAGGTTCTGGCAGCACAATGATGAGCTTCACTGATATGTTCCCTGCCCTCTATAAAGTTTGATTTAGTTAAGTTTATAGAGTTTAATAATATAATTATACCAGTATATAAGTATAACCTGGTGTTATGAAGAAAAAACACAGGAATCCACATGATACTATAACAGGCTGACACAATCTAGTTTGGGAAGGGTTTTTAAGAAAGTGCAACTTGAGTCAGGATCTGAAGAATGAGGTGAAGAAGTGGCAAAGAACATTCCAAGCAGAGGGCACAGCAGATGCAAAGACACTGAGGCTAGAGGGTACATATTATCACTCCTCACTGATTTATTTATTCATTCCACACATGTAGGACACCCAGGCACTGTGCCAGGTACTGCGGTTACCATGGTGAATAAGATGCAGCCTATGCTCACCACATCAGACCCTTTTGGTATTAATTTTTTACTTGACCACAACTGAACTTGCCATGACCCTTGGGCATTGTGCATAGGGCACACTGCCATCCATTTATAGCTAGGACATTTTCCTCCAAGTCCTAACTAGTCTGACTTTCCTCTTCCTCTCCATTAGTTCATGTATGCTGAGGTCTCAGCATGCCTCAGACCAAGCCTAGTTAAATTATAGACTCTCTGGGCATTGTACCTCTTTCAACAATGTTGTAGGGTCAGGACTCACCTTTTCTCAGTCTGTTCACTCTCTTTCCCCTCCAGTTTGATGGTTTCTGAAAGAGACAAAAACAACTTCAGAAAATGTATTGCCCATAAAAACTAAAAGAGGGAAAGTTTGAAGAGGCTCCTAAGTCCTAGGACTCAGAGAGAAATCGTTGTTGCCATATATGTGGAATAGATGGTTCCTTGATGAGATTTCATGGGGACTGAGAAGGAGCTTCTTTCATCCAAAAAGCAAATGCCTTCTTTTGTTCATTGTGCCTTAAGTTCTAATGTTGGGAATAGGTTTTACTTACAGCTCTATTCTTTACTAAAATAAAAATACTACTGGGAGGTATAATACATTTAGTTTTAGCAATCATTTAGTGATGGGAAAATAAGTTTCCAATCCTTTTCTGAAAGTAAGGTTTAGAAGGAGGAGGAAAAGGAAATCTTCCAGATGTTGGTGCCTAAATGGGTTAGCCAGCTGGTGCTACCAAATAATACACAAGGTTGCATGGAGAGGCTCAAGTGGGAAATTTCTAGTGGGCTGGACCTCCCAAAGCCTGAGTTCCTACTGGCATGGACTTACTACTGAAGCAACTTCGGGTGAAAATTCCTCTATGTTGACTGTTATGACCGTGCTGTTGTCCCACTCTCAGCCTTACAGCAGGCGTTGTTAACCCAGGGTCCAGGGAGGAATTTAGGGACCGCAGCAATGCTTTCAACAACACCCCTGATGGTTTTGAACACTTCCTATCTTTGGCAGTTCTCTTTGTGTGTGCATGTGTGTGTGTTTAAAAATAATCAGTTTTATTGAGGTAAAATACACAGTAAAATCCAATCATTTTCCATACAGATTTTGATGAGCTTAACAAATGTATGCAGTCATGTAAATACCACCACAACCAAGATATAGAACATTTATATAAGCCCAAAGAGTTCCCTCCAGCCCCTTTTCAATCAAATCCTTCCCCCCACCCCATCCCCTGTAACCACTGATCTGCTTAATGCCACAGTAGTTTTGCTTTTTCTAGGATTTCATGTAATGTGTAGTCTTTTCGTGCCTAGTGTCTTTCACGTAGCGTAATGCTTTTGAAATTCATTCATGTTGTTTCATGTTACCAGTAGTCCATTCCTTTCTATAGCTCAGCAGTATTTCATTGTATATATATATAGCACCATTTGTTTATCCATTCACCAACTGCAAAAATTCAGGATGCCAGGTTTTCAGTATTATGAAGAAAACTGCTATGGACATGTGTGTGTGTGTCTCTGTGAAGACATATGTCTTTATTTCTCATGGGTAAATATCAAGGATTGCTGGGTTGTATAGTAGAGCATAAGAATTTCAGTTGTTTAATAGACTCTCCAACATCTGACATTTATCAGTCCTTTTAATTTTAGCCATGTTAGTGGGTATGGGGTGGTATCTCATTATGGTTTGAATTTGTATTTCCCCAATGACTAATGGTGTTATGACTGTGAGACTGTGCTTATGGGCCATTTGTGTATATTTTTATGTGAAGTATCTATTCAAGTCTTTTACTTTCTGCCTTTTGTTATATGGATTGTCTTCTCATTACTGAGTAGTATTATATAAGTATGTATTCTGGTTATAAGTCCTTTATTATATTTATATTTTGCAAACATTTTGTCCCAGTCTGTGGCTTGACTTTTCATTTTCTTAACAAAGTCAAAGGGCAAAAATTTTTAATTTTGATAAAGTTCAGTTTATCAATCTTATCTTTTTATAATACAGTTTGTGCTTACCGTGTCCTATCTGAGATTTGCCCAACCTAAGCTCACAAAATTTTTCTTCTATGTTTTCTTTCAAAAGTTTTTTAATTTTAGCTCTTATTTTAGGTTTATGATCCACTTCAAGTTATTTTTTTGGGTGTCTAGGTTCATACTTTCCCATGTGGATATCTAACTGACCCAATACCATTTGTTGAAAAGACTATCCTTTCTGCATGGAATTAACTTGGCACTTTTGTCAAAATCAGTTGACAAAATCATATTTTTTGACTCTCCATTTTGTTCCATTGATTGATATGTCTGTCCTTTCACCAGTGTCACACCTTGACTACTATAGCTATATAATAAATCTTGAAATTAGGTTGTATAAGTCCTCCATCTTTGTTGTCATGTTTCAGAATTGTTTTGGCAATTGTAGATCCTTTGTATTTCCACATAACTTTTAGAATAAGCTTTTTAATTTCCACTAAAGAGCCTGCCAGGATTTTGATTGATGGTGCATTGAAACCAAAGATCAGTTTGGGGGAACTGGTATCTTAATAGCTAGTCTTCTAAACCATGGACACGGCATAATTCTCCATTTATTTAGGTCTACTTTAACTTCTGTCAGTAGTAATGTTTTTTAGTTTTCAGTATACATACAGGTCTTGTACTTGTTTTTAAAAATTAATTCCAAAGTCTTTAATATTACTTGATGCTACTGTAAATGGTATTAAAAAATTCAGTGTACAATTGTTTGTTGTTAGTATGTAGGAAAACAATAGATTTTGTGTATTGACCTTGTATCCTGCTACTTTGCTACACTAAATCAGTTCTAATAGCTTTTAATGGATTCCTTAGGCTTTTCTACAAACATGATGTCATCTGCAAAATAAGGCAGTTTTACTTCTTTCTTTCCAATATGCATGCCTTTTATTTCTTTTTCTAGAGTTGTGGCACTGGCTAGGACCTCCAGTACAAGGTTGAACAGAAGCAGTGAGAGTGACATCCTTGCCTTATTCCTGATCTTAGGTGAAAGCAATCAGTCTTTTATCCTTAACTATGATGCTAACTAAAGGATTTTAGTAGCTGTTCTTTGCCAAGTTGAGGGAATTCTTTTGTATTCCTACTTTTATAAGAGTTTATCTTTCTTTTGAAAAATTATGAATGGGTATTAATTTTGCCAAATGCTTTTTCTGTATCCATTGACATGTATTCTGTATCCACATGATTTCTCTTTTCAGTCTTTCAATAGGTGAGTTTTATTGCTTGATATTTGGATGTTAAACTTACCTTACATTCCTGGAATAAACCCCACTTAATCATGATGTATAATACTTTTAATACACTGCTAGATTTCAGTTGCTAATTTTGTTGAGCATTTTGGCATCTGTGTTCACAAGGGATATGTGTAGTTTTCTTTTCTTGTAATGTCTTTTTCTAGTTTTGGTATTAGGGCTCCCCCTGCCTTCAGAGCAGCCTAGAAACTGACTCCAGGCAGTAAGTTGTGGACAATCATAGGGCTCACCTCATCTTTTCCCTTCTCTCAGGGACTATAGTTTTCTGTAGCCTGTTGTCCAATATCTGAAAACAGTTGTTACATATATTTTGTCTGATTCTAGTTGTCTACAGCAGGAGGGCAATTCCTGTAGCAGTTAATCCTTAATGGGAGGAAGGAAAAGTCTGTCTCTTCTATATAATTTTAAAAGAGCTTTAACTGTTAGAAAAGTCTCTTATTTCTTTCTACCTTCTTATAACCTTCATCGAGATACCCTTTAGAGCCTCAGTTAAGTATGATCTTTGCACCCTATGGCAGTTTTTAGATATTTAAAGGCAGCACTTGTGTCCTCCCCAAGGCTTTTTTTTTTCCCCCAGGCTGAGCATTCTGTTATTTCAGATACTTCTTTTTTTTTTTTAATACATCTTTATTGGAGTAAAATCGCTCCACAATGCTGTATTCATTTCTGTTGTACAACAAAGTGAATCAGCTGTATGCATATATATATCCCCATATCGCCTCCCTCTTGAGCCTCCCTCCCACCCTCCCTATCCCACCCCTCTTGGTCATCGTAAAGCACCGAGCTGATCTCCCTGTGCTATGCAGCAGCTTCCCACTAGCCATCTATTTTACATTTGGTAGGGTATATATGTCGACGCTACTCTCACTTCGCCTCAGCTTCCCCCACCCCACCCGCCGTGTCCTCAAGTCCATTCTCTATGTCTGCGTCCTTATTCCTGCCCTGCCACTAGGTTCATCGGTACCATTTTTTTTTTAGATTCCATATATATGTGTTAGCATACGGTATTTGTTTTTCTCTTTCTGACTTACTTCACTCTGTATGACAGACTCTAGGTCCATCCTCCTCACTACAAATAACTCAATTTCGTTTCTTTTTATGGCTGAGTAATATTCCATTGTATATTTGACTGATCTTCCAGATACTTTGTAAATCTAGTTACATTCTATTTTTGTCAAAGTTCCTCTTAAAAATAACAATGCTTATAGCTGAATACAGTATTTCAGGATGTCTGTACACCAACACAAATAATATTATCCTTTCATACTCATGACAAAATCACCACCGTTTTTTTTTTAAAAAAGCTTCTATTTTAAAATGAAAGCAGACAATAAAAAGACAGCTTCTAAACTTTTGGATTTGATTACAAATTTAGCATTTTGAAGAGCAGATATGATGATATCACCTGGTTTCAGTTTTTAAGCCCTGTGACACTTTCTGTTTAAATGGTGGTTAAAAATGATTTATTTTGGAAAAGACATTTTCCCTTTAAGAAATCATTCCTGAAAGAGCTGAGACTTTTCCAAGTTTGGAGGAGGGAGGCAAGTTGTACAAATTGTAGGTTGCTAGGCACTATTACAATACAGATTTTAGTCAGACAAGAACCAAATGAGGAAGTAAAACTTCAGGAGGAGCTATTTTAGTCTTTCTCCCCACTGGGTAAGCTGAGAGGGTAACTTCTGATTGGGAAAAGACAGTAATTGAAGGCTACAATTTCTCATGCTTTAACTGCCCTATTTGACAAAACAAAAAAAGAGAAGAGAGATTAGAAACCAGCTAGAACAACCATGGCATTTCCCTTTTATTCATTTAACAGCCTAAACAGGGTAAATATGTACGGTTGAGGAATAGAAAAACTGTAACTACTGAAAAATCACTGGAAAGGACTTTTGACACCAAGTTAGTTAGTTGGAGGGCTGTCTCCTCTGAGAAAAGGATTAATATTGGATTAGGAGGAAGCTGCATTGTTGGAGAAATTTCTACTCATCAGTAAGCTTGTGTCTCTGTGGATGGGTCATGACTGTTTCCATGTTTGTCTACTGGCAGAATTTAGTTCCTTGTGGACTGAGATCCCCATTTCCTTGCTGGCTTTCAGCTGGGGGCCATTTCCAGTTTCTAGAGGCCACCCACATTTCTTGGCTTACGGCCCCTTCCTCCATCTTCAAGGGCAGCAGTGGTGCGTTGAGCCTGTCTCAAGCTTTGGATCTCTCCTCCTTCCATTTCATCTTTCTAATCCAGGTGGGAAAGATTCTGTGACTCATGTGATTAGATTGGGTCTACCTGGATAATCCAGGATAAACTCATCATTTTAAACTCAGTATGTTAATCACGTATGAAAAGTCCCTTTTGCCATGTAGGATAACATGTTATAGATTCTGGGGTATATGAGGTGGATATCTTGTTGGTGGCATTATTCTGCCTATCATACAGCCAATGCCAGGGGTATCCACAAACAAGTGCAGACATTGCTGAAGTTACAAAACCCAGTTTTACAAACATCTCATATCTACGTGGCATGGTTACTTGGTACATCTCCCTCCTCCAATGATATCAAGGCTCTTCTCTTTGACCAAACTTACTGGCACATGTGACTATCTGACCAAACAACTTTTTTCTACCAATATTCTTTATCACGTTCTTGAGGGGTTCGTATATGTACTATGCTCTCTTGTGGTCTTCTGCCTTTTAATACTCATAGCTCAATTTGACCATCTCAAACGCAACAGACGCCCTTACAACTCTCTCATATATACAGACACACCCTCTTTAACTCCCTTATCTAGTCTCCTGAATTTTTCTGATTGCATTTTAGGGGAAGAAACATTTTACTTGGCTTTTCTCCATCCCTTTTCTTTGTTTCGTTTGTAAGCTAATCATTCCAATGCAAAACCAAATTTAGGAGACAGCTTATTTCCAAGCAGAAGGTTGCTTCTGCACATTTAGCTAATTCTAAATAGCAATGAGATTGAGAGAAAGAGAAGTTCAAAATTCTCGCTTTGAAAAGTCAAAGCCTAGACAAGCATGATATAACTGTACATCTGACCCTGCACTGTGAATTTTACACTTTTGTATCATAGAAATCTCTCAGTATACCCTGTACTTTGGCAGTTTGAATGGCTCTGCCATATGCTTTGTGTTAATGTATTGAAACTGGATCATCACTCCTAAATTTCTTGTGTTTGGAATACAGCTGGATGAAATGAATGACTGCTAATGTCATCCGTCTATTCTCTAGATGGATCTTAAAATCAGTACCCTGAAATCTTAAGATGCTGACCAGAAGCATTACTCAGCTTGTGCTTTTTACCATAAGTGAGTAAGAAGCTTTTACCTTAATTATTAGCACCAACCAAACTTTTACTGGAGGCAATTACTGAGATAAAGTCCAAGCTTATCTTACAACTTCATCCAAACCAGCCCAAACCACAAACAGGCATGGGATTCTTATAAAGTCAGGAACCACTTTGCCCCCCCTTAAACACAGGGCATTTTTACAACAGAAGTCAATGGGGAGGCTGCTCAACGCAGTGCTGTTTAAAATAGCAAAACTATGGGAACAACCCAACTGTCCAACAATATGGACTTGGTTAAATAAATTAAGGTGTATCCACATAACGGAGTATCTTGCAGCCATTTTAAATGATGCTGTAGAATAATACTTAGTGACACTGAAAATATTCTTCCAACATTTAGTATAAAAAAGTTAGAAAACAGTACATGTTATATTATTCAAATTGTGAAAAACAGTCCTCATAATACTATCCCACTTATGGAAAAATAACAGATTAATACATAGAAAAATCTGGAAGTTATACACTAAAATGTCGGCATAATCATTTTTTCTTACTGGTAGAACTATAGGTGATTTTTATTTTCAGTATATTTGGTAATGGATATGTACTACTTGGTAATCCATATGAGTTAATATTATTTTTTAAAGTCAGTGGGGAATAATTCATCTAACTTAGTTCTCAGTAAACCGAGACTTTTAGAGATGAGAAGGCAAATCTTATGGTCACCTAATCCTCCCCTTCTCCCACCAAACATCCCTGCCTGAACATCATCAGGTCCATAATCGTGAACATTTAGAAGTGTTTTCACCATTTTACTTCATTGAATTCTCACAGTAACCTCATGAAATAAAGTAGGTAAGGCAAGGAATAATCAGCTTTGTTTGGAAACCAGAAGTACATTTGTAAACCTTAGGTTAGAAGTGTTGCCTTTCCTGGAAATCCAGGCAACCTTATCAGCTGCTGAGTCCCGTCTATATGGGCTCAAAACCCTGAGGGAACCTTTTCCTCCGAACACCTGCTGACTTTTTGCCAGCCTGGGGCTCAGCCAACGAGCTCCAGAAGGCAGCTGATCGGAAGTTAGCTGCAAAGTGGCAATCTGCAGAGAGGACAAGCACTGACTCACCACATTCTTTAGAGGGGCCAGGCTGCTTCTTCTTCCTTTTCTTTAGTGTTAGAAAGAACACCATCCCACACACAACGACCAATGTTACAAGTAGAGCTGCAATCCAGAGGATGTGGTCTGGGACAGGGGGGCTTGGCACAGGTGGCTTTGCATCTAAAAATGAACCCAAGTTTTCAATCAGCCAGGAAGGTTGATTATAAAAGCTTTATAATTGCTGCTCTTCGCTTTATTTACATGCCAGCATCTCCTCAGGGCTCTTCTGCCAAGAGCAGCCTGAAATCCACATGATTTGGGCCATAGAAAATCCAAGTCTCAGGGCCTCGGCAGCTGACTGAGAACCAAGCCAGTGACTCTGACCAAGTGCCTGGACTGAGCTGCCTTGCCTTCCCTTCCCAGAGACTGAGATGACAATGACCGTGATCTAGAAGAGGGTCACCTTGGCCCTCGGTTCTGGAATCTGGGTAATGTACCTGTACTGAGGCTCTGAAGGTACAGTCATCTGGGCAGCATCCGGCTTCCTCCGCCCCCTGTGTGGTCAGGCCCCAAGTTTTGAAGTTTCTCTTATAGTAATTCCTCCATCCACTATCATCTCTAAATCAGGCTCCAGACACCTCTCACCCGGACAAACATAGCAGCCTCTTTACAGGCCTCCTATCTCCAGCTTTGTTTGTTCTTTCCCCTGATGTCTAGGTGGACTTCCTCAGGCATGGCTTTCAGCCTGTCTCTCCTACTGGAAAACTTTTGATATGTCTTCATGCCCTGAGGATCAGGGTCAGAATCCGCTCCTGTGAAGTCAGGACTTACTTCCTTGCACAAGGACTCCTAAACTTACAGGAAGTTAAAAAACAGGCTTTGGGCGGAAAAATTAAGACTGAGTGGCCCATCTTATAGACATTTATGGGAAGAGGTCTGGTAGTTAATCTCAAATTACAGGAGAATAGGGCCAGCTGACCTCCCATTAGCTTAGGGGCATTTTGTGGACCCATGCCCTGTTCCTGGGACCTTAAGAAAAGGAGTTGTTGGTACTGCAGGCCACATTCAACACGTTTTGAGTCTGTCCCAGTTTAATCTCACTTGAACCTGTTTGGCATCCCAGTAAAGGAGGGTAATACTTGTTAACATGGAGGCTGCTACCTTTTGATACCCAAAACGATTCCTTGACACAGGGCCTAACCTATATCTGATCTAGCCATAGAATAGGGACACAAGAGAGGCAAGCCCCATCTTCCTGAGGCAGCTAGAGCTGAAACATTTCTGAAGATGGCGGCAGCTAGGAGGGTTTTGGTAGCAGTTGAGAAACGGCAGGCAGGTGAGCCACGCTGAGGCTCTAGTGGTGGCGAGGCTCTGTCCCTGTGGGGGTCACGGCAGAGAGCCCCAGGGAGTGTCATGTGTGGTGATGTTGGCAGCGCCAAGAAGGTGCTAAATTTCAGGACAGCATGGGAGAGGCTTCTATCAGGCCAAGAGAGGCTACAGTGGAAGCAACCAGGACAGGCAGAGTGACCTCGCCAGTTACTGAACTGTCAAGAGTCAGAGGTGTCTGATCAGAAGGAAATCAGCACCTGCCCAGGGGACTGGCCCACTGGTACAGCTAAGCTGGCTGGTGGGGACTGGCCCCAGGGGCTGTCCGTAAGAATGCATCAAGAGGCCAAGTTATGTTTGAACAATGAAACACGAGGAGAGGGGAGGCATTAAAGCCAGAGGATGGAGCAAGGAGCTGGATGGATGCCTTAGGAGGGGGCAAACCAAGGGGCCAGAGGTGGAGGAGGGGCCAAGGCAAACAGAAGGCAGATGGGTGGGAGGAGGGGTCAGGCTCAGAACAAGCAGTGTTGAAGGCAGTGTGGGTACAGAGTGCCTTTACTGCAGGAGAGACTTGCAATTACTGCTCCTCAAAAGTGGGGTCTCAAATATGGAGGTATTCTAGGGCAAAGCCAGGAATTTAAAATGGCAGGCTCCTATTAGTGTACACTGCTTAGTTCCAACCCTCTCCCAGTGGGATTGGCCCCCATAGTACACTGTCAACATGCCACAAGCATTTCTGCTTCTGCGTATTTCCTTGACACATGTGTACTGATGGCCACCACTGCCTGTGCCCATGGCAGATACTGCTAATAGATTGTGGCCCTCTCACCTCCCAAGCCTGAATGCTGTTTCAGAATTTTTCAGAAGCTACCACAAGTTTGAGTACCTGTCACCTCTTTCCCACACTTATTAAGCCCAGTTATTTCTGTTATGGTAATATAAGGTCCCATGTCCTTTAGGAAGCCTTTACTGACCCTCAAGGAACTTGCCTATCTCTGAATGCCTATAAATCTTATTATCAGCCACTCTTGTTTTTAAATTTAGTTGTATATTTCCATGGGATATAATTTAGATTCTAATTCAGTCCTTTTACAATCCAATTTACCATGTGTGTCCATCGTGGAGTTCTGATTCTATTAGAAGGGCAGAGAGCATGTCTTATACCTTTTGGTTTTCTCCCCTGAAACCAACAATGTCTAGAATGGTTTTGTACTCATAACAAGTGCTGTATGTATATATGAATGTGTGTGTATGTGTGTGTGTGTGTTTTAATGAGTGGAAGAATTTTAGCCTGGAGAAATCCTGCATCTTTTAACCTAAGCTCCAGAATCTTCTATCTAAAGGTAGCCCAAAAGACTGGGCCAGTGTCAAGGCTAAGAACATGCTTCCTCAAGAGCAGCACAGGTTCATAGCCTCTTGGACCTTGTAGCACTCAGATGAAACAGGAGCCCTCTGTCTGGGTCTTTCCTAACAGTATCAAAATGGCCCAGTTGGAGGTTTCCTGGCAAGCAGGGGACATTGGATGCTCTGCCTTACCCATCTGTGTATAATACCTGATAAAAGAAACTGTCAGGCTTACCTATATTGCAAGGTGGCGAGAAAAGCAGTGTCTTCGTTGGCTCAAGTTGCAAGACACAGAAGATGCTCACGTTTGTTTCAGGAGGGATGGAAAAAGACATGCTGATAGAAACGTTGTACAGTTCTGTGATATTATTTTGAGATTTCTTCATGACAGTGTCATGCTCAGTAGTTGAATTCTTAGTTTTTAGCAATATATACATCCTCTGAGGTTCTGGGTAACCTTGTGTAGATGAGCAGGTCAAATTTATGATGTTAGAATTTTCTGTTTGATTAGGAATTAGATTTATTTCTGGTTGACTGAAGTTAGCTGAAAGCAGAATAGAGATACAAAAAAAAAAAAAAAGAAATCAGTTTAAATTTAGATGTATCTAGAAGGGAACAACAAATAACTAGGTATCCTGGGAACTCACTGGGGACACATCTGGCAGGCCTCAGGGTGTCTAAATTGTGGGCCTCAGCCCACGGTGAGAGCCACATAGTGATCCCACATTTATTTTTCAGGAACGGAGTTTGGGGCCAGCATGCTTACTTCCCGCTTACCCCAGTCAAGGAGGTGCTCTCTGAGCAACAGGGGGGCTAGCCCCTTCTGCCAGCCAAATCCCTTGCTCTTCTTCTGTAGTCAGTAGATGCTGTGCAGGTTCTACATACTAATTTATAATTTAGTCTATTGTTTCTAAAACTTCAGTGATTAGCATGATATTGTTACAAGTTTTGCTATATCCACCCACTCCTTAAGCACTCTGCTTGTACCTGATGTGGCCGGTAGAAGGTAGATTGCCATGGTGTTACCTACTTTAAACCTCATTAACAATAATTCATCTGGACCTAGTAATCCCACACCTGGGTATCTACTCTAGAGAAATGAAAACTTACGTTTACACAAAAAATTTGTACATGAATTTTTACAGCAAATCTATTCATAATGGCCCCAAACTGAAAACAACCCAATGTCTTTCCATGGGTTGAGTGGATAAACAAAAATGCTACTTAGTAATAAGAAGGAACAGATTTTTGATACATGCAACAACTTGGATGACTCTCAAAGGCATTACGTTAAATAAAAGAAGCTGGTCGTAAAAGGTTACATACTGTATGACTTCATTTATGTGACATTCACACAAAGATAAGACTATAAGATGCAAAACAGGGGTTATGGGTATAGAGAGGATATGACTATAAGGGCATAGCACGGGGAAATATTTTTAGGGTGCTGAAAATGATTTGTATCCTGTTTATATTGCTGGTTATATAAATCTATACATAAGTTCATGTTTATAGAACTGTACACCAAAATAAAAATAATTTTACTGTATTTTAATTTTAAAAAATCTGTAGTGACATTTAGGTTTTTCAAGGCCTGGAAAAACAAGGGAGCTGGTTTGTCAGCTTTTGGATTGTGTGCCTTGGGTTATTTCCCTCCTGTCTACTGGGCTTATGGTTGGGCAGCAAACAAGTCATAAGCAACCTCCAGAAGGCTGAAGGGAAATCCCAAATCAGCCAGCTGTCACCCTTGGTAGGAGCTCCAGGCAAAGATTTAGTAGGTGAGAACTCTTGGACTAAAGGAGAAAATGAATGTAAAAGAGATTTGAGACCTATATGGTTCATATAAACTTAAGGGCCAAATCACCCATGGTTTTCACTTAGCCACATTACCTTGGTTTAGTTAGCTCTATCTGGTCCCCAAAGCAGATTCTTACAGATCATTCAGAAGTAAACTATAAAAAGTACGAAGGACTCTTAGTTCCCTACTCCCAAGCCCTGCACTCCCTTCAAACGGGCTTCCCAGAATTGGCTGTCCTCTGCCTCTCTCGAGGCAGCCCTCCCCCCCACCTATTGCAGTCTCATCTGAGAAGGCCCTGGATCTGAACGCGCCATTGGCTACATACCCAGCACTGACAGGTCAGAACTCATCTGGTAGATGGGTACCAGTCCTTGGGGTCCTTTATAATGGATGAAACATTGGTAAGAGCCCTTGTCCTTGATCTGAACGTTGTGGAGTCGCAGTGTCCAATTGTCCTGGTCAAAGCTCGTGCGGCCTATATACTTGGGATGAACATTGTGAGGATTCTCTTGGCCTCTGTACAGCTCATAGAGAACCAACTTATTCTGGTCCTGCCAAAATATCACCAGCTTATCCAGGCTTAGGTTTTGAGAGTTTGGAAAGTGGCATGGCAGGTCTCCAGTCTCGTTGAAAAATGCCTGACTTTCCAAGGAAGCAGCACCTAAAAGAAGGAAAGGTGGAAAGTGGGGAAAGAGACACAAGAGGGAAGAAAGAAAGAAAAAAAAAAAAAACCAGAAACTCCGTTTCTCTTTATAATACCCAGATGCTATCTTATCAGTAATGATCTTGAAGAAGTAGATATTAGACTCTGGAACTGTGCATACACATTGGCGTGTGCAGAAAGGAAGGGGCTTTTGTCCTTACTCTATTGCTAACTAACTGGGTGGCCTTGTGCAAACTGCAACTCCTATGAGGCTCAGTTTCCTTATCTGTTTAATGAAGGGGTGGACTAAATGTTCTAAGGTTCTTTCCAGTACTATGGTTCTGTGAATTTAAATCCCAGAACACAGAAAATCAGCAAAGTTAGACAACTCATTCACCCATTGGTTACTTCCCTATAATCTGAATATTGATTCTCTTCACTGTAGCTGTTACAGGCTCCATTACTTCTTCACCATGACCAAAAGCTCCCTTCTCCCCTCCCTATCCCCTTATCCCTTGGCCTGCTGTGGTGAAAAGAGTTCCGATATCCCTCCTTTCATTATGCCTCGGTAGCTGGGGATCAGAGTGAATAATATCTTTGAAATTCAAATAGTTCCCTTTATAGAGTTTCCCTCATGACTGCTGCTCCCATGGCCAGCTCTCCCAAGGGTATAAAACAGTTTGGAAATGACACAAATGGTCAACCAAGGCCTCTATTCTGTGACCTCTCTAAGCTCTTTCAGAGATCAGAAAGGGAACTGGGCAGATTTGATGGTTGTTTTGGGATTGTGGTGGTCGAAGACCATTTAAGGTACATGAATGAAATGCTGGAAATGAATCATAAATGGGAAGGTGAGGATGTACTTTTGGAGTACTGGGGAATCCCCAGGTACCACAGATTTGCTCTCCCCAGGATGCATTGCTTTTGGAAATGTTTTCAACCCCTGGAGAATGTGCTGGGAGAGTTCAGAGAAAGGCTTTCATCCCTGAGGGCATATTGGGGTTTGTGGAGGGATTTGGGTCTCCTCACTCCTTAAATGTGATTGATTATAGGGTCTCTGTAAGACCTATTCTGGATCACAGAATTGCTTGAGACCCGGCCAAGAAATTAAGTAGTGGTGAGTGAGAAGTGCAGGGTTAGGGGAGAAATGCTGTTTCTTAGTTAATATGAAGTTAGACGCCACCTTGGGGAGGGAGTTAGGATGGGTTCTAAGTAAAGCTTCATCATTCCAGACTTCAGTAAAGGGATGTTGACATTAAGGAGGAAAGGAGAAGCGGTTGGTGAGGGAGATGAGAGGAGTTATCTGAGGTGTTCTTTCAGGGGTGGTAGGAGAAATTAAATTGATCTGATCAATAGGTTTCTCTTCTAAGAGGGAGTAGAAGAGAAATAACAGTGACATGCACTTGGTGAAATTGAACTGTGTGCAGAGTGGCCCAGTGAGAACCATAATCAAGGGGGTGGGTGCCTGGGGTGGTCTTGAACTCTATGGGAAGGGACTCCAGTCATCAGTGAGAGTCGGCACAAGTTTGAATCACTGCCTATTGCACTATACTCACTAGAAGCCTGTGAAGCCCTTGAAAGCAGAAAGTACAGTCTGTACAAGATGCATTCCCATATTGGAGGGAGGCGGGAAAACTACCTGGGTACCTGGAACAGTGAAAGGGGGACCTAAAGAAGACTTACTGTGTTCAGTAACTACTTATCAGGCACTCCTGGGGTGCTGCTACTCCTCTGCTGAACTCTGAATGATAATGTAAGGGTGTCACCTACTGTAAAAGCTTCTAGCAACTATCTCTGGGGAAACTCATGCTGGTTTTATCACTAACTTGCCATATGATATAGAGCAGATGACCTGGTGGAGAAACCAAACACATAGTTGAAAATTCTGCCAGTTAACAGTCACCATTATGTTATTATTCAGCAGTGCCTCTGGCCTGGAAATGACTTTGCCTTTGGCTTCTTCTGTCTTCCTAATTTAGGGTTGCTTCCCTACAGAGCCTCACAGAGCCTCTTCTCCTGCCCACCCATTCTCTCCACTCACAGAGGGGTCCAAGACCCAGGCTCCCTCTCCCAAAGATTATACGGAATTTTTCCACCCATGTAACTGCTCCCCTCTCACCTGCCAACCGGAAGTGTGGTCTGTGCTCTAAAGGCATTGGCATCCCCAAGGGGATGCAGAATCCCTGGCCCCACTCCAGACCTTCTGAGTCAGAATCTGCATTTTTAACAGACCTCCAGTTTGAGAAGCTGCAATAGAGTATTTCTATCTCTGCCTCCAGAGTGGAACAGACAGATGACGGAACAAGAAAAATTTGTTTCCATCCACCCTTCCCCAAACCCTGTCTCTTCACCCTGGGGTGGAAATCACTCTGAAGTCCATTCTGAGTGGAACTGAAAGTATTTCACAACTTACACTCCATAGTTCCTCACCAACCACTGGCTTCCATGACATCACTTAGAGCTATGCATGCTAATTGCCTCTCTGACGATATGGGGAAGATTTAGCTCAAAGTCTGTTTTTTCTAAGTGGCTTCAGGCCTCCCCTGTTATGACCCCAAACCTCACGCCGCCCAGCTACGGGACTTGCTGGGCTCCACTGGAGGGTAAGCATTGAGATTCTCTCTCTTCCCTAGCACTTGAGTCATAGAAATGGTCTGGGTCTAGTTATAACTGGTTGCTATGATGATGTTAGGAGCTAGGCACTCAAGAATCCATCTAGACACCTCCCTAATCAGCTGGAGACATTTCTTTCAAAGGATACTTGAGGACGTCATCAGCAAGAAACTGTTTGGCTGTCAGACAAAAACTACAGTCTTCTAACTTTGTGAGGTTTCTGACCCCACCTGGGACTTCAGTCTTCCCCAGCTACTACCCCGCATGCATGTCTTATGTATTCTAGGGTCATATCTTCCTCATATTACTATGCTTATCTGTACTCATGAATTTCCCTTCTTTTACTAAACTTCCTCCAAAGCTTTACTAGGCCCTCTGGAAGCCTCATTCCATTGTAATAAACTCCTCTATGTCTTCAACCTCTTCATCAAATGTTTCCCCCAGGGTTGTGCTTTAACTGAAATCTGGCCCAACCCAAAGAATGTCACATGCCTCCAGCCACTGCTTGTTTTATCACACGTCAGAGGGACCTTGAGCAACACTCTTCCCCTTTTGAGGTGTTCTCCTCCCTCACTGCTGTTAGCTACTAATCATTTGTCACTACTTCCTTGCTCACTGAAGATTTTTGGCATTAGATGTAAGGTCTTTCTTTCCAATCAATTATTCCTATCAAATTGGGTGACTTTGGCATGGATGAGTTTACCAACACCCCTGCCTCAAAGTTCTTTGATCTTTCCCACTTCAAAGATCTTCATCCACAGGCTATTTCAGCAGCCCCTTTCCCATGACATAATCCTAAACCTTATCACCAAGAACACCTCTGCCCCTAGAATCTTAAACCTCAATGTACCAATCTCTGTCCACAAGATATTTTCCACCGAGATTTGCTCTTGATTACTCTACCTACATCTGTTCTTCAACTTTATCAAGACCTCAGCTCTGTCCAGTCTAGACCCTATAATGCAGTGCTTTCCAAAAGCACTCTCTTAATAGGTAGCTAGTATGACTGAGAAACTGAATTTTCATCTTATTTAATTTTAACTAATTTAAATTTAAATAGCCACATGTGGCCGGTGGCTGTCATATTGGATAGCACAGCGATAGAATATTTTTTCAGTCATTCTCTTGCAAGCAACTTCAATAAACTTGCCCCTTTGTGCAGATTTCATCCCAAGAACAATCTACTTTTGATCTACATATCTGTTCTTACGACTGAATGTTTGAGCACTCCTGGAGGAAATTATGCAGTTGATCAGACTGGTGACATTACAAATTGGTAGTCTCTAGTTCCACTTAACTTGGCCTCTGGGCTGCTCACCCGGCTCTCCACCCTCTCCCTTCCTCACAGCAGTTACTTCAGCAGTACCCTCTTCTACTGCTTTTAGTTTCTCTTTCTCCTATTTTTTTTTTTTACATCTTTATTGGAGTATAATTGCTTTACAATGGTGTGTTAGTTTCTGCTTTATAACAAAGTGAATCAGCTGTACATATACATACATCCCCATATCTCTTCCCTCTTGCGTCTCCCTCCCTATCCCACCCCTCTAGGTGGACACAAAGCACCGAGCTGATCTCCCTGTACTATGCGGCTGCTTCCCACTAGCTATCTATTTTACATTTGGTAGTGTATGTATGTCCATGCCACTCTCTCACTTTGTCTCAGCTTACCCTTCCCCCTCCCCATGTCGTCAAGTCCATTCTTTAGTAGGTCTGCGTCTTTATTCCCGTCCTGCCCCTAGGTTCTTCATGACCATTTTTTTTTTGATTCCATATATATGTGTTAGCATACGGTATTTGTGTTTCTCTTTCTGACTTACTTCACTCTGTATGACAGACTCTAGTCAACTCTCTGAAAGAGTAAGTGGAGATTGCTGCCTCCAACCCCAGCCTCTGTCCCCACCTCTCTGCTGAAACCTCCCTGGCAGATGTTGTCAGTGGCTTCCCCCCACTGCCAAACGCAGAACACTTTTCAGACCTCATCTTCTCTGACCATGCTGTTGAACGCCACACTGTTGGCCGTCTCTCCTTCTGAAACTCTATTCTTTCCCAATCTCTGACATCCTGGTCAGTTTTCTCTCATCACTCCTTAAATGGTGACTAGGGCAGGGATGGTTCTCCAGGAGTTTTCATGGCTGAGATGGTATTTCTGTTAAGATTAGCTTTGCTTTGATCTCATGCTCACCATGGATCCCACTATAGATATAAATATGATGTATATACAATTATGTATATTTATATATTATAGATATATAATGTCTGTATATTTTATAAAATATAGAACTGTATGTTATATGAAATATGATCTATTAAAATATATGAAGCATCATATAATGTAAAATGTAAATGTAAAATGTAAAACACATCATTACATGTCAAAAAATTCAGCTCCTGGTAAGTCCAAGCCATCAGATTACACTACCCACTGCTCCCAGTATCCATCTCCTCCTAGGCACCTGGCTTCTCCATCACTGCCCTTGCCTAGGCGATTTCAGCCTCTTGCACACAGTGCCTAGCTTCTCACTTTCTTGTCCTCTTTTCCTCCAGTATCTTGTTGCCCACTCTACCCCAGCCATTTCCTCCCTGGACCAGACCCCAGACCCTATTGTTACCACTGCACCCCATAAAAACTCTCAATATCAAGCGTCTCACCTTGTGACCACCACCTCTTATCTTTTCATTTCATTCTTTCTTCTACCGCCACTCCATCAATTCTCCCACCTCACTGGGGTATATTATGAATTGGAATATTTCTCACTGTATCTGCAGATACTACCCTAGGCCAAGCCTCCATTACCTCTTGATTAGATAGTTGGCAATTGCCTCCTAACTGATCTACCTACTTCCACCCTTGCCCACAAATCTAATTCCTTAAGCCCAATTGATCCTTTAAAATATGTCTCAGATGGTATAACCCTCCTGTTCAAAAGTCTCTGATGACTTCCCACCACTCTGAAAATTATATCCAACTCCTTTCCCATCACGCTGAGAACTATACCCCCAATCCTTCCCATGACCTACAAAGTCTTATGTAATCTGGCCCCTGGTACCTCTCAGACCTCTTCCCTTCACTTACTCTGCCCCAGCCATACTGGCTTCCTTGCCATTCCTCCAAAATGCCAGGCACATTCTATCTCAAGGCCTCCCCCCTTCACTCTTGTTGCACAGCGAAGAAGGCATTGCAGTCTCTGAAGGGAGTTGCAGTCAAGGACTCGGCCCTGTCACTGGCCAGTCACGCTCCTTCACATATTTATATTTGTAGCCCAGGCACCTTCGTTCCTCAGTTTCTTTATTTGGGGCCTTGGGCAGAGGTCTTCTTCAGATGCTTCTGCTCAGGCTGCCTTATGGTAGGGGGGAAGGAGGACCTTGGAGACACTTTCCCCATGGAGACTTACTTTTCCCCAGCTGACTCAGTATTTCTACTCTTAGCCCTTTCCCCTCATCCTTCCCTTCCACCTCTCCCCAGGGTCCATAAAACTGCTGGAGCCTTTTGTCTGGGGCTCCCTCAACAGTGAGAAGAACCCCCATGTCTGTGATGATCCACCTGACCCTTGACTGGTGTGCTGCACAGAGAGAGAAAGAAATTAAAATGTGGAAGAACAAGTTAAGGGTCAAGAGGAGTTAGTCTGAGAAGCTCTAGTAGTTTCTAGAAGAAGAGAATGCGAGGAATGGTAGAGAACCAATATTTAAAGAGATAAAGATTGTGACTATTCAAAATGGAGAAAGACACAAGTCCTCAGATCAAAAGTGTATTCTCGGGACTTCCCTGGTTGCGCAGTGGTTAAGAGTCCACCTGCCAATGCAGGGGACACGGATTCGAGCCCTGGTCCGGGAGGATCCCACGTGCCGCGGAGCAACTAAGCCCCGTGCGTCACAGCTACTGAGCCTGTGCTCTAGAGCCCGCGAGCCACAACTACTGAGCCCACGTGCCGCAACTACTGAAGCCCGTGCGCCTAGAGCCCATGCTCCGCAGTGGGAGGGGCCACCGCAATGAGAAGCCCACGCACTACAAAGAAGAGTAGCCTCCGCTCGCCGCAACTAGAGAAAGCCCGTGTGCAGCAACAAAGACCCAACGCAGTCAAAAAAAAAAAAAAAAAAGTGTATTCTAAGTACCGAGTAAGATAAATGAGAATAAATCCACACCTAGATATGTTGTGGTGAAGCTGCTAAACAAAAAGCATAAAATATTTTTTCAAATTTACAAAGAAGAAGAATTGAATCTTTTCATTCTTTAAAAAAACGAAGAAAGAATACCTATAAAACAATGACAGAATGAAAGCTCCTTAGCAACCATAAACCAAAGAGGACAATGGGGCAATAACTTCTGAATGAGTAAAACACACACACATACAAATAAAGCAAATTACAGCATTTCAACCCACTGGACTAATACAATTTCAAAAATTATAAAAATGAAAAGAATTTAGAAACATGAGAAAGTGTGTATGAAACAATATTGAATAGAACATATTCAGGGATTTGCCTATATATTGTGGTCACAACTATATATAACTATTTTTACTCTCTTGTCTGTTACACTGTAGTAAGGACCAGAGGAGTGACTTTTTTTTTTCTATTTTTTTAAAGTTTTTTTTTTTTTATGTAGACCATTTTTAAAGTCTTTATTGAATTTGTTACAATATTGCTTTTGTTTTATGTTTTGGTTGTTTTGGCTGCGAGGCATGTGGGATCTTAGCTCCCCGACCAGGGATCGAACCCACACCCCCTGCCTTAGAAGGCAAAGTCTCAACCACCAGACCACCAGGGAAGTCCCAGAGGAGTGATTTTTAAGTAGTGGAGGGAGTTGAATACTTTTTAGTGGCAACATCTATAGGGAGAATGAATGAAAGAAAGAGTGAAAATGAAACCAAGAATGGGTAAATACTCTTAGAGACTGTTGAAAGAATTTTCATAATTTTGAGGTCCTGGAACTTGGCCCTATGACTGGCAATGGCTATAAAGGAAGGGCTACAAGTGTTTTTGTTTCTGTAAATCTTAACAGTACTGAGGGGGCCAAAATCCCGAGTAGCATACTCTGGAAATGGTATTAAGATCTCTCACAGAGTAAAAACAAGCCACAGTCTCTCAAACTCTTGCTCCTTCCCAGAGTAGTCTGTTTGCCATTGGAGCCTCTCTTGTTCCCTACAAATTTCACTCTTGCTCCCAATCAGCCCTCTACTTATCCTATTCAGTGACCATCTTCCACTAAATTAACTTGTCTGACAGCCCATTCTCTCTGGAACCTACTAAATACTCTACTAAAATGATCCACTACTTCGGAAGTAAGATACTCCCTACTGGGGAGCAAACATCTATTTCAGAGGCCTCTGAGACAGTACCTTAACATAAAGGGGTGACTCCAATAGGAGAACTACTAGGCTCCATGACAATTCTTTGGGAATTTGGGAATTACGTCTGAACTATCTATCTATTCACCTCTGTGATTATAGTGACAACTATCAACAGCAACAGGAAGTGGGAGTCAAAGTAATCATATAAACACAATCCTCATGCAGCCACCCATGTAGGAACCTGCAGAAATCTGGGAGGAAACAGTAGACCTTTACACAAGATACGAAATGAGGGTTTGAGCCAATTTTATGTAAATCTTAAAGTGAATGAAGACCCCCAACTATACTCCTGGTACATTAATTGAACCAGAGGTATTGTTCAAGAGAAATGAGAAGCCTTAGGACCCAGAAAACCCCCAGACAATAAGAGCAACCAAAAAAAGTCAAACTAGGAAGAAACTTCCTCCTGATACGTGAGCTATTGATTTTCCAAATACCACTCTGACTCCAGCTTTAAGTACTACTGGAGGTGCTGGGATAGCAGTCAACAGAGCTGGACAGTTAGAGGTGCCTTTGCAAGTGGCACTTCAACATTCCTTTAGCTTTGTGAATACAAAGCACAAATTATAACCTAATTCTGCAAGGCCATGGCTGCCCTCTCGCCCTTTTAGGTTTTAAACTCTCATCCAGTTTTCGCCTCATGGGCCAGGGCAGCAACTATAATGTCTGATTTCCATGACTAGGGGAGGACACAAAACATATGGAGGGAAAAGGAGAAACAGAATTATTTCACTGTACTGTTTTATCTCTGCTGTCAAATGAATTATTCAGCCCTGCATTTTTGCTGTGGATTATCTGGGTCAATTGCATCTCCTTTCTCCCTTTGGATGCCTGCCTATGGGCAGGTCACTGCTTGCCAGCCCAGCAAGCAGAGATGTGCCCTGAGAAGATACTTTTTCATTCTTTAAAAAAGAATGAAATCTGTTTTATTGTTATTTTTAATCGTGTGTTAAATATTGGTAATGTTATCTTCCAATCAGGTGTCACCATTTTCCTATCCCACTTTAAATTTCTACTGCCAAAAATATAACTACTATTCTCTCACCACCATAAAGCTTAAATGACTTCCATTTGGGGGAGTTATTTTTAAAGTTTCAATATTGATAACTCTCTTTTTAGAGCTTAGGAAGTATCCAAGCAGTTTCAAATGCAAGGCAAGGGCAAAAGTGACACCTGGACTCAGTTTTGATAAGGTTTCTCAGTTTTATTCTCACTTTCCATGTGCAGAGTCAGAAAGTTTGGGGTGGTGGTGGTGGTGGTGGTGAATGGTATCTCAATCCAGACTTTTCTGAAAAACTGTTTCCAGGACATTTTTCTTTCTTCTCTCCCAAGTCATAAGAGCTGGGCTGGCCACTGTATGAGATGGGCCAGGGCCCGAGCTCTAGGGACAGCTAAGGTGTCAGCTGGGAAGGTAGAGGATGTACCTGGTGGGGAACTTGTGAACTTGGCTAAGGCACAAGCCACCTTATCTATCAAAGTTGTTTGAGTCCCCAAGGGACAAATCCTAGTATTATGGAGAGTTCCCTAGCAAGAGTTAGGAGGAACAGCATAATGTCAAGGTGAAGTGAAGAGAGGCTGAATCTATACCGCTGGGTGTGAATCCAAGCTCTGCCACTTCTTAGCAATATTGTCTTAGGCAAATTACTTAACCTCTCTGGGCTTTAGTTTGCACAGCTGTAAAATGGGGAATCATAACAAGACCTAAAGCAGAGAGTTATGATGACGTTTAAGTGAGTTAATATTTATAAAATGCTTAGAACAGTACCTGGCACAAAGTAAGCACTACATCTGTGTATTTGTCAAATAAATAAAATAAGAAGTGGGATGGGAAGGGGTTCTTGCTGGATAATGTCCTGCAAAGCTTTGTTTTATCCCCTTTCTCTCTTGCTCTTGCTCACACATAACTTCTACCTCCCCAAGAGCTAGAGTAACATGTCATATTGGTGCTGGGAGGTGGAAGCTGCTGTTATGACCTAAGTCAGTAAAGTGATCAGTTAGCCCATCTATAGATCAGGCAGCTCATCTATAGCACAGACCCAACAAGCTCCAAGGTGCTAAACAGAAAACACATCACAAAAGGCCTGTCCCAGCCAGCATCAATCTGAGGGAGCATCTCTCCCTTGTAGCCTGACTCCTTTTACCCACAGCAGGGACAAGGACAGTGGCCAAGGGCCTGGTGTGTGGCTATCGGAAGGGGGTAAGCTCGTGGCCGGGCCAGTTAGTCAGGGGCAGCCTGTGTGCTCCCCCTCCCTGTCTGCCCCACACCGGGACCGGATGCCTTCCCTCTCGGTGCTAAGGGTGGGGAAAACAGGCAGCAGGAAGGGGATGGGCCAGGAGAAACTAAAGGCACCCAGTCGCAGGAAGGGCCGCAGGAACCTCGGCCAACCCCAGTTTACAGATGAAACTGAAACTCAAAGAGAGCAGTAAACAGGGAAGATCTGAGTTTTGTGAGGCCTGACACTTCTAAAATTTCTTTTGAGGGGGAAGAGCTCTTTCAGAAAAAGAATACAGAACAGAAAACAAAATGCCCATGGCCACTACAGTGCCACTCAACATGGGGAGAATGTGATAGAGAGAAAAGTCGAAAAGTTGCAGTGGAAAGAGACAGTGGTCTTAACTTATTGTGGTTAAAATATCTTATTAATGAACATTTTACTAAGGCTTAAGACACAGGACCACACTGTTAGGGCTCCTCCTGGGGTCTCGGAGGGGCTTGGAAAAAGCTGTGCAAGTGAGGAGCCCTGAAGCTTAGTCCCTTAGCTTGATGGTAAATCAGCTGATACAATTAGCTGAGGGTCACTGAAGCAGGTGGTAGCAGAGCTGGGTTTCTTGATCCTCCCAGTAATCAGTGCCAACTATGATCTATGGGCACGGGCTGGTGGGGAGGGCAGTGGATTGGGGGGGGGGGTAGAGGGAAGGTAGGGAACCAGAAAAACAATGATCGCTAGTGGAAGGAGACTTTTAGAAGCCTGTCAGCCATTTCCTAAAAGTGTGAGAATGCCAGAAGTGGGAACAGAGGAGCAGAAGAGTTAAGCCTCAGGCGTGTCACAGTAGGGACCCTCCCCCAGCTCCCTGGGCACCGAAGGACAGGCCAGTCTACCCTCCTCTGTGCATCCAGGACCACGGGTGTGAGACGACAGAAGGTGTAGGGCTCCACCTCAGGCTGGGCCCGCCATCAGCTGAGATACTTGTTCTCGATTGTGATACTTCCTTCTTCTCCATGAAAGTCTTTTGCATGTGGTATTGTGAACGCTGAATAGAAAGTGAGTAAAACCCATCAAGTCTCAAACCCCAGCTTGTAGGTCAGGATCATCGGGAGACAGTGGGAGGATTCTAGGACTTTATAAAGCCAGAGGGTGCTTACCAGACAGCAGGAGGGCCATCACAACGAGAGTGTTTCTCAGTCCCATAGTGCTAAAGTTAAAAACGAGAAGATAAAACTTGATTAGAAAATGAAACCAAAAACCAAAATATAACAAGTGGAGTTTGAAATTCACTTCGGCCCATGGGTGTGGCAGAGATCAAACAGTGTGTACACCAAAGCCATTTTCTTTTCCTCCTAACACCACAGACACGCCCTATTTCCCAGTCCCCCCACCCCATGTTAGGTGGGCCATGTGACTGGTTTTTGGCCAATGGAATTGTGGGCAGAAGTGACAGGTGTTACTTCCAGATACAGCAGCACTAAAGCCTCTCTCTTGCCTCCTTCCTCTGCCTTCTTGGATGCAGAGGATCAAGAGGAGGAGTCCAAGGGCCTAGAAGATGGCAAAGCCTCACTATGAAAGAAGCTGGTTTGCCGGACAAATTAATAAAACAGCTCTCAACACCCCACAGTGATCTATATTGGACTGTGACATGAGCAAAATTTAAAACTTCATTGTGTTAAGCTAATGAAATTTTGGGAGTTGTTTACCGCAGTAGCTAGCATTACTTATCTTGACCAATAAATGGGTATGGCGGGGCAAATAGAAAGTATTTATGTTTAGAAATCAATTTTTCTTTGGCTTCCCTGTGGTTTTCAAACTTTATTGTGCACAAAAATCATCTGGAGGGCATGTCAAAGCAGTTTCCTGGGCCTTGTCCACAGAGATTCTGATTTAGTAGATTGAGTGAAACCCATGACTAACAAACTCACAGGTGATAGTGATGCTGCTGGTCTGAGGACCCCACTTTGAGAACCACTGCACTAGAGTGTTCACTTATCTACATGATGGAGCCAAGGAAAATGACAGGCATTGCTCTATAAACTCCATCCTCTCTTTTTAACTCTCCTGCCCTCTGTCTTTCTTCATTCACCCACTTACCCCAACTTAGACCAAAAAGGCTGTAGAGTGGCTTACAGGGAAGCACAGAATAGGAAAGATGACCAACATTACAAACAGGGGAAAAGCAAACCAAATGCAGGAATATAAAATGGAGCCCAGTACAAGGCAAATACTAAATGCTTACCATAGAACTCTGCCCACTTTGCATGGTGTGGGTCACAAGTTTGGCTTGTAGCTTTTTTAACAGCCAAAGAGAAAAGGTAAACCTAATTGGTACATTAATTTACAGATCTGTCCATGAGATAAAAACAAACCAATGCTCAGGGGTAAGTGTGCAACTATTCCTGATGCAATAGCAGAAATTTCTTTCTTAGGGGTGATTTGTCTAGAAGCCATCCCTGATGACTTTGGGCTAGGCTAGACACCCTTCCTTTCTTTTCCCATAGCACCCAGCACACAGCTTTGGGCCAAAAGTGTCTGTTTCTTCCCTTCTGGACTATAACCTTTCTTTTTTAATTAAAAAATTTTTAGTAGATCATACCTGCACATGGTACTAAATTTAAAATGTAAAGGTGATAAATAATGGAAAGCAACTCACTCCCAACCCTGCCCCCTAGCAGTCTGATTTTCCCCCATAGAAATAACTGGAGTGACCACTGATACCTGTTAGCAGTTTCTTGCCTCTACTTGAAGTTATTTTAGGCAAAACGAAATGAAAACTTATACCCATATTTTTTTTCGTTTTATTATAAAACACAAATGTTAGCATACTATAACGCAGTTTTGCACACTAACCACTCCCCTGGAGATTGTTCTGTATCCGCACGTACTGAGTATCCTCATTCTAACATTCGCATATTATTCTGGTGTATTCTATTGGATGGCAATAATTTACTTTACCAGCCCCTATCAATAGACGTTTAGGTTTTTCCAATCTTCTGCTGCAATGAAAAACCTTGATCATATGCCAAATCACATATGTGAGAGTAAGCTATCTTCCTAGAAGCAGAATGCCTTGACCAAAAGGTCAAAAGGTAATTGCAATTTTAATCTTCACAGATACTGAAAAATTGTTCTCCCCTAAAATTTTATGTGTATGCTCCCAGCAGCAAAACATGAGTGTGCTTAGTTTCATGTAGCTTTTGCCAACAAAGGTTTCTAATTTGCGATCTTTATCAATAGGGAAGGTTAAAATGACATATTGTAATTTAAAAAAATATTTTGTTGTCATGAAATACACAAATAAATAAAATTTACCATCTTACTCATTTTTTGAGTGTACAGTGGTATTAAACACATTCACATTGTTGTGTAACTATCACCACCACCCATCTCCAGAACTTCTTTCATCTTGCAAAAATTAAACTCTGTACCCGTTAAGCACTAACTCCACACTCTCCCCCACCCCTTCGTCCCTGGCAACCACCATTCTACCTTCTGTCTCCATGAATCTGACTACTCCAGGGACCTCATGTAAGTAGAATCAGACAATATTTGTCTTTTTGTATCTGGCTTATTTCACTTAGCGTAATGTATTCAAGGTTCAACCATGTTGTAGCATATGTCAGAATTTCCTTCCTTTTCAAGGCTGAATAATATTCCATTGTATTATATGCCACATTTTGTTTATCCTTTCAACTGTTGATGGACATCTGAGCTGCTTTCTCCTTTTGGCTGTTGTGAATAATGCTATGATCATGGATGTGCGAATATCTCTTTGAGACCTTGCTTTCATTTCTTTCAGGTATATACTTGAAAGTGGAATTACTGGATCATATGGTAATTTTATTTTTAATTTTTGGGGGAACTGCCAAATTGTTTCTCATAGCGGCTGCACCATTTTACATTCTCATTAACCATGCACAAGAGTTGCAATTCTCCACATCCTTGCCAACACTTGTTATTTTCTGTATTTTTTTCTTTAGTACCCATCCTAATGGGTGTGAGGTGGTTCTCACTGTAATTTTAAAATGAATTTCTTTTATTTTGAGTATGAGCGTCTTTTCAAATGTATGAGAGATAATATTTCCTGTTCCATATCTGTACATTTATTTTTCCTACTATTAACTTGGGTCTTTGGCCTTTTTTTTTTATTGATTTCTAGGAGCTTTTATATTTAAAAAATTAGATGCTGATTAGTAAACAATTAGAAAATTAGTGCTTTGTGACAGTGAATTGCAAATATATTCAGTTTGCTGAAGCACACAGTAGGTGTTCAGTCTATGCACCTCATGCTCTCTCCCAATTGCTCTGCCTTCCTTCCAGTGATTTCAATAGGTTTCAGAACTCGGGCATTATCTGTTGGGCCAAAGCTGGCACCACTCAGTGGTAGAGTCTGGAAAAAGAGTTCTCTGTTTTTTTAATTGAAGTATAGTTGATTTACAACACTGTGTTCATTTCTGATGTACAGCCTAGTGATTCAATTATATATACATATATATATTCTTTTCAGATTATTTTCCATATAGCTTATTACAAGATATTGAATGTAGTTCCCTGTGCTATACAGTAGGACCTTGTAGATTATCTATTTCATATATAGTAGTTTTTATCTGCTAATCCCAAACTCCTAATTTATCCCCGCCCCCCTTCCTCCTTTGGTAACCATAAGTTTGTTTCCTATGTTTGCGAGTCTGTTTCTGTTTTGCAAATAAGTTCATTTATATCATTTTTTTTTTAGATTCCACATGTAAGTGATATCATATGATATTTGTCTTTTCTCTGTCTGACTTACTTCACTTAGTATGATAATCTCTAGGTCCATCCATGTTGCTGCAAATGGCATTTTTTCATTCTTTTTTATGGCTGAGTAATAGTCCATTGTATATATGTACTACATCTTCTTTATCCATTCATTCATCTGTCAGTGGACATTTAGGTTGCTTCCATAGCTTGGCTATTGTAAATAGTGCTGCAGTGAACATTGGGGTGCATGTATCTTTTTGAATTAGAGTTTTATCCAGATATATGCCCAGGAGTGGGATTGCTGGATCATATGGTAAAGGGGTTCTCTATTTGATTCCTGTGCACTTCCTCATCCTAAATCACCGCCAGCATCCTATTTATCATAGAATCTGAGGACTGGGAACCCTTTGAGTCTGAACTCCCACCTAGTGTAAAAATCTCCCATTTTTTGCAAACCAAATATCAGTATGCTTGACGTAATCAAAGATTTTTTTTCCCCTGGGTGATGTGTCGAACAGGGACACACAATCAAAATTATATTTTGTTATAAATTTAATGAATCACCCTTAATTCAAATAATTACATGAAATTGGTACACCCCTGGGAAATCCTGGACAGATGGGCCCTGTAATTCATGCAGTGGGGAGGAGCACTGGGTATGAGAAGGAAGTCAACATCGCTTCTGACTTCTCTGTTTGGAAACTCTTTCTTCCCCTGAGTGAGAAGCTGCCTCTCCTTAACTTCCTCTCATTGATACTGGTGATGTTCTCTCAAACTATGCAGAGTAAGCCTACCACACTTCTATCTAAGCCCTTCATGGATTTGAGGGATAGAGATCATGTTTGTTCTCAAAATCCTGGCCCAGCAGTGACATTCCTAGTAAACTTCACTAACATCAATTTGGAGACTGTCCACCATCCTGGCCAACACTTTAGACACTTAGTTTATCAGAGGCCCTATTAAAATATAGGGCTAAAACACTTGAGATTGACATGATTCTCTCTTATCCAGTATAAATGCCCCATGTAAAAAATTTCTCTCACCTCTAGCCATGGAGTGTGCGTGAGGGTGGAGGCTTGACTTAGGAAGCCAGTTTTCTTCAATGTCATCGGCTCTGAAGAAGAGCAAAAATGTCACTGCTTCCTGTGCAATGAACTCTTAACCCCAACTACGAGTCACTGCTTTTTCCAGAGGGCCTGAGAAGTAGACACTCTAGCCTTTGGAGGGAGAGAGCAAAAAGGGGAATGGGAGAGGAAAGAACCTAAGAATTTACAGGGAGGATTCTCTGAGAGGAGATTTCTGTCAGCTCTGAGCAGAGTAAAGTCTGTAGGTGTGTGAACTGGTCAAAAACCTAGAATGAGTAGCTTCCATTTAGCTGGAGGTTCACTTCAGAAACCAAAGTAAAGTACCCATCAGACACTACTTGCCCCTGCTTTACATACCTGGCCATCACAGAATGTGAGTGAGAGTCAGCTGAATGACTAAGTATATTATTATGCCTCACAACAAGGTGAGATTATTTCTCCCCGTGTTACAGATGAAGAAATGGAGTTTCAGAGAGGTTAGAGAACGTTCCAAGTCACCCAGAGGTTGAGATTGAGATTGAGAGGTTGAGATCCGAGGTTGAGATTTAAACCCGCACAGCCTCCTTGCATTCTTTTTAAATTCTTTTGAGGTAACATTGGTTTATAACATTATATAAGTTTCATGTATACAACATTATATTTCCACTTCTGTATACACTACAGCTTGCTCACCACCAAAAATTTAGTTTCCATCCGTCACTCACTGTGCTCTTTTTAACACTGGTGTAGTTCCTTTAAAAGTTCCAGCTGGTTTCAGATGTGCTGTAGGACCCAGTGAAAGGATTCCAGTTCTACCCTCTCAGGACAGCAGGGGAGCAGCACATCCCTGGGGCCAAGTGTGATGGTGGCTCCTGGAATCAGAGTGTGACACTCAGGGGGTCAGGCTGGGCTGGGGGTAGGAGGGAGCCATAAGTGTTCCTGTGTATCAGGAAAAGTTCTGTCCTGAGCTGCCATTCAGTCCACAGATATTGCTTGAGCATCCACTATGTGCCAGGCGGAGAATGCTCCTCTCCACTCCAGCCCTAGACAGGTAATCAGTTTCCTGGCCTGGGCTGACCTCCAGACACATGTTACTGTGTTTCAGCTAAGCTTCACCTAGAAGAGCTCGGGGAACTACAGGTATTGGGGCAGAAAAAGGAGAGGATTAAGAAGAGCTCTTTTTCATCTCAAGTCTGCAGGAGGATGTGGAATCTAGTTCAGGCAAAAGGCAGTATGCAGAGGTGTGGTGCAGTGGTGGCCAGCCATGGCGTGGGACAGGGGAGCACAGACATGACTCAGGAAGTGAGAGAAGGATTCCAAGGCAGAAGCTGGGGAGCAACAAAAAAATTCCCTATTTCTCAACTTTGTCTAGAGTATTAGTGGTGATCAGGGCACCAGGAAAAATGCTGATAGGTTTGCTGGTGTCTAAGGAAGGTTGTTCATTGAGACTGTCTCCTGCAAACATGTAGTGAATTTGCTCAGCGTCAGGCTTGTTCTAGAGGTTATGGGGGAGTGTAAAGATGTGCAGGCCTTGGTCCCTGACCCAGCACTAAAAAGAGAAACAGAATGTCCACAAATAGCTACCATTCAAGCTCCAGGCCAGTGTGGAAGGTGGACTCATTTATCCCCTCCTGGCACATACGAGAGTCCTTGCTCCGAGCGAAGCAGGAGACGCCACAACCTCCGTGGAGGGAGGACTAGATGGGCCTCAGCCCAGTGCTCAGGCCCTGGCCCTTTGCCTTCTGCCAGCTCACACTGTGACTGGACAAGCCAGGTGTGCTAGATGGGCACAGCCAGCCGGGTGAGAGGAGAGTGAAGGCCAGGAGGAGGACAAGGTTGCCCGGGGCTTTGGCTGGCCTCGGGGTGACGTGCTGCATGAATCACTTCTCAGGGCACCAGAACCTGAAGCTCTACCTTTAGAGCAGCTATGATAACCTCTGAGGCCCTGGGAGGAATAGGGTAGGCTTATTTCCTTTTTTACGAAGTTTCTGAACTGCAAAATAAGAAGGTTGCTGGGACTTGACTGTATCTGAATTTTAACTTCTGACGGGGTGTCTCATGATATGCTTGAGAGCAATGGAGAAACATGGGATATATACTCGTACAGTTACTTGGCTGAAAAGCTGTGCCCTAATGTCGTTCATTCATTTAACAAATATTTAGGGAGCCAGGCCTTATGCTAGGTGCTGGGAACAGAATGATGAACAAAACCAGAAAGGGCTCCTCTTCATGTGGTTGCTTACGGTTTAGCAGAGGAGCAGGATAATGATCATACAAATAAATGTAAAATTACAATGATGACAAGTGCTACAGAGGAGAGGTTCATGGTACTTTGAGGGCCCATAGTAGATCTAGTCTAAACTTTGAAGAATGATGTGATAGATTAAAGATGGACACATAGTCTTTGCTAATCTCCTCTCTTGAGTCTGGGCTGGCCTTAGACGCTTGTTTGACCAATAGAGTGCACTAGAAGGGATGTTTAGGATTTCTGAGGCTAGGTCAAAAGAAGCCTTGCAGCTTCTGTCTTTCTTGGAATACTCGTGTAAGATGTCCCACTACTGAGACCACCATGCTGGAGAGGCCATGTGTAGGTGTTTGGGTCAATAGACCCAGCTGAACCCAGCCTTCCAGCCATCTCTGCCAAGTCACCAGACATGTGAATAAAACCTTGAATCATCTAGATCAGAGGTCAGCAAACTGCAGCATGAAGACCAAATCAGGCTATCACTTATTTTTACAAATAAAGTTTTGTTGGACTACAGCCGTATCCATTTATTTAATTATTATCTATGACTGCTTTTGTACTACAATGGTAGAATTGAGTAGCTGTGACACAGACCATATGGCCCGCAAAGCTGAAAATATTTTCTATCTGGCCTTTTATAGAAAAAAAAAAATACTGACCCTTGCTCTAGATCAGCACTGTCTAACAGAAATATAATGCAAGCCACATACGTAATTTGAAAATATCTAGTAGCCACATTAAAAAATTCAAAAAGAAATAGGTGAAATTAATTTTAATAATATGTTTTGTTTAATCCAATATTCCTAATATTATAATCTCAACATGTGATCAATATAAAAATTATTAATGGATATTTTACATTCTTTTTTCTGTACTAAATCTTCAGAATCTTGTGGGTATTTTAGACCTACAACAAATCTCAATTAAGATGAGCTACCTTTCAAGTGGTCAGTAGCTGCATGTGGCTAGTGTCTACTGAATTGGGCAGTGTACTTCCAGACTAGCCATTCATCAGTTTAATACCACCAAGTGACCTCAATTGATGCCATGAGGACCAGAAAAATCACTCAGAAGCCTGCCCAAATTTCTGATTCCCACATTGTGAAAGAGTAAGATATTCATTGTTGTAAGCTGCTAAGTTTGGGGGCAGTTTGTGATGCATCAATAGGTAAACAGAACAGATTGAATAGGTGCTAAGTAGGTGAAGGGTTGGGGGGGTGACTTGGAAGGATGCTAGGCAAAGGAAATAGCATGTGCAAAGGCACTGAGGGCACATGAGAGGAGGTCAATGTGGACAGAGCAGTGGAGGACAAGATTGGAGAGGTCGGCAAGGGTCAGACCATACTCATTTTATGGGTCAGTTAAGGATTTTGGTCTTTATTCTGAGAGCAACATCAACAGCAGAGGAGTGACATAATCAGGTTTGCATTTTGAAGATGACTGGCTGCTGTGTAGCAAATGGATAGTAGGGAAGCCAGGGCAGAGGCCAGAAAACCAATCAGTTGACTACTCTAGTTGTTTAAGTGACAGAAGATGGCCTATGGTTGTGGTGGCAAAAGTAGATAGTAGTTTATAGGTTCAAGCAGGATTATAGCCAACAGGATATGGTGATGGGTTAAATATGGGGAATGAGGACAAGGTATTGATTGATTGATTCACTCAACAACTGAGTGCCAGGAATCATTCTTGTTTAATAGACTCATACCATGGTGGATGCTGTGGGGCTCTGTTTTTTACTTTTTCACTTTCACATATTTAGTAAAACTATGAATGAAAGCACAGAAATCATACTTCTGCTTTCAAATGTGCAGATGTGCATAAAAATGTGCACAAGAATGAGCCAGATAGCTACTGGTCAGTTGGTAAGCTGAATTAATGTTTGTAAAGCCTGAAAAGAAAGTGTGATACTAGCATGCTGAATCTCAGGGTACACATGAAGATCTGCACTTAAGTGAAGTAGTTAAGTAGACAATAGAGAAGTAGCTTATCCATAGTAAATGTAAAAAATCATATAAGCATTCGCATGGCAAGGCTAACCAAAAGTTAATTCACTCTTAGTGTAGAATGTGGTCACTGTGCTCTGTGCTAATCAGACCACATCACTTGTGGTATCACGGTCGGTTATACTTGAATGACAATGACAAGTTAGAGTTTATCAAGGGATTCACCAGGGAATAGTGAAAGTATGTCAAATGAGGAACAGTTAAAAGGCCTGGGGTGAACTAACTTAAAGAAGAGAAGCCTGCAAGTACCTGATGGCCCTCTGCAAATATTTAATGGCCCGCCCACAGGAAGACACATGCACTGTTGTTAAAGGGCCAGTAGTTCCAATAATTGGAAGTCAAAGGGAGCCAGAGCTCAGCTTCAGATAGTGAAGAACTTTGAATAGAGTGGTACAACCAAGGACTGGACTTTCTTGTGAGGTAATGAGCTCCTCATCACCAGACTTGCTCAAGCAAAAGTGGGGTAATAATGCAGAGAGACATTTTAAGAGAGATGCTTGAATTGGGTGGGTGGTTGAACTTCATAACTTTCAAGTTTACCTTGAAGCTTCTCATTCCATTCCCAGGAGGGAGGAAAAATAAGGGAGAAAACCTGGACACACCACCTTTCCCTGCCCCCACCCAATCCCATTCCTCTTATTTTTAGCATAGTATATGGTAGGGTGCATTTAGAGGATCCCAGGGTCTGTGGAGGGTCTGCTGCGCTGACATGTGGTCTAAGGCTTCAGAAGAGATGGAAAACAGCAAGCACTCCTATGGTCCGGAAGGGTGGGGTGACGATGGTGATAACTGACCTGGGACTTAAAAGTAGGTCAGATTTGGTCTCAGAACTGTCCTCTGGCGACAGGAACAGAGTGAGCTAGGGGTGTTAGTGCTTGCTGGAGAGAGTCAGGTTCTGTTAGAGCAGGTGAGGCTTCTTCCCAGGGCTCCACCTAAGCCCACTCATTCTGATACTCCCACTCCAGAGAGTTGTCAGCCTCGGCCACCGCGTAACAGAAACTTTCTCGGAGAATTTCTGTCTTCCTTCCATATTAGCAATTGTTGATTGTCCAGAACTCGATGTGGTGGCTATCTGCCTCTGTCCTTGAAAGCCTTTGCAAGCTTCCAACAATTCTTCCCAGGACAGCCCTTCAAACAGGTTCCTGAAGAGGTACCATCCTAGGCATCCAGTTAATATGTCTCAAAAAACTGCTGCCTCCTGATGAACCACTTTTAAATGTTTGATTGAGTTTAACTGGATAAACATTTTAGCCATATTCTTGAGGTGCACGCACATGTATAAGAACAGAGGCAGGGCTTCCCTGGTGGCGCAGTGGTTAAGAATCTGCCTGCCAATGCAGGGGACACGGGTACGAGCCCTGGTCTGTGAAGATCCCACATGCCACGGAGCAACTAAGCCCGTGAGCCACAAGTACTGAGCCTGGGCGTCTGGAGCCTGTGCTCCGCAACGGGAGAGGCCGCGACAGTGAGAGGCCCGCACACGGCGATGAAGAATGGCCCTCGCTCGCCCCAACTGGAGAAAGCCCTCGCACAGAAACGAAGACCCAACACAGCCAAAAATAAATAAAAAAAAAAAAAAAAAAAAAGAACAGAGGCAGAACCCTGTGTTCAATGTTTCTTACTAGTATAAAAGTCTTTGGCAACTTCCTAAGCCACAATCAAATATAGTAATGTTATGACACCTGGAAATAGGGGAAGGACCATGGTCTTTTTATAGGACAGTAAGAAAATCAGGCTGGACTGGAAGAGAGGTTGTTGGTTGACTCTGGACAAATAATGGGAAATGAGTTTCTGTAAGCAGCGTAGGATAGCTTAACAAGGCCTAGAAAGCCAGATAAAGAGTTTACATTTGATAGAAAATTGGGAGTTTGGGATTAATAGTGTGGGAGCAAAGAAATTATGTAATGAAAATTTAAAGAAAATAATCCTGTCAGTGGCCTGAGGAAGGAGGCGAGGGCTGATATCAGGGTGATCAAGAAAGCCAATGTTAAAGGCTTGTAGACCTTGAGATGAAGAGGCTGAACCAGCTTAGGGGCAGCAGGCATGACATGAAAGATGATGGGCATGAGCAATGCCTTGATGAAAACGTGAACACTTCCTGGTGTCTGGTGGACATGGGAGGTGATTGGTACGGATACACGTCACCCATCCTGAGCTCTGCTTTCCTTGAGTTTCCCCACCAGCCACATCTGCTAGCTTAGGCTGGATCATATGTCTGACTTGGTTTCCAGTCTCTTCTTGGAGCAAATCCCTTTGGGCCCTCATTGGCGGAGAAGCTTCTTGCCTAACACTGCCTTCCTTTCGTTAGCTGTCCTTTTCCTCACCCATTTGGGAGCACAGTGTTTCCACACAGCTATGAGGAGAGCAGCATCAAAGATGCCTAGGTACGAAGAGGAAATGTCTAGGCAGATTCATAAGGAGCAGGGGGATGCTTTTCTCCACTCCCCAGTATTGTAGGTAACTAAAGTCTTAAAACTGAGTCCATTCCCCTCACTTGCCCAGAAGAAGGAGCGTAACATGGCAATAGTAATTAGCTTTTCCAGTCTCCCAGCAGCAGGTTTGTGTATGAGACAGATGCCCAGTTTTCCTAGTCGTGTCTAGAATTGGACCTTTCTGAGTCAAGAAGCACTGCTTTTTCAAATTATCAATGGTTTTGGAAACCATTTTTCCCCTTGTGCCAAAAAGTTCCTATGGGTAAGTATCATGCAAAGTTTTACAAGTTCCTCTCTCTGAGTCTGTAAACATCCAATCAAGGGTTCTGCCTGCCATGAATAAGACCCACAGAACTTACCAAAAGGCAGCCATGCCAATTCCGGCAACCTAAGGGAGCCCCTTCCTGTTCTCTCAGAACCAGAATCATGGTCAAAAAGAGAAAACCAAAGTTTCAAGGGCACAATCTGAGGGACATTCCCTTCTCCCCATTCCATGTACTAACCCTACCCTGGTGCTTGGAATTCCCAAATTACTCATTCCTTGGGTAAAGGCATTTTTTTGAAAGCCCCTGTTAAAATGCAAATGCTATCTGGAAAGGAGAAATGTCTTTTGTTTTTAGCTATTAAGAGTTAAGTTTGGGCTTCCCTGGTGGCGCAGTGGTTAAGAATCCGCCTGTCAATACAGGGGACACGGGTTCGAGCCCTGGTCCAGGAAGATCCCACATTCCGTGGAGCAACTAAGCCTGTGCGCCACAACTACTAAAGCCCGTGCTCTGCGACAAGAGAAGCCACCGCAATGAGAAGCCCACGCACCACAACAAAGAGTAGCCCCTGCTCACCGCAACTAGAGAAAGCCCGCGCAGCAACGAAGACCCAACGCAGCCAAAAAATAAATTAATTAATTAATTTTTTAAAAAAAGTTAAGTTCAAGTTAATTTATCTAAATAGGAAATGGAACTCGGAAAGAAATCATATTCATGAAAGGAGGGAGAAGAACAGGGAATGGGACCTTTCCCATTTTGATGGGGAGACAGAAAGTGCTGGACACTTTTCTTCTTCTACATATATTCAAAATGGTGTCTCTCTCCCAAACCTCAGCCTAAGTATACTCTGATGTGCAGCTCAGAAGTTCTCTATATCAGATTCGAGATGAGGATAAGGGTCTAATAAAGGGTTATATGCTCAGCCTAAGGCCTATCCATCCTTCCTGACCATGAAAGGTGAAGTGTCCCCACTTGCTTGGACTCTGAATGACTCCAGGAAACTCCCCACCACCTCCTCGCTTGTTTAGACATGTTTGCTCTAGTTCTGTGTCTTCACAGCTTCAATCTCCTGGCCCAGAGACCCCTAAACTCAACTCCCACCTCTATCTGATTTTTTTTTAATAAATTTATTTGTTTGTTTATTTATTTTCGGCCGCGTTGGGTCTTCGTTGCTGCACACGGGCTTTCTCTAGTTGCAGAGAGCGGGGGCTACTCTTCGTTGCGGTGTGCGGGCCTCTCATTGCGGTGGCTTCTCTTGTTGTGGGGCACGGGCTCTATAGCACAGGCTCAGTAGTTGTGGCTCGCGGGCTCTGGAGCGCAGGCTCAGTAGTTGTGGCGCATGGGTATGTGGGATCTTCCCGGACCAGAGCTCGAACCCGTGTCAGCGGATTCTCAGCCACTGCGCCACCAGGGAAGCCCATCTGATTTTTGAAGCATGGTATCTGAACCTTGATTTTTCTACTAAGGAATCTAGCTTGGCTCACCCTTTCACCTTTCATGTCCTCTCCCCTCCCACCCTAGCCTCAATTTCATGAAATCCAGTCCTCACCTCCACCAGGAGGGGACATCTGTTATCTGGGGATATCAGAGGAACCAAAATATCAAGCTCAAAGACATAGTTATTGAACAGTGAGCGCAATCACAAAGAACCATTTCTTCTCTTCAAAGCACTGTTGCTATACGGTAATTTTTTAGTGTGACTATTTAATTAGCACTGTTTTTCCACTAGGTTAGAAGCTTCAAGAGGACAAGGACCATGTCTTTTATGCTCCCTGTTAGAAACCCGGTACCTAGGATGTAGGAAGCATTCAATAAATGTATTTAGAACACACAAATGAGCAGAGATTTGAAAAAGCTTCCATTATACACAGGATAGCTCATGTAAATAGAGTTAGTGGTATCTGTAGCAGCAAACAGAAGATATAAAACTGTGAACTTGTGCAATTAAATTGACTTATTTTAGTCCAGAGCCTGAGTCCCAAGATTGAGGTTGGGAGGAACAGGTCAACTCCTCAGTTATTATAATTTGAGAGGAGTGGGAAGTTCCCTTGGCCAAAAATTATTTTCACCTGTCTCTCCAGAGCCTTAAATAACTGTTAGTGGAGTTGCTATTTTAAGCCTATTTGCAAATGCAAATATGTTCATGGTATACAGAACACGATAAACCACTGCCTGGGCTCTCTTTTGACCTCGGACTATTTCTTTCCAAATAAGCTACTGGTCTCTGGTGCCAGAAGGGGCCAATATTGGGATGGGGCACTTGGATGGGAGGAAGAAATGGGCAAAGGTTTCTGGACAGGAGAAGGGAAAGGCCAATCAAGAAAGCAGAGGCCATTTCAGAGTGTGTAAGTTTTGTCCCCGTCCTCTGGACTTTCTACTGGCACAAGGGGCTCAGTCAGGGCTAGCATACTTGGACAGCTTCTCCTGGAGCAGAGCTGCTTGTAGCCCCCAGCACTCCAAGGCCAAGAGCGGCTGCCAGTTGTTTGGTAAGTGGTGCCGTCTATTTCCTGCCCGTCATGTCTCTTAGCTCACCAAAGCAGACAAAGGGATCTGACTGGAAGAGACACGTTTCGATAATGTCCCACCTCCGACGTAGCCAGTCTGAGAATCAAGCCTGATGGTCAAAGGTTTTAAGCACGTACCCCTCACCCCTTCTTACCCACTCCCTTGTTGGCTGTCAGCCCCACCTCTGAACATCTGCCCCAGATGCAGCTTGATCCCATACCATGCTCCCCCAGGCATACAAGCTTCATAAGAACATACCTGTCACAAATGCCCATCCACTGCAGCTCCCAGAGACCAGAGGCATAAGCCCAGTGGCATTCCCGAGGAACACAGAAGCAAGGTATTAAGAATAAATGAAGAGGAGCCTTTGTGAGCTCCCCATACCTCCTAACACTCCTAGTAGAGAAAGAATGTCAGGGCTGAGGCTAGATCTCAAATGCAGAAAGGGGAACTGACTAGAGAGAAATAACACCACAGACAGTGGCAGTGTTCTCGCTGGTTCCAGATAACTTCTGCTGACAGGTGGGCATTTCCACTGATGAGAATGACTACAAATGCACTCCTGAGAGCGAGTGACTGTAAAGCCCTGAGGAAACCCCCCAAAGACAGCCCCGCCACAAAAATGGCAAAGACACCTTCCCTGACAGATTACAGAGGTCCACAGGTAAAGAGTCAGCTCAGTTCAGCAAATGTTTTACTGGGCAGCTATGTGCCAGATGCTGTGTCTGGTTCGGCCGGGTTGCAGGAGACAGTCCTCAACGAGAGAGAGCAGAGAGACCCAGTGTTTCAACTGTCACCTTCCCCACAAAATCATTCACTGAGTACCACTCCATAGATCCTGCGAGAAGTCAATGAGCCTACACAGCCCCTATTTTCAGATTACCCTAATCTAATCCTAATTGTCGTAGCCTAGAATGTTTCTGTTACCTTGGTTTGCTATTCCTGGAAGCGGATGGTACTCTTGAGTCTGGGGAAAAGTCACAAGAAGAAGTACGAAAGCATGTGAATTCCAAGTGGATTTTTCCAAATCCAGTGCTTAGGCAGAAATAGGCCTCACATATATAATCCTGCCCCAAACGCATAGCTTCTTTTTCTGACCTGATCAGGCCCTACAATGCTCTCTGCTCAATTTTGGGGGCAATTATGTGCCTCTGAGTCTGCAGCTCAGGAGAGAGGCACCCCCCTCTGAGCATGCCTCCCCGCCTCTTGGAGGCTAGCTGTGCCCTGCGAGGCTGGAGAAATTAAGAGAGACAAAGTGAAAACTGCTTGATGTTGTCTGGGTGGAGGAGATCCACCCAAGCAAGGGCGTGTGGTGCAGGGGAAGTAGTGCGGGTTTGGAACTGGTGGTCAGCCCAAGGGCAAATCCTGGCTTGAGCCACTGGGCCCTGGGCAAGTTATTGAACGCCTCCCAGTCTCAGTCTTCTCATCTATGAATTGTGACTAGTGATAGCTTCCTTGCCACGTTGTTGTGAAAAACAAATGAGGTCTTGCATGTAAATCACCCGACACAGAGCATGCTATGCGCTATTTAGTCTTCATTACTACTTTCCTATCTTCTTTTTGGACTTTCCAATTCTCACTTTGACCTTTCCACAAAGATCTTCCTTCTATCACTGGAAAGGTGATGATCATTCTTCCCCACTACTTCCCCTCAGCCACTCTGTGTGCATACCTTGGAAACGTCATCCTTTATTCGAATAGGCCCCACCTGGGGTTTTCCTCTGGATTTTACAATCATATAGTTTTTAATTTGAAAGGGTCCATTTGGTTTCCTTATTGTAACACATGAAATTACCCCACCTATCAGAGCACAGGAGACTAATTCACATTCCACTTACTCTTCAACTTTTCTTCTCTTCCTTGTACTCAGCAATCAAAATATAAGATTGACTAAATTGGAAAGTCCTGCTATCAAAACATTTGGAATAGTATTTCCCAAACTTCAGTCATTCTAGGTACTAGTACCACTTCATACCCATGTAAAATCTGTACTATTCTCTGTAAAATATTTTTCTCTTAACTTACTTTAAGTAAATTTATTTTAAAAGGAATCCTTATGTCAATACTAAAAATTTTAAAAAGCAGTATCATTTGCCATAAATAAAGGATGAGTAAAAATAACACGTCACACTGGACTTTGGAATCACAGAGACCTGTGTTCAAACCCCAGCTCCAATAGTTAATAACTGTGTGTTCTTGGGGAAGTTACTTAACTTCTCTGAGCCTTAGTTTCCTCACAGAAGTAATACTAAGTATCTTATAAGCTTGTTGTGAGGGTCAAATAGGATGACATATATACATATATATACATGGTACCCAGCACAGATTCTGGCATGTAGTAGGTCCTTTTTTAAAAAAGGATTTTTGTTTTTGTTTTCTTTTTTCCATATCCCTTCTTTCATCCATTTATTTTAGTTCTTGCTTAGAGCAGCCTCCTCCAAAGCTGTAACATAGAAGTGCAGGGAGATGAGACAGGCAGCAGAAATAAAGGATGATACAGTGTCATGGAATTCTCCTACTCTATGACTTAATTTGAGTTGCAGGGTTGTTTAAGGGACGTCAGAAGTCGTTCCAGTCTCTCACTCAAGTAATGACCCCCCTCGATATCATCTCATGGATGTCCGGTCTTTGCTTTTTCACTAATATTAGAAAACTCACTACCTGATAAGACAGTTACAAGACAAAGGTCTTCTTCAGAGAAAGACAAATACCATACTATATCGCTCATATGTGGAATCTAATTTTTAAAAACGATACAAATGAACTTATTTACAAAACAGAAACAGACTCACAGACATCAAAAACAAACTTATGGTTACCAAAGGGGAAACATGGGGGGGAGGAATAAATTGGGAACTTGGGATTAATATACACACACTACTATATATAAAATAGCTAACCAAGAAGGACCTAATGTATAGCACAGGAAACTCTACTCAATATTCTGTAATAACCTATATGGGAAAAGAATCTGAAAAAGAATGAATGTATGTATATGTATAACTGAGTTGCTGTGCTGTACATCTGAAACTAACAAAACATCGTAAATCAACTATCCTCCAATTAAATTAATTAAAAAAAAAAGACAAAGATCTTCTTTATAATAATCCCAAATCTCCCACTCCTTACTCCTCACCCCCATAAGTACCATCTAGTTGTCCTTGACATGTTTTCTAGAACTACCAGAATATATGTATGTGTGTGTCTATATCTACATCTATATCTATATCTGTATCTATATCTATCTAGATATAAAATCCTCCAAATAGTCAAAAGCAGATATTATAAATTTCCTTAATAGTCTCTTCTCTCAACTAAATATGGTCAGTGTCCTCAACTGTTCCTCATATGATTTGGTCTCTAGAACCCTAACCAACTTGGTGGCTCTCGCACTGGCACCCATCTCCCTGAGTTTGTCAACTGTCTCTTTGCTCACAGAATGAAAGGGGCAGTGACAAGATCACTTTTGTTAATGAGTCAGAGATCAAGTTAGCCTGTAAATAGTTGCATCGGGAGGTTGGCTGACCATGATTTTTTTCACATGTCGAGTCAGATCACCACCCTCTGGCCCCATCTTGTTTGTGTATCAGTATTTGGGGCCAGCGTTCAGCCAATCGAAATTACTCTGAATCCCACGCATGTCATCCATTGTAAATTAGCCATCCCTCCAAGCCTGTGCCGCTCGAAAATCTGATAAGGAGGCCTTACCAAGGGTCATCAGAGCCAAGGACAGAGAGGGTTCAACAGTGATGGTGGTCAACAGTTTCAAATGCTAAGAAGAGGTCAAACAAAATGGAGATCAGTTCCTTGTGTTTAGTGAGGAGAAAGTTGCTGGTAACTTCAGAAACCTGCCTTCTGTGTGGGGCTGCTTCCTCCACTGCCTCACTCCCAGATGTTCTGAGGTCTGAGGAGGCCAAGGCTACCAGGGAAGCAGCAGGAGGGGAGTGGCTTATAGATGGTGGCTGAGTGGAGGAAACGGATCCCTTCCCTATGTCCTTGCTCAGCTTTGCTCAAGAGATGTTCCTCTGGGACCACATCGTTAGGGTCCACTCTGGGAGGCAAAGCTAGAAACCTGTGGTATTTGGAAACAGCCAAACACTTAGCTGAATTTTCCAATTCCATTCATATTTGTTGCTTTATATAAATGGCTTCCTGCGGCCAGTGGTCAAGAGGCACTCTAAAAGTATTCCAGGTGGTGGTTCTGATACCGGACAAAATAGTTTCCACAAATAATTGTAGAGAAATGATTTATTGAAATGTTAATTAGTGTTTGTTTTCTGAGCTTCCTTGACACAGAGATTTTTGCAGAGAAGAAAGCAGAAGAGACCTAAAGTCAAAGGCACTTCTGGACTTTTGTGAAAGCCCCTGGAAAAGACAATACAGGTGCCCTAGAGGGTGAGAGACAACACAGAGAGTGCTTTTGAGATGCAGAAGGAAGGGAGAGAGGGCAGAGGGGCACGGGGCCCATGTGTAGCGGGAATCAAGCACCCCTCTCACTGCTCCCAAAGAGACAACAACCTCAGGGGCAGTGGCTCATGCCTAGAGAGCCAGCGCCCTTGGCTCAGGGGGCCCAGCCTCAGTAGGTGACCTCATGCCCCACCGTGGCGTGGGGCAAAGAGCTGCCAGACTTCACAGACCACTGTGGGCTAGAAAGTAAGGCTGCCAATGGCAACCAATACAGACTAGGACTTCCACCACTTCTTAGGCACCAGGTAAACTTCCTGAATTCTGACTGGGCCACAAGAGGGGAAGGGCACCCCTGTATGATCAAGATGGAGTCTCCTGTCCGACTGGCAGAATGGGGGCTCAGAGTTGGGATTAAGAAATAGGAAAAGTGATCATCTCTTACACACTTGGATTCATGGACAGAAATTCATAGCCTACACATGGTATAATCCATGCAGGGGGCCCAGGATTGGACTGTAAACACAGTTTCTGAATTTTTCTTTATTTAGAAGTGATGCAGCCTAGGGCTGGGTCCTGTTCTTATTCCCAGCCTTGTCGCACAACCTCTAATAATGCAGAATGGTCAGCCACCCCAGCATCTGACTCTACTTTTAATGAATCTCTGCTGGGTCCATAGACAGGATTCCCTGACACCACCTGAGAAAGAGCATAGAACATTTGCTATGACATTTGCCTTTTACTGCTGTTGTAAAATTGTATTTTTAGAACCTTTCTCCTTAAAGCATAAACACACTAACCACTAAGAGAATGAAAAGACAAGCCACAGACTGGGAGAAATATTTGTCAAACACAAATCTGATAAAGGACTGGTATCTAAAATGTACAAAGAACTCTTAAATCTCAAAGATAAGAAAAGAAACAACTCAATTTAAAAACGGCAAACGATCCGATTATACAAAGTCACCAAAGATACACTGACGGCAAATAAAGCACATGAAAAGATGCTCAGTTTCATATATCATTAGGGAACTGCTGATTAAAACAATAGCGAGCTACTAACGACATACCTGTTAGAATGGTTACAATTCACAAAACTGACAGTACCAAGTGCTGATAAGAATGTGGGGCAAAAGCAACTCTCATTCATTGCTGGTAGGAATGCAAAATTATATAGGCGCTTTGGAACACAATCTGACAGTTTCTTATAAAACTTAACATAAGCCTACCATATGACCCAGCAGTCATGCTCCTAGGTATTTACCCAAATGAATTGAAAACTTATGTCCACACAAAAACCTACACATGAATATTTACAGCAGCTTTACTCATAATTGCCAAAACTAGAAGCAACTAAGATGCCCTTTAATAAGTGAATGGATGAACAAACTGTGATACGTCCGCACAATGGGATATTATTCAGTGATTAAAAAATGAGCTATCAAGCCACAAAAAGACATGGCAGAACTTTAAATGCATATTGTTTGATGAAAGAAGCCAGTTTGAAAAGCATACCTACTGTATGATTCCAACTAGATGACATTCTAAAAAAGACATAAACCATGGAGACAGTAAGATCAGTGGTTGCCAGGGTACTTGAGGAAGGATGAATAGGGGGAGCATAGGGGATTTTTAGGGCAGGGAAACTACTCTGTATGATACTGTAATGGTAGATACAGGTTATTATAAATTTGTCAGAAGCCATAGAACACAAAGAGGGAAACAAAGTATGGACTTTAGTTAATAATAATGTATCAATATTGGTTCATTAATTGTAACAAATATACCACAATAATGCAAGATGATAATAATAGGGGAAACTGTACAGCGTAGGGGGTATACGGGAATTCTCTGTATTATCTGCTTAATTTTTCTGTAAATCTAAAACTGTTTTAAAAATAAAATCTATTAATTAAACACACACATGCACACTCACCACATGCAATGATTCCTGGTAAAGCAACCAAATGAACGATGTGACATTTTAGAGGGCTTCTAGACTAGTGGGTAAGAAATTAGCATGAATTTCACAGTCCAGAGGTTCACTTCTCCATGTTGCACACTTATCAGATGCCATGCATAAAATGTTGCAGTGAAAAATCTCCAGTTTTGTGGTTCTGCCCTCTATTTTGACATTTTCTGCATCTTTCTGGTGCAGAGCCATAGATTTTTATGTCAATTCCTTAGGTAAATTAAAGAAAAAGCCCCTGTTGTTTTCTAAGGGCCAGATCAATTAAAAAAAAATAGCTTTCAGTTCCATGTTTCTGGAGGAACATTCTTAGAAATAAAATGTTTCTTTTTTCTTTGAGGGGGAGATACAATCTTGACCTACACTTAAAATGGATTTTATATAGTTAAGCATCAGTCTTTTTCTCTGAGCCCAAATTCTGCAGCCTCGGTATTTATATCCTGCAAGTGGGTCAACAAGGTAGGAGAGACCCTCACCCTTACAACCTCTAGCACGGGCTCCCCTCCTGTCCTAGGCTGGCTTGTTTGGTCTCCCTAGCTGCTCCTCCTTCTATTCACTTTCTCATGATGCAAATTCACACCTATCATTCATGCATGCTAAGAAAGAGGCCATGTGTATTGTTTCTTAACTTGTATTTGATCAGCTTCTGAACACCGAAACTAGGACCCAGTGATACACTTTTGCCTAGATGTCCTCTAAGAAGTCAGAAAGGCAAGAGGCACCAACAGTTGTTTTGCAAGATTCTATCAAGTGAATACAAATCATTCTTCTCTCAAAATCACACGGTGGCTTAATATTCAGCAGCAAAATACGTCTATTTGGATTGAAGATTACATTAGCATATATTGAAAAGTAGGTTAAGGAAAAAAACTGTCGAAAGGGTAAGCGTCAGGGTACGTGCATGTTAGAAAAAGAACTACTGTTGTACCGGAGATGGCGGTGGCCTTTAGATGAGCTCTAGTGGTCTGGGTGAGTGAGGAAGGGGAGGAAGATGGAGCTGGGGGCGACAACCCCAGCATGCGAGGAGCCAGCCATCCCACACTCAGGGTCTGAGAGGCCTCAGTGGTCTGGTGGAGACAGGGCAGAATGGGGTGGCGGTGTGCTACGACACACCCAGAATCAGGAGTTTCTGAGAAGTGTGATACCTACAGTGCGGTGAATGGAGATGCTTCCTTGTTTGTACCCATGGAACAAGGCCCTTCACTGCGGGACAGGCCCTAGGGACCAGCGGGGAACTGGACCACAGGCCAGAAACAAGGTTAAGCCAGAGAAGAACGGCAGCTTAAGGGAACCAAGGAATTCACAACTCAGTGCACAGAGACCAGGATTATACCAGCAAGATCACATCCAGAGCATCCGTCCTGCCTTGCCAGCCTGCTGTGTGTACAAACACCTCCTGGAAGGGCTGGGCAGAGCATCAAGGCTGGTGCCAGAGCATACATGGGAACTGGTAGTAACTATAGACTCTAGTGACATCCAAATACACACATTTTATGCTTCACCTGTGTTCCCACTGATCTTTGTATCTCAGTTAACATTTCCCATTTTTCAATAATTCTTAAAAATCCACAGATGTAATTACACTATTTGGAATTTCTACTTTTTAATTTGCCTTCATTCATCAACAAATGCTTAACCAGCCTTGATTAAGTACAGGCCCTGGGCTGGTCCTGGGATCCAAGGTGAGCAAAAGCAGAGGGTCCCTGTCCTCCCAGATCCTGCAGGTGAGTGCGGGAGACCTACGCAATCTAATAATGTCAAGGTACTTGCCACCAACTGATTTTCAACATAAACAACTTCAGTTACATATGATGTCCTAATGATCAAATACCATCTTAAAAGCATGAGGCAGATTCTAACTAGATCATGTAGGCCACGGTTAAGAAAAATTTCCCCAGGCCCTCCATCTCAAGGATAGGCTCTCTGAGAGATATTTCATATTTCAAATGGTCACAGTGTCTGCATGACCATTAGTCATGGGTGGAACAATTGAGAGAGCTCACTTGAGGGAGGGGTAGACTCAGTGATCCTTAACTAATTTAATAATTCTATGCTCTAGCTATTCAGTAAGGTTTACAATACAATTTTACAATCCCAGGACTTTCTCTGATAATTTACTCAAAAGATGGCCTATTAGTTAACAAATAACAAAACCACATAAAATCTTTCCAAGAGGAAGGAAATATATACAGTGGCAAGTTTAAAAATTGATACAATAAACTGCCAACATTGGTGATAGGACTTTTCAGAATCTAAAACAGTGAATATCTGATTCCAAACTTACATCCTTTCAATCTTTAGCATTACCTGGGAACATTAAACCTCAGTTCAGAAGATTGTGCTCTCTGAATTTAAAGGGGCCCCTTGCTTAAGAGTATGCACTTACGCATTCTGAGAAACTGTCATTTCTTTCACAAAGCGTTTGACATTTGCCATTTCCTTTATAACCTCGGTTAGAAGAAATAAAATGAGGTAATATTCTAAACGTAAAAGATGCTAGAAAAGTTATGTCCATGTATTTTTTCCTGTGTGTGCAGAGGAGAGAATATAATACATAACAAAACTGACACATTTTAACAAATGGCAGTATATTTCAAATTTAGGGAAGCACAAAGACCTGAGAAAGCACCTTTTTATGCAAAATATTTATATAGGAGTATAAATAAAATGTGCACTACAAAGTAAAATAAAATAGACTGGGGCATACAGAACACAACTAATATGACTAAGCTTGTTTAAAAAAAAAAAAAAAAAACCACTGGATTTTTTAAAGCTTCCATTTCACAGCAGGGTTGAGGGAGGGGCTACTTCATACCCAAAGGCTCACTTCCCTGTGTCATCTTTGTAACCAAAAGCAATGCACATAAGACTTCTGTGAACCCTTAAAATATGTATTTGTCAACTTGAATTTGCAATTTTCAAGTTGGTGGTGCAGAACCATAGAAGTGTAATTTTTGCAGTTCCCTTCACACACCTTTATCTGGAAAATTCTAAAGGTCCACCACCACGCAGAGGTGTTGCTATATGAAAGAAATTTTCCAGTGAAACAAGTTGTTGCTCTTCCTACTCTGCAGCAATGTTAGTAAAGCTTCCTTTGAAAAGTGCCTTAAATAGATTTCCACATATCTGGTTTAAGACTGAAAACAATTTCAAATAAGCCTTGCTCTGGTTAGCTACAGCTTTAATGTGAGGAGTTGGAATTTTTAAGAAGGACAGCATTTGTAAACCAGTTCCATCTTCATGTTTCATGGATTGAAGACAGAATATTGTATCTGTCGTCACACTTGAGTTGCATTTTCACTGTGCATGGCCTATTTGCATACAAACAAAAGAGATTATTTTTAAAAGAGGTTTTCTGTGTTTTTGTTTTGGTCCTTTGGGATGACTGTGGTAAGACGGGACCAAGCCATTTTCATACCTTGGATTTCACACGTGTTGAAGTGACCCCCTCACTTCCCCTTCCTTCCCACCCACTTCCAATTCAACGGCGGTCAACGTTAGGATCTTTGGCACCATTTGTCCAGACTATCGCAGCAGTCTCCAGGCTGGTTCCCTCTCACTATCCTTTACCCTACCATTATCTTTCATCAAAAACAATCTGATTATGAAACTTCCTTGCTTTAAAGACTTACTCCCTGTTCCTTATGGGCAGAAGTCACACTTACTTAGCAAGACACATGAGGCCCTTGACAGCCTGAACCCAAGTTTTCTCTTCTGCTTTTATCAGTCAACTCATATAACTTACCCTCTAGTCACACTTGAACTGCTCACTATTCCCTGACCCTCTCAAATCCTTTCAAGACTCTTTTGCCTTCTTTGCCTTTGCACAAACTGTTCCTTCTGTCTGGAATGCCTTTCCTGCCTTCTCTGTCAGCAAAATGCTCCTCTTCCTTTAAGATCCAGATCATTCCACAGTTCACAGCTGAAACCTTTTTTTTTTTGGCCGTCCTTCCCCTCCTCTTTTCACAATATCTATATCTTCCTTGCTCCCAAATCATATTACTTATTCTTCCATTATAGCTATTTCCTCATTGTGCTACAATCTCACTGCTCATATGGCTCTCCTGTCCTGAGTTCCACAAGGGCAAGGGACATGTTTCATTCCCCTTTGCGTTCCTGGTGCTTAGCAAAGGAACAGGTCCAGTAAATGTTATTAAAGTTAATATCTGTTAGCTGATTGCTTATAAGCTAGGTGCTCTGCTAAGTACTTTAAATCTGTTACTTCATTTAATCTGCACAACAAACATACAAAGTTTTACAAGTGAGGGAACTAAGTTTCAGAGAAGTTAGGCCACTTGCTCAGGGACACACAGCTGGCAACCTCAAGGTTTTAGTGGTATATAGAATTGAATCTGTTTTAATTTCTAACATCATACTATGTGACTATCATTAGAATGTCAGATGTCAGCGTACTTTTTTGGTGTGGTTTGGCACTTTTTTGAGTACATGTCTCTACTCTGCCCCTTACTAATTTTGTGATGTTGAGTAACTTACTAAACCTCTCTAAACCTCAATTTCCTCATTTTTTTTCAATGGGGAAAATAATACCAAGCTCACACGGTCATCGTAAGGATCCAGGGACAACACCTACGTAAGTTCCTAGCCCTGTCCCTGCTCATCACAGCCGTCACTGTTCCTTCCTACTTTGAGCCACGCATTTCATATTCCTCCAGAGTTCACTTAATCCTTACCCTCTGAAAAACTGAAACTATTAAACCTTTGAACAGATGAAGAAACTGAGGCTTAGAGAATTAAGTAACCTGCCCAAAGTTCCTTTAAGCAGATGTTTTTCCTAAGGCCCCCCAGAACTGAATGAGCCCCTGATATCAAGAACTAAGTAGTGTTTAAAGGGATCATTCTGCCTGTATGTGTGAAAATTCAGCTGGAGGCATTAAAGAGCCTGGGTTTGAGCCTGTTTTCCTTTTTTTAACTTTTATTTTCTGGCAACCACGAACACTTAACAAGCCAGGGAATTCTCTTGGAAATAAAGTCTTGGGTGAGCCACTGAATGGGCACATTAACTTTTCTACTGCCTACTGTCTAAATTCTCCATGTTCCTCGAATTTCCACCTTCTCCACTGAGCTCTCGATCAAGTTCTCCCCTCGCTCCCAATCCACTTCCTTCCAACCCCCAGGGGAAGATCTTGGGAACACTCCCAACTCAGTCAGAAGAGAAGAAGATAAGTGGCCTCTGCCTTAGGATCTGGCTTCCTTAGGGAAGTGTCTTGCTGGGTCCACACTTTCAACCCCCTTAGCTTCTGTCTCCCAGCTCTCACCTGTCTTGTTCCATCACTCACTTCTGTTATCTGAGGGTCTCAAAGGTGTTCTATGTTTGCCACTCCTGACTTAGAGTCTGTACCCCTCTACTAGATGACTTTTTACCTTGATTTCATCCTCCTTAGCAGAGCAATGAAATCCCTATTTCTGCAATCCCACCAATCTAGAGGTAATCACTATGACTATTTTGACATATTTGCTTGCTATCTTGTTTCTCTGCATTATTTTCTTTATAATTCCATAGCCTTATGTTTTCTTCTGTCATCAAGAAGTCATCATCAACTTCACTTCACTTTTAGTTTACTTAACCATTCACCTACTATGAAAAATTTAGGTTGATTCTTATTTTTCATTATATTAAATAATGGTGTAATAAACATTTTTGTGCACAAATCTGTTAACATCCCTCATTATCTAATTATATAGATCCCTAAAGGTGAAATTATTAGAACAAGATAAATAAGCATATTTTTATGGTAAAGCAAAATGATAGTTTATATATCTTCTAGAATTAGAAGTGTAAATTTGAATATGTTACCCATGATGACTAATGAGCAAAAACGTTTTTATAAATTAAAAGCACGCAAGCAGAAATAAAATATTTGAGGTCCAAAAGGCTAAAAAGGGGGTTTCAAGGACAACTTCATGAAGACACTCACTTGATTACCAGTCACAGGACAGGGTTTCATTTTAATGTTTTTGGCATCCTACCTCATATAAATATATTTTAGGTGGCTTTTTTGTTTGGCTTTCACCTTATTCACTTGCATTGAGCCTGGCCTTCTCTTATCTATAATTAGGAGGTCTATTATAGCAACTTTTGAGTTATAGGTAAAAATCCATTTGCTAGAACTGAGTCAGAAAAGGCAGAGCCAAAGAAATTTAAGACTTCATTTAAAAGATAGGAAATAATAGATGTTAAAGAAAAGAATGTGAAGCCTAAAATATTTCATTTTCACAAGACTTTACATCCATTATAAATTCTTATAGCCCTCATAGCATTGGTAAGTACCAGTAGCCTCATTTTACAGATGAAAGCACTGAAGTTCAGGGAGCTGGATAGCTTCCCCAAGGTGACTTCGCTAATAAGTACAAAATTACTTATTAACTACTTATTATTTGACACCAGCCCGACTGACTCAAAACGCTGGCACTTATCTAAGACACAATACTACCTACAGACAAACGGAAAACAGACAGCTTTGTGCTCCTGGGGAACCTCACACACTTCAGTCATAAAAATATCACCACATTTAATATATTTACCACTAAGCTGAGCTCTTTCAGGACAGAAATCATATTTGCTCGTCTTTGGTATATTTCAAATGTGTGGCATAGTGCCTGGAACAAAGGTGCTGAATGAACTGAAAAAATTACTTAGAACATAGAGAAATAGGCAGTGGCCAAGTTTGCTTGTATCTGCATTTTTAAGGCTCTTGATAGAGCGTCTTAAATTGCTTTCCAGAAAAGTTATAGCCATTCACAATCCCACAGTCAGTAGTATATGAAAGTACCATTCTTCCTGTATACTCTGAGCATTAATACCCCCATCCCCTAATGAAACATAAATTATTAATTTGATAAATGAATATATCTCATTGGTGTTTGCACTGGCATTTCCTTAATATTTAGTGAAGATGAAAATTTTGTCTTTTAAAATTACATTTTAAACTGTTTATTTTGAAATAATTAAAGATTCAAAGGAAGCTGAAAAAAAGTGTACAGGGAGGCCCTATATACCCTTCAACCAATTTCCCCCAATGGTAATGTCTTGTATAACACTAGTACAATGTCAAAATCAGGAAACTGACATTGGTTTAATCCACAGAGTTTATTCAGATTTCACCAGTTTTATGTTTTATGTGCACTCCTCTGTGTGTGTGTGTGTGTGTGTGTGTGTGTGTGTGTGTGTGTGTAGTTCTATGCAGTTTTATCACACGTGTAGATTCATGTAACAACTGCCATTATCAGGATACAGAACTGTTCCATCACCACAAGGCTCCCTGGTGCTATCCCTTTGTAGCCACACATACCTCTTCCTTTCCCCACCACCCCTAACTATGGCAACCACCAACTTGTTCTCATCTCCGTGATTTTGTTGTCTCAAGAATGTCATATAAATGGAATCACACAGTAGCATTTTGGGACTGGCATTTTCACTTAGCATTACTCCCTGGAGATTCATTCAAGTTTCTGTGTGTATCAGTAGTTCTTTGCTTTTATTGCTGAGTAGTATTTCATGGTATATGTGTACCACAGTTTGTTTAATCATTCACCCAAGGAAGGACATTTTTCCCCTTAGTTTTTGACTATTAAGAATAAAGCTGGTATGAATATTCATGTACTGTTTTTTGTGTGAGCATAGGTTTTCATTTCTCTGGGATAAATGCCCAAGAATGCAATTGCTGGGTTATATGGTAAATGTATGTTTAGTTTTGTAAGAAACTGCCAAATGGTTTTCCAGAGTGGCTGTACCATTTTACAGTCCCAGCAGCAACGTATGAGTGATCCAGTTTCTCTGCATCCTGCCAGCATTTGGTGTTACCATTATTTTTTACTTTAGCCATTCTGATAAGTGTACGATAATAGCTCACTATGGTTTTAATTTTCATTCCCATAATGGATAATGATGTTGAACATCTTTTCATGTGCTTACTTATCATCTGTATATCCTCTTTGGGGAAATGTTTTTATGTCTTTTGCCCATTTTGTAATTGGATTACTTGTTTACTGTTTAATCTGATAAATGAAAACATCTCATTTGGTGTTTCTTCAATGTCTACTGAAAATGAACATTTTTTTGTTATTTGTATATTTTAAAATCACTTAATTATTAATGGCATTGGATTGCTTTTGTCACTTCATAATTGTTGTTTTCCATTCCCAATTAGATTATAAAAATTGTATGTTGGCTTTTTCTTCTGTATCCTCCATACTGCCTTAAAACTATCAGGTTCTTGATAAAGATTTATTGTTTACTTGGTTGAAAATAGTTGTAAGATGGAGATGATGATCTAGGTTTATCTTTTGGGTACTTATTTATTTCAGGTTTTACCCCATGGTTATTTCCTGGCTGCTATTGACTAATTCATTTATTTTGCTAAATGTTCATTTAAAAAAATTTTATTAGATCTTTTAGTAGAGTCACACCTGATTAATTTGATCCCCAATAATATAGAAGTGTGACATTTGCATTGCTTGGCCAATAATATCCTGAGGCTACAGAAGGCAAATTTTAGACTCACTTTGACTTCAGAGCTTTCTAAGACAACGCTTTAATACTTCCCTATTCCAATTCTACTATGTTTTTTCCTGCTTATTGACCTAAGCTATAATGATGCCCCAAACTCCACTCAGGCTTGTTTTTTCCTTTACATCATTAGATTCACCACAGTCTTACAACATCCCCCTTACAACATCACATTCATCATAGGGTTCATCTCTGAGAAGCTTTGAAAAACACATTTCTTATGGCTTAACAAAAGAGAATGGAATCTATGTCAGTACCAAAAATCCAACACGTAAAATGACAGCTGCAGAAAGCAGAGGAGACTCCAGGTCTGGCCGATTGACTCTAGGGTGTCTCCGTGTGGCTCTTTACGGACAGCAGAGGTGAGTTTGGTTCAGTGAAGAGGTCCCCTTTCATCACCTAATGTTTTGTGGGAGTGATCTATCTGCTGTCTCTGTTCTCAGCTCTCTAAGATCTACCCCCTCTACTCAGCTGGGAGTGCTCCGCAAAGGTCACCACGGACCTCTGGAGTGACGTTTTCAGTCATTCTCCTACTTCACCTTTCTGCAGAATTTGACACTGTGACTACCCTCTACTTTGTGAAATATTTTTCACCTCTTAGCTTAGGTGACCTAATCCTCTTTTGGTTCCTCACCAACCTCTCTGAGATACTCACTCACAGTTTCTTTCTCTGGCTATTTGCACTTTCACCAAAGGATTATGTACACCCACCAAATGTATTAGTTTGTTAGGGCTGTGATAACAAAGTACCACAAACTTTGTGGTTTAAACAACCCTCCTTCTGAGGGTTTTAAGGGAAGGATCTGTTCTAGGCCTCTCTTCTTGGCTTGTAGATGGCCATCTTTTCCAAGTCTCTTCACATGGTCTTCCCTCTATGCATGATTCTGTGTCCAAATTTCCTCTTACTTTTAAGCATATTAGTCATCTTGGATTAGGGCCCATCCTAATGACCTCATTTTAGCTTGATTATCTCTGTAAAGACCCTATCTCTACATACAGCCACATCCTGAGATACCATTAAGAAGAATGGTACTTTCATATACTACTGATTGTGGGATTGTGAATGGCTATAACCTTTCCGGAAAGCAATTTAAGACTCTGTACCAAGGGTCTTAAAACATATAAATTTTGAGGGGACACAACCAACCCTTAACCCTTAGTCCCTAGAGTCACTTTTTCTGTATCTCATGTGCTCAGTGTAGAAATTTGGTAAATATGCTTTGTCTTTCCATGGACATGTCCTCCTCTTTTTTTAAACTGAAGTACAGTTGATTTATAATATTATGTTAGTTTCAGGTGTACAGCTGTCCTTCTCTTTCTTGCATCTCTCTCCTCCCCTGGTTCCTATGACATCACTTTTCTCCTGCTCTGTTCCATTCTCTCTAGTCCCTCCTTGGTGTCTACTGTGGACTCTTTATCCTCATCTACCTCCTTAAATGTCAAAATTTTCCAGCTTCCATCCTTGGCTTCTTCTCAATTCACCATCCCCTCTCCCTAGTGATCTCACCCACAACGAGAATTTCAACCCTCCCCTATACTTATGCTGAAGACTCTTAATGTTTTCTGCAACCCATACCTCTTTCTTGAGCTTTACACCTGTATATCCAGTTGTCTACTTGGACATCACCATCTAGCTGCTCCAAAAGATCTCAAATTCAGCATGTTAAAAAATGAATTCAACTTCTGTCCTCTTTCCCCTGGCCCAAACCCAATCCACTTCCTATATCCCTCATTTTGTGAAGGATGCCACTATATACTTAGATGTCTCCTTCCAAGCTCCATATCTGTCAAAAACCAAATCCTATCAATTCTAGTGTGTAAATATCTCCTAAATGCATCCTCTCCTCTCTCACCCTACCATAACTGCCCTGGTTTCATGTCCTCAACACCTCTCCTTGAATTAGTTTCCTATAGTCCTATTAGTCTAATAGTTTCCCAAATGATTTCCTTGTTAACTCAGTTCTGCACTCTGCTGCCCGAGGAATTTTTAAAGCAAATTTTATCATATTTTTGCTTGTTTATGGTTCTTCAAATGTAGGCTGTGACTTTAGGATAATCACAGTGGATGCCTGGGCTCAGGGCAGGGGGGAGAGAGTGTCCTTGTTCTGACCCCTCCCAGTGTCCACCTCATCCTCTATGAGTACTACTTGTCAGGCATCTTCTCACAGCTATACCTGCAATTCCCCCACGCACCCCATTTGTCTACTTAATTACCCAGACCTTGGGTGTTTAAATTATGTTGACTTCCCATGAAGCCCACAGCTGGTGGTCCAAAAAGCCTCAGGAGGGTCTCTGAGCCATCTTTTCTCTCCTGTACTAGCTCTTTGCTCCTGGCTTCATCCTTGCATCTAACTTGGCTCTCGGCTTCCCTACCCTCATCCTCCTTTCCAGCATTTGGCTTCCCACTGTGATCAAAGTCATTTCCTGGAGGTGGCTGGTCTTGTCCTTGGGCTCTGCCTGTTTCATTGTCAGCTCCCCTGGGAGCCCAGCCTAGGGTTGTCCTGACAGGCTCAGAGGGGATTGAACACTTCTGCTGGGAAAAATCTTTCCTGAATTCTAGTCCTAGCATTGACATCAAGTAGCTGTATCATCTTGGACAAATGACCTCCCTTCTATTTCTTAATCCTAACAGTAATAGTAATAAACAACAACAATAATAATAATCACTGAGTACTTATCGTGACAAGGTTCTAAGTACCTTACGTGGATTAGCTCATTAAAATCTCACAATTATCTTATCACAATTATCCCCATTATACAGTAAAACACTAAGGATTTCAATTGTTAAGCAATTTGTCCAAGGTCACACAGCTAGAAAGTGAAAGAATCCAGGACAGAAACACTAGCACTTTGGTTCCTAACCGTGGCCACTTAACCCCTGCACTGTTCTTTCACCGTGCAGCTCACTCCAGAGCCATGAGATCCATTTGTAAAATAAGGAAATGAGCACTCTGGTCTCTTCCACATAGAATATTCTATGAAAACAGGCTTATCAGGATCTAGTGATTTATGGGTAGAGTGAGTATATTTTGAGAAGGAGTCAAGAGACAAAAAAGTTAAACACAAAGGGCCAAAGCCCTAACAATGGAGCTCCACAAATTATGAGTGATCACATACCACTAGACAGCTGACTGCTTTTCTGAGAGAAGCCAGCTATTGGTTACTTTTTCTTAAATATCTAGTTTTATTTTTCTGCCTGCAGATGTGATCCAAGTTCAAAAGCACAAGTAGAAAATAAAAATCATCTGTATTTCTAATATTGTGTGTATAGAGGTATCATGTATAAAAGTAGTAGCAGTGTACATTCTGTTTTTTTTCTTATACAGAATACATTAAGAATTGTTCTACAATACAGTTTTTAATGATTGCATGGTATTTCATCATGGATGTTCCATAATTAACCAACTACTTATGTTTAGATATTTAAGTTGTTTCTAAGATTTTCCCTATGAGAAACAATGGCAAGAAAAATATGCTTGCGTCCTTACAATAAATTCCTAAAAGTTGAACTACTTGGTTAAAAGGCGTATACATTTTGCTTTTGGTATGTATCACTAGATTATTGTCTAGAAAGATTATATTATCATCAACAGGTAATAAGGGTGTAAATGTTCCTCCCTCCTTAGAAACACATAGGATTCTTACTTGCTTGCTTTTCAAACAAAATATTTGCCAAGTTGATAAAAGAAAAATGACATTTCACTTTTAATTTGCATTTCTTTTATTTCAGGTAAGACTAAACAGAATTGGCCATTTATATTTTAAAATTTCCTGTTCATGATCAATTTTCAGGCACTGTGAAACAAAGAGAATCTTAACAAGAACAGTGTAGACAGTGGCCTGTGGTTCTATAGACATCTGCAGGCAGTGTTAGCATAAGGTACCACTTCTATGGTTCCACAAAAATTATATATTCTGAAATTGCTCACTTCATACATGGGTAACATTTCAAAATTTCACTGGAGGGAAAAGGAGTCTTTACTTGGAAATTAAATTCTAACCTTCTGAAATAAAAGCAGCAAAGCTGTCTACCAAACCAGTAAGCACTGGATAGATGAGGGCTACATAGATTTTCAAAGAACAATAATAAATAACCAGTGACCCCAGCTACCACCATCCAAGAGAAGGGTGGATGTGACTTCTTCCAGTAAGTCACTGCCATGGGGGCCTGCCAGGACATGGAGAAACCTTTTGGTGCAGGACAAAGTGGAAAGAAAGATTTTTACTCCTTATGACCAGCGTGTCCTTGAGTTAATTATTTAGCTGCTTTAAGCCATAGTTATCTCATCCATAAAACACAATGATGATATCATCTGCCTGAGAGTCACTGTGAAGATTAAAATTCAGTGAAATCACACTAGTAAACTACACAGCATATCATGCATGTTCAATACCCGGTAGCTAAATGAATTACTCTACCTCCTTCTGCTACCTCACCCTGCTCAGAATCTCCCATGGCCTCTTTGTGACTCATTATCTGGGTTCTGCATTTTCTTTTTACACCTCTTATTCCTCTTCCTTTTCCTCGGCCTCTCTCTTTCTACTTTCTCTATCTCATTCCCCACCCCCAGGCCAAACTGACCTTGGTGTCCATTGAATTTACTCCCTGTCATTTGTTATACTTGTACAGACATTTTAAAATTTCCTGATTCTTGAAATCAGTAACTGTAACATTTAAATATCTGAAAAACAAATTTCAAAAATCAAAATTAAATCACTTAAAAAAACCCCAACAACCAATAAACATTTTGACATTTCCATCTCATCTTCAATTAGTAGTCAAATATCTTTGGTAGACATTTTTTAAATGTCTACTGAAGACATGTATATCTTCGGTAGACATTTTTTAAAAGCTCCCCTGCCTTGGAGGTATGGGATCATCTTAGAGTGATGGAGCAAGAAGGTGCAAATGGCTTCAAGACTCTAGCTAACCTTCCATAGCATAGATTGCTCTTTCTCCCAGATATTCCTGCTGCATAAATACGTCCTTAATACATAATTAGCATTCTTGGGCAGGAAGAACAGAAAACAGCACCATCCTCGACCTCAGCCTGACACTGAGGTCACTTAACTCATAACTGCCTTTCAAGAATAAGAATGATCACTCACCATCCGAGACCCATCTTCACTGGTTTCTGCTGTTGGGGTAACTGTCTTGGAATGACCTCGTTTGTCTGTCTGTCTGTGCTAGTTGGCAGTGGGAGGAGGAACAACCCCTCCTACACCCCTGAAAGCTTTCCTCCTCAATGACTGTTTACTTTGTAACTTTCTTTATTAAAGGCTGTTCCTCTTTTTTTCTACAGATTTTGCCAACACTTGTGGAAGAAATTTAACCCTTTTCTTGCATTTGAATTTGTTGACCTAGGTCTAAATATATTTAAAAAATAATAATTCAGTGGCTTGAGTTCCAGACATGGCATTAAGATGAAGCTGACTAAAAATCCCCCCTCTTGAAACTCCCTCAAAAAGCCTAGAAAATAAGATAATTAAAAGAGAAAAAAAAAAAAACACTCTGCATCTATAAGATGGAATAAGAATGTTCTATAGATTTTGGTAAGACAATAAAAAGTGTGATTTATTATGGATGTGTATTGGAAGTGGGTAGCCTCCCCCTGTGATTTCCACCACAAGAATGATGGAAGATTTCACTGAACTTCAAGGGCAAGGGGGTGACCTCCTATGAGAGCTGCACAACCAAGGAGGGCAAACAAAAACTACCACTTTTATTATGTCATTCCTACTATAGCCAAAAGTTAGATTGGTCAAAGGGAGGATTCCTGAAATAGAGACCTGAAAAAAAAAGCAGAACCCTAAAATTAAAAGATGTACTTGAGAGAGAAACACAAAATTAATCAAGTGGAATCTATTACCAGAAGAAAAGAAATTTCCACGTATGAACTAAAAAAGGCACAATTAAGGAACTCAAAGGGTTCAGATGGTCAAAAAAATGTTTTTAAGAAAATGGATTTTCATCCAGAGAAATCATTGTGAGCATTTTAAATTCCAAAGACAAAGAAAACTAAAAAAAGAGGAAAAAAAATTAAAGTAGGATGACTTCAGAGAAAGTTAAACCAGCTTGGCCTCTTAATCAACCCTAAATGTCAGAAAACCACAGAACAATATCCATAGTGTTTTGAGGTAGCATTCTCTTCCCAGATAAGATGCCAGTTAAGTGTGAAGTCAGTAGAAATACATTACCAAGCAGACAAAAACAACAACAACAAAAATACCACCACTAAGATAACCTTTCAAAATAAATTACTTAAATATGTGTGTTCCCAAATAATTAGAAATGAATTAAAATTGAAAGCCTAAGAATGGAAAAGCTATGATTAAAGAAAGAAATAAAACTTTGGTAAGCTTGAAAGCCAGTAAAACATATAGAGATAACACTAAAAAAAATTGTTGTAAATTAGTTTAGAAGATCAGAATGTTAAGAAAAATTATTAGAAATAGATTTCCTATATTATTTTTAATGAAGTTTGAAAATAACAGGTGATAGGATTCTGGGAAGATGGCAGAGCAGGAAGCACCAGGAATCTCTCTCACCACCTAGACAATTGCACTGGCAGAATCTGTCTGATGTAACTATTTTGGAACTCTGTAGCCTATTGAAGGCTTTCAATTTCCAAGGGAAGGCTTGGACTGTAAATTGTGGTTAATTTCAATCAATTTCAGCTCTTGGCACAGGGGAGCAGCTACCCATCTGCCACTCCCAGTTCCACTGCAGGCAATTGTGCACAAGTTCCTGGAGCACCTTGCACACAGCTTGCATGTATCAGGGTGGGCAAAACAAGACCCTGTACTCCAAATATCTGGGATATATGTCCTGATCCCCGACTGCTGCTTCAGGTACAGAAGTGCAGACAAAGAGATGAGAAGCCGTTTTTGTTGCACCTCCCCCGCCGCCAGCTGAAGTGACTTACAGTGGATTTAAAGGACTGGTGCCCTTCCTCTTCCTTCCTTTTTCTCTTTTTCCACTCTTTGGAGCCAGACATTAAAGACTAGGAAATTCAAAAACAACTGCATATATGGGGAAAATTAGAAAGTGGGAAAGGCAAAGACTCAAAAAAGACCTGAAAGGACCTTAAGTTTATACCTCAGTGTGATCCTTGGCACAGAGACAGCCTACAACAACTTAAAAAAACAAAAAGAATAACAAAAAGCAAACAGTGGGAAAGGTGGCTAATCTGATCTCCAGAGTTACCACATTAGATTCAAATGTCCAACTTTCAACAAAAAAATCATATCACAATGTATATAAAGGAAAATATAAACTTCCCTCTTAGAATTTTCCATTAAAAGGAAAAAATAAATCAACAGAAACTGATCTTGTTAAAGACTTGATGGCACATCTACTTTAAAACAACTATCTTAAAGATGCTCAAAGAACTAAAGGAAGATGTGGAGAAAGTCAATAAAATGATGTATGAACAATATAGAAGTATCAATAAAAGAGATAGGAAACCTAAAAAGAAACCAAAAAAATTATAGAGCTAAAAAGTACAATAACTGAAATTTTAAAATTCACTAGAAGGAGTCAAAGGAAAATTTCAGTAGGCAGAAGAAAGAATCAATGAACTTGAAGATAAGACAAAAGAAATTATCAAGACAGAGAAACAGGAAAAAAGATGAAGACAAATTATCAGAGCCTAAGGTACCCATGGGACACCATGAAATCAATCAACATATTCATTGTGAGAGTCCCAGAAGGAGAAAAGAGGGAGAAAGGGGCAGAACACTTCACAAATTTGATGAAAGATATGAATATAAACATCCAAGCAGCTCAACAAACTGCAAGATGAACTCAAAGAGACCTACACTGAGACATATTATGATGAAGTTTCTGGAAAGCTAAATACAAAGAATCTTCAGGGCATCGGTTGAGAAGGACTTGTAATATACAAGGGATTCTCAATAAGATTAGCACCACATTTCTTATCAGAAACTTTGGAGGCCAGAAGGCCATGGGCCAATATATTTTAAGTACTAAAAAAAAAAAAAAGAAAGAAAAACCTGTCAATCAACAACCCTATATATGGAAAACCTGTCCTTCAAATGTAAGGGAGAAATTAAGTCATCCCCAGGTAAACAGAAGCTGAGAGAGTTGTTTCCTACTAGATTTTCTCTGCAAGAAATGCAGAGAAAGTCCTGTAGGGTGAAATGAAAGCAAACTAGAGAGTAACTCAAAGTTGTATGAAGAAATAAAGATCTCAATAAAGGTTAATACACTGGCAATTCTAAAAGCTAGTATTATTGTAACTTTGATTTGTAACTCTACATTTTGTTTTCTACATAGTTTAAGAGATTAATGCATTTAAAAGACTCATTAGTTTATGTTTTGGAGCACACAATGAATAAAGATGTAATTTTGTAATATCAACAACTGAAAGGGGTGGTGACAGAGTTGTAAAGGAGCAGAGTTTTTGTTTATTATTAAAGTGAAGCAAGTATAATTCAAATTAGAATGCTACAGCTTTAGTATGTTTAATTGTAATCTCCATGGTAATCACAAAGAAAATAGATATAGAATATGTATAAAAGGATATAAGAAAGAAATTTAAACATTTCACTGCAAAAAATCAACTAAACACAAAGGAAGATGATAATGTAGGAAAAGAGGGACAAAAAAATCTATAAGGAAGGTAGAAAACAAATAGCAAAATGACAAAAGTAAGTCTCTCCTTTTTAGTAATTACTGATAGTTGGAGACTTCATTAGACCACTACTCTCCATAATGGATAGAACAACCAAATAGAAGATAAGTAAGGAAACAGAGGACACAGTAGACTGACTAGATCCAACAGACATACATAGAACACTTTACCCAACAACAACAGCATACATCTTCTCAAGTACACTTAAGATATTTTCCAGGGTAGACCATATGTTAGGCCTCAAATTAACTTTCAATAGATTTTAAAGATGTCATACAAAATATCTTCTCAGACCACAGTGGGATGAAGTTAGAAATCAATAACAGAACCAAAACTGGAAAATTCACAAATTTGTGGAAATTAAACAACATATTTTTAAGCAACTGCTGGATCAAAGGGGAAATCACAAAGGATATTAGAAAATACTTAGAGATGAATGAAAACAAAAACAAAACACGAAAACTTATGGGACACAGTGAAAACTAGGACTAAGATGGATATTTATAGCTATAAACACTGATGTCAAAAGACAAGGATCTCAAATCAACAATGTAGGGAACTAGAAACTTTACATCTTAAGGAACTAGAAAAAGAACAAACTAATCCCAAAAATAGCAGAAGGAAGGAAATAATAAAGATTAGAACAGAAATGAAATAGAAAAAAATAGAGAAATCAATAAAATCAAATTTGGTACTTTTTAAAAGATCAAAAAAATTGACAAACCTTCAGCTAGGTGGACTAAGAAAAAAAAGACTAAAATTACTAAAATCGGTAGTGACCAATGGGTCAAAGAAGAAATCAAAAAAAGGAGTCAAAAAGAAACTTTGAACAGATAAAAATGAAAACACAAATTACCAAAACTTATGGTATGAAGCAAATGCATTTCCAAGAGGGAAGTTTATAACAATAAATGTCTACGTTAAGAAAGAAAAGAAGGGGGGCTTCCCTGGTGGCGCAGTGGTTGAGAGTCTGCCTGCCAATGCAGGGGACGCGGGTTCGAGCCCTGGTCTGGGAAGATCCCACATGCCGCGGAGCAACTAGGCCCGTGAGCCACAACTACTGAGCCTGCGCGTCTGGAGCCTGTGCTCCGCAACAAGAGAGGCCGCGATAGTGAGAGGCCCGCACACCGCGATGAAGAGTGGCCCCCGCTCGCCGCAACTAGAGAAAGCCCTCGCACAGAAACGAAGACCCAACACAGCCATAAATAAATAAATAAATATTAAAAAAAAACAAAAAAAAGAAAGAAAAGTTCTTTTTTAACTAGGTCTTTTAAGAACTTATCAGTAAATTTTAAAATTGTGCTATTTTATCATCTATTTTACTTTTACTCATGTTTTAAACACACTACATTGTCATTTTTTGCTTTATATGATCAGTTATTTTTTTAGCACATTTAATTCTAAGAAAAAAAGATTTTATTTTCTTTCATTTATTCCATTTTATTTATTCTATTATTTCATTAAATTTTTTGTGTATACAGCCATACCTCATTTTATTGTGCTTTGGTTTATTACACTTTGCAGATACTGCATATTTTACAAAATGAAGGTTTGCAGCAACCCAGACTTGTCAGATAAAGGTTAGCATTTTTCAGCAATAAAGCATTTTTAAATTAAGGTATGTTCATTGTTTTGTTAAACATAGTGCTATTGCACACTTAATAGACTACAATATAGTGGAAACATAACTTTTATATGCACTGGGAAACCAGAAAATTTGTGTGACTCACTTTGTTAAGGTGGTTTGGAAACAAACCAGTGGTATCTCTGAGGTGTGCCTGTTAATTTCTGACCAATACATATTCCTTCACCTAAAGGGTTTTCTGTTTGCTTGTTTTCTGCTCTTTGTGTTTTCTTACATTTCTTGGGGAGTATGCATACTGGCAATGAATTTTATCAACATTTGTCTGAAAAAGTATTTCTCCATCATTTCTGAAGAATATTTTTTGCTGAGCAAAGAATTGGAGTTGACAGGTTTTTTTTACTTTCAGCACTTTAAATATGTCACTCCATTATCTTCTTATTTGCATGGTTTCAGGGGGAGAAAAAGAATTACAGTCTGCTGTAATTCTTATCCTTGTTCTTCTGCAGGTACTTTTTTTTTTTTTCCTATTTTTAAGATTTTCCCTTTGCTTTTGGTTTTCAGCACTTTGAATATTGGTGTGGACTGAATTGTGTCCCCCCCTCAAATTTATATGTTGAAGTCCTAACCCCAATTACCATGGATGTGACTGTATTTGAAGATATGGTCTTTAAGGAGGTGATTAAGTTTAAATGAGGCTGTTAAGATGGTTCCTAATCTAATCTGACTGATGTCCTTATACGAAGGGAAAGTTTGGACACAAAAAGAGACACCATGGATGATAGTCGTGGACAAAGGGATGACCATGTGAAGAGACAGCAAGAGGATGGCCATCTGCAAGCCACAAGGAGATGCCTCAGTGGAAATCAGTCCTGCCATACCTTGATCTTGAACTTGCACACTTCAGAACTGTGAGAAATAAATTTCTGTTGCTTAAGTCAACCAGTCTGTGGCATTTTGTTAGGGTAGCCTAGCAAATACAAATATTAGTGGGTTTTGGGGTTTTTTGGGGTTTCTTTTGTTTTTTGTTTTGGTTTGGTTTGATTTTGATATTTATCCTTCATGGTGTTCTCTGAGCTTCTTAGGTCTGTGGTTTGAGGTATGGCATTAATTTTAGAAAATTTTTGGCCATTATTTCTCCAGATATTTGTTCTGTCTCATATTCTTTCTCTTTAGTCCTTCTGGGATTCCAATTACATGTATATTATACCATTTGGCATTTTCCTTCAGCTCTTGGTTGCTCTGTTCTGTTTTTTTCCCCCATCCTATTTTTCCTCTTATCAGTTTATATAATTTTTATTGACCTACTTTCAAGTTCCATGATTCTTTCTTTTGCTATGTCAAGTCTATTGATGGGCCTGTTTAAGGCATTTTTCTTCTCTGTTACTGCATTTTTAAATTGATTCTTTCTTATAGTTTATATTTCTCTGCTAAAATTATCTTTAAAATACCTTTTCCATTAGGTCCTTTAACATATTAATTACAATTATTTTAAATCTCCTATAAGATAGTGCCAACATATGTATCATATTTGTGTTTGGTTCTGATGATTGCTTTGTCTCTTCAGATTTTTATTTTTCTTGCCTTTTTGTATGCCTCTGCTATACAAATTTGTATGTTGAGGCCCTAACATCCAATGTGATAGTATTTGGAGATGAAGCCTTTGGGAGGTAATTAGATGTGGGACCCTCGTGATGGGATTAGTGCGCACATACAAAGAGACACCAGAGAACTTGCATGCTCACTCTCTTTCTCTCTCTTACCATATGAGGACACAGAGAGAAGGCAGCCATCTGAAAGTCAGGAAGAGAGCTCTCACTGGTACCAAACCAAACTTGGGTCTGCTTGTCCAATGCACAGCAAAGCCAGTCCATTGACACTGGGTTGTGGTGCAGGAAAGTATAGCATTTATTGTAGGGTGCCAAACAAGGAGAATAGGCAGCTCATGTTTAAAAGACCTGAACTCTCCAACGACTTTCAGGGAAGGGTTTTTAAAGACAGTGTGAGAGAGGGTGTGCACAATCCATGCACAGTTTTTTGATTGGTTGATGATGAGGTAATAGAGTGGTGTTTCGGGGATCTAGATCATCAACATTCTGGTTCCAAACAGTCTGGGGTTTACTTGCTGGTGGTCAGCATGCAGTTAACTTTTTTCCACCTGGTGGGGTTTTTAGTATCTGCAAAACAACTTAAGGATATGGCTCAGGATATTATCTACAGCTCTTGAGGAGGAACTAAAGACATGACTTTCTTGACTTTGTTTTATGGCTAAACTATTATTATTTTGTTTTGCTTGATTGTTTTTCTTTGTTTTTTCATTTTTTTCACTTCTCTGATTAAATTTGCTCTTTGGAACTCAGGGAAGGCCTAGGAAGCTAAAGCAATTTTACGAAGAACAGATGGGGAACACAGGGGTGGGGCATGTCCCTGGGAAGGCCCCACAGGGTCCTGCTTGTCTTCATCATCAGAACCCAACCATGCTGGCACGCTGATCTTGGACTTCCAACCTCCAGAACTGTGAGAAATAAATTTCTTCTTAAGCCACCCAGTCTATGGAATTTTGTTACGACAGCCTGAATCAAGTAAGACAGCCTCATAATTTTTTGTTCAAAATCAGATGTGTTATATAAAATAATAGATGCTGAGGTAAATATGTTTTGTGCTTAGAGATAAACATGCCTTCCTTCTGCTAGGTCCTTAGCAATGTGGGGATTTGTGTTAAGTTTGTCTGGAGTTGAGTTGGGTTTGAAGTTTGTTGTTGGTATGGTTAACCTCAGTGTACCGTAGACTTCAAATTTCTCTAATGATAAGTTGTGTGGGCTATTTGCCAGGGTGTTTCTCCAAATGTCTGCTCTACACCTGGCTTCATCTCTCTCTGCTTTGAGTCTTCCCTTTGAACTGCTCCCCAGAAAGAATCTGTCTTTTGCAGCTCTCCTAGCTGTATTCCATTCTTATCTTACTTGATGCTTATCAGAGTGGTTATGGAGGAGGGGCATGAGGAAGGCAGAGTTCTCTGATTCTCTAATTGTTTCAGTTTTAGTCAGACATTGTGAACCTGCTTCCTGTGGGCCTTCACTAAGTGTTCCTGTCCCTCCTCCAAATCAAGTGCTAGGCTAGAACCTATTCCTGACTTTTTCCCAGGGATGAACATGGTTTTCCTGCTTTTGTACCCGAGCGGCAATGGGCTTCCACAAGTGCCCTAAGGATATAGTTTTTGTTTTCATTATCCCTGCAGATTAAGCCTTTTGTTCCATATGGGAGACAGGATAGATGGGTTTGGGCAGAGTTTCTGCAGCAGTTTCTAATCTCCATCATACACCCATCCCTGTGAAGAAAATTTCCACAGGATTTTCTTCAGTTTTCCTTGTGAGCTCCCGATGATGTTCTCACAGAAAAACGATGCAAGCCAGGGGCTTCGCTGTATCACACTAACCTACACTCAGTCTTTACAATTAATTGTTACAATTTTCCAGCTGATTCTTGTTACTGATATGTGGCATCTGGAGGCATCTGCCCCAGGTAATCAAATGCTCGCATCCTGTTTTTCCATATAGGAGCTTGTCTCTCCCTAAATTTTGGGTTATATTTTTGCCCTGTCATAGCAGTTCTTTTAAGAGTTCTTCATTGGTTTGCAGTTTGTCCAGCATTTTCTTGTTGTTAGGGTGGGAACAACTGTCCTTATAGCTTTCTACATCTTCTGAGGTGAAACCAGAATTAATCACTGTAATTTTTCATGTACAATTTCTGGGGCTCAACAAAAATGACCAGACACACAAGTCTGCTGAATACAAGGTCAGTATACAAAATCAACTTAATGTCTATATACCAACCGCAGATAATAGAAAATAAAATTTTTTTAAGGATACAATTTGCCATCAAACAATATCAATAGAAATAAACCTCATGAAGATGTGTGGCATTTCTACCAAAAAAAAAAAAACCCCTTAAAAATTATTAAGAGAAATTGAAAAATATAAAAATAAATGGAGATATTGGAGGGCTCAAAATATAAAAATGTTAACTCCCCCAAATTGACCTACTGATGTAAGGCAATCCCAATTAAGATCCTAGCAGATTTTTCTGGAAATTATCACACTGATTCCAAAATGTGTGTGTCAATGCAAAGAGCTAAGAAAAGTCAGTCTTAAGGAAAAAATGAGGTAGAAGGACTTGCTCTAGCTGATATCAGGACTTGTTATAAAGCTCTAATTAAAAGAGTATAGATACAAAGGTAGGCAAATAAATAGACCAATGGAAGAGAATAGAGAATCCAGAATCAGAGAGACACATGTATCAACACTTGACTTTTGGAAGAGCTAACACTGCTGAGCAGTGGATAAATAAATTAATTTTCAATAACTGGGCTTGGTCAATTGGATCCATATGAGATAAAGAAACTTAACCCACCCTGTACTTCACAACTTAATTCAATGTGGGTTATAGACCGAAATGTAAAAACCAAAATATAATCCTTCTAGGAGACAATAGAGGAGAATATCTTCATTACCCTAGGGAAGGCAAGTATTTCTTAAATAAAATACTAAAATATTAAGGACATTAAAGGAAAAGATTTTAAAATTTATAAATAATAAATTATTAAATAAATAAAAATATTTGTTCATCAAACAATATCATTAAGAGAGCAAGAAGGCAAGTCCTACAAATTAGGAGAAGATATTTTTAACCACGGAAAGGACCATATCCAAGACACATAAGAAACTCCTAAAAATCAAGAAATTAATAGAAAAATAAGCAAAAGATTCCACCAAAGCCAAAAATAAGATATCCAAAAGTCCAAAAGGCCAATAAACATATGAAAGTTTACTAGTCATCTAATCAACTTCATTAGTCATCAGGGAAATGCAAATTAAACCACAATACAATACCATTATACACCTACCCGTAGAGCTATACTTGAAAAGACTGTCAGTTCCAAATATTGCCAAGGATGTGGAACAATTAAAACTTTCATACACTGGTGGTGTGTGGGTAAATTTGGAAAAAATCTTTGGCATTTTCTACTAAGGTTGAACATACGCTTCCTCTGCTGGTAATCTATTGCTGCATAATAACAATATTGTTTCAGTGACTTAAAATAATAAATATATATTCTCTCACTCTTTCTGTGGGTCAGGTATTTGAAAGTAGTTTAGCTGTAGGGTTTTTGGCTCAGGGTCTCTCATGAGTTTAGTCAAGATGTCGGTTCTTTGGAAGACTCCACTGCAGCTAGACAATTTCCTTCCAGGATAGCTCACTCACATGGCCACTGGCAGGAGGCCTTACTTCCTCAGTGTGTGGGCCTCTCCATAGGACTAGCTAAGTATCCTCATAACATCGCAACTGCTTTTCCCCCAGAGGAGACAAGGAAGAAACTGTAATGTCTTTTATGACCTAGTCTCGGAGGTAACACGGTGTCACTTCTGTTATTTTATTCATTAGAAGTGAGTCATTAAGTCCGGCCTACTCTTGAGGGTCATGGATTTAGGCTCCCCCTTTCGAAGACAGGAGGGTCAAAGACTTTATGGACATATATTAAAATCACCACACATACCCTATGACCAAATAATTTGACCCTGAATTATAGAAGCAAAAAAGGGTGGGTGTATGGCCCCCCAAACATTTACAAGTATGCTTATAGCATCATTATTCATAATAGCCAAATTGTAGAAACAAATCAAATGTCTATCAACAATAGAATGCATAAATAAATTGTGGTATATTCTAACAATGGGAAACTATTCAGAAATGAAAATTAGTAAACTACAGATTCATAAACTACAGGTACATGCGAAACCATAGATGAATCTCACTAATTCTTTTGCTCACTAATATTGAGCAAAAGAGACAAACTCCAAAAACTGTACTACATTATTTCCTTTATATAAGTGTTAAAAGAGGCAAAACCAATCTACAATGTAAGAAATCAAGATGATGGTTACCTTTGAAGAGGAGAAAGGAGGGAATGACTACGAGGGGTAATGAGGCAGAGCTTCTGAAATGGTGTTAACTGTTCTGTAACTTGCCCAGAGTGGTGGTTGCGAAGGTGTGTTTACAGCGTGATGGTTCAATGAACCATACACCTCTTATTTGTGCAGATTTCAGCATTGTTTTATACTTCAAATTAGGAAAATTTTAAAAAGATACCAAGGAAAGAAAAGAATACTCTTCAGGCATAGACAAAACAGGACTTTGTGCTGAATTTGGCTTTCAACTAGCCAGTTTATAATATCTGCTTTAGACCAGGGTTGGTAAATGTGATCTTCAGCAGGCCTCAAGGCATATGGGTTACAGTAACCTTTGGTGGTAGCATAAATCTATTCCTATAGAATTTGGAGTTGTTGAATGTTGGTTCTGGAAAAGACCTTCTGGATCATTTGATCCAGTGATTTTTCAAACCGGCCTCTCTGGCAGAGGCAACCCCTTAGATATTCCACAGAACAGTTTCTCAGAACAGTTTAAAAACCACTGATCTAGTTTAACTCCCTTGTGCTACAAATAAAGAAACAGGCTTAGAGAGTGTGTGTTACTACTGTGTTATAACTGTTCAGAGTTATACAGCTATTACTTGGTGGTAATGACCTGAGATTCACTGCCATCTGAAGGTACCATATTGTGCTGCCCTGATGGAGAAGCCAAAAAATGGGAAAGTTACACATCTCAGGATCATAGTCTTTGGAGTAGAAACTCTCCTATTCTGTCACTCAAGGTGGCGGCAAAGCAAAGTTACTAAAGAGAAGCTGACATAGGAGATGTGCTGGAAAGTGTTTCATTTAGGGACTGCGCTAGGGAATACCCCATTTGGTAACAAATATGTGGGGCATTCTTTTATCCAGCTCACCCTTCAACTAGCTTCTCAACTCTGCCTGCACATTGGAACCACCTGGGAACTTAAAAAAAAAATACTCCTTCCTGGGCCTCCCCATAGACTAATTGAACCAGAGTCTCTGAAGTGGGCTGGAAAGAACTGGATAGTCTGACCCTCATTGAGCTTTACCGAGATGTGCATAGAGTGAGCTCATCATCTTAGAGGAGCTCTGAGTCTAAATAGCAAACTGGGCCTTGACACAAGAGGAAGAAACACTAGACAGGAAAAAAAAAAATCCCTCTGGTGGTAGCAAAACTCCAGGCTTTCTGCCTTTGTTGCTATGACCTGAGGACATGGACCTCTTCTCTATGGCTCCAGCCTCAGGAATGCAGCCCCATTCCCCCAGCACCCCCCCCAATTCATCTCTGGTTTCTCTCCTTATAATAAAATATTGAGAGAACCAGATTCTTAGGCCTTTCAATGACAAGTGCGATTAAAGTACATGGGTCTCATCCTTTGGCAGAACATGGAGTCTACCCCTTTGTTCAGAATGGGCAGAACCCAGCAGGACCCTTCTCTCAGGGAGGTCACCCTCAGAGATGCGTTGGTTCTGTATTCCTCTGTCCGGCAAAGGGACCCTAACATCTTCCTAATCTGGGTTCTTCTCACCTTTGAACTGTAGAATGCCAGAGCTGGGAGGGACCAAGGAGGTTATCTCATGCAGTTTCCCATTCGATAGATAAAAACATCTAGGCCCAAAGTGACTTACATAAAGTCACACTGAATGCCAGTGGAAATGTCATGAGACAAACACACTTGGTCTGATTCTACACCCACTGCTCACTCTCTTTTTTTGTCTTGAAAGTATTTTTTAAATACCTAAGATTCCAAAGGTACAGAAAAGCACACAATATAATATAATCTCACACTTATACCACCTAAATTTAACTGATTTTACCTTTTTAGCATATTTGTTTCAAATATTTAAAAAAAAATAAAATGTTACAGATTCAGCTAAAGTCCCTTCCAACCCATTTCTCTCCTCCCCCTCTCTCAGGAGTAACAACACTCTAATACTGGTGAATCCCATTCCCCTGAATGTTTTTATACTTCGTTCTACATATATATGAATCTTCTATAACACTACACGATATTGTTTTGTGTCTTAACATTTGACAAAACAGTATCTTGCAACTTCTTTATTCATATAACATTATATCTGTAATGTTCATCCATGGTATAGATCTAGTTAATTCATTTTAACAGTGGCATATTATCTCATTCCATTGATAAGCCCTATCTTATTATTTCCCTCCAGTAGAAAGTTGTTTCCAAGTTTTGCACAAATTGCTTTGCAGTGAACACCCTTGCACATGTATCTGTGTTCACAAGAGTTGAGAATTTCTATAGAGTGGAGACCTAGAGGGGAAATCACAAGATCCTAGGATATGTTCACCTTCAACTTTATGAGGCTTTGTAAAATTGTTCTTCAAAGTAGTTGAACCAAGTTACACTTCTCACATCTTTACTAATGCTTATTTGGCTCAGACTTTTACATTTTAACCAATTTGTCAAATGTGAAGTAGCATTTGTTGTTTTAAATTTCCAGTTTTTGATTACTAGTCAAGTTGAGCATCTTTTAATATGTTTAATACTGAATCAGATTTCCTCTAATGTGAATTGCCTGTTCATCTCCCTTACCATTGGATTGTCTCCTGCTTACTTTTTAGGAGTTTTAAAATATTTGTTGGTTATAGTTTTTTTGCCTTTTAAATGCACAGCAAATATATTTTTCCAGTTTGTGGTTTGTTTGTTCACTTTGTATATGTTGTCTTTTGTTTATAGAACTTTTAAATTTAATTTAGTCTTATGTATCAGTATTCCTTAATGAATTATTCTTTTTGTTTTCTGTTTAAGAATTCAGTCTTTTCTACAAGGTCATATGGGTAGTCTATATTTTCTTATAAAAAATTGAAATTCTTGCCTTTAATATGTAGATTTTAATCAGTTTGGAATTTTGTATGTGGTATGAAGAAAAGATACACCTTATCTTTTAATACAACAGACACTAATTGTCCCAGCATCACTTACTTAATAGTTTATGGTTGTCCCATTGCATTGTAATGCCATCTCTGTTATATATCAAGTTCCCATTATTATGGGTGTCTATTTCCAGAACCTCTTTTACGTTCCACTCGTCTGTCTATCTATATGCCAGTGCCACGTTGTTTTAATTGCTCTAGCTTTATCATTTGAAGAGGCAAATTCCCTCTTCCTCCTAATTTTTCTTCAAAATTATTTAGCTACTTATCACCCTATAATTTCCTTTTAATCTTAGAAATGGCTTGTGAAGTTTTACAGAGATTTTTTTCAGAATTTTGTTAGAAATATATAGAATTTGATTAATTGGGGAAATATTATCATCCTTAGTGATATTGAGTGTTCTTATCTATGAGCATGGTACATCTTTGTATTTATTTAAATCTTTAAAAAATGTCTTCAGTACCTTTTTTCAAATTTCTTCATAAAACTGTTCCACATATATTTTTAGATTTATTCCTAGTTACTTTATAGATTTACTGCTATTGCAAATGTATATTTTAAATTCATTTCTTCTAAATGGATATTGTTGGTATATACAAACACCAGTGACATTAGTATATTGACCTTGTTTCCAGCAATCTTTCTTGTTAGTCCTTATATATAATTTATAGATTCTCTTCAATGTTTTGTGTAGATAATCATAATGTAACATCTTTATCCTTCATTTTCAGACTTTTACTTTTTATTTTCTTATTATACTAGTTATAATATCCTGTAAAATGTTGACTAGGAATGGTGATACTAAACGTATTTGTTCTCAAACTCCTTTTACTAGATTCTACCACCTCCTGCTTTTAGCCCTACTCCAAGATAAATTGTCTTGTTATATCCCACTAATCCAGAAGGTTTCTCAGTCCCTACTAACCCAGACCTCCCTATATAGTTGTGCATGTCCTACTAACCTAAACTAACCAGATCGCACTTAATAAAGATGTCCAACCCTCCATAGGATTTTCATTTGGATGGTCCACTATTCTCTCAGGTGCAATGTGTTTGAAGTGATTCAAAACCTTTCTATATATCTGTGTTCTTTAAAGGCATCACCATCCACCCAGGCTCAATAGTCAGAAACTTATATTCTTCTCTCAATTCCCACATCTAATTTATCACCAATCTTGTCAATTCTATATTCGAAATATCTGCCCAAGTATTCTCTCCTCTCCATTCCCAACACCAATGACTGGCTTAAGCCCTCAGTATCTCCCACCCTGACTATAGTATCAGTTTCCTAACTGGTCTCCCTGCCTTTCATCTCAGTTCTCACCTACCATTCTTCTTACTGCTACCAAGTTTATCTTTCTAAAATGCAAGTCTGATCATGCCTCGCCCAGCTTAAAACCCTTCACTGGCTTCCCAGTGTCTATTATATGAAGTCTTAGTAATCCAGCTGGTCACGCAAGGCCCTTTATTTACCCTGGCTAGCTCTCTAACATACTTTCCTACCACTCCCCACCTTGCTCTATAGTCTAGCAGAACTCAAGTGCTTATAATTCAGCTATGCTATTTCCTGGTTCCATGATTCTTCACATGCTGGTCTCTCTGCTTGGATTACTCTGGCAAAATCTTATTTGTTTTCAAACCCAGATCACATGTCACTTCCTCCAGAAACTATGGATTAACAGCTCAACAAATATTTATTGAGCACTACCTATATGCCAGGTACTATGCTATATGCCAGGCATACAAAGATAAATAAGACATACTCCAAATGGTGCAGCATCAGTTGGTGACTTTCTTTTCTTGCCCTCCTTTACCTTTAACTGCCTGAAGCATAATTTTTATTTACATGTTCTTTTCTTTTCTCCATTCTTGATAAATACACATATAGATGTAGAAATGTCACAGTATTCTCAAATACAGATGCATATGCACATATAGACTCAGTATTCAGAACATTCATGGATACAGTTTCAACTAGGAAGTGCAATTATAAATGGTGAGATCATAAGCTCAGTACTTTGTGGTCAGAGCCTGGACCAGTCGACACAAAGAAGCACAGCATAACTAGAGTAGTAATTAAGGCTGTGTGCTCTGAAGACAGGTTGCTTGAGTTTGCATCTCAGCTCTATTACTTACAAACTGGGCGGCCCTGGGTAAATAACTGAATCTTTGTGCCTCAAGTTCATCAGCTATAAAATGGGGTCAATGATAGTCCTTGCCTCATAGTGTTGTTGAAAGAATTATTGAAGTTAAAACAAAAAGTGCTTAGAATAGTGCCTAGCACAATGTAAGTGTTTAATAGTAGTAGCTATTATTATTTTGCAGATGAGGACACTTTTGTCTCAGTCAGTATCAGCAGGTCAAATGATTTTTACTTCTATATCTAGCAATGAAAAAACTATTTGTTCTGAGCCAAATGTATACTCTTATTTAATCTTTGTTGAATGAATGGCACATGTTGGCAAAATGACTGGCCCAGGAGAGCTCATGGCAGTGGAATGGAGTTTTTCTTTGTCTGGAGCTAAATGGCATATGTGGAAAGAAACTGCATTAGCACACGCTGATAGAGTCAACTATACACATTGAGACGTAACTAGGTGAGAGTGTATGGTGGTATAATAACTAAGAGCACAAGATCTGGAATTAGATTGCCTCACTTAGACTCATAACTCCACCACTTACTAGCTTTGTCACCTTGGGCAAGTTACTTCTTTGTATTTCAGCTTCCATTCCATAAAATGGGATTGATAATAAGTTCCTATTTCATACAGTTATTGTGGGAATTTAATGAGATAATGCATGTAAAGCACGTAGAACATTACTTGGTACATAATATGTAATAAGTGGTGAAGAAAAAAAGATGCACATAGTAGACAGAGGACCATATAAAGTTAACCTAAGTGTTCACTACAAGAGAAGAAATGGAGGTAGATGTTCAGTTGAATGAGTGATTCTCAAGAGAAAATAAGGGAATTTTCTAATTCTACTACACTTGGAATAACCTTTGTTAAAGTCATTATTTTGTTGTTGTTGTTCCTATGTAAGCCTCAACGTATTCCCCCAGTTATGTTTGGGTTAGACCACCAGGCTTTCCCAGAGTATGTTCCATGGGACATCTGCCCTAAGATATGTATGAGAAAAAAGGGTTTTGTGGTTGAACAATGCTGGGAAATGCTGCATGACATATTCTCTTGGAAATTCAAATGTATATTAGCACCCTAAGGGGTTGATAGGTCCTGGAAAAATGTTTCATTTAGTTTAACCCAGCATTTCTTGAATATATTTGATCAAAGAGCCCTTTTTCCATATACTATTTATTAACATTCCATGGAACTACTGTTCCATGGAATAAACATGGAGAAATGCTGACTTCAGTGAATAGCAAAATGACCTTAATACCAAAGCAAGGGCTAAGGGAGGTATAGGTGTGGGAAGGAGAGGGCTCATACTTTTTTAGACTGGATTGAAAATTTCCCTAGAACAATTCTCAAAGCCAGGAATCACACAAATCCCTCAGGGTCACAAACTCTCAAACACATACAAGGTTCCTGGGAGCACGTGCAGGGTCCCTGGAAAGCGTTGGGGGAGCATCCCTCACTCACATTGTATCCTGCTGCTCCTGCTGTGCTGGGATCCCACTGCGGAAGATCCAAAGGCTCCTAAACACACTGTGCCATCTGCCTTTGGCCATGCACTTCCTGATTTTACTTCCTACTTTTTAGAAGAGAAGAGGCTACAAGAAAACTATTTAGAGTGGAGAGGCCCTATTGGGGAACCAGAGGCCAGACCCAGGAGTGGAGAGGGGAGGAGGGGATTTGGAGAGAAGAGACTGGGTTGAAACCTCCAGTCAGATTCAGGACAAGGATGCTCCTCTGGGTGGAGGCGAGATGAGGGACTCCGGTAGTGCCAAGCGAAGAGGAGCCTTCCTGGCAGAGCAAAACAGGATATACACTTAGGAGAAATAATACTGACTTCTAAGGTCGGTGAGCAGAATAGGAGGTCCCTGAGGGCAGAAACCATGTTCAATGCATTTTTATAACTATTTTCTTCAGGAAAAAGGTGGTGGCTAGGAGGAGGGGGGAACTGTGTTTGTTACAGAACGGGGAGCACAGTGAGAAATCCCTGATAAAGGAGAGGTGTATAAGGTGGCTTGCTGTCTATTCATATTGGCCAGTGTCCATGTCACTTTCCAAATTAATGTCATTGGCTGCCTGGTTCCTGAAGGCAACTGTGCCTTCCTCCTCTGATTTGCTTTACCCCTTACTTCCTACCAAGGAAGAAGGAGAGACTGGGAATACATCCTAGGTGGCCTGGTTGCAAAGAGGCCTAGAATCTTTCATCTTGGGAGGCTGAGGTCTGTGAGGGGCTGCTGAGCTGCACTCAGGATGGCAAATAATAAGGCCTAAACCAATACTAACGATGCCTAACTATGGATGGTGGGAGCAGGATTTTTTCTTACTGCCATTAATTTATATTTTTTCTAACTTTTCTATAATGAGCACCCTTTTCTTTTATAACTTGGAAAATTAGGTCTATTTCTCTAGTTCACACCCCACCATCTTTATTTATAGAAAACCTGAACAATCATTACACATAAACTTTCTAATAGTGTGTTTTTAGTGGGGAAAAAAAATGTTTTCCAAGCACGTATGAGTGAATGGAAACATACGGCAGGAAATACTCCCTAGAAAGTTATATCCACATAATTCTACGAAGAGTGAGGGAGAAATTTGCTAGGGGTAAGATTTCCGAAGAACTTCTGGGGAAAATGGTAACAGGCTCTTATAGGTGGGAGGCGAGAGTGGCACGAGATGGTGTTTCGGCGAGGAGAATCACCTGGCAGCCTGCCTGGGGGCGGTGGCAGGTAGGAAAGGTGGCCGCGGGCCAGGGCCGGGGCGGAGCAGGAAACGGCGGCGCGCGGAGCGGGAGGCGGAGCCGCGGGGAGCTCCCAGGTGGACTGGAGGCGGGCGGTACCTGCCCGCGGAGCTGGACCGGTCCTCCTGCCGCGCTGCGCGCAGTGAGCGGAAAGCGGGGGGATTCTTTGGAGAAGCGGTGCGCCCTGAACCGGCCGCTGATGAAGACAGACACAGTGTCCCTGGAGCCCCTGAGCTGAAAGGGACCGGAGAGAGCCGGCATGGGCCCCGAGCTGCCCGCACCTTGGCTGCTGCTCTTCACCTGGCTCCCAGCAGGTGAGCCGTGGGAAAATGGGTCCCACCCGGGGCCCAAGGGGAGAGGAAGCCATTGTTGCCTGGCCTTGCAGAGCTGGCCACAGCCAGGACAGCGGAGGCCTGGGCCGCGCTCAGGTGGCTCTTGGCACGGGCGCCAGGAGTTGCGGGGACTGAATCGAGTTTCTGCCTGTGGGAACCTGTTGTTTTCTTCTTTTATTCGCCTAGGCCCTTCCGAAACAGGTGCAGCTAAGGAAGAAGCCAGGAGCCTCTGGGCTTCTCCTCCTGTTTTTAGGCACTTCTTGGTCTCTAAAGCCAAATTGATGGAGGCGGAAACACCACTCTTAAAATTCCTAATTGTAATTCTTAATTCCCTCTTCTGCCCCTGGGCACCCCATCCTCAGAATTAGGACTTTGTAGCCAGCAGTCATCTAGGTCAAAAGAATAATAAAAGAAGACTTACAGACAAAATTCCCATTAGGGTATAAAACCCAATCCTTAAATCACCAGCATGATGTTTTAAAAGCTGTTCTATTTTTACAAAGAATATTGAACGCTCAACATTTTTCAAACACAATGATTATAACCAAAGGGTATATTCTTTTTTTTTTTTTGGAATTTTATTTTATTTTTATACAGCAGGTTCTTATTAGTTACCTATTTTATACATATTGGTGTATATATGTCAATCCCAATCTCCCAATTCATCCCTCTTTCCCCCTTTGGTGTCCATACGTTTGTTCTCTACATCTGTGTCTCTATTTCTGCCTTGCAAACCGGTTCATCTATACCATTTTTCTAGATTCTACATACATGTGTTAATGCATGATATTTGTTTTTCTCTTTCTGACTTACTTCACTCTGTACGACAGTCTCTAGGTCCATCCACGTCTCTACAAATGACCCAATTTCGTTCCTTTTTATGCTGAGTAATATTCCATTGTATATATGTACCACATCTTCTTTATCCATTCGTCTGTCGATGGGCATTTAGGTTGCTTCCATGACCTGGCTACTGTAAATAGTGCTGCAATGAACATTGGGGTACATGTGTCTTTCTGAATTATCGTTTTCTCTGGGTATATGCCCAGCAGTGGGATTGCTGTGTCATATGGTAATTCTATTTTTAGTTTTTTAAGGAACCTCCATACTGTTTTCCATAGTGGCTGTATCAATTTACATTCAGACCAAGAGTGCAAGAGGGTTCCCTTTTCTCCACACCCTCTCCATCATTTGTTGTTTGTAGATTTTCTGATGATGCCCATTCTAACCGGTGTGAGGTGATACCTCATTGTAGTTTTGGTTTGCATTTCTCTAATAATTAGTGATGTTGAGCATCTTTTCATGTGCCTCTTGGCCATCTATATGTCTTCTTTGGAGAAATGTCTATTTAGGTCTTCTGCACATTTTTGGATTGGGTTGTTTGTTATTCTAATATTGAGCTGCATGAACTGTTTATATATTTTGGAGATTAATCCTTTGTCCATTGATTCGTTTGCAAATATTTTCTCCCACTCTGAGGGTTGTCTTTTCATCTTGTTTATAGTTTCCTTTGCTGTGCAAAAGCTTTGAAGTTTCATTAGGTCCCATGTGTTTATTTTTGTTTTTATTTCCGTTACTCTAGGAGGTGGGTCAAAAAAGATCTTGCTGTGATTTATGTCAAAGAGTGTTCCGCCTATGTTTTCCTCTAAGAGTTTTATAGTGTCTGGTCTTACATTTAGGTCTTTAATCCATTTTGAGTTTATTTTTGTGTATGGTGTTAGGGAGTGTTCTAATTTCATTCTTTTACATGTAGCTGTCCAGTTTTCCCAGCACCACTTATTGAAGAGACTGTCTTTTCTCCATTGTATATCCTTGCCTCCTTTGTCATAGATTAGTTGACCATAGGTGTGTGGGTTTATCTCTGGGCTTTCGATCCTGTTCCATTGATCTATGTTTCTGTTTTTGTGCCAGTACCATATTGTCTTGATTACTGTAGCTTTGTAGTATAGTCTGAAGTCAGGGAGTCTGATTCCTCCAGCTCCATTTTTTTCCCTGAAGACTGCTTTGGCTATTCAGGGTCTTTTGTGTCTCCATACAAATTTTAAGATTTTTTGTTCCAGTTCTGTAAAAAATGCCACTGGTAATTTGATAAGGATTGCATTGAATCTGTAGATTGCTTTGGGCAGTATAGTCATTTTCACACTATTGATTCTTCCAATCCAAGAACATGGTATATCTCTCCTTCTGTTTGTGACATCTTTGATTTCTTTCATCAGTGTCTTATAGTTTTCTACATACAGGTCTTTTGTCTCCTTAGGTAGGTTTATTCCTAGGTATTTTATTCTTTTTGTTGCAATGGTGAATGGGATTGTTTCCTTAATTTCTCTTTCTGATCTTTTGTTGTTAGTGTATAGGAATGCAAGAGATTTCTGTGCATTAATTTTGTATCCTGCAACTTTACCAAATTCTTTGATTAGCTCTAGTAGTTTTCTGGTGGCTAAAGGGTATATTCTTAAAGTAAGCAAATTGCTAAATGGACAGAGACTTCAGAAAGTGGAGCTCCAGGTGTTCATGAACCAACCATGCAGTGTGAGTAGCCAGGATACTGAGGTGGTCAAATAATACAGACTGCTGTATTTGCCTGGCATTCGTTAAGTGGAAGCCTACCTGCGTGACACATTTTAGAAGCAAAGAATGCTGAACACGGAAAAATCCTAAGTCCAGGAAGAAATACAGTTTACATTGTGACAAATACACACATATATGAGATTTACAAAATAGGAACAAAAGGTATACACACACACACACACACACACAAAACCAGTTACTATGTTGATAAAAGAATAACAAAGTAACATTAAATATTACTTTAATAACATTTAAATTCATAGAAAGTAATCCCCAAATTAACAGTATTAAATAGAAAACTCCAGTAAGTTGATTTTCTCAAGACCCACTGCAAACTGAGGTATGAACTTTGGAAAACCCTGCATTAGAATGTATTCATTTTGGTCTGTCACCTTGTTCTCTTCTGTTTCTAAAGAAAAGTCAACCCAGCTCTCTGATTAGCATCCAAGTTTCTGCAGTTGCGAAGTGTGGGTCAGTAGAGAGATTATGTCAGATGTGGGTATTGGCTAGTTGGTGTGGCTTGGGGCCTCTGAGGTCAGGAAGTCCTGTGAAGTTACCACAGTCTTTATGTTTGGAGCTGTGGAGAGATGGGTTGTCAGAGGGTTTTGTGTGTGTGTAATTCTCCAAACTGTTTTTCCTTAAAAAGAAAGAAGTTTTTATCACACAAGTGATATTTGCTTCTTAATACAGAGCCTTAAGTTAAGGCTAAAGTAAGTTCCTATAGCCCTTTGCTAATATTGGCTAATAGCTCTGGTTACCTTCATCCAACCTCAAAGTTTATTCCTGGAATGAAAAGTTTAGATTCTGCCCCCTGCCCCCCCCCCCACTGCCAAATTCTAAAAGGTTGTGTGTTGTTTGTGCTTTTGTGAATATTTAAAAAGATCTTAGAGGGGTGTTAACTTATAGATACACGTAGCTATCAACTTATATTATTCTTTGGGAAATCAGACAGCTGACATCTAAGGGACAAGATTCTTAGAGAGCATCTAGACCAGGAGCTTTCCCTTGGTGGTGGGGGTGAAGGTTGGGATCATACTGAAGACCTAATGACATCTTGGTCCCTGATACAGTAGATAGTAAAAAGTAGAGCTTCTCAGGTGATGGATGGGGGACTGTCCACTCGACTCCTCCCTTGCCCCCCACCCCCCTGCCGTGAGGCTCCCTGAAGTACCTCCCAGAACCCCAATGCTCTGCGAACACAAGTAGAAATCACTCCCAGTCCTTGTCTTCCCCTCCCAGCCAGTTTTACAGATAAGGAAATCTGTGTCCCGGGAAGTCAGGTGTCTCAAGTTGACACAGTGGAGTTGGTTTGAGAGCTGGGACGACGGGAACCCTGGCATCCTCACTCAGTCCATTGCTCTTTCACCTATTTCATACCATGGAGCAGGTTTGTTTTGTCTAATTGAATCCTGGTAGAAATAGAAATTGACTACCTCCTGGATGTGTAACCAGATGTTAATCATTAAACCTCTTGCCTCAACAACAATGCAGTGGGATGAGATGCTGGGTAATTACTGTACTGTCTGCCTAAGTTTCTCTCAGCCTAATACTTTATTTCATTATTTGAAGTCCTTAGGGGAGAAATAAAATTGTGTGTTTTAAGAGTTAGGAAGACTCTGATCATGTCTTGTCTTTCTCCAGTCCTCGTTTCTGGATCTTCCAATCTACAAATCTTAGGGTAAGGTGGGGTCAGAGGAAAGCATTCTACACTTTCTTCATTTCCCAAACCCAGTTAATCACCATGTGCTATTGCTTAATCCCAGCATCTTAACCATCTCCTTGCCTCTAGGCTGCTACCTCTCTGCCTAGTTCCAACCATCCTCCACCCAGATGATGGGTTAACCTACCTGGATTAATCTTTCCCACCTTCACTTGAGTCCTCCAAGAACCTCTACTGGATCCCCATAGTTTATATGAGTGGATTAAAGCTCTTTGGAATTCAAGGCTCACTCATTATGGCCTCACTAACATGGGCAGCCTTGTCTCCACTGCTATGAGCATGCTCTTGTACCCCCTCTCCCCCCAACATACACCCTTCTTCCTTGCTTTTTGTCTGGCCATATTACAAATGGTTGACTTTAACCATTTGTTTTCTGTACTTTCAGAGCACTTAAAATTTGTTCCAAGCAGCTTAGCCTGTCTTGTATGAATTTATTTGTTTGTTTATTCAGCAAAGGTTTAATGCACACCATGTGCCAGACGTACTCTCAAACAAAAGCAGACACGGCTTTGGTCCCCATGGTGCTTATGGTCTAAAGGAAATACAAGCAAATGTAGAAATACAACTATGATAGGGACCATGAGAAAGAGATACAAGGCACCACAAGAGCATATAATAGATGGATTTTGCTCATTCAGGAGGCCCTTCCTGGAGAAATGATGCTTACACTGAGAGCTGAGGGGTGATCATCCCAAACAAATGAATAGTATGTGCAAGGCTGCTGGATAGGAGCTCAGTGAGAATGAGAGGTGGCAAGAATATCATTGTGACTGAGAGGAGGAAGCCACCGGACGTGTGGTGGAAAGGAGGCCGGGGATAGGTAGGACCAGATATGCATGGCCTCATGGGTCATGGTAGAAGGCTTTGTATTTATCCTAAGAATAATGGACAGCTTTTGGAGATATTTAAGGAGAAAGAGTTGGGAGACGGGTGTGGAATCCACATGGAGGAAAACCAGAGTATGTGCAGGTACCAGTTAAGCTGAAGCAGTATCCAGGCTGGAAGTGATGGTAGCTTGTGCTAGGGTGATGGTGACGGTGGAGAGACAGAGATTCCAGAAATACTTAGGAGACAAATAAACCCAATTTGATAATAGATTTTATATGGAGTGAGGAAGAAAGAGATGTCAAGGATGATTCCTAGTTTTCAGTCTTGTCCGTTCACTGAGATGGGAAATAGGGAAGAAGCCCAAGTTTGTACAGAAGGAATAGGATTTAGATTTGGGGCCTGATTTAGATTCTGAAACAACCAAGAAGAGCTATGAGGAGGATTTGGACCCGTGTGTCCTCTTGGCTCTTATTGTACAGTAGTAGGATTTGTTATTCAAAGCTCTAGCAGTTTCTAAGCAATCCTATAAAGCTTAGCCATGACCAGAGGTACCTTGTTTATCCATTTACTTATATATTGTTGACTTTCCCCAAGAGTATAAGTTCCAAGAGTACAGGAACCTTGTCTCTCTCATTAGCTACTTTACCCCCATCATCTGGAACAGCACCTGGCTCATAGTAGGTATTCAATAAATGAGTGAATGAGTGACCTCTGAAGGCCCAGGGCACACAGAAATTTGTCATTCTGGTGAGACTTAAATTTGCATGTGCTCTGAGATTAGCATGTGGGGACACAGATGAGTCACTGAGTCACAGACACTGAGCGTCTGACTTTGGGAAACCCCGAGCATCTGCCTCTCAACCAGGTCTTGTTGTCCTCTACCCCTAATAACCAAAGGATATCAAATTCAAACCACCTGAGGGGCTATTTTTTTCACCTAGTAGTTTATCAGAAAATTTTTAAAGATTGATATTTCCCCTGTTGGAAAGATTGTGGTGAAACATGGGAGTGTCACACACTGTTGATGGGAATATAAATTTCTTTCCTGAATTGTCTATTAAAATATAAAAGCCTTATCCCCTTTGACCCAGCAATCTCTCTTTGAGAAATACATCCTACTAGAATAAAAGCATGCATGTGAAGAGATACTTTATATAATATAAAGGTATTCATTTCAACAAATTATTTCAGCATTGTTTGTAATAGTGAAATATTAGAAACAACCTAAATGCCCATCATTAGAAAAATGGGTAAATTATGGTTCATCCATGTAGCGAATTTTCATGCAGCCACTAGAAAAATTAGATCTATATATACTGAGATAGAATATAATGATATCTCATTAGTTTGAAGAAAAAACAAAGTTGCAGTTCAATGTACATAATATGATTAATTTTTTTTAAAAAAACGTGTAGGAAAAGATGTGGAGGGTAGACACCAAATTATGGTGCCTCCGGAGAGTAGAGTTCATAGTGAGCAAGGATGAACTTTTTACTTTATACCCTTCTCTATTGTTTGAAGTTTCTTATTATTTATCTTATAAATAAAAAAGGAAGAAAGGGGTTTCTCTACAAAATGGTTAAAATAAATTTGTGAATGTCTCTTAAAGGGTTAAACCTCCACCATTAGGAAACTTATCCAGAAGGCAGGTGGTACAATGGAAACTGTAGGATTTGGGATTTTAGAGGTATACGCTTGTATCTAGTTTTGCTATTTACTAGCTGTGTGGCTTCAAACCAGTTACTTAATCTCCCTGAGGATTTTCCTCATCTATGAAATTGAGAGAAAAATAAGGCTGATCTCATGGGGGTTTGCCAAGGTTAAACTGCATACTGCATAATGAAGCCCCCAATACCATGCTGACCAACACTGAAGTGCTCAGTAGTTACCAGTTTCCTCCCCACGGTAGACATAGGCTTCTGCCACCCCAAGCATAACAACTGTCAAGAAGCACCCCCAGACCTTTGTTAAATGTGCAATGCATAGACATAATTCCTCCCCCGCCCCAACCTGCTTCTTTCTCCCCTTTTCTCCTCTCCTTGCTCTCTCCGTCCCTTACTTCTTGCCCATGCATTGCCAGGCCCTCTTCCCCTTGATTCCTCTTCTGTTTGCACTGTTACCTGAGGAAATGTAACAAATACTGATGGTAAATATACTTGGGGAGATAGCTTGCCCTGACATAAACTCTGATAGGATTAAACCTGTGTACTTTTTGTTAACCTGATTAGTGGAGCAGAGGTGCCTGGGTGCCTGAAAAACAGGAATCAAGACCTTCCATCGGAGGCACCATCAGGCCACTGCCCCTTGCTGGGAAAGACCTTGCTCTCCTCCCTGCCTGCCACTCCCTTCCAAGCAAGACCCTTCATGTGGAAAGGAGGGGAAATGCCATCCAGTCCCCTGAAAGTGATTCTTAGCTTAAAAGGAAAAAAAACTTTTGTACCTGTATCCCTATACTGTATGGATAATATGTTCTAGAAACTATAAAACATCTTGCCCTCTCTGATACTACACAGGGAAGACAGGCTGAATAAATAAATGTGTAAAGATCTGCGTCTATTTGGGAACACATGGCATTTAATTGTAAAGATACTCTTTTTTTTCATTGGTATATTTACCTTCCACTTCAACGCAGGATGGTAGTCCCCACTCTGCGCAGCAGCGTAGTCTTGGAAAGTACCTCATGGCGGGAAACAGAGAATCCCCTTCTCCTTCCCTCCTTCCCATGAGCTCTGCTATCTCATCTGAAGTTACCTTTCCACCCTTACAGATCTCCCTTCCTCTTTCACAGAGACTAACTGTGAATGGGTTTGCCAGGTAAGACGCAGCTTTAAAAGCTTTTAATGCACTAACTTTTTGCAAAGAGAAGGCAGTAATGATAGCTTACATTTGTATCATTTTAATTCTTTCAAAATGCTTTTACATGCTGTTCTCAATTGATCTCTACCTCTTGAAGTGGGCAAGGTAAGAACAAATGATATAAATAATAGCTACTGTTTATTGAGTGGCTATTATGTGCCAGGTTCTTTGCTAAATGCTGGACATATTTATCTCATGTAACCCTCACTATTACCCTATCAGGCACATATTATCATCATCCCAATTTTGCATATATAGAAACGACTGTAGTTTGGAAATAACTTGTCAGGTCTTTTAGCTAGCAGGAGAGTGGAGGCAGAATTTGAACTCAGAAAATCAGTCTCCAGAATTAACGTTTTCAGGAGAAAATTATAGACACAACTAGACAATTAGATGGTGATGAACTGGGGAGAAGGAGATGCCACAGGATGAAGGGAATTTAAGAAGAGAAAGAAAATTTAAGAATTTGAAAACCTGTAGTACCGGGTTTAAAAGAGCAAGGATGACCCCAGGACACATATAAACAGAACACGTATCTTTTTGAATCTCTTCATATTTTCAGCCCAGATTCTGCTGCCCTTAGTCTCTTCTTGAAAACTTTACCTGCTTAGTAGTGTGCGTGCCCAGTGTGGTTAGTTTTACAGAGAAATTAGAGGCTAAAGGAAAAGATAGGAGGTTTCTGCCTTTGAAATGGTCTGTCTTGCTACTTCCTCTCTCTTCCTCCCAATCTGGAAATTCCTCCTGCTTTTTGAGAGTCCAGTGCCTGACTTCCACTTGGAAAGTCAGGCTTGCCTTCTTGGGAAAGATTGGATTTGGTGTGAGCAAGACCCGAGTTCAAATCCTGAGGCTGAGAGGGCCTGGTTTATTATAGTCTCTGAACTTTTGCCCACAGATATGAGCAGGGCTGACCCCACCCTAGGGAATTTTGCAAGGATTAGAGACAATGTATGTACATCACCTGGTACACAGTAGATGCTGAAATCCAGAGTAACAGCTGAGAAGAAGTGAGAAGGGTTTGCTGGTTGCTCGGTACTTTTGGCCCTGAGACTCTCCCCCACTCTCCACGTGAGGGTGGGTGAGGGGTGAAGGTCTGGGAGCTGTTCAGGATGCTGTAGGGCCAACAGACCCCTGGAGGGAGTGTGAGTGAGCTCATTATGGTCAGATATGTGGGAACCTGCCGTATTTCAAGGCTTGAAATTCACCTAAGGCATGAAATTAAAGAGAGGATAAAAGAGAAATACCAGGCAACAAAGCCAGTGCTGACGTTGGTAAAGGTGAGTCAAGTCACCCCACGTGTAGTTTGTCCATAACAAGAGCATTCATGGAAAAGAAGCTGAGTGAGCATTTGGTAATGAAGGTGATCACCTTGTCCCCATTCTTCTGCCTCAGGGTGTCAGATTCAGCCATCTTCAAAGCTACCCCAGAGCAACTTCTGGCTCCAACCAAATACCCTCTCTGACTCCCAGCAAACCTGCACCACCCCCCCCTGCAGATATTCCACCTCTATACAAATAATGTTGACTGGAGTCCTTTGAATAAACTGTCATTTGTATTGAATTACCATTCAGCAAAATAAAGAACATGTAGTTTATTAATCACAGTATTAGAGTTAACTGCTGCCCGTTGTATATTAATTATTGCTCTTGTAGCCTGGCCCCATGCTCTGATTATTTGCAAGCTATTGAATACCAAACATCTTCCTTTATTTAAAGAATGGCCAGGTAGAGTGGCAAGAGACTGCTCAGGGGCAGAATCTTGGCTCCAACCCTCTTAGAAAATGAATGACCACAGACAAGCCACTTGCCTTATCCAATCCTAGATTTGCTGTGTATGCACCGGCACAACTTGTTTCCTCCCAGGGCTCATATTTAGGGAATAAAAGAAAATATTTGAAAGTGCTTTGTGAACCTAAGATTTTGTTTACACCATAAATCAATGTTTTTCTCTCTATTCCAATCCATGCATGTTACTGAACAAAATAAGCTAGTGTTGACAGTGCCATCCTATTCATTGTCAAATCTTACCTGTAGCTGCTTCTGGTATTCAGTTAAAGCTGTGTTGGGTAAAAGCTCCAAGGTCTACTTCAGGTCAGTTCTGGAAAAAAACAAAGAGGTGGTGAAGGTGGAGAAGCAAAAATAAAAAATCAGATTATGAAATAATCCTCATTAGGCTGGAGATACTAGTCATTAGCTCTTCCATTCTGATTGGACTGATTTCCAGGAATCCTACAGCTAATAGAGACAGCAGCTATTTCCCCCAAACTCCTCAAGGCTTATTTTCAAAATGATGTTCTTTTTCCATTCACAACTAAATAAGGAAGTCATCCATCTTCCTAAAAACATCACTTTCACCTTATTACTCTTCTTCAGGAAAGCCTTCAGTGATTATCCATTAACTGGAAATAGACTCTGGAGTGCAATTTACACTCCACCCCATCTCCCCACTTCCTACTCCCCACCACCAGCTCGCCTTATTTATCCTCTGTCTATAAAGCCAGAGGCACCAGCTGGGTTGGTTCCCTCCAGGTTCTCCAAGGAACTGCCCCTTCCTGATAAGGGCCTTTGCTCACTCCTTTCTTCCATCCTGACACAGTGAGTCTCTCTGCCTTCTCCCTATTTTTCACGTATCATCTTAATCCTACTTGGGTTTTAGGGTCTAGCTTAAATCTCTTCCTTCTGTGATGCTTCCCACCCACAGGTCTCCCCCACACTGCTGCAGACCCTCTCTCTAGCATGGCTGTCACTGGCACATCCTCATTACAGCCCAGCCCTGGAGATGGCTCAGGTCATTTCTGGGGACCAGAGCCTGTCCCAAGCAACATTCTGCTACCTCTCTGTGGACATGAGAAAAGTGGCTGCTGGTGGCTGTCTTATGAGGGTTGTGTCCAGAAGGCGAGGCAGGACCCAGAACCATGTGTCTCTGGCCGTTGAGCCAGGCCCACCCAGCTGCTCTATAACGGGGGTGACTGTATTTATTTTGTTTATGGGAGTAACAGTCAAAATGAAGGTAGCTCTACCTGAGAACTCTATTGGAGGGACTCCCAGCTTGAACCCCTTTCTCCTTGGCCCTCATAATTAGGGAAAAAAGGGAAAAGACTCATACAGTGTCACTAACATGGCAGCATATATGCCAGCACCTTGCCAGGTACCATGCCAAGTGCTAGGAGTGGGTTATCTCATTGCATTCTTGCAAGGACCTGATTAGGTTAGTACTGTTATAATCTCCATTCATAGCTGAGGAAACACAAGTTCAGAGAGAGTAAATAACTTGTCCAATGTCCAAGTGAGTAGTACAGTTTGATTTGAACCCAGTTGTATCTGAGTCCAAAGCCTGGGTTTACTTTAGCTAGTCTACACCAGTGGTTCTCAAAGTATGGTACCCATCAAAGTAGTATCAGCATCTCCTGGAAATTTGTTAGAAATATAAGTTCTTGGATCCCACCCAAGTCCTACTGAATTAGAAACTCCTGCTGACAGTGATCTGGGCTGTCACGAGTCCTCCTGGTGGTATATGCTCAAGTTTGAATACTACTGCTCTACGCTAAACCTCCTATGAGAAAGCCCCTATAACTTGGCCTAGAATCTATATTGACATAGGAACATTTGAAGATGCTGGTTACGTGTGGACTTCTGACCATGTCAAAGTCCCACCTGACATTTCTGTGCCACCTGGTTCCTCGTCAACACAGACTTGGAGCTTTCAGTATATCTGTAGATTTGGAGGGTAAGGGGAGAAAGTTTTTAAAAAGTAAAAAGAAAAATTGTTAGTCCCTTCAAGTCTTTCGTGATAAAATTTGTCACAGTCTGATCATTTTTGTTTTATTTTCTTTATGCTTATGTCAACCAGTTGAACTGCCAATTTTCACTGGTCATCCATTCCATCATTTATTCAACAAACATTTGTTGGGTGCCAAGGAGGTGACAGGCACAGTATGAGGCTCTTGTGTTTGAACAATGAGTCAGAGGCAAACCCAGTCGGCCTTCTCAGAGGCTACAGTAGACAGGCCATCCCCAGAAGTGTGAAATGCTCTGCCTGGGGGTAGGATGAGGCACTCTGGGAAAACAGAGGAAGGCCCCTCTCCCAGACTTGCAGTCAGAGGAGGCTTCTTGAGGAGCAGAAGGGTGCAGCTGAAGACCTAAGAAATAAGTGGTACTTAGCCTGGGGAAGGGAGTGGAGTGGCAGCTGGTGATGTGGAAGAGTGCTCCAGCCAAGAGACGTACCTGTGGGAGGATCTGGGGAAGACGGCACTCCTAGCGCGGGGAGGACTGAGGCAAGTCCGGAGTGGCTGAAGCCCCGAGGGGGGGTGGGCACGAAGGGAGATGAGGCCCCAGAGAAAGGCTGAAGGCAGACGTGACTGGCCTCCTAGGCCAGGGTACAGAGGTTGAACTTTATCCTTAGGGAAAAGGGAAAACATTTTAAGAAGAGAAGCGACATGAAAAATTATATATATTAGCAGAGTCACTCCAGTACATACATGGCCTTCTTTTAATATCGTTTCTTTATCATTGTTGGATGTGTTATCGCTCCCTGTGGACTGGGAGCGACTTGAGAGTCATGGTTTTTGCTCTTTTTCTCCTCCGTCTCCTCCAGGGTGTCTGTGCAGTTTCCGTCCCAACCCTGCCCTGGCTAAGTAAGAACACAGGCAGCTTGTGAACTGCTCGCAGCCAGTCAGGCGGTGTGTTTGCTTGCGTGCAATGCTTTTATTGCCCCATGAATAGAAGTAGGTCACCCCTTAGAGACCTACCTAAGGTCTGCCTTCAGCATTGTCTCCCGCTCTTGGCCGCAGGGTGTGTGTCCTTGCTGGTGACAGTCCAGCACACGGAGCGCTACGTCACCCTGTTTGCCTCCGTCGTTCTCAAATGTGACTACACCACCTCTGCCCAGCTCCAGGATGTGGTGGTGACCTGGCGCTTCAAGTCCTTCTGCAAGGACCCCATCTTTGATTACTACTCTGCATGTGAGTGCCCTCCTCCCTACCCCCTGCTCTCCCGGAGCCCTTCTGTGAAGTACCGCCATTAGGGTGTAGGAATTATTTAGGATCACAAATCCTTATAGTGAGAAGAAGCCAGAAAGATCACTTAATACTGTCCCTTCGTTTTATAGATAAACGGAGGCCAGGTAGATGAAATACTTATTCAGGGTCACATAATATTTATTTATTTTAAAATTTATGTCCCGCCTTGTTCTAAAATAAATTAAGGCAGCTTAGACATTAAGTAAAAGGCATAGCAAGTCGTGACTCCTAGTTCATTCCTGGTTGCCCACCCATGCGCTAAGATGAGGATGTAGGTCTGCCTCTCATCACCCCCACCTCCTCCGAATGCAGACAAGACTCCTACCCGTCCCCCGTGACGCATGAGGAGTGGTCACCTGTGAGCCTCCCGCCCACTGCCACACTCCCTTCTAGAGCCAGCCTTCCTGGTGGACGGTCAGTCCTCTGTGGACTAAACACTCTCAGTGCTGGAGCGCTCCCTGGCCACAGGCAGCCTGTTCGTTGCTGGACATCCCGGAGTGCTGTGCAGCTCTCCCCACGCTTAGCCAAGTCCTACCTCTCAGTAACAGCTGCCCTACTCACATCAGTCCTGCTGTCTGGAACCAAAGCTCTTCCCTAGCTGCCCACCTCTGCCTCTCTCAAGAAACAAAGGAACGCTGATCCCCACCACCAGCCTGGGACAATTAACCGTTAGAAATTTGGAGAATAGAACTAGATACCCTGTTCACAGGAAGGAACTGAGGTTCCCGAGATGAGGAAGAGCAGGGGGAGACATCAGCTTTACCTTTTTTAGCCCTAGTATCTTACAATATGAACTCCAAAACCTAACTGTCTGAGCCACCCACGGAGCCTGACATTGTCCCCAAGACACCCCTCTCTAAATTGAGGCATTGTTTCCTGGGGGTTACTCTTAAAATGCCTGCATTAAGTGGGAAGGTAGGAGGGACCGGCTAGTAGGCATTTATCACCAGCAGATTTAACAGCTCTCAAAACTTTTATTGTAAGGGCAGGTGGATGAACCATATGGGAGCAGATTCTGGGGTGACTTTGAAAATGAGGCAAGGGAAACTGGGGTGGGAGATGGGGATGCAGTCAGGATTTGGAAATGATGGCCCCTTAGAGGGGTCTGGAGTCTTTCTGCTCAAAGTGTGGGTCATTGGTGCCACCTGGGAGCTCATTAGAAATGCAGAATCTCAGATCCCCACTCCAGGATCAGAATCTTCATGGTTAAGAAGATTCCCAGGGGATGCATAGGCTCAGGAAAAATTGAGAACATTCATTGCTCCAGAAAGCACTAAGGGCACCTTTCTTCATGGGAATTCCCCACTGCTGTGTCACTTAGGTGTGTACTCTTTCCCCAGCGTACCAGGCGGCTTTATCCCTGGGCCAGGACCCATCCAATGACTGCAATGACAGCCAGCGGGAGGTTCGCATCGTGGCCCAGAGGCGGGGGCAGAACGAGCCTGTGCTGGGGGTGGATTACCGGCAGCGCAAGATCACCATCCAGAACCGTGAGTGTGGAGGCAGCAGGGAACTGGGGGTGGAGAGGTGTGTAGACCAGGCCCAGAGGTCTGAGTCATTGTGGGGATTTCCCTTTTTTTCTGCTGCCTGACGGTCTACTTGGTCACTTTCATTTTTTGAGGAAAGTGTGAAATACACAGAATGTGCTATACCATCTGAAGTCATTACCCTGGAAGTTGGTCTCAGGCAAGAAGACATCCTACAGCTTTGGCTAAAGGTCAGGGAGTGGGTGATTTCCTTTGCTTTTCCAAGATGCAGGTCTAACGTGTGGCTCAGGCTCCCTTGATTCCTTCTACAAATTGCTCTCAGGGCCTGCTGGAACCCCAGGCCCCTGAGTTCCCCTCTGGCCACTTCTGTTGCCCAAATCTAAGGAAATAGGGGTTTCCAAGTAGATGGCCACCATAGACCCTCGCCCTCCATTGGTAGAGGAAAGAGCATTGTGCTTAGAATCAAAAGACAGGGTGGGTACCCCCATGCTTCCACTCCCTTGCTTAGTGACCAGCAGCAGATCCATTCTTTTCTCTGGCCTCTGTTGCCACATCTGAAAGATGGGCATAATGGCCTCTGTCTCCCCACACCGAAGTGAGTGTCAAATGTGATATCTGAGAGCTATGTCTGAAGCATATGCATTCTTTGTGGGAGTACAGGGAGCAGTGGTCAGCCCCGGCTCTGGAGTCAGACTCAGGTGTAGGTCCCCGTTCTGCACTTACAGGGTGTGTGAACTTGGGCAAGTCCCTTCCATTTTTTTTAGCCTCAATTTCTGTAAGATGGGACTTGCCGTAGCATGTATCTCATGGAGAGTTGTCAGGATTAAGTGAGATAATACGTATAAAGCACTTAGCAAACATTAAGTGTGCAGTAAACTTCAATTATGATCACGCAACACACTTTTGAATGGATGGGTCAGCGCCCCACATTCCTGTCTTGTAATCCAGGACTGCTGCAATGGCTTATTGGCACAGAATTCAGAGCGTATTTCAATGAGCTTTATGTGCAGTGTTAAATAAATATTGGCTGGTTAAAAGTGAAAAAAAAAAAAAAAGTGGGAGAATACACCTAGAAGACCACTCAGGGTACTCATAGCAACAATGTGAGGAAATCAGTGAATATTCTATGACTGTTTGGGTAGATCAAGCCAGTTTAAAAATTGCTTCCACCTTTGTATATAATACTTTGGCTATAATACATAAGTCTGATCCATTTACATTCAACCACGGACCTTCCCAAGTCAACCCTTGAATGCTCAGCCTTAGGGAACATCTGTCCTTTTCCAGTTTCTAGGTGCATCCTCAGAGGTTCAGGGTGACTCTGCTTTCTCCAGAGCCCACAGAATTAGCTCCGATCTGACCCCAAAGTTTAAAGTCTCCTTTACAGTTTTTGAAGGATGAAAGTGCCCATAGGGGATAGTCCCTGATTTTCTGTCTTTTTTTCTAGTTTTGAGCAGCACTGTCTACTGCTTCCCCTCCCAACCACGTTTGGGTCAAACTCTGCCTCCTTCTTACTCCCATGGGAAAGTGGTATTTTCCCCTTGGTTTTAATTTTTAACCCCAGGCTTGTTGTGACTTCTTGGAGCCCTTGTTTTCCGATACTTTTATGCCTGTGTTTGCATCATTTGAGAAGACCCTGTCAAATCAGTTCTTGGATCATTTAAAATATTAACATATCTGAATGTCCTCATTACTCTGACATCCCTGAAATAATCCTTATGTCTCTAATAAAATTGGGGCGGATTTATAATACACATTAACCTTGGAGGGGGAATTTCCTCCTAAGCACTTTCACCATTCTTCCAAGTCTGGGGCAAGCTTGTTTCTGGGAAAGGCAGCGGGTTTGGAAAATCATGGGGTAGGAAAAAACCATAGGGATTGACGTAGAAAGAGAAGGAAACAGAAGTCGAAGTTAGCTCCAGTGGTGCGTGACCTTGCATGTTTGTTTCATTTCCTCAGTAAATATTTCTTGACAAAGAGATAATAAAGAATTGCAGCTAGGACTGCCAACTGAGCAGGAGCAAGTCTATAACTAAGGTCTTTAAGAATTTGAAGGTGTCCTCTGGTACTTATTGTGGCTGAAGTAGCAGGGACGTGGGAGCTGCCCTGATGCCTTTGACTGGATCTTAAGCCCTTTGAGGACAGAGATAGGTCTTGTTTGACCTTCCACAGAGTCTGATATAGTGCTGGACCCACAAAAGGTCTTTAGTGAACATTTGTTGCATTTAGTAAGCGTGAACATAACATTCACCTATCTTAATGGGGTAGATGCTTGGTGCTCATGAAAACTGAAATTCTTTTCTTGAGTAACATTTACCCTTAAAATATTGGCATTTCATCCTTACTTATTATTCAAGTTCATCTCACCTGTCCTTTCAAGATTCAGAAGTATGTGTTTCCAGCTTGTGAGGAATCCAGGCTGTGGAGTTATCCACCCAGTTAGGAGAGGACAGTAGAGCTTGGTGGTTAAGGGCACCAGCGTTGGGGCAGAGACATGAGTTTGCACCTACCTCTGTTACCTCTCTCTGTTCTAGCTTCCTCTAGTCTTAGTTTCCTCATCTGAAATGCAGCTAATAATCCTACCCACTGTATCAGGATTAAGTTTGATTGCAAGTAAGCAAAAGCCCAAAATATTAGTGACTTAAACAATAAAGAAGTTTATTTCCTCTCATGTATAAATTTGGAGGGAGACAGACCAGAACTAGTGTGGTGGGTCTGTTCCATTATGTCCTCAGGGACCCAAGTTCCTCCCAGCTCACCAAGAATGTCATCTCCTTCCTCATGGTCCAAGATGGCAGCCATCACATTTGCTTTCCAGATAACAGAGTTGAAGAAGAAAGGGGCAAAGAAGTTCCTAAACTGTTTTTTTAAAAGTTCCTGGGGGCTTCCCTAGTGGCGCAGTGGTTAAGAATCTGCCTGCCAATGCAGGGGACACGGGTTCGAGCCCTGGTCTGGGAAGATCCCACATGCCGTGCAGCGGCTGGGCCCGTGAGCTACGACTACTGAGCCTGCGCGTCTGGAGCCTGTGCTCCGCAATGGAAGAGGCCGCGACAGTGAGAGGCCCGCACACCGCGATGAAGAGTGGCCCCCGCTCGCCGGAACTGGAGAAAGCCCTCACACAGAAACGAAGAGCCAACACACCCAAAAATAAATAAATAAATAAATTTAATAAAAAAATAAAAAGTTCCTGGGAGCCATCATGTGACACTTCTGCTTATATTGTGTCCACCAGAACTGAGTCACATGTCCGTGTCCATCTGTAAATGAGGGTGGGAAATAGTGATTTTATTCTGGATGGCCATGTACATGACCAGAACTTCTATGATCATGAGAGAAGGGGAGAACAGACATTGGGAGATAGCCAGTTATCTCTACCTCACCCACTTAGAGTTGTTTTGGAAAGTAAATGAGGTGATGTATCCAAAATCCTTTCAAGGTACCTAGTAGGGCTCAATGAATGGTAAGTTCTGCCACCTTTATATTGTTTGGAGAAAGAAGAGAGTCTCAAAGGAAGGAATTGAGGCCTTTCTCTGAACTACGAGAGGCCCTCTTGGGATGTGGAAGTACAATGCTGGGGACTTGAAGCTACCATAGATCAGATCCCTCTCCTTTAACCACTGGCACCTTCGCCTCCCCTGTTGCAGGAGCAGATCTTGTGATTAATGAAGTGATGTGGTGGGACCATGGAGTGTATTACTGCACCATTGAGGCTCCAGGGGACACGTCAGGAGACCCAGATAAGGAAGTGAAGCTCATTGTCCTGCGTAAGTGCTCCTGGAGCTTTCTGTTTGGCCACCTCACTGTGACACTTTTACATACAGAAAAAAAAGGAAAACAGAAACAAGCAAGCCTAGGTTATTGTTGTCAGTAGCCAGCCTCTGAAGTTCCCTTAACAAAGATAAACATTTTTTTTTTTTTGCCTGTCTATTGCTCAGCCTTAACCTATAGGTCAAGAGCTGTGTTGATCAGACCTCTACAGTGTTACAACCTGAAGCACGCACCTGCATGTTTAGTTCAGTCGCTGCTCCGCTTCTCTCCTGCAGACTGGCTGACAGTGATCTTCATCATCCTGGGAGCCCTCCTCCTGCTCCTGCTGATTGGAGTGTGCTGGTGCCAGTGCTGTCCTCAGTACTGCTGCTGCTACCTCCGCTGCCCCTGCTGTCCCACCCGCTGCTGCTGCCCCGAGGAAGGTGAGAGGGGACGGACGAGCAGTGGGGTGGGGTGGTGCGGGAGCCTAGTGCCCCAGGCAGATCAATTTCCTATGCCCAGGTCAAAACCTTGGGTTCTTCCAGGTTCTCCTCCATGCCCTTCTCCCGTCAGAGGCTCAGAGGTCTTTGGCCGCAGCCCAGGGAATTATGCTCAGGGAAGCTGTGGAGCAAAGTGGGAGGACTTCTGCCTGTTCACCTCCTAGCCTGCCTAAGGCCGCGTTCAGATGTCTCTGCCTACATGTCAGCGGCCCTGATGTGCCTGTGCTGCAGTATTTGCTCCCAGCACTGACCTTGCTTGGACACGAGGTGGCTGGAGGGAGTGATTTGCATGGAGCCGTGAGAGAGAAGGCCACTTCTCAAAGATGACTTGAGAAGAACAGATGAGAAGAGAGAGGTGTTGGAGCAGGGGTTCTCAAACTTAAGAATCTCCTGGAGGCCTCCATCTCCAGAGTTTCTGATTTAATCGGTCTTGGGTGGCCCTGAGAATTTATATTTCTCAAAAGTTCACAGGTGATGCAATGCTGCCAGTCTGGGGGCCACACTTTGAGAGCCTCATTTTTAGACAAAGGAAAGAGGGGGCAGAGGAAGATCTTGCTCTAATGTGATCTTTCTTTGGGCTTAAGTTTGACCTTTTAAAACAGAATTGTGATATGCCGTAAAAAATTTGGTGAAGGCAAAAGAAAAAGAATTATTCTACAAAGATCTTTCCTTACTAAAGAGATGGAATCAACAGCTTTAAATGGAAGGAATTTTTGTGTTTTCAAAGGAAGATTTCCTTTTCCTGATGACATAAGTAAAGTATTGCATTGTAGAAAATTTGAAATGTAGGAAAATGAAAGGACTAATCTAAGCACCCAGATATAACCACTCTTATCATTTTGGTCCCTTTGAAAGGAAAACTTTCAAAAGAAAAAAATAAGAAATTGGCTCTTAAGACAGAAACAAAACCTAATCTACAAGGTCAAGAAGGTCAATGGTCTGAGTCTAGTTTCAGGCCTATGTTCTGAGGTTGCTGTCTTACAGGAAAAGAGAACTAACTTTTATTGGATGTCTGGTGTGTGTGGGCCCTTTGCATATATTTCCCTTTTGAATCCTCACAACCCTAGAAGGCAGGGATCATCATTATTTAACAATGAGGAGACTGAAGGTCAGCGGAGTCACGCCGCTGGTAAGTAGCAGAAGCAGTGCAGCGTTGCATTCGTGCTCATCTGATTTATGAGCGCCTGAATTTCCCGTGAGGAGAGGCTGCCACAACCTATCTGTGTAGATCACTATGGGATTGGCTGAGATACCAATGAACTCCTTCAAGAGAAGAAAAATAGCAGAGAACTCAATATTGGGCCATGGCGCTCCCTACCTTTCAGAGGCCTCTGGGAGACATGCCACGTAGAAGTCACTGCCACTGGAGCAGTAATATGCAGGCTGAGAGGAGAGAAACTCTCCCAAGATACTTTCTTGGAATCCCTAGGTCTGTGGGGTACTCAAAACAGTCAGGGCTAGGGACCCAGTCAGCCCAAGCGATAAATGTATCCACTGTCAGTAAGCTGATAAACAGGTTCTGGGAGAAAGTGGTTTCTCCTAAGTGGTTAGAGGTCATTTAGAAGAACTGGTAAAATAAAGAAATGTGGGCCACAAATAAAGATCCCTGAACTTGAGCAGATGAGATCACTTTCAAAGTGAGTCACCTGGGGAGTCTGTCCTGAGAAATTCGGTGATAAGAGGAGATTACATGGAGGGGGCAGGAGTTGTCAAGGAAACAACTTGGGTGGGGAAGAGGGTGTATGTGATCGTTGATTTTTTTTTAGAATAAGGTAACCCTAAGCATATTTGTAGACAGAGAACCAAGGCCAATAGAAAGAGAGTGAAGGGAAGCGTTGTGAAGTGAGGCGATGACTGAGAAGGGATGGAGCCAGTGGGAGAGACATCAGGCTTACAGTGAAAGGATCACCTTTAGAGAGAAAAGGAAAAGGAAACCTGCCCTCTGAAGAGAGAGGGGAAGTTGTTAACACCTGGAAGACGATTAAAGTGTAAGGGAAGGAGCTGAGGGGGCGAGCTCACGCCAGCCTGTCTCGATTTCAGCACATCAAAATTCTAGATGCAAAAGGCAGCTTCGAGAACGATGCCAGTGATTCTTGAGCTTCCGAGACCACAGCCCACCTCTCCAACCTGCTCCTACTTTCCAGTGAGAGTTAAAAGAGGACCAGAGAGGAGAAAAATGAAAATGACACCAAAGTTTAGTAATCCTTGGTAATTCACTTAGTACTAGTAAACAACCTACAGTAGAACTTAAAGATGGAAGTTATTGACGCTGAACCTTATTTTTTTTCCGTGGGAACTGGAGAGACAACTTCCATCCCTAGATTGCTTGTTGACCCTCCTCCCCACAGAACCCCTAGGTGCACCCTGCAGTGGGCTATAGGCCGCACGGAGAATCTCTGATCTATGCCACCCACCTCCCCATCCCCTCAGCTGAGGGAAGTGAGGCCTAGAGAGACTTTTCCACCATTACACACAGCTTGTTAGTGGTGAGCCCTGGACTAGACCTAGATCTCTTGATTCCATGTCCAGGGCTGGTTCCTCTTCCTCAACAAAGACATGTCATTAGCTGAAAGTTCATAGGGAGGGGAAGACATGAGAAGTTTAAACTGCTGCTCTGGAGGAGGGCAGCAGGGTCGCTAGATGAGTCAAGGAGATCTACGCACATTGGGAGAAGGGCTATATGAGGTCGGTTGCTTGACTGTGCAGCCAGCGCGGGCCCAGGAAGCATTGACTGGTGGTTCCCTAAAGCTGAAATGGCAAGAGTTCAAGGGGCGTGAGATTCTAGGATGCTCCTGAGGATGGCAGTGAAAGGACTGCCAGTCAAGTTGCTATACTGTGTATACTGCCAGTATATGTATGCAAAAAAGGAATGTGTGACCGTGGGTCAGAGAGGGGGAAGAACACACTGTAAGAGCAGAGAGGGGGTGGTAAGGAATAGTAAGAAGTTGGAGGTCCTCAGGGGCACCACGGGTGATGCACATAGAGGATGCTGGCTGCAGGTCTCTGCCGGAGGGGAGGTGTTGAGTGTTATTTCCGCCACAAAAGGGTCATCTTAAAGAACATGCCCTGGGTTTTCCTCAGAAATGAGGATGAATATGCTTTTGGTGGTTTAGTCTCCAAATGTGTACTTTTTTGTCTTCTATGAGATCGAAGGCGAAAGACGCGACTGATTTGAACAATTTATTGTAACAGTGAGAACCATGAGCTATTGACTGTCTGTCATGTATTAGGCATTTCATGTGCATTACCTCATTTAACTTCAACAACTTTGTGAAGTAGGTATTATTATCCCCAGCTCAGAGATGAGGAGATTGGGCTCAGACACTCTGGAAACTCACTCAAAATTACACAGCTAATACATGCTGGGATTCAAGTTGAAGTCCACGTGACCCTCAAAACCTGTGTTTAAGGAAACCTATCCCTGAGGACCATAATTCTCAGAATGTTGTTGAGAATCCACAATAGTCAACTCCAGTTTGACTCCCTGCATTAAAGTCAGAGAGCTTGTTGAAAACATGGATTTTCTTACCTTGTATTAGACTGAAGGTCAGTCTGGGAGCAGGATCCAGGAGTCTGTATATTTAACTAGCTCCTTAAAGGTGACCAAGGCAGACTTTACACCACTGAGGTTCAGAGATAACTTATTAGGAGTCTTGAAGCTTTGTTAATTTCTCCGTGTTTCTTATTCTATTGCCTGATTCCCCCATTAGGTGAGCAATAGAAACCCCTGATAGTCTAGACTTCCCCATGGAGCTGTTTCCAGGGACAGGAGGGCAAGAGAGAAGGTCAGAGGCTGTGTTTTTCCACTCCCAGCTCATCAGTTCCAGTGAATCAGGGAAGGGAGGGACCCTGGGAAAAAGTTTGTGGCAGCTGAGAAGGGAGCAGGTGGGTTAATCTTGGGAATATGTAAAAATTTGACAGGAAAGCTCGTGGAGGATCTGGGAGGGTCTCTAGGGAGTTATCTCTGCAGGGGGTCCCATTAATTAAAAAGTCATTTGGGGAGCAAGGAGTTAAGCCCAACTCTCCTTTTCCCTCCTATTGAATTGGAGGAGTTGAAGAAGGAAGTGGCCCAAAGGGGAAATGGTACCATCTGGAGGAAACCAAGATTCAGTCAGAGGGGCAGGGGGTGGGTAGGGTTGTTCCCAATGGAATCAGATGTCCCCAGGCCTTGGAAGCAGAGATTAGTCTGAAGTGGGTTTTGAATGGTGTGGTGCTGAGTGGAGAGAAATAAAGTGAGGCACTACCACTAAGGAAGGGGTTTTTTGTTTTTAGGTTGGTTTTTTTTTTGCTTTATCACATAAATAAAGGAGTCTGGGGACTCTGTGGTTTGGCAGAAAGAGTACAGGCTTGAGTGGCAGACAGATACCGGGTCACATGCTGCCTCTGCCAGTCATCAGCTGCGGGACATTGGGCTGGGAAGGTAACCTCTGTAAGCCTAACTTCCTCATCTGATTCTCATATTAAGAGATTTCTCTGAGGATTATGTAAAGTGACTGGCGCATATTAAGGAGGGCATTGTGTGTGCTGAAGATGCCACGTATAGGGAGCTGGGGGAGGCACCTGTTAGCAAGAGGGAGAGGAAAGTGCTGAGCAAGTGAACCTATCTTCAGAGGGTCTGAAGTGCTGTCCTTTGGCATGAAGATGTGGCAGCTGGGTGAGCTGCTCTAAGTTTGCATCTGATTTCCTCCATGATGGGCTGTGACTCACCATCAGGGCTGGGGCTCCAAACATTTTGGGGGGCTTGGCTGAAACCACTTCCTATTGTGCTGGAAGTTGGTTTCATACTAGAGCCATTGGGTAGCCTTCCAGATGGCCCTTTAGCTGCTGGCCTCAGCAAATCCCCCAACCTATGCAGCTGGGTCCAGAATGCCCGTCTTCTACCTCTTCCTACTGTGGTAAGAGGAAGCCTCTGGCAGAGCCCTGCTGCTTTAGGGGTGGCCACAGGGCTTGAGGAACCCAGGAGGAGGTGAGAGTGCCAGGCTGGCAGGCACTTCCTGCACTTAAGCACACAAGTACATTTCCTACATGCATGGATAGACAGGGAGCTTGGGAGACATGTGCCCTTGGTCACAATTACCTCAAAATAGAAATTCATGAACAAAAACAACTAGATGCGTTTGTTTTTAATTTGTACTTGCTGTGGGTTGTGTGCTTCAGACCAGCTGCACCTAAGGGACTGGAGAAACATTTCTATGGATCCCTTGTGCTGCTTTTTTCTATTATTTTCTTTGCCCTGAAAGGAAATGGTATTTCCCTTCTCCCTTCTCTGCCTCTACCCCACCCATTAGAGATTCCCCCTACTTAGGGAAAACCCCAATACTTAATAAAGTGAGGAGAAGAGTAGAAAGGATCCACTTCAACTTTTTTGCATTCTCTGCCTTCTTCCCCCTGGTTTTCTCCCACCCAGGGCTGGCATTACCAGCTAGAAACGTTCTTCAGTCCCTCTCCCTTTACCAGTAATTCTGCCCATTGACCTCAGCATCTGCGTCCTTCTCTTTTTCCACTCTGAGCAGGCAGTCCTCCCAAGCAGCCCCTGACTAATGCCTCCTCTAAGCCCTTTGCATCTGTACCTTCTATATTTGGCCTATGGCCCGAAATTTCATTGCCTGCTAATACCTATGTATCTACCTATACATTTTAGGTGACCTTGGAAATGGGCAGAACAATGAAATGTTTTCAAGACTAGGAAGTCAAGTTTTAAGATATATTTCCTAGTGTGCAGGAGTTGCAGTGTTGGCTAGGGAATTTATTCCCAGCTCCTTGCCAAAGGAATAGTTGATTCACTACTTCCCTTAACTCTTACTCCCATGCGAGAGAGGTCACAATAAACTTTGAAGAGAGAAAGTGGCCTCTTGGCAAGGCTGCTAGGTGGAGAGAAGTGAAGTGGGAGGTGTGGGCCTTGCCCTGGCTGAGGGTCTGCATTTCTCCTTTTCCCCCTGCAGCCCTGGCCCACCACCGCTACATGAAGCAGGCTCAGGCCCTAGGCCCTCAGATGATCGAAAAACCCCTGTACTGGGGGGCGGACAGGAGCTCCCAGTTTTCATCTTATCCAATGAACCCACTGCTGCAGCGAGGTAAACCTTGCCAGAGATTTGGGGTGGGAGAGGGTAAAGGGCAAGGGTAGGAGCATGGGCTGCATTGGGGCCTTCATGACCAATATGGTGGGCATCTTTACGACTGAGGATGGGAGGGGGTAGATGCAAGCTAATAAGGTGGCACTTTGGTGCCCTGATTCTGAGGAGCGTGTTTTGGACCAGCAGTTCTGCATGTTCTTTTCCTTATTTTCACTCAGATTTGTCCCTGCGATCCAGCCTCCCAGAGGTGCCAGTGACCCAGACCACCGCTCACCCTCCCATCACCAACGGTGTCCTAGAGTATTTGGAGAAAGAGCTGCGGAACCTCAACCCAGCCCAGCCCCTGCCGGCTGACCTCCAAGGCAGATCTGGCCATCCCCGCAGCATGCTGTCCTCCCTGGGCTCTGAGGTCGTGGAACGCAGAATCATCCACCTGCCCCCGCTGGTCAGAGACCTGCCGTCTTTGCGGAGGACCAGCAACTCCTCCCGCCAGCAGTGGCTCCCCCCGCCTCCCCCCGGACCCTGGGATCTGAGGGAGGGGAGGAGGCAACACCGCTACTCTGATTTCCAGCAGGAGCACCGGGACCCGGAGCCTCAGCGCTGGGCGTTGGAGCAAAGGGAGCTGGGCCGACTGCGGAGCGGAAGGCACCGCGGCTCCAGGCAGCGCGGGTCACCCACGCCCTGGTCAGACAGGGACAGCCTCAGCGACGGCCCCTCGTCCAGCGAGGCCCGCTGGCCGCCCAACCGCCCCCCTCTCCGGAGCCGCTACCCAGAGAGACCCCGCGGGCCCAGCCCCCGGGGCAGCGCCCGGGGCCACCAGAGGCGCCGGCACCGCAGCTACTCCCCTCCGCTGCCCTCCGGCCTCAGTTCCTGGAGCTCCGAGGAGGAGGAGGAGAAGGAGAGGCAGCCCCGGAACTGGGGGCCCCGCCGCCGCCGCCGCTCGCGCTCCCCAAACTGGCCTGAGGAGAAGCCACCCAGCTACCGCTCGCTGGATGTCACCCCAGGCAAGAATGGCAGGAAAAAAGGGAGTGTGCAGAGGCGCTCGGTGAGCCTGGGGCTTCCCGCTGAGGGTCGGGCGTGGGCAGAAAGGACCCTTCAGCCAGGCTGACACAGGCCACGTCCCCTGCCGCCGCGGAGGGTCCCTCATCTCTGTTTCGCCCCGCTGGCCCTCTGGGCGTGGTGAGACCCCTCTTGCAGAGCCGGAAGGGACCCGTGCGTGCCAAGAGCAGGGGAGGGACTCCGGGCGCGATGCTTCACAGTCCTCTGAGGCCAGTCGGGCCGGGTCCCCCCGTTTCACGGGTGAGGAGACGAAGCTCCAAATAATTAAGCGCCTTGTGAGTAGTGGAGCTAGAACTCCAGCACAGGCTTCCACCGGCTGAGGCTTTACTTCCTGTCATAGCTGCCTTGCTTTACTTAGCAACAATTTCCATACCCCAGATTAGAAGCGTGGGCCTGACAGGACACTTGTGCCACTTCTGGGTGCTGCAAGTCAGTGTGCAAGGGCCTGAGACCCACCCCCAACCCCTCCGGAAAGTATCGTTAAAGTGATTTAGGGAAACAAAAACAAAACAAAACAAAACCCCCCAAAAACCCTGATATCCCAAATACGGGTCAAAACTTTAGGACTCTGTGAACAGGCAAGGTGCCGATGGAAAGGGGCACAAAGAGGGATGCAGGCTTTTTACGCCTCCAAATATAGACCTTTTTTTCCCCTTTAAGATGTGACTTTAAAATATCATCTTGTAATTAATATACCCTAATGATAGTATTCCTTCTATGTTGTCACTTTGCAAAGTTATGCTGGCTGTTGCTCAGAAATATTCATGAACTGCCTCAGAACCAACCTACAGGCTACCCACAAAAATCTATTTCTCTATTCGACTAAAACCCTTTTTCTGTTTTGCTTCTGTTGAGATAAAGGGATATGTAGTAGGTTGTGAGGGAAGTTCCCAGAGTAGAGGGATATTAGAGGAATAAGAATTTTAATCTCTCACGCACTTTGAAGGATACAACTCTCATTTGGAAGTGCAAGTTCTGCTGTGAACTTGCTTTAAAACCGATCATCTGCGTAGTGTGTACAAAGAAACAGGCACCTTATGAGAGCCCCAGTGCTGGTCTTTCTAGGGAAGAACCTTGGTGAAAGAGTGATTTGTGAGGAAGGTAGCAAAAGCCCGCAGGCATTTCTGAAATAATCAATGGCAATTATATTCTCACAGATGTCCCACGAGAGAGGCAAAGACCAGTAATAATGAAACTTAGTAGTATCCTTACTAAGTGATACTGAGCTATGGACATTTAGGCAACATCTCATTTAATCCTTTCAACACCCTGTGAGGTTTGTACTATTATGTTCATTTTACGGTGGATACAACTCTTTCTTCCATGTTACCAGTGAGAAAATTACACCCTGAAAGAAAATACAGAATCAATCAGAGCCAGGACAACCACTGTTACTTTGGTCATATGATTACTAGACAGTCTCTTATCTTCATTTTAACAGAAAAATGTAATTTAAAAGTCAGCTTTCGGCTTCAAATCCAAACCCTATTTTCTTTTAAGTTAAACTTTTTCTTTATTTTCTTCTAAATTATATGGTTTCTTGCAAGTGAGAGAAGGGTAAAAGGAGCACCAGTTATGTTTTGGATACCAGAATAAGCCCTTTCCAAGCCTTATTTCATTTAATCCTTGTGATAGCCCTGTGAGGCTCAGTGAGGTTAAGTAACATGCTCAAGGTCACACAGCCAATAGGGAGTGAAGCCAGAATTTGAACAAAGCCCTCTGACTCAAGACTATGCCCTTTTCAATAACTCATGCTGCCTAATTAGAAGAAAATTATGTGGGGCAATGATGTTTTCTTGTGACTTTATTTCTTCCTTATCATCAAGATGTACACACCAATAATTCTATCACAAGCAAACCAAATTTTCGATTGTAAAGTTGCTTGTGAGAGGCAAAGTCGCTTAAGATAATTGTAAAGGCCTTTAGTGTTTTGGATTTCTCTGAGCTTATCTCCAAAATAGTTATCACTTTACTTTATCACATTGAACTGTCCACTCATACTCTGAGTGACCAGAGGCCCAAGACCAAAGCTTGATTTGGAAGGTTGATTCGTTTGAAGGGCACCGTGTTTTGTTTATTTTGTTTGTAACTTGAATTTTGAATGCTTTTAGTGGGCCCAAAATCTCTCTTCGCTCCTCTCCTTGGCGGGGCCGAATGCTTTCCACACACCTTCTAGCCTCTGAAGTCTTTGGAGCTTGCAGCTAACTTTAGAAGTTATAGTACAATTGGGCCACTAGGTGGTGATCTTTGATTATATATAACTTGAGTTTCTTAAATTGAGCTGATAAGATGTATCACTATTTTCTTAAATCAAGCTTTCAACAGTTACAGCTTTACCATAACTTTTTACAAAATACTTATTAAAAATACTTTATTGAATATTCAGAGTAATATGAATTAATCAAAAAATCTTTTGGCTCAAATGGAGTCTCTCTATAGAGTAATGTTTAACAAGTAGATACCAACAGGCAAGGCCTTGCATGTAAATGATCTCATGGGAACTGAACTAGGTAAGGAGTATTGTCTGCACAGTGCCCATGAGAAAAGGGAAGTTATGTTGAGGTATCTTCCATTTGACTCCAGAACCAGGACTCCAGCCAAGATCTCATTGCGTGTCTGGTGGTCTTTTCACTCCACCAATAGTCAACAGTCTCAGAAATATAAGAAGCAGTAATATCAAGCTTTAAACTCCAGGGGTTTCAGACTGAGTGGCCCCTGTGTTTGTCGTATCCTTCAACTCGATCATCTTTCTTTCTAGCCTTGCTCTGTCAGAAAGGGCTTCCCAAGGCATTGCTGATTTGTTCCAATCTTGGCCTGTACACACCTGTTCTAATGCAAGAGAAAGCTACTGCATTCTTTCCTCTCCAAGCTAAACTCAAACTTGCTGTAGAGAATCCAAGATTTTTTTCTTTTTTCTTGACTCTTTGATTTAATTAAAAAAATTTTAGATTATGGTAATTTCTTCTACTTTCAGTAAAATATCTGTTCTTTGATAATGTCTTTTCTTTAGAAAGCCCCGTACAACTTCCTTTGGCCCTATTTTGTTGCTTTCCTTTGTGTCAGAGAGCATTCATCCCACAGCATTTTTGTTCCAAGAAAAATTTTTTTTATTGATGTATAGTTGGTTTACAATGTTTCAGGTGTACAGCAAAGTGATTCAGTTTTATATATATATTCTTTTTCAGACTCTTTTCTGTTATAGATTATTACAAGATATTGAATATAGTTCCCTGTGCTATACAGGAGGTCCTTGTTGTTTATCTACTTTATATATAGTAGTGTGTATGTGTTAATCCCAAGTTCCTACTTTATCCCCCACCCCTTTCCCTTTGATAACCATAAGTTTGTTTTCTATGACTGTGGGTCTATTTCTGTTTTGTAAATAAGTCCATTTGTATCATTTTTTAATCTCACATATAAGTGATATTATATGATATCTGTGTTTCTGTGTCTGACTTACTTCACTTAGTATGATAATCTCTAGGTCCATCCATGTTGCTACAAATGACATTATTTCATTCTTTTTAATGGCTGAGTAATAGTCCATTGTATATATATACCACATCTTTTTAAAAAAAAATTTATTGGACTTCCCTGATGGTCCACTGGTTAAGACTTCATGCTTCCACTGCAGGGGGCATGGGTTTGATCCCTGGTTGGGGAACTAAGATCCCACATGCTGCGTGATGTGGCCAAAAAAAAAGAAAAAAATTATTGAAATATAGTTGATTTACAATGTGTATTAGTTTCAGCAAAGTGATTCAGTTTTATATATATTATTTGTTTATATATGTGTGTGTATATATATATATATATATATATATATATATTTGTATATATATTCTTTTTTAGATTCTTTTCCATTATAGGTTATTACAAGATATTGAGTATAGTTCCCTGCGCTATATAGTAGGTCCTTGTTGGTTATCTGTTTTATAAATATATAGTAGCATATTTTAATCCCAAACTCCTAATTTATCCCTCCCCCACCTTTTCCCCTTTAGTAGCCATAAAGTTTGTTTTCTATGTCTATGCATATATACCACATCTTCTTTATCCATTCATCTGTTGCTGGACATTTAGGTTGCTTCCATGTCTTGGCTATTGTAAATAGTGCCGCTATGAACATTGGGGTGCATGTTTCTTTTCAAATTAGAGTTTGCATCTTTTCCAGATATATGCCCAGGAGTGGGATTGCTGGATTATATGGTGACTCTATTTTTAGTTTTTTAAGAAAACTTCATACTGTTTCCATAGTGACTGCACCAATTTACATTCCCACCAACGGTGTAGAAGGGTTCTTTTTTCTCCACACCCTCTCTAGTATTTATCATTTGTAGACTTTTTGATGATGCCCATTCTGACCGATGTGAGGTGATACCTCATTGTAGTTTTGATTTGCATTTCTCTAATAATTAGTGATGTTGAGCATCCTTTCATGTGCCTGTTGGCGATCTGTGTGTCATCTTTGGAGAAATGTCTAATTAGGTCTTCTGTCAATTTTTTGATTGGGTTATTGGGATTTTATTTTATTGAGATGTATAAGCTGTTTGTATATTTTGGAAATTAATCCCTTGTCGGTCGCATTGTCTGCAAATATTTTTCTCCCATTCTGTAGGTTGTCTTTTCATTTTGTTTATGGTTTCCTTTGCTGTGCAAAAGCTTTTAAGTTATTTAGGTCCAATTTGTTTATTTTTGCTTTTGTTTCCATTACTCTAGGAGGCAGATCCAAAAAAAAATTGCTGCAACTTATGTCAGAGTGTTCCACTTATGTTTTCCTCTAGGAGTTTTATAGTATCCAGTCTTACATTTAGTTTGCTTTTGTATATGGTGTTAGAGAATTTTCTAATTTCATTCTTTTACAGGTAGCTGTCCAGTTTTCCCATCACCACTTGTTGAAGAGACTGTCTGTTCTCCACTGTATATTCTTGCCTCCTTTGTTGTAGATTAATTGACCATAAGTACATGGGTTTATTTCTGGGCTTTCAGTCCTGTTCCATTGAAGTATGTGTCTGATTTTGTGCCAGTACCATATTGTTTTGTTTAGTGTAGCTTTATAGTATAGTCTGAAGTCAGGAAGTGTGATTGCTCCAGCTCCGTTCTTCTTTCTCAAGATTAGTTTAGCTATCCAAGGTCTTTTGTGTTTCCATACAAATTAAAAATCTTTTGTTCTAGTTCTGTGAAAAATGTCATTGGTAATTTGATAGGGGTTGCATTGAATCTGTAGATTGCCTTGGGTAGTATGGTCATTTTAACAATACTGATTCTTCCAATCCAGGAATATGGTATATCTTTCCATCTGTTTGTGTAATCCTCAATTTCTTTCATCAGCGCCTTATAGTTTTCAGAGTACAGGTCTTTTGCCCCCTTAAGGTAGGTTTATTCCTAGGTATTTTATTTTTTTAACGGTATTGTTTCCTTAATTTCTCTTTCTGATATTTTGTTGTTAGTGTATAGAAATGCAACAGATTTCTATACGTTAATTTTGTATCCTGCAACTTTATTGAATTCATTGATGAGCTCTAGTAGTTTTCTGGTAGTGTCTTTAGAATTTTCTATGTATAGTATCATGTCATTTGCAAACAGTGACAGTTTTACTACTTCCTTTCCCATCTGGATTCCTTTTATTTCTTTTTCTTCTCTGATTGCAGTGGCTGTGACTTCCACAACTATGTTGAATAAAAGTGGCAAGAGTGGGCATCCTTGTCTTGTACCTGATCTTAGAGGGAATGCTTTCAGCTTTTCACCATTGAGTATGATGTTAGCTGTGGGTTTGTCATATATGGCCTTAATTATGTTGAGATATGTTCCCTTTATGCCCACTTTCTGGAGAGGTTTTATCATAAATGGATGTTGAATTGTATCAGAAGCCTTTTCTGCTTCAATTGAGATGATTGTATCATATGGTTTTTATTCTTCAATTTGTTAATGTGTGGTGTATCACACTGATTGATTTGAGGATATTGAAAAATCTTTGCATACCTGGGATAAATCCCACTTGATCATGGTATATTATCCTTTTAATGTATTGTTGGACTTGATTTGCTAGTATTTTTATTTATTTATTTATTTTTGGCTGCATAGGGTCTTTGTTGCTGTGCACGGGCTTTCTCTAGTTGTGGCGAGTGGGGGCTACTCTTCGTTGTGGTGCATGGGCTTCTCATTGCGGTGGCTTCTCTTGTTGCAGAGCACAGGCTCGAGGCACACGGGCTTCAGTAGTTGTGGCGCATGGGCTCAGTAGTTGTGGTTCAGGGGCTCTAGAGCACAGGCTCAGTAGTAGTGACGCATGGGCTTAGTTGCTCCACGGCGTGTGTATCTTCCCAGACCAGGGCTTGAACCCATGTCTCCTGCATTGGCAGGTGGATTCTTAACCAGTGTGGCACCAGGGAAGCCTGATTTGCTAGTATTTTGTTGAGGATTTTTGCATCTGTGTTCATCAGTGATATTGGCCTATAATTTTCTTTTTTGTGTGATATCTTTGTCTGGTTTTGGTATCAGGGTGATGGTGGCCTCAGAGAATGGGTTCAGAAGTGCTCCTTCCTCTGCAGTTTTTTAGAATAGTTTCAGAAGGATAGGTGTTAACACTTCTCTAAATGTTTGGTAGAATTCATCTGTGAAGCTATCTTGTTCTGGACTTTTGTTTTTTGGGAGTTTTTAAATTACTGATTCAGTTTCCTTACTGGTAATTTGTCTGTTCGTATTTTCTATTTCTTCCTGGTTCAGTCTAGGGAGATTGTACGTCCTAAGAATTTGTCCATTTCTCCTAGGCTGTCCATTTTATTGGCATAGAGTTGCTCGTAGTATTCTCTTATGATCCTGGATAAGTCTGAGTAAAGGCTTATCAATTTTGTTTATCTTTTCAAAGAACCAGCTTTTAGTTTCATTGGTCTTTTCTATTGTTTTTGTGGGGTTTTTTGGTCTCTATTTCATTTATTTCTGCTCTGAACTTTGTGATTTCTTTCCTTCTACTAACTTTGGGTTTTGTGTGCTCTTCTTTCTCTAGTTGCTTTAAGTATAAGGTTAGGTTGTTTATTTGAGATTTTTCTTGTTTCTGAGGTAAGCTTGTATTGCTATAAACATCCCTCTTAGAACTGCTTTTGCTGTGTCCCATAGGTTTTGGATCATTGTGCTTTCATTTTCATTTGTCTCTAGGTATTTAAAAATTTCCTCTTTGATTTCTTCAGTGATCCATTAGTAGCATATTGTTTAGCCTCCACGTGTTTGTGTTTTTTGCAGTTTTTTTTCTTGTAGTTGATTTCTAGTCTCATAGCGTTGTGGTCAGAAAAGATGCTTGATAAGATTTCAATTTTCTTAAATTTACCAAGGCTTGTTTTATGGCCTAACGTGATCTATCCTGGAGAATGTTCCATGTGCACTTGAATGTGTAACCTGCTGCTTTTGGATGGAATGCTCTATAAATATCAGTTGAGTCCGTTTGGTCTAATGTGTTATTTAAGACCTCTGTTTCCTTACTAATTTCTGTCTGGATTATCTGTCCATTGATGTAAGTGGGGTGTTAAAGTCCCTCACTATGATTATGTTACTGTCAGTTTCTCCTTTTATGTCTGTTAACATTTGCCTTATATATTGAAGTGCTCCTATGTTGGGTGCATATATATTTACGATTACTTTATCTTCTTCTTGGATTGATCCTTTGATCATTATGTAGTGTCCTTGTCTCTTATAAGGACAAGGACACTTGTCAGTGTCTTTATATATATATATTTTTTTTAACATCTTTATTGGAGTATAATTGCTTTACAATGGTGTGTTAGTTTCTGCTTTATAACAAAGTGAATCAGTTATACATATACATGTCCCCATATCTCTTCCCTCTTGCATCTCTCTCCTTCCCCCCCTCCCTATCCCACCCCTCTAGGTGGTCACAAAGCACCGAGCTGATCTCCTTGTGCTATGTGGCTGCTTCCCACTAGCTATCTATTTTACGTTTGGTAGTGTCTATATGTCCATGCCACTCTCTCACTTCATCCCAGCTTACCCTTCCCCCTCCCCGTATCCTCAAGTCCATTCTCTAGTAGGTCTGCATCTTTATTCCCGTCTTGCCCCTAGGTTCTTCATGACCATTTTTTTTTTTTTTAGATTCCATATATATGTATTAGCATACGGTATTTATTTTTCTCTTTTCTGACTTACTTCACTCTGAATGACAGTCTCTAGGTCCATCCACCTCACTACAAATAACTCAGTTTCATTCCTTTTTATGGCTGAGTAATATTCCATTGTATATATGTGCCACATCTTCTTTATCCATTCATCTGTTGATGGACACTTAGGTTGCTTCCATGTCCTGGCTATTGTAAATACAGCTGCAATGAACATTTTAGTACATGACTCTCTTTGAATTATGGTTTTCTCAGGGTATATGCCCAGTAGTGGGATTGCTGGGTCGTATGGTAGTTCTAGTTTTAGTTTTTTAAGGAACGTCCATACTGTTCTTCATAGTGGCTGTATCAATTTACATTCCCACCAACAGTGCAAGAGGGTTCCCTTTTCTCCACACCCTCTCCAGCATTTGTTGTTTGTAGATTTTCTGATGATGCCCATTCTAACTGGTGTGAGGTAATACCTCCTTGTAGTTTTGATTTACATTTCTCTAATAATTAGTGATGTTCAGCAGCTTTTCATGTGCTTCTTGGCCATCTGTATGTCCTCTTTGGAGAAATGTCTGTTTAGGTCTTCTGCCCATTTTTGGACTGGGTTGTTTGTTTTGTTGATATTGAGCTGCATGAGCTGCTTGTAAATTTTGGAGAATAATCCTTTGTCAGTTGCTTCATTTGCAAATATTTTCTCCCATTCTGAGGGTTGTCTTTTCATCGTTTATGGTTTCCTTTGCTGTGCAAAAGCTTTTACATTTCATTAGGTCCCATTTGTTTATTTTTGTTTTTATTTCCATTTCTCTAGGAGGTGGGTCAAAAAGGATCTTGCTGTGATGTATGTCATAGAGTGTTCTGCCTATGTTTTCCTCTAAGAGTTTGATGGTGTCTGGCCTTACATTTAGGTCTTTAATCCATTTTGAGTTTATTTTTGTGTATGGTGTTAGGGAGTGTTCTAATTTCATTCTTTTACATGTAGCTGTCCAGTTTTCCCAGCACCACTTATTGAAGAGGCTGTCTTTTCTCCACTGTATATTCTTGCCTCCTTTATCAAAGATAAGGTGACCATATGTGCGTGGGTTTATCTCTGGGCTTTCTATCCTGTTCCATTGATCTATATTTCTGTTTCTGTGCCAGTGTCTTTATATTTTAAACTCTATTTTGTCTGATATAAGTATTGCTACTCTAGGTTTCTTTTGACTTCCATTTGCATGGAATACATTTTTCCACCCCCTCACTTTCAGTCTGTAGATCTGAACTGAATCTCCTGTAGGCAGCATATATATGGGTCTTGTTTTTGTATTCATTCAGCCAGTCTATGTGTTTTGGTTGGAGCATTTAGTCCATTTACACTTAAGGTAATTACTGATATGTGTATTCTTATTGCCATTTTGTTAATTGGTTTGGATTTGTTTTTCTGGGTCTTTTTTCCTTTTCTTCTTTTGTTCTCGTCTCTTGTGATTTGATGACTACCTTTAGTGTTATGTTTGGACTTCTTTCTCTTTTTTGTGTGTATATCTATTATAGATTTTTGGTTTGTGGTTACCATGAGGTTTTTATACAGCAATCTGTAAATAAATATTTTTATTTCAGTTATTGTATTCTTCAATTCTGTTTGGTTGTTCTTTATATTTTCTAATTCTTTGTTAAAAATCTCTAACTTCTCACTCTGTGCATCCATTTTCTTCTTGAGTTCCTTGATAATTGTTATGAGTATTACTCTAAACTCTTTCTCAGATAGATTGCCTATCTCCACTTCACTTAGTTCATCTTCTGGGGTTTTATCTTGTTCCTTCGTCTGGAACATATTCCTCTGCCACCTTATTTTGTCCAAGTTGCTATTTGTATTTTTGTGTATATGGTATATTAGTTATGTTTCTCAACCTTGGAGAAGTGGCCCTCTGTAGGAGGCGTCCTATGGGTCCTAGCAGTGCATTCCCCTCTTGTTACCCAAGCTGTATTCTCTAGGGGTTCCCCCTAAGAGGGCTACGTGGGCCCTTCTGTTGAGGCAGGCTATGTGGGCAGTCTGGTAGGCTTGGTTGGCCCCTAGTTTGGTTGGTGTCAGCCCCTGTCTTGTACAGATGCTGCTGGCTGCTGTTTAGTGTGGTCTAGTCATGAGGTGCCTGGTTTTGGAATCCAAGTGGGCTCCCCAGGGCTAGTGCTGGCCCCCTGGTGGGCAAAGTCAGGATCCTGAAGACTCTGGGGCCGTTGCACACCTACTAGCAGGTGAAGCCAGATCCTGGGGTTAGTGCCAGACTACTGGCAGGCAGAGCTAGTTCCCAAGTCTTGCTGCAGGGTCTAGGGATCTCAGAGCTTGTTTCAGACCATTGGTGGAAGGGGGGCAGTTCCTGACACAGTTGGGTATGGGGTCTGGGGTGTCCTGAAGTTTGCATTCTCATGACAGTGGGCAGGGCCAGGGTCCAGGTGGTCCCAGGGTAGGATCTGGCCTGCATTGCAGGATCGTGGATTTCTTGCTTCTGGTGTCTGCCCCCTGGTGGGTGAGGCTGATCTAGAGGCTTGTGCAGGCTTCCTGGTGGGAGGGGCTGGTACCTGCCCACTGGTGTATGGAGCTGGGTCTTGGCCCTTTGGTGGGCTGGGCTGTGTCTAGAGGCTTTTGTGGGCTCTGTAGTCTTTAGGCAGCCTGTCTGTGGATGGGTGGGGCTGTGTCCCCGCCAAGTTAGTTGTTTAGCCTGAGATGTCCCAGCACTAGTGCACCTACAGGCTGTTGGGTGGACCCAGGTCTTGACTCTAATGAGCCAATATGGCAGCTGCCAGGAGTGTTCATGTGGCTGAATGTTTAATATGTCTGCAACTAGTGTCTATATCCCCAGGGTGAGCTATAGCCACCCCTACCTCTCCAGGAGACTCTCCAAGACCAGCAGGTAGGTCTGGCCCAGGCTCCTATCAAAGGATTGCTTTTGCCTTGCATCCTGGTGAATGGGAGCTTTTGTGTACTCCCTTTAAGAGTGAAGTCTCTACTTCCCCCAGTCCTGTGGGGCTCCTGCAATTAAGCCCAGCTGGCCTTCAAAGCCAAATGCTCTGGGGGCTCATCTTCTGGTGCTGGATCCCCAGGTTGGGGAGCCTGATGTGGGGCTCAGAACTCTCACTCCTGTGGGAGAACCTCTGCAATATAATTATTCTCCAGTTTGTGGTTCACCCACCCAGGGGGTATGGGATTTGATTATATTGCAAGTCTGCCCCTCCTACCTGTCTCATTGTGGTTCTTTCTATATATCTTTAGTTGTAGGAGATCTTTTCCTGTAGGTTTCAGTTTTGTTTTGTTTTGTTTTGTTTTGTTTTTTATTGATGGTGGTTCTGGAGATAGTTGTGATTTTGGTGTGCTCATGAGAGGAGGTGAGCTCAGGGCCTTTCTACTCTGCCATCTTGGCTACAATCTCACATCCCACAGCATTTTGATTAGAAACCATGCTCTCAAAACTCACTTTCTTGATAAAATGGAAACACAAAAAATTTTTATAGTAACATGAATATAGTACATACATATACATTTTGAACAGTATGTTTTGAGGCAGATACCTTATCTTGCCATTTCAAACAAGAAGGGTCACATTCATAGATGACATTGTAGATATTCAAAACTGAAATAAAAATAATCTCCTCCAATACAAAGTTAGAGAAATACAAGAAATTAAAACCATAGTTCTTGAAGCCTTCATAGTGCAAGATGAGAAAGCCAAAAGATCAAGTGGAATAACTTCTGAAGAAAAGCCACCGCGTTTGGTCAGGAAGAGGTAATTAGTGATCTGAACAAATAACATCAGAGAAATACCAAGGTATGAAGCTTAACTTTTTAGACAAGGGCTGAGAACAAATTGTTCAGGAGAATATAAATGGGAAAAGGAAAACTGGGCCATATCTTCATGAATAAATGATAGAGAGAGGGACTGATGAATGGAACAGGGTACCTTGTTTTTCGATCTAAGAGAGACTTAAAGATGTTAAAAATCAGCAAAAAGCAGAGTGAATGAGACTCTAAGAAATTTTCAGAAATTAAAGGTGTTTGAGGGAGGCTCCAGCGAGGTAGAAAGATGAGAAACATAAGCCAAGGGGAGAAACTGGCTTCATGACAAGTCAAGAAATAATTTTTAGATTCAGAGCTGCTGTCCCACCACTCACTGAGGATTTGCACCAGAATCAAGCCTACTTGTGTATTGTATACATAGACAATAGAGCCCAGCTGACTGGATTTTTGTATATTCTTCTATTCCCCAGGACAGAGAGAGCTCCCATAGTGGAAGGAGTGTGGTCATTTAGTCACCAGGCACAACACTGCTTCTGTGGCTACTTCTCAGCTCCTGCGTGTCATCAGCATCACCTAGATTTCCAGCTGACTTGGGAGGGCCCATTCCAGCTGACTTGAGATGGACACCGCAAGTTTGTATCTAACAGTTTTGGCTTAGGTTCTGAGAATCAAATAGAAGAATTTTATAAACAAAATTTGAGGAATTAATGACTGTAATTTTAGCCTTGGTACACACCCTGCATATTTAGATAGTCAGACTTGTAATGAATTCTAACTGGGATGTGATCCCTCAGGAACTTAGTAGCCCGAGTCTTCAACTAGGTTACACTGCTCAGAGCTGTGGCCATTCTCAAAGTGAGAACTCAGGAATCTTTAAGAGGAAATCAAACATTTCCTGCTCCTCTTAGGAGCAGGAAATCTATGGAGTACTATAGGGAAATTTCCATGGAAACTTGTCTCCCCCTATAGCATATCTAGAGGATCCCTCCATGTTACGAGTTCACTTTACTGCCCCTAAGCCTGGTCCTGAATGCCTTTGAGGGTTCACTCAGAGATGGCACAGGAAATACTCCAGCAATGTGCCCTCTCACAGGCTATGTATTGCATGTGTAGAAAGTCACAGAGAAGCACTTTTGCACCAGTCTTATTCCTGTCCTTTGTTTTCTTCTTGCCTTTTTTTTTTTTTTTTGGCCTATATGTAATTTATATTTTCCTATATAACATGCATCCATTAAAACCACTTTAAATGCTTCTTGGGAACAACACAGTACATAAGTAAAGAAGAAGTAAGTGAAACCTACTGGCCTGAGGATTCTGCCCCAAACATCTATTTTGATGCACTTGATGAAATTAAGCCTTCTTCCCGACTAAAGCTCAGAGAAGAGCCAGGCCAACCTGATAATTTTGGAGTGACCTTTCTCCTGGCACCACTCAGCCTTGCAGAGTTATTCCCCAAGCAAAGGCATCCAGGCAGGTTTTACTACTCAGTGCCCCAGGAGGAAGGGTCTGTGCCTCTTTGTAATAGGCCCTACCTCTCTCTCTCATTTTCCTCAGCCCTTTCTGGTGGCTTCATCAATCCATTTGTGCTTCATGTAGAGACTCTCCTTGAGCAGACTGTAAGTAGATGGCCTGAAAGGAAGTATGTGCATGTGTGTGTGTGTGTGTGTGTGTGTGTGTGTGTGTGTGTGTGTGTGTGTGTGTGTGTGTGTGCGTGTGTGCGTGTTCAACAGTATCTTTATGTGTATGGCCTTAAGCTCATTTTAGATCCTTTTGTATTAACATCCATTGTTTCTCCCAGTCTCATTAATTACATATTAGAGAATATTGTTTAAATACCTGCACTGTGCAAAGGTGTCTTTGGGATTTTTACTATCCATAATGTAACTGAGTCTAAATTGGTAAAACAGAAAAAATAAAATTTTAATGGATAATTCAGTAGCTGAGGGACTTCTGGTCTGGACAAGATGGCATAGATCTCTTTTTCCCTGCTCCTCCTCCCTAAGCACAACTTTATATATCCTAGAAATGACACAAGAGACAAGCAAAAGATGACTCTGAAGGGTGCTAAGAAGAAGACGATTTGGTTTGGGAACCCAGGACCAGATGACAACACAGAGGCAGGGCATCTTGTGTCCCCCAACCAACAGAAGGCAGCCACCCAGACCTGATGTTTTTCTGACTTCCCACTTGGCAACAGAAAGTAGTCTAGTAGCTTGTTCTTCCCCCTAGATGTAGTGAGAGTCCCTCTGACAACCTCAGGCAAGGGGGAACAACTGGGAGTCCTGCCAAAAATAAGTGACCAGGGGAAGCATTCTCCTACCCTGCTGGGCCAGAGACTCCTCTCTTCTATGGAGAGATACTGATGTGGATGGGAGGAACCAGTAAGAGACACCCAGGTAAAGCAGGTGGCCCACCTGGGGAAGCCTCTTTGTCCCCAAGGGCCAGAGACTCTCCTCCTCTGCCCAGAGACACTAGGGCTGACTGGCGGAATCATGAAAAAGAACCTGTCACAGCTAGCAGCCCTGTAGCTAGCAGCCTGGTCCCAGAAATCACTTTATCTCTCCTCCCTGCCCAGAGAAACCTGGGTAGCTGGCGGGGGGCTGGGGGGATTACTAATAGAAGGATTTCCTCACCTGCCTCCCTCAGGCAGTCACAAAGTCTCTGAAAATTAAACTGTTGTTGGAATCACAGCCCACAAAAGTAGGCTAAGACTCATGTGTTAAACTTAAATAGAGTAAATTCGTGTAAAATAAAATATTTAAATAGGTCCCAGATTGTCCTAACACAATAGACCAAATGTCCAGGATATAAATCAAGAACCTAGAAAATCACAACTTGAATGAAAAGTGAAATCAACTGATGCCAACACTGAGAGGAATCAGATGTTGGAGTTATCTGATAAGAATTTTAAGGCAGACATTATAAAGATGCTACAACAATCAATTACAAATTGTCTTAAATTGAAATGTAGAAAATCCCAGAAAAGAAATAGAAGTTATGCAAAAAAGAAACAGGTGGAAATTATAGAACTGAAAAATACAATAGAAATTTAAAACTTGCTGGATGGGCTCAACAGAAGAGTGGAGATGATGAAGAATAGAATCAGTGAACATGAGGACAAAACAGTAGAATTCACCCAGTATGAATAATGGAAAAGAGATTGGGAAAAAAATGACCAGAGCCTCAGGGACCTGTGGAACAATAACAAAATATCCAACATTCATTTCATTGGAGTCCCAGAAAGTAAAGGAGAAAGAGTGGGGAAATGAATAAGCATTCAAAGAAACAATGACTGAAAACTTCCCAAATTTGATGAATGACATCAACATAGAGATCCAAGAAGCTGAATGAACTCTAAACAGGATAAACCCAAAGAATCCGTGCCAATACACATCATAATTAAACTTTTGAAAACTAAAGACAAAGAAAAAAATCCTGAAAGCAGCCAGAGAGAAACAATGCATTCCCTATAGGGAAACACCAATTTGAATGGATTTCTCATGTGAAATCATGAAAAAGGAAATGGCCAAATATTTTTTTAAGCACTGAAAGAAAATAACTGTTGACCCATAATTTTATATCTGGCAAAACTTGTTTTCAGAAATGAAGGGAAAATAAAAACATTCACAGATGAATGAAAACTAAAAGATTTTGTGACTAGCAGATACACCCTGGAAAGACTGGACAAAGGAAGTTCTTCAAACAGAAAGAAAATGATAAAAGGAAACTTAAGCATCAGAATGCAAGAAGAAACAATAGAAAGATCGGAAATATGAGTCCATACAGTAGACATTTTTTTGAGTATTAGATGGTATTATAATTTGTTTCAATCATAAAATATGATTTATAAAACCCAAAAGGAAAAAAAATCTCACAAAAGAAATAGAAGTTATGCAATGAGTTAACAATGATATGTAAAGGTGGGGAAGGTAAAGAGACCTAACTGGAAGTGAGGTTTCTATATTTCATTTTAAATGGTAAACACTGTGATACCAAGTACAGAATTACAAGCAGCACCCAGAGCAACCACTATGAAAACTGCAGAGATGAACTCAAAAGTGCTATAAACTAAGATGGAATCCTAAAACATGTTCAAATAACCTGCAGAAAGGCAAGAAAAAAGAATAAAGAGCAACAACAACCAAAGGAAACAAGTAGAAACTAAATAATAAAATAGCATCGTAAGGTGCTAACATATCAATAATTACCTTAATTGTAAATGGTCTAAACATACCAATCAAAAGACAAAAATTAGCAAAGTAGATTAAAAAATTAAAAAACCGAATCCAACTATATGCTGCATATAAGAAACTCACTTCATATTCAACCACAGGTAGGTTGAAAGTAAAAGGATGGGAAAAGATATACTATGTACAGATTAATAATAGAGAAATAAAAAGCAGTGACAATATTAATAGCTCATAAGGTAGCCTTCAAAGCAAAGAAAATTATGAGAAAAAAAGGGATATTATATAACGATGAAAGGATAAATCTGCCAGGAAGACACGATATACTAATGTGTATAAACCACAGAGCCTCAAATACATGAAGCAAAAACTGTTAAAGCTGAAATGAGAAAGAGAAGAATGTATGATTATAGTTGGGAACGTTAACACTGCTCACATTCAGCAACCAATAGAACTGTTAGGCAAAAAATCACAAGGATATAGAAGATCTGAACAACACAATCATCAGGATCTAATTAACATATATAAAACAGACCATCCAACAACAGTAGACTACATTTTTCTCAATTTCCTGTGAAACATTGACCAAGTAGGGAAAAAAAACACACATAAAACATACCATAAAACAAATCTTGACACATATAAAAGAATTGAAATAATAAAGCATGTGTGCTCTGACTATGGTGGAATCAAACTGGAAATCTGTAAGACAGACAACAGGAAACTCTCAAAACACTTGGAAACTAAGCAACACACTTCTAAATAATTATGGGTCAAATAATAAGTCTCAAGGGAAATTAAAAAGTATGTAGAACTAAATAAAAATTAAAACGCAACTTAAAGTATGTAGGATGCAACTAAAGCAGTATTGAGAGGGAAATTTATAGGTCTAAATGCTTACATTTAAAATGAGGAAAGGTGTCATATCAATAACATCTGTCCTCCAGAAACTAGAAAAAGGAGCAAAATAAACCCAAAGCAAGCAGCAGGAATGAGATAATACAGAAAATAAAATTGGAAATAGGAAAAAATTACTGAAAAAAAACCCCCAAGGAAACAAAAAGTTTGTTCTTCAAAAAAATAATGAATTTGGTAAACCTCTAGCAAGACTGACAAAAATAGAACACACAAAAAAACACCAATATCAGGAATGAAAGCAGATATATCATTCCACATAGTGCAGCCATTAAAAAAAATAAGGGAGTACTACATATAACTGCATGCTCATAAATATGACAACTTAGAAAAAAAAATGGAACAATTCCTTAAGAACCACAAACTGCTAAAATTCAAGTAAGATGAAATAGACAATCTGAATAGCCCTATAACCATTAAGGAAATTGAATTTTTAATTGAAAGGCTCTCCAAAATGAAATCTCAAGGCCCAGATAGTCTCACTGGATAATTGTATCAAACCTTTAAAGGGTAGTTAAAACGAACTTTACACAATCTCTTCCAGAAAATAGAAGAGGAAACATTTCCCAACTCATTCAGGAAGACAGTACAGAGCCAGACAAAGATATGACCAAAAAAAAAAAAGAAAAGAAAAGAAAAGAAAACTACAAACAAACATCCCTCATGAACTTAGATGCAAAAATCCTTAACAGAATATTACCAAATATTTTAATACACAAAAATAATTATACACCACAAACAAGTGGGATTTATTCTAGGTATGCAAGACTGATTACCAGAATAGTCAAAACAATCTTGAAAAATACAGTTGGAGGACTTATACCTTCCCATTTTAAAATGTACTATAAAGCTACCATAATTGAGACAGTGTGGTACTGACTTAAGGATAGAGACATATTGATCAATGGAACAGAATTGAGAGTCCAGAAATAAATCCTTATATTTATGGTAAGTTGATTTTTGGCAAAGCTAGTTAGGCAATTCAATGGGGAAAAGATAGTCTTTTCTACAAATGCTGCTGGGTCATTTGCCAATAGCCACATGCCAAAAAGTGGATTTAGACCCTTAATTCATAGCACACAAAAGCAGTTAACTCAAAATGGACAGTGGACTTAAGTGTAAGAGCTAAAACTGTAAAACATTTAGAGGAAAAGGTAGTAGAAAGCCTTTGTGTCCTTGGATTACTTAAAGAGTTCTTAGCTATGACACCAACAGCATAATCCTTAAAAGAAAAATTTATAAATTGGACTTCATCAAAATTTAAAACTTTTGCACTTCAAAAGACACCATTAAGGAAATGGAAATACAAGCCACAAACTTAGAGAATATAGTGACAAATCATGTTTCTAATAAAATACTTCTAACCAGAATATATAAAGAAATCTCATAACTCAATAAGAAGACAAAGAACCCAATTTTTAAAAAGACAAGATTTGAATAGCGATTTCACCAAAGAAAACAAAGATGGCTAATAAGCACATGTAAAGATGCTCTTTATCACGTCATTAGTCATTAGGAAAATACAAATTAAAACCACACACCCACTAGAATGATGATAATAAAAGAGACAGACAATAATAAGTGGAGGCCCAGACATGGAGAAATGGGAATCCTCATAATTGCTGATAGAAATGTAAAATGATGTAGCCACTTTGAAATGCCTTTTGTCAATTAAAAAAAAAAACACATTCTAAAAAAAAAAAATCGTTCTGAAGAACCTAGGGGCAGGACAGGAATAAAGATGCAGATGTAGAGAATGGACATGAGGACACAGGGAGGGGGAAGGGTAAGCTGGGATGAAGTGAGAGAGTGGCATGGACATATATACCCTACCAAATGTAAAATAGCTAGTGGGAAGCAGCCACAGGGAGATCAGCTCAGTGCTTTGTGACCACCTAGGGGGGTGGGATAGGGAGGGTGGGAGGGAGATGCAAGAGGGAGGAGATATGGAGATATATGTATATGTATAGCTGATTCACTTTGTTATAAAGCAGAAATTAACACACCATTGTAAAGCAATTATACTCGAATAAAGATGTTAAAAAAAAAAAAAACAGACGTTAAACATAAATTTACCATATGACCCAGCAATTTCACTCCCTGGCATCTACCCAAGAGGAATAATATATTCATGTAAAGACTTGTACATGAATGTTCATAGGAGCCTTATTTTTAATAACTAAAAATGTAGAAAAAAATCCAAATTTCCATCAACTGGTGAATCGATGAACAAAATATGGTATATCCATACAATGGAATTCTATTCAGTAGTAAAAAAAGAACAAATAACTGATACGTGCTACAACATGGATGAACTTCGAAAACAATATGTTCAGTGAAGGAACCCAGATGCATAAGACCACATATCATATGATCCAGAAAAGACAATTCTGTAGAGACAGAAAGTAGATTAAGGGTTGCCTGAGATTGGGGTGCGAACAGGAATTGACTGCAAGTGGACAAGAAATGTATGCCTGTTGTCCCAGCATATTTATTACTAGTGCCCCCTTTACTCTCATGACATTCCTAGTTTGAATGATAGATGATTATTTATGACCAGTGAGTCCAATGGTTTGCAAAATACCTGTGACTGATCAAGATACTGTATGGACTCTGTGAAAGCCCTGATAGGAGATTCAGAGTAGAGGCCCATAGGGTTTTTGAGTAAAATCACACCTATTTTGAAAAGTTATTATCCTTATTTTGAAAGAGAACTCTTGGCTTCCTATTGGGCTGTGGTAAAGACTGAACACTCACTTGACTGTAAAACAACAGCTGCCCCACCTGAATTGGGTGTCCAATCTACTAAGCCATAGAGTCAGGCATGCCCAGTAACACTCCTGCATCACATGGTATATTTGGGACTGGGCTTGAGCAAGTGTAAATTGGATGAGCAGGTAGTTCTCACTCCTGGTGTGCTACTCCCATTGCATTGCCATCCTGCCCTCATCCTATACTTAAGCCACATGAAGTGCTCTCCATGGCCAGTTGATTGAAAAAGAAAAATATCTGAGCCTAGTTCATAGATGGTTTTGCATGACAGCTGGAGATGACTTCTGCAATGCAGCAGCCCCACCAAGGAGTGACCCTTCAGCAAAATAAAACGGAAATTCCATCCAATGGGCATAATTTTAAACAGGACATCTCATTTTGCCCACAGGAAAGCAGGCCTGTGGAGAAGCTCTATAGTAATGCATGGACAGGGGCTAATGATTTGGCAGGATAGTCGGGGACATGAAAGGAATAAGATAATGAGGATTGGTAACAAGTTGGTCTGGAAAAGGAGGTATGTGACGGGATCTCTCAGAATGAACTCAGAGTGTGAGAATATCTGTGTCCTATGTAAATGCTCACCAAAGGGCCTTTACTTCAGAGAAATTTTTCTTTACCCAGGTAAGCATGATGATCCTCCTAATTTCAGCGCTAGTGACCCTATGATCAGTTATTCAATGCCAAATGTTCCTGTGGTTCAAACCAAATTGATTACCCACACCAGCTCTTCTGCCTATTAAAATAACCAGCTCCAAGTTGTTTCTGGCAATTTGGTGCCACTTATTATCTCTTCGATCCCAAGCTGCCATCATCCTTATTGAAATCACAGAATCTATTTCAATATCAGTATTTTCCACCTTCATCTCTGACCTACAGAAGGTAGCCACTGTGGTGCTTTTCAAATACGTTGGTACTACCTTCATTAATGCATTTCTCAATGTTCTTATGACAGCTGTGTCCTCAGGGTTGGGATGGCTTAGAGGGTAGTACATAAATCCACGCTGGCATTCTCATCTCCCTAGATCTTTCTATTCCTTCCTCTATAAGGGATTTCTGGCATCTCAACTCAGCCTAGGTGAGAAGTGAATCCAATTTTCAGTCTACAAAAAGATAAAATTATTAGAACTCTACCAACTGCATGTGATAGCATATTGAATGCAGACTCTCTGATAAGTGCACCTATATAATCATTTTTAACCTAACTGAAATTCTTTTCCTCCATTTCTAGTGTAGTACCCTCATAATTCAGTTCCATGTTTATTCCTCTGGGGTTTTGCTGATAAACATCAGTGCAGTTTTGCAACTCTTTTACCATGCAGGCCTCTTGCTCCCAAATTTGACTGTGTAGTTGGCCCACATGCATTTTAGGATCTGCCTCTAGCTGTAGATGTGGAAGCAGATGTGAGGGAGAGCTGGGGAGTGTGTGAGGAAAGCTGGAACTCACTTGCCTGGTAATCACCTCAAGTAGGGTCATTACAGGGTCTTCAGACAAGGCCGGCACCATCAATCAGGTGTAAAGCGGCTGCTTCTGGCAACAGAGGCTCAGTGGTGTTTGCAGCTAACACATTCCTAGAGTCATCTGAATTCTTCTAGGTTGAGCATTCCAATTCTCTGTGTTCCTGATATCCTGTCCCCTTTTCTTTCTCACTTTTCCCTGGATGTCTGTCCTCTTGTCTGTTTTTGTCTCTTTGTTGCTCTTTTTGTTTTCCTTCCAAGCTGTGTGTCTTCATACTTAAGCTTTTCTCTCTTTTGCTCATCTGTCCTCTCAGCTGACCACATTATTTTACAGGATTCTAATCTCACCCCTGTGTAACTTCTGCTTACACAAAAGTTGCCATGCTGCCACCACCCCTGACCCCCCAAAACCCACACACCCTTCAGTTTGAGTGTCCTATTCCATCTGACTCTCTGAACGTTTGTCTCAATTCTAAATTCTTGAGAGACTCTGATGAGCCCTACTTGGGCCAATGTTCTGCCTTGGTCCAATATCCAAGGATGGCAGAGTCGCTTAATACCTAGGGCTTCCCCTCTTCTGGGTGTGGCTGGTGAGCTTCTCTAAGAGAGAGGTTTGGGCAGGGAGGATCCTCTGGAGAATGTAAAAGAAATATAAGATATGATCCTTGTCTTCAGGGAATTGAATATCATGGACTCAGAACCTGCTGTGCTTCATTAGTAGAATTCTGGCTCCTTTTTGAATTTCTATAATTGGATATTGCAGAGAATATAGATGAAGTTAGCCCAAGGCAGGTTTATACCAATAAAGTTCTAACTTACTGAAGATCTGAACGTTCTTTCCTAAAGATTAAAACTTAGTGTAGTAGACTATAGTATTTATGGAGTACCCACTGTATCCCCAATGCTTTGCACATATTTTATTTTATTCTCTTCTCTGAGAAACACTATGGACAGTTATTATCACCCTTTACCCAAGTCTCAGAGATATTAAGAAACTTTGCAAAAGGACCCACAGTAGTAAATAGAGTAGAGATTCAAACTAGAGTTTGCTAGTCCAGAGTCCATGTTTCTTCTGGTAATAATACAAAGCTGTCTCTCTAACCAGAGCAATAAGAAACTTACCTTTAGTTAGAACTAAATCCACCTCTTCTAGAGGTCCTAGTGTCTCAGAAGGCACCAGAGCAATGCAGAAACCAGACATGTTAAAAGTGAATTGTGCTGGCTTTGTTTGTTATGGCATAGCCTAGGAAGGAGGCCACATGCCACTACTCAAGCTACACGTTGCAACATGGTCTACGTGCCACCATACAGGACTCATAATTTCTCAGGGACCACACAAGACCTTATAAACCCTCCCTAGATGCCATACCAAACATTAATCTCACCCTTACGAAGGCCTCTACTATAGTCTGTGGAAGAAAGGAAAGGTCAACAAAACAAAAATCACATTATGTTTGGGTTTTTAGAAAGTAAACTCACAGGAATTCCTAGGTTTCCTTTTGTTTCCTATGTATCTCAGGCAGGGTGCTGGAGAAGCCTACAAACTGCAACCACCAACGGGTGCAGCAAAAAAAGTCCTCCATAATGACTGTTCACACAGCCAAGGAACCAGAAAAAGAGCAGGTTAGCAGAACAGAAAACATTGTTTGCAATACCAATCCTACTCCATCCAAACACCAATGGAAAACTGTCTCCTCCACTGTAATGTCTGTGGGACTGAGCAGGGAGTTGAACTTTCATCCCTCAACCATTGCTACCATTCTGCTTCTCCCATCAGGGTGGTGTATGCAAGGTCAGTGATAGCAGGCAGTACTCCAGTTCCACCACTGGGGTAGTGTCAGCATGACTAAGCAAGGAGCTGAGCTTCCAACACTTACTTATCAGCTAGGAGTCAAAAGGAGGTTGTTGAAGGTGGTGCTAGTCAGCACTCTTCTTCCTTCCTGCCCTTGTGTCAGCAGGGCCCAGGGGGTTGCTGAACTTCTTCCTCTACCAGGCAGCAATGAGATGGAATGAAGTGGGACATACTGGTGGTCCACATTCTCCACTCTCACCATCTTTCCATCCCTAGTTTAAATGGAGCTCAGCAGATAACTGAACTGCCACACCCACCCACTAGCAATGAGGTGGAAGGGGAAGTATGAAGTGGAGCTATATGGCACTCTAATCTCCCCCCTGCTGTCAGTGGGGCCCAGCAGGGAGCTCAACTTTAAACCCAGCAGCAATGAGGTAGTGCCAGTTGGTATCATAGGACCCAGGGTTGTCACAGGACCCAATGGGAAACTGAATATCCACCTCCACCTGACCTGAGCACTACTCTTAAACAGGGTGACTTCTTGCCAAAAAAGAAAAAGATTGCATGTAGAATCTAACAACATAATAACCAAAATGTATGAGATACAATTGAAAATAATTCACCATTCTAAGCACCAGGACAATCACAACTTGGATGAGAAAAGGCAATTAGCAGATGCCAACAATGAGATGATTAAGATGTTGGAATTATTTGGCAAGCACTTTAAAACAGCAATCATAAAAATATTTTAACTACCAATTACAAACATTCTTGAAACAAATGAAAAAATAGAAAGTCTCAGCAAAGAAATAAAGCTATAAAAAAGAATAAAAAAGAAATTATAAAACTGAAATTTACAATAAATGAAATAAAACTCACTAGATGTGCTCAACAGTAGACTAGAGATGACAGAGTAAAGAATCAGTAAACTCAAAAACAGGTTAATAGAAGCTATCCAGTCAACAACAGTAAATGAACAGAGCCTCAGCGGCATGTGGGACAATAACAAAAGATCTAACATTTATGTCATGAGAGCCCCAGAAGCAGAGGAGGAGAGTAGGGCTGAAAAAATATTCAAAGAAATAGTCAAAGGCTGAAAAATTTTCAAATTTGATGAAAGATGTTAACTTACAGATTCAAGAAGATTAGAGAGACAGACCTTCAAGATGGCAGAGGAGTAAGATATGGAGATCATCTTCCTCTCCACAAATACATCAGAAATACATCTACATGTGGAACAACTCCTACAGAACACATACTGAACGCTGGCAGAAGACCTCAGACTTCCCAAAAGGCAAGAAACTCCCCACGTACGTGGCTGTGTGGCTGAAAGAGTCTTGGTGCTCCGGTGGGGTGTCAGGCCTGTGCCTTTGAGGTGGGAGAGCCGAGTTCAGGACACTGGTCCACCAGAGACTTCCTGGCTCCATGTAATATCAAACAGCGAAAGCTCTCCCAGAGATCTGCATCTCAACGATAAGACCCAGATCCACTCAACAACCGGCAAGCTACAGTGCTGGACACCCTATGCCAAACAATTAGCAAGACAGGAACACAACCCCACCCATTAGCAGAGAGGCTGCCTAAAATCATAATAAGGTCACAGACACCCCACAACACACCACTGGACGCAGTCCTGCCCACAACAAAGACAAGATCCAGCCTCATCCACCAGAACACAGGCACTAGTCCCCTCCACCAGGAAGCCTACACAACACACTGAACCAACCCTACCCACTGGGGGCAGACACCAAAAACAACAGGAACTACGTACCTGCAGCCTGCGAAAAGGAAACCCCAAACACAGTAAGTTAAGCAAAATGAGAAGACAGAGAAACACACAGCAGATGAAGGAGCAAGGTAAAAACTCACCAGACCAAACAAATGAAGAGGAAATAGGCAGTCTACCTGAAAAAGAGTTCAGAGTAATGATAGTAAAATGATCCAAAATCTTGGAAATAGAATGGAGAAAATACAAGAAACGTTTAACAAGGACCTAGAAGAACTAAAGAGCAAACAAACAATGATGAACAACACAATAAATGAAATTAAAAATTCTCTAGAAGGAATCACTAGCAGAATAACTGAGGCAGAAGAACGGATAAGTGACCTGCAGGATAAAATAGTGGAAATAACTACTTCAGAGCAGAATGAAGAAAAAAGAATGAAAAGACTTGAGGACAGTCTCAGAGACCTCTGGGACAACATTAAACACACCAACATTCGAATTATAGGGGTCCCAGAAGAAGAAGAGGAAAAGAAAGAGACTGAGAAAATATCTGAAGAGATTATAGTTGAAAACTTCCCTAATATGGGAAAGGAAATAGTCAATCAAGTCCAGGAAGCACAGAGAGTCCCATACAGGATAAATCCAAGGAGAAACACACTAAGACACATATTAATCAAGCTATCAAAAATTAAGACAAAGAAAAAATGTTAAAAGCAGCAAGGGAAAAACAACAAATAACATACAAGGGAATCCCCATAAGGTTAACAGCTGATCTTCCAGCAGAAACTCTGCAAACCAGAGGGAGTTGCAAGACATATTTAAAGTGATGAAAGGGAAAAACCTACAACCAAGATTACTCTACCCAGCAAGGATCTCATTCAGATTCGATGGAGAAATTAAAACCTTTACAGAGAGCAAAAGGTAAGAAAATTCAGCACCACCAAACCAGCTTTACAACAAATGCTAAGGAACTTCTCTAGGCAAGAAACACAAGAGAAGGAAAAGACCTACAATAACAAACCCAAAACAAATAAGAAAATGGTAATAGGAACATACATATCGATAATTACCTTAAATGTATATGGATTAAATGTTCCCACCAAAAGACATAGACTGGCTGAATGGATACAAAAACAAGACCTGTATATATTCTGTCTATAAGAGACCCACTTCAGACCTAAGGACACATACAGACTGAAAGTGAGGGGATGGAAAAAGATATTCCATGCAAATGGAAATCAAAAGAAAGCTGGAGTAGCAATTCTCATATCAGACAAAATAGACTTTAAAATAAAGACTGTTACAAGAGACAAAGAAGGACACTTCATAATGATCAAGGGATCAATCCAAGAAGATATAACAATTGTAAATATTTATGCACCCAACACAGGAGCACCTCAATACATAAGGCAAATGCTAACAGCCATAAAAGGGGAAATCAACAGTAACACAATCATAGTAGGGGACTTTAACACCCCACTTTCACCAATGGACCGATCATCCAAAATGAAATAAATAAGGAAACACAAGCTTTAAATGATACATTAAACAAGATGGACTTAACTGATATTTATAGGACATTCCATCCAAAAACAACAGAATACTTCTCAAGTGCACATGGAACAACACTTCTCAAGTGCACATGGAACATTCTCCAGGATAGACCCTATCTTGGGTCACAAATCAAGCCTTGGTAAATTTAAGAAAATTGAAATCATATCACGTATCTTTTCCGACCACAATGCTATGAGACTAGATATCAATTACAGGAAAAAATGTGTAAAAAATACAAACACATGGAGGCTAAATAATACACTACCTAATAACCAAGAGATCACTGAAAAAATCAAAAAGGGAATCAAGAAAAACCTAGAAACAAATGACAATGAAAACACGACGACTCAAAACCTATGGGATGCAGCAAAAGCAGTTCTAAGAGGGATGTTTATACCTACACAATCCTACCTCAAGAAACAAGAAACATCTCAAATAAACAACCTAACCTTACACCTAAAGCAATTAGAGAAAGAAGAACAAAAAAACCCCATAGTTAGCAAAAGGAAAGAAATCATAAAGATCAGATCAGAAATAAATGAAAAAGAAATGAAGGAAATGATAGCAAAGATCAATAAAACTAAAATCTGGTTCTTTGAGAAGATAAACAAAATTGACCAACCAGTAGCCAGACTCATCAAGAAAAAAAGGGAGAAAACTCAGATCAATAGAATTAGAAATGAAAAAGGAGTAGTAACAACTGACACTGCAGAAATACAAAGGATCATGAGACATTACTACAAGCAACTATATGCCAATAAAATGGACAACCTGGAAGAAATGGACAAATTCTTAGAAAAGCTCAACCTACCGACACTGAACCAGAAAGACACAGAAAATATAAACAGACCAATCACAAGCACTGAAATTGAGACTGTGATTAAAATCTTCCAACAAACAAAAGTCCAGGACCAGATGGCTTCATAAGCAAATTCTATCAAACATTTAGAGAAGAGCTAACACCTACCCTTCTCAAACTCTTCCAAAATAGAGCAGAGGGAGGAACACTCCCAAACTCATTCTACGAGGCCACCATCACCCTGATACCAAAACCAGACAAAGAAAAAAGATACAGGCCAATATCACTGATGAACATAGACGCAAAAATCCTCAACAAAATACTAGCAAACAGAATCCAACAGCACATTAAAAGGATCATACACCATGATCAAGTGGGGTTGATGCCAGGAATGCAAGGATTCTTCAATATACTCAAATCAATCAATGTGATAAACCATATTAACAAACTGAAGGAGAAAAACCATATGATCATCTCAATAGATGCAGAAAAAGCTTTTGACAAAATTTGACACCTATTTATGATAAAAACCCTCCAGAAAGTAGGCATAGAGGGAACTTACCTCAACATAATAAAGGCCATATATGACAAACCCATAGCCAACATCGTTCTCAATGGTGAAAAAATGAAACCATTTCCTCTAAGATCAGGAACAAGACAAGGATGTCCACTCTCACCACTATTATTCAACATAGTTTTGGGAGTTTTAGCCACAGCAATCAGAGAAGAAAAATAAATAAAAGGAATCCAAATTGGAAAAGAAGAAGTAAAACTGTCACTGTTTGCAGATGACATGAGACTGTACATAGAGAAGCCTTAAAGATGCTATCAGAAAACTACTAGAGCTAATCAATGAATTTGGTAAAGTTGCAGGATACAAAATTAATGCACAGAAATCTCTTGCATTCCTATACACTAATGATGAAAAATCTGAAAGAGAAATTAAGGAAACACTCCCATTTACCATTGCAACAAAAAGAATAAAATACCTAGGAATAAACCTACCTAAGGAGACAAAAGACCTGTATGTAGGAAACTATAAGACACTGATGAAAGAAATTAAAGATACAAACAGATGGAGAGATATACCATGTTCTTGGATTGGAAGAATCAACATTGTGAAAATGACTCTACTACCCAAAGCAATCTACAGATTCAATGCGATCCCTATCAAACTACCAATGGCATTTTTCACAGAACTAGAACAAAATATTTCACAATTTGTATGGAAACACAAAAGACCCCAAATAGCCAAAGCAATCTTGAGAAAGAAAAACAGAGCTAGACGAATCAGGCTCCCTGACTTCAGACTACAGTACAAAGCTACAGTAATCAAGACAGTACAGTACTGGCACAAAAACAGAAATATAGATCAATGGAACAGGATAGAAAGCCCAGAGGTAAACCCACACACATATGGTCACCTTATTTTTGATAAAGGAGGCAAGAATATACAATGGAGAAAAGACAGCCTCTTCAATAAGTGGTGCTGGGAAAACTGGACAGCTACATGTAAAAGAATGAAATTAGAACACTCTCTAACTCCATAAACAAAAATAAACTCAAAATGGATTAAAGACCTAAATGTAAGGCCAGACACTATAAAACTCTTAGAGGAAAACATAGGCAGAACTCTCTGTGACATAAATCACAGCAAGATCCTTTTTGACCCACCTCCTAGAGAAATGGAAATAAGAACAAAAATAAATAAATGGGACCTACTGAAACTTAAAAGCTTTTACACAGCAAAGGAAACCATAAAGAAGACGAAAAGACAACCCTCAGAATGGGAGAAAATATTTGCAAATGAAGCAACTGACAAAGGATTAATCTCTAAGATTTACAAGCAGCTCATGCAGCTCAATATCTTAAAAGCAAACAACCGAATCCAAAAATGGGCAGAAGACCTAAATAGACATTTCTCCAAAGAAGACATACAGATTGCCAACAAACACATGAAAGGATGCTCAACATCACTAATCATTAGAGAAATGCAAATCAAAACTACAATGAGGTATCACCTCACACCAGTCAGAATGGCCATCATTTAAAAATCTACAAACATTAAATGCTGGAGAGGGTGTGGAGAAAAGGGAACCCTCTTGCACTGTTGGTGAGAATGTAAATTGATACAGCCACTATGGAGAACAGTATGGAGGTTCCTTAAAATACTAAAAATAGATCTACCATATGACCCAGCAATCCCATTACTGGGCATATACCCTGAGAAAACCATAATTCAAAAAGAGTCATATACCACAATGTTCATTGCAGCTCTATTTACAATAGCCAGGACTTGGAAGCAAACTAAGTGTCCATCGACAGATGAATGGATAAAGAAGATGTGGCACATATATACAATGGAATATTACTCAGCCATAAAAAGAAACGAAATTGAGTTATTTGTAGTGAGGTAGGTGGACCTAGAGACTGTCATACAGAGTGAAGTAAGTCAGAAAGAGAAAAATAAATACCGTATGTTAACACATATATATGGAATCTAAAAAAAAAAAAAAAGTTTCTGAAGAAACCAGGGGCAGGACAGGAATAAAGACGCAGATGTAGAGAATGGACTTGAGGACACGGGGAGGGGGAAGGGTAAGCTGGGATGAAGTGAGAGAGTGGCATGGACTTATATATACTAACAAATGTAAAATAGATAGCTAGTGGGAAGCAGCCGCATAGCACAGGGAGATCAGCTCCGTGCTTTGTGCCCACCTAGAGGGGTGGGATAGGGAGGATGGGAGGGAGACGCACGACGGAGGGGATATGGGGATGTATGTATATGTATAGCTGATGCACTTTGTTACAAAGCAGAAACTAACAAACCATTGTAAAGCAATTATACTCCAATAAAGATGTTAAAAGAAAAAAAAAGAAAAAAAAATGTGTTGAATGGATAAACCAATGAATAAATGAACGGATGCAAATAAAGACCGGCTCAATGTGGGGGGAAAAAAAAAAAAAAGAGTAGCTCCCGCTCGCCGCAACTAGAGAAAGCCCGTGCACAGCAACGAAGACCCAACACAGCCAAAAATACATAAATAAAATAAACTTATTTAAAAAAACCCCCACTATTATCCTAAATGTGTATATTATATTAAAAAAAATGAACCAAGTATCTATATCAAGAAGTTAGAAAGAGCAAAGCAAATTAAACCCAAAGAAAGTAAAAGGAATGACATTTAAAAAAGAAAGATTCAAGGTTGGGAAGGCTCAGTACGGTAAAGATGCCAACTCTCCCCAGACTGACCTATAGATGTGATAAAATCCCAATTAAGATCTCAACAGATCTCTGTGTGTTGGGGGGTGTGCAACTTGACAAGGGCCAGTGGCAGGATGAGACTAGTTAGGTAGGTAGGGACAAGGTCAGATGGCCTTGTTGAGCAGTTAGAAGTTTAGATTGAATAGGGAGCAATGAAGTGTTTTTAAGCAATAAAGCAATATGGGTTACATTGTAAGAAAGATCATATTGCTAGTAATGTAGGAAAAATTGGAGGCCGAAAAGTAAACTTAAAAGGCTGTTGTAATAATCGACAGATATGATGGTGGCTTTAACTGGTATAGTGGCAGTGGGAAAGGAGAGAAGTGGACGGATTCGAAGCCTACTAAGTAAGTAGAATCTCCAAGACTTGTTGATCAGTTGAGTATGTGTGAAGTGGCAGAGGGAGGAATCATGGAAAATGCCTAAGTTCCTAATTTGGAAAATGGGTAAATGATGTAGAATTTGGAACTACATAATCAACGTCTTGTGACTTTTTCCTGCACTCCCAGGCAATCCAAAAATAGGAATAGAAATAATGGATATATGTGCCTAGTGGTAGAAGAGATTGGCAAAGACATTGGAAGGTGAAGAAGGCCAAAAATTCTGAGGTGGTAGCAAATGCATAATTAAAATGTGGAGCTATAATAACTGATCATGAGGTCCAAGCTAGTTTCATGGCCAGACTAGCACACAGTATGAGAAAACTGAGATGTGTCAATTGGAGGTTAAAATGAAGATGAACAATTAGTTCAAGACAGAGGGGGAGGAAAAGTTGTAGAAGGATAGAAGATCTCAAAATTGGAGATTTTGGAGGTAGAGTCTTTCAAGGTATGTTTAAGTTTAAGATATAGTTGAGTTTGAGGATGACTGAGTTACCCTAGATAAAGTAAAATGGAGATCACTGGCATTAAAAAGGAGCCAAAGAATTGGTGTTAATGTTTATGTCTATGGATGTGGAAGACTCCAACATATTTTTATATACTTCTCCAGCCTTATCTCCCACTACTACTCTGCACACACTCTACTCCACACAAATCAGGCTACTCATCATTTTCCCAATGTTTTGTATTCCTGCCTCTTCACCTTTGCTTGTGAGGGACTCTCTACCTGCAATGCTGTCTTGTCCCTTGCTTCCATGTCCAAATTCTAGTCACCTTCAAGGTCAAGCCTAATACACTATCTACTCCATGAATCCTTCCCTAATTCCTGTGGCCAGAAGTAATCTCTCCTTCTTATGAATTTTTGTAATATTTTGTAATTTCCTTGGTATAGGTGACATTCTATCTTCAGTAAACAGGATTGAAATAATGCATGGGAAAAGTAAAATGCTAAACAAATGAAAATTATTACACTAATTTTTATTTACATGATAGTTATTTAGGTACATGCCTTATCTTCCTACTGCAAACTCCTTAAGAGTAGGGACTCTATTTATTCCAATTGATTTCTCCCATAGCTTCTGACATAATGTCTCTCAGGTTAAAAAAAAAAAAGTTCCATTAAATTGAATTAAACCATGGAGGCAAAAGAATTCAGGTAAACTTGCATAGAAAAGAGGAACATGTGCTTCCTTTAGGTCAAAGATTTTCTTTTTCATTTTAGTTTTATCTAATTGTAATAAACAATGTATAATTAAATCACATTCTCCTGGTTTTCCTCTTACTTCATAAATCATTCATCCTCATCACCTTTTCTGGATCCTCCTCTTCTAGATCTCTAATGTTGGGAAACCCCAGGACTAGACCTTGAACCTCTTCTCTGTATACGTTTACTTCCTAGAATATCTGCTCCAGTGTCATGCCTTTAAATACCATTTATATGCTGATGACTCTCAAGTTTATATATCCAGCTCCAGGCTCTTAACTGAAATTCAGACTCATAAAACTGCCAGCTCAACATCTCCAACTGGATACCTTATTGGCATCTGAAGTTCAATATGCACAAAACTCTTAGTTACTTTACACCCCAAATCTATTCTTGCCCTAGTCTTCCCTACTCTCAGAAAATTGCACCATCATTCATCCTCATTACTCGAGCCTTCAAATCTAAGAGTCAGCACTGATTTCTTTCTTTCAAATCATATATGCAAACCATATTCAATTCATGTCAGTCCTACCTTAAAGATAATTTAATTTATTCCAAGTCAAGCCATTTCTCCCCACCTCCACTGCTACCACCTTGGCTAAATAACAATCATGTTTTACCTGGACTATTGTAAGTATCTCCTAATTGGACTCCCTGCTTCCATTCCTTCCTGCTTACAGACAGTTCTCTACTTAGCAGCCAAATTGATCTTAGAGAATGTCAGATTATGTCATCCCCATGTTCTAAACCTCCAACGGTTTCATATCTCACTTAGAATAACATCAAAATGTCTTATCATGGCCACAGGCCCCACATAATCTGGTCCCTAGCTTCCTGGGACTGCATCCTCTACCTCTTTGCACCTTACTTACTCCAGTCCTGTCATACTGTCCTTCTTGCTCTTCCTCAGTATTCCATTACTTCCTCAAGCCCTGTGTACCCTCTGAGATCTTGACAGCTAGTCAAGATAAGTGAGGTAATCTTGCACACAGGTATAGCAGATTACTCATCTTTGTTTTTCCAACACCTAACTCAATGAATGGCATATAGTGAAACTCAAAGATGTATTTGAATAAAAAAATAACTCTCTTAAAAAATTTTGAGGTTTTAACCAACCATGTGATTAAAAGGTAAGCCTACATTGTGATGCAGTTGCCAAAAACATCTAATGTTACCTAAGGCTACATTAACAGAAGTGTATTGTTTGGAGAAAAGCAGGTTCTTCTGGTCCAACCAATTCTGGAATGCTGTACATATTTGGCTTCAGATATCACATATTAAGAGGGATTCTGACCCACTGTTACATTTCAGGGAAAGGATATTTTTCAGAAGTGGAAAAACAGTTGTGAAAGGACTGGACTATGCCCTGTGAAGAGCCATGAAAAAAAACTGAGAATCTTTAGCTTGATGAATACTTACTTGATGACTGGGGAGGCGACATGAAAATTCTCCCCAAATAGCAGAAATTCTGCTGCATAAAAGAGAGGTTTATGCTTATTCTTGTTAGCCATAAAGGAAAGAACCAATGGTAGGAGGTTCCAAAGAGAAAGCTTTCAGTTCAACATAAGGAAGAATTGCCTGCCAGTTTTTCCCAAGTCAGTGTTCTGCAGAACACTATACCATGTGAGACTAAACAAAGTGTCTTGTGTCTTTACTGAAGGATATCTCAGAATCCTTAATATGCAAATGTTAAGAAGAAGATATATATGCTTCATTTCCAAAAGTTATTTATCCATAAAAACTTTTATTCACAGAGCACTGTTAATATCTCTTGAAACAATAGTTCATAGAACAGATTGAGTTAAAGCTGCTCAAAAATGAACAGAGAATCTTCTCAAGAAGCACAGTCAGGTTCACATTAAGATATCTGTGGAAACTGGATGGTGTTGCTGTCACTTCGGTACTTCGGAAAACTTGGTAACTAAGACTAGAGTATTAAAGCTTGAGAAACTGAAGCAACTTTCCTTGTTACATTTACAACATGAGACTGACTCAACACAGTTCTAGATGAGAATAATGGAGCAAAACCAATGGAAATGAGGCTCTCTAGGACAACTGTTCTGAACTTTTCCCCCAGCAATACACTGTAGAGTCATGATATTCCCATGTCTGTCCACTGATTCATTCATTGTGTGCAAGGTAATATTTCTCAACTTTTTTCACCAACACAGCAACAAACAAAAACCTGTCATGTTCTACCACTCCTTCCCTCAACCCCCCGATTTTGTTAGAATCCTAATATGGGACCATGTCCCCCATTGAGCATTGCCATTTTAGAAGCTCAAACCTAGAGTATTAATATAACTTTTTTTTTAATAAACAGGAAAATCCAGGCCTAAATGAAGAAATGGCATTTAAAAATTTTGGGAAAAGTAAAACAGGAAAAATTATCAAAACAGATCCACTACTTTCAGGCCGAGGGAAGTACTAATAAAAAAGGAAGTTGTATTCATAAAAATACTGTCGTTATTAAATACTTGTTGCAATAAGCAAGATGATGTAATAATAAGAAAAAGCTGGTCCAACAACTTTGAAAAGTCAGGGGTGGAAAATTATAATTAGTGTCTACACAGCTGTCCACAGGAGGGCGTACTCTAGGGCTGAAACATTGTAGTCCCTAAGAAGAATGTACACTGTAGAAGAAATGGCTCATCAGGACTTCTGCAATTTATACTTGTTCTCTTTTCCAGAACCATGTTTACTATCTTTAATTTGGTTTCCAAATATCTATCAGTACTGAGAAAGGGGATTTGGGTTAGTAGATAAAATACTGTAATTATCAGAAAGATATATCTTCTCCTATGTGTTAATAAAATGTCATTTTGTTTCCTACTATCTGTACTGAAAAATTAACTAAGGTCTTATCAAATCTGGATACCTGAGAAGCCAGGCCCTGGACCAGATCACACCAGACATACCAATTCTTGAGGTCCTTGTACACAGTACAATTACACTGCTAATGAAGAAACTTGAAATACCATTTCTCTGTTATTCTGCAATTTTGCCTCTAAATCAGCACTTCAAAAAGTGGGGTCAGCAGTTCTAAATGGCAGGTAAAACAATTCCTACATAACTCTGATAACCACAGAGACTAACCTCAATTATACACTTGTGTTTTTCATGGCCATTTGGAGGTAGCAGGCCAGCTTCAGCAACACTACACAAGGTTTACCGAGTTCACTGACAGATGGGAAGACATAGAGTCTCAGGGGCCTTGCTATAATGTACTGAAAAACCCAGTCCTAGAACTGCCTCTATCATGGGAGAAAAGTAGAGGAGATTAGCTCAGATATGATACTACTTCTCTCTTCTAACCAAGTCGGAGTAAAAAATGCTTGAAGATGGTGACGGCCAAGACCAGAGTCAGGAATTGGGGTCTGGGCAGGGTCCAGGGAGTCATTAGAGCTTTGTCTTCTTGGTCTCCAGGTTGATCATGTTTCCTTGGATTTTGGGAATCTGCTTATCTGCTGACCCCTGAATATCCTCTGGCTTTATAGGAACATAGTAGTGGCCCATGATGGAGAAGATCAGGCAGACCACCAGTAGGAGGCAGGAAAACAAAATGAATTCGGCCCACTGCAGGAAGAAATACATATAAGAGAAGAATATGGAGAACCTGAAACTAAAGGGATCTTTATAGGATGAGGACTGGGGAGCAGATTTACCCAGGGTCACCTGTTTAGGAAGAGCTTTGGCAGGAAAAGACAGGGCTCACTGGCCTCTCCTTGCATGGGCCTATTGTAGTCATTATTGCCACTTACATGTCTATTTTCCTGGCAAAGTCTGTGGGTATCTAATCCATCTCAAGTCAGAGGGCTGAGTGGGGAATGTGGGAGACAGAGGGGAGGGGGAAGAGAGAGCAGAGGAAGTTGGAGGGAAATTCTTGGGTAGACACGTGCTCCTGCTTCCCTTAGGTCCATACCTGTACCAGGCTGCTGAACTGTGCCACAATAAGCACGATGATGTTCCCAACTGCAACTGTCAACAACCAGGCTGCCTGGAGTACAGACTTCATGCTAGAGGGAGCCTAGAGAGGACACAAATTTGTTAGTAAACAAACTCCCTACACCACCCTCATGCCCCATGCATCTATCCAGAAAACTTCTCCCACAAAAACTTCCCCTACTAAGTTCAGCTATCACATTGATTCAGGGGATGGTAATAATGTTCAAAGTAACAATAAGATGGAGCTCTTAACTGAATATTTTAATTCATTATATCATATAATCTTCATTACAACCCTAAGGGATAAGTTCTATTACTATTATTTTTTACATAAAGAAAAATAGCATTAGAGAGATACACTTGCTCAAGGTTACACATTAGGTGTGCAGCCAAAATCTGAATGTGGGCAGTTTGATTCCATAGCCCTTATTCTCAGTATTTAAGTATCCTTTTCTGGATCCCAAACAGCATAGGGTCCAGCCTGCCATTACCCTAGGAGTCAAGTTGATACTCTGTTCAGGACCATAAGGAATCTAAGGCCAAAAAATATGGAGGTCTTGGCCAGGGTCACATACCTAATTAAGGCAGTGCCAGGATTAAAACTCCATCCTCTGAGCAACAGCTCCACCTCCACCTTCCACTTGCAAAAACCTACCTGAGAATAAGAAAACTCAAGTCCTGTGACAGAGAACATGACCTCCCCAGCTGTAACAAGGGCATATTGTGGTAGCTGCCATGCGATGGACATTTTGTTGGCTGGGATATATTCCATCTTCCAGGCCTGAGGACCCTGACTGGTGCTCTTAGTGAGGGAAAGAAGAAATGGGCTTGTCAGGAGTCTCAAGTAAATATTCCTGGCCTACAACATTTTACGGTCTTATATCCATCCCCTCATTGTATTTTCATCCTTGTGCTACCAAGCAATTTCTACACAATTTCAGTTTTTTGAAATTCCTTTCACTAACACTGAACTCACTTCCCTGACTTCAGTCAATCAAATACCATTACTGCAGAGCCCTTAAATGGTAGACTATTTTGATACTGTACTTTGGATTCCCACCATTTTGACCTACTGGGTATTTTGATCCTGACCAACATTTTAAATGTAAAATGGCATCTGAATTATACAAACACAATGAATTTTCAGAAAAGCATGTACTTAAGAAAAGTTTAACTCCTTGTTAAATTTTCTATGTAAATACAGTTAAACTATTTCTAACATTTTCCATTTAAATATCTATTTTACTAAAATTACTTTTATCAAAATGAGTTATTTTCTTGGTAACCCTTACATTGAAGATTTTCTTGATCAATGTTTTAAAATCCATATCAAATACCACTTGCTATGTTGAATTCTATTTATTAGCCATTATTTTTGAACTCAAATCTTATACATTCAAATTTTGTCAAAAAGATGCAATTTTTCTGTGAAATTTTGGTCAAAAAGAATCTTTTCAGGGTCAATTTTTTGTTATTAATGTTACCAATATACACGATTCTACAATTCTTTTTTCATCTAAAATTACTTTTATTACATGCAGGTTTTTAGCTGTAGTTGGTTTTATTTTATATAGATTATATTTACTAATATTTCTTACAATAATGGAATTAAATTTTTGGAATTATGTATTTTTGTTGGAGTAAAACCAAGTTATTAGGTAGTAAGTGTTATTAGATAGCCAGTGTAATATCTGGATATATCATGAGATAAAAATAGCGGAGCTAAAACATATAGGTCAAAAGTCCATGAAATCAAAAGTCTTTGATGTCCAAATGCCCTTGATTCTCTGAGTCAAAACCCATTGCGTTTGAAATGTAGTAAGGCAAATGTTGTTTTAGTTGGTATTGTGAACAATACCTGGGCATATATTTGGGTTTTCTTAGCCTAAGAGAAGACTGTGACCTGAGCTTGTAAATCAAGGTCACATTCTCAAATACACACAGGCAGGTAATTAACTAAACAAAGCAGGCTGAATGGTAATGATAGGGACTATGGTGAACTGGACAGCCCAGCCCCATCTAAAGTGTACAGGCACTATAGCACCAGCCAACTGACATGGTAATATCTGTTATAGAATCTTCTGATTTTGTTTTTAAGAAATGTAAGGATTCCAGTTTCTTAGGTAAAATCACTCTAATTTTAAATATTGTCAATTAATAATAATTATTTTTATTTTTGTCAAGACTGTACAGACCAAACAAAACAGGACTACGTGAGGAACTGGGCCCTCAGGCCTCTAATATATGATCTCTACTCTAGATGCTTATTATCCTGGCATTCAGAAACAATATATATAGCCTCTATCTTGAGCAGTATATGAGAGACAGAAGGAAAACACCAGGAATGCAAGTGTTATGGGTTGAGTTGTGTCCCCCTAAAACTCATGTTGGAAGTCCTAACCCCTAGTACCTGAGAATGTAACCTTATTTAGAAATAGGGTTGTTACAGATAGAATTAGTCAAGTTAAAATGAGGTCACTAGGGTGGGCTCTAATCTAATGTGACTGGTGTCCTCATAAGAGAAATTTGAACATAGACAAACATACAGGGAGAACTCCATGAGAAGATGAAGGCAGAGACTGGAGTGATTCTTTTACACATCAAGAAACACCAAATACTGCCAGAAAACCACTAGAAGCTAAAGGAAGCTAAATGAAACAGATTCTTTCTCACAGCTCTCAGAAGGAACCAGCTCTACCAACACCTTGATCTTGGACTTCTAGCCTTTATGACTGTAAGGAAATAAATTTCTGTTGATAAAGCCACTCAGCTTGTGGTACTTTGTTACAGCAGCCCTAGAAAACTAATACAGCTAGGTCGGTTTAACATCAGAAAATCAATTAATATAATATACCATATCAATAGAAAACCATATGATTATCTCAATAGACACAGAAAAAGCATTTGACAAAATTCAACCTCCCCCCTTCAGAGTAAAAAACAAACAAAACCCACAACAAACTAGGAATAGAAGGGAACTTAACCTGATACCTGATAAATACCTATGAAAACCCCACAGCTAACATACTTAGTGATAAAAGACTGAATGCTTTCCCCCTAAGAGGATGTCTACTCTCACCACTTCTATTCAATACTGTATTGGAGGTTCAAGCAAGAGCAATTAGTCAAGAAAAAGAAATAAAAGTCATCCACACTGAAAAGATAGAAGTAAAGCTTCTTTATGCAGATGACAGGATCTTGTATGTAGAAAGTCCTAAGGGATCCACTAAAAAACTATTAAAACTATCAAATGAGTTCAGTAAGGTTGCAGGACACAAGATCAATATCAATTGTATTTCTACATATTTGCAATGAACAATCTAAAAATGAAATTAGGAAAATGATTACATTAGCAACAGCAAAATAAAGAATAAAATACTTAGGAATAAATTTAACAAAATAAATGTAAAACCTATACTCTAAAAACTACAAAATATTGTTGAAAAATTTAGGTCTTAAGGAAGACCTAAATAAATGGAAAAACATCTCATGTTCACTGACCAGGAGACAATATTGTTAAGATAGCAAAACTCAAAATCACCTACAGATTCAGTGCAATCCCTCTCAAAAATCCCAGCTGGCTTCTGATCCTAAGCTGATCCTAAAATTCATCTGAAAATTCATGGGACCCATAATAGCCAAACCAATCTTTAAAGGGAAGAACTAAGTTGAAAAACTCATACTTCCTGATTTTGAAATTTACTACAAAATAACAGTAATCAAGAGATTATTGTACTGGCACAAGAATAAATATATAGATCAATAGAATAGAATTGAGAATCCAGAAATAAGCCCTCACATTTCTGGTCAATTGACTTTTGACAAGAAATGTCAAGACCATTTAACGGGAAAAGACGAGTCTTCAACAAATTGTGCTGGGACAACTGGATATTCACATACAAAAGAATGCAGTTAAGCCCCAAGCTCACATCATATACAAAAATGAACTCAAAATGGATTAAAGACCTAAATATAAGAGGTAAAACTATAAAACTCTTAAAGGAAAATAATGGGCATAAATTCTCATGACACTGGATTTTGCAATGGTTTCTTAGATGTAACACCAAAAGCACAAGCAATCAAAGAAAAAAATTGATAAACTGAACATCATAGAGATTAAAAATGTTAGTACTTCAGTGGACACCATTAAGGAAGTTAAAAAGACAACCTATTGAATGGGAGGAAATATTTGCAAATATATATCTGATAATTGACTTATGTTTAAAATACATAAGGTAGGGCTTCCCTGGTGGCGCAGTGGTTGAGAATCTGCCTGCCAATGCAGGGGACACGGGTTCGAGCCCTGGTCTGGGAAGATCCCACATGCCACGGAGCAACTGGGCCCGTGAGCCACAATTACTGAGCCTGCGCGTCTGGAGCCTGTGCTCCGCAACAAGAGAGGCCGCGATAGTGAGAGGCCCGCGCAATGCGATGAAGAGTGGTCCCCACTTGCCGCAACTAGAGAAAGCCCTCGCACAGAAACGAAGACCCAACACAGCAATCAATCAATCAATCAATAAATAAATAAGAACGTGAATTTCTAAAAAAAAAAAAAAAATACATAAGGAATGCTCACAACTCAATAATTAAAACACAACCCAATTAGAAATTGGGCAAAGAATTTGAATAGACATTTCTCCAAAGCAGATTACAAATGGCCAAAAAGTACATAAAAAGGTGCTCAACATCATTAGTCATCAGGAAAATATAAATAAAAACCACAATGAAATATCATTTCATACCTACTAGGATGGCTATAATTAAGAAGATAGAAAAACAAGTGTTGGCAAAGATGTAGAAAAATTGCCACCTTCTATTGGTGGGAATGTTAAATGTACGCTCACTTTGGAAAAGTCTAGCAGTTCCTCAAATGGTTAAACATAGAGTTACCATGTGACCCAACAATTCCACCCAAGAGAAGTGAAAATATATGTCCACACAAAAACTTGTACATGAATGTTCATAACAACATTATTTATGTTAGTCAAAAGGTGAAAACAACCAAATGTTCATCAACTGATGAATATCAATAAAATGTGTTATACCTATAAAATGGAATATTATTGGGCAATAAAAAGAAATGAAGTACTGATGTATGCTATATGAATGAACCTTAAAAAATATGCTAAATGAAAGAATCCAGACACAAAAGGCCACATGTTATATCATTCCATTTATACGAAATAGGCAGAATAGGCAAATTTATAGAGACTGAAAGTAAACAAGTGGTTGCTAGTGCTAGAGGGTATGGGGGGGAATAGTGAGTAACTGCTAAGGCTTCTTTTTGGAATGATGAAAATGTTCTAAAATTACACAACTCTGTGAATTTATTAAAAACCATTGAACATACATTATTGAAAATATATTCTATATATGTATTGAATATACAATATATATTGAATATGTTAGTGCATTGAAAACCATTATACACTTTAAGTGGGTGAACTGTATGGTATATGACTTATATCTCAATAAAGCTGTAATAAAAAATGGCATACTAAAGATATGCTAATTAAATTAATTAAAATAAAAAAAACTTTACAGATTATTCTCATCACACTTCTAGAAATTTTCCATCTTTTTCTTATTCACTGTCTTCTTTTTATATTTAATACAATGTCAAAAGTAATGAAATAAAATTAGAATCAAGATTCACATCAGAATTAAAATTCAGAGGTGTCATGTCCTTAGTGCTGAGACAATTGCTTTTGATGGAGCACAGTTAATTCATCCCCTAAACTTTGTGTAGAGATTGACATTTGCTACCAGTCTTGGTATTTCAGACTGTGATATGCTAGCAGATCAGTTTCCAAGGAGCTAGGAGACCCGCATGTGGAGTCAGTCAAGAAGACCTAAACAATTATTGTTTTCTTGGGGCCATAATGAGACTGCAGCAGACCATGTCACCTCATAGCAATGACTCAAGATAAATTATGTCTACCATTCCCCAAGACCCTGTGCCTGTTGCCAATGTTATCTCTTTTAAGTCCTCATGGAGACCTTAGTAGGTTTTCTAAAGTCACTACAGAAACTATCACCTTACACTAGAAATAAGTATGTGATGCTGTCTTGCCACAGAGTCTTCTTTGGGTCCCAGGATAGATACAGATTCAGATAGATATAGATTTATATATATATATATATATATATATAGATATGATATAGTTATATAGACATAAATATAGATACAGATATATGGAAGGAGAGAGTAAGGGTGGCCATGAGCTACTTACATTAGTAATAACAAACAGATAAGCTGCACCAAAGTCTAGTAGACCCAAATTCAGTGAAAAGTCCTCATTTTTTGTTCTACAAGGCACTGCAGGATATCTGGAACAGGATAAATTTAGGTTAGAATAAACATTACAGTTTAGAAAAGCACTCCCATCTCCGGAGGAAAGAGTGATTTCATCTCTCTACTGATGGTGAATCAATCAGCAAAGCTACCATTTCTCTTTGAGGAGAGGAGTCTCAGAGTGAATTATTTTCATGCCAGGTTTTTTCTACCCCTGATCTGAGCTTTTCATTGTCTGTTGGCTAATTTTTTTTTCACCTTAAACCTGAATGAAGAAGGCACAAATTCTCTTCTTTTGTGAACTTCAGACTCTAAGTCTTCTCATCTAAATTTTACGAATTTTTCTCTTCTAAGTCTTATGAATTAGTGGAACAGCATAAAACAGTGAACCTGAAAGGATAAGCTCGAAGGAGGTGTTAATAGGAGTTACCAAAGGGTAGGAGTGGAAGCCAATAATAAACTGGCAAACCTCCCAGAGATGGCCTGTTGACTATACAGTATGGCCTTTACAACAAGCATGGTCTCAATATATCTGTGCAGAAAAAGGTGAGACTGAGGGAAGGAGGCAAAGGTCGAAAGAGAGCAGGAATCTGTGTGTATTTAAAATTAGCTGAGATATATGTAATCCTCCCACCTATATGCAAAGAAAGCATTTAAAAAAGTTGTTGATAAAAGTAAAATTACAAGGGTCATGCTCTTACTCTCCTCTTTGCACACTTCTGTAAGCAGACACACCATAGTCTTTTCCAACACGGAGGGAGCTATCTGTACCCAGGGAGATGTTGATCTCTTCATGCAAAGTGTTAACAAACCTAAGGGTAGAGACATTGTTACAGATCAGACAAACTCTCCCACCTGATAAAAGGGCAGGGGCCTTTTCTGTTTTGTTTACTGCTATACGCCTAGTGCCTAGAACAGTGGCTGGCACATAAAAGGTACGTGATGTATATTGTTAACTGGGTGAATAAACGAACTCACATGTAAGAAGCAATCAGTAGTCTTAGCTGTCCCTAACCTTTTCTTTCCTCAGGTATTAGCTTTTTATCTGCCACACTCTCACCTGATTTCAGCTGGGATGACACTATTGTAATCACCCATGGCAGTCCGAGTCTCCTTACTAACCCACCTTAGGTGCACCTAATTTCTTTCCCTCTTCTAATGGTGTAATTCATCAACTGAGACTCCACTAAGAAAAATAATTATGTGTGTGTGTGTATATATATATATACACATACCAGTATTTATATAAAACTGATACTTTATCCTCTTACAAATGAAGTCTGATTTGACTTATGCAAAGCTCAGACTCCCAGCCCACAGTAGGTTGAACTATCATTGTTTTGGGTCTGCAGATAACCCTGGACTCTTCCAGAACCATCTTTCTAGTCTTTTGAACCCGGGCCGCTAAATTGCTCCCTCAGTTTGGGTTTCTGGTAGCATTTGCGTTGGTCCCTGGCCCATGGGATTAGAAGGGCAGTTCCCTCTAAAATCCTTGATATTGATTTCTGGACATTCAATCATCCTGCACTAACCTAGAAATTGCTCCCTTTCATCCTTCCTGGAGGTTCCCATTGCTCTCTGACCCAGGGAAGTCCTATCCTCATTGTTGTCGTACTTATTTTGATCTGTTTACTTTTTCTGAAGCTGCATATGCAAAAGCAGATTATTATGACTGTTCCACCCTTCAGTGAAATTCAAACTTTTCATTGAAAGTTCTCCTCTAAAATGCTATTGTCAACAGCAACCATCTAATAGGCACATGCATCTGTCTATTTCATGTCAGATTCCTGCCCCAGTGAGCAGGTGACCCCTTCAGGGCTCCATTTCTGTAAATGTCCCAGGCTGTCTAACAAGACCTTCAGCCTTATCTAGATTCAAAACCAAGTCTTTTGACTCCAAGTGTGTTGCCTTTACTAAACCATGAGGCCTCTATAGGTTTATTTTAAATTTCACTTTAAAAACACAGTAACTATAAAAGATATTCAACTACCAATAACGGAGGGAGGATTATTTGCTTACTTCTAAATTTCTCTCTGGTGATCACAGAGAGGAAAGAATTCAGTTATTTTCCTAAGAGCAAGATAAGTGGATACAATTCAGCAGAAGAGATTTATGTTGCAGAGCACAGGGGGCGTACATAAATACAGGGTCATCTTTGAATACCACAGGAGAAAGCAAGCCAAAAGACTTGGTTTTGAATCTATGCTTCTCACTGCCCTGGGAAATGCCTTCTGACACTAATTCTCTTGACATTCTAGGAAGAGAATCCCTGTACAAGACAAGTAGAATGTGAAGTCTCTTAATGTGAAGCCCCACAGATCAGAAGAGACCCAAGATTCAAGAGAACAGAGAGGCCTGGGTCTCCTTGGCATCCAAACCTCATGGCTGTCATCCCATTGGTTGTTTTGTTTTCTTCATCCTTTACCTACAACAGAGGGAAGTAAAAATCAGTTATAGCTGACAAGAGGGAACTGATAATCAGAAACTTTGATCATCAGTCATATCCTTGGTAAGATATTGATGAGCCCAGTCATCATACTCTAAGATAATTTGGAAACTAGGCCATTCCTCAACTTACCATCATGCTAGAAATACTTTTCCCATCTTCTCGAATGATCAGAGTGTACCATTTTTTCTCCTCCACAGAATGCTCAGTGTAGACAGACAAATTGTGATATTTCAGTTGGAAGTGGAAATTCTGGCTTTTTGTCTTCAGGTGGAGTCTGGAATAGTGTGGCATTTTCTATAGAATGAAGAGCCTGTCACACTCACCTTCTACCCCATCTTGGACATCACAATCTCATAGTAACCCAGGGCAGGTGACCTCATTAGATACTTTCAACATTACCCTTTAACCTAGTAATTCCATTTCTAGAAATATACCATAGGAGTAATTAGAGGCTTGAATAAAGATTTATGAGTAAGGATGTTCATTATAGAATTATGTATAATAACAAAAAAAATTAAATACCTATAAGGAAATATTTTACTAAACCATGTTATAGCCACAGAATAGAATATTATGTATCCATTAAAATCACATTCTCAAAGTTTACCTAAGGGCATGGGAAAATGCTTATGATGCAGTTAATGTTAAGAAAAAAATCAAGGTCAATACAACATATAGTGTTTCAACACTTTTTAAAAATTTGTTTATTCATTTATACAAAAATGCTAACTATGATTATCTCCATGTGATGGATTTATAGGTGGTTTTTATATCTTTTGACATACTCCCCAATTGTCTACAATAAACGTATATTACTTTTATTATTTAAAAAATATTTTTAAATGAATATTTCAGAATATGTATAATATAGTAGTGAAAATATGCAAGCCAAACTCTTCCACAGGGAGTGTGTTACAAGGCAGTTTGAAATAATAAGACAAATTACAACCTATTGAGAGCTTACAATGTCCCAGACATTATGCTAAGCACTTTACATATAATATTTATCCTTACAACAGCTTATGACATAAAAATTATTGCCATTTTACAGATGCTAAAACTGAGGCTTAGAGATCAAATAACCTGTTCAGGGTCTTATAGCTAGGGAGTGGCAGAACCAGGAATTGGACTGGGGCAGTTTGACTCCCCAAGTGCACGCTCTTCACCACTGTATTATGCTGCTGCCTTGGCGCATAATCTGAATGTATTTCTGATTCATTCAAGTCCATACATCACCTGAAAGGATTTGATGGACTCTGCCAACAGAGAGTTGTTTTCATCTCCCAGCACTGTAACCTCCACCTCATTATCTGCCAGATTCAAGACTTGTAGGAAAATCTCTTGGGAATCTGGTTGGGGTGGGGCCATTTCCTTAGGACAGAGAACACATGTTAGAATTACCAACAAATAACCCTTCAGATACCATGAGAACACATACCTCAGTCCTTTCTCGACAGCCTAGCTCATCTAGTCAGTAGGACACAGTTTTCTACCTCTAAAGAGCATTTGGCTTAGAAAACTCTGAAGGCAGTTTGGAGGGGGAAATACCAGCTCAATATAGCAAGCACTGATGCCAGGTAACAAACTCCATGCTTTTTGACTCAGCCGTGGCCTCATACATCATTCCCTAATAGTGGCTATTCAATCTGCCTAAAGTTATTTGTTTGAGTGTCTGGTAAGCTATCTAAGAGATGGTTATATATCTTGGATACCGGTGTTTAGAAATTCCTTGACAATATACTCTGAATCACTCAGGTGGGAGGTGGGCTTCATTTTGCACTGCTGCTTTACCCCTGTATCTACTCATTTACCACAAACACTTATTATGCACCTTCTTTAAAACAGGTACTGTGCTTAGGGCCCAGGGAATCAAGATTGAACAAGTCAGAAAAGTGAACAAAATAGGTATGGTCCTGCCCTCATGGCTTAAGATTTATTGTACTCACATTAATTTTTATCTCTACAGTAGCAGCAACTGCAAAGGCCAGGCATGCTAGGATCATACCAACAGCCATTTTCCTAAGTGATCTATAGGGGAAAGAAAGAGACAATTATAGCTAAACTCTAGACTCTAAAGAATAAAATCTAAACCCCCTAAGCTTAGCTAATTTGGTCCCAATTACTTTTCAAAGTATTGCCTCCCCTTCAAACAACCTTCTTTCTACTTTTACCTGAGTCATACTGAATTGTCCTCTGTAATGCACCAAATTTTTCCCTCTATCTTTGCTTATGATTTTTTTAATCCATTATGTCATAATAACAAAAATAATAGTAATATAGCCAGATTTACTGAACATTTACCATATACTAGTCACTATATATTATTACCTCCTTTTCCTCTTCTTCAGAAGTCTTTCTTGACCCTGGCCTCTCTCTTCCATCTCTCTTCCATCTCTGCATTTCCCTGGCACTTTGCTTTCCTTCTTAGGGCACTTAACATATTTCACCTTGTTGCAATAATTAACCTTGCATATTTTCTAGCTTCCTTACTAAAGAGTAAACACCTTAAGAGCAAGATTTGTGCTTTTACATTTGCATAGCACTTGGTGCTGAACTCAATAAACTGCTCAATGAATGAGTAAATGACAAAAGGTCATTTGAATATGGTAAGTGGTTATCAAAAGGAAATTGCTATTAAATCAGAAATTAGAGAAGATTTAACACCCTCCTCTGTCAAACTTTACAAAGAATAACACTTCTATTTAGAAGGGGGGGAAAGCAGTAATTAGGGACAATTCTATCCCCACTCTTATGAGGTCCCCCATTTGTTTCATAGGGACAGTAGAAGATTTAAAGGGATTAGTTATCCTCAAAGGCTTTGGACTTCTTTGAAGAGGCAACTTTCAAGAACAAAGCAACAAGTTGGTTTAGGAGCCTAATCTCACATACTTTTGACTTTCCATGAAGTATAGTCCTAACTCTTCAACATCACATATGTAAGTCTGCAGTAATGGCTTGGACTCTCTATCATAAGAATTAATTAGATCTAATTCCTGTCCTCCAGTATTAACAGGCATTTAATCTAACATGGATAAACAGAAGCAGAAAAATGATAAATCAAAACAAATCATCACTAAGTAGAAAAGATATTGACTCTTTATCAAACTGGGCAAATGTTGAGTCAGTTTGGAGTAACATAGGCATAGTGAGCACTTACGTGAAGTTAATGCCACACTTGGAGACCAGACGATAAATGACAAGGTCAAACAATGGGATGAAGATAAGAACCAAAAAGGGATTTAGTACCTGTAACACCATGGTAAAAAGGATTAGTTACAAGTGTTCTTCTATCATGAGTGTGAGCATGTGCTCTCATTTGCATGTGTGCACTCTCTCTCACATCCAAACACACTTTCGTCATACTATGTACAGAATGATTCCACATCTTTCAGTCTCTTTACACCCAAGACTCTATTTCCCCTGCATAGCACATTAGCTTCCAAATATCCCAAGGAACCAGTTTCACTCTGAACCTGTTTTTCTGTCAATCAACTGGGAGCTTTCCCCTCCCATTTTCACTTATCTTCTTCAGCACCACAGCCAAGGGAAAAATGTCAAGGCCAGGAGAAAGGAATGAGAGAAGGAAGAATTGGGGATTGTTGAACAAGAGTTTTAAAAAAATACCTGGGAGTCACCAATAAACAGAGATTCTGATTTTGTTGCTCACACAACAAAGCCTTATACTTTCTTTGACAATATTTCCATGATACTTGACATGGAAAAAAATCCAGTGCTTATACTTGCCCTGTGAGCTCAAAACTCAGTCTCCCTTGAGTTGATCAGGAGCTACTTACTTAACAGAGGATGCGAAAGAGAAGTGTGGGGCTTAAAGAGAATATTTTCATCCCTGTGTTTAGCTCTCCTCAGCATACAAGGAAAAAAACATCAAATTATGGTTGGTAATCCTACTACTACAGGCAATGGTGTAGATGAGGAAAGAAATAAGTACCCGGCACTATAGAGAAGTCTCCTACCTGCATCTGGTCAGGCTGAAGCACAAAAAAACCCTGAAACATGATAACAAATGACATTAAGATGGTGGCCTAAAGACAAAAAAAAAGCCTAGATCAACCATCTTGCTAATTAGCAGGTGAGAAGCGTAAGGTAAAATCCATCAGGTCTTTGGTTCAGGATCACTATTATCCTGTAAGAGTATGTGGGGAAAGAGACTGGGAAAGGCTTTAGGCTATGTCTCCTGAAGGCAGATGGGCTTAAGGGAGAATCTTATTTTCTGTGCATTATACTTTCTTTAACTTGAAAGAGAATAGAGTCAGTGTGTTTTTTATTCATCTCAGTAACTGCAGTCGTAGGTGGTAATAATACGAAGGACAAGACATCATGGTTAGGGTGAAGACTTCCACTGACACACAGTGTTTCTGAAGTTGTTCTCCCGGAGGTCAAAAAGAGGACAAACATGGTAAATCCTGGACAGCCAGGGGAAGGAAAAAAGTGAAATTATATTAAGCAGGCTCCAAACAGACTGGCATCATAAAACCCTGGCATCATTCTACCCTGCCCTCTTCACAACTGAGATGATAGAAGAACAATACAATAATCTAGGAAGTGGGAACAAATGAGAGAAGACTTTTTGCCAATGAATGGAAATTGGAAAAAGAGGAAATAATGTTTACAATTTTCCCGTTATTTCTGTATCCGTGTACAAAATATCCCACCTCTGGGTCCTCTGCTGTTAGCCCTGCCTAAGAGATGGTGCCAATTGTGTTGTAGCAGCAATCAAACCCGCTGTGCCCTGACCAGGCTTAGATGGAAGAAAACATCCACTCCCCTAGGCTCTATCACTTCATTTGCTACCCTCTCAATCCTTCTTTGTATACATTTAAACCTTTCCATCCTTACATTTCTGATTTCTAAAGATAAGATTCTGTTTTTTCTTTCTAGATTTGCTTTCTTTACTTTGCCTACTCAGGATCTTCATGCTAAAGACACATCTCTTATGATCTTATGTCACTTTTCAGGCAAAAACACAAAGAAATTTCTCCTTAATATGGATTATAAAGAAAATGATAGACTTCTCTGGAAAAATCTCTTCTACTCACCAAATTCCCATTCATCCTGGTGGCTTGCAAGGTCCATCGTGAGCCCTAGGGCAAACAGATGCTATTAAAAGAAATCCCTTTCTCTGAGAGGGAAGGGGCTGGAAGAAGGGGTAGCTTTCGAAAGAACTATTCTTTTTTTTTTTTAACATCTTCATTGGAGTATAATTGTTTTACAATGGTGTGTTAGTTTCTGCTGTATAACAAAGTGAATCAGCTATACGTATACATATATTCCCATATCCCCTCCCTCTTGTGTCTCCATTCTTACCTGCTGATCCAAAAGAGCCCAGAACATGGGCAACGGGATATAAAGAAATAGTACCCTGGTCAGTGCCTTCACATCCATAATGAGCTGCCTCTGCAAGAAGGGGTGAGAAGGAACAGGCTGAATTGCCAGATAGGGTTTTCTTGCTTAGAGTAGAAGTGGCCCAGAACAGTAAGAGAAGAGGTCAAATACAGCAGGAGGGAATCAGTTTGGACATTAGGAAAGACTACATGGAGGCATCAGATGTTTCTGCAGTTCCAACTTACTGGGTATTTCTCAGCTGCCCAGTCCAGCCAGTGCTCTCGCTTTGGAATGTCCGCAGAACGGTTCTTGAAACGGTTGGAAATGGCAAACTAGGGCAGAGCGTAGATATCAGAGGAGAGACCAAAAAAACCATCCCCTGCTTTTTCCAATTCATTATCTCTTCCCTCAAACACACATAACTCTTAAGTGACTTACTCCAACCTTTTGATTTCATCAGGCATTGAATTTCAGAATATTTCAAATCTAATTTTACCTATCCTTATTTTCTGTTGGCAACATATATAACTACATTTCAGAAGACTTTTGCCCATTTTTAAAAACGATTACATTATTTTTAACTTAATGGTTAAGTAGAGGCACAGAGGGAAGACCGATTAATCTCAGTTTGCCAAAAGGCACAGAAGTAGAGCAGAGGTCATTGAGAAAAGCCATGTTTGAAGGCCTATATGCTCAGCACAGCATCTCTTTCCCTTTGATTGAAAAAGGCAGGCAAATAATTCATGGACTTACCCAGATACATTTGACAACTTGAGTCACTATGTTTCCTTCAGGAGGTGGTTTTCTGTATATTTTGCTTCCCATTGCAAACACAACTGCAGTTGATAGACAAATAAGGTTCTTAGCTTCTCATTTAGCACATTCAGTATGTAAACACTAAGGACAGAATGCTGAAATATAGGAGCAACTGGCACATCTCATAAAGGGAGGGAACTGACTGACGCTACCTGACTTTGGAGTTATAAAAACTATGGGAGCCAAAATGGTCAGTGTTGAGACTTTCCTGTTATCACAGAAATGAAAGTCACCTTTGAATTCTCACTCTTCTTTCTTCATCTCTACATCTGACATATTATCAACTTTCACTGACCCTCTGTCTTCAGTGCATTTCCTGCCTGCCCCCTCTTTTGCATCACCACTGCTGCGACTCTTGTGTAGGACCTCACAACTTCTACCCTGTATTAACAAAACGGCCACCAACTAGTTTCTCAGTCCTGTTCTCTCCTTCTTTTATCTGATGCCAAATTAAAATCTTTTTTCCTGGACCTACCTAACAAGCCCAAACTCCTGGCATGGAAGGCCTTCCCAAATTCATTATTATCCTGGTGGTTATTATTATCATTAATGATCTCTTGAAGATTTATTATTATATGTGAAGTGTTAGGCATTTTACATACAGTACTGATTTAACCTGACAAAATATGTAATACTCTATTTTACACATGAAGAAATCAAGGATTAAAGAAATTAAGCAATTTGTACAAGAAAGTGCCAGAAACTGCATTTTTGACCTGAGGCCTGACTCAAGAATCTATACTCTTAACCACCATAAAGTACCTCATTCATTCATTCTTGCATTACACACTGTGCTAGATACTACTGGTAATAAAGATAAAAAAGAGGTGGCCCCTGTCTGCAATGGAGCTCCCCTCAACCTACCACTTCCCACTTTACCTTTCATTATTCTCCATTTGGCACCTTATCCTCTAACCACTATTTATCATTCCTATGAAAAATTCTTTTCTGTTCTATTTCTGTTCTTGAGCTCATTCTCTTTCCCTCAACGCCTATCTTTATCCTTTAACCACATCTCCACAGTTATCTATAGGTGAATTTAATTTTCTTATTTTCTCCTTTATTTTCCAAATTACCAGCAATGAGATATTACTTTTACAATTATAAAAAAGTAAATTTTTTTCAAGTTTATTAAATTTAACTAAAATCCATGGGAAACCTCCATCTTGGTACCCTCCCAGATGTACTTTCCTCCTGAATGGACTTCCCAGCGCCAGCAAGATGCCCCTCTAGTAGATCTTCTACCCAAGATGCTTTTCTCAGTGACCAGTAGCAATTTCCAATATCCTTACATCCAGAATGCCTGAATCACCTTACTTTTCTCTATCTTAACTTTCTAATTTCTCCATTCCTCTCAGTCAGATTCACTCTACCACTTTTTCTTTATTTATCCTCTCAGTTTCCACAAAGCTTCTCCAAATAGCACCATTTACCTACCACAGCCTTCTTATTGTTGATAGAAAAAATAGTTCAGAGAAAGAATGCTAATCCTGGGAGACCAGTGGGCAGATAAAGAGGTATCTAGATAAGTGGAAGATTTTGGACAGGAAATAGACTGCTCTTGAAACTAAGAATGATCCCAGAAAGAGGCTGAAATTCTCAGGAATTCTGGTCTAAAAAGTGACAGTGAAGTGATAAAAGGAAGACCTTGACAAGTTCACACTTAAATTTCAAGGCCACTTAACTAAAGAAGATGAGTAGGGACCTTGAGTTTCTCTACCATCTCCTCCCACTAGTAGACGTTGCCTCTTACTTCACAAAGAAGATAGAAGGCTTCAAATGAAAACTCCCTCAACTTCTTGCCACCAAATCTATTAACTTCTGTATCCACACCCATCCTCTCCTTTCTCCATTTAGGTGAGGGTGATTGATGTTCCTCCTCCTGTATAAAGGCAATTGTGCCATGTGTACTTTCGTACTGATTATACTGTCTTATATTACATCTTCAACATGTTTCTTTACTAGAGTCTTCCTAATGACATTCAAGCATGCTCAATATCCTCTCTTGACTCCATGTCGCCTTTTAGCTATAAATATTGTCTTCCCTTTCGTCCCTCTTATTCACTTCCCAATCTACTCTAATTAGTCTCGAATCTCCACCAATCTACCATAGCTGATATCATCAAATCAATGACCCTCTTGTCGCTATATTTAATGGACATTTTCCACCCTTATCTTGCTTTCCCAGTCAGTAACATTTGTTACTCTGAATGAGTCCCTTCTTGAAATCCTCTTGGTAGCCAAGATAGAACAACTATCACTTTGGCCATTCCTTCTTAGTCTCATCTGTGGGTTTTCCCTCTTTGCCTGTCTTTTTTTGTTGTTAACTGTTGAACCCTTTACCTAATTCAAATACAAAATTTGACCCTTAACACATTTTCATTGTAAAGGAAATACAAGAACTTACAAGTAAATGCTGGCTTGTATAAAAGTATGCTCAACACTGAATAATCTCATTTAATAATATAAATACATAACAAAGAATTGACAATCTATATATTGGAGAAAATAATCATTATTAAGTTTTCATTACATTAAGACTCATTCCCATACAAATTTGAAACATTATTCTAAAGGTTTATGCCATAGAGATTGCCCCTTAGAGATTTGATTCTGGCATTAATGAAATCACACTGGTTCTCAAAATACGATGTTCTGTTTTCTGCCTCTCCACCTGCACTGCTTTTTTCCTACCCGGAGAGCCCTTCCCCAACTTTTCTTTTGTGAATCTTTATTTGAATAACTTCAGTGCAACCTAGTTACTCATGCCTTTGCTGCACTTCCTTGTAGATATCTTTATTTCTGCACTTATCACAGTAAACAGAACTTCATTGTTCACTTATCTGTATCTTCACCAGGAAAATAAAATTCCTTGCAAATAGGTACCATAACTTGTTTATCTCTAACTCCTGGTGCTTAGATCATTTGACTGTCTTTTTTTTTTTTTTAACATCTTTATTGGAGTATAATTGCTTTACAATGGTGTGTTAGTTTCTGCTGTATAACAAAGTGAATCAGTTATACATATACATATGTTACCATATCTCTTCCCTCTTGCATCTCCCTCCCTCCCACCCTCCCTATCCCACCCCTCTAGGTGGTCACAAAGCACAGAGCTGATCTCCCTGTGCTATGCGGTTGCTTCCCACTAGCTATCTATTTTACGTTTGGTAGTATATATATGCATTTGACTGTCTTTTAAATACCTGTGTTCCTCACGGTTCTATCCTTGCTGTCTTTTTACCCTACTCTTATTATCTCTTAGTTATTCCATCTATTTTCATGACTTAATTGCTATCCATATATTAATAGCTCCAGATCTTTATAGCTGAAACATTTCTTCTGAACTTTAAACCTGTATTTCCAAATAAATGTTTGATACTCCCAATTAAATGTTTCAAGGACATCTAAAATGTAATGTATCCAAAACTAAATTCATTAGTATTGCCCCAAACCTATTCTTCCTTATTATCAGTTAATGACCCTACTATCCACCATTTGCTCAAGCCAGAACCCTACATTCAATCTTGGCTTATCTTCTCCCTTACTTTCACACATCTAATCATATCAAGTTTGTCAATTCTGTCAGGGCCAAGGAGGGTGAGCTAAGTGAGGCACTCACCTTGAGCACAAAATTTAAGGGAGTACCAAAATTCAGTAATCAAGACAAAGGGTATCCTTGTCTCACCCTTAACCCATTCTTTCTCCACATTACAGTTAGAAATACCACTGAAAAATAAAAATCTAACAATCATTCCTCTATTCAAAATCCTTTTGAAGCTCCCTACTAGTCTCCTGATAAAGTTCTAATTCCTTAGTAGGTTAAAAGGCCCTTTATTATCTAGTTTCTGTCAATTTCTCCTCTCTATCTTTCCATTTATGCTCCAGGCAATTTGAATTCCTTTAAGGCCTTCAAATATGTCATACTATTTCTCATCTCCTTGTCTTACAGATACCGTGTCCTATTTCTGTTTCACTTTCAATCTTTTCTTTGATTAATCTTTGAATTAATTGCTGCTAATCCTTTAGGTCTTACCTTACACATCATTTCTTTCCTGACCCTCGAAGTCTTAGTCAGATATCCCTCCTATGTGTTCCTATAGCTTTCTCTGTATTTCACCAGCTGTGACAGTGATCATACTATATTGAAATTTCCTGTTTTCTTATCTGTCTCCCTCCTCCTGCTGGACCAAATAAATTCTTTGAAAGCATGAATTCTGTAGCTATCTAATACCAGTGTGACCCCAATATCTAGCACAGAATCTGACACATAAACGGCTCATTAAGTCAATGTCTATCAAATTAATGAGTGAAAAAAAATCAAATGAATAAATTAAATTATAGTGAAAAGTCAGAGAACTGACTTATTTATTAGTACCCAGAAAATTGAAGCAGCTGACTAATGATGACAGCTAATACTTATTTAACATTTCATAATTTATTAAACATTTCCATTACAGCATCTCTTTTGATCGTCATAATTACTCTGATATGTAAATAATATTATTGTTCAATGATCCAGAGAAAAAGACATAGTACTAATCAGAGGAAAACCAGGAAAATATTTGACTTCAAAGGGAGAAGGTCACAGGGAGATCAGCTCGGTGCTTTGTGACCACCTAGAGGGGTGGGATAGGGAGGGTGGGATAGGGAGGGTGGGAGGGACGGAGACGCAAGAGGGAAGAGATATGGGAACATATGTATATGTATAACTGATTCACTTTGTTATAAAGCAGAAACTAACACACCATTGTAAAGCAATTATACTCCAATAAAGATGTTAAAAAAAAAAAAGGGAGAAGGAAGCAAAGAATGTATTATCACAGGGCTACAGGAATTACGCATAAATTTCCTTGGAATTGGAATTGCAATCTGATATAATAATATTAGCCCTCCCCAACCCCCGGTAGAAAATAATCAGATGGAACATTGAGTCTCTGGGCTCTTTATCCTCTATTGAGCTCTTTATGTGTTTGGACTGGATATCTTCCAGGGGGGCGGTGTCACCCAAAGGCTCAGTGTGAGAACAGGTTTCCAGGTCAATGATTAGAAACAATCATGTCCAAGTTTCCCCTTAGGCTGTGTAAATTAAGCAACACACACATCCCCGTTCCACTTCCATTCCTGGGTTCCCTGTGGTAAAGAGAATGCCACTTGATCTAAGTTGCATCAGTTTCCCCCTACTTATCCAACTCCTCTTATCCTCTTTGCTTAAGAGCAAACTTCTTGGGAGCACTGCAGAGCAGGGCAGAAATGGCTAAACCTAGAAGCTACTTTAAAAGGCCCAACGAATTTTACAAGTCTTCCAATTACCAGATAAATAACCATCAGATGAAATAAGCTAGTTCAAAAGGAAGGATTAATTATTTTCCTTGCTTCATTATATACTGTAGTGTAGATCAGTACATCTCAACCTTGACTACACATCAGAATCACCTAGATACTTAAAAAGTTACAGATGCCAAGGCCCTATCCCACAGAGATCCTGATTTAATTAGTCCTACATAGGGTCCAGGGATCAGTCTTTTTTAAAGCTCTCTAGGAAACTTCTTATTAGTTATGTAACCTTGGGCACTTTTTTTTGAGGTTTCTGACTTTATTCAGTTAATTTATCGCCAACGTCTAGGGAAAACCCCTACAATAACACTTACCTAATAGGTTAGTGTGAGGACTGAATGAAATAGTTTGTGTAAAGTGCTTACATCATGCTTTACATGTGGAAGGCATCAGTGGCTATTAGTTTCCTTTGCCCCACTGCACTTACCAAGAGCTATCACCATAAGCAATCCTGGAACTCCAAAAGCCAATGCATAGCAGTCTTTCCCAAAACATTGCACATCTCCTACAGGAAAACAAAACAAATTAATCCTGAATCTTAAGTCTTTGATGTTCTATTCTGTAAGCTCAGGTTTTTGAGGTCATAGACATAGCCATCCTCTTTCTTCCCATCACCTAATCCACAATCCTTCTTTTGGGCCAGACAAAGCAAGATTAAAAGAAATTTTCTCAGATTTTCAAACCCTTATAAAAGGAGAAGATGGACAGGAGGAAGCCTTGAACAGATTTCTGGCTGGCCAGAGTAAAGCTTATACAGAGTCCCTCAGAAAAGATCCCAACCTCTCAGCATGGGTGTGACAAATGTAGAAATCAAGCTCCCTGCATTGATGGAGAGGTAGAAGACTGAGAAGTATCTAGTCCGTTCCTCTGCCTGAAAAAATAAAAAAAGGACAAATCATCAGTGCAATGTGCCTCCTAGCTCCATCCCCCCACCTCATGTTCAGACTAAGCAAGAGGTACATACACAGAGACAGATTCAGGCACTGCCTCCATGGTATGTGAATATCATATTAGATATTTTAACACATATCTCGCTGACGCCAAACATTTCCCTATCTTTCAAACCCTAGTACAAGCATCTTTAACATTGTTTTACCCCTTTATCTTGGCAAAAATGATCATCTTGTACACTATGCCTATGTACTGTGTCCTATACATATCTATTCTAATATTAGTTTCTTTGCATTAAATGTCTGTTTCTTTCTGTAGGTTGAGTTCCTTTAGGGCAGAAATTGTATCTTATTATTTTCTGTAATCCCCACTAGCATAGTACCTGTTATACTACAGACTCAGTAAATGTTTATTAACTGAATTTATTAAGTGACTAATAATTGATTTTGTGGAATGTGTGGTAGGAATAGGACTAGAACATGGGACAGTGGAGTAAATTGTCCTTCAAACAGGATAATTTACCTAATGTTTATGGGAAGTCTGCCAAAGAGTATAAAAGGATGTCTGTGGGCTTGGAAATGGCTGGTGGAAACCTGGAGGTGGGTTCGTACTATTATTGAAATATCTTTGTGGAGCAGCTACAAAATGAAGCAATTTTCAAATACAGTTGCTGATGCTTTATTCATTGTGCACTTCTGTGCTTCATTCTGACACCTCGGATCTTTTCCTGACACATCAGCACAATCCTCATTTTCTATTTATGGTGTGTTTTGCTTCCTCTTCTGGTCCCCATTTAAACTCGTTACACCAATCTATGTGTATAGTTCATTGTGCATAGAATCCCACTTGCCAGAGGTTGGTTATTTCTCCAACGTCAGCAAGCAATTATGATCTATGGACCCTCAGGCAGATAAAGAATATAAAATAACTCAAATGGTCTGAAGGGTTAGAGACATGAAGGAAGACAGGACACAGAGAAAGAACAGAGTGAAAACCCAGAAACACGGTAACTAGCTACAGAGGAGGGAATAACACATGAAGACAGCCAAAAAAGAAAGCTGAGAGGAAAAAAGAGGAAGCTAGAAATGTTGGCTGATCTAAGCATAGACTACTTCCCTTGCCTAGTTGTCACTGCTTCCTTATATAGGCCCATTTTTACCTTTATTCATACTGTTTTCCCCTCCCACTGACAGTGGCAAGTATTTAGGAAAAGAAGGAATGATCATCCAGACAGGTTCATCTAGAGAAACTCATTCTGTTTTATTCCAAATGGTCCTTTTCCCCTTTCATAGAATCTCAAAGCTAGAGATGCTTAAATCATCTCCATACTACTCATCACCTCCCATTCCCAAAGTGATTACCATGTATCTTCTTAAGTACCTCAAGTGAGAGTAAACTCACTACTTCCAACTATTTGAAGTTTTTCTTTCCATCAAGCCAGAAGCCAGCTTCCTATAGCTTTCAGCCATTGATCTTTGGTTTAATTACTGATATCCTTCAAATATCTATAGACAGCTAAAATATTCTCTTTAATTCTTATCTTATCCAGGCTATAAATATCTCCATTTCCCTCAACCTTTCTTCATAAGAGCATCTTTTAGTCCATGTACCACCCTGGTCACTTTCCTTTGAAATGTTGCAGTTTTCCCCTCTATTAATGACCAGTACCCAGCACTGAACACAGCTCCTCAGATATGATCTGACTAGTGGATCACTTCAATCTTGGCAAATGGTTACCTGCCGTTTGATGCCTGCTCTACATTCTTGAAAACACAGAAATTACAGGACTCTTACATGTTTTTCTTCAAACTGGTCTCCACCAAAAGCTGCCACACAGGGTTTGATACCTCCTGTCCCCAAAGCTATTAGACTCAGGCCGACCATTGATAGGACTCTGAAATGGAGAGGTGAGAGTACTAACCATATTGATACTAAACACAACTGTAGAAATGAAATATAGAGCTACAAGAGAAAAAAAATGTGTACAAGGGCAAAGACCTCCTTCACATTTCTACACTGTGGGCATTTTCCATATGCCTTCACTCCTAGGGGAGACTCAGGTACACTTATAATCCTTGAGTTTCTGCCAGAAAGTATACACTACATGGTGAAATTTGTCCCTGATAGTTTCATTTACCCCTTGTGCACAACAGATAGAAGCAGATACTGAAGGAACTCCAAAGTTAAAGCACTGGTTCTCAATCTTGTCTTAGTCAAAGGGACACTTCAATAGAATGACCTTGTGAACCCTTATCCCACATATCCTTAGTAACCACAAAATAAAATGTTAAACTAGTCATAACTAATAGGAGAAGTGTCACTGATTTCTGAGGGGACAACAATAAGGAGGTATCTAATATTTATTAAATTTCAAACAAAATTCTTAACTCATTGGAAAATACACATATAGGCACAGTATAAACATGAACATGTATGACCTGCTTCTTGAACAACTCTAATCCTCTCTACTGACTGAACCAACAGACATCAGAATCTATCAAGAGTCTCTGGCATCATAAACATCAAGAGCTTAATAAAGAGGGATAGAGCAACTGGAATATATGGAACTACACATAAATGGAAATAATCTAAGCTTTGAAAATAAATTCTACAATGTATTACAAGGAAATATCACAGACATTTTTTTTTTAACTCTGGTAAAGGTACAATGTGTGGATGGGTGAATAGATGAGGGAATATGGAGGGCATGAAGGTTTTAATGTCTTCAAGCACATGAAGAGTTTTTATGAAAAGGATACTAACTGGGCATTCTACTAGTCCCCAAATATTTAATAAAAACAAATGAGCTCAGATAAAGCAGGAAAGAGTTCAACTGGTCAAAGTTTTTTCCTTAACCGATTTGGTATTAAAACAGATTGGAAAATAAAGGGACATCATTGGTAAGAAGACAGAAAAACATCTGTAATGAATGTGTGAGACATTTACCTGCCCAATGGAGGAAAAGTGGTTTAGTTTATTCCATGATTTTACTCACGTGTGTAACATTTGTCCCCCCAGTATTGGTAAGGCACCCATGGACTTGATCACATGGCCAAGCACATACACCAAGGAGAGATAGATGATTGTCCTGTTGAGAGAGTTAAATCAGTCAGTCTACAAACAGAATTCAGAGATTTGAGTAATTACAGACTCAGAGTTCATACTGTTCTCAGTGCCAGGATAAAAGGAGCGGCAGGAGGAGGGGGTGGAGGAGGAAAGAATTACCTGAGATATGCAAATATAAATAATAATGGTGAATGAAACAGTCTAGAAAAAGAGACAGTAACTCTTTACCCTGTAGTGTTAGAGATAATGGACATTCCTTTCTCATACCTGCTCTCTCTTTTCCCTCACTAACCCCACACAAACACAGAGTACCCCTGATCTTGTGTAGATATGTCATGACCAGGTTGGATTTGTAGCCAGCGATAATGTTCTAAGTAAGGAGAACCAGAAGAACAGAATACTTTGACCTGAGGTTTCTTCCAAGGAATGTCTTTGGCTCTAGAAATCCATCAGGGTCAAGAAAGAATGTCACATAAACAGGAAAAAAGGGATGGTTAACACAAAGAACTTTCTCTAAACACAATCACTGGGATATATAGAGAGGTAAAGGGCTCTCAGGTTCAGTCTGAACACTTGAGTTAATTGTAATCCACACCACAGTTTCCTCATGGACAATTTCCCAAGGGTAAGAAAGGAACCAGGGTCTTTGAACAGACTGTCTGGTGATATAGCTCATGCAGTTGATAGGGACTTGTTGTTATGTTGTTTTTCAAAAAAATCTGAATGACAAACAGGAAGTAGAAGAGTGAGGAATTCCAGTAAGAACATATGTAGAGATATACACACTGAAACATGGCATACTACCAAATATACAATGTGTATTATTTGTATTAGGACACCAGTATTCTCTTTATATATAAGTAGAATATTAATACTAGAAGGAACCTTGGAAATTATATAGCTTACTTCTGTGATTTTGAAGTGTTATATGCTAATGTGGAATATAAAGAATGGAATGAAGGTAGCAGAGAGAGGCCAGAGATGTCAGAAATCTCAGAATGTGGATTTCTCATTCTAAATGCCTAATCTTCCTAGGTTGGCCCTCCAGGGAAGGGATCTTAGAGGGTTTATAATGGGAAGCAGGGGATAAGAAAGCTGAGTGACTAAACCAGGGCTAATTAATATTAGGGGAGGAGGCAGCCTTTTCCAAAAGGCCTTGTAGCATCTTCTGGAGAAAAGTTCCCTTCATTGGAATAAAAAGAATGAATAGAAAGAAAGGGAATAAAAAGGGACTGAAAAAAAGGCCAACAATTATGAACACAAAATAGATGCTCTATGCTAAATCATCACAGAGAAAAAACAAAAGGAGTCTGAGCTGGAGTGATAGTCTGCGTTGGGAGAACAGGGCAATATCAGGTTGTTGGACTAAATGAATGAGAGAAGTGTAAGTGCCTTAAAAGGAAAACGGGCAACCTTCTAGGTGAAAGATTCAGGGAATTAGTCTAGAATGTGAAGAATATAAGACAGGAAGCTAATGGCAGAGAACTTTAACAGAAGGAGAGAGAAGTCAAGAGAGACCTGGAAATTCTGCATTTGAAATGGAGTCATTGGGGTCATTACAATCCCAACCACAGGACACAGTTCTGTTTTAGATAGACTTGACCAATCTTCCATTTGCAAATGAGGAAAGTGAAATCCAGAGAAGTCAAAGGTGACATTCTAATTAGTATTAGGATTAGGTCTAGAACTTCTACTTTCTTACAGCCCAGCATTCCTTCAGTTTTATCATGAACAAGTTAATGTGGAAAAAGGAAAGGGAAGAGAAAGAAGTTTTAAATTTTATTTAACCGTAAGAATATCAAAAGCCAGAGACATTTTAAACTAAAGCTTAGGAACTGAGAAGGAGTATGTGCAGTAGGCATATATTATTATATATACTTCCTCTGATAGCAGAGGAAGAGACCTAGCATAAAGAGGGTCAGCTCTGACAAGACAAAAAAAAAAAAATAGTGGGGGAAGGACACGCTATAGACACACTCAAAAAAAACAGAAATTGTAGAGAAGACATCCAAAAGCATATTCGGCAATAAACACATTTAACAGAGTGGCTTTTAGTGATTGCCATGATCAGGAGTCCAGAGTGATAGGCACAGGTCACAAGGTAAAAACCAACACTAGGGACTATGACTAAAAATGCTATTCTCTCTTAAAAGCAACTAGGCATCAAAAATTGCATCTGAGCATGTAATTAACCCTCTCAGTAGATGTTTATAGAAATCATAAAAAGCCAGTGTCCATGCTTAAAAATTTTCTTTTCCATTGTGTATCCACTGGCTACTCTTTCCTGTGTGTAGCCCTGAAGGAAGGTTCACCTCTTTCCTGACATAGGGAGTTCCTTATACAAGAGTCAGGGACCCTGGGTACCCATTTTCTCTTAACAAAGCTATGATTCTGGGACTGCAAACAGAGGAAGCACTTTTAATAGAAGTTGTTTACTAAATTCAGATGATTCTAATGTTATAGGATGTTTTTCATCCTGAAGATAACATCTGAAGAAAAGGAGAGGAGTTTTAAATACTTATATTCTTATGTTGCTGTCATCATTGTTTTTGTACACGTGAGCTCACACACACCCCGACAGAACAAGTTACTCATGTTTTCTCCAACTCACTTTCTCTCAGAAAGAGATACCAATTCATCCCCCAAAGAGTTTTGTTATTTAAAAAGCAACCACAGGGCTTCCCTGGTGGCGAAATGGTTAAGAATCAGCCTGCCAGTGCAGGGGGACACGGGTTCGAGCCCTGGTCCGGGAAGATCCCACATGTCACAGAGCAACTAAGCCTGTGCACCACAACTACTGAGCCCGTGTGCCACAACTACTGAAGCCCATGCACCTAGAGCCCGTGCTCCACAACAAGAGAGCCACTGCAATGAGAAGCCCGCGCACCGCAACGAAGAGTAGCCCCCGCTCGCCGCAACTAGAGAAAGCCCGCACACAGCAACGAAGACCCAACACAGTCAAGATAAAGATAAGATTGGAGCTGATTTCTTTGATTTGCTTTGGTGCTTTCAAGGCAGGAAATGCTTTCAAATCATTTTCTGTGTGTAATCTGAATGCAGGTAAAGAATTCCTCAACTTGTCAGAATGCTAATTAAATGTAATAATAATTTGTGTAGCCTGCTGTGATACTAAAGTGGTTAATGACAGTCACTTGGGTTTCCAACCAGGAAGGGTTTGTTTTAATGCACATGTCTAATTTAAGAAGTTCACTACTTTATTATCACGTAATATTGTCATTTGCTTGAAATAGTGCAAAGCTAATAGTTGACTGATCACTCCTTAAGAATTTATGGTTTCTTATAAAATCAACAGAGAATCTATTTCCAAAGAAAGAAATATCAAAATTAAGTAATAATTTAAAAATTTATGGGGAAAGTATCTCAGGCAACTCATAACAATTCCTAGATGTTTTTTATTAGTCCATGATGTTTTCACAGTACGAAAGGCTCTAAATTTATAGATAAATGCTGGGCCTGCTACCTTAATATGTGAGTGTGGTTGCCCTGGATGCAGTGCAGAGGATACACAGAGGCGATAATTTCGTGCTCCAAGAGAATTAATGGTAGAAAGTTACACGATGCTCAAATAGCTCCTTCCTTAGGAAAAAGGAAACTATCCAGAAAGTCACACACCTAGCAGAATCTATTGGAACCTTGGGACTTAGATATTTTTATAATCCTATTTCTTTTTTTATAGAGCTTCAAAAAATCATCTTTGTTCAAAAAGAGGAAATATTTTCTTTACTACAAACGGACAGAACTTTTCTCATATTTTCACAAATGTCAGTGTTCTTCTATTTCAGGAATTAATTTAAAATGTTGTCATCAAATAAAAATTTCCATATTATTTTAAAATATTTCTTTTATTATTATCAAGTGTCAAAGGTAATCAAGGCTATTACTCTTGAGGCACAAAGCAGATGTTGACATAAGAATGCTCTTTGTCACTACCCCTTATTGTCGTATGCCATGGTGCCAGGCAGAATTGCTGAAATCCACCCCCCCCCACCAGTGATGTCTCACCCTAATCCCTGGAACCTATGACTATAATGAGATGTCCCTTCTTTAATTATGTTATATTATATGACACAATTGACAGTAAGATAGGGAGACTAACTAGATGAGCCTGATCTAATCATATGAGCCCTTAAAAGCAGAGACTTTTCTCTGGTAACAGAAGGGGAAGAGATTCAAAGTTCGAGAAGGGTTTGATACGCCATACTGATAGCCTGAATATGGAAAGAACCACGTGTCAAGGAAAGGGGACACCTCCACCTGAAAGATGGCAAGAAAATAAGCACCTACAATGACAAGGAAATGAATTCAGCCAACAACGAATGAGGCTGGTGGTAGATTATTCCCCAGAGTCCAACCTAGGAGACACCCAGACCTGTGAGCCAACTGACTGGCTCCAACTTCTCACTTACAGAATTGTGATATAATAAATGAATCTGGTTTTAAACAGAAAAAATAAATAAATAAATAAATAAATTTATTTTTAAAAAGTAGCTGAAGTAGAGATTAAAAAAAAAAAAAAGCAACCACAATACCCACAACAAAATAAGTCATCTTCACACCTGCCCACACCTACCTCAGTCTTGTGCCTACATTTGAGTATCTGAGGGTGAATAAATTTATTAATTGAAACACTTGCTGTGGGCCTGTTATGTACCAGGCACTGTTCTAGGTGCTGTGGATAAAAATATAAATGAGACTTTGTCTTCTAAGTGTCTGAAGAAGGTATTAGATTCATATACAATAGTTATGATAAGACAGAGTTTGGTAAATGTCACATGAGGGTAAAAAATAAGGAGTTTAGAGAACTTTAGATTACTTCTGGCTAGTGGTGAAAGGTGAGGGGCAGAGAATATTCCATTGCATAGGTGGAATTAGAACTGAGCCTTAAAGGGTTTGGACATAGAAGGCTGGGGAGGAAGGAGATTCCATGAAGTAGAAACTATGCAAACAGACATGGAAAAGAAATGTCCCTGGTTATCATTAGGTAAATATTAGTATTTGGTTTTTCTCTAGTGTACATTTTTGAAAGGGAGTATGACAATAAGAGCAGAAAGGTAAGTTGGATGAGATTAGTAGACAGTGTGTTAGCAGAAATTTTTGAGCAGAGTAGTAATATGAACGGAGATTTCTTTTAGGAAGATTAATTTGACAGTAGTGCATAGACTCAATTGTGAACAAAAGATATGGGAAGCAATGAAAACATCATACACGTCCATTTCAATAGCCCAATTTAGAGGCTAATGAAAACCAAAACTAGAGTAGTGGTGATTGATGGCCGTGGGATACAGTGTTGAGGAGGGAGAAAGTGACAGAGATTATAGAAATAGAATTGGCAGAATTTGAAAACTGATTGGATGTGGGAGTATAGGAAAGCTAGGAGAGAGGATAAGGTGGAATATCCAGGAGATGAATGCTAATGTGTAGTTATAATGCATAAGGGCGCTTGAGTGACAGGTTAAGATTACAGAGTTTGAGGAGCCATTAGCATATAGGTAAAATGGACACTGCAGAGCTTGCTGAGGGAGAATCTGGAGAAAGGGAAGAGGGTAAAAGGTATACACTGGGGAAATGCCTACATTCAGGAAAGAGTAAAGTAAACAAAAAGCAAAAGAAAAGCCAAATGAGGAAGAATCCAAAAAAGTAAAAGAACCAGAAAATACAGTGTTAGAGAAGCCCAGGAAGTTTCAAGAATTTAGGAGTGATAACAGACTAAAATGTTAAAACACGTTCAAAGTGAATAAGAATTTAGAAAAGACCACTGGGTTTGATAACAAAGAGATCATTACCAGTGACCTTAGAGAGAAGAATTTCAATAGGATAAAAAGATGACATACTATATATTATTTCACTTACCGTAATCTGCTTTGTATTAAAGCTAGTTGAATATGAACAACATGAAGCAGGTATTATGTCTTATTCATCTTTTTATCCCTCATGGTTCTTTGGACAAATAGAAGTTTCTCAATAAGCATTTACTGAATTAAACTCAATCAGCTTAAGTTGAATCTAATTGGATTCTACTACACTGCATTACATTACTCTACCCTAAGGAGCGATAATGAAGAGTGAGAAAGGAAGGCAACAAATAATAAGTGATTCTTTTAAAAATCTGAAGGTAGTGGTAATAAGACAAGAAGATAGAAAAAGAAAGGTTAACAATAATTTTGTTTATTTAAAGGTCTCATATTTGCCCTTGCTTCTAGGTACAGGACAAGAGTGTCTCTGAGGAAGAATTTGAAGGCAAGAGACGGAGGTATTGAGGGTACAAAGACACCAAGGAGAATGATCTAGGTGATGGTGATACATCTGTAAAAATTCATCCAGCTGTACATTTAAGACTTTTGGATTTGTGTACTTTATGTAAGTTATACCTCAATAAAAATAAATTCAAAAAAATTTAAAAAAGGATTGAGGATTGAGATTGAGGGCACAAGTGGAGGTTGCTAAATTTCCTCTGAAATAGTCAGGAAGCTATTGCTTACCAAATCTCAGATCTATACTTTTTCAATCTTAAAGGAAGTCATTTTAAAAATAAATAAAATTACTACGTGATATATGTGAGTCTTTTATTCTATAACTGAATGAAGACTATATACCATGGTTTATACTTTCTTTCTGCACATAGTGCCAACCCTCTATCTGGATGGACTCGGTAACTACTACTACATAAGGAGCAAACATAGATCTCAGCCACCTGCCATACCTTTCCCAAGGCAAGAAACTGTGTTTAGCACTAAGTTGTGGTTGTAGCGCTATATTGGGTGCTGATTAAAAACTTTAGAAGAATGAATATATCTAGGCCAAAGTGAGATAGAAACCAATGTTTACTAAAGAGGATTCCTTGGAACACTAGGTCCACAAGGAATCCTGAAAAAATATTCCACGGTTAAATAAGTTTGGAAAATACTACATACCATAACCTCCTCTTGGATATTTTATAGTATGAATTCACATGTTAAAGGCTGTAAGAAGTCATGCAGTAAAGATACCTTTTTAGCTTTATTCAGCCTAGCATTTTCCAAACTTACTTGACTATGAGAGCTTTATGTTCCCACATAACATTCATTGGATCCTATACAACCAATTTTCAACAGAATGCACTTTGAGAAATGCTAATTTAGACAATTCCATAGATGACAAGTCCACAGAAAATACCTGAGTGATGGATATCTAAGAGCCATCTCTAGCCCATGAGGATGATGTTATAGGGGACAAAAATAACACTATCCCAAACATATCTCTTGGTGCTATTTTCAGGGACTTAAAAGATACTGAACTGAATAGACCATTATTCTAACTCATGAAGATATTTATTATATTCTCAAGAAAGAAACTACAGAAGGAGGTTAGAGAAGAGAAGCAGAGATGGTAAAAGAGCTAAAAAGAGGGATTCATAAGAAGAAAGTAAAAGTGTTGGGATGACTCAATCTAGAGAAGAGATGGATAGCATATTAAATAACTACATTGAATTATAAATTTTCTTGTGGGTAGCAATCTCTATCACCTGAGATCAGAACAAGAACTAGTCTTACATTACAGAATGGAAGATTAAAATTAGATAAAAGAAAAAAACCCTGCTGACTGAAAAGGGTATAAAAATATTGGAAAAACTGATAATGAAGAGACAAAACCTTTCTGTATTGTCAGTCTGAGAGAGATTCTTATTTGTCATGGATGACATAAGTATGTTCTTGCTTGGATGCAAGAGGCTAGAAGTGATAGTCTCTGCACAATTAATATGTGCAGCTTCTTGGACTGTGACCTCCCATCATCCTTACTTGAATTTTCCCAACCATGAGTCAGCAATGGCTGCTCCCAGGATGGGAGTGAAATAACAGAGGCTGCTGAAGGCATGGTATACAGATGTGGAAGTGTCTTCACTCCAGTGCAGGAAATACAGGAAATACAGGGTCAGCACAGCTGAAGCAAAAAAAGAGAGACAAAACAAAATAGATGCATTAAAATGATTTATGGAGCAGAAGAACATTTGATATGGTCTTTGAAGTTGATCTTGACCTTCAATACTCCTATCAGTGAAGTGATGAGGGGTGATTGCTGGGCAGTAGAAGCAGGGCCCCTTGGAGTTGTGGGAGTGAATGGGGCTATGCTTAGTATACAAATGCAATACTCCTCCCTTCAGTCTATGTGTACACAGCATCATTTAGGTCAATCCAAAAGATAACATGGGGCTTCTAATATCCCTTCCTTCTCCTTCCCAGCAATGATATAATCCATAGACCTGAGGAACAGAAATGAAGAATGGAATGTCGATGATGAGAGTTTTTCCACCTATATTCTCATAGGCTGTGTTCTGATTTCCACTTGGCCTTTCTGTTCTTGGCCTGTATGAGTTAGTAGGTGAAATCCCATGAGGCATTTTTTGGAAGTCTTCCCCAAAGGAAAGGACCAATTGGATGAAGGTAGAAAGAGTAGATAAGGGAAATAAGTGCATATGAGACAGGCTGTTACAAACATGGGGTGAGAGTGAGTGGAGAAGAGTAGGACTCGGGGACACAAAATTACCTTTCATGCCATAATAGGAAAAGCGCTCACAGAATTCATTCACCACAATGAAGACAATACTCAGTGGATAGTTGGAGCCACAGATTTTCTAAGAAACAAAAAGGCAATGGTTCAAGCGTGAACTATATTTCCCTGTTTAAACCATTAGATTGTTCCACAACAGAAAAAAATCATTTATTTTAGGTTGCCATGATAGGTCATGTGAAACAATGGCCCCTGCTCTTCATGAAACAGCCAGTATCACATTAAAAGTGCTTGCATTGCTGATTTAGCAGTGAGAAGCCATTCTGAATATTACTTTTTTCCTCAATTCATTTAACATGAAACTGCTCAGGCATTCCTTGATACTAGACACCAGGACCTGTTCATCTTCCCACAAGTACTAAATGAAAAGCCTGGGGCTCTGGGTAGGAGAATAATCATACTTATTTTCAGGAACAGAACAAAGGGTTGGCCTCTGGAGCACTTGATGTCCAGGCAGTCACACTCAGATGTCAGTATCCTGCTTAGCTCCACTGTGCGGATTAAGCTTTCTGTTCCCACTTGCCCCATTCACTGTGCTGGGAGAAATCCTAGCAATATGAAGGCTTCCCATTCAGTGGCTACTGAAGCCAGGCACAGAGCCCAGTACAGATTCTTAAAGGTAAGACGATTGATCACCTTGACCTTGGGCAGAGAGTTCTTAAATCTTGTCAAATTAAGTGTCCATTCTTTCTATGAAAGAGAGATTCTATAACATTTTCATGCTAATCCTTTTGGGCATTAAAAGGACTACGCTATTTCATGCACTGTATCAGTCAGAATAAAAGGAACATCATGTTTTATTTCAAATCCCTACTCATTATGATAGCCCAGCCAATATGAGAGGGGGATGGAGATATGTGTCCTTGGTTCAATCGAATCTTATCATGAGATTTTTATTGCCTTTTCTTATTCATAAGATGTACATACATCTTTGTAAGCAGCCTCATATTCTTTGGGACCAGAAAACGTATAACTAAATAAATTAATGTATTCATTCTTTTATCCACATGGACATATAAAAACAACCCTCCAAAATATTAACATACATTAACGTATGATAAAAACTTGCTTGAAAGACAATATGAATTAGTCTTATTACCTTCCCAGCTCACAGCTCGAGAATCATGCAACCTGAAGTTTAGTTAACACATTTCTACTAGCTATGTAACACTGTCACTGGCTGTGTTAACATACTGATCCAGGCCATGTCACTACACTTGGCTTTATACTTCAGTTTTGTTATTCCAAAGAAACTACCACCTCTAGAATACTACTACAGCTACCTCTTTGCCTGTAGTAAGAATTCAGTAAATACTGGCTAGTATGTCTATATCCTCTCCATTTACAGGATTTTGATATGAGGATTGAATAAGAATTGGGAAGTGCTTTAACAAGTGTATAAAGTAAAACATTATTACTTCCTTGTTTCTCTGTCCTTTCTCCCACTGTAAACTGGAACACAGTAACAGAGACTAGATCTGTTCTAAAACTTCTCTTGGTGGTCAGCATAGATTCTGTGCACAGGGGAAACTAAGGGCTGAGATTTTTTTTGGTGAAGAAAACAATCACACACAGTTCTCCAGAAAGGAGTACTTGCCAAGTTTCCCTGGACATTCAAATTGCTTTTTTTGCACCCCAGAGAAACTCAGAATATACAATGAAATACAGCCAAGTCCTGGATACCAACTGAAGAACTCTGACTACCTCTTCCTGCTGCTTCCTCCCCTAAGTTAAAGGAAACTTCTGTTTAGGTTTGGTTTACAGGTTAATTCTAACTCCAAGAGAGAATAGTTTTTAATACTCTAACACAGCTCAGCATGAAGCTCCAGGGGCCAAGGAGGAGAACCAGAAGAGTAAGTCTGTTCCTACCAGAGACAGAACCGAATCTGAGGACTCACCGGAGATGGCTTCTTTGGAAAGCTGGGGGGTCGAGGTGGTACCTCTTCAGGGGAGACAGGTAAAAAAGGAGTTTCCTTGAACTCATTTTTCTGGAAGAGATTCATGGCTGGCTCCTTACTCTCTCTCTCTCTTCAAGCATTTGGCTTCGGTAGGCAGTTGGGACAGCTGCCAGGCTACTGTGAAAAGGGGGACTGGGAGGGGAAGAGGGGGTGGCTTCAGCAACTAGGTTTAACCCTGTGGGTGTCAGGCATCAGCAGCTGCCTGCAAAGCAGACAGCTATAGAAAAAGAAAGGATTGGGTCTCAGAGACTAGTTCAAAAGAATGTTTATGTCACAGGGAAGTGAGAATAACACATCATGGGATGAGACAGTATAATGCTGGAAAATTTCAAATGAGTGAAAATTAGTTAACACAATGCCTGGAGCATAGCCTAGAGTAGATTTTGAGATCGATTTCAGGGTAATAATAGCTACCATTTATCGCACACCTATTGTGGGGAAGGTTTATACACACATACACACACACACATATATATTATATCTACATGTTCTAATTCTTACTACTATCCCCATTTTATAGGAACTAATGTCTCAAGAGGTTATGTAATTTGTCCAAAGTCATGTGGCCAGTAAGTGGCAGAGCTGGAATTTTCACTATGCCACTACAGATTAGTATCAGTAATGCCTGTGGTCATTACTTAGGAATGGAAACTATGGAAATAAAAACATAGCAATGTAGGGGAAATGAAATGCATCGAAGAGGGAAAGTTATCTCCAAACAGAATTTGGAGAGATACAAAAAATGTTGATTTTTGGTTTTCAACATAATAAAGTTCAACTAGAAATGTCTTATAAGCAATTAAAGAGGTGGAGCTGAAGAAAACAAAAGGAAAGGGTTGGTGATGTACATTTGGGAATCATTCTTCTCCTTTGCTAAATTCATTCTCTGTGTTTTCATTTTTTTCACTTCAAAATGAATCCATCATTTCACTAGTAAATAAAATTTAATTTGTGTAAAAATTATGAGCCAGTTATTTTCTAGGAACCATTATAAACATCATATTTCTTAATTTTCAGTGAATGGACTCCCAAATGACTCCAGAATATAATATTTAGTTCTTATCAGAGGAGGAACAAGAACAGAGATGACAATGATAGATACATTTTAGACAGTATTATTTTTGCTAAGTTAAAGAGGTAAAAGAACAAGAGAGTACAGTGCCCATCTAGATATCAATCAAAAGAAAAAGGAAAAGAATGGCTAGAGAGCAATAAGAAAAATGAGGACTAAACGAAAAAAGAAGTCAGGAAACAGAAGAATGAATTATTTTATTTTAGAATATGAGAACCTATGACTCTATCCCTCATAAAATTCTTACATTACCTATTTGAGTTATTGACAAATAAGACCAGGAGAAACTCTATCCTTTCCTCCCTAAACTCCATCTTAGACTTTGACCATGTTTTCCCAGCTTCTATTCACTCCTCCTCCTGCTTCTCTTCCACCAACCTTTACCCAAAGAAGGGTCCAATTCATTTCTGTTTGTGACATTAATGATTAAGCTACAGTTATTCTTTCAGGAAGTACTGCCCTTTCTGACCTAGTTTGGTTAATGACTCTGGATACAAAACAAATGAACAGTCAAAACTTACTAGTCAAGTTAACCACTAGAGGCACAGATGCTTTTAAGATCTAATTATATCACTGGCGCCTCCTGCTCTGGCCTTGTACCTCTGGAATAGCATTTGATCTCTCAGAGCAGATGGAATAGCACCGGTAGGCAAGGCACCAATTCATTTGTGCTTATAGGTGCCCTAAATACCAGACTTTAGAGTATTGGCATTGGTTCTCTGATACTCGTTTGTTTAAGTGAAATTCTTCTTTTGATTATGGCAATACAATGCTAGCATTTATAAAATCGAATAGTATCAGAGATGGAAGGAATCTTAATCTTGTCCTACATAAACTAAACTTCCCAGATGCTAAAAATCACTTAGGGATATATATATTTACATATATATTTATATTTGTATATATACTTATAACTACAAATTTCCACAGCAATTCACACACACACCACACACAATTTACAGGCCTTTGCTTTGAAAAGTCTTATTCAATACATCTAAGTAGGTATCTAAGAACTTGTATTTTTAATAAGCATCTCTGGTAATTCTTATAATAGGGATTTGGTGAATACTGGTTTGAAATCCTTTTCCTAGTCTAGCCTGAAGAATATTACAGAAGAGCCTCCCAGCCTCCAAGACCTATTCTAGAACCTTTTCTATCTTATCAAGATGCCTCTTGTACACCATCATTTTTGCTAAGTTGAAATCAGATAGAAGGATAAAAGGGAAAAGATCAAAGAGAAAAGCAACTCCTGAATAGAAATGAGTACAAACTCCTGAAAGATAAAAAAAAATAGAGTGAAAGAATCTAAAATATCAGTGATAAGAGTAAAAAATATTTGTGACCTCAGTGATTATAACAGAAGAGAGTGATATTTTACAATCATGTACAGAAAGGAGGCTGAAAATGACAGATACTAATATAGTCAGAGAGAAGAGGCAAATATGAAATTAAAAGGGAACATGTGTTTAGCAAGGTGTATGAATACAAAATCATCACATAGAAATAAATTGTATTTAAATATCAGCAAAAACAAATAGAAAAGGGAATTTAAAACATTATACCAGCTCTAATAGCATAAAAAATACCTAGGAATAAATCTATTGAAAGATGTCTAAGACATCAATACTAACCACTCTAAAACATTATTGAAAGAAATTAAAGATCTAAATAAATGGACAGACATACCATGCTCATGATTTGGAAGACTCAGCAAAAATGTCAGTAATCCCCAAATCAATCTATAGTTGCAACACAAAATCCAACAGGTTTTGTGAGTGTAGAAAATGACAAGTTGATTTTTAAAATTCATATAGAGATACAAAAAGCAAAGAATAGCAAAGGCAATCTTGAAGAACAATAGTGGAGGATTTGCACTAACCAGTAGGAGACCTATTATAAAGCTACAGTAATTATAACAGAGTGGAACAGACACAAAGATAGATAAGGCAACCAATGCAACAGAACAGAGTTCAGAAAAAGACCCACACATATACTGAGGCATCAGTTATGACAAACGTGACACTGCAGTGCAGTGGGGGAAATGACGGTGTTTTCAACTAAAAAAACACCATCTAGATACTCATATGGAAAAAAATATGTTTACCCATGTTTTTATGCATGGTGTAAATCTATCTTACACCATGCATAAAAACCAATTCAATATAGATTACAGATCTAACTGTCAAAGTTTAAAAAATTAAAGCTTTTAGAGGAAAACATAAGAGAGCATCTTTACGACTGTGGATAAGCCAAGATTTCTTAAATAAGACATAAAATATGGTAACCATAAAAGAAAAAGAATTGATGTATGGGACAGTATTAAAATCAACTTCTTTGTTCACCAAAAGATACCATTAAGAGTAAAAAGACAACTCACAAAGTGGGAGAAAATACTCATATTACATATATTGTCAAAGAATTTGTGTCCAGACTATACAAATCACTTCAAAAATCAATAAAAAAAGGTTCACATTCAGATTTTTTAAGTCTTTTGCAATTATAAATAATACTGTAATAATAACCTTGCAAATAAGTCAAATGTATCTGTAGAATGAATTTCTAGAAGTGAGATTGCTGTGACAAAAATGTTTTTATAATTTTCAGAACTGCAGATTCATTCCCTTTTTTCTATTGAGTTGTTTGTCCCCTTCTTGTAAGTTTGTAAGATCTACCTTTATATCATTTATATTAAAGCTCTGCTACCCTCTATGTTGCAAATATTTTTTCTACTGATTTTGTTTATGGACTTTTAAAATTAAACGTAACTTAAAAGGCACAAATCTTAAGTGTAAAACTCCACTATTTTTTACATATGTGTAACTCACAAAACCACCACCCAGGTAAGATTATATATATTTGTAATAAATATTTACTTATAATAAATATTGGGTTGGCCAAAAAGTTCTTTAAGGTTTTTCCATACCATCTTACGGAAAAACCCAAATGAATTTTTTAGCCAACCCAATATAATAATATATATTGTATATTATACTACTCCTACGAATTGAGTCAGTCCCTTTGAAGAAGATTTCAACCTTTTTAGAATATATTTTTATAATATTTTTCCCATTCTTGAGTTGGTAATTTTGATTCATCTCTTAATAAACTGGAAATTACTAAAGTACTTATTACATGAATGATATGTGAATGATATAATTCCTGAATTCTGACATGTCTAAGAATGCCTTCTTGCCGAACTGTAGATGATATTTGATGAATACATAATTCATAGGTCACACTCATACCTTGTGCTGACGCAGCTTTACTAACTTTAGAGTTTTAGTGTAGTGTTATGGAATAGTTCAAAGCCCACTGATTTTTGTTCCTTTGTAGCCAACTTACTTTCGCGCTTATATTATCATCAGTTAGTGGATAAATAAACTATGGTACATCCTAACAATGTAATAATATTATTCAGTGCTAAAAAGAAATAAACTATCAAGGCATGCAAAAGACATGGAGGAAACTTAAGTGCATATTACTAGGTGAAAGAAGCCAATCTGAAAAGGATGCGTAATGTATGATTTCAATTATAAGATATTCTGGAAAAGGCAAAACTAAGGAGACAGTAAAAAGATCACTGATTACCAGGGGTTGGGGTGTGGAGGAATGAATTGGCAGAGCACAGGATTTTTAAGGCAGTGAAACTATCCTATATGATACTACAGTGGTAGATAAATATCATTGTACATTTATTAACACCCATAGAACATACAACACAAAGAGTGAACTCTAATGTGAACTATGGACTTTGGGTGATGGTGTGTGAATGTAGGTTCATCAATTACACACACAAAAAAAGGTACCACTCTGGGCAGGATGTTCATAGTTGGGGAGGTTGTGCATGTGTGGGAACAGGGAGTATATGAGAACTCTCTGTAGTTTCTGCTCAACTTTGCTGTGAAACTAAAACTGCTCTTAAAAATAAAGTTTATTAATTTAAAAAAAAAAACTTGCTGCTGGTTAGTGACTCTCAACTATAATATTTATCATTTCCCCCAAATTAAAAAATGTTATAGGTATAAATATTAATTATTTATCTCATTAACATAAATGCTTATTTTTACTCTCAAAAGCAAAATAAGAAAATGATTAAAAAGTATGAAAGAGATAAGAGAACATGATAAAATGTGTGAGAGATAAGAGAACAATTGTTTCATTAAAACAATTACTTAGCTTCACCTTTACCCTAAATTTTAGCTTAATTTTCAACCAAAATTTAAGGAATATCAGATAGAAAGGCTCAGAGATGTAATTAAAACCAGGACATTTATTATAAATCAACAGTTTTGCCATTCACAATTGAAAACAGCAGTGTGGTAAAACAGACCACTGAACCTGAACTTCAGAACACCTGATCTGCCACTTGTTAACAATATGTGGGCAAGTAACCTAACCTCTGAAGTTTGTTTTCGCATCTGTAAAACTTCCTAGGAGTTTTGTTAAGATTAAATGAAAACACATGAAAATGCTGGTACCCATAAAAGGTAAAAAATGTAACATCAACTGAAAATTCTGAATCAGATTAAATTTCTCTTATCATCAAAGTTAAGATACATTTTCCTCAGTCTTAGGAATTTTTATTCCTAATATAAAATAAATTGTCACATGTCTTATAAACTTTATACTTATAGCTGAATATTTCTTCAGTCATCACTGTCACTTCCTGATTCACTCAGCTGCAAATCATTTCCTAAAATAAAAAAAGGAAAACTGTAGTAATTGAATATTTAATATTTTAATATTTAATATTTTTGGATAACATAGATGTTTTACAAAATATAACCCCAAGGTGATCCTGTTTAGCCATCATTATGTCTTTAAATTATAGGATAAGCAATCTGATTATTAGTCACATCAGTAGCAACTCAAAGAATTACTATTACCTGTAAAGAAAAAATAAACCACCAATCTTCAGCACAGTTTTAGTGTCACTTGGCATCTACTGATATTTTAGTCTTCTTTCACATACCAACATCACCCTTCTTTTATACCACTGATTTAATTACATCAGGAAATGAGGAGAAAATGTGGTTCAGAAGATCAGACTATTTTGAAGAGTGAAAAAACGTATAATTTTTTACTTCAAATTCAGTCAAAGTCATTAAGTAGTATATGTTAAAGAGTACCTCATCATTGATTCTTTTGTAATTCATCCATGTTCTTACAGTCATGGAACTTACATTCCAGTGGGGGAGACAGACAATAAACAAATATATAATGTAATATTTATCCTAAGTAGGGATAAATATTACATTATTTAGATAGGTCTGGGGAGATTGATGAGAGATGCTATTTTAAATAGGGTAGTTAGGAATGCCTCCTCAAGGTGGGACATTAGAACAGAGATCCAAATGTAGAGAGAGAGTAATGAAAATACAGAGGTGGGGGAAAATGTCCAGGCTCAGGAAAAAGCAAATACAAATGCCCCAAGGCAGAAGCATGCTTCTTGTGTTCTCTGACAGCAAGAACACCCCTGTGGCTGGAGTGGAATGAATGAGGAAGAGAATGTAGGGAAATAGGTCAGAAAGATATCCAGAAGACCATGGTGTGTAGATCATGGAAAAAACTTTAGATTTTGTTTGAAATGTAATGGGAATTCAATTCACTGGAAAATTTTAAACAGGCAACTGACTTGAACACTATTGTATATCAGTGAATAGACTATAATGGTGTGGAGGAAACATGGAATCAGGGAGAACAGTTATGAGTCTATGCAGTTTCTCATGTCAGATATATCAGCTTTGAGAAAGACAAATACTGTATGACTTCACTTATATGTGGAATCTAAAAAACAAAACAAATGAACATATAAAAAGGAACAGAGTGACAAATACAGGGAACAAACAGGTGCCAGAGGGGAGGTGGATAGGGTGAGGAGAGAAATAGATGAGGTACAAACTTTCAGTTATAAAATAGTGACAAGTATGAAATGTACATTGTGGGGAGTATAGTCAGTAACTATGTAGTATCTTTGTATGGTGACAGATGGCAACTAGACTTATGGTAATCGCTTTGAAATGTACAGAAATATCAAATCACTATGCTGTGTACCAAGAACTAACATAGTGTTGTAGGTCAATTATACTTCAAAAACAAACAAACTCAGAGAAAAAGATCAGATCTGTGGCTACCATGAGTGGGGGGTTGGGGGGAGGGGAAATTAGATAAAAGGCAGTCAAAAGGTACAAACTTCCAGCTATAAGATAAATACTAGGGATGTAATGTATAACATGATAAAAATAATTAACACTGTTGTATGTTGTATATGAAAGTTGTTAAGAGAGTAAATCCTAAGAGTTCTTGTTGCAAGGAAAAAAATTTTTTCCTATTTCTTTAATGTTTTATGTATATGAGATGATGGATAGTCACTAAACCTATAGTGGTAATCATTTCAGGATGTATGTAGTTAAACAGTTGTACACTTTAAAATTATACAGTGCTGTATGTTAATTATATCTCAATAAAACTGGGGAAAAAAGAAGTAATATTGGCTTAGACTCAGGTGGTTCAGGTGAAGGTGGTGCTAAGTGGTCAGATTTATAATTTGCTTTGAAGATAGAGCTTACAGGACTATCAACAGTACTGGACTTAGTGCATGAGAGAAAGAGAAAAGTGAAGGATGACCCCCAAGATTTCTGGTCTAAACAACTGGATAAATGGTGGTATCATTTACTGAGATGAGAAAAGCCAAAGGAACAAGATTGTGTAAAAAAAAAATCACAAGTTCAATTTTTAACAAGGTACATTTGAAATACCTAGTAAATATTCAAGTATATATGGTATAGGCAATTGGATATACAAGTCTGAAGCTCAGGGTAGAGGCTACAGCCGCAAAAGATTTGGGAGTCATTGATTACAGGGGGTTTATTTGAAGCTATAGGATTGGATAAATCTTTTGGGTGGTAAATTACAATGGTTAACAAACTCTTGTATTTTTAAACTACTCCACAATCAACAAAAGCTGGCATATTTTGAAGTTAATATCCAATTTAAGATGCGTACTTTTTAGGCCATATATAAGCTGCTGTAAGATACCTCAGTCCACTGCATGAACTCCAGAACTAATTACGTCACTTGATAAAGAAGCCTGCTAAAGTTTCATTTGTGCATCTGGTTCACATGACCATTTTCTTATGTTCAAGGCTTAAGTTTCTACTTATTATACAACTATTGTATGGCATAAGAATGTTTATCTTGATGTGATGCCTGTAAAATGAGTTTCTCAAGTGATACAAACCCAAATGTCCTGAGTTCCGTTTTTCTTAATAGACTTCATACTACGGAGGTTATAAGCACAGCATTACCATGCTGTTGGTTGAAATGTTCAGTTTTGAAGATATGAGATTAGCCTTTGAATATGAGATGCTTAGTAAAGGAAATATGTTTTCAATCAAAATGGTAATTATGACTTGGAAAAAAGAGTATACCCATAGCAAATGCATTCAGATACCTAAACCAATGTTTCTCAATGAGAGCAATACTGCCCCCTAGGAGATGTTATAGAAATGTACGTGAGGGGTTGCTTGTCCCAGGGATTTGCAGATTGCTAGTGGCATTTAGTGAACAGGGAACTTAGGAATTTTAAATGTCTTGTAATGCAAGGACCAGTCGTAAACAATAAAGAACTCTTCTACATTCTGTAAAACTTTTGAAAGTCCAGTGGGATACTCATGTACTTGAGAGATCTGTTTATAATTTTAAGGTCAGAACTAATTGCATTTTTATAAACTAAAAGTATCCTTTTGCACAGATATAAAATTCTCTGAAATTTACAAGGATGCAACTATCATGTAAACTGAAAGAAGACTTTACTTTTATTTTGAGACATTTACAAAGATTTTTTTCAATTGTTTCTGAAAACACAGTGATATCTATGTTGCTCATTGGCTTTGGGTCAGCAATACAGCACCTCAAAACTTATCTGTGTACGCAGTTCTATGAATATGTATGTATATACCTTTCCAGTCCTTATTTTAACAAGATAAATAAAAAGAAAAATTATTGACATATGAGTTGAATATTGCCTTGCTTCCCTTAATTCCAAATATATTCATTAAAAGTAAGTGCAAACATATGGCACTTTGTTATGTTGTCTCACCAGGGCTGAACATTTACAAAGTAGAATATATATTACTTTATTATAAACTATTTTCATTTTGTCTTAATAGTACATTAATTATTTTCAAAGATGTATGTACCTAGATGATATTAAGCTATAAAATTCATTTCAGAATAGTAAAGGGGACTTAAATATATGTTATAAAAGAGGGTGTTGAGTCTGCTAAGGTTGAAAATGGGATGACTGCAGTAACAATAAAAAAGGGTTTATTTCCTCTTAGGAAACTTAAAGTTTGGATAAAATATATCAAGCAAAGAAATTCACTATTTTTTTAAAAGAAATTCCAAGTGGTTACTACTTGTATAACAAGATTGCTGCTGATTTTTCCATATCATTTTTGCATCCAAAATATTTCTAAATTCTTTTACTATTTCTATATTTGTGGATTCCTTTGGATTTTCTATGTAGACAATTACATTGTCTACAAATAAGGATCATTTTATTTCCTGTTTCCAATTCTTATTTTCATTTCTTTTACTTGTTTTACCACATTTTCTAGAACCTTCAGTACAACGTTGAATAGAAATCATGATATTAGTCCTCCTTGTCTTCTTCCTGACTTTAATGGAAATGCTTCTGGAGTCTCTACTAGTATAATGTTGGCAGTAGTTTTGTTCTTTGTGATTAACTTTTATAACGTTAAGGAAATTCCCTTATAATCAATCTTCAGTAAAAGTTTTAAAATTAATAAATACTGACTGTTGTCAAATTCAAATTTGTTGAAATGATCATACAGCTTTATTCCTGTAATCTGTTAATGTGGTAAATTATATTGATATCATTCCAGATATTGAACATTTCCTACATTTCTGTGATGAGCTTTACTTGGTCATGATTTAGCTTGCTTGTTTTAAGTACAGTGGTTATTCAATTTGCTAATATCTTATTTAGTAATTTTACATCCATGTTCTTAAGTGAAATTGGTCTATAATGCTTTTTGTCTTGTTCCTGTTCAGTTTTGATATTGAGATTACTCTAGAATTATAAATGAACTGGGTTGCTTACCCTACTCTTCTATTCTCTGAAACAGTTTGTAGAAGATAAGAATTGTTTGTTCCTTGAAGATCTGCTAAAATTCATCTGTAAAATTATCTTCAATTTTCTAGCATCTTGGGGATATGGAGATAGGATGAAGGAGGAAGAGATGTTAATTGTTAATGGTTTCTTCAGACTTTCCACTTCTTTTTGAGTCAGATTTGGTAAATTATACTTTTTCCTAGAAAATCATCCATTTTTATGCCAAATTTACTGGGATAAAATTTTTGTAAAGTTTCCATAATTAAAAAAATAAAAACATACCATAATTTTAACCACTTTTTCATTCCTAATACTGTGTTTTACTCTTTTCTTCTTCATCAGCCCTAGTTACAGGTTGGTCTTCTTATAAGTTTTCAAAGAAATAACTTATAGTCTTGTTGATTCTCTAATGTTTCTTTGCTATCTATTATACTAATTTCAATTCTAATCTATAATACTTCTCTTTCCTGCTTTAAGATCTTATTGTTCTTCTAGTTCCTAAAGGTGAAACTTTCACACATTTATTTTCAATTTTTTTTAAAAAAGAACATTTTGAGGCTACAAATTTACCTCTATCATTTTGGTTTCACCCCAAAATTGTTGAGATATTTCTGATATTGCTTAATTATAAATATTTTATAATTTCATTGTAATTTCCTTTTAACGTGTAAATCACTAGGTATGTGCTCCAAAGTTTCTAAGCATGTATTTTAAACTATTTTTTGTTATTTATTTATATTCTCATTGTTTTATAGTCATGTGATATGATCAATAAAATATGAATTCTTTTAAATGTGTTATTTCATTTGTCCTAGTAGAAAGTAATTTCCATAAATGGTTTTTATTTATATTCTTAAAAGAATGCCTGCTTCTCATTTTTAGATTGTAAGATTCTACGTATTTACTGTTAGAACGGGCATGTTCAGCCTCCCAAGCAATAGAAATAAAAACAAAAACAAATGGGAGCTAATCAAACTTACAAGCTTTTGCACAGCAAAAGAAACCATAAACAAAACAAAAAGACAACCTACAGAATGGGAGAAAATATTTGCAAATGATGCAACTGACAAGGGCTTAATTTCCAAAATATACAAACAGCTCATATGACTGGCAAGGGCTTAATCTCTAAAACATACAAACAGCTCATACAACTTGACAACAAAAAGACAAACAACCCAATCGAAAAATGGGCAGAAGACCTAAAGAGACATTTCTCCAAAGAAGAAATACAAATGGCTAATAGGTACATGAAAAGATGCTCAACACCACTAATTATTAGAGAAATGCAAATCAAAACTACAATGAGGTACCACTTCTCACTGGTCAGAATGGCCATCACTAAAAAGTCTACAAATAAAAAATGCTGGAGAGGGTGTGGAGAAAAGGGAACCCTTCTACACTGTTGGTGGGAATGTAAGTTGGTATAGCTACTGTGGAAAACAGTATGGAGGTTCATCAGAAAACTAAAAATATAATTACCATATGATCCAGCAATCCCACTCCTGGGCATATATCCAGACAAAACTATAATTCAAAAAGATGCATGCACCCCTGTGTTCATAGCAACACTATTCACAATAGCCAAGACATGGAAACAACCTAAATGCCCATCTACAGATGAATGGATAAAGAAGATGTGGTACATATATACATATATACAATGGAATACTACTCAGCCATAGAAAAGAACGAAATAATGCCATTTGCAGCAACATGGAAGCAACTAGAGATTATCATACTAAGTGAAGTAAGTCAGAAAGAGAAAGACAAATACCATACGATATCACTTATATGTGGAATCTAAAAGATGACACAAATGAACCTATCTATGAAACAGAAACAGAGTCAGGTACAGAGAATAGACTGGTGGCTGCCAAGGGGGAGGGTGGTAGAAGAGGGTTGGATTGGGAGTTTGGGATTAGCAGATGGAAACTGGTATATATAGAATGGGTAAACAACAAGGTCCTACTGTATAGCACAGGGAACTATATTCAATATCCTGTGATAATGGAAAAGAATATGAAAAAGAATGTATATAAATAAATATATATATATAACTGAGTCACTTTGCTGTATAGCAGTAATTAACACAACATTGTAATTCAACTATACTGCAATAAAAATAAATTTTAAAAAAGGTATAAAAAAGAAAAAATAAATGTGAACACAGACACACAGAGAAGGAAGACAGAGATCAAGTTTGGAGCACTGTGTCTACAAGCCAAGGAACACCAAGGATTGCCAGCAACCACCAGAAGCTAGGAGAGTCACAAAACAGATTCTTTTTCAGATCCTCTAGAAGAAATCAACCCTTCTGACACTTTCATTTTAACTCCTGGACTCCAGAACTGTGAGAGAATACATTTCTGTTGTTTTAAATCACCTAGTTCGTGATATTTCCTAGCATCCCTAGAAAAGTATCACAGTGTAGTTCCTTCCATTTGTTTGTGCTCTTGCAAAAAATAAATTGCTTCCTATGACCAATTTTAATTTACATAAATGACACTGTGCTGTGGACCAAAAAAAAAAAAAGAAAAAAGATAGAATTTATTATATTAAAAAAAAGGGCATGTTAATTGTGTTGTTCAAAGATTTTATACCCTTACTAAATTCTGTATCCTTGATTACAGATACATTAAAGCTACCATTACAATAGACTTGTCAATTTCCCCTACTTCTGTCAATTTTTGTTTTATATATACAAATACACATATGTAACTACATTTTAAAATATGTAGTTACATACATTGTGAAGGTATATTATTATGGGCATACAAATTCATTACTGTTTATCCTCCTAGTATTTGTCATTATTTGGCCATTCAAGAAATCAGATGCTATAATTTCACTTCTCAAGTTATAAATAATAGCACTAAATACATAAATATCTGGAAGTTCAAAAGACCTTTCCTAGTCCCTAATTAACACATAGTTTTACACTACCATAACGACAACCACAGTTTTACTCTACCACCCATGCTTGGCTCCTCCCTTATTTACTTCTGTTATTAAGTTAGAGCAAGTCGGTCTTTCCTAGATATTTACTTTACCGTTAAAATTAACACAGTGAGATTAGTTTTAAATATACAGAAAGTCCCATTCTCCCCCAGAGAGTATCAACCTGCATGCCTTTATCAAAAAGAATTTACTGAGCATCTACTACGTATCAGGTACTGTGCCAGGTGCTAGTATTCAGTGATAAGCAAAATAAGCAAGATCACTGCCCTCCTGGAGCTTATACTTTAGAAGAGAACAAATCAAATAAATATAAATTTATAAATGATAATTGATATAAAGAAGATATTGCTCTGAAGGTCTATAACAAGGGGGATTTCATCTTTTCATAAAGGTCAAGAAAGGCTTTCTTGACAAAGTATATATAAAACTACAATCTAAAGGAGAAAAAGTTAACTACATGAAAAGAAAGAACTATTTCTAGCTGAATGGACAGTACGGGTATAGTCCCTGAGGTAGGCAAAAGTATTTGAGTATGGTGACAAAAAGAAGGAAAATGTTGCTAGAACAGAAAGGGCAAGACTCTTACGTTAAAATGTTTTGTCTCTATCCTAAAAGAAATTATAAGCTATTGTAAAGTTTAAAGTAGGAGAGACAAATAATACTTGAATTATGAAAAGATCAATATGGCCGCAATGTACTTAGTAGATCAAAAATGGGTTTGAGTAGATAAGTGGTGAACCAGTTAGAAAGTCATTGCATTGTTAAAGCAAGAAATAATGGTAAGTTTAACTAGAGTGATAGTGGTGGAGATGCAGAAAAGTAGATGACTTTGAGATTAAGAAGGTAATATAAACAGGACTTGGTGAAGGTGAAGGATTGACTATACTGTAAAGAGGGAGAGAAACTCAACCCTAGAATACAATCACTTCTGGTTTGCATAATTAGATGATTCCTGCCTTTCACTAGGAAGAAACATAGTGAAATATTATAAATTGGTTTTGGACAGGGTGAATTTGAAATGCCTTTTAATATGAGATGTGTTGGACTTATGTGTCTAGAGCTCAGAGGTATGGGTCAGAGATGCAAATTTACAAGTTATCTATATATAAGTATTGAGTGCAACAGAAATATGGAGATTATCTACGGAAAGAATATAGAATAAAACAAAAAAAGGACCTAGAATTAAGCCTTGCAGAACCCCAGCTCTAATGACTGAGTAAAAGCTTATAAACTAGCAAAGAAGAGACAGAAAAGTACCTAGAAAGGTAGGAGAAAAGCCAATAGGACGTTATGTTACAGAGTCAAAAGGAAATGAATAATTCAATAAGAAGGTAATAGTTGAGATGGCAGACAGCAGAAGCAAGAAGAATGACAATTCTGCAGCCTGTGGAACGAAAACCACATTCACAGAAAGATAGACAAAATGAAAAGGAAGAGGACTATGTACCAGATAAAGGAACAAGATAAAACCCCAGAAAAACAACTAAATGAAGTGGAGATAGGCAACCTTCCAGAAAAAGAATTCAGAATAATGATAGTGAAGATGATCCAGGACCCTGGAAAAAGAATGGAGGCAAAGATCAAGAAGATGCAAGAAATGTTTGACAAAGACCTAGAAGAATTAAAGAACAAGCACCTAGAAAAATTAAAGAACAAATAAACAGAGATGAACAATACTATAACTGAAATGAAAAATCCACTAGAAGGAATCAATAGCAGAATAACTGAGGCAGAAGAATGGATAAGTGACCTGGAGGACAAAATGGTGGAATTCACAGCTGCGGAACAAAATAAAGAAAAAAGAATGAAAAGAAATGAACACAGCCTAAGAAACTTCTGGGACAACATTAAACGCAACAACATTCACATTATAGGGGTCCCAGAAGGAGACAAGAAAGAGAAAGGACTCGAGAGAATATCTGAAGAGATTATAGTTGAAAACTTCCCTAACATGGGAAAGGAAATAGCCACCGAAGTCCAGGAAGTGCAGAGAGTCCCAGGCAGGATAAACCCAAGGAGAAATACACCGAGACACAGAGTAATCAAAATGACAAAAATTAAAGACAAAGAAAAATTACTGAAAGCAACAAGGGAAAAACTACAATAACATACAAGGGAACTCCCATAAGGTTAACAGCTGATTTCTCAGCAGAAACTCTACTAGCTAGAAGGGAGTGGCATGATATATTTAAAGTGATGAAAGGAAAGAAACTACAACCAAGATTACTTTACCACGCAAGGATCTCATTCAGATTTGACACAGAAATCAAAAGGTTTATAGACAAGCAAACACTAACAGAATTCAGCACCACCAAACCAGGTCTACAACAAATGCTAAAGGAACTTCTCTAAGTGGGAAACACAAGAGAAGAAAAGGATGCACAAAAACAAACCCATAACCATGAAGAAAATGGTAATAGGAACATACATAGCGATAATTACCTTAAACGTGAACGGATTAAATGCTCCAACCAAAAGACACAGGCTCACTGAATGGATACGAAAACAAGACCTGTATATATGCTGTCTACAAGAGACCCACTTCAGACCTAGGGACACATACAGACTGAAAGTGAGGGGATGGAAAAAGATATTCCATGCAAATGGAAATCAAGAGAAAGGTGTAGTAGCAATACTCATATCAGATAAAATAGACTTTCAAACAAAGAATGTTACAAGAGACAAGGAAGGACACTACATAATGATCAAGGGATCAATCCAAGAAGAAGATATAACAATTATAAATATATATACACCCAACATAGGAGCACCTCAATACATATGGCAACTGCTAACAGCTATAAAAGAGAAAATCGACAGTAACACAATAATAGTGGGGGACTTTAACACCTCACTTACACCAATGGACAGATCCTCCAGACAGAAAATTAATAAGGAAACACAAGCTTTAAATGACACAATAGACCAGATAGATTTAATTGATATTTATAGGACATTACATCCAAAACAGCAGATTACACTTTCTTCTCAAGTGCACATGGAACATTCTCCAGGATAGATAACATCTTGGGTCAAAAGACAAGCCTTAGTAAATTTAAGAAAATTGAAATCATAACAAAGCGTCTTTTCTGACCACAACACTATGAGATTAGAAATCAATCACAGGGAAAAAAATGTAAAAAACACAAACTCATGGAGGCTAAACAATACGTTACTAAGTAACCAAGAGATCACTGAAGAAATCAAAGAGGAAATCAAGAAATATCTAGAGACAAATAACAATGAAAACACGATGATCCAAAACCTATGGGATGCAGCAAAAGCAGTTCTAAGAGGGAAGTTTACAGCAATACAATCCTACCTCAAGAAACAAGAAAAATCTCAAATAAACAATCTAACCTTAAAACCTAAAGAAACTAGAGAAAGAAGAACAAATAAAACCCAAAGTTAGTACAAGGAAAGAAATCATAAAGATTAGAGCGGAAATAAATGAAATAGAAACAAAGAAAACAATAGCAAAGATCAATAAAACTAAAAGCTGGTTCTTTGAAAAGATAAACAAAACTGATAAACTTTTAGCCAGACTCATCAAGAAAAAGAGGGAGAGGACTCAAATCAATACAATTAGAAATGAAAAAGAAGAAGTTACAATGGACACCGCAGAAATACAAAGCATCATAAGAGACTACTACAAGCAACTCTATGCCAATAAAATGGACAACCTGGAAGAAATGGACAAATTCTTAGAAAGGTATAACCTTCCTAGACTGAACTAGGAAGAAATAGAAACTATGAACAGACCAATCACAAGTAATGAAATTGAAACTGTGATTAAAAGTCTTCCAACAAACAAAAGTCCAGGACCAGATGGCTTCACAGGTGAATTCTATCAAACATTTAGAGAAGAGCTAACACCCATCCTTCTCAAACTCTTCCAAAAAAATTGCAGAGGAAGGAACACTCCCAAATTCATTCTATAAGGCCACCATCACCCTGATACCAAAAACAGACAAAGATACTACAAAAAAAGAAAATTACAGACCAATATCACTGATGAATACAGACGCAAAAATCCTCAACAAAATACTAGCAAACAGAACCCAACAACACATTAAAAGCATCATACACCATGATCAAGTGTGGTTTATCCCAGGGATGCAAGGATTCTTCAGTGTATGCAAATCAATCAATGTGATACACCATATTAACAAATTGAAGAATAAAAACCATATGATCATCACAATAGATGCAGAAAAAGCTTTTGACAAAATTCAACACCCATTTATGATAAAAACTGTCCAGACAGATCATCCAAAATGAAAATAAATAAGGAAACACAAGCTGTAAATGATACATTAAACAAGATGGACTTAATTGATATTTATAGGACATTCCACCCAAAAACAACAGAATACACATTTTTCTCAAGTGCTCATGGAACATTCTCCAGGATAGATCATATCTTGGGTCACAAATCAAGCCTTGGTAAATTTAAGAAAATTGAAATTGTATCAAGTATCTTTTCCGACCACAACGCTATGAGACTAGATATCAATTACAGGAAAATATCTGTAAAAAATACAAACACATGGAGGCTACACAATACACTACTTAATAACGAAGTGATCACTGAAGAAATCAATGGGGAAATCAAAAAATACCTAGAAACAAATGACAATGGAGACACGATGACCCAAAACCTATGGGATGCAGCAGAAGCAGTTCTAAGAGGGAAGTTTATAGCAATACAATCCTACCTCAAGAAACAAGAAACATCTTGAATAAACAACCTAACCTTGCACCTAAAGCAATTAGAGAAAGAAGAGCAAAAAAACCCCAAAGCTAGCAAAAGGAAAGAAATCATAAAGATCAGATCAGAAATAAATGAAAAAGAAATGAAGGAAACAATAGCAAAAATCAATGAAACTAAAAGCTGGTTCTTCAAGAAGATAAACAAAATTGATAAACCATTAGCCAGACTCATCAAGAGAAAAAGGGAGAAGACTCAATTCAATAGAATTAGAAATGAAAAAGGAGAAGTAACCACTGACACTGCAGAAATACAAACGATCATGAGAGATTACTACAAGCAACTCTATGCCAATAAAATGGACAACCTGGAAGAAATGGACAGATTCTTAGAAATGCACAACCTACCGAGACTGAACCAGGAAGAAATAGAAAATATGAACAGACCAATCACAAGCACTGAAGTTGAAACTGTGATTAAAAATCTTCCAACAAACAAAAGCCCAGGACCAGATGGCTTCACAGGCGAATTCTATCAACATTTAGAGAAGAGCTAACACCTATCCTTCTCAAACTCTTTCAAAATATTGCAGAGGGAGGAACACTCCCCAACTCATTCTACGAGGCCACGATCACCCTGATACCAAAACCAGACAAAGATGTCACAAAGAAAGAAAACTACAGGCCAATATCACTGATGAACATAGATGCAAAAATCCTCAACAAAATACTAGCAAACAGAATCCAACAGCACATTAAAAGGATTATACACCATGATCAAGTGGGGTTTATTCCAGGAATGCAAGGATTCTTCAATATACGCAAATCAATCAACGTGATACATCATATTAACAAATTGAAGGAGAAAAACCATATGATCATCTCAATAGATGCAGAGAAAGCTTTCGACAAAATTCAACACCCATTTATGATAAAAGCCCTGCAGAAAGTAGGCATAGAGGGAACTTTCCTCAACGTAATAAAGGCCATATATGACAAACCCACAGCCAACATTGTCCTCAATGGTGAAAAACTGAAACTTTTGAACACAAAACTGAAAGTTTGAACACAAAAGGAACACAAATTGGAAAAGAAGTAAAGCTGTCACTGTTTGCAGATGACATGATACTATACACAGAGAATCCTAAAGATGCCACCAGAAAACTACTAGAACTAATCAATGAATTTGGTAAAGTTGCAGGATACAAAATTAATGTACAGAAATCTCTTGCATTCCTATACACTAATGATGAAAAATGTGAAAGAGAAATTAAGGAAACACTCCCATTTACCACTGCAACAAAAAGAATAAAATACCTAGGAATAAACCTACCTAGGGAAGTAAAAGACCTGTACTCAGAAAACTATAAGACACTGATGAAAGCAATCAAAGATGACACAAACAGATGGAGAGATATACCATGTTCTTGGATTGGAAGAATCAATATTATGAAAATGACTATACTACCCAAAGCAATCTACAGATTCAGTGCAATCCCTATCAAATTACCAGTGGCATTCTTTACAGAACTAGAACAAAAAATCTTAAAATTTGTATGGAGACACAAAAGACCCCGAGTAGCCAAAGCAGTCTTGAGGGAAAAAAACGGAGCTGGAGGAATCAGACTCCCTGACTTCAGACTATACTACAAAGCTACAGTAATCAATACAATATGGTGCTGGCACAAAAACATGAAGATAGATCAATGGAACAGGATAGAAAGCCCAGAGATAAACCCATGCACCTATGGTCAACTAATCTATGACAAAGGAGGCAAGGATATACAATAGAGAAAAGACAGTCTCTTCAATAAGTGGTGCTGGGAAAACTGGGCAGCTGCATGTAAAAGAATGAAATTAGAACACTCCCTAACACCATACACAAAAATAAACTCAAAATGGATTAAAGACCTAAATGTAAGACCAGACACTATAAAACTCTTAGAGGAAAACATAGGCAGAACACTCTTTGATATAAATCACAGCAAGACCTTTTTTGACCCACCTCCTAGAGTAATGGAAAGAAAAACAAAAATAAACACATGGGACCTAATGAAACTTAAAAGCTTTTGCACAGCAAAGGAAACTATAAAGAAAACGCAAAGACAACCCTCAGAATGGGAGAAAATATTTGCAAACGAATCAACGGACAAAGGATTAATCTCCAAAATATATAAACAGTTCATGTAGCTCAATATTAGAATAACAAACAACCCAATCCAAAAATGTGCAGAAGACCTAAATAGACATTTCTCCAAAGAAGACATATAGATGGCCAAGAGGCACATGAAAAGCTGCTCAACATCACTAACTATCAGATAAATGCAAATCAAAACTACAATGAGATATCACCTCACACTGGTTAGAATGGGCATCATCAGAAAATCTACAAACAGCAAATGCTGGAGAGGGTGTGGAGAAAAGGGAACCCTCTTGCACTGTTGGTGGGAATGTAAATTGATACAGCCACTAGGGAGAACAGTATGGAGGTTCCTTAAAAAACTAAAAATAGAATTACCATATGACCCAGCAATCCCACTACTGGGCGTATTCCCAGAGAAAACCATAATTCAAAATGACATATGCACCCCAATGTTCATTGCAGCACTATTTACAATAGCCAGGTCATGGAAGCAACCTAAATGCCCACTGACAGACGAATGGATAAAGATGTGGTACATATATACAATAGAATATTACTCAGCCATAAAAAGGAACGAAATTGGGTCATTTGTAGAGACGTGGATGGAACTAGAGATTGTCATACAGAGTGTAGTAAGTCAGAAAGAGAAAAACAAATATCATATATTAACGCATGTATGTGGAGTCTAGAAAAATGGTACAGATGAACCAGTTTGCAAGGCAGAAATAGACACAGATTTAGAGAACAAACATATGGACACCAAGGGGAGGAAGTGCTGGGGGGGTGCTGGGGGGATGAATTGGGAGATTGGGATTGACATATATACACTGATATGTAAAAAATAGGTAACTAATAAGAAAAAAATAAATTAAAAAAAAAGAAGGTAATGGTTAATACTGTCAAATGAATAAAAAAGAAGTCTTTCTCTGTATGCAAATTTTAGACCATAATCAGTATGGCTCCACTGTGAATTCTTACTTTTCCAATTACTCATGCTTATGTATACTTACTTAAAGTATTCATCAGAAGGCCACTGCTGTCATGATGTTTATTATGACCGGCCACTATCTCAGGAATCCTGCACTGTGGCATGGTAGACATGGTAGGATGTTTTGAGACATAATTCCCTGGATCAGAAGGAGAGGATCTGCACTCTTCATCTTCTGAATCACTAGAACTATCCTCACTGCTTGAAGATGATGAACTTTTGGAATCTGATGAACTATCACAACTACTCATCTGGTCCATTAGACTAGCTTCTGCCTTCAGTTCTGAAAATAAAACAGAAGTTAATAGTTAGCTTAAATAAATATTAACTATAAATATTAAATAAATATAATAAAATTTGAATGTATCAGTTTCTAACAAACTTGAAGGGTAATAAGTAAGACTAAACATACATTTACAGATTTAAAGCATTTTATTTAAAAAGCTCCTCTACTAGTACAAAATGAAAAGTAAAATCCCTCTTACCCCCTCCTCAAGTCCCTTTAATCCTACTCTCCAGGAATAATCACTCCTAACACTTTCTTGTGACCATATATGTTTTAAAATTCTGCTTGGAAACTGGCATTTTAGATTTTGACACCAACTCACCTACTGTTAGAGCCTGAGTGTGGTCTTTGTTACTAACCAACCAAGAGTTTAAAAAAAAAATGTCAGGACTTCCCTGGTGGTGCAGTGGTTAAGAATCCGCCTGCCAATGCAGGGGACACGGGTTCAAGCCCTGGTCTGGGAAGATCCCACATGCCGTGGAGCAACTAAGCCCGTGCGCCACAACTACTAAGCCTGCTCTCTAGATCCTGCAAGTCACAACTACTGAGCGTGCATGCCACAACTACTGAAGTCTGCACACCGCAACAAGAGAAGCCACCGCAATGAGAAGCCTGTGCACTGCAACGAAGAGTAGCCCCCGCCCGCCCCAACTAGAGAAAGCCTGCGCGGAGCAGCAAAGACCCAATGCAGCCAAAATAAATAAATTAATTAATTAATTAATTTTTTTAAAGTCAACTTTTCTGGCAAAAATTGCATCCCTGAACCCAAACCTTTCTTTCCCAGCTCTTCTCTGGCAGTCCTTCTTTCTCCCTGTCCTATGTCTGGACAACATATACACATAGTTCATGGACGCCCCAAAAAATAAAATAAAAAGCTCCTCTGCTATCAAGCCGAGCTATATTCAATGTTGGGATTATGAAAAGTAAAAGACATAGGCAATATCTAAACTTAAATACTATATTTACTTATGCCATTATACTTAATTACCCATGTAACTCAAATAAAATACAAAAAAGAATGTGAACGTTTTAAATTGTAAAAATTGAAATCTGTTTTGTTAGAAACCGTCCTCCAATTCTTTTCTTATTCCCCCAATATATGTAATGCAACACAATACATAGAGATGAATTTTTTCAGTTTTACTGAGGTATAATTGGCAAAAAACTTGCACATATCAAAAGTGTACAACATGATGCTTTGATATACATATACATTGTGAAATGATTACCATAATCAAGTTAATTAACACATAATCTCACATAGTTGCCATTTTGTGTGTGTGTTTGTGTGTGTTTGTGTATTGTGTTAGAAACGCTTGTCTTGACTAGCCTGCTGTTGTTGGATACCTCTTTCAATCTGGGGGAAGAATAAGCCTATCTGAGACGCCTTCTGTAACTAAGCTGGAGTCAGGACATGCTGGGCCTGAATTGTCATCTTCTGAAGGGAGAGGTTATAAGATGCCCTGAATAAGCTGTTCTTCTAGTGCTTCCTTGGGTCCCTAACCAGATTACCTTCCTCTTTCCATCTTTCAGAGTTCTCCTTTGATTCTCTTTTGCATTATTTCCAGGGTTTATAGTTTTACTTAGTGGGGAGAAGCAGAAATAGATAAGCCTATGTCATCTTGTTCCACAATACATTTTAAGAGACTGAACTTACACAGAGTATGTTCTCTATCAAAACAAAATAATTTAAAATTTATAAATGGAACCTAGATAATATTCAAGTAGTTGAGAACTAAACACACTTCTAAGAAACCCATGGGTCAAATACGAAATCAAAAAGATTTCAGAAAATACTTCTAATTGAATGAAAATAAAAACACAACTTATCAAAATCTGTGGAATACAACTAAAGCACAGCTTGGAGAGAAATTTGAAACATTAAATGATTATACTGGGGGGAAAAAGGAAGTCTCAATTAAATGAATTAAGCTGTACCTTAAGAAGTTAGAGAAAGAAGAGCAAATTAAAACTAAAGTAAGCAGAAGGAAAAAAAATAGCAAAAGCACAAAACAAGAAAGACAACAGAAAAAAAAGTGAAAATAAATGAAACATAAATTGACTGCTTGAGATAAATAATGTTGATCAAACTCAACCAGGTTTATCAAGAAAAAAAAGATACTAGATATAAATTACTAATATCCGGAGTGAAAGAGGTGATAGCACTACAGATCTTACAGCATTAAATGAATAGAAAGGAACACTGTGAACTACTTTATGTCCACAAACTCAATAAATTAGATGAAATGGATCAATTCCTTGAAAGGCACAAACTACTAAAGTTCACTCAAGAAGAAACAGATAACCGGAATATCCACAAATCTTCCAAAAAAAACTAAGTTGTAGTTAAAACCCTCCCCACACCCTACACACAGATCACCAGTGACAGATGACTTCACTAGTGAATTCTACCAGTTATTTAAGGAAGAAATAATATCAGTTTGATACAAATGCTTCTGTATAATTAAAAAGGAAGAAATACTTTCCAATTCATTCCTTAGGGCCAGAATTACATATACAAAATCCAACAAAGACATTACCAGAAAAAAAAATATCCCTTATGAACAGACACAAAATTTTTAAAGAAAATTTTACCAAATCACATTTAATAATATATAACAGTGGTTTTCAACCAGCTATGATTTTGTCACCCAGGGAGACATCCAGCAATCTGGAGACATTTTTGGTTGTCACAACTGGGGGCAAGTGGTGATACTAGCATCTAGTGGGTAGAAGCTAGAGACGCTGCTAAACATCCTACAATGCATAAAACAGCCCCTGACAAAGAACCATCCAACTCCAAATGCCACTATTGCTGAGGTTAAGAAATGTCCTATATTAAAAGGACAATACATCATGATTAAGTGGGGTTTTCCAAGGAATATAAACTTCCAAAAATCAATCCATATAATTCACTATATTAAAAACTGAAAAATAAAAGCCATCTCAAAACAGCAGAAATTTCAACAGTGATTCTTGATAAAAACTCAGCAAAATAGAAATAGAAGTTAACCTTATGAAGGACATCTAGGAAAAGCTTACAGCTGAAATCATACATAATTGTAAGGGACTGAATATTTTCCCTCCAGCATCAGAAACAAGAGGTTTTCCACTTTGACCGCCTCTAGTCAACGTTGTATTGAAGGTTCTAATTGGTGCCGTAAGTCATGAAAAAGAAATAAAAGCCATCCAGATTGGAAAGGAAGAGGTGAAATTGTCATTATTTACAGATAACGTGATTGTCTATGTAGAAAAGCTGATGGTATCTACAATAATGCTCTAGAATAGTGAGGTTAGCAAGGTTAAATATACAGGGACAATATACAAAAATCGGTTTTATTTCTATGTACTAGCAATGAGCAATTAGAAATTAAAATCATATAAACAAGAGCATTTATAATAGCTTCGGAAAATTAAATAATTATTAAAAAATTAAATAATTATAGATAATTCTGACAAAATATTTGAAGGACCTGTATGTTGAAAACCATAAAGCATTTCTGAGAGAAATTAAAGATCTAAATAAATGGAGAGAGATACAGTGTTCATGGGTCAGAAGACTCAATATTGTTAAGATGCCAATTTTACCCAAATTGATCTATGGATTCAATGCAATCCCAATAAAAATTTCAACAGGCTCTTTAAGAAATTGAGAAGCTAATTCTAAAATTCACGTGAAAATGGAAGAGTCCTAGAATATGCAAAACAACTTTGTAAGAGAAGAACAAAGTTGTAGGACTAAAATTTCCTGGTTTCAAGACTTATATAAAGCTAAATTATCAAGACAATATGGTGTTGCCATAAAGATAAACAAATAGATCAACATATCAGAATAAAGAGTCCAGAAATAGACACACACAATATGGACAACTGATTTGTTTTTTACAAAGGTGCAAATATATGAGAAAAGACCGTCTTTACAACAAATGGTGCTGGAATAATTCAATATCCACATGCAAAAAAAACACCTTTGATACATACCATGTACCATATACAAAAATTGACTCAAAATGAAGCATGGGCCTAAATGTAAAACTATAAAACTTCTAAAAGAAAACATGAAAGAAAACCTTTGTTACTATGATCTTGGTTTAGGCAAAAAATTTCAATATGACACCAAAAGGAGAATCCAGAAAAAGATGGATAAAATGCATGTATTCAAAATTAAAATCTTTGGCTCTTCAAATTACATTGTTAAGAGAATGAAAAAATACAATCCACAGACTGGGAGAAAATATGTGCAAGGCATGTATCTGATGAAGAACTTGTATTCAAAATATATAAAGAATTCCTAGAAGTCTAATAAGAAAATAAATAATCCAATTTTTTAAATGGGCAAAAGATTTGAATAGACATTGTGCCTGAAGAAAATATAATGATGGCAAATAGGGACATGAAAAGATACTCAACATCATTAGTCATTAGGGAAATGAAAACTAAAGTGACAATGAATATGATCCAACAATCCCACTCCTGGGCATATATCCGGACAAAACCATAATTCAAAAAGATACAAGCACCCCTATGTTCACAGCAGCACTATTTACAATAGCCAAGGCATGGAAACACCTAAATGTCTATTGATAGATGAATGGATAAAAAAGATGTGGTGTGTATACACACGAACACAAACACACACACACATACACACACAATGGAATACTACTCAGCTATAAAAAAGAATGAAATAATGCCATTTGCAGCAACATGGATGGACCTAGAGATTATCATATAAGTGAAGTAAGTCAGAAAGAGAAAGACAAATACCATATGATATTAGTTACATGTGGAATCTAAAACATGACACAAATGAACTTATCTATGAAACAGAAACAGACTCATATACACAGAGAACAGACTTGTGGTTGCCAAGGGGGAGAGGGGGTGGAGCGGGATGGATTGGGAGTTTGGGATTACCAGATGCAAACTATTATATACATTGGTTTGGCCAAAAAGTTCACTCAGGTTTTTCTGCTGAATCGCTTTGCTGTATGCCAGAAACTAACACAACATTGTAAATCAACTATACTTCAATAAAATAAATTTTTAAAAATTCATTTAAAAAAAAAATTAGGCCACAATAAGATACCACTACACACCTCATTAAAACTGATCCAAGCATTGATATAGATGTACACTGCTGGTAGGAATGTAAAATAGTACAACCACTTTGGAAAACATTTTGGCTGTTGTTTAAAAAGTTAAATACACACCTATCATACAATCCAGCTATTTCACTCCTACATATTTACTATGGAGAAAAGAAAACATTTGTCTTTTCAAAGACTTGTATGTTATGTTCATAGCAGCTTTATTTGTAAAAGCCAAAAACTGGAAACAACCCAAATGTCCATCTTCAGGTTGAGCAGATAAACAAATTCCTGTATATCCATAAAGTAGATTACTGCTCAGCAATAAAAAGGAATGAGCTATTGATACAACCTTCAATAATGGATGATTCTTAAAATAATTATGTTTAGTGCAAAAATGAGGACATATTATATGATTCCACTGATACAAATTTCTGGAAAAAGCAAACTAATGATAATGACATAAAGCAGATCAGTAGTTACCTGGGAATGGATGGGGTTGGAAGGAGTGGGAGAGAGGGATTACAAAGGAGGAGGAGGAAACTTTTTAGAGTGATAAATATGTTCATTACCCTGATTGTGGTTGTGGTTGTAATTTTAGGATGTACACATATGTCAAAACCTAGCAAACTGTACTTCAAATACATGAAGATTTTGTGTCAGATACACACAGAAACACACCCGCACAAGTGATCCTACATGATTTCTGAGCCTGGGTAATTAAAAAGATAAAGTTTTGACCTCACTCCTCTGTATCCTTTCTCCCTTCCACTCTCCCTTTCTCGACACTTATTCTTGGAACCCAGCCACTATGTTGTGAGGAAGCCCAGGCCACCTGGAAAGGCAATGTGTAGCTTTTCCAGCTGACAACCCCCAAAGTCTCAGCCAAAAGCCAGCAACAACTGGCAGATGTGAATAAGTGAGTCTTCAAATGATTCCAGCTGCTAGACCCCAAGTCAGTCCAGCTGACACCAGCTGTTCCTAGAACAGCTATGAACTATCTCTACTGAGCCCTACACAAATTGAAGATTTATGAGCAGAAAATATGTTGTCATTGTTTGAAGCCTGCCCAATATTTTCCTTAAATTCCATATATTTGGAAACCACAAAACATTCTTATAAATGATTTATTGTCTAAGAACTGAAATTACAAAAATTTTTAGAATTTAACTACCATGGAAGTGTTAGTCATTTACTAGATGCAGTGATACCTAGAAAGCTATTTATACTCTTAAATGCATACAAAAGATAAATTCAATATAGATGAACTAAGCATCCAATTATAAGAGCAACACAGCAAATTCAAAGCAAGTCAAAGAAGGATATACTTTTTTTAAAGAGCATACATTAATGAAAGAGTAAAAAAAGGAAAAAGAAAATAACAATAAAAATTAAAATAATAGCTAATATTTGAATACTTCCTAGTGCCAGGAATTGCTTTAGGTACTTTATATATATTTATTGCATTTAATCCTCTCAATAATCCTAATTATTATCTCTATTTAAAAAATGAGAAAACATACACAGAGAGAATAAGAGGTTAAGTAAATTTCCCTAGGCCACCCAGCTGATAAGTGATGCAGCTGGGATTTGAATGAGAGTAGTCTGACTCTGAAGATGTCATTCTTAGTCACCACATTAATTATGTCTCACCACGACCAAAAGCTGGTTCACTGAAGCCTAATGAAATGTATCAAATTCTAGAAATATTGGTTAAGAAAAAGAGAGAAAGGGCATGAATAATCAGTGTTAAGAATAAAAACGTGCCATAACTACAGACACTGTAGAGATTTATATGGACAAATTATGCCAGTATTTTGAAAATGTGAATTAAACTAATAATTTTCAAGACAAATATGAATTACCAAAACTGAACGAAGAAATAGACAGATATGAATTACCAAAACTGAATGAAGAAATAGAAACTGAACAAACCTATCGTTATTAAAGAAATTTAGAAAAATCTACCACATACAAACTGTTTCAAGGAATAGCAAAGTATATAAATCCTTTAGAGTACATTCAGACATGTGCATAGATAGACAGGAAAAGGAAGAGAATGTGTTGGAAAGGAAAGAAACTTCTGTAATTTTTTAAAAAACTGAAACCAAAGTGGTAAAATGTTAAATCTAAGTTATAGGTTTATAATCTGTTACATTATTCTCTGTAATTTCTATGTGTTTGAACTATTTCTTAAGAAAAATTCTAAAGGTTAACTGAAATAATGTACAGGAAAACTTGGCACATAGTAGTTGCCCAAAAAATAAAATATAACATATTTTTACATAACATAAAAAGTATACAGGGACTTCCGTGGTGGCACAGTGGATAAGACTCCGTGCTCCCAATGCAGGGGGCCTGGTTCAATCCCTGGTCAGGGAACTAGATTCCACATGCATGCCGCAACTAAGAGTTCGCATGCCACAACTAAGGAGCCCATGTGCCACAACTAAGGAGCCCATGAGCTGCAATTAAGGAGCCCGCCTGCTGCAACTAAGGAGCCCATGTGCCACAACTAAGGAGCCGGCAAGTTGCAACTAAGGAGACCTGGAGACGCAACTAAGGAGCCCTCCTGTCACAACTAAGGAGCCCATGTGCTGGCGAGTTGCTTAGTCGCAACTAAGGAGCTGGCGAGCCACAACTAAGGAGCCTGCCTGCCACAACTAAGACCCAGTGTAACCAAATAAATAAATAAATATTAAAAATATATACAATATAGGCAGAAATTAACATAGTTGCATTAGGGTGGTGAGATTATGAGTGGTTTTACATTAACATTGTTTTTACATTATATTGTCTTCTCAATAAATAATCATTATCTGAAAAATAACAAGTTCATTGTAAAAATTCAAGTAACAATTTGCACCACAGAAAGTGAAAGGTTCCTATAATCCAAACTCCCAAAGATAATGCTTACATTTTAGTATAATTCTTCCAAGTTCGTCTATGCATCTGCAACTATATACACATTTTGTTTTCAAAAATGGTTCATACACACTCACACACATTGTATAATACGTAAAAACTTTTTTACTTAATAATATATTTGGATATCATTCTTTGTTACTAAAATGTGCACTAGCTCTTTTTTAATAGGGATGTATAGTATTGTAATCCCTTCTTGATGTGCATCTAGGATTTTTCCATTTTTTCCTTAGTATAAAAAACGCCACATTGAGCACTCTTATGTGACTGATATAGGTATATCTATGTAATTATGCATCTATCTGTACAAGTTTCACAATAAGAGAAATTTCTAGACTTTCTAGGTAAGGAATAGGCACACTTTTAATTTAATAGTTATTGGCAAATAAGGATGATAATGAAAGCAAAACCTTATATAGTAGTTTCTTTGTGCTAGACCCTGTCCTAAGTGTTTTGCAGGAAAAATTCCTCTACAAAAAAATGTCAATTTATGCTTCTTCAAAAATGTATGAACACATTTATTTCCCTTTATATCCTCACCAGTACTGGATGTTGACAATTATTTTAGCTACTACCAAGCAGATAAGTGAAAAAAATATCTCTTTCCCTATCAAAATACTCATGACATTTTTCACAGAACTAGAACAAATAACCCTCAAATTCGTATGGAACCACAAAGACCCGAAATTGCCAAAGTAGTCTTGAGAAAAGAGAACAAAGCTGGAGGTTTCACACTCCCTGACTTCAGATTTTGCTACAAAGCTACAGTAATCAAAACACCATGATAGGGCTTCCCTGGTGGCACAGTGGTTGGGAGTCTGCCTGCCAGTGCAGGGGATGCGGGTTTGAGCCCTGGTCTGGGAGGATCCCACATGCCGCGGAGCAACTGGGCCTGTGTGTGCCACAACTGCTGAGCCTGCGCTCTAGAGCCTGCGTGCCACAACTACTGAAGCCCGCATGCCTGGAGCACACACTCCGCAACAAAGAGAAGCCACCGCAATGAGAAGCCCCCACACCACAGCGAAGAGTGGCCCCCGGCTCGCTGCAGCTAGAGAGAGCCCGCGTGCAGCAGCGGAGACCCAGCACAGCCAAAAATAAATAAATAAAATAAATTTATAAAAACAAAACAAAACAAAACACCATGATACTGGCACAAAAACAGGCACATAGATCAGTGGAAAAGAATAAAGAGACAGAAATAAACCCATGCACTTATGGTCAATTATGACAAAGGAGGCAAGAATACATAATAGAGAAAAGACACTTCGATAAGTGGGGCTGGGAAAACTGGACAGCTACATGTAAATGAATGAGATTAGAACATTTCCTTATACCATATACAAAAATAAACCCGAAATGGATTAAAGACAGAAATGTAAGACCTGAAACCATAAAACTCCAAGAGGAGATCATAGGCAGAACACTCTTTGACATAAATTGTAGTAATATTTTTTGGATCTGTCTCCTAAGACAAAAGAAGCAAAAGCAAAAATAAATGGGACCTAATTAAACTTAAAAGTTTTGCCAGCAAAGGAAACTAATGACAAAATGAAAAGACAACCTCCTGATTGGGAGGAAATATTTGCAAACGATATGACTAATAAGGGGTTAATATTCAAAATATATAAACAGCTCATAAAACTCAATATCCAAAAATACCTAAAGAACCTGGTTAAAAATGGGCAGAAGACTGGAACAGACTCTTGCCAAAGAAGATACACAGATGGCCAACTGGTACATGAAAAAATGTTTAACATCGCTAATCATCAGAGAAATGCAAATCAAAACCACAATGAGATATCACCTCACACCTGTCAAAATGGCTATCATCAAAAAGTCTACAAATAACAAATGTTGGCAAGGATGTGGAGAAAAGGGAACCATAGTACATTGTTGATGGGAATGTGGATTGGTGCAGCCACTATGGAAAACAGTATAAAGGTTCCTTAAAAAAACTAAAAATAGAATTATCATATGATCCAGCAATCCCATTCCAGGGTATATATCCAAAGAGAACAAAAACACTAACTTGAAAAGATACATGCACCCCAATGTTCATAGCAGCATTATTTACAATAGCCAAGATATGGAAGCAATCTAAATATCCATCAACAGATAAATGAATAAAGAAGATGTGGTATTTATACACACACACACACACACACACACACACACACACACACATATATATACACAATGAAATATTACTCAGCCATAAAAAGAACAAAATTTTGCCATTTGCAACAACATGGATGGACCTAGAGGGTATTATGCTTAGTGAAATAAGTCAGAGAGAATAAGACAAATACTGTATCTTATCCCTTATACGTGTAATATAAAATCTAAAAGATAAAACAAAACATGTGTATAACAAAACAGAAACAGACTCACATATATAGAGAACAAACTAGTGGTTACCCATGGGGAGAGTGGTGGTAAGATAGGGGTATGGGATTAAAAGATACAAACTAATATGTGTAAAATAAAATTTAAGAAGGATATATTGTACAGCACAGGGAAATATAGCCATTATTTTATAATAACTTTAAGTGGATTATAATCTATAAAAATATTGAATCACTATGTTGTACACCTGAAACTAATATAATATTGTAAATCAACTATACTTCAATTAAAAAAAGAAAAATGTCTTTTTTTTTTTTTTTTGGCTGCGTTGGGTCTTTGTTGCTGCATGCAGGCTTTCTCTAGTTGTGGCGAGCAGGGGTTACTCTTTCTTGCGGTGTGTGGGCTTCTCATTGTGGTGGCTTCTCTTGTTGTGGAGCATGGGCTCTAGGCACTTGGATTTCAGTAGTTGTGGTGCACGGGCTCAGTAGTTGTGGCTCAAGGGCTCTAGAGTGCAGTCTCAGTAGCTGTGATGCACAGGCTTACTTGCTCCGCAGCATGTGGGATCTTCCCAGACCAGGGATCAAACCTGTGTCCGTTGCATTGGCAGGCAGATTCTCAACCACTGTGCCACCAGGGAAGTCCCAAAATGTCTTTTTTTGTTGAGATGTTTTGCTATGTAGCACATGGTCAGTTTTCTTTTGCTTTGTTTTTTAATTTCACATGGACTTGAAAAACCTGTATATCTCGAACTGTGGAAGTGCTATGTATGTCTACTTACTTCAAGTTTCTTAATGGTGTTTTGCAAATCTTATTAATCTGGGGTTTGCCTGAATCTATCAATTACTGAGAGGGGGCATACTAAAAATCTCCCACTATGAAGTGAATTTATCCATTTTTCCTTGAAATTATGTTAAACTTTTAGCTTATTCATTTCTAGGCATACTCTTGTAACCTCTTCACAGTGTCAGACATTGCAAGAATGAAACTATTAAATTTTAGAAAAAAATATCTTTTAATCTTAAAATTTGAACTTTGAAAGCATTAGTGAATCTGATCCATTTTTCATACATGTATTGGCCACTGTACATCTTATGTTGTGAGACAGACTTAAGTCCAGAAAGAAATTCTGCATGTGATAAAAATGGCTTTTCGGAGCTAAAAGATTTAAGGAACAAACAGATGAAAAATACAATAACTGAAATGAAAAATAAACTAGAAAGAATCAATAGCAGAATAAATGAGGCAGAAGAACAAATAAGTGAGCTGGAAGACAGAATGGTGGAAATCACTGCTGCAGAATAGAATAAAGAAAAAAGAATGAAAAGAAATGAGGACAGTTTAAGACGTCTCTGGAACAACATGAAATGGACCAACATTTGCATTATAGGGGTCCCAGAAGGAGAAGAGAGAGAGAGAAAGGGCCTGAGAAAATATTTGAAGAGACAATAGCTGAAAACTTCCCTAACATGAGAAAGGAAATACTCACTGAAGTTCAAGAAGTGCATAAAGTCACATACAGGACAAACCCAAGGAGGAACATGCCAAGACACATATTATTCAAATTGACAAAAATTAAAGACAAAGAGAAGATAGTAAAAGCAACAAGGGAAAATCAACAAATAACATACAAGGGGATTCCCATAAGTTTATCAGCTGATTTTTCAGCAGAAACTCTGTGGACCAGAAAGGAGTGGCACAATATATTTAAAGTGATGAAAGGGAAAAACCTACGACCAAGAATAGCTTACCCAGCAAGGCTCTCATTCAGATACAACGGAGAAATCAAAAGCTTTACAGACACGAAAAAGCTAAGAGAATTCAGCACCACCAAAGCAGCTTTACAACAAATGCTAAAGAAACTTCTCTAGGTGGAAAAGAAAAGCCCGTAACTAGAAACAAGAGAAGCTCACAGGTAAAGAGAAACATACAGTAAAGCTAGGATATCATCCATACACAAATATATCAAAACCAGCAATCGTGAGAGGAGGAGAGTACAAATGCAGGATATTGGAAATACATTTGAAATTAAGAGAACAGCAACTTAACACATTATTGACCGGGGATTTTTTGCAGAAACTAACACCTGTGGCTGTAATACGTCTCTGGTAAAAAATGTGTTATATATATATATATATAGGCTGCTATATCAAAACATCATGGTAACTGCAAACCAAAAATCTACAATAGATACACAGAAAAAAAGAAAATACAATCCAAACAACACTAAAGACAGTCATCAAATCAAAAGAGAAAAGAACAAAAGAGGAAGGGAAGAAAAAAAACCTACAAAAACAAATCCTAAACAATGAACAAAATGACGAGAAGAACATACATACCGATAATTACCTTAAGCAGTTCTAAGAGGGAAATTTACAGCAATACAACCTTACCTCGCGAAACAGGAAAAATCTCAAATAAACAACCTAACCTTATAACTAAAGAAACTAGAGCAAGAAGAACAAACCCCAAAGTTAGTAGAAGGAAAGAAATCATAAAGATCACAAAAGAAATAAATGAAATAGAGATGAAGAAAACAATAGAAAAGATCAATGAAACTAAAAGCTGGTTCTTTGAAAAGATAAACAAAATTGATGAACCTTTAGCGAGGCTCATTAAGAAAAAAGGGAAAGGGCTCAAATCAATAAAATTAGAAATGAAAAAGGAGAAGTTACAACTGACACCACAGATATATAAAAGATCACAAGAGACTGTTATAAGCAACTATATGCCAAGAAAATGGACAACCTAAAAGAAATAAATTCTTAGAAAGGTACAATCTAAGACTGAACCAGGAAGAAGCAGAAAATATGAACAGACTAATCGCAAGTACTGAAATTGAAACTGTGATTTAAAAACTTCCAACAAACAAAAGCCCAGGGCCAGATGGCATGACAGGTGAATTCTATCAAACATTTAGAGACGAGTTAACACCTACACATCTGAAACTATTCCAAAAACTTGCAAAGGAAGTGACACTCCCAGACTCATGCTATGAGGCCACCATCACCCTGATACCAAAATCAGACAAAGATACCACAAAAAAAGAAAATTACAAGTCAGAATCACTGATGAACATAGACGCAGAAATCCTCAACAAAATACTAGCAAATCGAATTTAACAAATACATTAAAAGGATCATACACCATGATCAAGTGGAATTTATCCCAGGGATGCAGGGATTATTCAGTATCTGCAAATCAATCAGTGTGATACACCACATTAACAAACTGAAGAGTAAAAACCATATGATTATCTCAATAGATGCAGTAAAAGCTTTTGACAAAATCCAGCACCACCCATTTATGATAAAAACTCTCCAGAAAGTGGGCATGGAGGGAACATACCTCAACATAATAAAGGCCTTGTATGACAAACACACAGCTAACATCATACTCAGTGGTGAAAAGCTGAAAGCATTTCCTCCAAGATCAGGAACAAGACAAGAATGTCCACTCTCGCCACTTTTATTCAACATAGTCTTGGAAGTCCTAGCCATAGGAATCAGAGAAGCAGAAGAAATAAAAGGAATCCAAATTGGAAAAGAAGAAGTAAAACTGTCACTGTTTGCAGATGCTATGATACTATACATAGAAAATCCTAAAGATGTTACCAGAAAACTACTAGAGCTTATCAAGGAACTCAGTAAGGTTGCCGGATAAAAAATTAATACACAGAAATATCTTGCATTTCTATACACTAACAATGAAAATCAGAAAGAGAAATTAAGGAAACAATCCCATTTACCATCACATCAAAAAGAATAAAATACCTAGGAAAAAACCTACCTAAGGAGGCAAAAGACCTGTACTCTGAAAACTATGACACTGATGAAGGAAATCAAAGATGACACAAACAGATGGAAAGATATACCATGTTCTTGGATTGAAAGAATCAATATTGTCAAAATGACTATACTACCCAAGGCAATCTACAGATTCAGTGCAATCCCTATCAAATTACCAATGGCATTCTTCACAGAACTAGAACAAAAAATTTCAGAACTTGTATGGAAACACAAAAGACTCTAAATAGCCAAAGCAATCCTGAGAGGAAAAATGGAGCTGGAGGAATCAGGCTCCCTGACTTCAAACTATACTACAAAGCTACAGTAATCAAAACAGAATGGTACAGGCACAAAGACAGAAATATAGATCAATGGAACAGGATAGAAAGCTCAGAAATAAACTTACACACCTATGGTCAATTAATCTATGACAGAAGCAAGAATATTCAGTGGAGAAAAGACAGTCTCTTCAATAAGTGGTGCTGGGAAAACTGGACAGCTATATGTAAAAGAATGAAATTAGAACATTCTCTAACACCATACACAAAAATAAACTCAAAATGGATTAAGGACCTAGATGTATGACCAGATACTATAAAACTCTTAGAGGAAAACATAGGCAGAACACTCTGACATAAATTGCAGCAATATCTTTTGGGATCCACCTCCTAGAGTAATGAAAATAAAATAAAAATTAACAAATGTGACCTTAAAATAAAATGGGACCTAAAAATAAACTTAAAAGCTTTTGCAGTGCAAAGAGAAACCATAAAGAAAACAAAAACACAACCCACAGAATGGAAGAAAACATTTGCAAATGAAGCGACCGACAAGGGATTAATCTCTAAAACAGACAAACAGCTCATGCAGCTCTATATCAAAAAAAATAAACAACGCAATCAAAAAATGGGCAGAAGATCTAAACAGACATTTCTCCAAAGAAGACATACAGATGGCCAAAAGGCACAAGAAAAAATGCTCCACATCGCTAATTATTAGAGAAATGCAAATCAAAACTACAGTGAGGTATCACCTCACACCAGTCAGGATGGCCATCATCAAAAAGTCTACAAACAATAAATGCTGGAGAGGGTGTGGAGAAAAGGGAACCCTCCTACACTGTTGGTGGGAATGTAAATTGGTACAGCCACTATGGAGAAAGGTAAGGAGGCTCCTTAAAAGAGTAATAATAGAGCTACCACATGATCCAGCAATCCCACTCCTGGGCATATATGGAGAAAAACCATAATTTGAAAAGACACATGCACCCCAATGTTCAATGCAGCATTATTTACAATAGCCAAGACATGGAATCAACCTAAATGTCCAACGACAGATGAATGGATAAAGAAGATGTGGTATATATACACAATGGAATATTACTCAGCAATAAAAAAGAATGATATAATGCCATTTGCAGCAACATGGATGGACCTAGAGATTATCATACTAAGAGAAGTAAGTCAGACACAGAAAGACAGATATCATATAATATCACTTATATGTGAAATGTAAAAAGATGACACAAATGAACTTATTTACAAAACAGAAACAGACTCACAGACTTCGAAAACAAACTTATGGTTACCAAAGGGGAAAGGTGGGGGAGGGATAAATTAGGAGTTTGGGATTAACGTATATACACTACTATATATAAAATAGATAATCAACAAGGACCTACTGCATAGCACAGGGAAATATGCTCAATACTCTGTAATAACCTAAATGGGAAAAGAATTTGAAAAAGCATAGATACATGTATATGTATGACTGAATCACTTTTCTGTACACCTGAAACTAACACAACGTTGTAAAGCAACTATACCCCAATATAAAATAAAAATTGAATTTAAAAAATGGCTTTTCATATCAGCAGAAGAAATATTGGCTTATTCAAAAAATGGATATTGCTACTCTTTTTCAATACTATATTTGTTGATTCTCTATCAATATCTATGTAATTACACAGTTGGGGAGGAAGGAAATTTAGATTCTTATTTCTTAAACTAGAATTCCAGATAGCCCAAACAGGTAAATGTAAAAATTAAACAAGAGAAACACTAGTAAAGTGGACAGACATCTAATCATAAACTTAAAAGTGTTTCAACCATAGCAGTAGGCATTGGCATAGTAGGGTCAAATATTAAGAAAATATTTAAAAGAAGATAGTCTAAGGAACATGCTCTGCAAACATCTCAAGGTAAATTCTTATACAAAGTTAGATCTTATGCTTGGATTACCTTCACTTATATTCTACAATACAATGTTTTTATTAAGGTCTCTGCTAAAAACCTGCCACGTAGAGGAACTTCTTTTTGTATTGTAAAATTATAGTTGAAGGTACTATACAGTTTAATTCTCTGAAGAACAGGTTCCATACGATGAATTCCTTTTAGAATTTAGTAGCAGGGAAGAGTCCAAGTCTTTGGAACCTCTTAGATAATACAAAATATACTAAAGTTTTCAGTTTTCTATTAGTGGATAGGAAGCTCAGATATAAATTTAATGTTTTAATAATTAGCAAATTTGCTTCCTCTTCCCTCCAGTATCTTAATTTTCTGTTCCAGATTTTTATTGTACACATATATAAAATGATATAATGATTCAAATCCATTTTGGAGGCAGATATAACAATAAAATAAATTCAAGATCCCTTGTAGCAACAAGGGTTCTGAGCTTATATTTTCCTTATTGTTTGTAAAGGGAACACTAATATATTAGGGAGCTAATACTATACTGGGCCTAGAAGGGGGCAAGTGGAAATGGAGAGCTATATGCAAGTTATGAAGGCAAAGCGTAGAAACAAATAAACTTTGGTGACCAGGATCTTACTCCTACCACAATTACTATAACATAAACACCCAAACTGCAGCTAGAAAAAAAATGGATATTTAAGTTTCCTTACTTTCAAAAAGACTGTGCCTCTCTAGAAGCACCTTCCTGCTGAGAAGTGAGCAGCAGTTCAGAAGAACTTGCCTGCTGCTTTGGCTTACTACATCTCCTCACTTCACTATTGGTTTGGCTACATCTTAGACATCTATAGTCTGGCTACACATAAAAAAACTTCAACAAGAAGACGCTGTGAAAGACTAAACTGGAATCATCACAACTGTCAAAAAGAAGAAAACTCCAGTTACACATATCTAAACAGTTACTTTTTCCCCTGAATAATAAAAAATATAAATTCTGTTATATAGACACAGGCTTATGTACATAATACTCTAAATCATAAACTACACTTTTCCCCTAGAACCGTAACAAAAAACATTATGTTTTTAGAATTTTACAGTTAGTTCCCTTATCAATTAAAATGAAAAATTTCACTTAACATTTATTAATAATTTCTTTTAAAGGGCCATTACATACTCATAGATTTTACCTCTTTCAATATCATCCATCGGAGATGCTGGGGACATCTTGTCTTCCGATGGAGAATGTTTTACAAGATTGGGAGTCCTAGTTGAATTCCGCATTTGTTGCTGCTGCTGCTCTATACGATACTGAATTTTACTGCTTCCTTCAACTCTGCAGTTAAGAAAATCAAAAGGTCAAAACAGGTATGATGATTGCAATATAACAACAATTTCAACTTACAAAGCTACTAAAATCGACCACTTATTCTTTTTCTTAGAGATCTTTAAAATGATATTCAAGGATTAAAGCATTAATTTAATTCATTATTTAACAAACCTTTATTGATCCCTGCTATAGGCATGGCATACACACAGATCCACTGAGGGATACACATGTGAATAAAAAAAAAAACCACTGCTCAAAATTGAAGAGATAAGACATACACAAATGACTAAAATAAAATGAAATTATACATGAGTATAGCAGATACATTATATTCCCTAAATTCTGAAATTATCATTTCTGTTAAAATTAAGTCACTCCCACATTTCTCATTCATAAGGTTAAGACATGTTATTAAAGGAGGTTTGTATACTTTCCCTTCAATACTTTAAAAAAAAAAAAGTATATAACACAACTATGCTTGACTTTGCCTCTCCCATTTCGTCACCAAATCCTGTTAGTTCTTCCTTCACAAAGTATTTAGAACTTCACTTTTCTCTTCATTCTTACTCTAAAAAATTGTGGTTTGTGCATTTTTCTCTTTCCCACATTGTTTCATTTAAATCAATTTGTTTGGTCGATTTACATTTCAAAACAAGAATGTAAGCATGTCGATCCCTGGTTAAAAAAACTTTAATATGCAACCACCGTCAATAAGACAATGTCCTGGGCTTCCCTGGTGGCGCAGTGGTTGAGAATCTGCCTGCCAATGCAGGGGACACGGGTTCGAGCCCTGGTCTGGGAAGATCCCACATGCCGCGGAGCGACTAGGCCCGTGAGCCACAATTGCTGAGCCTGCGCACCTGGAGCCTGTGCTCCGCAACAAGAGAGACTGCGATAGTGAGAGGCCCGCACACTGCGATGAAGAGTGGCCCCCACTTGCCGCAACTAGAGAAAGCCCTCGCACAGAAACGAAGACCCAACACAGCCATAAATAAATAAATAAATAAATAAAATTAAAAAAAAAAAAAAAAGACAATGTCCTAATTTCATAGTTAATATTGAAGGCAACCTACCTTTATAACCTTACCTCTAGTCTACTTCCAACCTCATACCCCACTTTCTATACTTGTATACAGGGAAAGAAACAAACCTCTGCTCTATTCAAGCAAGTCTTATTCATAGGTTCCAAATAAGTCAGATATATTCCTGTCTTGTTTACATCCTCATGTTCTCTCTGATCAATTAAATCAGTATTTTCCAAACTTTCCTACAAATAAAAATCACCTGGGAAGAGGGGATAATTAAAAAACAAAAAAAAGTTTCCTGGGCTCCTTCCCTGATCTGTAGTTGAATTTAGGAACTCATTTGTTTAACAAGCACCCAAAGGCAATCCTTATCATGAAATATGTTTGGGGGAAAAAAAAGCCCTAAATCTCAGCCTCCTCTTAAGGTACATCAGTAAGGGCTCCCTGAATGCTCTGATGAACCATAATGTCTCCCTTCCTTTAATTCCTAGAACAATTTTTATCTATACTATTTGTATGGCTTTTAGAGTATACTACATGTTAATTAATGCACTGCCTATTTCACAAAAAAAAAATATTTGAGATGGCTATGTTCTCTTATTGACATTTTTAATGGAATTATCTGCTAATCCAATTAAAATGTGAACGTTCTAAGGTTAGTATTTGTATAGGAAATTCTTTTTCTTGCCTCACATTTTCTAAGTGCTTGATAAAATTTTACTACTGATAATGAAATTATTTTGGAGAATGTGTAATGGCTCCTTTTAGTCCAGTTCTACAAAAGTATCTACAGTAGAATAAAAGATATACCTACACATAAGAAAACATTTAGAAACAAAACAAGCTTTTAAATATCATAGGGAGAAATGGTAAAAGCTTCTGGCTAAAGGATCTTCATCAAATTTAAACTTGGAAAAAGATCAAAACATTTTTGTACCACACAGAAATAACCCTTATGTAATAGTGTGACTTAATCCAATAACTTTTTTCACTGACATTCTCTTAGCAATTTATGTGATGATTAAATAATTTATTTCATTAACCACATACCTTGTTTTTTTTACAGTGATGTTGCTGCTGAGTTTTTCTAGTCGACATTCCCCAGTATCATGGTTAATAATCAAAATGCATTCTTTTAAGTAAGGTTTCTTTGAACCTTTGAAAACAGTTACTGGTGTAGTTGAACCCTGTTTAAAAAATTAATTATTATTACTTGAAATTTATCATAGAAATTCAGTTGAGAGGGCCTTTGAGATCTTCTGCCTTTCTCAATCTATTGATATACTGTACTTCAAGTCACCTAACTGCCTAAATTTACTACTCTGGCAATAAGGAGTATAGTAAAAAAGACAGATGAAGAGAGGCTGAGATCTCAAAATTGCTGTCTTGAGGAAAGGGAACAGAGGAAGCAGCTGCCCTGAGCCAGTAAAGATTTGTTTCACAAATCTTTGTAGACATGGTCTACAATAGGAAATTGGGATTCAGTTCTAATACAACCAATATACTTTACAATAAGGGAACAAAAGTCCTGAGTTATATTTCCTACCCTTCGTCTTCTTCCTTCCTAAATTTAATTTTTTAAATCTGGCATTTTATTAAAGGGGTGCTTCCCTATGCAGATTAAGGAAAATGAATGTATCAGGGAACATATGTTACATTAAACTCACTGATCAATTTTAGCGTCCTTAAAAGTGGGACAACCAGACATTATGTGCTTCATGATGTGATATAAAAGAAAGTATGCAGCATCACCTATAAAGTGTTCTTGCCTGAAAAAAAACCCACGAAGAATCTAACTCTCACCAAGGCTTTAGAAATAACTACCAGTTTAAAGGAAATATGAGGAAGGAGAAACAAGTTACATAATCCCAGACAGAAGTAATTTGAAATCCAGAATGTGGGTATATTCTCTAGGACAATTAACCTGGTTTCTCTAATAAACCGGTGGCATAAAAGGGGGGAGGGACTTTTATAGAATAAAAGAGATAAGAAACATAATATCAGAATACGATATAGGAATATAAAATAGGTAAACAACAAGGAACTACTGTATAGCACAGGGAACTATACTCAATATCTTATAATAATCTATAATGGAAAAGAATCTGAAAAAGAATATATATGTATAACTGAATCACTTTGCTGTACACTTGAAACTAACAGAACTTTGTAAATTAACCTCAATAAAAATAAATAAATAAAAATACAATATAGGGATTTTATATGGATTCCTAGGGAGAAAAACTGAAAAAAGACATTTTTGAAACCATCATGAAAACATGAATATGGACCAAGTATTACAATTAATTCTACTATGTGTGATAATAGCATGGTTAGCATGGTACTTAGGTGAAAATTAAAATATCCTTATCAGTTAGAGATGCATACATAAGCATTTGTGAATGTCTGCGATTGCTTTAAAATATGCCAGGAAAAAAGTAGGAAGCTCTATTAAAAAAAGATTAGCAAAATGTTGATAATTGTTGAAGCTCAGTAAGTACATAGGGGTTCATTATACTATTCTATTTTCCATAATAAAAGGTTAAAGAATCCTGGTCATTACTAATAACCTACATCTACCTATGCTCCTCTTCTATCCTTTGTCCCTGCCTCCCTCAACCCTGAAGGAATTTTATGTTTCTCATTCTCTTATTTTATCCCACATATATGTATCCCTAAATAATATATTGTTATAATTGCTTGGTTTTGAACTTTATAAAAGTACATTAAATTTTTAAAGCACTTATTATAATAATTTTGCCAAATATAATAGTAATGTTAGATCAGGTTAGAAAAAGGTGACTTCTAAAAAAGACTAAAGGCCTATCATATTTTTTTTAAAATATTTATTTATTTATTTATTTAGCTGTGCCGGGTCTTAGTTGTGGCACGTGGGATCTTCATTGCCACATGTGGGATCTTCTTTGCGGCATGTGGGACCTTTTAGTTGAGGCATGCAGGCTGTTAGTTGTGGCATGCGGGATCTAGTTCCCTGACCAGGGATCGAACCCAGGCCCCCTACATTGGTAGCACAGAGTCTTAACCACTGGACCACCAGGGAAGTCCCAGGGGATATCATATTTTAAAAGTTAACAATCATTAGAGGCTTAACACATTACCAGAGGAGTATGAGATAAATTTGGTAATTGAGGATGCCATAAAAAAGGGGTAGGTTAGAGACCTCTGAGAGGTTGGGAGAGAAAATTATGAAACCAAAAGTAAGGAACAAGTTTTTCTAAAACAAAAATGATCTACAGGAAGTCAAGCATGCATAGCACATAGATAAGGACATACCTGGAGTGGCCCTAGAAGAGTGAGATGCCGAGCACTTAGCTGAAGCCCTGGTAAGGTAGAGAGCCAGAAGCATGATCATGACAAAACTAAGTTGGGCCTACTTGGCTGATAAGTATATTTTTCAAACGTCTTGACTAAAAACAAGTGAGTAAGATACCCCAGAATAGCAACCCAAGGGCTCCAAATTACATTTAAGAGAGTCATGTAATATATTCTTCTTAAAAAATACTTGTATTCTTACTTAGAATAGAAAACATTTAAAAATACAATACGTTATTGTACTCTGAGTTTCTGAAGGAGGAGGACTGGATTAGAAATTTTTTATTGCTCCTAGCACCTGAAGTATCAAGCTCTTCACAGATACTCAATGAATGTTGAATGTGAACAATATGAACATTTTTACCATAAATAACAAGTTAAATAAGCCTTTCACAATCCCTGTACCTGCCTTCTATACTTTGAACAAGTTTTTTTTAATTAAACTTTTTCCTCGTTAAATTGAGCACCATTCTTATTTTAAACTTCAATTTCTGCCCTCTTATTTCACATTCCAAGAAAGGGGTGTTAAACTATTAAGGTACCAGGAAACTCCGAAGCATATAAACTCTCTTTGCCTCTGAATAACTATGGAACACATCCTACCACCTCCAGGTTTACTGCTATAACCCAACTTCAGAACCCAATCATCAGCTCACCTAGATTACTGTTATCCTCCTCCCTACTCTCCTTCTAGTTTTATTTCCCATCTGCTAACAGGCAAATCTGATCATGCCTGATTATGAATACCAGGAAAGGAAAGTAATCAGTAATGGAATGGAAGAGTACAATAGTACTCCCAAAGTAACATGAGGGAAAACAAAGAAAAAGAAAAGAAAGAAGAGACGCTTGACGAAACTAATAAAGAACAAAAAAAAGAAAACAAATTAAAATAACTAATACACATACTATAAGATGATAGAAATAAAAATCAAGTATCAAAACTTTGAACTAAATGTGGATAGAATTCTCCTAATAAAAATAGAAAGTGTTGGGGCTTCCCTGGTGGTGCAGTGGTTGAGAGTCTGCCTGCCAATGCAGGGGACATGGGTTCAAGCCCTGGTCTGGGAAGATCCCGCATGCCGCGGAGCAGCTGGGCCCGTAAGCCACAATTGCTGAGCCTGTGCGTCTGGAGCCTGTGCTCCGCAACAAGAGAGGCCGCGATAGTGAGAGGCCCGCGCACCGCGATGAAGAGTGGCCCCCACTTGCCGCAACTAGAGAAAGCCCTCGCACAGAAACGAAGACCCAACACAGCCATGACTAAATTAAAAAAAAAAAATAGAAAGTGTCAAAATGGGTTTAAAAATGAAACACAGAATATTCTGTTAACAAAAGATATACTTAAAATGTAAGCTAAATAAAGGTAAGAGTCACTAAGATTCCATGAACATGCAAACAAAAAGAAAGCAAAGTTGGCAATATTAATATTAAACAAGGTGGTATTTAAGCTTAAAATCACAGAAACAGGGTAAAAAAGGTTTATTATACAATGATAAAAATATAACTCATTTAGAAGTATAACTGTAATAGGACATTAAAATAGGAGTCAAGTCCTAAAATAAGCTGAAGTCCCAAGAATGTGGTAGGCTATTTTCCCATGTAAGCTAAGTAAACTCAATGGAAAGAATCAGACTAGGTTCATCTTGGAAGGGACTTTGACCAACAGGGTCATCTAGAGTGGCATAGTAGTCATCAGACATATGGAACTCTCACAGGTCCAGGGTTTGTGGGCTAAAGTTGTTGAGCAACCACTAGAGATGCACTCATTGCATAATAGGAAGTGTAGCTGGAAGTTTCCTGTGGGCTATTTCATCAAAGCCCACAAAAGTACCCCACAAGATAGCACTAAAAATATGCCAAACTGGACAACACCAATGACAAATCATAACAGTCAAGTAAATCTTTTCCTTTCAATATTCAACATTTTGAAATTTTATAGCACTCAACCATAGAGAATTGTTTACAAAAAAGAGAGATTTGTAAATGCCTAATATTAACCCCCTTAACAGTCTTCATTTTTATTAGTTTCTTCTATTTGATACTACCAAAGAACACCTAGAGGAATGAGAATTAGAAAATCTACCCTATCGAAGAACCACCAGAACCTGAAGGTACTCTTAAAAGTATAATAGGGGCTTCCCTGGTGCCGCAGTGGTTGGGAGTCCGCCTGCCAATGCAGGGGACATGGGTTCGAGCCCTGGTCCGGGAGGATCCCACATGCCGCGGAGCAACTAAGCCCGTGTGCCACAACTACTGAGCCTGCGCTCTAGAGCCTGTGAGCCACAACTACTGAGCCCACGTGCCACAACTACCGAAGCCCACGTGCCTAGAGCCCGTACTCTGCAACAAGAGAAGCCACAGCAATGAGAAGCCCACGCATCGCAACAAAGAGTAGCCCCCGCTCGCCGCAACTAGAGAATGCCCGCGTGCAGCAACAAAGACACAACACGGCCAAAAATAAAAATAAAATTTAAAAAAAAAGTGTAATAAAAAGTCTATTTTATGGAATGCCTCCAAGCTTCTAGGCATTTTCACCAAGAAGATGAAGGCAAGTTGATAAAGAAAATAGGAGAATCTAAATGCCTCAAACTAATAATCATTACATTTCCACAAAATACCCACAAAATTAAGAACTGTGAAGAAACGTAAACCTCCTACTTATTTGAAGAAGTTCTTTAATGAAGGGGGAAAAACCCACAAAATTTGAGAATATAATTTCTATTCTTATTCACAATTGTTCAAGGATTGTAGGCCCAGCAGAAAAAAAAAAATTGCTCTTAGCAAGTGGTAATTTTAACAATTCTCTTCCATTCCAGCTATCTGAAAGATTCACAGGATAAAATTCAAATTCTTTTGCATTACACATTAGGCCTTTCTTTATCTGATTCCTAAATACCATCTCCGACTATGTCTCCATATGCACCCTTTCTTACCTAGCCATAGTGGCTTATATATAGTTCTTCAAATGTAACACACTCTTGTTGCTTTGTCTTAGCCCACGTCTTTCTTTTCTCTAAGAGGCCCTTCCCGCTTTCCTTCACCTGGGTAATTTCAACTCATCTTCAAGACAGCATATCCTGATGTCTCCTCTCCCTCCCCAGGCTGAATCGTCTCTCTTTCGTACTCCCATAATATTCTGTGTATACCTTTATGATAGTCCTTACATTACTAAATTTTAATCAGTTATCTCCTATCTTCCTCATTAAATGATAATATTTTTTAGGACACCTACCACGTCCAGTCTACCTCTGTCTTCTTTTTTTATTTTTATTTTTGGTCACGCCACGTGGCATGCTGGATCTTAGTTCCCCCAACAGGGATCGAACCCGTGTCCCCTGCAGTGGAAATGTGGAGTCTTAACCAGTGGACCGCCAGGGAAGTCCCTACCTCTGCATTCTTAACAGCTACCTAGCAAAGGACTTACCACACAGAAAGTATATGCATATATGGTCTGTCTGTCCATCCGTCTCCCTTTCTCATGCACACATATACACACAAAAATATTGAGGCATAGTCATTTTGGACATATCTCTGGTGGGCTGAGGTGGGGAGGGAACTACTTTTTCCCAAATGATTTCTCTGCTATTTCATAAATTTACAATTTGAAGCTTGAAATTTTTGTCCTATAGTTGTCATTCCTTCAAGAAGTATTTTCAACTGAGACCAAAATCGAACACATAGTAGATGGTAACTCTTGATTAAAGCAGGATTATGTGTGAATGAAAAAGGTTTATTAATAAATGTAAGAATCCCCATCTGCTTGGAGTAGAAAGAGAATGCAAGGGATGAGGATGGGAGGATTGCAATTTGAGAAAATAATATGCTACGTGGCAAAGAAGAACTCAACTAAAGTTCTGTAAACCAATCATCACTGATCAATAATCCTATAATCTGAGACCAGGATAATAGGTGGTGCCTGTTATCCACCTGAGGTTTTTCAATAACTTTTAAGATTAAGTGAATGATTTGGGCTTTTCTTTAATAAACCTCATAAAGCAAAAAAAGCCTTAGATTATTGGGTACTTAATATCCAAACTATTTTAGAGACACCAGAATCTGAACACTTTTTAATAACAGAGTAATACAAAGGCTTACTTATCTACAATGTCTCAGACTGAGTTGATTTTTCATTTTCTTCAATTTCCAAGGGAGCAAATGAGAAATATACAATAAAATGCACCCACAAATTTCATTAACATTAGGGAAACCTTCAGAGGCAGCAACTCATATAGTCTGACATAAAGGTGGGGTCTCAATATATAGTGTTGACAGACAAAAAGAAACAGATGGAAGGCTAAATAGAGGATAGAGAGCTTGCTTGCTATACCTCTAACCATGACAAGCCATCTCATAAATGTATACAAGAGAATGTGGATGAACTAGCACAAAACCATTCCTATTACAAAAGTTAAAAAAATGTAAAAAAATCGCAGAAAGTCCAGTGTTTTCTATGTTAGAGTATAAAGTTAGTCTTGGTTTTCTTTGAGACTAGATCAAGTCAGTATAAAAGGAAAAAGAAACAAGTTGAATGCTAAGAAATTTCTAACTCAAGGACTGAGAAAACTAGAGCATACAACAAAGAACTTGCATATTTATGTAAACAGTATTTGATAGTGTTACTTTGATATATCTGAAAATTTTTGAAATGGGCAAAATTTTGGTAAAGGCCTCCCTGACCTAGTCTCTTTCTTTTCCAATCCATTCCCTAAGTCATTGTTAAAATCACTCCCAAAGCACAAATCTAATCATGTTAGCTCTCTGCTTAAAAATCTCTAATGGTTCTCTAATACCTATGGCATAATCTCCAAATTCTACATTACAACATAAAAGAGTCTTTATAATCTGGTCCCAATCTACCTTTCCAGTCTCTACTCCTATCAATCATTTTTCATTATTCTGTAATTTACTACATTCATTCATTTATTCCACTTGTCCTTTCTCCATTTGGAGCCTTTCACGTACTGTTCTTTTTGCCTAGAATATTCTACTCCTCTTATAACGGATGAAATTCCACTTGTCCTTTAAGTCTCAGCCCACATAGCATATGCTTTGTGAAGCCTTTCAAGATTCCACCAGGCAGAGTATCTAATTCCACTTATGTGCTTAAACAGAATTTTGTCTCTGTTCTAATCTATAGCACTAGATAGATGTTTATGTGTCTGTTTGCTGTAACAGATTAGGACTAGATGTCAGGGCATATGTTATTATTCCTAGTTTGGAGAACAAAATTTGGCTCATAATAGTGATTTAATAAATATCTGTTTAGACCTCCAATTGTTTCAAATCATTTAATATGATAGTTCTTGAAACTTACAAAGTAAATTTTAAGAGTTTAAGATTGTTTTCCTTAAGATAGTTTAAAATATGATTTTTTTGCTTTGCTGTATTTATTAATTTCTTTAACTGACTACCACTACATGAATTGTACAATTATTTTCATTTAAATTTAGTGGAAATCCTGTAAAAACACCCATTTAGTTTAAATATATGGAAATACTCACTTCTATATTTGGTAGAGTAATTGTCACCTGTTCACCTTTGCCGACTTCAAGCTCTCCTTCACAAGAAGTGTCAATAGAAGCAGGTTTGAAGTCATCTAAAAATAGATATAGATACTGGTTTTTATAAGATGGAAGAATACCTGGACATCAAAAATATGAGCATGTTTCAGAGTGATAAATCATTTTTCAACAGCCAGTAATTAAAATGGCTTAGAAGAGTCTTAATATTGCAAACAAACAAAATACAATCCAGATTATTTGTGTATGTATAATTCTGAGAAAAAAAGAAATAGCTACACTCTAAAACAGTATTCCTCACTTCATGATCCCTTGGGATCCTGTTTAGATCAAGATGAACTAGACTAAGATGTTCCACTGCTAAAAGCGAAATAATGTCAGTATCTTGACAATTTGCTAAAAACCAATATCAGTAGAACATCTTCAATTTTCAGGGTTTTTTCTCCCCTAAATTTTTCTTAAACCATCTTGGGCTCCTACTACCACTTGTCTGCTGCCCTAGCAGAATACAAAATGAATGAAAACACAGCAAACACACATTCATGGGGAAAATTTAAAGAAAGCTTATTCAGTTTAACAGCTTGAGTTTTTCATGGATACATACACCACTAAAAGATGTGTAAATTTAACCAAATCTGCCACTTCAGAAGAAATTAAAATAAGTTTTCATTTTGAATTAGATCATAATTCAAATGATGTCATTAAAATATATCACCTAGAGAAAACACAGGGTGCTAAGATATTTCACATACTGAGCAAGCTTAAAAACCTCTAAGATATGAAAGTCACTTAAAAATAATTCACATCAATATACATCAATGACTAATAAGAACCTGCTGTATAAAAAAATAAATTAAATAAAATTCAAAAATTAAAAAATATATATATATCAATGACTGATAATAATTCTGATACAGAATTCCTTTGCTGTTGCCAGGTTATCTTCTGAATTTTTTTAAATAGAGGCTGGTAATCCAGATTTTTGTATAACAGATCTTGATTTTTAGGTATTTACAACCAAATCATGTTAAAACAACAACTGTGTGGGTCAAAAAAAGCATCTCTAGAGTCAAATCAGCTGATAGGGTAAATCTATAACCTCTGTTTTAGTGTTTAAAAACAGATTCTTTTTCTTTATAATATATCATTACTTTTGATCTTCACAACAACTCTCTGAATTGAATATTCTCACCCATATTTTACTGATGGTGAACTCCTCTAAAGTAATGAAGCCAGTAAAAGATAAGCCAGGAACTCAAGCCACACACTCTACCCATTCCATATTATATAGCCTCTTTGCCTTAGATCCACAGTTCCGAACTTTTGTGTATATGCATGTGTCTGGAGGGGTGGTGTTAGGAGATGAGGGATAGTCATAAGCCCCTATCGGAATCTGATGAAAATTATAGACCAGCTACAGATCCTCTCTGCATAAAAATGCATATATGGGGACTTCCCTGGTGGCGCAGTGGTTAAGAATCCGCCTGCCAATGCAGGGGACATGGGTTCGAGCCCTGGTCCAGGAAGATTCCACATGCCGTGGAGCAACTAAGCCCTTGCGCCACAACTACTGAGCCTGCGCTCTAGAGCCCACGAGCCACAACTACTGAGCCCGTGTGCCACAACTACTGAAGCCCGTGCACCTAGAGCCCATACTCCAGAACAAGGGAAGCAAAGCCACTGCAATGAGAAGCCCACGCACTGCAACAAAGAGTAGCCCCCACTCGATGCAACTAGAGAAAAGCCCACATGCAGCAACAAAGACCCAATGCAGCCAAAAATAAAAAAAATAATTAATTAATTTTTTAAAAAGTAATACATGCTTTAAAAATGCATATATGAACATACATATCAAATACTATATAATTTCTAGGGATTTACAAGCCCTTGAAGCCTATGCATAAATGCCTATAGTATACGAGATACCAATAACAGATAGAAATGTACTCAAAATATCTGTAGCTTTGCTTAATAAGCTGGAATTTATAACCAGTAAGTCCATCAAAACTATTCTGAACCTATTTATATTTCTAATTATTATTGTTAGAATAAATTCCACATTTTATTACTTGTTATATTAAGTAGCGTTGTCTTTTATTTCCTTCATACAAGAAATTTCTTTTTAAGTATACAAATTTTGAGATTCAAGGGGTTAAACATAGCTCTAGAACTACAGAATTTGTTGAATAATCTCATGTTCATGCTTTCCATATGTTTTCTAATGTCAAATGTATTCTCTTCTAAGTTGGAATGATTCCAGACTAGTTTATTTCTTTCGGTTCTTCTTGGTTTGGAAGCCTCACCACTAATTTTATCATTTATTTATTTTCTCTGGATTTCCTTCATCTATGTTATTTTCTTCAGGTTTACAATACAATTACTTATATTACATAAAGAGTGGAAAAACATTTCCTGCTTTACTCTCAACACTTTTCCTATCATTGTTGATCACTTCTCTGACTATTTTGGCTGTAGCATCACACAATGTCAATATCTTCACAAAAGAGTCCACAATTAGTAACATAAATTTATTTCCTGGAATCTGAACTAATTCAACTAACTCCAAAACCCATACCCTTTCCAGTATACCACACTAATCAGAGAACATTAATTGTAAATATAATTTTAATCCTATTTTTCATTAGTGTACTTTCTAATGTTTGCTCATACCAAAGCTTAACAACCAGTTTTTTGGGAGTGGCTCCACTTGGTGCCTCAGACAATCTCCCTATAGTCACCGTCCATGAGCTCATCATTTCATGACAGGAAAAAATGGTGCCATTTACAAACTTAGGAATTTCAATCTTTATTCCCTTATCTGGTTATAAATTGTAAAACTAGTACTAGCTCAAATCCAAAATTAATTCTAATGGGTTCTATTGCTCAAACTCTTCTACCCAGTGAAGCATCTGCTGTTAAGCATTAAGTTTATCATTTACAGAACATCCCACATCTTCCCTACCACATGCCAGACTATGTTTTTGATAGGTTTTACTGCCAAGCCCTGATAAATGCTTTTTGAAAGTCTAGGTTAAGTACATTTATTGGCACTCTGCATACACACATGAATATAACCCTTCAATAATAATGGTGACTACTATTTTTTCTCTACCATGCACCAAAAACTGTGCTAGGTTGTTTATACTATCTTATTTAATCCTGAAACTCTGAAATGTAGATATTATAATTACCATTTTACATTTAAGAAAACTGAGACTGAAAGCTTCGAGAATATTCCTAAAGTTACATTACATATATAGGTGGTGGAGGTCAGCATTCACATCCAGGTTTTTCCAAAACCTCAGTGTATTGAACAGGCATAATTACCCAAGTACATAAAGATAGAATATTACTTTCTCCCAGGTAACATTGATTTGTTTGTTATAAATTAGGTCCACCCTGAAGGGGATTAAGAGGTACAAGCCTCCAGTTACATAAGAAACAAGTCATGGGGATATAATATACAGCATAAGGAACATGGTCAATAATATTGTAATAACTTTGTATGGGGACAGATGGTTACTAGACTTATCTTGATCATTTCATAATGTATGCAAATGTCAAATCATTATGTAGGAAACCTGAAACTCACATAATATTGTATGCCAACTATGTTTCAATAAAAAAATTTTTAATAAATAAATAAATGTCATGCTAAAATATATTTGAACCATCCTTAAAAATTATCATGATACTTTCAATATATATCTTTACAGCCTTACCTGTTAAAAAAAGAAGATTTAGAAAGATATTTACATTTAGTGAATGAATGAAAGCTTCAAGCATTACGTAAAACTGATATTGAAAATATTGTATTTTTCACATACCTATCAATTTAAGGGCAGTTTATAATTTTAATAAAAAATGATAGAATGGCTGAATTTATTGCTTCATTCTATAGATAAGATGAGCTCAGCAACTTAAAGTGAATTGTCTATTTTACATAGTTAATAAAAAGTTGAAATTAATGTATTATCTGTGTGTATTTCTGTTCTACTTCATTACAGAGCTTAAACATGAGTATATTTTTCTGAAAATAGAAACAAAGTTCTTCTTCAGTTCCCTGAGGAAAAAACATATCTTTATATGTAGTAGTGATAATTAAAAATACTAAACATTTTTGGTTTCCAGAAAGAAAAATGTACAATTAAAAAAATAAATAAATAAATCATATCCACCTGCCTGTATGAAAGTCTATAGTTTCCATCCCTCACTCTGAGTCCTTAAGGATGAGAATCATATGGGAAATGAACCTATCCTCAAGGATAATGATTGCTTTTCTTTTAATAAATCTAGAAAGGTTCTGTCTGCTTCAACAAGAATAAAACTAAGGGCAGAAAACCTTTCTGATGTCTTCCACAGGACTAAAGGTGTATTCAAACATTTGGGTTTCTTGTGGTTATTATTATTGTTGTTTTGTTTATTTTCATTCTTGTAACAGGATCAGCTGATACTCTGATTCTGAAGACACGATTCCAGCATTTTGAGAACTTTTATAAATAAAAGGCTTTGAAGCACCTGCAAAGTGCTTTTCGAAGGCTATTTCTTATTCACTTAATTTGGGGCTTATGCCCTTAAAAAGAGACTATATACCCAAGTTACACGGAAACAGATTCTTGAGCAAATTCGTGTAATCTCAAACCTTATCATTAAAAAAATTGATACTAAGATTACTGTATACCTGAGAAAGAAGAGGAAAGGAGAGGGAAGTTATTATTTGAGAGAAAGGCATGGAGAAACCAGATAAGAACTATATCATACTTCTGGAAAATGGGACTGAAGAAGGAGAGAAACTGCACAGCCAGCACTAGCTGTTTCAAGGTCTTGGACCACAAAGTATGGTAAAGAAGGGACAGTGTTGAAGATCTGTTTGCAAATATCGCCCCCATTTATTCTATCAACCGGATATTAATTTTGCTTAATAAAATCCTTTCATAAAATGTAAATATATCCTTGGAGAGTTAAACCTATTGGTTCTTCATACCTTTACTGTGAGTTACTGTAATTAGATTGTGTACAACTTAAGTAAACTTTTGGAGAATGTGAGTTTTAATTGAAGCATGGCACACTTCAGAGTAAAAACCATAAAGATCTCTGAACAGTCTAAGGACAGAATGACTGAGAAGGGTGGAATGATGAGACACTAAGGAAGGGCAGGGCTAGAAAGAGGAAGTGAAAAAATACTTACTTTACAGTTTGGCCACAGAAAAATAAGAGGTTATGATTCAGTGATCTCAAAGTTTCCTTCCCACTCTATAATTCTATGAGAGCTATTATGCAAAACATGAATGTTTTACATACCAAATCATAATATACTATATTTTCCTTCCTGGAATCTACACCATCCAACTATTAAAGCAAAAGAGTTCCATTTTCTACCTCAACAACATAGAAGAGAAAAATGTATCAAAACTAGTTCCAGAGGACAAAGGGAAACCAAAAGGAGAAATCACAGGGGTTAAATATCTTTCTAATAAATTCATAACACACCCTTCAGTACAGTTATAATCAGGATTTGATAAGTGACTGAATGAAATCAGGGGTCCAAAAGAGATACAGATTATTAGAATGGCCCAGAATCTTTCTCCAGGAACACATTAAATAAGAACCCTCATCAGTCAGACATCAAAAGTGAAGAAAGGAGAGAATGTTTTCCTACCAACCTAAACGCATTTTCATCAGGCAGACACCAAAAGTGAAGAAAGGAGAGAATGTTTCCCTACCAACCTAAAGGCATTTTCCCTTCCCATTTCCCTTTGCCCCCTTCCATTTGTCACCTTATTACAGCTGTTCCTTGAATAACACGCACGGGTCTGCACCGCACGGGTCCACTTACATGAGGATTTTTTCCAATAAATAGAGTATCTGTATTTTCATCTTACAGATCCTTAAATTAACGAAGTGTGGGGAAAAGTTTGTGTTCCATTAGAGATTACAATACGTGGAATCAAAAAAACTATAGTTTGAGTCCTGATTCTACCCAAACGGTTTCAGCTTCGGGACCTTGGGTGAGTCATGTATCGATTCCTTCGTTTTTGAGGCCGAGATAGGAGTCCGTGGATTTTCCACTGCGCGGGGTCGACGTCCCTAACCCCTGCGTTGTTCAAGGGTCAACTGTACTTTCCTTTCCACCTCTGCATGATCCGCCAGTCACGTCTGACTCCACCCATAGTCACCCCTGTAGACCTCCTCCACAAAGCGTCCCTTTCTACCTGCTGGTCTTACCTAAATCTCTCTGCTCAGAATTACCCACACCTGCTCGACCAGGCTGCTTCCACCGGCCCCCTAGCACTCCGGACAGGGCAGCGGGTCGCGCTGGGCACCCCATTCTCCCATAGAATAAGGGGTTGGGGGGTCTGTGCGAACACGACTTGGAGAGAGTTGTGCTTCCGCACCCCCATACCCAGAGCTCCCCCCCTTTCCCCGGGGGTCGTCCTCACTCACAGCGCACAGTGTGGAAGGCGCAGCGCGGCTGCTTCTCAAAACTCTCCCCTAACTTGAGAACCCGCTCGCGACTGTCAATATGCGAAGGTCCCGCGGTTCCATTCATCATTCTCCTCCAGCTCCGACTCTGCCTCGGCCACCGGCGCTCACTACCCTCTGCCAACTCAGCCTGAAGAAGAGGTTCTTGGCCACGGCGGGCGCAGCCACCATAGACTCCACCCCGCGGCCGACGAGCGCAGTCCCACCGGGCCTCTCGCGTGCTGATTGGTTTCCTGGAGAGGGGCGCCCCTCCCCTTGGCCCCGAGGCTCCTGGTCCTGCAGCGGGGCTCCATTTCCCACGTTGCGACGCACGCAGACTCCGGCACGCCGCATTTCTGAGGTGAGCGGTGGGAGCGGGGTTATTCGGCGGAGCAACGCGAGGCAGGAAGGAGGTATCGGATCTGACGGGGCGGCTGGGGAAGGAGGGCGCCCCGGGATACCGGGAAGCCCGGACCGCAGGCTTCTGGACCAAGCGACCCGTCTTGTAGGAGCTCTTAAAGGGAGAATCGGCCTTTTCCACGCCTTTTCTGTGGAGATCTGGTTTGGAAACTGAGGCGGGGGAGGGGCGGAGCCTGGTCACTAGGCCTGGTGTCTTGTCCAAGGCCTGGTAGCACGAAAGCCGGCTCTAGAATCCGGAGTAGAGACGCCCGTGGCCTCAGAGACGCGGTCGGTGGACCTGACTGGAGGCGACGCCGTTACCTCAGCAATCGTTTTTTGACCTTATGTTCCAGAGGAAGTTCCTGGTGGTATAAGGATTGGGATAGAGGGAGGGGGGCGGGTAAAAAAGTTTCAGAGTTTGGAACTGCAGATATTTAGGATTAGTTGCAGCTGGATTGCATTGGGTTACCTTCTTTATCTTCTTCACAGTGATCTGTGGCGGCGGTAACGGCACGGCCCCGAAGACGGAATTCCCAAAAGATCAAGGCCAGACCTTGTGCTCTGGCAGCAGGGTAATAGCATTAATAATTGAAAAATAATTGTCTTTTTTCTTCTTTTTTCCTGGAAAAAGTTCGTGAGTTTAAGGGTAAAGATGAGAGAAGTGCTGTATTAGAAGAGAAGCCTCCAAGAGAAGGTTTACAAATGGTTGCCATAACAGTGGTGGTTTTTCAGGGTAATTACGTAATCAGAAAACTTTCTCACTTAACTGCTACCTTCGCCAGGTTTGTAATTTATTGTTCCAGGCAGGTAGATGCCTGTGTCTCTCTCAGCCTATCTGCTTATCCAAATTCTACTCTTTTAAGGCGTACTAAGACTGTTCCCTGTGGTAGTTAAGCACTTGGGTTCTAAAGCCAGAATCTTTGGGTTTGAACCCCAGCTTCATACTCTATACAATATGACTTTGTGCAAACCAAACTTAAGGATGCTCATCATTAAAATGGGAGGAAAAAATAATAGTACTTATACCTTACAGTTGTTGAGAGGATTAAATTAGTACAAGAAAGCATTTAAAACAATTCATGGGATAAAGTAAAAGCTCTCTGAATGGTTATTATTTTTGAGACTTTACTGTCATGCAACATTTTAGGGCCATCTTTAGTGGCTGCCTTCTTTTCTAAACCTTGAATTATTCTAGGAGGTAGGAATTATTATTTTGTTTACAGGTAAGAAAGCTTGTTCATGGAAACCCTGTCCTCTGACTCTGTGGTCTTTATTCTTATCATCTGTGTCACCAGTTTGGCATGTAACGTATTTTACATAATTATTTTATTTTACGTATGTGTGTATATGGGTCTGTGTGTATACTTTTCTTTCCTAGCCAGAATGTGAGCAGGAAATCTGTCCTATATAAAATCTTTGTGAACCTTGGGTCTATCATAGAGCCCTACGCATGTTTGGTGGTGGTGATGATGTTTTAGTGATGTTTTCTTATATTAGCCAGAGAGCAAGAACAGTGTTGTGAATCTATTTTACTTTAAAAAGGCTTTCAACCAGAAGTCTGAGGTTTCCATTTTATAACCAGGAGAAAAGCAGAGCATCAAGAAATTGAGGTTTTGGAATACCCAAAGTTTGTGCATTTATTCATTGTTTCAACATATATAAATAATAAGTACCTACCACATGCCAAGCGCTAGTCTAGCCTCTGGGAATATAACAGTGAACCAAAGAGGTAAGAAGGCAGCCACCAAGAATGGTATGAGTTTTGCCCTTGTGAAGCTTACCTTCTAATGTGAATTTTCTCTAAACATATATCTAAATGAAATATGTTGTACTAGCCCAGGAAGAAACAAATAGACTAATGAACTAAATAGAATCTAAAAATATACCCAAGTGACATTTCAGATTGCTTCTCTTGTATCCATTCATGATAAATTATCTCAGAAATTTATGACAACTATGTGCATTTGTTCTTTTTTCACCAATCTGTAACCTCATCTGTTAGCTTCCTATCTTAAACCACTCACAAAAATAACTTACATTTGTATTGAAGATATAAATAAAGTTGTATGTTTATGAAGATATAAGTAAAACAAAATAATAAAAACAGTAGAAAAAATTAGGAGATTATATTTTAGCTCTTAGGGTAGGGAGGACCTTTCTAAGCATGACTCCAAAGGCAGAAGTTATAGAGGGAAGATTGTTATACTTGACTACATAAAAATTGTAAAACTACAGTAAAACCATAATCAAGCTTTAAAAAATAAACGACAGATGAGGATAAAGTGTTTATAGCCAATATAAAAGATAAAGGGTGTATATCCATGTATGAAAAACTTAAAGCTTCTACAAAAGAATAAGACAAGCCAGTAGAAAAATTGTTGAGGTATGTGAAGAGAAAATATATAAAAGAATAAATGGCCAGTGAACATGAAACGTGCTGAACCTCTCTAATAATCAAAGAAATAAAAATTAAAACAAGGAGATACCATTTTTCACCTAGCGGATTGACAAAAATGTAAAATATAACATTAGGTACTATTGAAGGCATAGTAAAATGAACACCCTCATACATTGTTGGTGGAAGTGTAAATTGGAACACCCATTTTGGAGAAAAATTTGGTATCTAATCAAAAATTTTAAAATATGTGTCCTGCCACCCGGCCATCTGACTGCAAGGGAAGAATTCATCCCACAGAGTACTATCATGAGTACCTAAGACATATACTTTGATATTCATTGCAGCATTGCTTGTACTAGCATACACTCTGAATGACTTCCAGTAGAGGAGATGTTTAAATATATTTTGATACACTCTTACAAAGGAAGCATAGCATAATGCAGCCATTGGAAAGAATGAGATAACTATATCCACTCTCCTAGAAAGTTAGTGTGCCAAGAGTTGTGCTGGGATTTCTTTAAAAATGTTTCCAGAAAACTTGTTTTTTAATGATGTGTATTTTACCTAAAAAGGAATGATTTTTGGATCCTGTATTATGGCCAACTCTTGTTTTTTCAATATTTATTTTATTTATTTATTTATCTTATTTTTGGCTGCATCGAGTCTTAGTTGCAACATGTGGGATCTTTCGTTGCGGCACGGGAGCTCTTCGTGGCGGCATGCGGGCTTCTCTCTAGTCATGGCCTGCACATTTTCTCTCTCGTTGTGGCGTGGGCTCCAGAGCGTGTGGGCTCTGTAGTTTGCGGCACATGGGCTCTCTAGTTGAGGCGTGTGGGCTCAGTAGTTGTGGTGTGTGGGCTTAGTTGCCCCGCGGCATGTGGGATCTTAGTTCCCCAACCAGGGATCAAACCCGCATCCCCTGCATTGGAATGTGGATTCTTTACCACTGGACAACCAGGGAAGTTCCCAACTCTTTAATATAAAGGGTGAACTGTGGTGCCAGTTATGAAGAATAATAGCTTAAAAAGTGAGAAGTAGGTTATTTGGGAATTTGTTTTGTGTTTCTTTACTCTTTTATGTGGGAAGGAATATAATGAACATTGTAATGGAAATTGGATTCATACTGATCTGGATTTGAATACTGACTCCACCACATGCTGGTGGAACCATGACAAGTTTCTTAACTTCTTCAAACTTTACTTTTTTTTAATCTGTAAAATGTAGGTGATTAAAGGCTTTACCTCATAATCCTGTTGTGAGGATTAAATGAGATAATGCATATGAAAGCACTTAGCACAGTGCTTAATTCATAGTAAGCACTTAATATATGTTAGTATTTATTAATTATAAATAAGTTAAGATTATACTTTTTTTAAAATGGTATCTTTGAGCTTTGAATGCTTAAATTAAAAGAATTTAATTTTCTTTAAATTTTTTAAAGAAAAGTTTTAGCAACAAATTGAATTGGGATGTGGATTTTTTTTTAAGATAATCGGTTTATTCACTATGCTATTTATAAACAAGCTTTGGTTATCTTATAATAACATTTCTGAGTTGTGTGTTGGGAATCCCCAGGACCAACTCCAGGTTTAGTAATTTGCTAGGAGGGCTCATAGTTCTCAGGATATAATCGTGATCATAGCTATGATTTATTACACTAAAAGGATACAAAGGAAAATCATCAAAGGGAGAAGGCACATGAGATGAAATTCAGAGGAGAACAGGTGCAAACTTCCAAGAGTCCTCTCCCAGCGGAGTCACATAGGACATGCTTAATTCCTCCTTCAGTGAGTTGTAATAACATGTTGAAGTGTTGTTTACCAGGGACGCTCACTAGAGACTCAGTGACAGAGTCTTTATTGGAGATGGTCATGTAGGCATCATCTGCTACCACATATCAGAATTCCAGACTTCAGGAAGGAAAGCAGGTGTTCAACATAAACCACATTGTTTTTACAAACAGTTTAGGCCCAGTGAGCCAGTCATATTAGGAAACTGGTGGAAACCCTCCTGAAATCCAAGTTCCTAGACATCAGGCAAGGGCCAACCTTGTAAGGAGACCTTTAAAAAAGATATCAGTCTTAGGCCTGTATTAGCTCATTTCTGCACACTCAGTTTCTCTTTCATGATAAAAGAAAATTAACTCCTGACCTAGGATTGTTGTGCAGATTAGAGAGAGTGAATGTGAAGCACCAAGCACAGTTTCTGACTCTTAGAGAGTGCACAATAAACAGTACCTAGTGTAGCTGTTACAGTAAGGTATAAGGGTCTTTAGCTCTTTTAGAGGTACACTAGTTGGAAAAACCAGTTTCTCCCTATAAGGAAGAAATGAGAAAAATCTACCCTTCACTTCTTGAACCAAGCAAAGCTGTTGTCATTTATATTTCAAACATTATTTAGGGGGTGAATGTTTTACGCTATTGACCTTTATTTTTCTGATTCTGTCAAATATAGGTGGTATGAGAAATGAAGACAATGGGTACAGACCCAAGGATCTTATCTCTAGCTGCTGAAGTTGCAATAAGTCCTGAGCAGAATGTCCCTGTTATACTGTTGAAGTTAAAAGGTAAGAAAATCTTTTTGTGATCGTCTGACACTGTTTAACAAAACAAATTCCATCATGGGTACAATTTTAGCATTGTTTTTAATTTGTTCAGTGAAATCTTAACACTGTGATAAAGCAGTGATTTCTTTTTCCTTTTAAATGTATTTTTAGTCATTATTCAACCTATAAAAATATGGATAGCTCTTGGATTTATTGAGCAAAAATAAGTGTATCTTATTTCCTTTTGCCTTAGAAATAATAAACAACACACCTTTTGGAAGCTCAGAGTTGAAGAAAGTCAAACAAGATATATATTGTTATGATCTCATTCGGTATTGCCTCTTGGTCCTCAGTCAAGATTGTTCTCGAATCCAGGGTGGTTGGACTACAATTTCCCAGCTTACACAGATATTAAGGTAAAATGAACAATAAATCAGCTTGTTGTTGAGGGATATAGTAGTAGATTCTTAATTTCAACATTTGCTTTCTTTTCTTCATCTGGCTAACAAGCATTGGCAACCTCCCATGGTATGTTATGGATGTACTTTTCCTTCATACTATATATTATTATTCCTAACTATATTTGTGAATATTTCACTGTCAAAAATTTCACTCCATAAGCTCTACGAAGATGGTGATCTTGTGCTCACCACTGAATCCCAAGGGCCTAATAGACTAAAGACTAAAGAATATTGAAGAAATGAAGAGATTAAGGCACTGGCTCTATACTGGAAAAACTTACAGTAGACATGGGATGACAGTCATGTGGATTTATCATACAAGGCAGAATGAAATAGGTGCTGAAATGAAAGGCATAAGCAAAGGACTGCAGGAGAAGAGATACAGAAACTTCATTTCACAGTATATTGGTTTAGCTGTCTCAACTGTATATTTCATTAAGTAACCCAAATCATGTCAATAAATTTAGAAGTAGCATTTACTGATCTACTGCCATGCTAGAAATTACGAGAAAAAGATCAAAATCTTTTTTCATATAGGAGGCAATAAAATAAATCAGGTGTTCTCAGTGTCTAAGCCACTTCCTAATTAAGTAACTGAAAATGTGCAGTACTAGTTGGATCTTAGCTTTTGAAACTGCTTATAATTAAACATAGATAGATAAAGGCCAGATTCAAGGTATACAGTTAGGAAAAACAGTTAACACATGTAATATTTTTTTATACCTTAATTTTCAAGATTAATTATTTCCTTAAGTAAATAGAGCCTTATGTCTTTGTGTTGTTAGATATGTTAGCTCATGGAAATATTGATTGAGCTAGGCTCTCAGAAGTGGACTCCAAGTCTTAAGAAATCCCCATGTTTGTGAATGTACAAAAAATGTATTTCATTTATTAACATTTTCAATGAAAATAGTACTCTTAATTAACTTTAGAAACCAAAGGGAAAAGAGAAACTGGTACATGTGAGTGTAAGTCTATTGACCTTAGGAACTGATATGTAAAAAAAAAAAAAGCATTAGTCAGTTTTTAGTGTACTCAGTATGTAGTCACTCTTGCTTATCAGTGTCTGCACAAGCCTCTAACATCGGTACTTACTCATTAGAGTACACACATAGAGACCATTCTTGGATTGGGGACTTTTTTTGGTATTAGTCTGCACAAATAGTTCTTACCATTGAGGCTTTTGAATATACTCGTTTCATATCCAGGGGGTGACTTTATGTGTGGTTTCAAGAGGACCCATTTCTCTAAATGACCTTCTCTCTTTCAATGTATATTGTAAACTGTTCCTACTAGAGTTTTTGCTGTCTCCTCTTCTGTTGTAGGGAATGTGCAATCAGATATTTTGCAGATTTTAGGAAAGTAGATCTATTGGAAAAAATTGATAATCTGTCCCTTGTAGACTAATGCTACCCTAGCTATTTTTCAGCTATCTGATGTGTAAAATGTATCAGTTAACGCATATGTTACTCCTGAATGGTATTCTGTTGCTTTTAGAGTGTGTGTAGCCCCTTCACTGAAAACTTGCCTCTTTCTCTTTATTGTGAGCCAAGTGTATTTTGTTTCCTGAAGGATTGACAAGTAAATTTTTAGGACATGTAAGTCCTAGCTCTAAGTACAGGCAAAATCCACACCACTGTTTACTTGTTACTTGTTAAGAAAGTTGTTACACTAATTTTCCTGTAAAAGTTCTTTATTGGCTTGGCAACAAAAGAAAGATACTAAAAATTCTCATTAAGACACCGTGTCTATAGAAGCTTTAGCATTCATCTAAAATTTATAATTAGCACAAACTTAATCACAAACTTGTGCTCTTATTTCAGCCATTGCTGTGTGGGCTTGGAACCAGGAGAAGATGCAGAGGAATTTTACAATGAATTACTTCCATCAGCTGCAGAAAATTTTCTGGTTTTGGGGAGGCAATTGCAAACATGTTTCATCAACGCAGCTAAGGTATATGTATTTATTTAGGGTTTTTTGTTTTGTAGCCAAAACAGGTTAATTCTTGAGACGATGTTCCACATTGTTTTTTCAAGTGTGCAATATTTGGCTGAAAGTACAATTAGAGTAATGGATTCAAACATTTTTAAAGCTACAACCAAAAAAAAGAAAATCTCTACATTTGAAATTTTTAAAGTGCTGACTGAACTGAAGCATATTGTATGACAGTATGCTTTTTGAAGGATCTGTTTTACTACTCAGTTTTGAGCATCACCCATAGACATTTATTTCCGTAGCATTTTCCTAAAACATACCTTCTACTTAAATCAGTAGTGGAAGAAAGTATTGTTCTCTAGGCCCAAGGCTTTTCTCAGTAGCTCCAATGGTGAAGAAGAATAAAGGTGCACTTTCCATATGCTCCTTCAGATCCTCTCTAGTCAAAATATTTCAACCTAAACATTTGGATTCATTTCACTCCAACAAGTATTTCTTGGGTGAATTGTGCTGGATGCTATATGTACTTTTTTTTTTTTTTTTGACCTATGGATCATTTAGAAGTATGTTGCTTAGTTTCAAAATATTTGAGGGTTTTGTTGGTGTTTTATTGTTATCAGTTTCTAATTTAATTCTGTCATGTCAGATAACATACTCTGTGTCATTTAAGACCTTTGAAGTATTTTCAGACTTGTTTTATGGCACTCCATATGTTTTATAGTGGTGAAGGTTCCATTACAAGCAGTCCTTACTTTGCACAGTGCTGTCTTAACTGAAACTCATGGATATCAGGGACATGTAAAGCTTTTGACATACACAGATTTCATTTAACATGGTACCATGCAAAAGCAAAGACTCCCCGTATACCTGCATGTGAACTCCTCAGTTGTAGTGTGTAATGTTCTGTAAATGTCAATTAGATCAGTTTGGATATAGAATATATAAGGAGTGATAAGTCCGCAAGGCTGAAATTCCACCTTGGAAGAGTTCTTGGCTATATGTACATTTGGGCCTACTGCCACATCAGAGATAGAGCAGATTCACAACTTTTGTGAATTATGAAGGGAAATAATGTAAGTCACTATAGGATGTTAAGTTCCATTTGAGATGCTTTGGGTATATAAGGAATAGACATAGTTTTGCATTTAAACAACTCTCAGGCTAATAAAGTAGATAAAATCTCTAGGTATTTCTTATAGAAAACCTAAGACAGATATATTTTTAATTCAAAAAAATAAGTTTAAAAAGTTTAAGAGTGAAATTGAGCAAGATATACAACAGTATGGACAAAAGAGTGGTTTGAATATGAGAAGTATTGTTGGCAGAGAATTTAACTTAGAGGTAGAGTATATGGGTCACAGATGCCACTTCTAGCATCTCCATTGACATTTTGAGGGATGCTAGCAGTAAATAAATATTTGCATATTTGCTAGATATAATTCAGTTCAGTTAAAGCGGCATGAACTATAGAAATTGTGTTGAACTTGATTTCTTTTCTGGCTGTGCCACAAACTAACTCTGGGTTCTTGGTCAAATCACTTGATTTCACTATATCTCAGCTTCCTCCTTTGTAAAATGAATTTCCATCTCATGAATAGCTCAGACCATTATGAAAGCTTTATGTTTTCTTCAAAGCACTTTTATTTAATATTCCCCACTTAAAAGCAATAATACTTATATTCTTTTCATTTATACAGTCCTTCAGTACTTTTCATAATACTTTCTTATTCTTAATCATGGTATTTGTATAGAGATAAAAAATTCTTTAGTATATACATCAAAGGGAGTAAATCAGCTACAAAAAAAGAGGGCCACTTGACCACAGAACAAATTAAAATGGTGAATAAAAAGAAAATGACAAGAGACAGGATTCAGTGCACAGGACCAGGAGGACACAGAAGTGTCCAGAATCCAGGCAGGAAGTTGCTGTCTGAGTCCATGACTCAGGTTCCAATGGAGCAGGTACTGGTGTCATGGACAGGCTGGTAAGGCAGGAGGACCAGCTCTCCTTGGCCTGAAAGCCCAGCCTCTGCCACTGAGCCCATCCAGTTCTTCCTGTTGCACTTGTTTTTTGTTTTTTTTAACATCTTTATTGGAGTATAATTGCTTTACAATGTTGTGTTTGTTTCTGCTGTATAAAAAAGTGAATCAGCTATATGTATACATATATCCCCATATCCCCTCCCTCTTGCGTCTCCCTCCCACCTTCCCTATCCCACCTCTCTAGGTGGTCACAAAGTACCAAGCTGATCTCCCTGTGCCATGCAGCTGCTTCCCACTAGCTATCTATTTTACATTTGGTAGTGTATATATGTCAGTGCTACTCTCTCACTTCGTCCCAACTTACCCTTCCCCTCCCTGTGTCCTCAAGTCCATTCTCTACGTCTGCATCTTTATTCCTGTCCTGCCCCTAGGTTCATCAAAACCATTTTTTTTTACATTCCATATATATGTTAGCATACGGTATTTATTTTTCTCTTTCTGACTTCACTCTGTATGACAGACTCTAGGTCCATCCACCTCAGTACAAATAAGTTTCATTTCTCAGTTTCATTTCTTTTTATGGCTGAGTAACATTCCATTGCCACATCTTCTTTATCCATTCATCTGTCGATGGACACTTAGGTTGCTTCCATGTCCCGGCTATTGTAAATAGTGCTGCAATGAACATTGTGATACATGTCTCTTTTTGAATTCTGGTTTTCTCAGGGTATATGCCCAGTAGTGGGATTGCTGGGTTATATGGTAGTTCTATTTTTAGTTTTTTAAGGAACCTCCATACTGTTCTCCATAGTGGCTGTATCAGTTTACAATCCCGCCAACAGTGCAAGAGGGCTCCCTTTTCTCCACACCCTCTCCAGCATTTACTGTTTGTAGATTTTTTGATGGTGGCCATTCTGACCGATGTGAGGTGATACCTCATTGTGGTTTTGATTTGCATTTCTCTAATGATTAGTGATGTTGAGCATCCTTTCATGTGTTTGTTGGCAATCTGTATATCTTCTTTCGAGAAATGTCTATTTAGGTCTTCTACCCATTTTTGGATTGGGTTGTTTCTTTTTTCGATACTGAGCTGCATGAGCTGCTTGTAAATTTTGGAGATTAATCCTTTCTCAATTGCTCATTTGCAAATCTTTTCTCCCATTCTGAGGGTTGTCTTTTGACTTGTTTATGGTTTCCTTTGCTGTGCAAAAGCTTTTAAGTTTCATTAGGTCCCATTTGTTTATTTTTTTTTTATTCACATTTCTCTAGGAGGTGGGTCAAAAAGGATCTTGCTGTGGTTTATGTCATACAGTGTTCTGCCTATGTTTTCCTCTAAGAGTTTTATAGTGTCTGGCCTTACATTGAAGTTTTTAATCCATTTAGAGTGTATTTCTGTGTATGGTGTTAGAAAGTGTTCTAATTTCATTGTTTTACATGTAGCTGTCCAGTTTTCCCAGCACCACTTATTGAAGAGGCTGTCTTTTCTCCATTGTATATCCTTGCCTCCTTTATCAAAGATAAGGTGGCCATATGTGCGTGGGTTTATCTCTGGGCTTTCTATCCTGTTCCATTGATCTATATTTCTGTTTTTGTGCCAGTACCATACTGTCTTGATTACTATAGCTTTGTGCTATAGTCTGAAGTCAGGGAACCTGATTCCTCCAGCTCCTTTTTCCTTTCTCAAGATTGCTTTGGCTCTTCAGGGTCTTTTGTGTTTCCATACAAATTGTAAAATTTTTTGTTCTAGTTCTGTGGAAAATGCCATTGGTAGTTTGATAGGGACTGCATTAAATCTGTAGATTGCTTTGGTAGTATAGTCATTTTCACAATATTGATTCTTCCAATCCAAGAACATGGTATATCTCTCCATCTGTTTGTATAGTTTTTAATTTCTTTCATCAGTGTCTTATAGTTTTCTGCATACAGGTCTTTTGTCTCCTTAGGTAGGTTTATTCCTAGATATTTTATTCTTTTTGTTGTAATGGTAAATGGGAGTATTTCCTTAATTTCTCTTTCAGATTTTTCATCATTAATGTATAGGAATGCAAGAGATTTCTGTGCATTAATTTTGTATCCTGCTACTTTACCGAATTCATTGATTAGCTCTAGTAGTTTTCTGGTAGCATCTTTAGGATTCTCTATGTGTAGTATCATGTCATCTGCAAACAGTGACAGCTTTACTTCTTCTTTTCTGATTTGGATTCCTTTTATTTCTTTTTCTTCTCTGATTGCTGTGGCTAAAACTTCCAAAACTATGTTGAATAATAGTAGTGAGAGTGGGCAACCTTGTCTTTTTCCTGATCTTAGAAGAAATGGTTTCAGTTTTTCACCATTGAGAATGATGTTGGCTGTGGATTTGTCATATATGGGCTTTATTACGTTGAGATAGGTTCCCTCTATGCCCACTTTCTGGAGAGTTTTTATCATAAGTGGGTGTTGAATTTTGTCGAAAACTTTTTCTGCATCTATTGAGATTATCGTATGTTTTTTATCCTTCAATTTGTTAATATGGTGTATCACATTGATTGATTTGCATATATTGAAGAATCCTTGCATCCCTGGGATAAACCCCACTTGATCATGCTGTATGATCCTTTTAATGTGCTGTTGGATTCTGTTTGCTCGTATTTTGTTGAGGATCTTTGCATCTGTGTTTATCAGTGATATTGGTCTTTAGTTTTCTTTTTTTGTGACATCTTTGTCTGGTTTTGGTATTGGGGTGATGGTGGCCTCGTGGAATGAGTTTGGGAGTGTTCCTCCCTCTGCTATATTTTGGAAGAGTGTGAGAAGGATAAGTTTGTTAGAATTCACCTGTGAAGCCATCTGGTCCTGGGCTTTTGTTTGTTGGAAGGTTTTTAATCACAGTTTCAATTTCATTACTTGTGATTGGTCTGTTCATATTTTCTATTTCTTCCTGGTTCAGTCTTGGAAGGTTGTACTTTTCTAAGAATTCGTCCATTTCTTCCAGGTTGTCCATTTTATTGGTATATAGTTGCTTGTAGTAGTCTCTCATGATCCTTTGTATTTCTGCAGTGTCAGTTGTTAGTTTTTTATTTCTAATTCTTTTGATTTGAGTTTTCTCTGTTTTTTTCTTGATGAGTCTGGCTAATGGTTTATCAATTTTGTTTATCTTCTCAAAGAACCAGCTTTTGTTTTATTGATCTTTGCTATTGTTTCCTTCATTTCTTTTTCATTTATTTCTGCTCTCATCTTTATGATTTCTTTCCTTCTGCTAACTTTGGGGGATTTTTTGCTCTTCTTTCTCTTATTGCTTTAGGTGTAAGGTTAGGTTGGTTGAGATTTTTCTTGTTTCTTGAGGTATGATTGTATTGCTATAAACTTCCCTCTTAGAACTGCTTTTGCTGCATCCCATAGGTTTTGGGTCATCATGTTTTGATAGTTTGATTAATATGTGTCTTGGCGTGTTTCTCCTTGGATTTATCCTGTATGGGGCTCTCTGTGCTTCCAGGACTTGATTAACTATTTCCTTTCCCATATTAGGGAAGTTTTCAACTATAATCTCTTCAAATATTTTCTCAGTCCCTTTCTTTTTCTCTTCTTCTTCTGGGACCCCTATAATTCGAATGTTGGTGCGTTTAATGTTGTCCCAGAGGTCTCTGAGACTGTCCTCAGTTCTTTTCATTCTTTTTTCTTTATCCTGCTCTGCAGTAGTTATTTCCACTATTCTATCTTCCAGGTCACTTATCCGTTCTTCTGCCTCAGTTATTCTGCTATTGATCCCATCTAGAGTATTTTTAATTTCATTTATTGTGTTTTTCATCATTGCTTGGTTCCTCTTTAGTTCTTCTACATCCTTGTTAAATGTTTCTTGCATTTTGTCTATTCTATTTCCAAGATTTTGGATCATCTTTACTATCATTATTCTGAATTCTTTTTCAGGTAGACTGCCTATTTCCTCTTCATTTGTTAGGTCTGGTGTGTTTTGACCCTGCTCCTTCACCTGCTGTGTGGTTTTTTGTCTTCTCATTTTGCTTATCTTACTGTGTTTGGGGTCTCCTTTTCACAGGCTGCAGGTTCGTAGTTCCCGTTGTTTTTGGTATCTGTCCCCAGTGGCTAAGGTTGGTTCAGTGGGTTGTGTAGGCTTCCTGGTGGAGGGGACTAGTGCCTGTGTTCTGGTGGATGAGGTTGGATCTTGTCTTTCTGGTGGGCACGTCCACGTCTGGTGGTGTGTTTTGGGGTGTCTGTGGCCTTATTATGATTTTAGGCAGCTTCTCTGCTAATGGATGGGGCTGTGTTCCTGTCTTGCTAGTTGTTTGGCATAGGGTGTCCAGTACTGTAGCTTGCTGGTCGTTGAGTGAAGCTGGGTCTTGATGTTGAGATGGAGATCTCTGAGAGATTTTTGCCGTTTGGTATTACGTGGAGCTGGGAGGTCTCTTGTGGACCAGTGTCCTGAAGTTGGCTCTCCCACCTCAGAGGCACAGCCCTGATGCCTGGCTGGAGCACCAAGAGCCTTTCATCCACACGGCTCAGACTTTTGGGACGTCTGACGTCTTCTGCCAGCGTTCAGTGGGTGTTCTGTAGGAGCAGTTCCACGTGTAGATGTATTTCTACTGTATCTGTGGGAAGGAAGGTGATCTCTGCGTCTTACTCTTCCGCCATCTTGCCCCTCCCCCAGAAAATGTTTCTGGGTCATCATGTTTTCATTGTCATTTGTTTCTAGGTATTTTTTTGATTTCCTCTTTGATTTCTTCAGTGATCTCTTGGTTATTTAGTAGCATATTGTTTAGCCTCTATGTGTTTGTATATTTTACAATTTTTTTTTTTTACTGTAATTGATATCTAGTCTCATGGCATTGTGGTCGGAAAAGATACTTGATATGATTTCAATTTTCTTAAATTTACTGAGTCTTGATTTGTGACCCGAGGTATGATCTGTCCTGGAGAATGTTCCATGTGCACTTGAGAAGAAAGTGTATTCTGTTGTTTTTGGATGGAATGTCCTATAAATATCAATTAAGTCCATCTGGTCTAATGTGTCATTTAAAGCTTGTGTTTCCTTATTTATTTTCATTTTGGATGATCTGTCCATTGGTGAAAGTGGGGTGTTAAAGTCCCCTACTATTATTGTGTTACTGTTGATTTCCCCTTTTATGGCTGTTAGCATTTGTCTTATGTATTGAGGTGCTCCTATGTTGGGTGCATAAATATTTACAATTGTTATATCTTTTTCTTGGATTGATCCCTTGATCTTTATGTAGTGTCCTTCTTTGTCTCTTGTAACAGTCTTTATTTTAAAGTCTATTTTGTCTGATATGAGTATTGCTATTCCAGCTTTCTTTTGATTTCCATTTGCATGGAACATCTTTTTCCATCCCCTCACTTTCAGTCTGTATGTGTCCCTAGGTCTAAAGTGGGTCTCTTGTAGGCAGAATATATATGGGTTTTGTTTTTGTATCCATTCAGCCGGTCTGTGTCTTTTGGTTGGAGCATTTAATCCATTTACTTTTAGGGTAATTATTGACATGTATGTTCCTATTACCATTTTCTTAATTGTTTTGCGTGTGTTTTTTGTAGGTCTTTTCCTTCTCTTGTGTTTCCTGCCTAGAGAAATTCCTTTAGCATTTGTTGTAAAGCTGGTTTGGTGGTGCTGAATTCTCTTAACTTTTGCTTTTCTGCAAAGTTTTTAATTGCTCCGTCGAATCTGAATGAGATCCTTGCTGGGTAGAGTAATCTTGGTTGTAGGTTTTTCCTTATCACTTTAAATATGTCTTGCCTTTCCCTTCTGGCTTGCAGAGTTTTTGCTAAAAGATCAGCTGTTAACCTTATGGGGATTCCCTTGTATGTTGTTTGTTGCTTTTCCCTTGCTGCTTTTAATATTTTTTCTTTGTATTTTAATTTTTGGTAGTTTGATTAATATGTGTCTTGGCATGTTTCTCCTTTGATTTATCCTGTATGGGACTCTCTGTGCTTCCTGGACTTGATTGACTCTTTCCTTTCCCATGTTATGGAAGTTTTCAACTATAATCTCTTCAAATGTTTTCTCAGACCCTTTCTTTTTCTCTTCTTCTTCTGGGACCCCTATAATTCGAATGTTGGTGTGTTTAATGTTGTCCCAGAGTTCTCTGAGACTGTCCTGAGTTCTTTTCATTCTTTTTTCTTTATTCTGCTCTGTGGCTGTTTTTTCCACTATTCTATCTTCCAGGTCACTTATCCGTTCTTCTGCCTCAGTTATTCTGTTATTGATTCCTTCTGGAGTATTTTAAATTTCATTTATTGTGTTGTTCATCATTGTTTGTTTGCTCTTTAGTTCTTCTAGGTCCTTGTTGAATGTTTCTTCTATTTTCTCCATTCTATTTCTGAGATTTTGGATCATCTTTACTATCGTTACTCTGAATTCTTTTTCAGGTAGACTGCCTATTTCCTCTTCATTTCTTTGGTCTCGTGGGTTTTTACCTTGCTCCTTCATCTGCTGCATATTTCTTTGTCTTCTCATTTTGTTTAACTTACGGTGTTTGAGGTCTCCTTTTCACAGGCTGTAGGTTCATAGTTCCCGTTATTTTTGGTGTCTGCCCCCAGTGGGTGAGGTTCGTTCAGTGGCTTGGGTAGGCTTCCTGGTGGAGGGGACTGGTGCCTGTGTTCTGCTGGGTAAGGCTGGATCTTGTCCTTCTGGTGGGCAGGGCCGTGTCTGGTGGTGTTTTTTGGGGTGTCTGTGAACTTATTATGACTTTAGGCAGCCTCTCTGCTGTCGAGTGGGGTTGTGTTCCTGTCTTGCTAGTTGTTTGGCATGGGGCGTCCAGCACTGGAGCTTGCTGGCTGTTGGATGGAGCTGGGTCTTAGTGTTGAGATGGAGATCTCTGGGAGAGCTCTTGCTGATTGATATTACGTGGAGCCTGGAGGTCTCTGGTGGTCCAGTGTCCTGGACTTGGCTCTCCCACCTCGGAGGCTCAGGCCTAACACCTGGCCAGAGCACCAAGACCCTGCCAGCCGCATGGCTCAGAAGAAAAGGAAGGAAAAAAAACAACAGAAAAAAATGAACAGATAGAACCCCAAACCAAATGGTAAAAGCAAAACTATACAGACAAAATCACACAAAGAAACATACACACACACACTGATAAAAAGAAAACAAACAAAACCAAACAACAACAACAAAAAAAACGAACAGACAGAACCCTAGGACAAATGGTAAAAGCAAACCTAAACCGACAATAATCACAGAAAGAAACATATACACACACACACTCACAAAAAGAGAAAAAAGGAAAAAAAATTTTTTTAAATAAAAATAAAATAAAAAGGAAGAGAGTAACCAAACTAATAAATCCACCAATGATAACAAGCACTAAAAACTAAACTAAGATAAACCTAAACCCAAAAAACAAATCAGACGCAGAAAGCAAACCCCACGTCTACAGTTGCTCCAAAGTCCACCACCTCAATTTTGGGAACATTCGTTGTCTATTCCTGTATTCCAAACATGCAGGGTTTATCAAGTTGATTGTGAGGATTTAATCCACTGCTTCTGAGGCTGCACAGAGAAATTTCCCTTTCTCTTCTTTGTTCGTACAGCTCCTGGGGTTCAGCTTTGGTTTTGGCCCCGCCTCTGCGTGTAGGCCCCCCTTAAGCATCTGTTCGCCACCCAGACAGGAGGGGGTTAAAGCAGCAGCTGATTAGGGCTTTCTTGCTCACTCAGGCCAGGGAGAGGGAGGGGTACAGTAGTCATAATTGGCATGCGGGGCAAGCCTGTGGAGGGAGAGGCCAGTGTGACATTGCAACAGCCTGAGGTGTGCCTTGTGTTCTCCCAGGGAAGTTGTCCCTGGATCATGGGACCCTGGCAGTGGCATGCTACACAGCCTCCCAGGGAGGGTGTGGATAGTGACCTGAGCTTGCACATAGGATTCTTGGTGGCAGCGGCGGCAGCGTTAGTGGTCCATGCCCATGTCTGGGGTCCAAGCTGACAGTCGTGGCTCATGCCCATCTCTGGAGCTCGCTTAGGCAGTGCTCTGCTGTCTCTGGGCACACGGAGCAGGAATCCGCTCTACTTGCGCACCCCAAAAGAATGGTCTCTTGCCTCTTAGGCAGGTTCAGATTCTTTCCCGGACTCCCTCCCGGCTAGCTGTGGTGCACTAGCCCCCTTCAGGCAGACTTCACGCAGCCAACCCCAGTCCTCTCCCTGGCATCTGACCTCCAAAGCCTGAGCCTTAGCTCGCAGCCCCCACCCGCCTCGGTGGGTGAGCAGACAAGCCTCTCAGGCTGGTGAGTGCTGGTCGGCACCGATCCTCTGTGCGAGAATCTCTCCGCTTTGCCCTCTGCACCCCTGTTGCTGCACTCTCCTCCATGGCTCCGAAGCTTCCCCCCGGTCACCCCCTGTCCCCGACAGTGAAGGGGCTTCCTAGTGTGTGGAAACTTTTCCTCCTTCAGAGCTCCCTCCCAGAGGTGCAGGTCCCGTCCCTATTCTTTTGTCTGTGGTTTTTCTTTTTTATTTTGCCCTACCCAGGTACGTGGGGATTTTCTTGCCTTTTGGGAAGTCGGAGGTCTTCTGCCAGCATTCAGTAGGTGTTCTGTAGTCATTGTTCCACATGTAGATGTATTTTTGATGTATTCGTGGGGAGGAAGGTGATCTCCACGTCTTACTCCTCCACCATCTTGAAGGTCCCCGCACTTGTTTGTTGATGGGTCATCATGGCAATGGGAAGCACAGAAAAAGTTAATTATCAGCACAGACTAAAATGGAACAATTTGGACTTTGGTTTAAAATTAATTAAAATTCTGTTTCTAGTGATAAAAAAAGAAAAAGAAAATTGAATTTATCTATTAGTTCTATCTACCTAGTTGTTTCCCAATTATATATATATTTTTAAATTAGCTAGCAGGTAGGTAGTAGAGCACATGGTGGGACATACACAGGGTATTATGGCCTAAACTGCAAACTCGTTAAAATATGCATACACATATACATATATACGTGCATATATATATATATGCATACACACACACACACACACACATACATATATATATATTAGGTTGGCCAGAGTTCGTTTGGGTTTTTCATAACATGTTACAGAAAAACCCGAATGAACTTTTTGGCCAACCCAATATATGTATTTTATATGTAAAAATAGAAAAATAACTGCCAGAATTTTGTAGTGACTTAAGGGTAAATTATGTTAACCAGTCTCAGAGGCCATGAATTTGTGGGTGACATTATCTAATGGGTTTTTAAAGGAAATCAGTAAGTATAGGAGCCCAGCACTATACTTCGAGGTTGGCAGCAATGAAGATTACCATGCCCTTTATTTCAGTGAAACTGGCTAAGGCAGTTTATTGGACTAAAGGGATTCTTGATCTAATGTTACACTTCTTTCTTTTTTGACTGTTGGTATATTTGTTAGTACACGTCTATTTAAGCACCTATCTAACCCTGAGGTAGAATAATAGGAAGAAAATACTTTCATTATTATGAAGAGTAACCATAGCAACCATGTTTTTGCTGTTGTCATTACTTGTATGCCACAGTACATTCAGGACATGGATAAGATTAATGGCCTTTATACAACTTTCCACTAAAATTATGTGGCCAGTAAGACAGAATTGTGAATGTAATCTGTTTCTTATTTCCCATTGTGACACATACTCTAATGTAGAATAATTTCTCACCCTACTTTCCAGAAGGAAAGAAGCAGAAAAAATTGTCATTTATTTATTGGATAAATATTGATTGAACTTTCACTGTGTGTCAGAACTGTTTTAGACACTGGGTGTATAGTGGAGAGCTAAATAACATGGTCTCTGCCTTCATGGAGTCATAGAGTAGAAGCTGCAACTGAAATGCACTAATAATAATGCTTTTTATGCTGACATGTACATTTGCATATTGCAGTGATTTTCAACCCTGGCTACATAACCAAATCACACACCTAACTTTGTAAAAAGTCAGATGTCCAGACTTTTAACTTTGGAGATTCAGATTTCAGTATGTTTGAACTAAAGCCTGTGCATCGGGATATTTTTTAAAACTCCATAGATGATTCTTATGTATAGCTGGTATTGAAAAATCCTAGTTTATCAACTTGTAGTTCTTATACTACGTATATTGTCCCATTTGACCTCTGGATAGCAACCATTTCTGTTAAGTAGAGTAGGTATTACCAGCCTGTTACCACAGTTTTATAAATTAAGAAACTAAAAGCTACAAGATATGTACCTCATAAATAGCTGAGATAGATCCAGAAACCAGGTCCTGTGACTCCTCAAAGAGAAGTCTATTTTTTTATTTATTAAAACAATTACAGGAAAGTCAATTGGTTTTTTGTGTGTGTGTTAAGGGTGAAGAAAAAGATGCATTACTACACTTTTTTGAAATTGTGACTGATTCTCTCTTCTGGCTATTGGGAGGACATGTTCAACTCATCCAGAATGGTAAGAAAAAAGATTTTTTAATTGATAGTCATTGTAGAGTCACCCACTAACAGTTTGATTTTTTTTTTCTAAAAATAAATACCTCATTAACTACAGATAACCACAGTTAAATGAAACCACACTGAAATAACCCCACACACAAAAAATAAAATTACATTTGGATGTTCCAGCTTTAAATAGACAACATTAACAATGTAGATATTACATTAAGCGGAAAATTGCTAAAATATAACTTTCTCCTTAGCTTTTTCTATTTAGCAAATCTAAGATAAGGATTAATGATCTTAACAGTTTAGTCTAGGGAAAATCTTTTTTTTTTCCCCCAAAGATTACAGTTATATTTTAGACTTAGTATGATAGAAATCCCTATGTACAGAGTGTAGATACAATTTAACTCACAGCCTAACTATTGATGTAAGAGTAAGCTTTTATCTAATGATATTTTACTAAACTTGAAAGTTACTATATAGGATTTCTGTACTTACATTGAGCAATACAAATACATGTTAGTTTTATATTATGTTTCCTTGAGACTGAGAAAGTAAACTAATAATAATGATGACAACATTCTTACCTTCTTGAAAGATTTAATCTAAGAAAAATGTAATTATATAGGAATAATATAAGAACATTGATATTTTTTAGAATGTAAAAATTGAACTGAATATTAATATTTTATTTTTTACTCTCAGAATTATGCATGTGCATAATTTAAAGAGTCAGATAGTTCCGTAAGAATTGTTTAAAAAATACACACAATCCCTGGCCCTCACACCTCACTCCAGTTCCCATTTTCTAAAGGCAACTACTTTCGATTAGTATAACTAATACTTTTGGTAGTTATAGCCACATAGAGCTAAGTAACATGCTTGAATACTTCTTTTTTAAAAAAGCATTATCCATTTCCCATTATAGAACAAATATTATTATAAACTTCCCAACTTAAAGAACTATTTTACCAAAAATATAAAGTACTTAGCCACACTATAGTGAGATATTAAAGACCTAGTTAAAGAGAGACAGTGAGAGAGAGAATACTTGAAAAATTTTTAAATATGCCATATTCCTTTTCAAAAATTATAACAAGCGACTGCTCGCGCCTGGCGGCAGCTGGGGCTCTACACTCAAGGGGTCGAGCCTGGCCCGCCCCGACAACGGCGCGTGCTCGGCGGCGGCCCCAGGCCTGGGGCACTGAGAGCGGAGGCTGCGGTGGCCGGCGCCGGGATGTCGGGGAGCTCGAAGGTGGTGCTGGGCCTCTTGGTGGTGCTGACGGCGGCCACCATGGCGGGCGTGCATATGAAGCAGCGGCAGGACCAGCAGAGGCTTCGTGACGGAGTGATCAGAGACATTGAGAGGCAAAATCGGAAAAAAGAAAATACTCGTCTTTTGGGAGAACAGATTCTTCTGACTGAGCAACTTGAAGCAGAAAGAGAGAAGATGGTGTTGGCAAAAGGATCTCAAAAAACGTGACTTGAAATGCGTGTGAGATATTGATGGAACAGACAGCGTTAAGTGTGTGTGAGTGTTGATGGAGAACAGCTTAGTGAGATCTTCAGCCTTTTTGTGGTCACCGTCCTTTTAAACTTGATCAGAAAAAGGACGATGGATCGTATATTCTAAATAATTGCTTTAAGTGCCCCTTGTGTCTGAGTAGAGCCAGGCAGACGCTCTTCTGAGAGTTTGTTTGTGTGGTCAGCAAGGAGCCCCTTCAAGCTTAGTGTCCAGAGACTGAGATTGTTCCCAAGAGCACTGAACCTGCAAGCCGGGAGGGATGGAGAGTAACATCCATCTGAGCAGTTTGATCAGTCGGCACGACGATGAAGCCACAAGAACGTCCACCTTGGAGGGGCTGGAGGAGGGAGAGGTGGAGGGGGAGACTCTGCTGATCGTCGAGTCAGAGGACCAGGCGTCCGTGGACTTGTCTCACGACCAGAGCGGGGACTCCCTAAACAGTGATGAAGGGGACGTGTCGTGGAGGGAGGAGCAGCTGTCCTACTTCTGCGACAAGTGCCAGAAGTGGATCCCAGCCAGTAAGAGCTTCTCCTTTCCTTTGCTTTGTCAATTCCTGCGGGAAGGTTTGTTTTTCTAACCTGTGAAAGAAACATGAATGTGAAAGAGACCCAAATAAAAAGATAACTCTTATATTTATTATTAGTGTAGTTGATTAACTGCAAATTTATATAAAACAGACACATTTGTACTAATATATATTACTGCCAACCTCTATCACGTTGTTAAATTAACATTCTCGATTGTAACCCAATAAAAATTAGAAAATTGGAAATTCTGTGTTACTTAAAGAATTAGCCACATTTTTCTTTCAGTGTCACATTATTGTGGTTTTGAGGCCAAATTCTAGGCCCAGCGTAGAGCTAAACTTCAGACTCATAAACATACCTCTTGTAGTATTTAACTTACATGGAAAACAACTGCTATAGTATGTTGATATAAGGTCGGAATTAGGAGATTAAATATGTATTATGCCTTTTTCTAGGGCCATTTGTGTTTTCTCCTTGCTGGCCTCCTTGATCTGCTGGCAGTAGATACACGCAGTGAGGTGCTTTGCCAGGCATCAGGGCTCTTATCCAAAACAGGATGTTTCCATTAGGCAGAGAGTAGTAAAGACGTATGTACTAGAGGAATACTCTGTGCAGTAGAATTTGTAACTAGGTCAGAGAAATTTATATATGTGTATGTGTATATATATTGTTGTGAACTGGGTCATTTTCTGGTATGTGGAGGTGTTTTTAAGGTGGTTTCAACTCTTCGGATTCATAGTTATTATTAATAAATTAACACCATTTTCAAATTAAAAAAAAAAATTATAACAAATGTGACAATACTCCGCAGATCAATCTGTAGATTTAAAACACCAATAAAGTAGGTATTAAAACTAAGTTAAACAATTGGATACAAAATTAGGATGTCCAGTAACCTTTTCTCTCAAGAGAACCACCTCCTTGGAGAAATGGCTGACTGTATATAGGTATGAGGTAGAAAATATGCAAGGTAAGCCAAAAGTCTCTTGAATACTAGATAGGAAGGAAGCAATCAAAGTCTATTAGGATTCTGTGAAAAGGACTCAGGAGCCAACATAAGGAGGCTTCTACTAGCTAAAAATGGGAAATTTGAACAGTAATAAGGGTAATAACTACAGTGGATTAAAACTCATCAAATATAGTGAGATTATTAACTTTAACCTTTTATTATGGAAAGTAGAATAGTATAATGAACCCCTATGTACTCATCACTGAGCTTCAACAACTATCAACATTTTGCTAATCTTTTTTTATATATTCCCATACCACTATTAATAAAAGTTACCATTAGAGTCTGCTAGGGGACCAGTTCATTTTGAAAACTGGTAAATGAAGAGTCCAGCATTTATACTGCCTTTTCTTACATATTGATGAGGAGAAACTTTTCTTTATAAACATATCCCAACTAATAAGTGAAAAAGGTATGATAGAATAGTGCCATTTTGCAACCTTTAGTGAATTATCCATCACTGTCAACACCTCAGAAGGAGAGAAAACCAGATAATAAGTGCCTCATCATAACCTCACATATGACATGGATATGCCAAAAATTCAAACATGAATCATTTTGATCCTGGAGCTCCAACTACCAATTTGTAGAGGGTCAGAGAAACATTAAATTATACCCCAGGAATGCAGTTAGCAAAGCTAGACTGTGGGAAACTCATAGGACAATTGACATAGTTTCATCAACAAATAAATTGCAAGGGGGAAAAAAGGTAAAGTAGAAACCCATAGGTTAAAAGAAATTTGAAAGATAACCAGTTCCAATGTGTGACTCTTAATTGGATCTTGATTCAAATAAACTTTTAAAAATTCACACAAAAAATGGAAATGGGAGGACTGACTGGATATTTGATAAAATCAGGGAATCATGATTATTTAGGTTAGATAATGGCTATGTTTTATTTTTTAATAATTCATATGTTTTGAGAATATGTATTGAAATACTTGTGTGTAAAATGATTTGATGTCTTAGATTTGCTTTCAAATAAAATGGGAGGCAGGAAGTAGATGGGATAGGTGAAACAAGATTGTTGGTGAGTTGATCACTGTTAAAGTTGAGTGACTGGTACATGCAGGGTCATTATACTGTTCTCTCTACTCTTACATATGTTTGAAACTTTAATTGTAAAAAGTTTAATTAAATAAAGAAATGGGCAAAAGTATCAGTTTTAGTTTGGGGGACCAAATAGTTATCTGACTGCACTTGAAAAACATAATAGAGGCTTCAAAAATAAGTTATATAATAATATAAGACAAATAGTATAAAAAATAAAGTAGAATAACTTTAATAAATTATCATAATTTTTCCAATATAGAAAAAAGGTATATACACACTAGATACTACATGATTTCAGTGAATTCAAAGTTAATTAAAGAGTTGTTAATGAAACATCTTTAAGTAGACAAAAAATGGAAAAATACACTTATCCCAGCTACAGAGGAGAATTTTTTTGCTATTAAAGAATAGAAAATTAGAAGCCATAAAAATACTTAATAGTAGTGGTATTGTGTTTTGAAGTTGTTAAACATTAAAAAAGAATGGTATCTGGTGAGATATTGAAATACTGGATTATATAAATAGAAATGAAGAACAGTAGTTAGTATGTGAAAGAAATCAAATACGTTCCCTCAGGAAACTGAAAGAGGAAAAGAGGAAAGTTGTTTTGTAGAAGCTAGGGTAGTGTTCACAGAGCTGCCTTGCCAACATAGCTGATCCCACTTTAATTAAAATTCTGAGGGGCTTCCCTGGTGGTGCAGTGGTTAAGAATCCGCCTGCCAATGCAGGGGACACGGGTTCGAGCCCTGGTCCGGGAATATCCCACATGCCATGGAGCAACTAAGCCTGTGTGCCACAACTACTGAGCCTGCGCTCTACAGCCCATGTGCCACAACTACTGAAGCCTGTGCACCTAGAGCCCATGCTCCGCAACAAGAGAAGCCACCGCAATGAGAAGCCCAAACACCGCAACGAAGAGTAGCCCCCACTCACCGCAACTAGAGAAAGCCCATGCACAGCAACAAAGACCCAACACAGCCATAAATAAATAAATAAATAAATAAATAAATTTATTTTAAAAAAAAATTCTGATCAGTTAGTGAAGAAAGGACTATAAACTGACATTTACTGGGAACCTACCCTGTTCTAGGACATTTTACAGTAGTCTGTGAAAGAGCTGTTATTTTTAGTTTTACAGAGGCAGAAATAGGTGTTCTGAGAGGTTAAGCGACTTGCGTAAGCATCCAGTGCCAAGTCTTCATAACTGACTGCTCAGAGCCTAAAAATTATAAACCAATAAAAACAAATACTCTTCTGGGTAGTTAATGATTTTATTATTATTTAAGATAAGATATTAGCAAACATGATAAACATGACACATTATATAACAATTAAATTTTTAAGGACACGAGCCGCTGATTACGGTCATCTGTACCATTGCTATTCCTTCACATTCTCTTTTTTTCACAGAAAACTTGGTTTTCTTCACTGAAATCACTGCTAGAAAAGGAGATTCAGTCTTAGGATTTTATATTTTACTTTTAATTTAAGGGGAGATAACAGTAGATTCTTAACTTAGTATTTCTTTATTTTTTTTTAAATTTATTTTTGGCTGCGTTGGGTCTTCGTGCTTTCTCTAATTGCAGCGAGCAGGGGCTACTCTTCGCTGCAGTGCGCGGGCTTCTCACTGCGGTGGCTTTCTTGTTGCAGAGCACAGGCTCTAGGTGCGTAGGCTTCAGTATTTGTGGCACGCAGGCTCAGTAGTTGTGGCTCGTGGGCTCTAGAGTGCAGGCTCAGTAGTTGTGGCGCATGGGCTTAGTTGCTCTGTGGCATGTGGGATCTTCCCGGACCAGTGATCGAACCCATGTCACCTACATTGGCAGGCAGATTCTTATCCACTGCGCCACCAGGGAAGTCCCATCTTAGCTTAGTATTTCTTTATTTGTAACTGTCCATAAAAATGGAATAGCTATCTATTATAGTTATTGAAACTATTCTAAAAAATCTTTATTGCAAAGTATATAAAGGCAGGAAGTTTAACAGAAATGATTATGCTTTGGCTTGGTTTTGAAAGGGCAAGTAAATACCAATTGTATCATCATAGAGTCTTAATCTTTCTTATCTTCTCTTCCTTTAGTACTGCGAAGTGATCATTTCTTGCACTTACTACAAACTGACAATGTTCAGGTAGGATCTACGGTCATGACCATGCTACAGAACATAGTACAGATCAGCAGGTAACTTGGCCTTACAAAATATGTAGAATTTTTTATTTGTGATCAGAGCATTACCAATTTTATTCCAATTTTCCTAAAATCATCGATTGTATATGACTTGTACATGGCATTTAAAAAGCTCTATTATTACCATTGTATTTCAGAAAAAAATGGTTGTAAAATACTGTAAAAGACTGGAAATTTATTATCAAATTTGTATCTTATCTCAGAGCTTAAGAAGATTTTAGCCCAAATCTCAGGCTTAGAGAAGAAAAATTACTGTGATATCTGAAGGAAAATATTGGGATCACAATAAAAAATGTTTAATCATATATTTATTTAGTAAACAGCAAGCTTAGTATTTGCCAGGTGCTATAGAAGGGCATAAAAGAAGTAATAGGCAATTTCCCCAGGTTAAAATAGAAAGGCAGAGTAAACACTGTTGAAATCATTGATTCTTTCAGTTCAATATGGATTTGTTAAGCATCTACTATATGTGCCAAGTATTTGTCTGTCATTGGGTTTACAAAATTGATTAAGATATGAACCTTGTCTTCAAATAGCTTACAGTATAGTGGAAGAGACTAACACATAAGGACAATTATATTACAGTGTAATAAGTTACAGTGTTTAAGGGTACACAAATATTAGAGAAGCTCCTAAACCAAACTGAGGGGGGGGATACTTCCTGGAGAAGGTTAACACCTGAGATGAAACTTTACGGATGAGAAATTAGCCAGGGAGGAAGAAGAGAAAACAGTATTTCTAGGCAGAGATAACAATATAAGCAAGTGCACACAGGTAAGAAACAACATGCAGAGGGTAAAAAGTAGGCTAGAGTTCATAAGACAGGATACCATAGAAGAGAGAGCTACACAAAGAGAGAACCCCAGAGATCTGCAGAGTCCCCTTCAAGTTTTCAGTAGAGTACTGATCAGCACATGCATTTGAGGAAACTATCCAATGTCATGGAAAACAGTAATCCAAAAGGATTAAAAGGAGCAGTACCAGAAACACAGAGCCAAGAATACTGACTGATTCCAGCAGCCAGACTGGAAAACTACATGAAAAATGGAGCACTGAGAGTACTCAGGATGGTTTCATCTTAGTAGTGGGGGATAATAGCACTAGACTGAGCACCATTCTGGATCATCCAAACAAAATAAAAGCAAGATCTGAAAGGATCAAATTGTTTCCAAGCAAGTTAACCACATCTGGTTATTGAAACTGCCTACATCTTAAAATTTTCTTTATTTGTAAAGCATACAAAGGCAGGAAATTTAGCAGAAATGGTCATACTTTGATTAGGCTTTAAAAGGATGAGAAAATCAAACTTGTGCCATCATAGAATCTCTGCTTTGCTCTTTTTTTTTCCCCCTCTTCCTTTAGTAATACAAAGTAATCATTTCTGCAAACTGATGATGTTCAGATAGGATCTACAATCATAACTATGTATAAAATTCTAGAAAATGTAAATTAATTTATAGTGACAGAAAGCAGATCAGTGGTTGCCTGGGTATAAGGTGCCAGGGAAGGTAAGAAGGGAGGGACTACAGTGAAACAAAAGGAAGCTTTGGGGGATGATGGGTATGTTCATTATCTTGATTGTGATGGGGAAACGTCAAAACTTACCAAATTGTACATTAAATGTGTGCAGTTTGTTGTATATCAATTATACTTTAATGAAGCTGGTCAAAATAAAAAATCCTTAGGTCTTCCTGAGCATTTTGATACGCAGTAAGACAAAGGATGCCTTCAGGTATGACACCAAGTTTTCTATAATGGATAATAGACAGTGGTATAGCCAAAACAAATTCAATATTGGTTATGTCCAACATAGGTAGATGTTTACAGCAGGCAGAGAAATAAGAGTCCATGCAAAGACTTGTACACAAATGTTTATAGCAGCTTTATCTGTAACACCCAAAGACAAGACAACTTAAATGTCCACTGACAAGTGAATGTGACTTCTGGAAGAGATCTGGACTAGAACTATGGACTTATGAGTTAGCCTAAAAATGATAGTTAAAAACATGAGAGAAGATGAGCTCAGTGGAAAATATGAATAGAGTGAGAAAAGAAATGGGCTGAAAATAGAATCCTGGGGAGTAACCCTTAAGGGGTATATTGGGGAAGGGGAGCCCACAAAGAAGACTGAGAAAGAATGGTCAAAAATCTGTAAGTAGAGGATGGAAGAGGATCAGAAGAACATTTTATCACAGAAGCTGAATGGTAGAGAATATCAGGCATAACCTTTACGGTTACTTTTTCTACTGGATAAAAGTCATTTATATTGTTGTTGAGTAAGAATCTCTTTGCATTGCTCTCAGATAATAATCATTGCCATTATTTGCTTTCTACAAGCCAACATCTACTTTTACAGAATTGCAAAATATCCTAATCAGTAGTAAATGGATAATCAAAGGTACACACCCCTAGAAAATCACATACTCCTTGGTGGGGTGAGTAAAAGAACACCCAGTAATCCCTTTTGACTATTTCGATGTTTCAGGTAATTTTTCGTGACATCGGTAATGCAACATGAAGTTGCTAGTGTAATAAAGGAATACTAAAAGAAAAAGTTCCTTCTATATTAAGTACATGATAATTGAATTCCTATAACATGTTTGTCTTCGTACATCATTAAGCAGTGAACCATGTACTTAATGTCCTGTGATTTTCCTCTTATTATTACCTTGAAGCTTTTGAACCATCTATTTACTATTTTGCACATTTATCTTTCCTCCAGTATTTGATTGCAAGTTTCTTTGGCAACTTTGTATTCCTTACTTTACCTAGCATGGTGCCTTACAGTAAGAATTCAATTAATTGATTTAATGTGATGTATTCTTGGAACTAAGCTATCTGCTTAAACTACTGGTTATCTTCATGGATCAGGCCATAGGCATTAAGTTGCTGCACCTTTAATGTTTAATTTTTTGTGACACTTATGTGTCGTTTAGTAACGGTACATTTTTTATTTTTTTATTTTGTTCTATTAGTGGTGATTTACTCAGAATAGAAGGGAAAACCCTGCATTCAATTTTAGATGAAGTTGTTTTCAAACTTTTATCAACTCCTAGTCCAGTCATAAGAAGTACTGCTACAAGGCTCCTACTGTTGATGGCTGAATCCCATCAGGAAATTTTGATTTTACTGAGACTAAGTGCCTGCTACAAAGGTAGTACATATATTCTTTCTTTTCTTGCAAGTCTCAAAAAGAACATTTTTATTGATGGTTTATGGAAAACAAAATACTTGTGTTTTTAAAAAGTCAATAATTGAAATGTGCGGATAAACTCTGTCACAGCAGATAACAATTCAGGGAAAAAACCTTTATGTAATCCAGCCATCTTCGTGTCTCAACAGATGGCATATGATACCTTATTGACAAGGTTACAATGAATATTTGCTCCCTCTCTGACAAGAAGGTTGTGTATTGAATATACCATATAGTGTAGTAAAATAATGACCAAAAAGATCAGTGATCTTACCTAACTTTACTGAGAAAATAGAGCTGTGCTTCAGAGATTGACAGCCCTTTTGATCTTTACATCAATTGATAATTACTCTTCAACTCCTATACTGCCTTTCCTCAAAGACAAACAAAAAATTTCCCTCACCTCCAAAATCAAACATATGTGAATAAAAAGTCTGAAAACTTGAGAAGGAAAGGACTCAGTGTTTTACCATTACCATATAATATCTTTCATTTAATTGAGCATTTACTGTGTGTCAGATAACTATTCCTCATACTTTATGTGTATTAAAATATTTAATCTTCATAACAATCCTGTGAGATGTTTACTCTTATCCTCGTTATATAGCAGTGGAAACAGAGGCATGGATAAAATGTAGGTGTTTACCCAGAATTACTCAGGTAGTTTTTTTTTTTTCAACTGTTAATCAAAGTTATATGTTAGCTTTGTTTTATTTCTTTGCTAGCCAGAGCCATGAATTCATTACAATATATTTTCTTATTCAGTATGGTCAAGAAGTAGGTTTCTAATTGATTAAATATACTTACTAATACAGGGTTATATTATACATAAAATTTCAAGAATTAGAATATAATGTGATGCATTTAATACCAAAACTATTACAATGGCCTTTAATCATTCTTGATGATTTGGAAGGCACTTTAGTGACTTATCTTGCATGAATCATTACTGTGAACATTGTAATTATTTTATGTATTATAGAAATAGGGAGAGAAGTGCCAGTAATAAAACTGTCTAGATGATATTGTGCCAGATACACATTTTTTATTTCTGTAATTAGATTTCTTCTATAGAAATGTGAATGTACAACAGAGTTCATTCTAAAGGAATTTTATCTTAAGCTGTCTCCCTTTCTTTTCTCAACAGTAGAACTTATTCAGTTTCCTCAATATATTTTACAATTATTAATACTGCTGAGAACTTGAGTCTTGAAGAAAGTATAAGACATGGAAAGACCCATCTAGTGGCTTCCCCAGTTGTACAGTCCAAGGCCATTTTCCCTTGCTTATGTATATTGCGTACATACATTATAATCCATCATTCCTCCATGCCCTGGAAATAGTACTTACTTTGTAACTTATATTACTACTCAGTTTTAATTTGGGATGAAAGTGCAGTATTTTAATATTATAGCACTTCTCCTATAATAAAAGCTCAGGAACCTATTGATTTACCCCAAATTACATACATTACTGTATATTTTTATGTAATAATAACTTCCTTTAGTTAGTAGTAACTAATAACCTGCTTAAGTGCTACCACAGGATAGGCATTTACTCAGTATGTATTCGTTATCTTTTTTTAAATGTTTTTGTTTAAGGTATTTATGTTCAAAAAAAAAAAAAACAACTATATGTCTCTACCCTTTGACTTATCGCAGTGATTCCACTCTTCCTTTTTTTTTTAATTAAAGAGGTTGACTAGACAGATTTTGTATCAGATCTCACAAGTGAGCACATAAGAACTCCAGGACAGTGGAAAATCCTAAAGACCTCAATCTAGAAGTTTTTGAGAAAAGGAAAAAGAAAAATCATGTGATTAATCTTGTTATTGTTTTCATTTGTTTCTAAACTAGACTTTTTAACCTCAAATTAATTCTGATTAGATAACAAAATCATATTTTATTATTAATAGTTGTGCCTTTGTTATTGCATTTCAGGACTCAGAAGTCTACTAAATAAACAAGAGCCTGGGACAGAGTTTAGTCAAGAACTTAGACAGCTCATTGGTCTTTTAAGCCCTAAGGTCTATCAGGAAGTAGAAGAGCAGGTATTAAATTATAAAAATAATTTGCATGATATTAACTAACATTTCAGTAAACATTTTAGTTTCAAAATATTGGATAGTGGTAGTCTCTTGAATCTTTTTTTTTTGCTCTCTCTCCCCCTTCCTTTACTTATTTTCCCCTAACATCCAGAGCAGCCATAGTTTTATGGGAGAAGGAGTTGTTTATGGTCTAAATTTTTAACCCCAGAGCCTTTTTTTTTTTTAACCTATACAAAGAGTCCCTCATACCCTTGAATCTTTGAATAAATGAAGCCAGGCATAGGAAGTGAAGCAAAGATGTTAAAGCATTAAATAAGCAAAACTATGAAATCCTTGTAATGGGAATGGAAGTGAGATTAATCAGGGAGAATTTGAAGCTAACTAGACTGTATCTTGAATATATTCTAGATAATGCCTAACTGAGCTTCCTTTGGGAGATCAGGTTTAATATTCTTACGCCTTCCCTGTCCTGGGCCTATGCAGATGTTGCCTCCTGCTCAGCTTATTAAAGATGGAGATTAATACTTGCCCAGGCCTGATATTTTAAGAAGTAAACTTCTAAAAAAGACTTTCCTAGAGATGTCTCTAAATTAATTCTGGCCTTTAATTTCAGAAACTGCATCAAGCAGCTTGCTTGATTCAAGCTTATTGGAAGGGTTTCCAGACTAGAAAGAGATTAAAGAAGCTTCCATCTGCTGTGATTACTTTGCAGAGGAGTTTCAGGTAAAAAATTGGGGTGAGAGGAATTATGATCTGAGAGGGCTAGATATATCTTATTAGAGTATAGCTGAGTGAAAACTTAGAGTTTGGGGTGTTTTTTTTTTTTCTTTTTCAATATTCTAATCTGTTTCTTTCATTCTTGCTTCATACATTTCTGAGTACCAGCACTTCATTAACCAGATGTACTTTCAAAAGCAAAGGACATAATGCAAGACAGGAATCTGATGTAACAAATACACAATCCTGTTCACTTAATAAGACTTTTTTGTGGGCCAGGCCTACAGAGGGAGCCAGTAATGGTCAATTATCTCATTAAACCCTTAAAACTAAAAATTGCCATAATTGTTCATATGTAATTATGGTAAGAATGTGTATGAGTACAAAAAGGTTTAAGTATGTTAACCTGATTTTCCTCAGTAAATATGGCATGGATACATATGGTCACTGAGATATGACATAGTTTGTCATTTGTTGCTATTTCAAGTAGACTAAAAATGAAATACTGAAGACATGGCCCAGTTTTTACATGACTAACCCATCCAGATTCTTAGAGGTGACAAAAAGAACACACACACACCACACACAAATGAGTTAGCTCTTAGGTCGTTGTTGATAAATTAGAGCCATCTCAGAGGTGATTTCATGTAACCTAATTTAAAGCCAAATTTTAGTTCACGAAAGTGTAACTTGCATATTCCAGAAGTCAATGTTTTTTTTAAGAAAACTGAAACTATTCTTTTAATAACTGCAGCTGTGTTTCTCAGTTACAAATGTGTTTTAAAATAGTGAACTAAAATTTAGCTTTAAGTTAGGCTGCATGAGAAATCACCTCCGAGATGGCTCTACTTTATCATAAATGACCTTAGGAGCTAAGTCATTTGTGTCTGTGTGTTTTCTTTCCATTGCCTCTAAGAATCTGGATGGGTTAGTGGAAGGTCTTGAAGCCACTCTGGCTGTGTCCCTTAGTGGACATGCTTTTCATTGATAAAAGTTTCCTTCAGAGAAGACTTAAAAGATAAGTTATTAATATCATTGGGCATGAGTTTTGTTGATAGCCAAAAAAACATTAATTTTTTAAGCATGCTTCAAGTGCCTAATATATGCCAGAGGCTGTGCTACGTATTGGGAGAGTTAAACAGACTTGAGTTTGTATCCCTCCTCAGCAACTTATGGGCTGAATGATCTTGGACAAGTTGCCCCACCTCTCTCAGCCTCAAATTTCCCATCTATAAGATGGGGATAATTGTCTATGTACCTCACAAAATTAAAATAATAGAAAGTTTTTTGCAGCATGTTACTGGGCACTTAGAATGTGGTAGGGAGGAAAATGCATATGGCACATTTTTTGCCCTTGAAGATTTACAAATCTAGTTAGGCAGGCAGATCTGTTAAGTAAATAGTACTCATGAGAGGCAAGTATAATCCATTCCAGCACTGCTCAAAGTTTGTCTATCCTACTAGCTATTTCTTTACAAATATTAAAAAAGTTATTTCTTTGGTTAAATAAATTTGGGAAGTGATGAATATTTTGAGAGTCACAGTGTATATTCTTCTATTCAAGAGTCTGAGATGTTCTTGGTATAGCTTTACCTTTGTAGTGAACTCAGAGTAGTTATCCCTTATGGATTCTTCCTGCTACCATTCTCAGCTATGTATCCTCTTACATTTAAAGGTGCCCCTCTGCCATGGATTCAGACCTTTAATGTTTAGTCTTACAGTAGTTGCCAAATTTGCCAGTTTACTTTTCTTTGTAATATTAAAATCTTTACTTAAAAGTATCCTAGGATTAAAGATTTTGTCCACTTAGAGGGGTATCTGTGGAATCTAATTAAGATTCCACTATTTTAAAATAGAAATTCCATTGCTTTATGTAACAACACCAGACCAGTTATAAATATATCCATTATAAGACATTAGCCATGAAGCCAAAATTATTTAAATCTCACATTATAATGAGTTTTTAGTTTTTTAATCTCCAGTTTGCTCCAGGCTTCAGCACCTTTCCTCTTCTATTAGTTGCAACAGTTTATGCAAATTTCTTTTACTTCCTTTGTAGCTGGGCTTTCTGCCAAGGTTATTTCTGTCTCTTTGTGGTCAGGTTATTATCTCAGAGTAATTTCCCTCTCCCATGTTTTTTTTGGGGGAGGGAGTGCCCACCACTCACAGTTATGGACCTAGATTCATCAGAGCTTTGGATTCAACAAGAGGTACTCTTTTATAGTCACACCCTTGCTAAAGCACTTTCTTGGGGGTTTCTTCTTTATTTAATCACTTTTCATGGTCAGAAACTTTGTTTTCTGTTAAGTACCCTTTTCCTCAGCAAGGTTTACTGAAGCAGCTAACAGCTGCCTCACAAGCAGGACAGCTCACAATTTACCTTCCTCTATCATGGTGCTGATACTTAGGTATTTTAATTTTATTTGTTTGACTTTGTAGGGGAAGAAAACAATTTTTACCTCTATATATTTTAAGTTTGGTGGTTGGGGCCCTGAAAATTAACTGACAAAAACAAAAACAGATTAACAAGAGAAAAACAGTTTCTTAACATGTGTAGCACACATCACATGGAAGAAACCTGACATGATGCATAACTTAAAGGGGTGGTTAGAATTTGGGCTTATATAGCTCTCGCCTTCTGAGATGGCCCACACTCTGTGGAGTGTGTTTCTCCCAGGGCCGTTCTCACCTTTTGAGACAGACCACATTTTGTCTATGGAACATGTATTTCTCTAAATAAATCCACTTCTTACCTTAAAAAAAAAAAAAAAAAAAGAAGAATTTGGGCCTATATAGACGTTAACAAAGAATAACTTACAGAGAAGTGACAGGTGAAAAGAAAAGGATTTTAGGTTTCTGAGGGCAGCAAACTGTGGGAAGGTAAGTATATTGGGGAAGGTAAATATATTGGGGAACTTATGGGAGATATGGGTTATTTGTGCAGGTCTATCTTAGCATCAACTTTCCATCTCTATGGCCATAAAACTTCCTTGGGAGGGGAAATTTATGGCAGTCCTCATTTCTCAGCTGTTTCTGCTTTTAGTCAGTTAAGGGATCCTCTGGGAAGGCTTCTTTCTGTGTTTCCTGATTCTCATTTGCCTCCAGCTCAAAACGATCTTTATGCCAGAGTGGCATATTCCACTACCCTTCAACTTCCCCCTTGAAACCGAGCTTAAGGGCATAACTCTATCTCTTCTTTGTTTGCCTTAGGGACAGTGATTGCTTCTTTGAAATTTTTATTTTTTCATAGTTTATAGAATTCCATCCAGTGAATGAACCAGTATTTATTTATATAACTCACTATTGTAGGACATATGGTTTGTTTTCAGCTTGTTACTGTTGTAATGCTATGGAGAACATCCTTTAACGTAAGTCTTTACATACTTATCGGATTTTTCCTTAAGAAAATTATTAGAAATGGAATTAATTGGTTAACATTTTTAAGGCTTTTGATACATATTTTAAGTATTTCTTCAGAAATATTTTGATGCATGTATCCAAAATATTTCTTCAGAAAGGTTGTAGAGCAGCACATGAAAAGTTATTTCATCATACTCTAACTACACTAGGAATTATGTTTAAAATTTTTTTTGCTGTCTGTATTTATATGATTACTAGTGAGGTTAAGCCGTTTTTCATAAATACTTCTTGAGTGGACATATAATTATGAAAATTGTGTGTACTTACTGTTTCCATCACAGATCTAAACGAACAAAGATGTTACTGAAGCTAAGTAGACAGAAGGAAGAAGAGGATCGCAGATTACAACTGCAACTTCAAAGGCAGAGAGCCATGAGACTTTCCCGAGAATTACGGCTGAGTATGCTTGAAATAGTTCATCCAGGTGTGTGGCAGTATCAGTTTTATAAGTGTAATTAAGACTGATTAGGGTATCTTTTAATAAACCAAATTTCCTAGCTACCTGATGATTTATTTTTTTAAATGTGGACCTTTTCCCTGTTTCTCCTTTTTCAGATAAATCTTATTAAATCTCTTGAGTCAAAAAAAGTTATTATTTTTATTTTGATTAAGGCCTATTAGTTGATGATGAGCAATCTCTCCAGTAATTTTTCTTTTCTTTCAGATAAATTAGTGAAACATAAAATTTTATGCTTAAAGATATCTGTCTTTGACATAAAGAAAGAACCCCCTTGAACTTAAGTAAGGTGTTAGAATATTGCTACATTCTGCCCTCAGAACTCAGTACAAACCTTGTGACACCTCTTGCCACTTTTGACACACTAAGCTGAAATTAATATTAAAGTGTAGTCTGGGAGATGTGAGTCATTTCAAGATTCCTTTTTTGTTCTACTCCTTCCCCCTTCTACTACTCATTCCCAGTATCCTTCACTAGCCTCTTATTTCTCTTTCTTTCCCTTAAATACAGATGTTTCCCAGGGTTCCATCCTTACCCCATTATTCTCATGTTGCTCTTCCTGAGGTATCCCAACCATAACTGCAGCTTCAACTACCAACTGAGTGCTTAGCACTCTGGAATCTTGTCTGCATCCTCACCCTCTCTCCTAAGCTCTAGACCAGCCCTGCCCAGTAGAACTTTCTACAAACTGAAATGTTCTATATCTTCACAATACCAATGGCTAGAGGTAGCTGTTGACTTGAAATGTGGCTAGTGCACTTGAGGATCTAAAATTTTATTTTACTTTCTTTAAATTTATGTAACCATTTGTGGCTAGTGCCTACTACATTGGACAACACAGCCCTGTAGCCAGCTGCCTATTGGTTAGCTTTACTTAGATATCCACAAGCATCCTCAAAACTAGTCATTATCTTCCCTCACTGATTTCCTCTTCCTGTATTCCTCATCTCTCAGGTTATTGCACCAACAGTCTACTCAGTGTCCCATCTATGAGACATCCTAGAATTTTTTCCCTCCCTCCACATCTAGTTCACCACTAAATCCTATCAATTTTTGGTACTGTCTCTCAAATATATCCCTTTTTATTTTTACCTTCTGCCTTATTCTATCACTTAGCTCCTGTGAACCCTAGACTATATGCTGACCAACTCCCAGAAAGTCATCTGTAGAACTAACTGAGTGACTAAAGAGAAATTTATAACCATGCAGAGTAGGTAACATATATACACAATGTGCCTTTCCCTTTTGGTAGTACTGAATGACTTTCTAACTATTTACTTGTGATTCTTTTTTCTAAATGTTCTTGCTATTGGATTTTTAGCCCTTTTCTCATTCCTCTGAGACAAAAAAATGATATGAGTCTTTTCTAAAGAAGATGCATAATCTGAGAAAGCTTTTGGAGCGTTTTGTATCTAAAATCTTACAACCATTGTAAAATAATAGAATTGGGAAAATCAATATTGAAAAAAATAAAAGGACTGCAAGATTGTTGGTACTTTCATTGTCCTGATTCTAGAACTCGAGAAAGCATAGAAGTGAGTATGTTGTAATAGTGTTTGTTATCTTTTTAGGTCAGGTGGAAAAACATAATCGGGAAATAGAAGAGAAATCAGCATTGATTATCCAGAAACATTGGAGAGGGTACAGGGAAAGGAAGAATTTTTGCCAACAGAGGCCATCTCTTGTGGAGTATAAAGCAGCTGTCACACTTCAGAGAGCAGTGAGTCTGATTTAGTAAAAAGAGTACTGGATTAGGAGGCAAAGACATGGGTTCAAACCTGACTTTCCTGTTTACCTGCTGTAAAGTCTTGGTCAAGTCACTTAGCTTTTCTGAGCCTTAGTTTCTTAAAATGAGAACATCCTTATCACTGGCCAAAATGATTTAGACATTCAGTCCTTAGTATTTCCATAGACGCTTGTACATCATTTACCAAAATGCAGTGTTATTTGTTATTTTTTTTCTTTCTTACTTGAGCAATGAGAATCTCAAGGGTAAGGAACTAAGTCTTATTTATTGTCAGCTTCCTGAATGTGCTTGACGTATGAATGAATGTCTACCCTATCTTTTTCACTCAATTGTTATGTGGATCAGATGACCCAATTTATGGGAAAGTATTTTGTCAATTGTAAAGTCCTACGTAGGAGCAGCATATCATATTAGATGTTTTTTAATGTGCAGGTAATACATTAGGTATAATTAGATCATTATAATTCTTGAATTATAGAATCGTGTTCTTAAATGATGATCTTCCTGGGATTTATCTGGAGCATAGTAATATTTTATTGCCTTGGAAAAACATAGTACAAGGCTGTCTATTTCACTTAATGACCAGTTTTCCTAATATCTAGTTATTATACATAGTTAACGTTCATATTAGGATTTCAGATCATGTAGCATTTAGTTTTATAATCCCTTATTGTTAAACTTTAGGTCAATTTCAGTTTTTCACAGTGATAGATTTTGAACAGTCTCCTTATTGATTCTCTGATTAAGCTTTTACAAAGATTTTTTAAACCGCTTAAAAAATAGAGTAAATACTAGGGAAATAGGGAGAGATGTCTGCCGCCTCCATCTTTCTCAGGCTCTTTTGGGGATTTTAGGCCATGTGTGCAACAAACAGTCCTGCACCATCACTGAATCACACCCACATCTGCTGTTTACCCTCTGCTAAGCAATGCCATCTAAGGATTAACCCATGGACCCGTGGATATCAGTGCCTTGGGTCCTTTCTAATACTTTTACCTCATGGCTACCGTCTTTTTTTTTTTTTTTTTTGGCTGGGCTCCGTGGCAGCATGCAGGATCTTCGTTCCCCCACCAGGAATGGAATCTGTGTCCCCTGCAGTGGTGCAGTGGAAGCACGGAGTCTTAATTACATGTGGAAATGCTACTATTTTACATATATTGAGTTATGCTTATGTAACTCAGTACATGCAAAATATTAATTTCACCTGCTTTTACCTTTTTATTCTGCCTCCCAGAAAATTTAAAATTACATATTTGACTCACTTTATATTTCTATTAGCACTGCAGATGACCTTGATAACAAAGAAAAGGAAATAATTATCAATTTCGCAGAAGGAAGTTGGAATATCATTTCATTGAACTTATCCCTCAGGAGGAACTGGTTATTAGTGTCCTTGGCAGACAAAGGCCAGAGCTGTTGTTTGCCTTCTGTCCCTCACTTTGCCTAAAAGAGAGGCATTGTTTCTCAGACAGATAAAAATCAAGAAAACCTTATGTAAACCTGCTAATTTCAAATTACACATCCTTACGTAAACAAGTTGGAGTTCTCTGTAGTGGTATAGTATTAGAATTAAATTTGAAGAATTAGCTGTCTTTTCCTTTTTAATGTTCCAGGATTTTCTTTTCTTGCTTTTTCATCTCTTAAGAAGCTCAGAAGGGGCCCCCAAGCACGCTGGAGTACCGGGTACCCATGGGGCCAGGCGGGGCCGGTGCCGTCGATCAGTTAGCAGGACCCCACCCTCCCCGGCCAGCTTTAGACTCCCAGGGGAGTCTCCAAGGGAGGTGGTCAGAGATGCTTAAATGGTCCTCTGCAATTTGGTGCAAGTGGCAAATGACTCTTCTTTCTGCAGAGCACTGCAATCTGCTAAGCTTCAGCATGCTCTCATTTTAGCCTTTATATGGCATCCTGCAAGGTTACCCTCTTCGTGCTTAGCTGGGAGCAGTCGGAAAGGGTTGGAGCATGGGTCCGCAGAAGCATTGGCTGACCTTAGTTTAAAAATCTGGATCCATTTTTACTGTTTGATGAATTTAAAGGTGGTAGACCAGGTGGATTTCCTGATCACCCACACTGAGGTTTTGAAACAGTGTATTACCTCCTGGAAGGGGGTTAGCATGGCCAGCAAAGACTTCTGTGGACATGCTGGTCAGTTGAACACAGGAGACCTGCAGTGGATGACCATGGGCTGGGGCATTGTGCATGCAGAGATGCCTTGCTCGGAGGAGTCAGTCCATGGCCTACAGCTGTGGGTTAATTTGAGGAGCTCACAGAAGATGGTGGAGCCTTGGTACCAGGAAGTGAAAAGCAGCGAAATCCCTAAACCCGTAAGGATGGTGTTACCATTGCTGTCATTTCTGGAGAAGCCCTGGGAATCAAGTCCAAGATTTACACTTACACACCAACTTTATATTTGGACTTCAGATTGGACCAAGGAGCAAAGCATTCCCAGCCTGTTCCTAAAGGGTGATCAAGCTTCATTTATACCATATCTGGAAATGTGCATATTGGACCTGATAACACACAACAAAAGATAGAACCTCATCACACAGCTGTGCTGGCGGAAGGTGACAGTGTCCAGGTGGAGAACAAGGATCCTGAGAGAAGCCACTTTGTCCTAATTCCTGAGGAGCCATTAAGAGAACCAGTTGTTGGGACTTCCCTGGTAGCGAGTGGTTAAGAATCCGCCTGCCAAGGCAGGGGACATGGGTTTGATCCCTGGTCCGGGAAGATCCCACATGCCGTGCAGCAACAAAGCCCTTGCGCCACAACTACTGAGCCTGCGCTGTAGAGCCCACGAGCCACAACTACTGAAGCCCGCGTGTCTAGAGCCCGTGCTTTGCAACAAGAGAAGCCACCGCAATGAGAAGCCTGTGCACCGCAACTAGAGAAAGCCTGTGCGCAGCAATAAAGAAGACCCAACGCAGCCAAAAGTAAATAAATTAAATAAGTAAATTTTAAAAAAGAGAGAGAAACAGTTGTTCAACATGGAAAAGTGTGCTGACCCCTAAAGAATCCAAAATGTGATTCTTTCTTGACTTGAAATTTTTGTAATCTTCTGTTATTGTCAGCAAGGTGCTACTAGTTTTCAAAAATGACTTAGACCCCTCATGTAAGGACACAGCCTCATATACTGCAGAGACACCAAAACTATGACAAGATTTGCCAATTTTTTTTTTTATCAGATCAGTTCAGTTCTTGACATCAGCCAATGCTATTTAACTGACAACTACAGTAAATCTTTAAAGTTCTCATCACAAGGAAAAAAAAAATTCTCTATGTATGGTGACAGATGTTAACTAGACTTTTTGTGACAATCATTTCCCAATATATACAAATATCGAATCATTATGTTGGACACCTGAAACTAATATAATATTGTATGTCAATTATACCTCAATTAAAAAAAATAAAGACGGTAAAAAGAACTAAAACTACAAAAATGGTCATGATAGAACCAAACCTAAGAATGTTTTGAATAAAGAGATTGCCATTGCTGATGACAGCCTGCAATGGATGAGTGAGATCTAATTGCATATGTTTATCTGAAGTTTGGTCTTTATAATCATACACAGTCCTAAAAACCTGTTTTACAGTCCTCGAGGATCTGATGCTGGGAAAATAACCGTTTGCTATTCAGATATGCCTGAGTTTGTTTCAAATTAAGAACTACAGAAATATGCACCATTTTAGTGGTAGAAGAAAATATTCTCGTCAGCCAGAACTTTTTGAATGTCTCTTTTTACTCTAGGTTCATTTTTGATGCACACAAATGAAGAGATTTCTCAAGCCTTTCTTGATTTCAGAAATGTGAAAAATGGCTTTGAAAGAGCCAAATCCTGGAAATCAAAGACTGGAAACTAGTGACAAGCACAAGGGCAGGTCTGGCTGCCTTCTAGAATTTTCCATTTGTGGTATCCACCAGTTCAGTGCATCCAGTTTCCAAAGCTGACTTTGCCAATGCTTCTAAAGAATTCCACACTAAAGTGATAAACATGGTTTTTATAGCAATGTATGTGAGATATTTCCTGGCACAAGCAAATAAACCTAATTGTTCCTTCTTTAAAAAAACAAAAAAAAGAAGCAGCAGCTCAGAAGGAAGGTGATGTTTGCTGGCGTCTGCTCTCTAGAGCCAGAATGATAGCTAATTCTTGCTACTTGATTATAGCAGAACAGTATCAAATATACATATCAATTAAAGACCAACCACAAAAGCACTTACTGAAACAAACCAGTTGAAAAAATAAACATTGGGCAATAAAAAATAAACATTGGGAGATAAATACAATTTCAGAGAGTCCTAAAATGACAAAGAATGAGGAAAAGAGACAGAGATGCCAAGGTGGACTTTTCTGATCTAAGGGCATAAATTCCTCTGTTCTGGAAACTTTACTCTGAGTTCCCAGAGTAGCATCATAAGCCTGGCTTCATACTAAAAGCAGGAAGTAGAGGAAAGATAGAAGGAGAAGCAAGGAAGAAAAATCAAAAAAAGGGAAGAATAGAAGAAAAGGAGAAAAATCTCTCAATAGGAGAATGTAAGCGCAGTTGAAGGCTCAAGTACTATAGTAAAAACAGGGGTATTAAGGAAATCTTTATACTGAATGTGAAAACCTCCAAGCCCTTTTTTCTTCTCAGCTCTCAGTGCTGTCAGCCAGGCTTGTATCCTGTAAACAGTAGGTTGAAAACATTTTCTTTAGGAAATCTGAACAGCCCAAGGGAATAGTTATACATGTACTCACAATGAGGTACTCCAATGAAACAGCCCAGTTCAGTAGCCCTATAAAGAAGTACAGAATAGATAAACCCTACCCATCTGCTCAGCATTTCTAAACAGCTTTTTAGTGCCCACTCTTAAATATCAGCTGAAAGTATCACTGGACGTCTGCAGGAAGCTAAGGCCGAAACAAATAGAATAAAACTACTTGGTGGAAATAGAGATACTGCAGGGATAAGAAAACTTGTAAAATGTATTATTTTCTCTGAGAGCTAAAAGAAAATAATACATGAAACAAAAACCAAGATGCTGGATAACAGGGAACAAATGGAATAAAATTTGAAAGAAAAAAAAAAAAGACATAATAAAAGGGCTAGAAAAAATGGTTTGGGAAATCTAGAGAGCAGGGCAAAAAGAAAACAGAACCAGTCTAGGAGGTCAAACATTTGAAACAAAGGAAAAAAAAAAAAAACCTGGAGGAGAAGAAATCAAATAATTTAAGATTTCTCAGAATTGAATATCATGTGGTTTAGATTAAAAACACTGACTGTCCAGTACAATGACAAAAATACACTCACATCTATTTCACATTATTGTGAAATACACTGGGGCGAAAAGTACTCCTCAACAGCATCATTGGAAGCTAAAAGATATTGGAGTAAGGCTGTCAAATGTTTGAGGGAAAATGATTTCCAACTAGAATTCTACATCCAACCAAACCATCAATTAAAGGTAAAGATAGACTAAAGACATTTTTATGCATCACAAAGTCTCTGAAACAAAGGAATAACCCAAGAAAGGACAACATGGAATCCAGGAAACACAAAGGAAAGATGAAAAGAGTCACCAGGATGATGGGGAGTGGGGGATCTCGGGATGACAGCTATGCACCAAGCATAGGGAATAATCTATCCAGATTGGGACAAGTCAGAAAGGTCCAGAATATGTGTATCTAAGAAAATTAATTTGATAGATTGCCTGATGTGTTTTAACGTATGAACAGGGCAGAAATTGTGATATGTAATCAGTGATAAATATATAGAAAAATAAGCACAGGAAAATAATAGAGTTATTAATTCCAGTGAAAATAAAAATATGCAAGGAAGAAAAAGTAATCATCACTACATGGTTGAAAAATGAATAGCCTTTATGTAGTCATAATAATGTAAACACTGAACATTAACATTAACTAAAATTATGATTTAATAATATTGGATATTTGGAGATATGGAAAGTATGTGTGAAAGAGAGCTAAGTCCTTACCTTTCATACGAGAAAGTCAATAGATAATACCTATCACTGAAAAAAATCACAAAAATGTAGATGGAGATAAACATCAGAAGAAAAACCTGAAACAACTAAAGTTGCTGTCTTTGGGGGAGAGGTTTTTAACATTTCTTCTAAAACTGACACTTTAAACAATAGTTATATCAACAAACTTTTTGGAAAGCCTCAAATAGTAAAATATTTTAGGTTTTGCAGGTCATACGGTTTCTTGGAACTATTCAACTCTACAGTTGTAGCCCAAAGGAAGCTGTGGACAGTATGTAAACAAATGAGCATGACTCTTGTTTCAATAAACATTTGTAGACACTGAATTTTGAATTTCACATAATTTTCACATGTCATGAAATAATTCTTTTCCTTTTGAACTTTGTAATCATATAAAATGTAAAAAACCATTTTTCAGCTGTTCAAAAACAGGCAGCAGGCTGGATTGACCTGTGGGCCATAATTTGCCAACCCTTGCCTTAAGCAATGTGAACATATAACTTTGATGAAAATAAAAACTACAAAGAAGGGAGAAGAGTGAAAAAAAAAATTGGGCAGAATAATTTCAAATGTGTCTCCACATCTTGCCTGTTACAAGATTTCTTATCAGGAATTCATTCTGAAGGACAGGAGAAAGCACATTCATTTACCAAGCTTTTTCTTGTATACCTTCTCCTTGATCTTTACAATCCTTTGGCTAAGTACAATTGGGATTCCTGTTTTCTGTAGACATAGAACCTGTCCTATAGAGATTGAATGACTTGCCCCAAATCAAACAGTTTTATAAGGGACTAGAATTAAGACTAGAACCCAAAGCTGATTTCCTATTTTTTTCTCTTTGTTGCCTTCTGTACAAATAATACATGAATATATCCTTGTAAAATATTAAAACACTACAGAAGAATATAACAATAAAGTTATTGTCCTCTGTCACCCCAGTCACAATCCTATCTTTCTCCCCATACACAAAAGAGTTAACAACTGTTGTCACTATATGTTTTTACAGGAAGAAAATAGTTCTGTTAGGGAAGAAAAAATCACAAATCTTTTTTTTTTTTTTTTGTCCCAGGCTCTTAAATTCCTAGCAAAGTGCCGTAAGAAAAAGAAACTATTTGCTCCTTGGCAAGGACTCAGAGAACTCACTGATGCATGCAGAGTTGAACTGAAGCAACAAGTGGATGACTATATCAGAAGACATCCAGTATGTAGGCTTTTGTGCCATGGTACCAGTGTTACATTATTGCAGTGGGTGATATTCACCAACAAATAAGTGTCTCAGCTGTATATGTACATTTATTGTTGGCATAAGGTAATGCAGTTGCTTTACCATAGTCAATGGATTTGGCGTCTTCTTATAATTACGTGGACCGTAGAGGTAAAGTCAATAGTAAAGGAGACTTCACTTCAAATTAGTGGTTTTCCATACTGCGTCAGCAAGACTTCTTCACATCCTCACCAACATTTATTATTTTCACATCCTAAAGAATGTGAAGTATTGTGATTTCGATTTGCATTCTCTAATAATTAGTGATTTTGAACATCTTTTCATGTGTTTATTGGCTATTTGTATATCTTTTTTGGAGAAATTTCAATTCAAGTCCTTTGCCCATTTTTTAATCAGGTCGTTTGTTTTTGTGTTGTTGAGTTTTAGGAGTTCTCTGTATATTCTGGATATTAATCCCATATCAGATGTATGATTTACAAATATTTTCTTCCATTCTGTGGGCTGCCTTTTTACTGTTGATAGTGTCCTTTGATACACAAAACTTTTTCATTTTGATGAAGTATAGTTTGTCTGGTTTTTCTTTTGTTGTCTGTGCCTTCAGTGTCATATTTAAGAAATCACTGCCAAATCTAATATCATGAAGCTTTTCCTCTGTCTTTTCTTCTAAGGGTTTTATAGTTTTAGTCCTTCTGTTTAGGTCTTTGATCTCTATTTTTTTTTAATGCACTGTGTGTGACTGTGATGCATTCTCCTGTTTAAAAAAGAAGTGCTGCTTTAGCCATACTCTAATACAGCTGTTACTCTGTGGCTGAAAAGTAAGGTGTTAGCTGGAGTAGGGCTGTATCCAAGATCCATGAACTGGAATATTTGAGAAAGCTGGGGTGTCAAGCTCTATCAGCTTCAATGTTGAGATTATTTCATCCTTGTCCAAACTAATTAGGTAAGTTCCTTTTAAAGTAGCTGACTAGCCAAAAGAATATGGTCCTTTGAATGATTTTGTCCCTTGTTCTGTGAAATTAGAAGCCGTTATAACATTATGGCTTAGATAAGTTTGGGAGTGGGGATAGGACAAGAAGTTAGGTAGTCTTACCAGGTGGGGCTAGAACAAAAGGATTGGTCTTGTTACTCCTCTTCCAGGCCAGTATCTTTACCAAACCATTTGTAATTTTCACTGTGATTCCTCAATCTTATCTCTTCTCCCAGAATACCATACTATGTGAGGAAGTGAGGTATAGGAGCATACCAAAAAGAATCTGGCCCACCTGCATTTTCATTTAAAGCTGCTTTTAAGAGGCTATTTAATGCTTGCTCAAGAGTACAAGGTAGATATCAACCATAACATTCAATTGATGAGAGACAGCTAAGCATTTTAGAACCTCTACTAAGTGGTTAAGTGAAATATACTTTGATATATGTGTCCTTCATGTGACAATTTTTTTGTCCTTTGTTCCCAGGGCTCTGAGGTATCAGGTGTGATCAACAGGGAGCTCCATTCCCAAGCACAAGAACGACTGCAACACTACTTCATGGGCAGGGCTCTAGAAGAGAGAGCCCAACAGCACAGGGAGGCACTGACGGCTCGGATCAACACCAACATTGAACAGTTGATGAGTATGTGCTCATTCCATTTTTGCTTCCTAAAAGGAACAGCCTATGTAAGATTTTGTGACATCTAGATCTTCAGAAGGAAAACACCATTTCGTGGTCTATTAGCCCATCTCCTATCCTCAGAAATTTCTCCTTCTAGATCATATCAGCACACAATGATTTCAAATGGTGCGGACCCCATAACCTTCTTGACTGCTTCCCTCAGCCTTGCAATCATTGATATGTGTCAACTTAGAAAAGTTATTAATTATAAAGATGCTGAGCCCTACTAGCCAGATTCTATTATATAGTATGAAAAGCTTTTTGAACATATTTTAAAAGTAGATGATGAGAGTGGTTATGGTGGCACTTTAATGAAGTGTTTTCACAAAAATTAATTCATCTGCTTCTCACAACCACTGGTGCATTTAATGAGAGATCCCATCCATGAAGCCAGTGTTTCAGATGGCCTCTGAAACACTTTTAGTATTTGTGGAGCAAAAAGGGCCAGGGTCCTCTCTTTAGTGCCATTACTTGCAAATTTTGTGTTTTTGAATGGATAGGTGGCTGGAACTGAGCCTCTCATCTGTAAAGATTCTGCTATTAAAAGTTCCTGCTCTTTTAAATAAACCATCTAAAAAAATCTACTTCTTTCTTTTATTCTTTCCCTTTAAACATGGAAGTGTGGGCTACAACTTGTGAATAGTCACATGCCATCTACAGCTGACAATAATAATAGACTCAGAGTTGGAACCTTGTTTTTGCCTGCTATTGCAGAGTTCCAACTCTGTAGTTTCCAAGTTCCTATTTGTTTGGTACAGAACTCTTCCACTCACCTTTTTATTTTCTGTTTACCACAGAAGCACCAAGTCTGAAGGAGGCAGAAGGAAAAGAACCTGAGCTCTTCCTAAGCAGATCCAGGCCTGTGGCAGCCAAGGCCAAGCAGGCCCATCTTAACACCCTGAAGCATATACAAGCACCCTGGTGGAAGAAGCTTGGGGAAGAAGCAAGAGATGAGATTGATATCCCAAAGGATGAACTTAGTATAGAATTAGGAACTTTATTCATTGGTGGAACCAAACCCCCTTAAGGGAGTTACCTGGAGGAATGACAAATTATATTTCAAGAGATTATATTGGTTCTGCCTCTGACATCCTAGTAGACTAGCATTATCCTAACTCATGGTTTTCCAGAGGTTCCTCTCCAAACAAGACTTGAAGGCAGTAAGCAGAGTTATCTTCTACCTCGATTTCAGTTTTCTTTTTCCATACTTCCATCCTTGGCCACACATAATAATTGGTATGGCTTTTATTATGGAACTAAACTCAGCATTGTATTCTATTGCATATATGAAATGTGATATTTCTATTTTTGTTTCTGCTGTTTTCCAACTAAAGGTGTTTTCTAAATAAATATTTTCAACAATTGTTCTGAAAAACTTGTCAGGGTTACTTCAGCTTTTCACATTTATTGATTTTTCTATTAATATAGGAAATGTGCTCTTGGCATTTATTACGGTGAGGAAAAGAAGTGGTCATTTGAAAGACATTTGACTATTTTCTACCAAACAGTGTTTGAACTCAATTTCTATCTTGTTATTTCTAAAAGGAACTACATTAAAAAGTCCTCCTAGGATTCAGTGCAAGAAAAATTTCTCCTGATCAAACTGCATTCTTTCTATTAAACTAAGAGAACTATATAACCCACTATTTGCATTTTGATTTGTCTGTTAGGAATCTCAGAGCTAAAACAATGCTTACTTTCTGTTATGATTCTCAATACCTACATGATTATTTGGTTCCAATCTAATAATTTCTGATTTTCCTGTTTATCTTTAACTGTGTTTTAATACCAGAAGCCACCTCTATTTGTGTTTGTGATAATATGGAATTTAAGTTAAAATCAATTAAATTATTGACTCCATATCATAAGGAACCTGGAGTGTGCTTTTTCTATAAATGAGTAGGAAAACCAGTATTTCCGGTTGGGAAGACCAAATACTATAATGTTGTTCATCCCACCAAAGTTAGTTTAGTAAAATTCTAGTCAAGATTCTAATGTAATTTTTATTCATAATTGAAAATGAATAAAATTCATTTGTAAGAATAAGCAGATGAGAGTTCTGATTTCACTTAGAAGGTAAAAAGCTCCATGAGAATGTTTCTTCCATCTTAACAAAAAAAATGCCAGGTAATCTATAAAAATCATTTTTCTTGAGCTTATCAGATAGTTGAGGCCTCAAGATAACCAAGTAAATTGATGGGACTCAGTATCTGTGAAATAAACCATTTCATCTTTTTTTTTTTTTAATTTATTTTTGGCTGTATTGGGTCTTCATTGCTCCACGTGGGCTTTCTCTAGTTGCGGCGAGTGGGGTCTACTCTTCGTTGCGGTGTATGGGCTTCTCATTTCGGTGGCTTCTCTTGTTGTGGAGCATGGGCTCTAGGCGCACGGGCTTCAGTAGTTGTGGCATGCGGGCTCAGCAGTTGTGGCGCATGGGCTTTGTTGCTCCACCGTATGTGGGATCTTCCAGGACCAGGGCTCGAACCCATGTCCCCTTCATTGGCAGGCGGATTTTTAACCACCGCACCACAAGGGAAGTCCCCCATTTCATCTTTAGTAGAGCACAAGAGACAAAGGTGGCTGGATAGGAAGAAATCAACTAAAATGTTAACAAATTCTTAGGAGTCCTAGGTGGTGCAGTGGATAAGGCTGCGCTTCCAGTGCAGGGGCCCCGGGTTTGATCCCTGGTCAGGGAACTTTATCCCACATGCATGCTGCAGCTAAGAGCTTGCATGCCACAACTAAGGAGCCCACGTGCTGCAACTAAGGAGCTGGCTAGCCACAACTAAGGAGCCTGCCTGCCGCAACTAAGACCTGGTGCAACCAAATAAATACATGTTTTAAAAGCAAAACAAAAAAAAACATTCTTAAAGGCCAAGTGTGGGTAGCATGTCAGTTTAGAATATCTAGGACCTTCCGAAGGAGAAGTTAGACCTCTACCAAACACAAACAAGAAAGTTTGGGAGCAGGGCAGACCTGAAGAGATGCCTTTAGTGGCACAGGCAAACGTGAAGTGATAGGCTGCTATTGGGTGACATGCCCAAAGACTCACCTGCTTTCCCAAACCCTTCTCTTAAAAGTCTTAAGCTGCTAGAGCAGGGGCAGCAAGCCCTGTTACCTCCAAGGCTCAGAGAAAATTCCATTGCGCTTAAGGAAGGAACAGAAACAAAACCTAGCTGTCTGTGTGTTGGGCGTGTGGGGTAGCGAACAGTCTAGCCCCCAGATACAAGTAGAGATCCAGTGTTGCTGAGGGCGGGATAGAAATAAAAACCCTCTCTCCTGGGAGGGAGGCAGGAAATGATTTTGGGCCCAGAAATCCTACACCAATAGAAAGCAGGTGTCTGCTAATGCTAATGATTGCTACTGAACTTTAATGATTAAATATTGAAGACTTTATTCATCTTATAAGTGAAAGTTTGTATCCTTTAACCAGCATCTCCCCATTTCCCCCACCTAGCCCCTGGGAACTACCATTCTACCTTCTACCTTATGTTTCTGAGTTTGACTTTTTTTTTTTTTTTTTTTTAAGATTCCACATAACAAGTGAGATCATATAGTTTTTCTCTGTATGGCTTATTTCACTTAGCACAATATCCTCCAGGCTCATCCTTGTCACAAATGCAGGATTTCCTTTCTTCTCATGACCAAATAATATTATATGTTTATATTTTCTGACATCTTCTGTATCTATTCATCCATTAACACTTAGATTGTTTTCATATGTTGACGATTGTGAATAATGCTGCAATGATGCCTCTGAGATACTGATTTCATTTCCTGCAGGTATATACCCTGAAGGGGGCTTGCTGGATTACATGGTAGTTCTATTTTTGGGTTTTGTTTTTTTTTTTTAGGAACCTCTATACTCTTCCATAATGGCTGTACCAATTTACACTCCAACCAACAGTGTACAAGGGTTTCCTTTTCTCCATATTCTTGCCAACACTTATCTCTTGTTTTTTTTAATAAAAGACATCTTAACAGGTGTGAGGTGATATCTCATTGTGGTTTTGATTTGCATTTCCCTGATGATTAGTGATGCTGAGCACCTTTTCATGTACTTTTTGGCCATTTGTGATATAATGTTATCCACTGGAGTTAATGCAAACTCCAAAGTTGAGGTCATAGTCCCCAACAAAATTCCCTCATAAATTCAGATATACCCAGACTTCCCACACTTCTGACCAACTTACCACAAATTTGGGGGTTCCCACAAACCTATCAGGTTTGATAATTCTCTAGGATAAACCAGAGAACTCAGGAAACAAAATACTTTTGACTAGTTTTGCTGTAGTGATACAAATAAAGTTTAGCCAAGTAAAGAACACTTAGGGCAAGGTCTTGGAGGATCCCAAACATGGAGCTTCCATGCCTTCTCCCCATGGAATCAGGATGCATCACCGTCCTGGCACACTGATGTGCTCACCAACCAGGAAGTTCAAATGACCCTTAATGTTCAGAGTTTTTACTGGAGTTTCATTACATAGGCATGATTAATTGTACCAGTGGCCATGTGACAGAAATCAATCCCCAGCCCCTGACACCTTGCCAGTGGTCAGAAGGTCAGGCTGATATCATGTGGCTCAAAGCCTCAAAACTCTAATCCCTTTGAGCCCACCACAAAGAATAAAGACACTCCTATTGCTCAGGAAATTCCAAGGGTTTAGAAGCCCCATCCCAGGAACTCGAGGCAAAGAACAAATTCTTTACTATACAACAACCCCACATTAACTGTCTGATACAAAGAGAGATGTACCCATATCTGGGCATAAACAGTATCTACCTTAGTCTTTTCTGTTCTACACATGTATGACGTTTAGTCAAAAATTGAGACACACAAAAAAGCTGGGAAAAAAAAAACTTTTGTCGAGAGATAACAAACCCAGATTCAGAGATGACTCAGATATTGGAATTCACAAAAAAATACCGTAATAACTGTTATTAATAAAAGACAAAATGTAAAAGTAAACAACGTGCAAAAACAAATGGAGAATTTCACAGAGATGGAAGCTTTTAAAATAGATTAGTGGAAATGCTAGCAAAAGCACAATATCAGAGGTTAAGTTCGTTAGCAGTTCTTTGACAAGTTCATTAGCAGACTAGAATTGAATAAAGAATAGGTAAATTTGCCAATACATCAATAGAAATTTTCCAAACAGAAACACCAAGAGAAAAGAAAAAAATGAGGGGTGGGGCAGTAAGGAGAACAGAGCCTCCAAGAGCTAGGAGACAATATCAAACAATATGACATGCAAGTAATTGAAGTCCCAGAAGCAGAAGAAAGAGAAATGAGGTAGAAATAGATGAAGTAAAAATGGCCAAGGATTTTTGAAAAATTAATGAAACACAGATTCAAGAATCCCAGAGAACCTCAAGCAGGATAAATAACAATTATGTTACAAATGTAAAAACACACCTAAATACATCATAGTCACATTGCTTCAAATCAAAGATAAATAGGAAATCATGAGAGCAGAGAAAAAGGAAAATTTTATACCAAGAAACAAATATAAGAGTTTCAACAGACTTCTCATCAGAAACTATACAAGCCTGAAGACAATGGAAATGACATCTTTAGAATGCTAATAGAAAAAACTATCAACCCAGAATTCCACATACAGCAATAATATCTTTCAAAAAATTAAGGCAAAATAAAGATATTTTCCAGAAAAACAAAGCTGATCATAAAGGAAAAACTAAAGATTTTTTAGAAGAAGGAACAGGATACAAGATAGAAATTAGATCTACACAAAAAAAAGTGAGGGAAATTGTAAAAATTAAGTAAATATAAAAGATTTTTTCTTACTTTTAATCAATTTAGAAATTAATTTACTGTCAAAGATAGAGAATCTCAAAAGCAGCAAAAGAGAAGTGACTTGTCACATACAAGGGATCCTCAATAAAATATCAGCAGATTTGTTATCAGAAACATTGGAGGCCAAAAGCAGTGGGCCAATATATTCAATGTGCTAAGAGAAAAAAACCTGTCAAACAAGAATCCCATATCTAACAAAACTGTATTTCAAGAGTGTGAGAGAAATTAAGGCATTCACGGATTAACAAAAGCTGAGGAAGTTGATTATCACTACACCTGCCTGGCAAGAAATGTTTAAGAGTCCTTCAGGGTGTAATGAAAGGACATTAGACAGTCAAAGATGGTATGAAGAAATAAATATCTAGATAAAGGAATCTGGGTGATGGCAGGCATCTGATTGAAGACAACAGCATCTGAGAAAATAGAAACCCTACCATTTGGATGATTCAGTGAACAAACCGTGGATTCATGGCTGTGGTTTTTCCATAGACTCTTAATCATTTCCTATTTAGGACTGTTGCAAAATAATTCATATATGTAATGGGGATGTGTAAAGTCTCAAAGGATGACAGAAAAGCTATACATTTAAAGTAAGATCTGGGAAAAAAAGCATTTATAGGACTCACTCTCACAGGTCACATTTACATTTAAAATAAAAGCAACCATATGGAAATATTAGGCCAGTTTGTTTTTAAATGTCTATTTCTGACTTCTGAATGTATTTACTTGAGTTTGTAAATGTCTCAAAGAAATGAGGGAAACATGATGTTCTCAAAGGCCTACTTCTTCTTTGCCAAAGTGTCAAGAACATTCATGGTAACAAAACTATATCTACATAGCCACTCTAACACACTCATACGAATTAAAGGGCTTAAAAGTTATACTTCCAAAAAAACATATTTCTTATTTCTTAATAAAATTTTAAACATTCTACTTCTTCCATGGGTTTTTTGAAGAGAGGTTCTACAGTTTCTTGGTCAGCAAATAGAGGAACTGAAGAGCTTGTGTTCTGTAGGCAAATGTTAACTGATACACACCTAATGTCTGTAAGACTGAAAAATGTTTGGAGAGTTGTACATCTGCATGCTGTAGTTGGGTTAAGGAGTTTCAAATTATATAACAGAAGCAACATAATTTTTTAAAAATTAAAGTCAACCTTTTCCCTTAAGGAGTCTACAGTATAAAACAATGATTTTCAATGTGTGCTTATGGATCCCTGGAGGGGGTTGTCCTGAGATCCCTTCACTTACCGAAGAGTCAAAACTATTTTCATCATAATACCAAGATGTTATTTGCCTTTTACACTGTGTCAATATTTGCAATGATAGTACAAAAGCAATGGTGGTGAAACTGCTGGCACAAATCAAGGCAGAGGCACCCGACTGTTAGCAGTAACCATTGCATTCTTCATAGCCAGGCATTCACAGTATTGAAAACAAAAGATGACCTTCACTTAAGAATGTTCTTGATAAAGGAGTAAAAATTAATTTTATTAAACTTCAACTTTACATATTAATATGAACTCACATTTGAATACATACCAATATTACTTAGTTAAAAGGTATTATTAAAAATAAAATTACATAAACTGACAGTTCAATAAATCATATTTGAAAGTATTATATCTACTGTATCCCTATATGGGAAATACCGTGTGTGTGTGTGTGTGTGTGTGTGTGTGTGTGTGTGTGTGTGTGTTTCTCAACATTTCTGCACATTCGGTGATGATATATTAGTAGTTTGAAGTCAGACATGGTGGATGTGCCTATACCACAGAAATCAGTAAATGGTACATGTCTAAAATTTTACCCCTGAAGAAATATTTACCCCAGTTGTTAAACATTTACCAGCACATCACTGGATATAATCTACCTAAACAAAAGTTCAGTGGGATCTGTGATGGTTAATTTTATGTGTCAACTTGACTAGGCTAAGGGATGCCAAGACAGATGGTAAAACATTATTTCTGGGTGTGTCAGTGTTTCTAGAAGAGATTAGCATTTGAATCAATATACTGAGTAAAGAAAATCTGCCCTCACCAATGTGGGCATGCATCATCCAATCTGCTGAGGGCCCAAATAGAAAAAGGTGAGAAAGAAGAGTGAATTCTTATTGTCTCTTTCTGAGCTAGGATGTCAGATATAGTAGCTTCTGGTTTTCAGGCCCTTCAGACTCTGGGACTTACACCAGCAGTCCCCCAGTTCTCAAGCCTTTGGCCTGAGACTGGGAGTTATACCACTGACTCCCCTAGTATTCAGGCCTTTGGATGGGGACTAAATACCACTGGCTTTCCTCGTTCTCCAGTTTGCAGAAGGCAGATTGTGGGACTTATCCTCCTTAACCAGTGAGCCAATTTCTATAGTAAATCTCTTCTTATATATAACTATATATCTATAAAAAAGATGTATTCGTTCTGTTTTTTCCAGAGAACGCTAATACAGAGTCATCATTAATTTAAGTATATTAGGTGGTCCTGAAACCCAAAAGTTTAAGAACTCCTGATCAAAGATAATCTTGCAGCATTAGTCTTTAAGTTTGTCCCTTACCTAGTCTATCTGAGAATGTAAGGATATGCTATTCATAGACCCTTCATCAAATCATCCCACCTTGCCTCTTTTCAGTAACCTAACTATACTACTCCTACTCCTAATCCTACTCCTTCTCCTACAACTGCTGCTGTTGCATTTCATTGCAACTATTGCAATAAATAGTTGACATTTATTGTGTGAAATGTGCCTGACTCTGCTAAGTATTTTATGATCATTATTTCATTAATTTCTTACAAGAACCCTACAAGATAGGAACATTTATAATTTTCATTCTATAGATGTGAAAACTGAAGCTGTGAGACATTGACTAACTTGCCCAAGTTTAAATCCAGGTCTATATAACTCTAAAATGAACCACTTATTCATTTCAATTAATCATCTATTCATTCACTCACTCTTTTGGTACTTGAGATTTATGTAGGTATTTAATTGGTTGCGTGAAAATGGCCCATCTGCTTTATGGAACATCTCTTGAGGGCTGGGATGGTGCCCTATAATTTTTTTTAGTCCCTCAACTATTATTTATGAACTTTGAGGTACTCAATTAATAATTGTTAAGGACTGAGTTCTCAGTATTTGACAAAGTGTCTATTACGTCAGAGATTTTAAACTCTAAGATACTATTCATTCAGTGAATACCTATAAGCATCTATGATGTAAAAGATGCTGTGCTAGATGCAGAAGGCACATACAGTCTCTGCTAATGGAGCTTATGTTCCAATAGAAGAGATAAACATTAAACAAGTAAATGATTTAAAGTGTGATGACTATTATTTTGCAGGAAATGATGTGTATATGAGAGTCACTAACTTAGTCTGGGAGATGACCAGAAGAAGCCCCTCAAAGAAATGAACTAAAGAATGAACTGAGTGAATTACAGAAAGTTAGATGAAATGAAATGGCAGAGGATTATGTCTCAGATGAAGGAACAAGATAAAACCCCAGAAAAACAACTAAATGAAGTGGAGATAGGCAACCGTCCAGAAAAAGAATTCAGAATAATGATAGTGAAGATGATCCAGGGTCTCAGAAAAAGAATGGAGGCAAAGACTGAGAAGATGCAAGAAATGTTTAACAAAGATCTAGAGGAACTAAAGAACAAACAGAGATTAACAATACAATAACTGAAATGAAAAATACACTATAAGGAATCAATAGCAGAATAAATAAGGCAGAAGAATGGATAAGTGACCTGGAAGACAGAATAGTGGAAATCACTGCCATGGAATAGAATAAAGAAAAAAGAATGAAAAGAAATGAAGACAGCCTAAGAGACCTCTGGGACAACATTAAATGAAGCAACATTCACATTATAGGGGTCCCAGAAGGAGAAGAGAGAGAGAAAGGACCTGAGAACATATTTGAAGAGATAATAGCTGAAAACTTCCCTAACATGGGGAAGGAAACAGTCAACCAAGTTCAGGAAGGGCAGAGAGTCCCAGGCAGGATAAACCCAAGGAGGAACACACTGAGACACATAGTAAAAAAATTGACAAAAATTGAAGACAAAGAAAAAAATATTAAAATCAACAAGGGAAATATGTCAAATAACATACAAGGGAATCCCCATAAGATTATCAGCTGATTTCTCAGCAGAAACTCTGCAAGCCAGAAGGGAGTGGCAAGGAAATATTTAAAGTGATGAAAGGGAAGAACCTACAACCAAGAATACTCTACCCAACAAGTCTCTCATTCAGATTTGATGGAGAAATCAAAAGCTTTACAGAAAGCAAAAGCTAAGAGAATTCAGCACCACCAGACCAGCTTTGCAACAAGTGCTAAAGGAACTCCTCTAGGTGGGAAAGAGACTAGCAACTAAAAAAAACCTTGTACATATATACACTGCTATAGCAAAACCTCATGGGAACAGCAAACCCAAAAACTACAATAGATACACACATGAAAAAGAAAAAGCAACCCAAACACAACACTACAGATGTTCATCAGACTACAAGAGAAGAGAACAAGAGGAAGGGAAGAAAAAAGACCTACAAAAACAAACACAAAACAATTAAGAAAATGGCCATAGGAATACATATATTGATAATTACCTTAAATGTAAATGGATTAAATGCACCAACCAAAAGACACAGACTGGCTGAGTGGATACAAAAACAAGACCCATATATACGCTGTCTAAAACAGACCCACCTCATACAGGGACACATACAGGCTGAAAGTGAGGGGATGGAAGAAGGTATTCCACACAAATGGAAATCAAAAGAAAGCTGGAGTAGCAATACTCATATAAGACAAAATAGACTTTAAAATAAAGACTGTTATAAAAAACAAAGAAGGACACTACATAATGATCAAGGGATCAATCCAAGAAGAAGACATAACAATTATAAATATATATGTACTCAACATAGGAGCACCTAAATATATAAGGCAGATACTAACAGCCATAAAGGGAGAAATCGACAGTAACACAATAATAGTGGGGGACTTTAAGAAGCCAGTTTCATCAATGGAAAGATCATCCAGACAGAAAATCAATAAGGAAACATAGGCCTTAGGTGACACATTAGACCAGAGGGACTTAATTGATAGAACATTCCATCCAAAAGCAGCAGAATACACATTCTTCTTAAGTGCACACGGAACATTCTCCAGGATTGACCATATGCCGGGCCACAAGACGAACCTCGGTAAATTTAAGAAAACTGAAATCATATCAAGCATTTCTTCTGATCACAACACTATGAGATTAGAAATAAACTACAAGGAAAAAAACTATAAAAAACACAAACACGTGGAGGCTAAGCAATATGCTACTAAACAACCAATGGATCACTGAAGAAATTAAAAAATACCTAGAGACAAATGAAAATGAAAGCACAATGATCCAAAACTTATGGGATGCAGCAAAAGCAGTTCTAAGAGGGATGTTTATAGCAATAAAATCTTACCTCAGGAAACAAGAAAAATCTCAAATAAACAACCTAAGCTTACACCTAAAGAAACTAGAGAAAGAAGAACAAACCCCAAAGTTAGTAGAAGGAAAGAAATCATAAAGATCAGAGCAGAAATAAATGAAATAGAGACAAAGAAAACAATAGCAAAGACCAATGAAACTAAAAGCTGCTTCTTTGAAAAGACAAACAGAATTGATAAACATTTAGCCAGAATCATCAAGAAAAAAAGGGCAAGGACTCAAATCAATAAAATTAGAAATGAAAAAGGAGAAGTTACAACTGACACCACAGAAATACAAAGGATCATAAAAGACTACTACAAGCAACTATATGCCAATAAAATGACAACCTGGAAGAAATGGACAAATTTTTAGAAAGGTACAGTCTCCCAAGATTGAAGCTGGAAGAAATAGAAAATATGAACAGACTAATCACAAGCACTGAAATTGAAACTGTGATTAAAAAACTCCCAACAAACAAAGGTCCAGGACCTGATGGCTTCAGAGGCAAATTCTATCAAACATTTAGAGAAGAGATAACACCTATCCTTCTCACACTCTTCCAAAATATAGCAGAGGGAGGAACACACCCAAACTCATTCTATGAGGCCACCATCACCCTGATACCAAAACCAGACAAAGATACCACAAAAAAAAAGAAAATTACAGGCCAATATCACTGATGAACACAGACGCAAAAATTCTCAACAAAGTACTAGCAAACTGAATCCAACAATACATTTAAAGGATCATACACCATGATCAAGTGGGATTTATCCCAGGGATCTAAGGATTTTTCAATATCCACAAATCAATCAGTGTGATACCCCACATCAACAAATTGAAGAATAAAAACCAAATGATCATCTCAATAGATGCAGAAAAGCTTTTGACAAAATCCAGCACCGATTTATGATAAAAACTCTCCAGAAAGTGGGCATAGAGGGAATATACCTAAACCTAATAAAGGCCATATATGACAAACCTACAGCTAACATCATACTCAATGGTGAAAAGCTGAAAGCATTTCCTCTAAGATCAGGAAGAAGACAAGAATGTCCACTCTTGCCGCTTTTATTCAACATAGTTTTGGAAGTCCTAGCTATGGCAATCAGAGAAGAAAAAGGAATCCAAACTGGAAAAGAAGACGTTAAACTGTCACTGTTTGCAGATGACATGATACTATACATAGAAAATCCTAAAGATGCTACCAGAAAACTACTAGAGCTCATCAATGAATTTGGTAAAGTTGCAGGTTACAAAATTAATAAACAGAAATCTGTTGCATTTCTATACACTAACAATGAAAGATCAGAAAGAGAAATTCAAGAAACAATCCCATTTACCATCGCATCAAAAAGAGTAAAATACGTAGGAATAAACCTACCTAAGGAGACAAAAAACCTGTACCCTGAAAACTATAAGACACTGATGAAAGAAATCAAAGAAGACACAAACAGATGGAAAGATATACCATGTTCTTGGATTGGAATAATCAATATTGTCAAAATGAGTATACTACCCAAGGCAATCTACAGATTCAATGCAATTCCTATCAAATTACCAATGGCATTTTTCACAGAAGTAGAACAAAAAATCATAAAATTTGTATGGAGACACAAAAGACCCCGAATAGCCAAAGCAACCTTGAGAAAGAAAAACGGAGCTGGAGGAATCAGACTCCCTGACCTCAGACTATACTACAAAGCTACAGTTGTCAAAACAGTATGGTACTGGCACAAAAATAGACATATAGATCAATGGAACAGGATAGGAAGCCCAGAAATAAACCCACACACCTATGGTCAATTAATCTATGACAATGGAGGCAAGACTACACAATGGTGGAAAGACAGTCTCTTCAACAAATGGAGCTGGGAAAACTGGACAGCTACACTAAAAAAAAGAAAATAGATAATTCTTTAACACCATGCACAAAAATAAGCCCAAAATGGATTAAAGACCTAAATGTGAGACCAGACACTATAAAACTCCTAGAGGAAAACATAGGCAGAACACTCTCTGACATAAATCACAGCAATATTTTTTTCGATTTGTCCCCCAGAATAATGGAAATAAAAACAAAAATAAACAAATGGGACATAATTAAACTCAAAAGCTTTTGCACAGTAAAGGAAACCATAAACAAAATGACAAGACAACCCACGGAGTGGGAGAAAATACTTGCAAATGATGTGACTGACAAGGGATTAGACTCCAAAATTTACAAACAGTTCATGAGGCTTAATATCCTCAAAACAAACAACCCAATCAAAAAATGGGCAGAAGACCTAAATAGACATTTCTCCAAAGAAGACATACAGATGGCCAAGAGGCACATGAAAGGATGTTCAACATCACTAATTATTAGAGAAATGCAATAACTATGATATCACCTCACACCAGTCAAAATGGCTATCATCAAAAAATCCACAAACAGTAAATGCTGGAGAGGGTTTGGAGAGAAGGGACCCCTCTTACACTGTTGGTGGGAATGTAAATTGGTACAGCCACTTTGGAGAACAGTATGGAGAATAGTTCATTAAAAAACTAAAAACAGAGCTACCATATGACCCAGCAATCCCACTCCTGGGCATATATCTGGAGAAAACCATGGTTCAAAAGGATACATGCACCCCAATGTTCATTGCAGCACTGTTTACAATAGCCAAGACATGGAAGCAACCTAAATGTCCATTGACAGAGGAATGGATAAAGAGGATGTGGTACATATATACAATGGAATATTACTCAGCCATTAAAAAGAATGAAATAATGCCATCTGCAGCAACATGGATGGACCTAGAGATTGCCATACTGAGTGAAGTAAGTCAGATAGAGAAAGAGAAATATCATACGATATCCCTTATATGTGGAACCTAAAAAGATATGATACAAGTGAACTTATTTAGAAAATAGAAACAGACTCACTGACCTAGAGAACAACTTAAGGTTACCGGGGGGAAGGGTGGGGGGAAGGGATAGTTAGGGAGTTTGGGATCGACATGTACACACTGCTATATTTAAAATGGATAACCAACAAGGACCTACTGTATAGCACAGGGAACTCTGCTCAATGTTATGTGGCAGCCTGGATGGGAGGGGAGTTTGGGGGAGAATGTATACATGTATATGTATGGCTGAGTTGCTTCGCTGTGTACCTGAAACTATCACAATATTGTTAATTGGCTATACTCCAATATAAAATTTAAAAAATTTTAAATATAGAAAATAAAATATAAAGTGGATAGAAAAAAAATAAAGAATTTTATGATTAAAAAAAAAAAAGAATGGGGCTTCTCGGGTGGCGCAGTGGTTGAGAGTCTGCCTGCCAGTGCAGGGGACACGGGTTCGGGCCTGGTCTGGGAAGATCCCACATGCCGCGGAGCGGCTGGGCCCGTGAGCCACAATTACTGAGCCTGTGCGTCTGGAGCCTGTGCTCCGCAATGGGAGAGGCCGCGACAGTGAGAGGCCCGCGCACCGTGAAGAGTGTCCCCCGCTTGCCGCAACTAGAGAAAGCCGTCGCACAGAAACGAAGACCCAACACAGCCAAAAATAAATAAATAAATTAATTAATTTTAAAAAAAAAGAATGAATTGAGCAGCTCAAGGAGTAGAAGGGGAGTGTTCCATGAAGAGGGAATGAAAAAATTGTATACCTATTGAACCAATATATTATGAAGAAGGCAATTGGTAACTATTTGTTGAGTGCAGATTTGGCTAGCACACATGGAAAAGTGGTCTTGCCCTCCCATTAAGAGACCCAAGCAATTTTAAGTGCTTTGAATTCTCATGTAATACACTCAAAAAAATATCTAATAGGCAGAATAGAAAGATTAAAAAAATAAATCAAGTTAAAGTAATAAATATGGAATGAATAAATTGGCTTCATAGGATGCCCATAAGACATAGAGAAGACAAGACGGTTGAGGGACTTTCTTGGTGATCCAGTGGTTAAGACTCCATCCTCCCAATGCAGGGGGCCTGGGCTCAATTCCTGGTCAGGGAACTAAATCCCGCATGCCACAACTAAAAGATCCTGCATGCTGCAACTAAAGATCTCGCACACCACAACGAAGATCCCGTGTGCTGCAACTAAGACCTGGTGTAGCCAAATAAATAAATATTAAAAAAAAAAAGAGAGAGAGCGAGTTGAGGCAAGGTCCTCGATGGCTGTCTCTAGAATGTGCAACCCTCAGCACCACACAGGCATAAAGAAGTCATGTATCTTATTGGAAAAGAGTCTCCAAGGGAGCAGAGACTCAACACCTGTGTCCCTACAAGAGTCCTAAAAGGTGTCTTATTACTGGGTCTATAAATTATGCAGCCAAATCTTTCACTCATATTAATCAGCCTGTATTTCTTGTGCCTGTCAGCCTAATTAAAATGTGTGTAAGGCAAGGACATTAGAAGGTTGGTAATCTTGAAGGCTGAGAGGAATGAAGCAGGAGAGAAAGGCTAGGGCTGCACTTCCTTCAGAGATCAGAAGAGAGACTGTTAACTGCTGGTTATACAAAACCTATTAATATCTTAGTTTTGACTCTAGGTTGAATACATCTTCCTAAACAGCATGCGTAGAGCTCTACAGTAATAAATGCAGAAAATATCTTAATTGTTAAAGAAATCTTCTAATAAAGATTAAGGAGAGTTCATTGAGCAGGACACACCTAGGACAATTTAGAGATGTTTAGGAGGTCTACAGACATTCTCACAATATCTGCTCTACATGCAAATTTATTAGTTATATCAGCAGTAGTGGGGTAACTTTGTTAGTCTTGGTGATATTCTAGACTAGGAATATTGATGAGGGTAGGCTTTAGTGATACAGTCCTTGAAAGTACCTATGAAGCATATCAGAGATGTCAACTTGATATGTAACTTGAGTTCTAGTGACCTCTTTGTGGTAGTATATTAATCATTAAATATAGTTGTATCCTGAGGGACTTTTATAGTACTTGGGAGTTCTCCAAAAAAGGGGCCTACCACATCCGCTAAGATACATGATAAGAACATTCTTCAAATTGATGGGCTAGAGAAGTCTCCATCACAAAGCCTGCTTAAAGGACCGAGATTTATTCTTAGATCCCAGATAAAAAATAAGCCACATAAAGTGCCTGACATATGGTCTGTGCTTAGTAAGTATTTGTTGAATCAATGCTGAGTAAGAGCTGTATGGTTACATCTCTTAGGAATTTTCTTCTCTTTGATTTCAGGTTCCTCATGCCCTTGGCTCTAGGTGCCTCAGGATGAGAAAGTCACCACTGCTCCCCATATGTGAGCCTGCTTCCTCACATATTGTAAATGCTCAGTAACAATTCATATAGAAATAGTAACTGAGTTCTTGTGGCATAAATGTTGCTTCTCCTCTACAAACTACCGTGGCTTCATCCCCTATAGAGAATAATTCCACTTGTTTCAGCCATTCCCACCCTTTGCCTACCAGGGCTTCCAAGATTTTCTGCTTGGCTCCACAGAGCCTGCTGATTCTGTGGGGGAAGACTCTTGAAGTTAGAAGAGGCCTCAATCAATTCTCCTGGAGCCTGGATTATTCCAGGCCTTTGAGTCAAACAGTTATAGCATCTCTAGCCCCTGAAGACACAGGGGGAGTTTTAACAGTGGTTTCTTCTTCAGCTGTCAGAGGAGCAGATCCTAGCAAGAGCTGGGAGACAACTCTTGCCATCTTCCAGGCAACGATGTCTGGCCTCTTCAGTTCTCCTGTTCTCCCATGTGCCAGGGTTTCTGCTTAGCCCTGCCCACCTTTGGGCAAAACCGCTGCTGCTTGAGGATGCTCAGCAAGAGCTGAAAGACAGGTACCAGGGCCTTAATAGCAAGATAAGAGCATAAATCAGCAAGTTTCTGTATCCCTCAGGCATCTTTGATGCCTCTGAGAAGCCTGAATCAGGACATCTACTCATTCCACACTTATAGCCTTCTCAAGAAACAACCTACCATCCTTGGTCCCCATCCCAAAGTTCATCCAGCAGGAGGCAAGGAGACACCTGCAGCTCCACAGACAGAAGAGCCCCCAAATCCTAATCTCTTCCATCATCAAAGAGAGACTATCTACAGGGACCCATGGAGAGCAAAAACTGGAGCTGGGCTGGAAAAAAACACATCAAGGGTTGCTGTACATTTCAAGTTTTAAGGAGTACAGGAAGCTGGAAGTCATCAGGCCTGGTCTCAGTTTTCCTAACGTCAGCTCAGTCTCTCCATGGGTCTAGTGCTTAATCAGGAGTGCCGACATTCCCAGGAGGAAAGTCAGGAGAACAAAGTCCCAATTCCTGTAGAGAGCTTCCTCTGGCATCTGTTTCTAGGAGTTAATTGGTATGAAGGATGACTACCAACTGCGACATGGAGACAAATGGCCTGAAATCTACCCCATGTCATATTGGCCTCCTTGGGACACTAAAACAAAGCCCAAACAATTCACACAACGGCAGTCCCTCTGTCCTCAACATAGGTGGGACACCAGTTCCCGTCTACTGTGGCTGCATTCTGTAGGCAGGCCCTAGTCAAGAAATGGGCACCAAAGTATGCACAGGCATCTCTGCACTTCCAGAGGAGACAGTGACTTATGACAGTGACCTATGACTTCCCATGACTTACTACTTATGAGGGCTAGGGATTTCAGAACAGTCTTTTCTTAGGCTTTGAGTATTGGTATTTGGTACACTCTGGATCCTTCTGGGATTTTTGCTGACCTAGGGGAATACAGATAAAGACCCAGACCTCTGTGGGTAAGTATACAGACCCAGACCTCTGTGGGTAAGTATACAGATACTTTCATACAAAATCCAGATCTCATAAGTTAGACTTCTTTACCACTAGGGAATCCTGATTAGTGAGGATTTTATTTAATGACTGTATTTAAATATAACTCACAGAGACCAGCTAAATGAAAGGTCTGCACATCATCAGGGAGCAATTTCAGCTGTTGATGCAGTCAGCTGGGTGCCTCAACCCTCAACAGCTGCAGTTGATATACAGCAACATTCCCTTGCTCACTGACCTCAAATAAAATCTCTTGGAGAGCCTGCAGAATAAGCCCTGCAAGCCCTGGCTCATGTTGGGCCCTGGAAGGGCTGCCCTTTACATTCCAAGTGTTAAGAAGTACAAGAGAATGAAGCAAAAGCCAGCATGCCTGGTCTCAGTTTTTCTAAAATTGCAGTCCCCTGCACCCACTATACCCCATCTCTGCTTGCATTTTTCCTAAGCATTTTGCCATCTACCATATTACAGTTGACCCTTGAACAACGTGGGAATTAGGAGCACTGACCCTCTGTAGTCGTAAACCCCAGAATAAATTAGGGAGTTGGTTCTCCCTATACATGTTTCTTCCTTACAGGTGGTTCTGATCATGGGTTCAACCAGGCCAGACAGTGTAGTATTTATTACTGAAAAAAAATCAGTGTATAAGTGGACCCGTGCAATTCACACTTGTGTTGTTCAAGGGCCAACTGTTTATTTTCTCTCTCCTCACTAAATTATTATTTTCAAAAGGGCAGGAACTTTTGTTTCTTGATCTCAGCTATATCTCCAGGTCTAAGAACAGTACACAGTGATTACAGGGGACTACAATTTTAGATGGGTAGCCAGCAAAGGCCTTACTGATGTTCGAACCTCAAAGGGTTATGTAAGCACTAGGGTGAGGATGCATATAGTGGGCTGAGTGCCTGGTACACAGTAAGACTCAATAAATTCAAATAATACTCATCGTCAAGAGAGTGCCTTAAATCACAGGAACTGGCTACTTTCCCCCTTTCCTTAGGGGCTTAAGGAGAGCAAGCATGTTTTCTGTGACTATTACTGGAGCGCCTCACTGACTCCCATTCCAGGACCCAAGCCCTCAAACCCTCAACCTCTGTTTAAGGGCCAGTTCAAGCCCCACTTCCTAAAAGGCATTTCCTAGTATTCACTATTCTCTCTCATTCATGTCCTTAAAAACATCTCTGATCCTTTCATACAGATGCCAGGTTCTTGTCCGAGTTCCATCAGTAAGTCGCTGTTTGTCTTTGGACAAGTCACTTTAAACTGGTTCTCATTTTTCATCAGTAAAATGAAAAAGTCATATTAGACCACCTACCTTCTGGCTCTAATATTTTGACTCTAAGAGCAAAACCCACATCCCCACTCCCTTCACAGCTCATTCAACAATCCTAACGGCAGCTGGTTTCCCGGGGTGCAGTGTCTCACCAAAAGCCCAAGCCCTAACCCGGGTCAGGCACCGCCAACCCCGCGGAGGAATGAGAAGAAATCGGCCGTCCCATCAACACCTGACCTTACCAGAACGCCCGCCCTCCCGGCATTTCCGGCTCTTCCTTAGATTTTCTTCCGGAACACTTGCTCCCGTCTGACTCCGCCCCTCCTCCACTCTTTAGAGTCTATTGGCTGTTTCTTTGAGGAAGCGGAGCACTTCCCGACGTTGATTGGTCTCTGTCATTGTTGATGGGTTAGTTACAAACAAGGCGTGCCTGGTCTCCCTGGTAACGCTCTGCTGCTAGTCCTGATTGGTCCATAGCCTAATCCCGTTTTCCGTCCCGACTGCCAGTGGTTGAGTCCCTTGGCGGGGCGCTGCAGCGGTAGGTGTCGCGTACGGGATTCCCGAGCTGACGTGGCTTAAATTTGGGAGGGGGGCAGCTGGAGCCTCCGGCGACAGCCTCTTCCAGGTGAGTGGGGGACGCTCCCCAACTCTTCGCCTCCTTGAGCCTTGTAACGGTCACCCGCGCCACAGGGCCCGCGGGGCTGCCAAAGCAGCCACACTCGGGTTCCCTCCCCATCCTGATTCAGTCCCGGATCCGGCCGTTCAGTCCGCCTCTCTTCACCTACCAGGCCTAGTTCTAATCGTCCACACGCCAGCTGGCCCCGCCAGATGGCTTCGGGGTCGCCCTGTGTGGCCTCTAGGCACATATGCGCTGTCTACCCCATCCCCAGGACGTTTTTCCTCCGGGAGCGACGGAGAAAGGCGCTCCGGTCGGTCCTGTCGGGACGGCCTTGTTCCCTGAGCGGCCTGCTCAGGCTGACCTGTGTACGCAACAGCTGACGTCGGAGAGAACCTGCCAGACCCCTGCGCTGAGGCCCTAAACAAACTTAGTGTCGGGAAGGGGAGGCGGGACCCAGACAAACCGAAAGTCTTGAGGGCAGAGATCGCAGAAACATTGGCGACAGTAACTCAAACGAGGGCCTGACGAATGATCCTGCTAATGAGTTGCTGGAGAGATTGGGAGAGAGGGAAGATCCTTGCGATCCCATCAACACTAAAGTCCCAGGAATCAGAGGTGGTCAGGCAGTTAGAGGAATGGGAACCCTGAATAGAGTTCTGGAGGAAAAAGAACTTGATTTGGTGGTGTGGAGGATGTTTATTCTGCGTAACAGGAGTGGTGCGTAGGAGTGTGAAGCAGAGGATGAGCCCCTCGACAAATGAGGAATATATTTGTCTGACTTACGCAAAGAGTTCCAGTTGGTCTGTGGGGAGAGGACAGTTTAAGAGTGGGGCAGAGATATATAAAAATCACTGGATAAGTACTTTCACTTTTGGAGGTAGTTGGAAGCTTTCTGAGCTTTTAAAGACTCTCACAGTTCTGTGCAAGATGGCAGTGGAGAACTCCCCGCAGAAAGGCTGGAGGCCTTTTCAGAAGAATGAAGTAATTAAATGTGGATGGTCAGAATGATTGTGAATGGTCAAAAAATTGCAGACGTTGTACACTGACTGTTTCACAGCTTTTATTTTTCATCCTTTGACCATGGAATGGCCATTTAATGCTTTCCTCTTCACTGCATTAAATTTGTTGGACTACATCAGTAGTTTCCAAACATTTTTAATTGCTTGCCCTATCAGTAAAACTTTTTTTTTGAGCAACCATCCTCTAAATACTGTATATTTAATTATAAATAATGTATGAATAACACTGTAAATATATTACTTATAAAATATACAAAAACATACATATTTAAAAGGATGAAAACAAATTCTTGCCCATTTTCTGGCACACTCCCAACCCAATCTGGGGATCACATAAAGATGTTTCCTTATTTTTTTAGAAAGGTGTTTGTATCTCTGAGGACTTCCAGATTGGGGGAATCCTTTTTATTTTATTTTAATTTATTATTATTATTTTATTATTTTTGAGGACCTCCATTCCTCTGAGATGCAGCCTCTTCTAAAAATAATCATCCTTAGGATATAATTCTCTTTTCCCTCTACTTGAATATTAAAGTCTCTCTTTTTTTCCCCGTTACATTAGTGGATTAATTAAAAGGATGTTGATTTTATTCTTGTTTATAAAAAATCATTCATAAACTTTTCTAGCTTAACTATATTAGAAATAAATTATTTGGGACACATCTCACCACTGATCATTACCTTCTAGTATATTGTTAGGAACCACTATATGAAAGGATGTTAAGCTCTACAATACTCCATTTTTAATTAAGCTAATTTAAAATCAGCAATATGTGCTTTTGGTAAAAGTAAATTCAATACAAAAGGATATAATATAAAAACAAAAATCTCTTTCTCCTCTATGTACTGATCCTTTTCCACATTCCCTATTTCCCAGAAGTAAGCACTGTAAATAATGTTTATTCTTAAGAAAATTTCTGATTATATTCAAGCACATGTATAATATATATCCCTCTCCTTTTCTCTCTCAAACAAGTTGAATCATAATATATCTGCTATTCTACACCTTTTTTTTCCCACTTTATACTATAAGGTATTTTTTCCATATCCATAAGTATAAAACTACCCCATTCTTTTAAAAGGCTGTACAGCATTCCCCTGTAGAAATATCAAAATGTATTTAGCCTGTCCCCTACTGATGGACATTGATATTGTTTTCAGTCATTAGTCATCACAAACACTGCTGTAGTGACTTCCCCGGCAGTCCAGTGGTTAAGACTCTGTGCTTCGACTGCAGGGGGCACAGGTTTGATCCCTGGTCCAGGAACTAAGATCCTGCATGCCTCGAGGCCAAAAATTTTCAAAAGTAAAAATAAACTCTCTTAAAAACAAACAAACAAACAAAAACCACTGCTGTAGTGAATATCCATGTGCAAATATCCTTTGTTCCCTTGCATGAGCCTATCTATGGTATAAACAATACGGAATTCTTTAGAGCCCTACTACTGTGAGTCATTTCATTTTAGTCTAGTGGTTATATAACTGTAAGTATATGCAAGTATATGAGTGCCCTCATGCCTCCAGCACTATTTTCAGCCCCAGTGAAGAATGTTGGGTGATGAGGTTGCTCAGAAAATAGGTTATCTTCTGAATCTCTACCAGTAAAGAAGCTTTGTTGAGCTCTGTGACTGGGAAGATTACTTAACTTCCCTATGCCTTACACACTTTAATACTAGGGATATTGATAGAACTCCTCCTTGGGGTTGTTTTAAAAATAAAATGAGTAAAATGATGAGGATAAATAAGTTATTATATGTAAAGCAATTGGAGTAATATTTAGTACATAGTACTGTGTATATAAATTATAGCTACCGTTTACTTCCAAATTTGTTTAATAAAAACAGGTTTTTTTGTGTCATGAAAACTAGTTTTCCATTTTCTAATTGTAAAATTATATCATAATATTGCATATGCTTTTCCCAGCTATATAGCACCATTTCCTATCAGCTTCTCAAACTGGTTGAGGATCACTTAGAATTAAGGAAAACTACTGAGGCTCAGCTAAACATACATTGAGTGAGTTTGAGGAGTGATCTGGAAATACAGCCATTTTCTGTGTTGTTGTTTCTGTGGGAAAATGTGATTTAAATTCCAGAGCAAATGGTGCGTATGCATGTAGTCATAGGCATGTGCTCACTGTCTTCAGTTACTTTATTTTCCCATGCATTTTGTACTAGGTTCTCTGTGGTTGGGGCATGCCTTATATTTCTTTTTATATTTTTGTGGTTCTTAGCATAATGCTCCACACCAAGTAGATATTTTGAAAATAATTAGCAGTGAATACTGAGAAAATAAGACTCATAGAATTCTAAATGCCACCTCAACACAAAGTGTTGGGATCCTGTGGCAGAATTTATAGGTGTGGCCAGCATTGACTTTGAGGGATTGTTTTATTTGCCTGAATGTTTTATTGAACCCTGACCTTGGCATGAAGCTCTTTATTTTATTCTTTTTCCAAATTGCTATTCATGATTCTGGTGCTTTATAAAACAACAGCAAGAGCATTGCTTGTCCAGTAGTCACAGATATTCCTTACATGAATTTATTACTATATCTTTTCCCCTTTACTAATTTTTTTTTAAATTAATAGCTACTTTATTTATTTATTTATTTATTTGGCTGTGTTGAGTCTTCGTTTCGTGCGAGGGCTCTCTCTAGTTGTGGCAAGCGGGGACCACTCTTCATCGCCGTGCGCGGGCCTCTCACTATCGCGGCCTCTCCCGTTGTGGAGCACAGGCTCCAGACGCGCAGGCTCGGTAGTTGTGGCTCACCGGCCCAGCCGCTCCGCGGCATGTGGGATCCTCCCAGACCAGGGCTCGAACCCGTGTCCCCTGCATTAGCAGGCAGATTCTCAACCACCGCGCCACCAGGGAAGCCCTACTAATTTTTATATATGCATTTGCCCATTTCTATCCTACAGTGAGCCTCTTAGAGGCAGCGATCCATCTTTCTTCGTTTAGCTTAAGCATGGCTACTTAGTGGCTCTCTTGCCCTCAAGTTCCCAACCTCTGAGCTACGTAAAGACCCTAACTGGGCCTGAGGTGCCCATCCTTTTACACTTCCATGTTATTCCTTTAATGTCAACAGCTATAGAAATCACTCTTGCATCATGGAGTCATAAAGCAAAGTCCAAATAGAAAAGACAAGATAAATCCTTGTACTTAACCTAGTTTTCACGATACTTAGTTCAGATGATGACCAGTTTATTATTATTATGAACTTGTGAATTTAAATATTTTCGGTGGATTTAAATATCTGTTGCAATTTAATTCATAATCTTATTAGAAACTCAGTTGTTCCTTTGGCCTGTGGGAACTTCTTCAGTTTGTCTCCTGGATCCTTTTGACATGACTCTATGTTAGTCTTTGATAGCTTCTTTGCTATTTTATATGAAAAAATGTTTCAGGCTCATTTTGTACCATTTCCTGCTTCAGAATTGAAATCAGCCATTTCTCTAAGAAGCCCTCCTATTAAAAAAAAATTGTTTTTAAACTGGGGAATAGTATTTCAAGACTAGAAATACTTATTGCTTCTCAGTTTGTCATAGTGTTTTTCAATGGACAGAGCTAGGAAAATATATGTACTAAGATAAAATACCTTGTAGGTTCATACTGGTACTTTTTTTTTTTTAATTAATTAATTAATTTATTTTTGGCTGTGTTGGGTCTTCGTTTCTATGCGAGGGCTTTCTCTAGTTGTGGCGGGCGGGGGCCACTCTTCATCGCGGTGTGCAGGCCTCTCACTATCGCGGCCTCTCTTGCTGCGGAGCACAGGCTCCAGACGCGCAGGCTCAGTAATTGTGGCTCACGGGCCCAGCTGCTCCGCAGCATGTGGGATCCTCCCAGACCAGGGCTCGAACCCATGTCCCCTGCATTGGCAGGCAGACTCAACCACTGCGCCACCAGGGAAGCCCCATACTGGTACTTTTGATTCAAATTCAAGATTAGTTTTTATTTTGGGGTTCTTAATTTCTTTTGTGTTATATGTCTATCTCCTTTTTTCATAATGACTATATGATAGAATTACTATGCCCATAATTGCTCATTTAATTCCACAGGACACATATAATAGTCAAGGAATAATAATGATAATGACTGCCACCAATTTGGGTTGTTAAAATTTTTATAAGTTTTATTTTGTATATGCTATTTACATTTTCCCCATTTTTAAAAATTGGAGCCCTATATGTTGTCAGAGCATATAATCATTAAATACTATGCTGTCTCCATCCCAGCCTTAGTTCTATGAGTAACATATTTAGTGCTCACACCAGTCCTTATGATGATGTTTCTTTAGTCATTTTGGTTATCTCAAGCTTTTTCTCTAATAGATGCCTTAGGAAAGGCTCCTGGGAAAATTTTTCATTAATTTTCTTGCAAGTTGGTAACATTCTGTGTGTGCTCTTTATATCTGAAGGTCATTTTTGCTGAAAATAAAATCCTTAGCTCACATTTTCTTTCCTTAAATATCTCAAATCTGTAACTCCATTTTTTTTTCTGGCAAAAACATTGCTGTTGAAAAGTCTGACCATAGTCTTTTTTTTTTTTTTTTTTGCTTGTAAGTCACATTTCAGCCTAAACCTCAAAGAATTCTTTTTAAGTCCATTAATTTTACTAGAATGTCTTGTTGGTCATTCTGTTGATATTCTCAGGTATCTGGTGGCCTCTTTCAATATGTAACTTCAAATCTTTTAAAATTTCAGATAAGTGCTCTTGGCTTTTGTTTTTTGCGTTTGTTCTGTACCTTTGCTTTGTTTTTCTTTTTCAGGGGATCCTATTATCCTCATTGCTTATCTGCAATATTTATCACTTTCTCTTGATTCCTTCTTTACTATTTATTTCTTTGAATTTTTTAAGAAACAAAGCATTAGGAACAATTTTAAATTTACTATAGAAAATATGCAAAGATAGTTCAGAATTCAGTATACCTCTCACCCAGTATTCTCTAATGTTAGCATGTTACAGTAGAAAAGTGCATTTGTCAAAACTAAGAAATCAACACTGGTGCATTACTAGTAACTAAACTCCATACTTTGGATTTCACTTATTTCTCCACTGATGTCCTTTTTCTATTCCACGGTATTATCGTAAGATATCACATTTAGTTTAATCTTCTTCTTTTTTAAATTGAGATAATTGTGGATTCACATACAATTCTAATAAATAATACAGAGAGATACCTTGTATGCGTTGTTCAGTTTCCTTCAGTGGTAACATTTTAGAAAACTATTGTATAATATCACAACCAGGATGCTGATAATACATTCCCCAATTTTATTTGTATACGTGTATGTTAAGTTCTATAGAATTTTATCACCTATGTGTAGGTTCCTGTATCCAACACCACAGTTAAGATATTGAACAATTCTAACACCACAAGGATACCTTGTGTTGCCTTTTTATAATTATAACCACCTCCTACCCTCTCACCTTCAGCTTCTCCCTAAGCACTGGTAACCATTCATCTGTCCTCCATTTCTAAAATTTTGTCATTTCAAAATATTATGTAAATGTGGAATTATATAGCATGTAACCTTTTGGAATTGGCTTTTTCTTTTTCGTTCAGTATAATTTCCTGGAGATTCATTCATCTAAATTGTTAGGTGTATCAGTAGTTTGTTCCTTTTTATTGCTATGTAGTATGCCATGGTATGTATGTACAGGCGTATCTTGGAGATATTGTGGGTTCAGTTCCAGACCACTGCAATAAAGCTAATATCACAATAAAGTGAGTCACGCAAATTTTTTGGTTTCCCAGTGCATATAAAAATTATGTTTACACTATATTGTAGTCTTTTAAGTGTGAAATAGCATTATGTCTAAAAAATATACATACCTTAATTAAAAAGTGCTTTATCATGAAAAATGCTACCATCTGAGCTTTCAGCAAGTTGTAATCTTTTTGCTGGTAGATACAGGATCTTGCCTTGATGTTCATGGCTGCTGACTGATCAGCGTGGTAGTTGCTGAAAGTTGGAATGGTTGTGGCAGTTTTTAAAAATAAGACAACATTGAAGTTTGCTGCATCGATTAATTCTTCCTTTCATGAACAAATTCTCTGTAGCATGCAATGCTGTTTGATAGCATTTTACCCACAGTAGAATTTCTTTGAAAATTGGAGTTGATCCTCTCAAACCTGCCACTACTCTGTTAACTAAGTTTATGTAATATTCTAAACGCTTTGCTGTCATTTCAACAGGCTTTGTAGCATCTTCACCAGGAGTAGATTCCATCTCAAGAAACCACTTTCTTTGCTCATCAAGAGGCAGTAACTCCTCATCCATTAAAGATTTATCCTAAGATTGCAGCAATTCAGTCACATCTTCAGCCTCTACTTTTAATTCTAGTTCTCTTGCTGTTTCCACCACATCTGCAGTTACTTCTTCCACCAAAGTCTTGAACCTCTCAGAGGTCATCAATGAGGGTTGGGCTTGACTTCTCCCAAACTCCTGTTAATATTAATATTTTTACCTTTTTTCGTGAAGCATGAATGTTCTTAGCAGAATCTAGAATGGTCAGTCCTTTCCAGAAGGTTTTCAGTTTACTTTGCCCAAATCCATCAGAGGAATCTATGACAGCTATAGCCTTAGGGAATGTATTTCTTAAATAATAAGACTTGAGAGTTGAAATTACTCCTGGGTAATTTCAAAAAGAATTTGGGTTGCAGAATGGATGTTTTGTTAGCAGGCATGAAAACAACATTAATCTCATTATACATTTCCATGAGAGCTCTTGGATAACCAGGTGCATTGTTAATGAGCAGCAATAATTTGAAAGGAATCTTTTTTTCTGAGCAGTAGGTCTCAACAGTGGGCTTAAATATTCAGTAAACCATGTTGTAAACAGACGTGCTGTTATCCAGGTTTTGTTGTTCCATTTATAGAGCACAGGCAGAGTAGATTTAACATCATTCTTAAGAGCCCTAGGATTTTCAGAATGGTAAATGAGCATTGGCTTCAACTTACAGTCTCCAGCTGCATTAGCCCCTAACAAGAGAGTCAGACTGTCCTTTGAGCTTTGAAGCCAGGCATTAACTTCTCTCTAGCTATGAAAATCCTAGATGGCATCTTCTTCCAACAGGAGGCTGTTTTGTCTACGCTGAAAATCTGTTGTTTAGTGTAGCCACCTTCACTAATTATCTTAGCTAGATCTTCTGGATAACTTGCTACAGCTTCTACATCAGCACTTGCTGTTTCACCTTGTTTCAACCTCATGAACCAACCTCTGCTAACTTCAAACTTTTCTTCTGCAGATTCCTCACCTCTCTCAGCCTTCATAGAATTGAAGACAGTTAGGGCCTTGCTCTGGGTTAGGGTTTGGCTTAAGGGAATGTTGTAGCTGATTTGATCTTCTATCTAGACCACTGAAACTTTCTCCATATCAGCAATAAGGCTCTTTTGCTTTATTATCATTGTGAGTTCACTGGAGTAGCACTTTTAATTTCCTTCAAGAAATTTTCCTTTGCAATGACAACATGGCTGTTTAGCGCAAGAGGCCTAACTTTCGTCCTCTCTTGGCTTTTGACCTCCCTTCCTCACTAAGCTTAATCACTCCTAGCTTTTGATTTAAAGTGAGAGACGTGTGACTCTTCCTTTCACTTGAACACTTAGAGGCCATTGTAGGATTATTAATTGGCCTAATTTCCATACTGTTGTGCCTCAGGGAATAGGGAAGCCCAAGGAGAGGGAGAGACAGGGGAACGGCTGGTGGGTGGAGCAGTTAGGACACATACAGCATTTATTGATTAAGTTCACCACCTGATAAGGGTGTGGTTCATGGTGCCCCACAACAATTACAATAGTAACATCAAAGATCACAGACCACCATAAATATAAGAATAGTGAAAAGGCTTGAAATAGTGCGAGAGTTACCAAAATGTGACACAGAGAGAGATATGAAGTGAGCAAATGCTATAGGAAAAATGGTACCAGTAGACTGGCTCAACACAGAGTTGCCACAAACTTTCAATTTGTAAAAAATGCAATATCTGCAAAGTACAATAAAGCAAAGCTCAATAAAACGAGCTATGCCTGTACCATAGTTTATTTAACCATTTACTTGTTGAAGGACATCCTTGCTGATTCCAGTTTGGGGTGCTTAAAACTAAAGCTGCTAAGAACATTCATGCATAGGTTTATGGGTGAATTTAAGTTTTCATTACTCTGAGATAAATGCCTAGGAGTAAAATTACTGGGTCACAAAGTGGTTACATGTTTAGTTTATGGCTAATTTCTTTTTGATTTTTAAAATTATCCTTCATTTCAACTTGCTTTTTATTTTAAGGCAACTTTGTTGTGATTATTCATATACGTATTCCCTTTAGTTTCATCTTTATTTCCAAAATATTTTTTTTAATTTTAAATTATTTCTTGTGTTTCTGCTTCATTTCTGGGTTTTTCTATTTTTGATGGGGGATAATTGATAAATTTATTTGTTTTAATTCATATGAAGAAATCACATATATACCTGTGTGTGTGTGTGTGTTCACCAAAGTTTGCATCTTAGAAAATGGTAAGAATATCAAAGTTTAATTTTTCTTCTGTAAAAGTAAATATGATACACATTTCTGTCATATACCTACTGTTTGTGCTCTGCTGTACTGTTAGGTGTTCTACATTCATTTAGCAATTAATACTTAGCCATTAATTTTTGTTAAGTAGGTGTCAATATTGGAAGTAGATATTAATCATTTTTTAAAGCTTCTTTGAGGTGTAATTGACAAAAATGTATATATTTAAGGTGTAAGTGATATATTGATATATGTATACATTGTTAAATGATTACCACAGTCAAGCTAATTAATATATTTCTCATCCTACGTAGTTACCTTTTTTTTTTTTTTTTGGAGGTGAGAACATTTAAAATCTACTCTCTTAGCAAACTACCTATACTCACCATGCTGTACATTAGATTCCCAGACATTATTCATCTGGCGTAATTGAAATTTTGTACCCTTTAACAAATATCTCCCCATTTCCCCTACCCTCTACTACCTGGCAATCACTATTCTACTCTCTGCTTCCTTGAGTTTGACTTTTTAAAATTCCATATATAGATGAGATCATGCAGTACTTGTCTTTCTGTACCTGGCTTATTTCACTCCACATAATGTCCTCCAGGTTCATCTATGTTTTCACAAATGTCAGGATTTCCTTATTTTTTTAGGACTGAATAATATTCCATTGTGTGTATATACTGTATACATTTTCTTTATCCATTCTTCTGTCAGTGGGCACTTAGGTTGATTCTGTATTTTAGCTGTTGTGAATAATGCTGCAGTGAACATGGGAGTGCAGATATCTCTTCAAGATACTAATTTCATTTCCTTTGGCTATATACCCAGAAGTGGAATTGCTGGATCAGATGGTAGTTCTATTTTTAATTTTTTGTAGAACCTCCATACTGTTTTTCATAATGGCCATGCCAATTTACATTCCCAGCAACAGTGTTCAAGCGTGCCTTTTTCTCCACATCCTGGCCAACACTTGTTATCTTTCGTCTTTTTGATAATAGCCTTTCTAACAGGTGTGAGGTGATGTTGTGATTTTGATTTGCATTCTCTTGATGATTAGTGATGTTGAGCATTTATCATATACCTGTTGACCATTTGTATGTCTTCTTTTGAGAAGTGTCTATCTAGGGCTTCCCTGGTGGTGCAGTGGTTGGGGATCTGCCTGCCAATGCAGGGGACACGGGTTCGAGCCCTGGTCTGGGAAGATCCCACATGCCGCAGAGCAACTAGGTCCGTGAACCACAATTACTGAGCCTGCGCGTCTGGAGCCTGTGCTCCACAACAAGAGAGGCCGTGATAGTGAGAGGCCCGCGCACCGCGATGAAGAGTGGCCCCCGCTTGCCACAACTAGAGGAAGCCCTTGCACAGAAATAAAGACCCAACACAGCCATAAATAAATTAAAAAAAAAAAAAAAAAAGAAGTGTCTATCTAAATCCTTTGCCCATGTAAAAAATTGGGTTATTTGTTTTCTTGCTATTAAGTTGTTTGAGTTACTTATGTATTTTGGATATTAATCCTTTATCAGGTGTGTGGTTTCCAAATATTTTCTTCCATTCCATAGTTTGTCTCTTCATTCTCTTCATTGTTTCCTTTGCTATGCAGAAGCTTTTTAGTTTGATGGAATCTCATTTTTCTATTTTTGCTTTTGTTGTCTGCACTTTGGGGAACATAGCCAAGAAATAATTGCCCACACGAATGTCGAGAAGCCTTTTTTTCTGTGTTTCTTCTACTACTTTTACAGTTCAGGTCTTGTGTTCAAGTTTTTAACCAAGTTGGAGTTAATTTTTGTATATGGGGTGAGATAAGGGTCCAAATTCATTCTTCTGCATGTGGATATCCAGTTTTCCCAATACCATTTATTGAAGAGACTGTCCTTTACTCATTGTCTATACTTGGCACCTTCTTTGATGATGAATTGATCATCCTTGCTTTGGCCATTCAGGGTCTTTTGTGGTTCTATATGATTTTAGGATTTTTTTTTCTATTTCTGTGAAAAAAGCCAGTGGAGTTTTGATAAGGATTGTGCTGACTCTGTACATTGCTTTGAGTGGTATGTACATTTTAACAATATTAACTCTTCTAATCCATGAACACAGGATATCTTTGCATTTATTTGTGTCTTCCTTAATCTCTTTCACCAATGTTTTATAGTTTTCAGTGCACAGATCTTTCACCTCCTTCGTTAAATTTATTCCTAAGTACTTTATTATTATTTTTGGTGCTATTAAACATGGGGTTGTTTTCTTAATTTATTATTTTTTTGGCTAGCTCATTGTTAGTGTATAAAAACAATAATTTTGTATACTGATTTTGTATCCTGTGACTTTACTGAGTTCATTTATTAGTTTTAACAGCCTTTTCATGGATTCTTTAGAGCTTTCTATATGTAAGATCATGTCTTCTGCAGAGACAATTTTACTTCCTTCTTTCTGATTTGGATGCCTTTTATTTATTTTTCTTGCCTAATTACTCTCCCTAGGAATTCCAGTACTATATTGAGTAGAAGTGGTGAGAATAGGCATCCTTGTCTTGTTTCTGATCTTAGAGGAAAAGCTTTCAGCTTTTCACCATTGAGTATGATGTTAGCTGTGGGCTTGTCATATATAAACATTATGTTGAGGTACATCCCATCTGTATCTAATTCAGTTTTTATCATGAAAGAGTGTTGGATTTTGTCAAATGCTTTTTCTGCATCTATTCAGATGATTTTATGATATTTATCCTTCATTTTGTTGATGTGGTGTATCACATTAATTGATTTGTGGATGTTGAACCATCCTTGCATCCAAGGAATAAATTCTACTTGATCATGGTGTATGGTCCTGCTAGTGTGAAGTTGAATTTGATCTGTTAGTATTTTGTTGAGGATTTTTGCATCTATGTTAATCAGGGACATAGGGCTGTAATTTTCTCTTCCTGTAGTGTCCTTGTATGGATTCATTATCAGGTAACACTAGCCTTGTAAGATGAATTTGAAAGTGTTCCCTCCTCTTCGATTTTTGGGAAGAGTTTGAAAAGGATTGGCATTAATTCTTCTTTAAACATTGAGTAGAATTCACCAGTGAAGCCACCAGGTCCTGGACATTTCTTAGTTGAGAGGTTTTTGATTACCGTCTCTTACTGTTATTGGTCTGTTCAGATTTTCTATTTCTTCATGAATGAGTCTTGGTAGTTTGTGTGTTTCTAGAAATTTATCCATTTCTTCCAGGTTATCCAATTTTTTGGCATATAATTGTGTATTGTAATCTCTTATGATCCTTTGTATTTCTGTGATATCCATTGTAATGTCTTTTCTTTTATTTATTTATGTATTTATTTTTGGCTGTGTTGGGTCTTCGTTGCTGTGTGCGGGCTTTCTCTAGTTGTGGCAAGTGGGGGCTACTCTTCATTGTGGTGCACGGGCTTCTCATTGTGGTGGCTTCTCTTGTTGCGGAGCACGGGCTCTAGGTGCGCAGGCTTCAGTAGTTGTGGCACATGGGCTCAGTAGTTGTGGCTTGTGGGCTCTAGAGCACAGGCTCAATAGTTGTGGCGCACGGGCTTAGTTGCTTCATGGCATGTGGGTTCTTCCTGGACCAGGGCTTGAACCCGTGTCCCCTGCATTGGCAGGCAGATTCTTAACCACTGTGCCACCAGGAGAGCCCCTGTCTTTTCTTTCACATATACTTTTATTTCAATTTTCTCCTTTCTTTCTTAGTTGATGTACCTAAGAGTTTGTCAATTTTATCTTTATAGAAAATCACTTAGTTTCATTGAAAAACTTAGTTTCATCGATCTTTTCTATTGTTTTTATATTCTTCAGTTCATTTATTTCTGCTCTGATCTTGGTTACTTCCTTCCTTCTGCTAACTTTCACTTAGTTTATTCTTCTTTTTCTAGTTCCTTAAGGTGTAAAGTTACGTTGTTTATTCGAGATTTTTTTTTTTTAAAGTAGACATTTGTTGCTATAAACTTCCCTCTTAGGGAACTTACCTCAACATAATAAAGGCCATATATGACAAACCCACAGCCAACATCATTCTCAGTGGTGAAAACCTGAAACCATTTCCTCTAAGGTCAGGAACAAGACAAGGTTGTCCACTCTCACGACTGTTATTCAACATAATTTTGGAAGTTTTAGCCACAGCAATCAGAGAAGAAAAAGAAATAAAAGGAATCCAAATTGGAAAAGAAGAAGTAAAGCTGTCACTGTTTGCAGATGACATGATACTATACATAGAGAATCCTAAAGATGCTACCAGAAAACTACTAGAGCTAATCAATGAATTTGGTAAAGTAGCAGGATAAAAAATTAATGCACAGAAATCTCTGGCATTCCTATACACTAATGATGAAAAATCTGAAAGAGAAATTAAGGAAACACTCCCATTTACCATTGTAACAAGAAGAATAAAATACCTAGGAATAAAGCTACCTAAGGAGACAAAAGACCTGTACGCAGAAAACTATAAGACACTGATGATAGAAATTAAAGATGATACAGACAGACGGGGAGATATACCATGTTCTTGGATTGGAAGGATCAACATTATGAAAATGACTATACTACCCAAAGCAATCTACAGATTCAAAGCAATCCCTATCAAACTACCAATGGCATTTTTCACAGAACTAGAACAAAAAATTTCACAATTTATATGGAAGCACAAAAGACCCCAAATAGCCAAAGCAATCTTGAGAAAGAAAAATGGAGCTGGAGGAATCAGGCTCCCTGACTTCAGACTATACTACAAAGCTACATTAATCAAGATAGTATGGTACTGGCACAAAAACAGAAATATAGATCAATGGAACAGGACAGAAAGCCCAGAGATAAATCCATGCACATATGGTCACCTTATCTTTGATAAAGGAGGAAAGACTATACAATGGAGAAAAGACAGCCTCTTCAATAAGTGGTGCTGGGAAAACTGGACAGCTACATGTAAAAGAATGAAATTAGAACACTCCCTAACACCATACACAAAAATAAACTCAAATTGGATTAAAGACCTAAATGTAAGGCCAGACACTATAAAACTCTTAGAGGAAAACGTAAGCCCAACACTCTATGACATAAATCACAGCAAGCTCCTTTTTGACCCACCTCCTAGAGAAATGGAAATAAAAACAAAAATAAACAAATGGGACCTAATGAAACTTAAAAGCTTTTGCACAACAAAGGAAACCATAAACAATACGAAAAAACAACCCTCAGAATGGGAGAAAATATTTGCAAATGAAGCAGCTGACAAAGGATTAATCTCCAAAATTTACAAGCAGCTCATGCAGCTCAATATCAAAAAAAGAAACAACACAATCCAAAAATGGGCAGAACACCTAAATAGACATTTCTCCAAAGAAGGTATACAGGTTGCCAAGAAACACATGAAAGGATGCTCAACATCACTGATCATTAAAGAAATGCAAATCAAAACTACAATGAGGTATCACCTCACACCAGTCAGAATGGCCATCATCAAAAAATCTACAAACAATAAATGCCGGAGAGGGTGTGGAGAAAAGGGAACCGTCTTGCACTGCTGGTGGGAATGTAAATTGATACAGCCACTATGGAGAACAGTATGGAGGTTCCTTAAAAAACTACAAATAGAACTACCATACGACCCAGCAATCCCACTACTGGGCATATACCCTGAGAAAACCATAATTCAAAAAGAGTCATGTACCAAAATGTTCATTGCAGCTCTATTTACAATAGCCAGGACATGGAAGCAACCTAAGTGTCCATCAACAGCTGAATGGATAAAGAAGATGTGGCACATATATACAATGGGATAATACTCAACCATAAAAAGAAATGAAATTGAGTTACTTGTAGTGAGGTGGATGGACCTAGAGTCTGTCATACAGGGTGAAGTAAGTCAGAAAAAGAAAAACAAATATAATATGCTAACACATATATATGGAATCTAAAAAAAAAAAAAAGGTTCTGAAGAACCGAGGAGCAGGACAGGAATAAAGACGCAGACATAGAGAATGGACTTGAGGACATGGGGAGGGGGAAGGGTAAACTGGGATGAAGTGAGAGAGTGGCATGGACATACATACACTACCAAATGTAAAATAGATAGCTAGTGGAAAGCAGCCACATAGCACAGGGTGATCAGCTCGGTGCTTTGTGACCACCTAGAGCGGTGGGATGGGGAGGATGGGAGGGAGACGCAAGAGGGAGGAGATATGGTGTTATATGTATATGTATAGCTGATTCACTTTTTTATAAAGCAGAAACTATCACACCATTGTAAAGCAGTTATACTCCAATAAAGATGTTAAAATAATAATAATAAAAAAACAAAAAAACTTCCCTCTTAGACCTACATCACATAAGTTTTGATATGTCATGTTTTCATTTTCATCTGTCTCAGGATAGTTTTTGATTTCCCTTTTGATTTCTTCTTTGACCTGTTGGTTTTTCAGAGTGTGTTAATTTTCACATGTTTGTGAATTTTCCATTTTTCCTCTTGTTACTGATTTCTAGTTTCATGTCATTGTGTTAAGAAATGATACTCAATGTGATTTCAGTCTTAAATTTGTTAAGACTTGTTTTGTGGTCCAACATATGATCTATCCTAAAGAATGTTACATATGCACTTGAAAAAAGTGCATGTTCTACTGCTGTTGGATGGAATGTTCTATATATGTTTGTTAGGTCTTTTCTGTATAATGTGTTGTTCAAGTCCAGTGTTTCCTTATTGCTTTTGTGTCTGGATGATCTATCCATTGTTGAAAGTGGGATATTGAAGTCTCCTACTGTTATTGTATTGCTACCTGTTTCTCCCTTCAATTCTGTTAAAATTTGCTAAATATAATTAGATGCTTTAATTTTGGGTGCATATATATTCACAAGTGTTATATCCTGTTATAGACTTACAAGTTCATATCCTGTTATGTATGAATTGATCTCCCCTGTCATTATATAAAAACCTTCTCTGTCTCTTGGTCAGTTTTTTACTTGAAGTCTGTTTTGTCTGTTATAAGTACAGCTACCCCTGCTTTCTTTTGGTTACTATTTGCATGGAATATCTTTTTCCATCCCTTCACTTTCAGCCTGTGTGTATCCTTAGAGATCAAGTGAGTCTCTTGTGGACAGCATATAGTTGGATCTTGTTTTTTTAATCCATTCAGCCACTCGATGTCTTTTGATTGGAAAATTTAATCCATTTAGTTTTAAAGTAATTATTAAAAGGTAAGGGCTTACTATTGCCATTTGGTTAATAGTTTTCTCACTATTTTATAGTTCCTTTGTTCCTTTCTCTTCTCTTGCTGTCTTCCTGGGTTTTTCAACTTCTGATGTATATTTTTTCATGTCTTAATAATTTTTAATGCCTTTCAGTTCTTTTTAGTAGGTTATGGTTCTGAAGTGTATTTGAGAATGGCTCTTTGACATGCTTCTATTTCCTTTATGGATATTGTTTTCCTCATTTTCCTTATAATAACTTTGTATGGAGATTGTGTTACTTTTCAGCTGTGCATCTTTATGTTTATTTACTGTTGCTGAACTTCTAGAATACTTATTTTGCATAGCTTTTCTAACCTCACAGAGCTTCTGCTTATGTTTTCCACTATTGTTCAAATATATGGCAGCTGGATTTCTGAGATTTCCTGACTCTTCTCCCACCAACCCCATTTTATCTTTATATGGCTCTTCCTTTGGTCTCTGTTAATTCTGTCTTGATGATTTTTCATTCTACTCTCAGAAAATTCTCCTCAGTGGAGGCCCTATTCTGAAAAAGAGCCCTGGCTCTTCGGTTGGAGAATTAATGTGGCCTGCACTGCCTTAGCCACTTCAGACCTTGCAGGTTTCTTGTACTTACCTGTTGTTGGAGTGGGGATGCATTTCCCTTTTCCAGCTACTGTTCTTTAATTGACTGGACACATTTTCCAGTGAATACCCACTGGATTTTTTGTGGTTCTCTTGGTATTAGGTCTGTTGTACTCTTACAGTTTCTATAGGGGAGATAAAATTTTGCCTCTGTCCTCTAAGGGTTTTTGGCTAGGTCTGAGAATTAAATTGATGTAGGAAAGATTAACAGGTGAAAAGCATACAAATTTATTTAATATCAGTTTTATGTGGCATGGGAGCCCTTATAAGGAAATGAAGACCCAAAGAAGCAGTTAGAATCTAACATCTATACACTGAGTTGGTCAAACAGTAGTAAATTGTGAAAATGAGACAACACAAGGAGGTCATTAATCATAGAGCAGTGACTTGGGAGATAAGGGTTAGTTTACAAGGTTTGTTTTTACAGATTTCTTTTGGCTTCAGCTCCCATCCCTGGAGACAACAATATTACTTTCTTCCTGGTATAGAGAGAACATCTTCCATATGGGTGTTTTATCTCTTCCTTTCAGGGAGAAAAAGGGGAGATCAGCACACCCTACTTGTACCTGCTGTTTTTCAAGTGCTTTAGCTCAAAATAATCCTTCTGCCAAGTGGCATATTTTGGAGTGAGTGGCACATTCTGCTACCCTTTGCTTCCCTTTATTCCTCCTGCATGGACAACAGTGATACACAGATCTTGTGGCTTTTGGTGTTTTTTCTATATCCATGTTTATTTTGGAGTTTGTGGGAAACTTTGCCTCATTTTATTTGTTTGCTTGTTCGTTTTGGTAAAGGCTGTCCATGGGTTTTTTATTTTGTTATCTAATTGCTTTGTCTGATTTTATGTGGGAATTTAGGAAGATCCAAAAGCTATGCTCTCTGCTATTACCATCTTCTCAGAGTCCTATCGGTTGGTTTTTTTTTTGTTTTTCCTTTTGCTTATTCCCAACAGGCTCTGAAAAATCTGAAGATAAAGTGCTTCTGCTTGATATGTTAGGTTCTATTATGACTATTTGATTAGTACACATTTCTGTGCCTAATAAAGACTCTTTAGTTATAGTGTTCATTTCCTTCATTAATGATTACTATAGAAAATTGAATGTCTAGAGCTAAAAAGAAAGTTTAGAGTCTGTGTCCTGGTGAGTTTTGTTTTCTTTTTAGCTGACTGTAGTTGTGAGTCTCATAACTTGATGGGTGACTGATTATTATGTCCCTATGCACTTATATATGACTTTGTGTTGCCCTTTCAGTAATTATATATGTAGTTATATATGGTCCTATGTTGCCCTCCTAGTGGTTCTCTCTTCCTTTCCTGTTTCACACGTCTTTTCCAAATGCTACATGCTGCTTATCTAAGTAACCTGTTATAGAAACAAAGGTCTTGCCATTTCTTAATTAATGACCATGGCTGCCCTAAACACTGTTACTGAGTGGAAGAAAACTATAGCAGAGACTAGTTGTATTCAAGTGCTTATTTTGTGCAATAGCTTTTACATTTCTTCCTGCTGAGGATTTTAAAAGCCGAATAATATTTTGTCACTCAGCATAAAATTTAGCATAATTGCTTATAATAATGCTATGACAGTCCAGTTTATTTTGATTTTTCCTATCAAAACATTAATATTCTCACTTTTAATGAGTTTATGGACTGGCAAGTGACACTGATCTGAATGAATGAATAAATGATTAAATAAATAATGAAGGAAAAAGGAAGACAGAGAGAGAAAGGGTATGTGTGCTTGCGTGTGTGTGTGTGTGTGTGTGTGTGTGTGTGTGTGTGTGTATTCAGGTTGTCTATTTCTTCTTGAGTGAGTTTTGGTGGCTTGTTATCTTTCAAGGAATGGGCCTATTTCACCTATGTTGATGAATTTATGGGTATAGAGTTATTTGTAGTGTTCCTTTATTACCTTTTAATGTATGGTAGGTCAGTAGTGATGTCTCTCTCCTCTTTCATATCTGATATTGATAATTTGTGTCTTCTCTCTTTTTTTGTTTGTCAGCCTGACTGAGCTTTATGTATTTTATTCATGTTTTCAAAGAATCAACTTTTAGTTTTACTGATTTTCTCTATTTTTCTATTTTCAATTTTATTAATTTCTGCTCTAATATTAATTTTCTTTTTTCTGCTTAAATTTGTTTTAATTTGCTCTTCTTTTTCCAATTTCCTGCAGAAGAAGCATAGGTTACTGATTTTAGTCATTCTTCCTTTTTTTCTAATGTATGCATTTAATGCTATATGTTTTGAACAAGGATTACATTTAAATTTTAGTGAAACCACATGGTTTATTGAGAAAGCTTCCTGAAAGAACACGGTTCATGAGGCACATAAAAAAGAAAAATTTTGTGGAATTATGGGGTGTATATGACCGATTAGAAGTGAATAACAGTCTGGCAGGGGAAGGAATAGTTAGAACTCCATGTTTGCCAGTGAAATTATGATGAAAGAAAAGGCATTAAAGATAACCTGTAAGGTGTATTATTTTCCACTAAACAATTATGTATTTGTATTTCATTTTTAAAACATTAGTGATGGTGATTAAAATCTCTGTGTAGTTGTCACTGAAAAGAACAGTGTTTGAGTACAGTGTACATACTGAAATGCCTTTTTAAAGACATCATCGTGATGTAGTCTGTGTCTAATATATATCACCTGCACGGTTTTCTTATTAAACTTATAGATGATAGTTACCATCATAGGAGAAGCATGTATCTTCTTGACTGATTCTTATGTTTTCTTTTCTTGCAGAAATGCTGAGCCGATTGTCAGGATTAGCAAATGTTGTTTTGCATGAATTATCAGGAGATGAAACTGATGAGAATATGAGGGCTTCCTTAGAACCTGTGAGTAGCTCTGTTCTGAATTGAACTAATGAGAAATATGTTCCGTGTTCTTCTGAAGACAAGAATTTAAGATAGAAGGGTGTGAGCAGCCTTCCTTGTGCTAGGTGGAAGAGAAGCCTAAGAAAAATATTGAGACTTTGTAAATGATCCTTTTCCTGTAAGTTTGTAGCCTATGAGACACAGTGATGGGAATCAAGTCCTGGATGAGATTAGAAAGATTGTCCTCGTTTGTCCCCCTGGGGCTTACTTAGTGCTAGATTGTTTTAACTCCTCGGATATGTATTCCTGTTTCATAGGAAAAGTTTGAAACAACAAATGGTGGAACTGGAGCACCTTTTGGGTTTCAGACCATCTGTTTGCTATTGTAAATTCATCTATCACTTCTCTTATAGTTTGTATTGTATTTTTTTGAAGGTCACATAGGACTCAAAAAAAGTCCTTTCACTTTCTTAAAAGACAAGCAGTATTCCCTGGTGATTAAGAGAATTTTATTCAACTACTTTCTTAATTTTAAATTTTGAGCTCTTCCACTAAATGTTTCGTGATCTTTGCTTCCCTTTATTTTTCTCTTTGGTAAAATTAGTATGATAAGACTGTAAATGAGATAATATTTGTAAAATGGTTAACATTAACAAAATACTTAATATATATTGCAATGGCTATGATAATAATTATTGGTTAATAATAATATTGGGTAATAACTAATATTGGGTAGTTATTATTGGAAAGATTTCTTTTTAAAATTTAAAAAATTTTTTATTTTTATTTCCTCTGCCAGGTAAGTATGAGCGTGTCCCTGTCCATCCCTGCACAGCCTTAGACACCTTACAGTGTACACTCATGCTCACTTTGCTCCCCCTCCCTACCCATTCCCCCTCCTCCACCTTCCACCATCCTCCACACCCCCTCCTTTTCCACAACTCTCAGCCCCTCCAAACAACTCTTCTAATAATATCCAAGCAACATCTCTGGAGGACTTCCACAGCCCAGGGCATTCAGTCCCCGGGAATTTTACCACTAGGCTGCAAGATTTACATAAGCCAAGCCCCATTCTTGACAACTAAGGCTCCTCCTTTCCTCCAACCCATACCCTGCCCCTGGGTCCTCATCTCCTTGGAAAGATTTCTTAAGTAAGGATATGAGTTGGACAAGAGATAAGATAAAGTTGGAATGAAGGAACTCCTGTTTGGAAGCTGATACCTTTTCCCTTGTAAATTGGCAACTTTTTGTCTAAATACCAGGAATTACCCCAAGAATCTGACATGGAGTTTAATGATAGAACACAAGAGGATGTTCTGGAGCGCCTGGCTTATACAGAGCAGTTGGTGCAGGAACTAAAAGAAATCATTGGACAGAAGGATGCTCAACTACAGCAGAAGGATGAAATTCTACAGGTACCATTGTCCTTTCTTGCCAAGCACTTGATAAAAGACATAACAGTCACTTTGATTTTTTTCTTCACTTAGATTATTAGAGAATCTGATTTCCCTACTAGTCTAAGATGATGCCTACTGAGAATAACTTGTTATATGCTGGATAAGTGATGAATAAGCATTTGTGTATTTACCATCATTGTTCTCGGACAGGAAGAAAGAAAAGCTGCTGATAACAAAATTAAAAAACTAAAACTTCATGCTAAGGCCAAATTAACTTCTTTGAATAAACACATAGAAGAGATGAAGGCACAAGGAGGGACTGTTCTGTCCACAGAACCTCAGTCAGAGGAGCAACTCTCCAAGGTATGGTGACTGGGTATAATATACATTTTCTGAGTAGAAAAAGGCTCTCATTATAGCAGATTTTCACTAATCACAAAAATTTATGAAGCTAAAGTAATGCAGCACTAAATGCAGTCCTTTTTAAAAAAAAATATTTATTTATTTATTTGGCTGTGCTGGGTCTTAGTTGCAGCACATGGGATCTTCGTTGTGGCATGCGAGATCTTTTATTTGCGGCATGCAGGATCTTTAGTTGCGGCATGCAAACTCTTAGTTGTGACATGTGGGATCTAGTTCCCTGACCAGGGATTGAACCCAGGCCCCCTGCATTGTGAGCTCAGTGTCTTAGCCACTGGACCACCAGGGAAGTCCCCAGTACCGTCCTTTCTTTTTGAGCTTGCAGTCTAGCTGGGCTATGGGCCAAACACAGACTAAAAGGCCAACAGAAAATATGGAAATTAAATATTAGTTGTGACCTAGACTTTCAGGGAGTTAGAAAGGCTAACAGGAAGAAAAAAAAAATTAAATTGAGGCATTTAAGTAGGAGAGACACATAGCTTTTGGAGGAGTTTTATCTTTAGTTAGAAGATTAAACTAGGTGAACTCTAAGGTTTCTCCCACCTCTGAAATTCTTTAGTTCAGTGACTTGATACAGAATATTCTTTGTCTTTATATGGCCACATAATAGTATATTAAAGTTTCATGCATTGTGGGCTTAATCAGCTAGATTACTTTGGGCTCCTCTAAGTGATGCTCTGTAGGTTTATGACTGCCACCAACAAAAACATTCAAGGTTGGGGATGGAGAGAGGAGTGAGGAAAGTGCCTATGCCTTTTGAGGAATAGAGCATTGTCCTAATACTTGTTCTTATTACCTTTCCTCTATGGTTAAACCCCAAATATTCACATTCAGCCAGCTAGTTAGAGAACAAGAAACTTCAGTTGTTTGGAGAGTTTGGTATAGAATACAGAGAGGCCAGCACATCACAGTACACATTACCAGTTTGCTTAGATGTAACTCTACGTAAGAAACCTTTTAATTTTTTCTTAGATTTCACCCTGTTTTATTTTTTGACCCACTAGTATTCTTATTCACAATGATTTTAGTTTTTGGGAAATGAGATTTTAATCAATTCTCTAGGCACAACCTTTGGGGTCACTAGTTAGCTCACTAGTACTGTGGTTAGTCTTTCATTCCTGGGTGTAATGCTCAGAAGATATTACTTTTCCTGAATTGATAGCCTTATTTAACTTCTCAAAGCTTATTTTAGAAGCTTCTCTTACTCTTCTCAACTAATGTATTCATTTTGATTCTTCTTTTCTTACTTTTTGTTTTTTTCCTCTCATTATTCTTTCTTCCCCCTGGCTGTGGGAGCACCAACCTGTCTCTCCCCATGTGGCTTTGTTTCTTTTAACTTTGCCCTCTGCTATGTTGTTAGATTTTTAAATCATCCGTTTTATACTCTGCCTTTTTTTTTTTTAAAGCTCTGAGACCTTAAACAAATTAGCATCGTGTAGCTTCATTTCCTTCCTCTGTTAAATAAAAGGGTTGGATTAAATGAATTCTAAGTTCCAGCAATCAGTCACAGCAGCTTTTTAACTACTGTATACCCATGACAGAGCTTGATAGTCTCTGGAAAGCGTAGTTGAAGAAATGATGGCAATCCTCAGATACTTGACTATTATGTGGAAGAAAGTGTAAAATTATTCTGTGTGGTTCCAATAAGCAGACTAGGTTCATTTTGTGGGGTAGGGGCTGGTGGTGACTTCAGATGGGAGGTAGAATCTGGTTCAGTCGAAGGAAGAGATTTTGGAAAAAAATAGATTATTGAAATATTTGAATTCCTCCCCCCTCCCTGCCACTGTCTCTTTTATGATGCTTTGCCCCTCACTTAGCAGCTGTGTTTTCCTGAATTCTGTCCTCTAGTTCTTCAAGGCAGTGAGACTATGAGTTTTCTGTTATGTTTTACTCCTGTATGTCACTGACTGGTTTTGCCCTCAGACTAAAAACTATAAAAATGGGAAACATGGTGCCATTACTTCCAAGTATTGACTCCCCTCTGGTATCTTCCTGCTTTTGGTTGCTCTCCAGCATTTTCAGATAGCTGTTTTTCTATATTGTCCAGTTTATAGTGGTTATCTGAGGGAGGATGGTTCTAATAGGAACTACTTGGCCATACTGAAACTGGAAAACTCTAAGATTCCTTCCTTGTTGTTACATCAGGTGTTATTTTTTGCTCCCATCAGTTGGATAACACTATAATCAAATGGCTGTATAGGGCAAATTAGATTCTTTTATTTAAATGACTTTATCTCCTGCGTTTTCAGCATGACAAGAGTTCTACAGAAGAAGAGATGGAAGTAGAAAAGATAAAACATAAACTCGAGGAGAAGGAGGAACTAATTAGCAGTTTGCAAGCCCAGCTTAGCCAGGCACAGGCAGAGCAAGCTACACAGGTAGGGGTGTAAGTCACCTCATAATCATTAAGTTAACAAATCACTAAAGCCCAATGGATTATTATAAGACTAATAACATTAGTTCTATAATATTTGTCTATGAATCTATCAATTTCCTTCCTTCCTTCTTCCTTTTCCTTCTCTTTCCTCCCTTCCTTCTTTCCCCACTAAGTCTAGTAACTAGACTGTACATTGGTGTTTGTCATCCATGGTTGATATTTGTAGATACCCAGTATGCTTTTTCAATATTTGGTTTTGCACATTTTTATTTCAGAAGAGTTTTCTTGAATTATATAGCTGTAGTATTTAGTCTGTTTTCTTCTTTGGGGACTTCTATTATCCATATGTTCCATCTTTGATTATCTTCCATTTTGTCACTTTTGGTTCCTTTTTACCTCTTCATTTTCAAAAGTTTCTTCTTTTTTTTTCTTATTTTATTTAAGGCATTCTATTTTATGGTTATTTACTTTTGTGTTCCTTCTTGTTTTGTGTTCTTTTCTGAAATGAATTTTCAGAATTCATTTTGATTCAGAAGAATCAAATTTTTCCTGAATTCTGTCACTTCATTTCTGAGTTTTTCTAATTCTCATTTTTTAATTTTATTCTTTCATGTCTTGTATAATTTTCTTAATTTTTTAAACACCTGTTGAAATAAATTGCAATTTTGATTTTTTTAAAATTAATTAATTACTTTTATTGGAGTATAGTTGCTTTACAATGTAGTGTTAGTTTCTACAGCAAAGTGAATCAGCTATACATATACTTATATCCCCTCTTTTTTGGATTTCCTTCCCATTTAGGTCACCACAGAGCATTGAGTAGAGCTCCCTATGCTATACAGTCGGTTCTCATTAGTTATCTATTTTATACATAGTAGTGTATATATGTCAATCCCAATCTCACAATCCATCCCATCCCCACTTCCCCCTTTGGTATCCATACTCGATTTGGTTTTTGAGCATGCCTATGGTATGCTTTTCTCACCTGCTCCTTAGTTTTCTTTTTTTTTGAATAATAACTTTGGATGGGATTTGACCTTGATCATTTTATGTTTCTTATTTTCGTGTGAAATTAATTTTCCTAAACTTTTAGAAGGAGGCTTGATTCAGGAAAACTTTTTTTATTTAACAGACTTTTTTCTTTTTTTGTTTTTGTGTTGTGTTCAAAGATAAGGCAGGTGGATTTCTGAGACTTCCTGGCTTTCTTCTTCCTGCCCTTCACTCTGGTCTATACCAAATTTGCTCAATAGTAATATAATGTGGGTCATGTGTATAATTTTAAATTTTTTAGCAGCTACATTACAAAAGGTAAAGAAGAAACAGGTAAACTTAATTTTAACAATATATTTAATTTAGTTCAATTTATTAAAAGTATACTTTTAAGATTAATATAAAATTATTTTTGTGTAAATTTATAATCTTTTTTCTGCACTAAGTCTGAAATTTGGTGTGTATTTTATATTATATATCAATTTGGATGCTAAATTTTCATTGGAAATACTTCATCTGTGTTTAGATTTCATAAAATTTTCAATTGAGAAAATAGATTCATATACTCAAGTTGTTCCATGCATATATAGAAACTTTCTAATAACTGAACTGAGTGCTGAAACATCATTTTCCTTTAATATTTGCATCCACGTCTAGAAACTGGTTAATTATTTAGAATCGTTAATTTGACTTTGAAAAACATATCAGCTTTAAAGCTACATCTGTGAGAAATGAAAGCACATGTCCACATAAAGACTTGTATATGCATGTTCATAACAGCTTTACTTGTGAAACCAAAAACTAGAAACAACATGTCTATCAACAGGAGAATATTTAAACACACAATGGAATACTACTTAGAAATAAAAAGGAATAAACTATGCATCGGTAGTACACCTTTATTTTAAACTTAAAAGTGTGTCTATACTTATTTTTGAACTAGAAAAATAATTCAATAAAAATAAGTATTTATATTTTAATTACCAATTATGATTTACATAGGTATTAACTGTTATTCATGCTCTCTGCATAAAGTATTCTAATAAACACATCACATAGGTGTGTAGGAAAAAAATTATTTAAATGGAATCAATCCATTGCCACTGGCTAGATAGCTGGTATGTTTATTATAACACTAGGAGCAACATGGACACTTATTACTTGTACAACAATTCAGTATATTATGTGATGCAACAAGTAAAGTGAAATATAATCATACCAAAACACAATTGTATTTAATGGAAAAATAATTTATACTTAAGTTAATTAAAATTAAATAATATTAATAATTAAATTTCTCATTTACATTAAGCATATTTCAAGCCCTTGATAGCCACATGAATTGATATATGAAAATATCATAGTTGACAATGAATAGTATAGCACGTGTGTAGCCCTTTGTCTTCTATTTCTGTTATCCCTATTCTGTTTAATTTCTATTTCACACCTAGAAGTCTTTTCTTGGTGCAGTCGGTGTCTTGGAAGGCAGCCCTGATGAGTTAGTTTTGAGACTTCAGCTGGGCCAGATTGTTCTAGCACTTTTGTCCTTTTTTCTGTGGACCCCTTGCATTCAGCCAGTATTGGAGAATGGGAAAACCCTGCCAATTTAAGCTGTTGTTCTAAGATTGGCCAACTGTGCTTTCCAATAAGAATTTACTGGCTATTTGGAGGTTTTCCTGTTCTCAAGGCCATCAGATGTTGCTCTGTGGCTGCCTTCTTCCTATTGTACAGACTCTAATACCAGAGTCTTTTGGTGGCTTGTCTCTACCTACTTACATTTTGGGGTTTGTAGTACTACCTTCCTAATTTATTGTAAATATTGTCCATGGGTTTTTGATTTTATTATCTAGTTGTACTGTCTGTTTCTATGTGAGGATTCAGAGAAATTGAGCAACTGCTGCTATTGTTTCTGTTTTCCTCTGACAAATAATTTTGATAATTAAAAAAAAACAAACAAACACAGTACATGCAATTCCCTTCAGTGTTAAGTAGAAATTAGAAGGATATTGGTAGGTATTTAGGGCAAATGAGAAAGGGAGGTCCAAGAATTAAGAGTGCCAATTCTTTTGCTTAAATATTTTTTTCTTCTATGTCTTCAGTTTGCTAAGAGTTCAACAGAGATGGAAGAATTTTTAATGATGAAGAAACAGCTCCAAGAGAAGGAGGAACTCATTAGCACTTTGCAAACCCAGCTCAGCCAGACACAGGCAGAGCAAGCTGCTCAGGTAGGGTGGAAGGTACCTCAGAATCATTAGAATAAAGATCATGAAAGTTTAAGATTATTACATGACAAGTCAATTCAGACAGTCTATTTTTAAAACTTTAGTAGATGAAAGTATAGTAGCTAGAATGTTACAGTAGAAATTAGAAGGGTGTGGTAGTAGAAGAAATTAGAAGTGTTATTTACCTTGATGAATACACCAGAGCTTAATTTATGACTGTTTCTTAGTTCCACAGGCCCAGAAACTTGGTTTTAATAGCACACAGAGATTCGGTCTTTTAGGAAGGAATGAGCTTATGCTAAGTTCAAAAGAGACTGTTAGATAAACCAAAAGAAATACAAGTGATTAGGTCCATTATTTCTTTATAGTAAAATCTTAATGATAAGTTAAATTATAGTCAGAAGATTACTTAGTGATTATGTAATGAGAAAGTGGCATAGGTTATGTGATTCAATGTTAAAAGGCACCAGTATGTGACTTTTTTCTTCATAGTTATTTCTGCTACCAGGACCAGACTGTTTGGACTGGCATCCTCAACTCTTTCTCTCTATTTTTCTAAATTTCCAGTTTGACCACCCACTCGTATTTTACCTTTGAGAATGCTTTTGACTCAAGAAACATTTTTTTTTTCTTTTTTCCCTCAAGTGCCTTTGTCTAATAGCTAATCTTATCCATTGGGTGTTTGGTGTTTACTTTATTGATAACTTGTAGTATTAGTGGTGCTCTCTGTCTACAGATGACCTACTGCTGTGTATACATTTAAAACTGGATATCCTAAAATCCTTAGTTTTACCTATTAGCTTTTATTGTGTCCTTTTTTGTACACTTTATACAATGTAGGATGGAGAAATACAAAATATTTTTACCGAGTGGCTTAAAACATGGCAAGCCAAGATACACACACACACACATACACACACACTATGATGGATCCGTTAATACATTTATGTGTATTAACAGATCCATCGTAATACAAGCCATTCAGAATGTGCATCACAAGCAACAATACAAACTGAAAGTATTTTGAGAGGTGAAAGGGGTTACTTGCATGTGACAACCAAGGAAGGTTACATGGAAAACTCAGGATTTAGGTAAAACTATGATGGATAGATAATATAGTTTCAACAAGGTGGGGAAAGGTATTCCAATTGTGGGGAATGGTGTGAGCAAAGTCTCTGGAAAGAGAATATGGTACATTTATGGGAAAGGATGTGTAGATGTGTTTGGCTCATGAAGGACTCCAATGCCTATACATTTGAAACACAGGATTTCAAATTCATAGTGATTTCAGAATTCAGATAATCAAAAATATTATGAAGATTTTTTTTCTCCGACCTAGAAGGAGAGCCAAGGTTGGTTCAAGGTGTCACAAATTGAAAAATCAATAATAGTTGAAGGACCTGTGCAAAATGGACACGCTAAGAGCTGTTTGGCATGCTTAACCACAGATCTTAAGGAAATGAATAAGCAGGTGCGCACGCGCACCTACACACACACACAAAACCTATGAACAAAACAAAAACACTGCTACCGAGCAACTCACAACCAGTCAATTTATTTCCATTTCATTTTGTTAAGAGCCAGTTACAAATGAGGGTGATCTAGAAGCCTGAAAGTAATGACAGTTGAAAATAGCTGTCTGGGGAGTTGGTGTGGATTTGGATGGAAATATACCAAGTTCTTTGGTAGAAGCAATTCTTTGAAAATGAGATCTGAAGGAAAGATATGTATTTCCAGTTGTAGAGAATCTTGAGTAAAAGATACATTAGTTTGAAGTTTATATTTATAGGGCATGAGAATTTCACTGAAACTTTTTGAGCGTGAGTGTGATATTCAAAGAATTGTCTAGGGCTTAACAGGAATCTAACTTTGTATGTTTAATATTCTAATCTCCTTAGATCTTTTAAAAATATACCTCTTGTATATTTAAACACTTCTATTAACCATGCAAATACAGTTTTTATTCAAAATTTATGTTTAGACTGACATCTGAATTTGATGATAGGCTTTCTCTCTCATTCCGAAGTTAGCATCAAAGCCTATCTCTCTTCCAAAATTCTCATCCTTGGCATTCAAAATTTAATCTGAAAATCCTATTTTCTATCAATTCTCAGTGTCTGTGTTTGGAGAATAGTCTGTGAGTTTTGTTTGTGCGATATTCTGGGAGTGTAACTTGTATAGTTTCTCTGGTGTGTGTCTTCAGTTGAGTTCCATGCAGCAGGTGGTCCGAGAGAAAGATGCCCGCTTTGAGACACAAGTTCGTCTTCATGAAGATGAGCTTCTTCAGTTAGTAACCCAGGCAGATGTGGAAACAGAGATGCAACAGGTGTGTTGCTAAAACCTAGTAGAATGATTGTAGTTTTGGTTAACATTTAATTAAGTTATCACAGCCACTTTTCCACCCTTACCCACTGCTCTTCACTTGGTCTGGGTTTGCTCATTAATTGCCTTCTTTTTTGGTGTTCTCTTCTGTTGCATATTGCTTATTTATTTTCCCTTACCTTGCCTCTTACCCGTCTAATCAGGTTGTCACTACTCAAAAGCTGAGTTTAATTGGCAAATGTATGTGGTAGTCAGAAATTGGTTTCTCTTCAGTTTGCTGATTGTATCTACCTTTGTGCATTGAAAACCTGATCCAAAGCTTCAAAAACAATGAAGTCAGTTTTAAACTTCAGAAAATTTAAAGATAAAAAGCAGTGATTTTGAAGCCATAAGGTCTTTTATTAACTCATTCATTTTTTTTAATTCATTGAGTAATTTTTGAAAATTGGCTTCATTGTTTTCAAGTTTATCATCTACTAACTCAAAAGTATCTGTTTCTGTTTAGTATGTAGTGCAGTGTGGTACCCAAAGGCACTCCAGTGGTATTTCATGGCTGATTCATTTAATTGTTTTTGAGTGAAAACTTCTTCCAGGTTCTAGGCAATCCTTCAGAATATACCACTAAATAAAGTTTCAGAATATAGCACTTTTTAAAGTAGAATATTAATATATACATGTATCATTGACTTATTCATTCAACAAATGTTTATCAAGTGCCTGTCCCATGCATGAAACTAGAAGAGAAATGGTTCTTGCCTATAGAGAATATTCTCTTTGGTGAGTGGGATATACGTGTACCTATGTTATTTAGGTACAGGACATGACTATATAATTTTAAAAGTGGATATGTGTAATAAATATCTAATTATTAGAAAGGCTCCCTAATTCAGGGACTTCCTTGTGTCAGTTTGGTTGTCGTTGGTGCTCTGAAGAAGACATTTTTGGAGATTCTTTGTTGCTGCTGGATGGGAAGCATGGCATGCTGGTGTCCGACCCTTTAATCTGTCATCCTCAACATCTAAAAATCTTAAGTACACAAGTCTACCTGACATTTTGAAAGGTAAGCAGATAATGACGCTCATGTGTTAGCACATTATGTCTAAACGTTTTCTTCTCAGAAATTGAGGGTGCTGCAGAGGAAGCTTGAGGAGCATGAAGAAGCCTTGTTGGGCCGTGCTCAGGTTGTGGACCTGCTGCAACAGGAGCTGACTGCTGCCGAACAGAGAAACCAGGTACTGCCTTGTGATCTCTACTAACTGCCTTGGGAGTATTCATTTCCACTTTAGTTTGCCAGGCAGCAGGTATAAAATCCTGTTAGAAGCCTTCAGAGAATTGATGCCATTTATTCATTCTTTCAACAAATTCCCTGTGCTTAAGTGGTGGTAATACTATGATGAGCAAAATATATACAGTTCCTTCCCTCATGAGGCTTACATTTCACATCTTTTATTGTTGTTCTTTTCCTTTGTGATTTTAGGTCTAGGGTCCTAGTTTCTTTAGAATGTCATATTTTCCTCTAAGGAGTTTCTTTTCTGTCAGTTTACCCCTTCTCTGTCTTCAATGGTTCTTGTGCTTTATGTACTGTCCCTTCTTTGTTTGTTTTGTTGTTTAACTTTATGTTGGTTTGAAATAATCCCACCATGCAATATTCCCTTAAATTTAAAGGTGATTAAGGATGCTGATGTTCTAAAATCTTAAACTCAGGTATCCTATTCCCTGACTGTAGCTCATCCTGTCATTCCCTTTCTTAGGCTGTCCTGACTTTCATTCTCATGAAGATTCCTTGATCCTTTCATGTGTTGCTCTGGTATGTTGGTTCTTTCTTGGCCTCGCTCCTTTCCTTATCTGGTATAGATCTGCGACTGACCATTTGGACTACTCCTTCACCAGCCCTTGGAGTCCCTGTGTCCCTGCCCCTTCACATCCAGGGAGCCAAATCCTAATGTGGAATCGGTGCTATGGTCCACATTCTCTGCTTGTTCATCTGGGTCCTGCATGCTGCTGGAGAAAGTCATATCCTTTCTTCTTAATTTTCAACTCTCCTTGAGAAGGACTGTCTTTCTTGCATAGAAACATGTTCCCATATCTCCAGTTCTAACAGAACCCATACCCTGACCCTGAGTCCCCTTTCTGGCTGTCATTGGATAGTCAGGTTCAAATCCCAGTTGTGCTACTTACTAGATAGGTACTATGGAGATAGTTACATATGTGTGATGTTATGGTAAGTTTCCCTTCTCTGCTCCTTTTAGTACCTTGTAAATATCTCTCTCATGGCCTCTAATATTTTGTATTATAATGATCTGTTTAAGTGTGACTCTCCCACTAAACTCTGAGTTCCTTGAGGGCAGGGACTGGATCCATTTATTCAGTATTTATTGAGTACCACGTACTCAGTATGCCATATATTATGCTAGATGCTGGAGAACAGTGATGATAAAACAGGCACAGTCCCTTTCCTTATTGAACTAATTTTGTATTGGGAGACACATAAGTGAAAAGCTAATGACACAAATAAATATATATATGAATAGAAACTGTCAAAAGAATCAAGAAGCAAAAACAGAGGGTCTTATGCAATTGTAGGTTTGGTCCTGAGTGTCTAGGCCTGGGTTTCACCTAGAAGAGGCTCTTCACTATGCTTATTGAAATGAAAGAATGAATTTATGGTTCATGAGGCTTTGTCTTTTCTTCTTAGATTTTCTCCCAGCAGTTACAGCAGATAGAAGCTGAGCAGAGTACTTTAAGGAACACTATAGAAACAGAAAGACAGGAGTCCAAGATTCTGATGGAAAAGATGGAACTTGAAGTGGCAGAGAGAAAGCTATCTTTCCATAACCTGCAGGAAGAAATGCATCATCTTCTAGAACAGCTTGAACAGGCAGGTCAAGCCCAGGCTGAACTGCAGTCCCGGTACAGTGCTTTGGAGCAGAAGCACAAAACAGAAATGGCAGAGAAGACCTCTCACATTTTGAGTCTTCAAAAGACTGAACAAGAGCTGCACTCTGCCTGTGACGCCCTAAAGGATCAAAATTCAAAGCTTCTCCAAGATAAGAGTGAACAGGCAGCTCATTCAGCTCAGGTCATTCAGCAGCTGGAAGGTCAGTATTTGATTACATTTGAAGCCCATTTGTCTAGCCCATTTGTCTAGCATCCCTTTAAAATTTCAGGGGTCTCTTAGTGACATCATTTGCTTAAACCAATTGAATGAATAGAATGATTAAGAAAGGTGTCTCTTCTGAACTCTTTGTTGCATTTGTCCCATCTCTGACTGAAGTTATAATCTGGCTTAATAAAATTATTATTATAGTACTAAAAACTATTGATAGTAATGTGTCAGGCATTAAAAAGAACCCTATGTGAAACATGACTGTGGTCTGAAGGGTTCATTGACTGAAATGAGTAGGATTTGAATTAATTTGTGGAAAACTCAGGCCAGATCTAGTTGCAAAGGTAGGGAGACTGAATTGCGTGGAGTCATCTTTACTTCCAAAGATGGATCTGAATGCTTTTCTTATAGGTGAAAATTTCTTTTTAAAAACTTTTCTCCTTTAAGGAGGTTTAAAGAAAACTTATTTTTTTTAAAATGTGTTATTATTAAAGTAATACATGCCTCTGATTTAGTTTAATTCTAAAAGATAGGCATACAGGAAAGATTTTAGAAAGCATTAAATTGAAGATCTGTATTGAAGAGAGCTGAACATTAACCAGAAAGCCTTAAGGGACATTACATGGGAACAGTGTGTTACATGAGCATGCTGTTCTCTTAATTGAACCATGTTCATGTTTAAAACTGTGCTGTAGAATCTCAGTAGGATTTATAATGCTTACGTGGAGAGTGAAGAAAATAAAATAAAAAACACTAAGGGCGTTTTCAAGGGGGAAAGGAAAAATGACTTCTTAAAAAAAATACCTAGACCTGTTTTATTTTACCTTTGAAGGAGGTTTACTGAGATGTCCTTTGGTCCTTGAGAGCATTTAAACAATTTATAAAAATGTTGGTATTGGCATCGTAATTTTAATTAAGATAACTGAACTAGAATAAACAACATATGGTGTATCCCTAGAAGATAACTCACCAAGTTTCAGGCTTGAGGCAAAGATCATTTCAATTTTATTTTCTTTTCCTTAGATCAACTCCAGGAAAAATCCGAAGAAATCAACCAATTTCTAAATAAGGCAACGTTGCTAAAACATGAAATAGCATCTCAGACTTCTTTGCCAGATGTTTCTAACGAGAGCACACAGGTAATTAAATGTGTACTTCTTATGAATATGATCTATTTGTCTTTGCTGTATCTATACTTGGGTGTTCTAATAGAATTGGTTCCAGAAAGCAGTATAAGCCTTCTGTCTTTTCTGCCTGATAAAATGCTTTTTTGGAGCCAATTCTGTTTGAAAGGAATCATGAAAGACAGTAGTGTCCCAACAATGAATAATGAGAAAAAAGTAGACAATGAGCAGCATAACCTCAAGAGCCTTTCTAATTCTAAGGTCTTAGAACTCTGTATTGGAGATGAGTCATTAATTTTAATCTTATAATCAGCTTTCCCAGTTGAGAAATCAATTTTGTTTTTGGTAGACTGAGATTTGATCAGATTTAAAGTATACAATTCAGTCTAACCAAACTTAAAAGTCTATTGTAGAAATCATAATGCCCACATTAATCAGTTAACAGTAAAAAGTTTAATTTCCTGTTGATTGGCCAGTATATTCTCTCTGCCTTCTATAAAAGTCTCTGGGGAGCTAGATTTTAATCACCAGAAGGCTGCTTATTGAGCTTGAATATCAGAACAAGGAGAGTTAGTTTGATAATCTTAATTAACTAGTGTCAAGCTGGGATAACTGGATTAATTCATCTCCATTATAAGATTATACCCTTCCAAACTGACAGATATATTGGTCAGCAGAGTCCCATAGTTCCTGGGCAGTACTGTGCACTGATAAAAATTTTTGCTTCCTGGTTTTTGGCATCTAGGCTTTCCAATCTCTTCTATTCTCCCATTCTCAACTTTTTCCTCCAATATTTTGTTAAAACATTTTTCAGCAACTCTAAAAAATTCAGATTCCATATATATGTGTTAGCATACAGAATTTGTTTTTCTCTTTCTGACTTACTTCATTCTGTATGACAGACTCTAGGTCCATTCACCTCACTACAAATAACTCAGTTTTGTTTCTTTTTATGGCTGAATAATATTCCATTGTATATATGTGCCACATCTTCTTTATCCATTCATCTGTCAGTGGGCATTAGGTTGCTTCCATGTCCTGGCTCTTGTAAATAGAACTGCAATGAACATTGTGGTACATGACTCTTTTTGAATTATGGTTTTCTCAGGGTGTATGCCCAGTAGTGGGATTGCTGGGTCGTATGGTAGTTCTATTTTTAGTTTTTTAAGGAACCTCCATACTGTTCTCCATAGTGGCTGTATCAATTTACATTCCCACCAGCAGTGCAAGAGGGCTCCCTTTCCTCCACACCCTCTCCAGCATTTATTGTTTGTAGATTTTTTGATGATGGCCATTCTGACTGGTGTGAGGTGATAACTCATTGTACTTTTGATTTGCATTTCTCTAATGATCAATGATGTTGAGCATCCTTTCATGTGTTTGTTGGCAATCTGTATATCTTCTTTGGAGAAATGTCTATTTAGGTGTTCTGCCCATTTTTGGATTGGGTTGTTTCTTTTTTTGATACTGAGCTGCATGAGCTGTTTGTAAATTTTGGAGATTAATCCTTTGTCAGTTGCTTCATTTGCAAATATTTTCTCCCATTCTGAGGGTTGTCTTTTCATCTTGTTTATGGTTTCCTTTGCTGTGCAAAAGCCTTTAAGTTTCATTAGGTCCCATTTGTTTATTTTTGTTTTTACTTCCATTTCTCTAGGAGGTGGGTCAAAAATGATCTTGCTGTGATTTATGTCATAAGGTGTTGGACCTAGGTTTTCCTCTAAGAGTTTTATAGTGTCTGGCCTTACATTTATGTGTTTAATCCATTTTGAGTTTATTTTTGTGTATGGTATTAGGGAGTGTTCTAATTTCATTCTTTTACATGCAGCTGTCCAGTTTTCCCAGCACCACTTATTGAAGAGGCTGTCTTTTCTCCATTGTATATTCTTGCCTCCTTTATCAAAAATAAGGTGACCATATGTGCATGGGTTTATCTCTGGGCTTTCTATCCTGTTCCATTGATCTATATTTCTGTTTTTGTGCCAATACCATACTGTCTTGATTACTATAGCTTTGTAGTATAGTCTGAAGTCCAGGAGCCTGACTCCTCCAGCTCCTAAAAAAAAAAAAAAAGGTTCTGAAGAATGTAGGGGCAGGACAGGAATAAAGACGCAGATGTAGAGAATGGACTTGAGGACATGGGAAGAGGGAAGGGTAAGCTGGGAAGAATTGAGAGAGTGGCATGGACATATATACACTAGCAAATGTAAAATAGATAGCTAGTGGGAAGCAACCTCATAGCACAGGGAGATCATCTCTGTGCTTTGTGACCACCTAGAGGGGTGGGATGGGGAGGGTGGGGGGGAGACGCAAGAGGGAGGAGATATGGGCGTACATGTATATGTATAGCTGATTCACTTTGTTAAAAAGCAGAAACTAACACACTATTGTAAAGCAATTATACTCCAATAAAGATGTTACAAAAACAAAAAATAAATAAAAACAAAAATTCAAAGAATTTTATAGTGAACACCTGCATACTCACCATCTAGATTCTATTAATATTTACTATATTTGCTTTATCATATATCTATCCATTTATCCATCTACCAATTCATCTTAATTTTTTGTACATTTCACAGTAAGTTGTCGACATCAGTACATTTTTCTCTAAATATTTCAGCATGCATATCATTGACTAGATTTTAATATTTGTTTATAGTTCTTTTTCTTTTGAAGTGAGATTTACAAAACATGAAATGTACAGGTGCTAAGTGTACCATTCATTGAGTTTTGTCAAATGCGTTGCCCAAATCCCTATCAAGATATCACCCACAAAGTACCCCTTTGCAGTCAACCACATTACTTCCCTCCAAAGATGAACCAATGTTCTATATTTTCACCGTAGCTTAATTTTGCATGTTTTATATCCTATAAATGTAATCATACATTTGTGTTATTTTGTAGAAAACTTCTTTCACTCAGCATATTTTGAGATTCATTTATATTATTGTATGTATCAGAATTTATTCTTTTATATTGCTGAGAAGTGTTCCACTTTATGAATATACTGTATTTTCCTTTTGCATGACTGTGCTATAATTTCCTTTTGATGGATAACTGGTCTTTTTATGCTTTGGGTATTATGAATTAAGCTGCTAAGGACATTCTTGTACAAGTATTTGTGTGGACATATGTTCTCATTTGTCTTCATTAAATGCTAGTTGAGGAATTTCTGGGCCATAGAGTAAGAATATATTTAGCTTTACAGGGAAATGCCAGATCTTCTTCCAAAGTGATTATATTGTTTATACTCTCACCTAAAATATATGAGAGTTCTAGTTGTTCTACATCTTCTCTAAGATTTGGTATTATCAATTTTTAAAATTTTAGCCATTTTAATGGGTGTGTAGTGGTAGGTCAGTGTGGTTTCAATTTGCATCTCCCCAATGACAAATGATGTTGAACATGTTTACTTGAGATTCTTGGACATTTGTATATATTCTTTTGGTGAAGTATCTGTCCATGTCATTTCCATGTCAAATTGAGTTTTTTGCCTATTTATCAAGTTGTAGTAATTCTTTATACTTCCTGAATGCCAATTTATTATCAGGCATGTTTGGTGAATATCGTCTCCCATGCTGTGTCTTGCTTCTTTTTCTTTTTAAATTTTTTTAAATTGAAGATCACATATTGAATTTTTTTTTATTACAAGTGGAAATTTTTTAAAATATTTATTTATTTATTTATTTGGTTGCACCGGGTCTTAGTTGCGGCAGGTGGGCTCCTTAGTTGCAGCTCGTGGACTCCTTAGTTGCAGCTCACCGGCTCCTTAGTTGTGGCATGCAAACTGTTATTTGCGGCATGCATTTGGGATCTAGTTCCCTGACCAGGGATCGAACCTTGGCCCCCTGCATTGGGAGCGCGGAGTCTTATCCACTGCACCACAAGGGGAGTCCCCGTGGCTTGCTTCTTACCCATTTTCTTCATGATGTTCTTTAATTAGCAGACATTTAAAATTTTGATCAAGTCTATTATTTATCAGTTTTTTTCTGGTTATAATTTTCTTTGTCCTGTGTGTGAAACCTTTGCTTAACCCCAAGTCATGAAGATATTCTCTTATGTTTTCTTCCACAAGCTATATAGTTTTAGCTTTCACAGTTAAGTCTCTGAACCTCAATAAATTTTTGTGTGTGGTGTAAGATAAGGGTCAAGTTTTACTTTTTTCCCTATATGGATATCAAATTGTCTCTGCACCATTTCTTGAGAAGACTTTACTTTCCTCTTTGGATTGCTTTGGTACCTTTGTTGAAAACAAATGATTAATAGGTCTATTTATGAGCTTTCTAGTCTATGAGCTTTCTAGTCTAGTCTAGCCAGTTCTTAGGCCTGTATCATATTTTTTTTCGGGCAAGGCTTTATTGGGGCAACAGGGGGAAGCGAGAACAAGTAACAGGTTCCCTTGCTGGCTGGCTCCCTGAGGGGAGGCGAGCTTGTTCCTTATATGGGGTGAGGGTAGGGTGTGTCCTGGGGTCTTGCCGGAGCGGTGGCTTAGGTGGTTTGCCCACCCCTTAGGTGGTGTTGTGGCATATGCTCAGTACCCTGCTTTTGCTCCCAATACCCTGTTTTTGCTGCAAGCGCTTCAAAAGTGGCAGTTGGGTTTTTTTGGTCTCTTTGTATCTTTTGGGTACAGAATTTGCCCCAACTGCACATGCACGCAGTTATTTTTAGTGCCATATAGTTTCTTTGTATTTTGTTGCTCGAGGAGATGTTTGTCCAGGTGCAGGCACTGCAGCACTGCAGCAAAGGGTCCCAGGTCCCAGCCTGTCTCATCCCGCCCTGAGAGACTCTACACCCTTATTCTTAAGGGGTAAGGGACCGAAGGTCTCTTCTTCTGAAACTTTTTCCTGCATAAGGGGACAGGGACCACAGACCCTAGCCCCTAGAGGTGTAGAAGTCTCTTGCTGACTGTCCCAAGGACCTGTGGGACCTGGGCCACTTTCTGCTGGAATGGGCTGAATTCCTTGAGCCATCATGAGCCTTACTTCAAATTGTTGGAGCCTAGAAGACACAAACTCAATCAAAACGTTAAACAAACAAGGGCTAAAAAGGAGAAAAACAACAATAGCCATTAAAGGGCCTAGAAAGGGAAGGAACCAGGTTACTTTGGGAGGGCTTCCTTAACTGTTGACCTGACAGGGGAGGCAATGCCGCCCCTGCCAAGAAGCCAGTCTGTTTGGGTGTATATTTTTGTTAATCTTGGGGTTAAAGTTCAACATGTTTCTCTATTTTTAGAATGGAATGTCTCGACCTGTTGGTCCCAGGTCTCCTTCTTGGACCGAAAAGTCTTAGTCACAGGTTTACAACAATAGGGAAGACAACAGAGTACTAGACAAAATATAGCCTAAATCAGTATGACTGAAAAGAAAAGGGTTATGAGAAAACAAAGACCTCCTGCCAGAAAGCTTTTTATAACTAGTGGTATCCAAGAAACAAACTGGAGAACCATTTTTCAGTTTCCCCGACCATATTGAATAGCGAGGATTGGTGGTTAATTGTCTGCTGAAACCAGGTGGTTTGTTGTCAGATATTCTCAATGTTGGTTTCTACCTGGTATGGGCATCAGGACTGTTTCTTTGCCTCTCGATCTGCCCTGTTCCCTTAGGTAATTTGAGAATTTTCCTTTTGGTGCCCACAGCAGTGAATGACTTCTACTAGTTTTGATTTTTGAGCATTTCTATGAGTTGTAATATCTCAGCCCCATATGTTACAGTGGAATTTTTTGCATTTAAAAGTCCTCTTTCTTTCCAGATTAGCTGCATGGGCATGTAAAACAAGGAAGGCATATATATATATTTAAAATTTATTTATTTTATTTATTTATTTTTGGCTGCATTGGGTCTTCGTTGCTGCGCACAGGCTTTCTCTAGTTGCGGCGAGCGGGGGCTACTCTTTGTTGCAGTGCGCAGGCTTCTCATTGTGGTGGCTTCTCTTGTTGCAGAGCACGGGCTCTAGGCACGTGGGCTTCAGTGTTGTGGCATGTGGGCTCAGTAGTTGTGGCTCGTGGGCTCTAGAGCGCAGGCTCAGTAGTTGTGGCGCACGGGCTTAGTTGCTCCGCAGCATGTGGGATCTTCCCGGACCAGGGCTTGAACCCGTGTCCCCTGCACTGGCAGGCAGATTCTTAACCATTGCGCCACCAGAGAAGCCCAGAAGGCATATTTTGAGTCTGTAAATATATTTATAATTTTCCTTCCTGCAAAGTTAAGGCTCAAGTTAGGGCTATTAGCTCAGCCCTCTGGGCTGAAGTGTTAGGTGGCAAAGGCTTTGCTTATATAACACTATAAGTGCTCACAGTAGCATACCCTACCCTCCTGACTCCATCTTTAATGAAACTACTGCCATCAGTAAACCATTCATCCTCAGGGTTTTCTATGGCCTGGTCTGTTAGATCAGGCCTACAGGCATAAACCTAGTCAAGGGTTTCAGGGCAGGAATGTGTTAGTTCTGGGCCTTCAACCAGCATTAGAGTAGCCAGATTGAGGGTGTGGCAAGTTTTGAGAGTTAGTTCTGGGGAGTCAAGGAGTAAAGCCTGCTACTTAGTAAGGCAGCCTCCAGTTAGCCAGTGGTGGCCTTTAAATTCCAGAATCTTTTGTACTTGATGAGGGGTCTGGACTTCTAGTGGCTGTCCAAAGGTAAGCTTGTTAGCTTCTTCCACTAATAAAGCAGTGGCAGCTACCGCCCGGAAGCAGCCATGTCAACCTTGGGCCATGGAACCTAGTTGTTTGGAAAAATAGCCTATAGGTTGAGGAACTTCTCCTAGCTTTTGTACAAGGACTCCCATAGCTGTCCCCTGTTTTTCAGCTATGTACAAGATAAATGGCTTTTTTAAATTGGGGAGACCCAGAGCAAAAGGTTTGGTGAGGGTCTGTTTGATCTTATTAAAAGCCCTTTCTTGTTCCCCAGTCCAAAGTAATGGCTCTGTATCTAGGCCTTTAGTGGCTTCATATAGAGGCTTAGTCATTAGTCTGAATCCTGGAATCCAAATTCTGCAAAATCCTGCCATGCCTAAGAAAGTACGAGGATTTTCTTTTGGTCTTTGGGGCACTTAGTTCTAATATAGCTTCTTTTCTATCTGGAGATAGCTGTCTGCTTCCAGGGTTTATAATATATCCCAGATATTTAACTTGTTACTTTGAGATTTGTGCTTTTTTCTGGAAGATCCTGTAACCCTGGGTCCCAAGGAAATTAAGGACTTAAATGGTATTCTGATCTGAGGCCTCCATGGTGGGACTACATATTAATATGTCATCTACATACCGTAGACTGTCCCCTTCTTTTAGGTGTATTTCCCTTAGTTTTTTTTTTTTTTTTAATAAATTTATTTATTTATTTATTTTTATTTTTGGCTGCGTTGGGTCTTCGTTGCTGTGCGCGGGCTTTCTCTAGTTGTGGCGAGCTGGAGCGACTCTTTGTTGCGGTGCGCGGGCTTCTCATTGTGGTGGCTTCTCTTGTTGTGGAGCACAGGCTCTAGGCACACGGGCTTCAGTAGTTGTGGCACATGGGCTCGGTAGTTGTGGCTTGCGGGCCCTAGAGTACAGGCTTAGTAGTTGTGGCGCACAGGCTTAGTTGCTCCATGGCATGTGGGGTCTTCCCTCACCAGGCCTCGAACCTGTGTCCTCTGCATTGGCAGGCAGATTCTTAACCACTGTGCCACCAGGAAGGCCCCTCCCTTAGTTCTTTTCTTAGGGCCTGAGTGAACAAGTGTGGGCTGTCCTGAAACCCCTGAAGCAATACTGTCCAGGTATATTATTGCATTTGACCTGAGTGGGGGTTAGTCTACTAAAAGGCAAACAGATACTGAGATGAGAGATGAACTGGGATGCAAAAGAAGGCATCCCTGAGGTCAAGCACTCCAGGAATCTGGACTAATATATTATAAGGATTGGCCACAAGGGGATGTATAGGGACCACTGCATCATTTACTGCTCTAAGGCCTTGTACCATTCGATAGTCCCTATTTGGCTTAACAACTGGCAGAATAGGGGTATTGTATGGAGACTGACAGGGCACTAAGAGGCCATGTCTTAAAAATTTATGTATGAGGGGTTGCGAACCTTTTTTTGCTTCCAACTTTATGGGGTACTGTCTCTTGTTAGAATAAACGACTTCTGGCTTAAGGCTAATTTTTACAGGTTGAGCATTTATAGCCTTCCCAGGGATTCCTTTGTCCCAAACTGCAGGGTTTACTGTGTGTAGAATATGGCTGGGAATAGGCCCTTGTTCTTCCACTTGATTTGTCTTAGTCAGAGTCAAGATAAGGGGCTGCTTCGGGCCTCCTAACTGTAATATGGCTCCAAGGGAGCCCAGAAGGTCTCTCCCCAGTAGTGGGATAGGACACTCAGGCCCAACTAAAAAGGCACATGAGATCAAACACTGTTCACATTGGCAAGTGAGAGGCCCAGTGAAGTAACGGGTGTGAGGCTTTCCATCAACACCAGTCACAGTACAGCTTTTGGAGGAAGGAGGCCCAGTGTGAGAGATCAGGACGGAGTAAGTGGCTCCAGTATCACTTAAAAAATTGATTTTCTTACCTGCTATGTCAAGGACCACCCGGGCCTCCTTGATGGAGATAGACATCTCGTTGCGGGGAGCCACCAGAATCCCCAGGCCCGCTCAGTCGTCCAGCATGGCCATCTCAGGAGAGGGAGCCCCCCAAACATGGTGACACTGAAACAAGAGGTTCAGGTGGCTACTTGTCACCCACAGGGAAGCTGCATTCAGTGGTCCCGGAGGTGCCCAGATCCTCTCCCTGGAAGAGGACAACTGCCCCACATTGAGCACCGTAAATCTGATACTGACCAGGGTTCTTGGCCTTCCCCAATCAATAGAAATTGATTAGAGGCCAGACAAGAAATTCAGGCAAGGCTTTACTGGGGCCCCTGCTGCAGCAGGGCGGAGTGAGAAAAAGTGATAAGTTCCTTTGCTTGCTCGCTCCTGCCTGTATCACATTGTTTTCATTACTGTAGTTTGTAGTTAATCTTGAAGTCAGGTAGTATAAGTCCTCTGACTTTGTTCTTCTTTTCAAGATTGCTTTGATTATTCTAGGTTCTTTGCATTTCCACAGAAATTATACAATCAACTATCTCAAATTATATTTGAAAAAAAGAAGAAGCTGGATGGGATTTTGAATTGGCATTGTGTTGAATCTATAGATCACTTTAGGGAGAATTGACATCTTAATACTACTGAACTTTTCAATCCATGAGTATAGTATCTCTCTTCACTTATTAAGATCTTCTTTAATTTCTTTCAGCAATGGTTTGTAGTTTTGGTTGGAGGAGTTGTGCACATTTTAAAATTTATTCTGAAATAGTTCATATTTTTTAATGCTGTTGTAGGTGGAATTTATTCTAATTTCACCTTTCCAACTGTTTGCACTTTTATGTAAGTATACAATTGAATTTTGCTTATGTGAACTTGATATTTATTTTATTAATTCTAGTCTCATTCTTTAGGATTTTCTACATAAACAATCATGTCATCTGCAAATAAAGACAAGTTTTACTTACTCCTTGCTAATCTTTATGCCTTTATTTCTTTTTCATGCAATGGCTAGGACCTTCATAACACTGTTTAATAGAAGTGGTAAGACTGGGCCTTCTTGCATTTTGCCTGATCTTAGGGGAAAGTATTTCATATTTTACCATTAGCTGTGTTACTAGTTTTAAGTTTTCATTAGTCTTCTTTATCAGATTGAGGACTTTACCCTCTATTCTTAATTTGGTAAGAATTGGTATTAAATTTTGCCAAATGCCTTATCTGCATTTATTGAAATGACCATATGGGTTTTCTTCTTTATTCTGTTCATATGGTACATACTTTAATTTTTGACTATTAAACCAACCTTGTATTGTTAGGATAAACCCAACTTGGTCATAAAGTATTATCCTTTTTATATATTACTGAATTTGATTTACTACTATTTTTGGAAGCATTTTTGTATCCATACTTATGAAGGATATTGGTCTTTGTTTTGGTCATGAAGATTTTCCTTTGTTTTGTAGTACTTTGTCAGATTTTGGTATTAGGGTTATTATGGCATAAAAAAAATGAGTTGGGGAGTGTTCCCTTTTATTTGAGAGTTTGTGTAAAATTGGTATTATTTCTCAAGAATTGGAAAGAATTCACCAGTGAAACTATCTGGGTCTGGAGTTGATAATGAATTGAATTTCTTTTACAGATATAAGACTAATAAGATTCTCTTTTTCATCTTGTGCCAGTTGGATTTTAGTTTTGTTTTGTTTTGTCCATTTCATTGAAGATGTCAAATTTTTGTTATAACGTTGGTTATAATATTCCCTTTTTTATCCTTTTAATGCTTGTATGCTCTGTAGTGATACCCACCCCTACCCCAATCCCTATTTTTTTTTAATTAAGATATATAATTGACATATAACATTGTGTAAGTTTAAGGTGTACAACTTGTTGATTTGATACATGTATATATTGCAATAGGGTTACCACCGTAACATTAGCTAACACCTCCATCATGACACATAATTACAATTTCTTTTTTGTGGTGAGAACATTTAAGATCTAGTCTCTTAGCAACTTTGAACTATATAATACATTATTGTTAACTATAATCACAATGTTGGGTGTTAGATCTTCAGAACTTTTTCATCTTCTATCTGCAAGTTTCTACTGTTTGGCCGACATCTCCCCACTTTGTGCTTCATTTTCTTGATCAGACTTTATACTAGAAATTATTTGAGTTTAAAAAAAAATCTTTTCAAAGAACCAACTTTTGGCCTTGTCAATTTTCTCTAATGCTGGTCTGTTGTCACTTTTATTGATTTTTGTTCTTTGGTATTCTTTCTATTTATTTGGTTTTACTTTGCTCTTCTGTTTCTAACTTCTTAAGGTGTAACTTTATTCAAACACTTCAGATCTTCTTTTCTCATTTAAACATTTAAAGTTACACAATTCCCTCTTAAGCACATGGTTTGATATGTTGTGTTGTTATCATTCAGTTTTTGAAGAGTTTTCTAATTCTCCTTATGATTTCTTCTTTGATCATGGATTATTTAGAAGTGTGTTATTTAATATCCAGATATTTGGTTTTATTTCTAGATATTTTATTATTATTGATTTCTAATTTAATTTCATTATTATCAGGTAATATGTTCTATATGATTTCAGTGCTTTGAAATTTATAGAGACTTGTTTTATGACATAGCATATGGTGTGTCTTGGTGAATGTAGCTTGTGCACTTGTAAAAAATGTATATTCTGTAGTTATTGGCTGTACCATTTTATAAATATCACTTAAATCATAGTATTATTCAAATTATATTTGACTGATTTTTGTCTAGTTGTTGAAACTTGACTGATTTTTTTTAGCATTTGACAAAATTTAATATCTATTCATAATAATAAGTTCTTAACAAATTAGACATAGACAAATGTAGCTTAATGTAATAAAGGCCATATACAACAAGCCCACAGCTAACATCATACTCAATGGTGAAAGGCTGAAAGCTTTTCCTCTAAGATCAGGAACTAGACAAAGGTGCCCACTCTCATCACTCCTATTCAACATAATAATGGAAGTCCTTGCAAGATCTGGAATAGCCAAGCAGTCCTGAGAAAGAACAAAGAGGGAGGCATAAAATTCCGGATTTCTTTTCTTTTCAATTCTGTGTTCCAGAGATTTGGAGAGGAATGAATGATGGGGATGGCTCTTTTCTCCGTGAAGTCTGGAGCCTTCTGTAGGAGAATCAAAGACTGGAGTTGACTTGAAAGCTGGCAGTTGGAATTATCTGGAGGCTTTTTCAGCTCAATTCTGGCACCAGGAGTAGGATGACTTGAGTTTGCTGACATAATCACATGCCCTTCTCTTGTGGCTTGGCTGGTGTTTTGGTTGCTATTTCTTCATTGGGATGATTTAGTTGTTCTTCTAAACAGAAAGTTATGAGATTCCTCGAGTTCTAGAGATCAGAAATCAAAATCGGTTTCTCTGGCCAGAAATCACGATGTCAGCTGAGCTGCAGGGAAGGAGGCTTTAGGGAAGAATTCATTTCCTCATTTTTTCCAGTGACTAGAGCTGTATTACTTACACCCTTGGTTCCTGGTTGTTCTTCCATCTTTAAAACCAGAAGCCTAACATCTCGTCTTAGTCATCAGGTTGCCTTCCAACTCTCGAAACTAGACTGATTTTTTTTTAAAAGAGTTTTTTTTTTTAAGTTATTTATTTATTTATTTATTTATTTATTTATTTATTTATTTATTTATTTATTTATTTTTGGCTGTGTTGAGTCTTCGTTGCTCCGCTTAGGCTTTCTCTAGTTGTGGCGAGCGGGGACTACACTTTGTTGTGGTGCCCAGGCTTATCATTGCGGTGGCTTCTCGTTGCAGAGTACAGGCTCTAGGCATGCAAGCTTCAATAGTTGTGGCACACAGGCTCAGTAATTGTAGCTCACGGGCTCTAGAGCACAGTCTCAGTAGTTGTGGCGCACGGGCTTAGTTGCTCCACGGCATGTGGGATCTTTCCGGACCAGGGATCGAACCCATGTCCCCTGCATTGGCAGGCGGACTCAACCACTGCACCACCAGGGAAATGCTGCATACTTTTAAAGTGTACAACTTGATAAGTTTTGACATGCATGAAGCCATCACCACTATCAAGAAAATGAACATATTCATCACCCCCCAAAGTTTCTCATGCCCCTTTTTAATTTTTCTCTCACATCTCCCCCTGCCCAGGCAACCACTTATCTTCTTTCTGTCATTATAGATTAGTTTGTATTTTTTAGAATTTTTAATAAATTATATGTGCTCTTTTTTTTTCCTGGCTTCTCTCACTCAGCATACTTATTTTGATTTTCATCCTATTGTATGCAGCAAGAATTCATTCCTTTGTATTGTTGAGGATATTGTACATACAATTTGTTTATCCATTTACTTGTTGATGAACAAACTTGGATTGTTGACAATTTTTGGCTATTACAAATAAAGCTTCTATGAATATTCTTTTACAAAATCTTTGTTTGGACCTGTGCTTTCTTTACTCTCAGTAAATACCTAGAAGTGAAGTGTCTGGATCATATGGGAGGTTTTAAGACCTTGGCAGTTTTCCAAAGTGGTGTTACCATTTTCTGTTCCCAGCAGCAGTGTATGAGAGTTCCAAGGGTAAACCTCACTTGGTAGTGATATATTATCCTTATACTTTCTTGAATTCACTTGCTAAAAATTCTATTTGTTTCATAACTATTTGGCTGTTTAGGTTATCTATTTCTTCTTGAGTGAGCTTTGGTGTTTTATATCTTTTAGGGGATTTGTCCATATAAAGTGTCAAATTTATAGGCAAAAAGTTATTCATAATAGTCTCTAATTATTGTTTTAATATGTATAGAATCTGTAGTGATGTTACCTCTCTCATTTCTGATATTGGTAATTTGTGTTTTCTTTCTTACACAGGTTAGACTGTCCAGAGGTTTATTAACTTTACTGATCTCAAAACCAGCTTTGAGTTCATTGATTCTGCCTTGTTTTCTGTTTTCTATTTTATTGATTTCTACTTTGATCTTTATTATTTCCTTTCTTCTGTTTACTTTGGATTTGAAATCCTCATTTCTTAGCTTCTTAAGGTGAAAGCTGAAGCCATTAGTTTGAGACCTTTCTTATTTCTAATATAGGCATTTTGCATTATAAATTCCCCCCCAAAAATCTACTTTAACAGTATCTCACAAATTCTGTTGTATTTTCGTTTTCACTCAGTTCACAATACTAATTTCCATTTTAATTTCTTTGCCCCCGGGTTACTTAGTTTCCAAATATTTGGGAGTCATATGTCTAGAGGTCTTTCTGTTATTGATTTTTATTTTAATTCCATTGTGGTCAGAGCACATACTTTATAAGACTTGGCTCTTTAAGAATTGATTGAGACTTGTTTTATGGCCCAGAATATTGTCTGTTTTGGTAAATGTTCTATATGTACTTGAAAATAATATGTAGTCTGCTGTTGTTTGCTGGAATGTTCTATAAATGCCAATCATGTAAAGTTGATTGATAGTCTTATTCAAGTGTACTATGTCCTTGCTGCTTTTCTGCCTCTCAGTTATTGAAATCCCATATTATACTTGTGGATTTATTTACAGTTCTATCAGGTTTTTTTTTAAATTTATTTAATTTATTTATTTGTGGCTGTGTTGTGTCTTCGTTTCTGTGCGAGGGCTTTCTCTAGTTGTGGCAAGTGGGGGCCACTCTTCATCGCGGTGCACGGGCCTCTCATTATTGTGGCCTCTCATGTTGCGGAGTACAGGCTCCAGACGCACAGGCTCAGTAATTGTGGCTCACGGGCCTAGTTGCTCCGCGGCATGTGGGATCTTCCCAGACCAGGGCTCGAACCCATGTCCCCTACATTGGCAGGCAGATTCTCAACCACTGCGCCACCAGGGAAGCTCCAGTTCTATCAGTTTTTACACCATGTATTTTCAAGCTGTGTTATTGGGGGCTTAGATATTTAGGATGTTTATGTCTTTTTGATTAAGTGACCCATTGATATTATGAAATGACCTTCCTTATCCCTGGTGACATTCTTTGCTGTGAGATGTACTTCTTTCTGATATTAATATAGCTATTCCACTTTTCTTTTGAGTAGTGTTAGCATGGTGTATCTTTTTTCACTCTTTAACTTATTTGTGTCTTTATATTTAAAGCTTATATGCAGCATAGAGTTTGAGCCTACTTCTTATCCAATCCGTCAATCTCTGCCTTTTACTTGGAGTGTTCAGACCATTTCCATTAATGTTGTCGTTGATATAGTTTTAAGTCTCTCACCTTGTTATTTGTTTTCCATTTTTCCAACTGTTGTCTTTTACTTTTTTACTTTTCCTTCCTTTTAAAAAATTGGTTGAGTATCTTTTATGATTCTGTTTTTCTCCCTTTTCAGCGTATTAGCTATAATTCTTTATTTTGTTATGATAGTGACTGCATTAGGGATTATAGTCTGCATTTTTATCACAGTTACCTACATACAATATTGTGCTTCTTCAAGTATAGAATAAAAACCTTACAATTATATACTTCTATTTCTTCACTCTTGGGATTTATATTATTATTATTTTACTTATGCATATATTATAAACAAAAAGTACAAAAATATAACATGTTATAAACAAAAATTTTTATTTTTGTTTAGTCATTTATCTTTTAGAAGATTCAAATAATAAGAAAATAAATCTTAACTACCATTGCAGTTACCATTTCTGGTACTTTTCTTTAAGGTAGATCAAGAGTTGGCTGTCTTTTTCCATAAAGGGTCAAATGGTAAATATTTTAAGCTTTTAGGCCATAAATAAAACTTTATTTACAAAAACAGGTGGATGGCTCCAAATTTTGCCAAACTCTGGTGTAGTTTCATATTTCCATCTGGTTTTGTTTTCCTTCTGCCCAAAGGACTTCTTTTAATCTGTGTGTGCTGTCATGAGCACGCAAGTCTGCTGGTGATGGGTTCTTATAGCTCTTGTATGTTTGAAGACATTTTTATCTCTCCATTATTTTTAAAAGATATTTTTAAAAGCTGACTAGAGAAGCTACATTGATAGGTTTTTTTTTCTCTTTCAGTACTTTAAGGCTATTACTCTACTATCTTTTTTCTTGCATTTTGTTTTTGACAAGAAATCTGTCATCCTTGTCTTTTTTTTTTTTTTCCTGGTTGCTTTTAGGATTTTATCACTGGTTTTGAGCACTTGGGTTATGATGTGCCTTTGCATAGTTTTCTTCATGTTTCTTTTGCTTGGAGTTTGCCTTTTGAATCTCTATGTTTATAGTTTTCATCAACTTGGAAAATTTTCTGCCGTTAATTAGTCAAATATTTTTTTGACTCTCTCCCTTCCTTTGGAGACTCCAATTACACATATATTAGATTACTTGAAGTTTTTCCAGAACTCATAATGCACTTTTAGTTTTTTGGATTCTGAAAATTTTCTTTCATGTGCAGTAGACTTGGGATTTCTCTCTTTGTAATCCAGACTTCAGTCTTAAATTCAAAAGCCAACGAATTGGAAATTTGTGTGAAAGATTTTTCTCTTTCTGTCTTCAGATGAAAAGTATTACTTTAAAGGTTACCTAGGCAGATAAGTAGATGCTATTTTTAAAGTATTTTCATGGCTGGAGAACTTTTAGAAGACAAAAATGCCAGAGGCTGTCTGGACATTAGTATGAGAGTTTTGTACTGGAGAATCATTAATTTGTTGTCTTTCTACAATTTAGGCAGTCACTGAGGAGAGTATTGCCTTTTTGCAGAAGAGAGTGGTAGAACTAGAGAATGAAAAGGGAGCCTTGCTCTTTAATTCTATAGAGCTGGAGGAGCTGAAAGCTGAGAATGGTACGTATAAATGAAAACCATAATTCTCTGACTTCTTAGCCCACAAGTGCCTCTAATTTTATCACTATATATGTATAACATGTAGATTCTCTGATTCTATGATAATAAAGGTCTTAGACAGCATGGCTGGTAATTATTGAAGTTAGGATTAATACACATTAAACAATTTAAGCACAATACCAGTGTTTACATAAGTATAACATTTTGCAGTATGGGCTATAGATGCTGCAGGAGATCTGTATTATATTCATTTTGGAGTGGCCAAGGAATCTTCTCAGAAGTATGGCTTGAATAGGACCTTAATAAGACAATGAATTTTTAAATAGCCAAAATAAAGAGAGAAAAGACTTTCCTAGTAATAAATTTGTGGGGTGAGATAATAGAGATCAGTATAAATAAAGGTTCAGAGCTAGAAACCATTTTGATTTTTGCTCATACTATATACTGTTTAGAACCTTATCCCTTTTCTTTAGCTTGGCTAATTCTTACTCATGGTTCAGACCTCAACTAGGGCATTATCTTTTTCAGGAAGTCGATCCTAATTTCCCAAAGTTGGGTTAAATGCATTTTTGTGCTTCCAAATTGCATTCCTTTAACATTGTATTAAGATCATCTATTTATAATTTTATGTCTTATACTATAAGCTCTTCAGAGATAAAGTATAAGCTCTTCAAGGGCAGGGGCCATTTTTTTTTTCATCTTTTGCTTTACCAGGAACTAGAATAGTACCTGGCAAATGAGTGGCTGCTGAATAAAGTTTTGTTTGATTGAACTAAATTTAGCACTTTATTCTATTGGACTGTGTGTGAACAGTTAGTAAGAATGAAGATAATACCTCCTTCCATTTGTCACCTGCTTCATAAGGACCTTATGGTTTTAATAACTTGTAGTTAATAACGTTTTACTTATCTATTTTATCCTGGAGTAACTGACTACCATGCTTTATCTTTAAGAGTGAGGATGAATACCAAATAAAGTTTGTACCATTTCCTAAAGTCTATAGCCAATATTTCCAACTTAACCATCTTACAGTTCCACTTAGCTATAAACTAGGGATCGTATACCTTTATTAGACTAGTCCCACCATTGCTGATAAAGAAAGAACACCACAAATTCAGTTCATTATTCAACCCACTGGAAATACTTCTTTGAGATCTTATCCATGATGCTTATTTTGTAGTTTTGCAAGCAGTCCCTGTCACTTTCATGTAGCTCACTGTGGTTTAGAGGTTATGTGAGTTCCATTCTCTTTGTTCTTTCCTGCAGGGGTCACTGGACTTGTTTTCTGTATTAGTTTTTGTGTCTGGTCTCATAGGTTACCTTTGCTTTATGAGTCATGTTCTATTAAACTCACCTTTTGTGCTTCCATTTCTACCACTGTGCTCCTTCCTCAAATAATCTTGTGAAATGTCTGAACATATTATATACAATCTTGAATTCATTTGTTTCATAAATGTTCATTCATTCAGTCAGCAAATATCTATGGTGCCTTTCCTATGTACCAGGCACTAATTTAGTTGCTAAGGATACTGCTCTGAACATATTAGAGGACAAGACAGGCTATAAACATGTATCTACATAAGAAAATTTCAGGGAGTGGTAAGTATTAGGTTAAAAATAGAACAGGCTACTGCACATGTGCCTGGGGGAAGAAGAAAGTAGCGTCAGAGTGGTTAGGGTGGGCCTCTCTGAGCACTTGATACCGGAATGATGAAAAGGGGACAGCCATGCAAAAAGAGGCTGAGCAAATCGAATCCCAAGCAGAGAAGAGCAGTGCAAACACCCTGAGGTATGAATAAATTTGATATGTTTGCAGACAGAACGAAGGCCAGTGTTCTTGGGATTAGAGTGAGCAAAAAAGGGGTAGTACAAGCAGAAGAGTTTGTAGAATAAGTGGGGTCAAATCATGTAGGTCACGTTAAGACATTTGGATGTAGTGTAAAAAAAAAAGCTTCTTTTGTTTGTTTCTTTAGTATATTTGTCTTCTCAGAAAGAGTATAAACTTCTTGGGGGCTTATTAATACTCAATATTTTTATCCTCCAAGGTACTACTACCCTTTTTAAATATACACTTTGTAAACATGGGGTGGAACTCAGAAGACTGAATTCTGATCCCAGCTCTATGAACTAGCTGTAGGTCATGTCATTTCTTTGTTTCCTCATATGGTGATTGAGGAGATTGGATAACTCCCTTCTAGTGCTAAAATTTGACGTCCTTATGAACATATGTGAAAGAATGTTGAAGACATTATAAGTGCTATATTAATACATGATGTATAATATGAATACAGAAGGGTTATAGATAAGTTAAATTTATTGCCCTAGAAGTCCCAAATTATGCCACAGAAATAGCTGCTTTTTGTCATATGCTCTGGCATTTTTTTAAATGCCTTCCACTATTTATTATACTTCACTCAGGTTAATAATTAACACCTAGTACCATTCTATCTTATATCTCATCTTCTCATCTTCTTTTGCAACTTCTTTAATAAAATAAACGTTTTATCTCCCCCGAACTATTTTGTCTGTTCTTTCCTCTTGGTTATTTCATGCATCTCAAATAGCCTCATACACAATCATACCTCTGTTTTTTTCAAACACTCTACATTTATCTTCTAAGGATATTTATTTTGTGACTTTCAGAAAAACTGTCCTCTCAGATTACTCTCCTAGAGGCTCAGAAGAGAACTGGAGAGGCAGATAGAGACGTCAGTGAGGTAAGTGATGCATTCTTTTTTTTTTTTTTAATTATTTATTTTATTTATTTATTTTTGGCTGTGTTGTGTCTTCGTAGCTGTGTGTGGACTTTCTCTAGTTGCGGTGAGTGGGCACTCTTCGTTGTGGTGCGCAGGCTTCTCATTGCGGTGGCTTGTCTTGTTGGGGAGCACAGGCTCTAGGTGCCTGGGCTTAGTAGTTGTGGCTTGCGGGCTCTAGGGCACAGGCTCCGTAGCTGTGGCGCACCGGCTTAGTTGCTTCATGGCATGTGGAATCTTCCCAGACCAGGGCTTGAACCCATGTCTCCTGCATTGGCAGGCGGATTCTTAACCACTGCGCCACCAGGGAAGACCGATGCATCCTTAAAATAATCAGGGCTTCCCTGGTGGCGCAGTGGTTGAGAGTCTACCTGCCAATGCAGGGGACACGGGTTCGAGCCCTGGTCTGGGAAGATCCCACATGCCGCGGAGCAACTGGGCCCGTGAGCCACAGTTACTGAGCCTGCGCGTCTGGAGCCTGTGCTCTGCAACAAGAGAGGCCGAGACAGTGAGAGAGGCCCGCGCACCGCGATGAAGAGTGGCCTCCGCTTGCCACAACTAGATAAGGCCCTCGCACAGAAACGAAGACCCAACACAGCCATAAATTAATTAATTAATTAAAAAAAAAAAAAAAAGAGGCTGGCATACTATGGCCTGCCAGCTAAAAATAAAAAAAAATAATAATAATAATCAGAATATGAGCTCAATCAAAGGGAGGTAATTTCAAACCTAAGCTTTTCTGCAATTTTCTAATGTTGACAGAGAATTACATTACCTGGAAAGTGAGATTTAAGAGTCATAATGGTTATTATTTATCTTTTACTCTCATTTGTTTCTAAATATTTGGAATTTTTTTGTTCGTTCAGAACCAACGCAAGTACAGTAGCACTTGCTTGGGATTTGATAACCCATTTTTCATGCTAGGTTATCATTTATTTCAGCTTCTTTACCCATCTCAGAAAAGTTTCTCAGTGAAGAGATTAGATAAAGTCTCTAGTCTCTCCCCAAATCCCCTTCCCCAGTTGGCACAGTTTCACTTAGGATTATATTAAAAAGGGTATCGTCAGAGAATGGTGCTTTTTATAACCTAAAAATTACTGTAAGAAATGTATGGTTGCTCAATATTCTGCTGATTTAAGAGTACTATTAGCTGTACTGTGTTTAATTGTCCTTCCAATCAAGAAGTCAGTGATAGACTCATAAATGGCTTTGGGGAATAATGTAACTTCCTTTTTTAAAAAAATTAATTAATTTATTTATTTTTGACTGTGTTGGGTCTTCGTTGCTGCGCGTGGGCTTTCTCTAGTTGTGGCGAGCAGGGGCTACTCTTCGTTGCGGTGCATGGGCTTCTCATTGCGGTGGCTTCTCTTGTTGTGGAGCACGGGTTCTAGGTGCACAAGCTTCAGTAGTTGCAGCACATGGGTTAAGTAGTTGTGGCTCGCGGGCTCTGGAGCACAGGCTCAGTAGTTGTGGCTCACGGGCTTAGTTTTTCTGTGGCATATGGGATCTTCCCAGACCAGGGATTGAACCCATGTCCCCAAACTCATTTAATAAAATACTAAATTTGCCATGAGAGTCACTGGTTTTGTTTCCCAAGAAAACAATTATAGAATAATTTATGTGGATTGAGCAGTCTAACACAGCAATCCTTGTAATAGTAACTTGGTTAATATTTTGTAAAACAGGTCCATAATGTCTTCCCAATCCCCAACAGAACTCCTTTTTGATTATTTTATCCTGGTAATTTATCTCAATCAACATGTTTGATATTTGTCTGTTAATGGCTGTCTTATCTAATACTTCCCATTTCAATAGATAGTTTAGGAAAAGGAATCCCTAACTTCCTCCTTGGCATGGGATGAAACAAAAATTTAATTCATTTCCTGCTTCCCTTTTTATTTTTAAGCAGTTCTTAGGAGAAATAAGTAGTTTTAATCTGAAGAAAGTTTCCCAAGTGAGGAATATTTAGAAAATGAGTCTCAGGTTTCCTTAGGTCTTATGAATATGACATGACCTCAGTGCAGGATTGACAGGATGCCCTCAGAGGTCCAAGTTGGGAAAACTGATTTTAAAAGTATTTAGCAGTTTTATGGTAGGAAGGTTTGGACAGAAAAGTTTTAGGTTTTGGAAAATGCACAAAATACCAGTTTTTACTTAGGCTCCTTCCTTCCTTCCTTCCTCCCTCCCTCCCTCCCTCCCTTTCTTTCTTTCTAATAAATTTATTTATTTATTATTTATTTATATTGGAGATTTATTTATTTTGGCTGCACTGGCTCTTCGTTGCAGCACGCAGGCTTCTCTAGTTGCGGTGCACAGGCTCTAGAGTGTGCAGGCTCAGTAGTTGTGGCGTGAGGGCTTAGTTGCGGTATGTGGGATCTTAGTTCCCTGAGCAGGGATTGAACCTGGGCCCCCTGCATTGGGAGTGCGGAGTCTTAACCACTGGACCACCAGGGAAGTCCCTACTTAGGCTCTTTTCTATAAAACATTTGATTGAGGCTTTTTCTTTCTTTTTTTAAAAACAGATGAGCATGGTTGATATTGCCAGGCTCAACAAGAGCAGCTCTTCTGCTGAGGAAAGTGGCCAAGATGTCCTGGAGAACACATTTTCTCAGAAGCATAAAGAACTATCCATTTTATTGTTGGAAATGAAAGAAGCCCAAGAGGAGATTGCATTCCTTAAGTTGCAGCTTCAAGGCAAAAGGGCAGAGGGTGACCCTGAGGTCCTTGACCAAAAAGAAATGAAACAGACAGAGAGTGAAGGAATACCTCCAGTTAAAATGACAGTATTGCTTGAAGATACAGGGCAACATTTTCCCCCCATGCCAAATGAAGAGAGCAGTCTTCCAACAACTGAAAAAGAAGAACAGATGAGCATTAAATACCAACACAGAACATCTGAGCAAATATCTTTAAATGACACTGGCATGGAATTAAAATCAGCAAAGCAGGATGATGATGATAAATCCCCTTCTGTGGTATCAGGTATTTGTCAGTATCACCAGGATGAATTGGAAAAGCTAAAAGGTCAAATTTTGGAGCTTGAGCTAAACCTTCATAAAGCAGAAGAGATCTATGAGAAAAATTTAGATGAGAAAACTAAGGAAATAGGAAACCTAACCCAGCTGATTGAAGAGTTTAAGAAAAATGCTGAAAACACCAATAGTGCATTCACTGCTTTGTCTGAAGAAAGAGACCAGCTTCTTTCTCAGGTGAAGGAACTTAGTGTGGTAACGGAACTGAGGGCTCAGGTACAGCAACTGGAAGTGAACCTTGCAGAAGCAGAAAGGCAAAGAAGACTTGACTATGAAAGCCAGACTGCTCATCACAACTTGCTCACTGAACAGATCCACAGTCTCAGCATAGAAGCCAAATCTAAAGATGTAAAGATTGAAGTTTTACAGAACGAACTGGATGGTGTGCAGGTTCAGTTTTCCGAGCAGAGTACAATGATCAAAAGCCTGCAGAGCCAGCTGCAGAAGAAGGAAAGTGAAGTGCTCGAGGGGGCAGACCGTGAGAGGGATATCTCAAATAAGGTGGAAGAACTTTCACAGGCTCTTTCACAGAAGGAACTTGAAATAGCAAATATGGACCAACTCTTACTAGAGAAAAAGAAAGATGTGGAAATCCTCCAACAAACCATCGAGGAGAAGGATCAGCAAGTGACAGAAATCAGCTTTAGTATGATGGAGAAAATGGTTCAGCTTAATGAAGAGAAGTTTTCTCTTGGGGTTGAAATTAAGACACTTAAAGAACAGCTGAATTTATTATCCAGAGCTGAAGAGGCCAAAAAAGAGCAGGTGGAAGAAGATAAAGAAACAGTTTCTGGCATTAAACAGAATTATGATGAGCTGAACCCAGTAGGGCTAATAAGTAAAGAAGAACTTCAGTATGAATTAGACCTTGTAAAGAAAGAAAGTGAGCAGAGAAAAAGAAAGCTCCAGGCTGCTCTTATTAACAGAAAGGAACTTCTACAGAGAGTCAGTAGATTAGAAGAGGAATTGGCCAAAGTGAAATATGAACCCAGGAAAGACACCCCACACAGTGAGAGTGAGAGGAGGGAAATGGAGGAAGATAAAGAAAGCAAAGAAGACTTAGAAAAATGTGTGACTTCTAAGTGCCAAGAAATAGAAATGGTAATATCTTTAAAACAGGTAATATCCGAGAAGGAAGTGGAACTAGAGCACGTAAGGAAGGATTTGGAAGAAAAGGCAGCAGCTGAAGAACAGTTACAGGCTGTGGTCAAACAGATGAATCAGAATTTGCAAGAGAAGACAAACCAAATAGATCTGCTCCAAGCAGAAATCATTGAAAACCAAACAGTTATCCAAAAGTTAACCACAGGTAACAAGGATGCAGGTGATGGGGACTCAGCAGCACCTGTAAAAGAAGCAGCAGCCATCAGTCCACTTGGTGCAGGTAGTGGAGAACGCTGGAAACCAGAACTGGAAGACAAAATAGTGGACCTTGAAAAAGAAAAGGAGCAACTTCAAAAGAAGCTACAGGAAGTATTAACCTCTCGCAAGGTGATTCTAAAAAAGGCACAGGAGAAAGAAAGACATCTTCGGGAGGAACTCAAGCAACAGAAAGATGACTATAATCGCTTGCAAGAACAGTTTGATGAGCAAAGCAAGGAAAGTGAGAACATTGGGGACCAACTAAGGCAACTACAGATTCAAGTAAAGGAATCTTCGGACAGAAAACTCCCAGGCAGTGGCCAGCGGGAACCAGGTTCTCCCAGTCAAGGTTTAGAAGAACCTTTCTTCAAAGCCACAGAGCAGCAACCTGCTCAACCTGCTTCAGAGTCTGACTTGTGCCCAGACTGGCCTTCTCATCCTGGAGATACAAATGGTCTGCAGGGTAATACTGCTATTGCCCGGATTAAGACACAGCTGAAAGAAATAGAGGCTGAGAAAGAAGAGTTAGAGTTGAAGGTTAGCTCTACAGTAAGTGAGCTGACTAAAAAATCAGAAGAGGCATTTCAGTTACAAGAGCAGATAAATAAACAGAATTTAGAAATCCAAAGTCTGAAGGCAGCATCCCATGAAGCTGAAGCCCACGCAGAAAGCCTGAGGCAACAACTGGAAAGCAGTCAACTAGAAATCACTGGATTAGAACATTTAAGAGAATTACAGCCTGAACTAGGTGAACTGCAAAAACTCATAAGCAAAAAAGAAGAAGAAGTTAGATACCTTTCTGGACAGCTTAGTGCGAAGGAAACAGCCCTTACTAAAGTACAGACAGAGATAACAGAACAAGAGGATTTAGTGAAGGCTCTGCATACACAGCTGGAAATGCAAGCCAAAGCACATGATGAGAAGATAAAGCAGTTACAGGTGGAGCTTTGTGAAATGAAGCAGAAACCAGAAGAGATTGGAGAAGAAAGTAAAGCAAAGCAACAAATACAGAGGAAACTGCAAGCTGCCCTTATTTCCCGAAAAGAAGTACTAAAAGAAAACAAACGTCTCCAAGAAGAGTTGTCTTTGGCCAGAGATACCACTGAACATCTCACCAAGTCTCTGGCAGATGTGGAAAACCAAGTGTCTGCTCAAAATAAAGAGAAAGATATATTCTTAGGAAAGTTAGCTCTTTTTCAGGAAGAAAGAGACAAACTCATTGCAGAAATGGACAGATCTTTAATGGAAAATCAAAGTCTCAATGGTTCTTGTGAAAGTCTGAAATTAGCTCTGGAGGGTCTTACTGAAGACAAGGAAAACTTAGTGAAAGAAATTGAATCTTTGAAATGTTCTAAGATTGCAGAAAGCACTGAGTGGCAAGAGAAACACAAAGAGTTACAAAAGGAATATGAAATTCTTCTGCAGTCCTATGAGAATGTTAGTAATGAGGCAGAAAGGATTCAGCATGTGGTAGAAACTGTGAGGCAAGAGAAGCAAGAACTATTCGGCAAGTTAAGAAGCACAGAAGGAAACAAGAAAGAGACAGAAAAGCAGTTGCAGGAAGCTAAACAGGAAATGGAGGAGATGAAAGAAAAGATGAGAAAGTTTGCTAAATCTAAACAGCAGAAAATCCTAGAGTTGGAAGAAGAGAATGAGAGGCTTAGAGCAGAGGTACACCCTGCAGGAGGTACATCTAAAGATAGTATGGAAGCACTTCTTTCTTCCAATTCTGACATGAAGGAGGAACTAGAAAGGGTCCAAACAGAGTATAAAACCCTTTCTAAGGAGTTTGAGGCTTTAATGATGGAGAAGGACTCTTTAAGTGAAGAGGTTCAGGATTTAAAGCATCAGATAGAAGGTAATGTATCCAAACAAGCTAGCCTGGAGGCCACTGAGAAACATGATAACTGGATGGTTGTCACTGAAGAGGCAACCCAGTCTGCTCCAGGTGAGGCCCATGAGCAAAACTCTCCCAGTGTGAACCCAAGGTCTGAAAATTCAGAATCCATTCATTCAGAGAACAGTGTCAAGCCTGATATAAGTGAGAATGTCAGCTTACATGATGCAATTAATAATTACCTACAGCAGATGGATCAGCTCAAAGAAAGAATCACTGAATTAGAGGAGGACAAGCAGAAAGACAAGGAATTTAGCCAGACTTTAGAAAATGAGAGAGCTGCTTTATTGAGTCAAATATCAGCAAAGGATGGTGAACTAAAAATGCTTCAGGAAGAAGTAACCAAAATAAACTCGATAAATCAGCAGATCCAAGAAGAACTTGCCAGAGTTACCAAGCTAAAGGAGACAGCAGAGGAAGAGAAAGATGATTTGGAAGAGAGGCTTATGAATCAATTAGCAGAACTTAATGGAAGCATTGGGAATTATTATCAGGATGTTACAGACGCCCAAATCAAAAATGAGCTACTAGAATCTGAAATGCAGAACCTTAAAAAGTGTGTGAGTGAATTGGAAGAAGAAAAGCAGCAGTTAGTCAAGGAGAAAACTAAGGTGGAATCAGAAATACGAAAAGAATATATGGAGAAAATACAAGGTGCTCAGAAAGGGCCTGGCAATAAAAGTCATGCAAAGGAACTTCAGGAGCTGTTAAAAGAAAAACAGCAAGAAGTAAAGCAGCTGCAGAAGGATTGCATTAGGTACCAAGAGAAAATCAGTGCTCTGGAGAGAACTGTTAAGGCCTTAGAATTTGTTCAGACTGAGTCCCAAAAAGATTTGGAAATAACCAAAGAAAATCTGGCTCAAGCCAATGAACATCGCAAGAAGGCAGAAACAGAATTAGCTAGCTTCAAAGTACTGCTAGATGATACTCAAAGTGAAGCAGCAAGGGTCCTAACAGACAATTTCAAGTTGAAAAAGGAGCTTCAGTCAAATAAAGAATCAGTTAAAAGCCAAATGAAACAAAAAGATGAAGATCTTGAGCGAAGACTGGAGCAGGTAGAGGAGAAACACCTGAAAGAGAAGAAGAATATGCAAGAGAAACTGGATGCTTTGCATAGAGAAAAAGTCCACTTAGAAGAGACATTTGGAGAGATTCAGGTTACTTTGAACAAGAAAGACAAGGAAGTTAAGCAACTTCAGGAAAACTTGGATAGTACTGTGGCCCAGCTTGCAGCTTTCACTAAGAGCATGTCTTCCCTCCAGGATGATCGGGACAGGGTGATAGATGAAGCCAAGAAATGGGAGAGGAAGTTCAGTGATGCTATTCAAACCAAAGAAGAAGAAATTAGACTTAAAGAAGAGAATTTCAGTGTTCTAAAGGATCAGCTTAGGCAGATGTCCATCCACATGGAGGAACTGAAGATCAACATTTCCAGGTAAATGAATAATGACTTTTTTTGCTCTTCCAAAGGTAATTGAAGGCAAAGGAAGTCTCTATTTAAACTATTTCTATTCTCTTTAATATTATGGGACTAATTTTGGTTTAAATTCTCCCCGAAGATGTATTCCCTCTCACTTCTGTCTCTCTCGCTCTCTTGCAAATGACATGCAAATGACTTTCTGCTACAACTTGTATTAACATGAAAAATTCACGTCTGCTTCTCTACCCATCTTTCTACTGAGAGATCTCTTAGATTTCTTCCTTTCTTCTAATTTCCATTATCGTTGTCTGAATTTTTACCATAGTACATATTATTGTACTCTCAAATTACTGCCTTAGCCTCTGAAACGATCTCCTCTCTTCTCTTCCTCATATTCCACATCAATTCATACTGCATATGCCTGCTAGAGTTACTTTCTTCAAACTCCAATTTTATATCACTTTTCAAGCTCAGGAAATAACAGTGTCCCCCACACTTTGTACTCTCATCTTTAGTAGGATCCTTCTGCCCTGAGACAGGTCTCCTCATTGCCTCTCATACCAAGATTATTCCGTTAAGGGGCCAGACAACAGCTTGTCTAGAGCAAAGAACAAAATTGGGGGCACTCTTTAGAGTGTCCAAGGTCATGTCACTAAATTAGCAACATACTTTGGAGTTTATTTTTATACGAATTCTTAGGTGCAATATACCTTTAATACAGAACATTCAGTAGAGCTAATACCTCTTTATTAAAAAGATGAACACCTTCAATTATGAATATTTATTCACTTGTAGATCTGAGTACATGTTGTAGTATGTGTTCCCTAGGCATCAAGTACTTTTCCCTTGAAATCTGTAATTAATGACCTTCTCTCTTTTTCTAGGCTTGAACATGACAAGCAGATTTGGGAGTCCAAAGCTCAGACAGAGGTCCAGCTTCAGCAGAAGGTCTGTGATACTCTACAGGGAGAAAACAAAGAACTTTTTTCCCAGCTAGAAGAGACTCGACATCTATACCGTAGTTCTCAGGATGAATTAGCTAAGTTGGAATCAGAACTGAAGATTCTCAGAGACCAGTCAACTGATTTAAATAACTCTTTAGAAAAATATAAGGAAAATAAAGAAAATTTGGAAGGCATCATAAAGCAGCAAGAGGCTGATATCCAAAATTGTAAGTTCAGTTATGAACAGCTAGAGACAGATCTTCAGGCCTCCAGACAACTGACCAGTAGGCTGCATGAAGAAATAAACATGAAAGAGCAGAAGATTATAAGCCTGCTTTCTGCCAAGGAACAGGCAGTCCAAGTAGCTGTTGCTGAACTGCATCAGCAGCATGATAAAGAAATTAAAGAATTGGAAAATCTGCTGTCCCAGGAGGAAGAGGAGAATACTGTTTTAGAAGAAGAGAACAAAAAAGCTGTTGACAAAACCAATCAGCTTATGGAAACACTGAAAAACATGAAAAAGGAGAACATGCAACAGAAGGCTCAGTTGAATTCCTTTGTTAAATCCATGTCTTCTCTCCAGGATGACCGAGACCGTATAGTAGGTGACTACCAACAGCTGGAAGAGCGACATCTCTCTGTGATCTTGGAAAAAGACCAACTCATCCAGGATGCTGCTACTGAGAATAATAAGCTGAAGGAAGAAATTCGATGCTTGAGAAGTCATATGGATGATCTCAATTCTGAGAATGCCAAGCTCAATGCAGAACTGATCCAATATAGAGAAGACCTGAACCAAGTGATATCAAGGAAGGACTGTCAGCAAAAGCAGCTCCTTGAAGCTCAACTTCAGCAGACTAAGGAGGTGAAAAGTGAGTATGCTAAATTAGAAGAAAAGCTCAAGGAGTCTGAGGAAGCAAAGGAGGAGCTGCAGAGGTCCTCTCTTGCCCTCCAGGAGGAGAAACGAGGTTTATCTAAAGAGATTGAGAACTTAAAAGTATCTCTATCCCAACTAAAGAAACAATTGACAGCCTTGCAAGAAGAAGGTACTTTAGGAATATTCCAGGCCCAATTAAAAGCAAAAGAAGAAGAGGCACAGAAGTTAAATACTACCCTTTCTTTGTCTCAGAAGAGAATTACAGAACTGGAGGAGGAATTGGTTCGTGTTCAGAAGGAAGCTGCCAAAAAGGTAGGTGAAATTGAAGTTAAACTGAAGAAGGAATTAAAGCATCTTCATCATGATGCAGGGATAATGCGAAATGAAACTGAAACAGCGGAAGAGAGGGTGGCGGAGCTAGCAAGAGATCTGGTAGAGATGGAACAGAAGTTACTCATGGTCACCAAAGAAAATAAAGATCTCACAGCACAAATCCAGTCTTTTGGAAGGTCAATGAGTTCCCTACAAGACAGTAGAGATCATGCCAATGAGGAAGTTGAGGAACTGAAAAAGAAATATGAGGCCAGTCTGAAGGAGTTGGCACAGCTGAGAGAAGAGCAGGGCCTCTTAAGCAAGGAGAGAGATGTTCTTGTTTCTCAAGCTGCATTTCCAATTAACTCCACTGAGGATAACAGCTTGCCCCACCTTGAGAAACTTAACCAACAGCTTCTGTCCAAAGATGACCAACTGCTTCACTTGTCCTCACAACTAGAAGACTCTTACAACCAAGTGCAGTCCTTTTCCAAGGCTATGGCCAGTCTACAGAATGAGAGAGATCGCCTGTTGAGTGAACTGGAGAAATTCCGCAAGTCAGAGGAAGGGAAGCAGAGGTCTGCAGCCCCACCTGCAACCAGCCCAGATGAAGTACAGAGTTTAAAAAAAGCTATGTCATCACTTCAGAATGACCGAGACCGACTAGTGAGTATCTAGGTTTCTCTTTCCAATCTTCTTTTGAGAGTTTTTGAAACTTTCTTTAAATTGATTTTCATTTTTATAGAAAATGATAAAAAAAATTTTATTCATATTATCTGGGCACTCTAGGATGATTCAAACCTCTTAGTCTGGATTTAATACCCAATAGTTTGTTTTTGCCTCTCTTTCCAGCATCCTCTTTTATTGCTTCTCTACTCATCCTCTTCATTTCAGCCAAACTGATTTACTCACCCACAAACTGATCTACTTACCCATGTTACCATCCTCTGAACCAAAATGTCCTCTCCATTTTCCTTTTTTGGGCACATATTTCCTACTCTTTAAAGGTTGCCCCAGAGCTCAAATCCTCCGGCTACATTTCCAGATCACTTGATTGTCTATTACCTTCTGTCTGTACTTCCCTAGTGCTTCTCTTTTCCTTTGTCCCATATTGCCTTGATATAATATGGGTGTGTGTGTGTGTGTGTGTGTGTGTGTGTGTGTGTGTGTTTAATTTCTATACCTTTATTTTTTATTTCCCCAATTAAATTGTAAACTCTTGGTAAATGTGTCATGTCTTATACTTGTTCATATTTCCCATGGTTTTTAGCAGAAGGGTAGTTAATCATATGGTAGATAATCAAAAATTGACGCGTATTCTCTATATGTGTGGTTGTCACTGAAAACACTTTTCTCTATTTTGTGAAATTGTCGTGTAGGGAAATTATAGGAACTTTTGAGACTGAGGCTTTTATATCTGCCGTGAACAAATCATAAAGCCTAGGCAGGGTTAAAAATCACATGAAGGCCTGACAGTCTGACTCAGTGTTATTGCATACAGGCTCTGCTACAGCCGCTGAGGCCCTTCTGCATACTTGCTGAATGTATTGTTAATTGTCCATCAACTCTTCCACATATCTTGTTCTCAGTCTGTCTCATGAGCATTGAAGTTTCTAGTCTCTCAGCCACTGGCTGCATGTACGATAACTTATTTCAATCACTATCAGTTTAAACATTCAGCCTAGGCCAGCAGTTTGTCACCTCTGCCTACACTATGCTTCCTTTCCCTCAGGACCACCCAAGAGATGAGCTAGGTCTGAAAGGAGCTTAGGTGACTTTGGTTTTCTTCTTTATGTAATTAGTCAAAGGGAAGTTTCGCAAATAAAGTCTGAGGGTCTAAGTGGCAAGGAGTTAACCCAGGGTATTCTAGGATTCTACTAGGGCATAACAAACAACTCTGAAAACATTCTGGAGTTTTCATATGTGTTCAAACTTCCTTAGGATTTTCGCATAATCAAATGAAGCACTCCTACCTAAAGGCTGTAGAGCAAATCTCTAGGGGTGCCTTTTTGTTTGTCTATACTTATTTCAGTCTGAAAATGATTTGAGGTAGCATATAAAGATATGAACAGTTTTTCAAGATAATATAAGGTGAGGAACTGGGAAGGAAAAGAAAATTAGGATCTGAGAGAAAAAGATTAAACCAGGAGTAAGTTTAGTTTAGGAGTAAGCTTATCCCAAAGGGGTATCACAATATCCTATTAGAAAGATGGACCACTAATTTTGCTCTGAGGTCTGGCAGCCATCAGAAGTACAGAATTGTAAAACCTTGTGTATGAATTGCAGTGTCCATATTTTAGGGAAAAGGAAGAAAGTAAAACTACTTGGAACAGATAAGAATAGTTATTCTTTAAGTATTGAGGCCTGCAAGAAATTTCTTCTGTGTTTCCATAGGGAGGACACTATGAAGTTATGAAACATTCTTTATTTCTCTACAGTAAATATAATAGTTGTTTTATAGGGTTTTTATTTAGCTGTCCCTTGATGTAAGTGCATATCAAAAGAATTTTGAGTAATTCACTAAAGTTACCTCTGCAAGTGGCTAAAATGCAGTTCCAGACACACAGCTTTCTGATGATCTGCTCTATTCCAAAGGTAACATTTAGAGTATCTGGACTAGAGGAGTGAGTGGATTGCATAAAGAATATATGTTTGCTTTAAAACAAAACAAAAATATGTTTTTATTTTAGTTTTGGGTTAAAAGATAAAGCTATACACACATATTTGATGAGTCACTAAATTCTAGAATGTTTGATAAGAAAAACGAACAGTAGCATTCCCAACCCTGTTTCTCCTTCTTCTGAGGCAGTCTGCTTTCAACCCTTTTAATTTGTTATTTTGGTGTTTCCTGAGTAGCTAAATATCATGTTTATAGTGCATCTTGGCTTTTCATTCTTTGCATTAGCTGTTGACTTTCTTATATGCTAACAGGGTTTAGTTCTCTTTACTCCCTCTGTTTTCACAGTATAGACGTACATTTTCAATATACAACCCCTTCCCCATTGTCCTGATGTAATTTAATTTTAATTTTGATTAAATCAATATTCAATGTTTACATTTTTATGACTACAAATGCTATTAGACCTGAGACATGTGTTACTGTTATTTTCCTCAACACCTTTGTTTTTCCTGGAGTGAATAACTGTGTTTTTGTTGTTGTTGCTTACTTAGTTTTCTTTGTACTTATCAATGTAATTAACGCCAGATTTACTGCCATTTAATCCACATTTTTCAAGATGTTTATTCCTATCTATTTAGTCTTCAGGAAGAAATTCCCTTGGAATCTCTTTTTTGCTCTTAAATGAATCAGTTGCCCTGTACTCCTAGGACACAGTTTTCATCTTAGAATATCCCCCTCCATTTCTCTCCTGTGTTAGAGTTCCTGTTTCTTGTATTTCGTGTTTTCCTCATCTTGGTTTTGTGCCATCATTTTGTTGGAATAAATAATTCAGTAGCTCTCTAAGAAAAGATACAGGGGAGGTAAATTTATTGAAAATGTCTTGTCATCTCTTACACCTGATTGATAGTTTGGCTGAGTATAGAATTCTAGGCTGGAAATAATTTCCCTTCAAAATTGTGAAGACATTGGTCTGTTCCCTTTTAGCTTACATTGTGGTTCAGGAGTCTGAAGATATTCTGATCCTTGATCCTTTGTATATGAGATAGTTCTGTCTCTGTCTCTCTCCCTCTCTCCCTCATCTTATCTCTTTCTCTCTCTCTGGAAATACAGCTGGATCTTGAACAACATGGCTTTAAAATGCATGGGTTCACGTATACGTAGATTTTTTTCAGTAGTAAATACTACAGTACTACAGGATCAGTGGGTGGTTGGCTCTGTGGATGCAGAACAGCGGATATATTCAGTAGAAGAACTGCATATATGAAGGGCCGACAATAGTATACATGGATTTTTGACTTCACAGTGGGTGGGTACCCCCACTCCTTCCTTGTTCAAGGGTCAACTGTAAATAGAATCTTTTAGTCTTGTGTGTTCTGACGTTTCATGATAATGTATTTTGGTGTGGGTCTATTTTTATCATTCTGTCTAGTCCTTTGAGTCTAAGAAGTCATGCTCATCAATTTTGGGCAATTCTTTTGAATTCTGTTTTACCATTTTCCCCCATCCTTTTTCTCTATTGCCTATTTTTCCCTGGAAATCCTGTTGTTTAGGTGTAGGGCCTTCTGGATTGGCTCTATAATTTTCTTACCTTTTTTATTGTTTTTGCTTTACTTGGGGAAGATTTTCTCACCTTCATCATATGAATCCTATATTGAAGTTTTCATTTTTGCTATCATGTTCCTGATTTCTAAAGATTTTTTTTTTTTTTTTTTTTGTCTCATGGATATATATTCTTAATTTATCTCTCCAAGAAGATTAGGGGTAGTTTTGTTCTTTGAAATTTTTTCATAATGAGTTTTTCTTTATAATTTTAAAATTTCTACTATAATGTTTCTAATTTCCAATATTCTCTTAAGTCTTTGAGTACATGACATTCTTTCTTCTGCTGATGTCTTCTGAATTACTTTTCTTCTAGTTTCTTTTTATCCCTGCCTAATGTTAGCTGTTCTTCAGGTGAGTGTTAATCCTTGGTTTATTCTTCATGTTTGTGGGCAGAGTCTAAAATGCTTGTGGGTGGGACTTACCAGCTGTGAGTTTCAGTGCATGGTGATCTTGCTGAGCTTTTTGAGGGTAGTCCCCATGTTGATATTTTTAGTTCCTCTGGGGTTGGTCAGATTTTCTAGAGGAGACTTCTCAATTTCCCTTATGGACGGTAAAGGCCTGTGTGCCAGCACTCTTCAAGCTAAGTAGGGGAAAGGCTTCAAGCATTCAGAAAGCATACATTCACTTGATCACCCTTGTTTTGGAGCAGTACCCTTACCTTCTACTGTACCTAGTATTCCATAGTCCAGAGACACTCTTTTAACTTCTTCTAGAGAATAAAATTCTAGTTGTCTGTCAGAGTAACAAAAAGTGTGGAACTGGGAGGGTATTTAGGGATGTAGTTGTTCTCAAGCAGTTTTCATCGAATCCTCCTTATTTCAGCTATCACCTCCTCCTCCCTACCCCCATCACCATCTTTTCCAGAGGTACTTGGTGCTGTTAATTCCTGAGCCTTTTGAAGAGTCTGCAGAGTAAATTCTGTTGGTTCTTGGCTTTTCCTACTGCCAGCTTAAGACTTGCCTTTCCCAGATCTGTTAAGTCAGTTACCATTTATGCATCTGCTTTTCAGCTTCTAAAATTAATTTTGTTGCTGCTGACTCCTCTCTTGTTCTTGTTCTTGTGTTTTATGCTTATAAAATGATGCCTTTATTGTAGCTTTAGTGATGTTTCCAGAGAGGGTGAAAGTGATGTGTGTTCAAGGCCTCTCTCTTTGCCTAGATGTCCTGACATTATTTCTTACTACCAAGCTTTTAAAGAATATTGGGGATAAAGAGTTAGAAGATATATCTGGAATGTAGATAGGCAGTTTTACTAATTAAAGGCAAGTTCATCATCATCATCACCACCACTAACTTTTATGTGTGGAGTGCATTAATTTTCTCATTGAATTCTCATAATCTTTATGAGGAGTACTATAATTACATTCATTTTATAGGTGAAGGAAATTAAGGCTTAGAAGGTGTGTGGAACATGCATAGAGTCACACACTATGTGGGCAGGATAGCTGACTCCAAATTCTAACTGCTCTTAACACTGGGCCTGGGCATCAATGCCTTCTTTATAATCAACATCAGCTAAGCTAGAACTAAGATTGGTATTCATATAAGAAAGTTTAGAAGCCTAGCCAGGGCACATGGCTAAATAGGAAGCCAATCTATCTTTACACTTCTTGTTCTAGGGAGTTACCACCCACCAAGAAGCTGTAAAGTCCTTTAAGTCTATCCTGTCTCAGAGTTGTAGATCTAGCATCAACTTAGGACTTCAGGGCCAGTGGGCTGGGGTTGAAGTTGCAGTAGTGGTCAGGCCCTACAGCCTTGATGGCCGCTCCATCAGGAGATTCCCACCAGCCTGGCTGCATGTATTTCACCATTTTAGGGATTCATGCTGCCATTATGTCAGTGGACTGTTAGATGCTGGTAGTCAGTTGTGATGTTGACTGACTTAGCAGGGAGGTGCTGCTGACTTACAGCTGAATGAATGAAATGTGATGAATCACCCTTTTACTTTGCTTTTGGTTAAAGCTGAAGGAATTGAAGAATCTGCAGCAGCAATACTTACAGATTAACCAAGAAATCACTGAGTTACGTCCACTGAAGGCTCAACTTCAGGAGTATCAAGATAAGACAAAAACATTTCAGATTATGCAAGAAGAGCTCAGGCAGGAAAACCTCTCCTGGCAGCATGAGCTGCATCAGCTCAGGTATGGTAATCCCTGCTTTTTAACCCTTTTCTTTTAGTTTTTTGTGTTTCTTTAAATGAAATAATTATAGATTTATGGGAAATTGCAAAAATAGTACAAAGAGCTTTCATGTACCCTTCATCCAGTTTCCCATCACTATAGTACAATTTCAAAACCAGGAAATTGATATTGGTACGATTCAGAGATCTTATGCAGATTTCACACCAATTTGACATTCACTCAAGTATGTGTATAGTTCTGTGCAACTTTATCATATGTGTGGACTCATGTAACCACCACTACAACAAGATATACAGCTGCCCCATCATCACAAATATGTCCTTTGTGCTACTAGTTTATAGTCACACTTTTCCCCTCCCTCCCATCCCCATATCCCTAACTTCTGGCAACCACTAATCTGTTCTCCATCTCTATAATTTTATCTCATTCTGAGAATTTTTTAAAGTATGCAACCTTTTGAAATTAGCTTTACTCATGCATAATGCCCTTGACTTCCATTAACATCATTGCGTGTATCGATACTTCATTCTTTTTATTGATGAGTAGTATTTCATGGTATGAATGTACTGCTTTAACCATTCACTCATTGAAGGACATGTGTTGTTTCTAATTTTTAGCTATTATAAATAAAGCTGCTATAAACATTTGTATATTGGTTTTTATGTGGACAATAAGTTTTAATTTCTCTGAGATAATTTCCCAGGAGTGCAAATGCTAGGTCATATAATAAGTGGCGTTTAGTTTTTTAAGAAACTGCAAAACTATGAATGCAAAACCAGAATGACTGTATCATTTTATACTCCTACCAGCAATATATGAGTGATCCAGTTTCAATATCAAATGCTACATCCTTATCAGCATTTGATATTGTAACTAAATTTTAGTTTTTTACAGGTATGTAATGCTGTTCCACTGTGGTTTTAATTTGCATAATGGATACTAATGTTGAACATTTTTTTACATGCTTATCTATAGGTCCTTTTTGATGAAATATTTGATCATGTGTTTTGTCTATTTTCTAAGTGGGTTGTTAATTTTTACTGTTGAGTTTTGAGAGTTCTTTATGTATTCCAGGTACAGGTTTTTTTTTTTTCGTTTGTTTTTTTTCTCTCTCTAGTTGTGGCGTGCAGGCTCCGGGGCATGTGGGCTCTGTAGTTTGCGGCACGCAGGCTCTCTAGTTGAGGCGTGCGAGCTCAGTAGTTGTGGTGCACAGGCTTAGTTGCCCCGTGGCATGTGGGATCTTAGTTCCCTGACCAGGGATCGAACCCGCACTCCTGCATTGGAAGGCGGATTCGTTATCGCTGGACCACCAGAGAAGTCCCCAGATACAGGTTTTTTGGTCATATACGTGGCTTGCAAATATTTTCTTCCAGTCTGCACTTTATTTTTTTCATCCTTCCATTGAGAAGGTCTTTTTAATTTTGATGAAATCAATTTATTGATTATTTTCTCTTTATTCAGATTCAGTAATTTTTATTGTTCTGTCTTCAAGTTCACTGATTTTTTTTCTTTTTCCTTCATCACTTCCAATCTGCTATTGAGTCCATTGAGTTAGCTTTTTATTTTGGCTATTGTATTTTTCCATTCTAAAATTTCCATTCAGGTCTTCTTTATATCTTGCTGAGGCTTTCTCTGTTTTCATTTATTTCCAGTGTGTTAGTAATTGCTTGTTGAAGCATTTCTATGATGGCCACTTTAAAATACTTCTATAATTCTGTATATATAGGCCAACATCTGTGTCATCTCGGGTGTTGTAATCTATTGATTTTCTTTTCTCAATCAAGTTGTGATTTCCCTGGTTTTTAGTATGATGAGTGATTTTCAGTTGTAACCTGGACGTTTTGGAGTCCTGTAAGTTTTAAGACTCAGTCTTACTTAAATCTTTGGTAGGCTTCCACTGACACAATGCCAGCAGGGGAAGGGGAACACTGCCACTTTACTGCTGGAGGAGGGTGAAGTCCAGTGGGCTCCCTACTCAGCCTTCATTGATACCCCTAGTGGGAGGCAGTGCCCTGATACTGTCAGAGGAAGTCCAGGCTCCCCACTTAGTTAGCAGTTAGCAGGGAGCAGTGCCTCCTTACTGTTAGGTGAGAGTAGAAGTCTAAGCTCCACACATGGCTTCCACTGATACCACTCAGGGGTGTGGAGGGCAGCACTTCATTGTCACTGGGCAGTGGTGAAAGTCCAGGCTCCCCACTCAATCTCCACTGACACTGCAGGAGGGTGATTGAGGAGGGGCACCTGTTACCACTGGTTAGTGCCCACAGTCCAAACTTCCCTTCTGGCCTCTTCTGTTACTACCTCTGCAGGAACAGGGGGAAACATTTTAGTCTGTTATGGGTGGAGGTGGATGTCCAGGCTCCACATGTTGTCTCCACTGACACCATAGCGAGGGTGAGAGTGAGGGTGGTCAGAGAGAGGCACCTCTTTACCAGAGTGGTGGACAGTCCAGTGTACACACTTGGCCACTTCTTCTTCTTCTTTTTTTTTTTTTAAATATTTATTTATTTATTTATTTGGCTGCACCGGCTCTTAGTTGCAGCACGAGGGATCTTTATTGCCATGTGTGGAATCTTTAGTTGCGGCATGCAGGATCCTTAGTTGCAGCATGCGGGATCTTTTAGTTGTAGCATGCGAGCTCTTAGTTGCAGCATGTGGGATCTAGTTCCCTGACCAGGGATCGAACCCGGGCCCCCTGCATTGGGAGCGCAGAGTCTTAACCACTGGCACACCAGGGAAGTCCCCACTTGGCCTCTTCTGACACCACCCAGCAGGGAGGGTGAGGTGCACCTAGTTACCTCCAGGCAAGAATGACACTAATCTGTCCACTAGGAGTTTGTTAATGGCGGTAGGGAGATACTGTAGTCTTTCCATGGTGTTCTGCTGCAGTTGGGTGGTTATTGTCATTAATGTTTCTGTCTTGCTAGTCCTCCCCTTCCTGGGCCTTTGGCAAAAGACAGCAAACTTTTCTTGGCACTCATTCGTGTTCCAAGTTGCTGGATCCTCCCTCACCCAGTTTGGGATATGTAGAATTCAAAAAGAAAAACCAGTGTAGTCACCACCATGTCATTCCTTAAGTCCTAGAGTCCTGAGCTTCTCTACCTTCTTCTCCATCTTTTCCAGTCGTCTTATGTTTGGTTTTATATATAATTTCCAAGGTTTTTTATCTATACTTAGTGGGCGGAATAAGGAAAAATGCATCTACTCCATCTTGTCTGGATCTAGAAATCCAAGCCCTTTTCCTTTAAAGATGACTAACAGTGCTATATGTTCTATTAGAGGGAAAAAAATTATGATAGGAACTCAAATTTTGGATGGTTTTTTAATTCATTGTTTCAGATTTGATCTGAAAAGTAAAGGTAACGAATAAGTGCTTAACAGTATATAAAAACAGGTCCTGTTGTTGCAGCCTCATTGTTGGGACTTTATTACTGTTTAGTGTAAGATGGTGGTACATGCCACCTTAGTAAAATCAAACCCAAAGCTTTCAGAGTTTGATACTAAAAGGGGAATCTCCATGTTGGAGAGTGCTGCTGATCAAGCAGCACCTGCTTTGTCTCACCTGCTGCTACAGGACAAACATAGGCAAGTGAATACAGAGAATATGAGGTGGAATCTAGAGTCCCATCCAGGTTACATTATCTACCATGATGACAGATATCAATATAGTAAAATAATTATTGTAACATCCCTAAGAGAGCTCTTAATGTGTAGATAGAAGAGATTTGTTCCTTCACAGATCCTAGATGCCATGCACTTTCCTAACGTGATATTTCAAAATAAACCTTAAGCAAGGTTTATAGAGCAAAATGCTTTTTAGAATTTGGTCATTTAAATTTTATGGAGTGAAATTACATCCAAAAGATTTTCATATTCAACATCTTTACAGACTTTCTTATAAGTGAAAATATATTAAACTTATTCCATGGAGTTGGCAACTTCCCCAGATAATCCAAGAACACATTTTTTAAATCAAAGGATGATTGCAGAGAAGGTAAAAAAACTGAATTTTTGCTCTCTGGGAATACAAATTGCTTCTGTTTCTTCTTTCTGGAATTGAACCCTAGAAGAAAGATGCTCCATTTCGACCTCATCCTTTTTTCCACCAGGGAATAGCTGCCCTAGCTTATTCTGCTAGAATTTCAATTCACCATCAAGAGATCATCTTCCCTCAGATGCACATTAATGTTGACCACTGAATTTAGGGCCCCCCAAAGGTGATTGGGAGCACATGGGAACATCACCTTGACGTCTCCCATATTATCTCCAGAACTAAAAAAATATTGGAACTAAAAAAAATATTGTGTCCAGTTTCTAGTGTAAACGGAAGAAGGGCTGCAAGGCTCTAAAGGGTTATTTTCTGCAGCCACTTGTTCCTCTTTAAACTTCCTCACAGGGCATTCTGAAAGGATACTTTCCTTATAAAGTTGACCCTTAAGGGAAGAGAAAAAGAGGGAGAAAAAAAAATGATTTCTGGTCTATTGATTTTTTTCTTCCCTCATTTTCTCCCTTTCCACCTTTCTCTTAGCCTTTCTCTCTTTACCTTCCACATTTGAGCAGTTTTGAAGAAAAGAAAAATTGTATATCGAGTGGATGTGAGTAAATTATGAGAAGGAAAGGAAGACATTTTACTTCACTTTTAGAAGAAGAAAATGAGGACACAGATTTGATTCACTGACTCTAGGACCAGTTTCTTTAGCCGAATATCTTTAAGACTCCCTGTGTTTTGCTCTTGAAATACTTGGGAGAAATGAGGTTTTCAAACATGAAAAAGCTGGAACATCTCATTCAGGCTTCTATGGCACTGGGTTTGGCTTATGAGAAGAGCCTGGACTTATACAATAACATTTCTCTTCCACTTGTAGCTACTGATTTGCTTATTCTGCTCTGGTTCCTGTGCTCTCTTACTTAAGGGGTAAGTGAGGTATAGCCCATTTATGGCTGTGTTCTCTTAAGTAATCAGGTTTGTTCCTTAGTGCCTCTTCTCCACTGCGGGTCTCTCCACACCATAACTACTTGTCCATCTTTCTAAACAAAATGGTGGCTTAAAGCTTTATGGAAGAATTGTGATCTTTCTTGTGCATTCTCAGTCTTACACTCCTTCTTTCTTATTCTCTCTCATTTTTCACAGACAAATATCGGAGAAAGTGTTTTAGAAAATTTCTGTGCCTTTTCCATATAGTGGCCTTGTAATAAAAATTTATTTTAGTTTCTAAGTTTTAGCTCTGCCTTTTAAAAAAAATCTGACTGTAATCCAAGTCACCTCTTGACATAGCAGGATTATTTCATAATTGGTGTATGTCCTTCAGAAAAGAAAGGACCATTTTACCTTACTTCTAGAGAGAAACAAAAAAGTCAGATGCAATTCAAATAAAACCTTATATTATTAGGAAAAATTAGAGACATGGGTACTATTCAAAGTAAAGAGATGCTGCAGAAATTTGATTACAATCCTAATGGTTTTCTTCAATCATAGTGTAGAAAGAAGTAGAACTAAAGAATATGGCAGAGAGGCAGTTTTTGATAGAACTACAGAAAATTAGCTGGGGTCAAATAGAAGCTTCCCTCTTGGTCAAATTCAGGGGATAAATAAATATCAGCAGTTTATATCTGTTGAGTGATTGTGATATGCCAGGCTCTGTGTTTGGTGCATGACATAAAGTATCTCATTTAATCCTCACAATAATCCTAAGGAATAGATCATTTATTTCCATTTTACATGAGGCTCAGAGAGATTAAGTTACTTTTACTCAGAGTCTCATGCCTAGTGTATGATAGAGCCAGCATTTGAACCTAGATCCTTCAGACTCTACAGTTGCATTCTCATAACCCTGATAGTATACTGCATCATGGCATCGCCTTTCTGAAGAATTACAGTGGTTTCCCATTGCTTAGAGTAAGTTTTACTTAGCATGGTGTTCAATGCCCCACAGGGTCTGACTTCTTTCCTCTCCACCCTCATTTCCTGCCCTATCCACTCTACACACTACTACAACAATTCCAAAACTCACTATATATATTCATTCTTGTGCCTTTTTTTCTGTTTGCTCCCTGAACCTGGAATGCTTTTCCCATTATGGAAACCTGCCTGACTCATTGTTCAGGATTCAGACCAAATGCCTGCTTTTCTTCCCCAATCCTGCCAGTTGCAGTTCTTTTTTAAGTTCTGCTCCATCTTCTTGCTGCACATTTCTGTTTATAACATAAATTTCTCTCTGGTTATGTATTTTCTTTACTACACCTCTACAGCCCATAATACTGTTTTAAATATGCAATTATTCATCTTTGTCTCACAAGTATATTTTTGCCTGTGACTATTGCATGTTTTTTCTAGAATGGAGAAGAGTTCCTGGGAAATTCATGAGAGGAGGATGAAGGAGCAGTACCTTATGGCTATTGCAGATAAAGAGCAGCAGCTCAGCCATATGCAGAATCTTATGAGGGAATTGAGATCTTCTTCCTCCCCGACTGAGACCCACAAAGTGCAGTATCAAAGACAGGTGAGTGATTTCAGCGCTGATTGCTACTCAGAGGTAACCACTACCCAGGAAACATCAGCTTCCCGCAAGCTAAGTGCCCATCTGCCACTATTAGGCAAACCATCTGATGACTTCCTATGAGGTGGGCAGGGTTTCTGGAAGGAAGGATTTAAGCATGAACAATGTTAAGAGAGAATTTCATCAGTGTTTGTATCCTGGCAGGCATCCCCAGAGACACCAGCTTCCCTAGATGGATCACAAAACCTAGTTTATGAGACAGAACATCTTAGGACTCAGCTCAATGACAGCTTAAAGGAAATTCACCAAAAGGAGTTAAGAATTCAGCAACTGAACAGCAAGGTAGGTGTTTCCTGCTAGGCTGGAGTTCAATTTCTTGTTTCCATGACTAGAATCAAGAAGGTAAGTAGAATCTGGTTAAGCCTGGCTCTAGCTATATTAGGGGACAGAAGTTTTACCTTTCTCAGAGCCTGGGTTGCTTACCCCAAAGCACTGCACACAGGGCCATTTCCTTTTCCTCACCCTTGGAGAGTCCTTGGGAGTGATTTGGAGAAACCCATTCAGTAAGAATAAAAAAACCAACTCCTTTAGGGAGACTTCCTCCCCAACATCATCTCCCCATCTGTATCACGTGTTAGTAATATTGAGTTAACTCCCCACAAATCCTCCAGCAAGTTTCTCTGTATTTCCCAATAGTGTGTAACAGGGAAGAGTCTCAGGAAAGAGGATTTTCATGTGTGATTAGATAACAGGGACAGAGGTGAGAGATCTGCTCTTCATTTCACTCCATTTGTAAGCTTCCTCATTGTGTATTTAATGTTCTGGAATTAAAGAAGCCAGCTTGCTTTTTCCCAAACGCCAGCCTTGCCACTCTAGACACTCTAGGGAAGCATGATGAAGTAGGGGACCTCTTTCTATAGGGAAGAGCTGCTTTGCCATATGGTTCCTAGAGCAAAAGTCAAGGCAAGGTAAAAAAAGATTATTCTTGGTGACTTCACATCTCTGTCTTCTCCCCTCATCCATTCTCTGGCTTCTCTTCTTCCTTCATCTGCTTCCCCTCCACCACCCTCTTATGAATTATTATACTCCGGTTGCTCTCTGACTAGTCAAAGTATTCTCTAGTGGCACCTCCTCTAGTTCTGCCTTCTTCAGAGGAAACCAGCTAGGTAGTGTATGTTAGCACTGGAAGGGATTTAAGTAATCATTGAGACTCTGGAATCCAAAAATTAGCTTTGAGGAGGGCTATAAATGTCCAAAAAATATATGCAAAATGGGGTGTATATGTGTGTGTGTGTGTGTGTGTGTAAATTTCTCATCACAAGAACTCAGGCATTCACCAAGGGATCTGTGATCCAAAAATGGTAAAGATCAGTAGGCTGTATCACAGATGAGGAAACTAAGGCCCAGAGGTATTAAGTAATTTGCCTGAGGTGTTAGGAGGAGGTCAGTCTGAGGTAAATATGATAATGTACATGGTAAAGCACAGTGCCTGGTTTATGTAGAAGGTACTTATTAAATGTTGTTAAATTCAACTAATTGACATTGAAGTATCAGAGACTGATAACACTATTAATTTTGGCAGAGAAATTTGCATTTTTTTAAGTAGGTTTGCTGATCAAAATGAATTGGTAAAATTGCAGACCCTTTTTGGGGAGGTTGTCTGGGAGTTTTTAGGGGGGCAGTGGAGAGACTCCAGAGCAGATCCTACCCAGTTCCTCTTCTAGCCTAGTCAGTTGTTTCCAGAAAGTTCTGCCCTTCATTGCTCTGTAACACCTCCTCTTTCTAGAAACTATTCAATAGACCCCATCTCAACCTTTGTTATATTTGCCCTCCTGAACATTAGACTGTGAATCACTCTGGGCATTTGTCTTTTCCGGACAGTACTTTAAACTGCAATTCAGGGCTATTAGTAGATGATGAGGTCATTTTAGTGGACAGCAACTGAAACATTTTTCATGTAAATGTTTTACTGAAGTAAAACACCGAAAAGCACACAAATCACAAGTACATCATGGTATATTTTCAGAAAGTGAAGACACCTGTATAAGCAGCACCCAGATCAAAAATCAGAACATACCAGAACCCCAGGAGTCCCTTGTGTCTTCTATTCACTACCACCACCTTAGAACTACGTATAAATGGATCATATCTTCTCTTTTGTTTGCTTCATTTATTTTGTGAGATTCATCCATGTTGTTATGTATACTGTGATTTTTCTGTTCTCATGCTGTGTAGTATTTATTACATTGTAGGCATATAACAATTTCTCTATTCTGCTGTTAAAGAACTTTTGGGGTTTTCCAGTTTAGAGCTATTACAAATAGTGCATATAGTTTTTTTTATAAAACAAGTAAAAGAGATTGAAAATATGTATTATGTAATATATAATAAAGAATATAATTTGTTTTGAGAAACTTTAGTTTCAGTTACTTATATTTATATACTGCGTTCTGGGTCATTATCAAAGTTATGTTTTCTTTAACAGCTTTATTGAGATATACTTCACATACCACTTAAAGTATGAGAAACACTGCTTTAGATCACTGTCATTCTGGGTGAGAAAGAGTTCTTCCTTTAGAAATCAGCTGTAAGGAGGCATCTCCGTCCCTAGGGTTGGTCATTTACTTATTCATCATTCATCAAAAACAAATAACTATTATCTGCCTTCTGTGAGCCTGGCCATACATTAGGTATTGAGGATACACAGTGACCCCCTCATGGAGCTAATTGTTTGGTGATATTAAAGCCTCACTCTAAATGGGTCCCAGCTAGCTAGGAGGACTGCTTCTTAGGTCCTAGCATGGGATGGTAGTAGATGGGCTGTCAGCATAGAATGTCTCCTCTCCAAGCCACTGCCCTAATTCTTTCCATGGATGCTCAGATTTTATATGTATCTCTGCCAGCATGGTTGGATATTTGTATGTAATGCAAACTTAAAACTTAAAAACATGAGGGGAATGATTATTGGTATCATGTAGTCTCTATTTTTCCCTCCTATTCTGTTTTTCCAATTATAGATATGATGAAATACAGTAGCTTATGAGTTAGAGCAGAGGTCAGCAAACTTTTTCTTAAAGACTCAATAAATATTTTGGGTTTGTAGGCCATACCATTTCTGTTACAACTACTCAGCTCTGCAGTTGTAGCACAGAAGCAACCACAGATAACACATAAACAAATGGGGTGGTTATGTTCCAATAAAACCTCATTTACAAAGAAAAGGCAGAGACTTCCCTGGTGGTGCAGTGGTTAAGAATCCGCCTGCCAGTGCAGGGGACACGGGTTAGATCCCTGGTCTGGGAAGATCCCACATGCCGCAGCGCAACTAAGCCCGTGCGCCACAACTACTGAGCCTGCACTCTAGAGCCTGCAAGCCACAACTACTGAGCCCGCATGCCACGACTACTGAAGCCCGCATGCCCTAGAGCCCTCGCGCCGCAACTACTAAGCCCACGCTCCACAACTATGGAAGCCCGTGCACCTAGAGCCCGTGCTTCTCAACAAGAGAAGCCACCACAATGAGAAGCCTGTGCAGTGCAACGAAGAGTAGCTCCTACTCGCCACAACTAGTGAAAGCCCATGCGCAGCAATGAAGACCCAACACAGCCAAAAAAAAAAAAAAAAAAAGGCAGTAGGCCCTGGCTCATAGTTTGCCAACCCCTAAACTACAGGGATCTATGTCTATCTTAGAACAGTGCAGACATTACAAAAGGTGGTTTGTATGAGGGTGGCTTAAAAGCAGTTAGACTTCTTCAGTTATGGGAATTTTTGCTTCCAGTGAGTTTTACTGGTCTCCCCTTTCTCCTCTAGATCTTCCAAGAAAAATGTGTTGGATTTTTTCAACACTGAGTGATTTTGGGGGGGTTTTTTTCATTTATTTGTTTGGTTTTTCTTGGTGTGGTTTGGGCTGCTTACTGTGGCCAGGAAAGTTGACTTTCTTCTATATTAGGAGAGGACCATATTACTCCCTGTCTCAGAACCCAGTAGTTGTCATTGTACCCAGCTACCTTTGTTTTCCAATTAGTATTGCTTCTTAAACATTTATATTCTTTCCTTTACTAACCATTCCCAGCCCTGAAAAAACCTACAACCTACTTAAGTTCCCTTGCTGAATTCTCAGATGGGACACCATCAGAAAGCAGATAGAGCTCTAGACTTGGATTCAAGAACCATACTTGAGTCCTGGCCTGCCATCTTTTAGCCACATAACATTGGACAAGTCACCACTCATCTCTTTTTTGTCATTTGTAAGTGAAGATAGTAGTTCTTCCTCTAACTCTCTCAAATAAGATAATACTTTTGAAAGTGCTTTGTAAACTGAAAATTGCTCTTTAGAGGTAAGGTTATTTGTTGTGTTTTTCATTCTGGCTATGCAAATATTTTTGTTATACCACATGGATTTCTTGTTCTAATTTTCCATATGCATTAAATGTCCTTCCCAGTCAGAGTATCTCTAAAAAACTGTTTATCCTTTCTCCTGTAAATGTTGATTCAACTTTTTTACACAAACATTAACCCAGAATACTTAACAAAAAAGAATACTTGAGAAAAGATTGAATGTGCAGCCAGGTACACCAATTTCCTTTCACATAATGTACATTATCCAACAAAAGTACTTCAGAGAGACATCTCTGTGGTTGTTAATGTATCTGGATGTTAATCATAACTAAAACTTAAAATTTGACAGCCTGCAAGTGAGGAATTAGAATTATAGTTCCAGGGGAACCGAATTCAAGTCATTGGGTAGAAGCTACAATGGGTAAATTTTTTATTCAATATGAAAAAGAAAAATATCTGTTTTTGACATGGTAAAAAATGGCTTGGGCTGCTGGACACATTCAAGGGAAGACTGAATTACTACCTGTTACTCTTGCAGTAGAGGAAGCCCTGCCTTGAGTAACTGAAATGCTTCCCCCTGAGTTGATGCTCCCAATATAGTTTCTTACATACATAGGCATAGTAGGATTTATTCTGTTTCTCCCTCTTACCACCTGTTATCATTTTTACTTTCTCGGTAGTTTGTAACTCTCTACAGCATTGAAGAATCTGCCCAGGAATATTACTGTATGAATTTTTAGGTGATAGCTCTGTCTCCAGCCATATTGAGCTCTGAGGATTATAGTCATTTATTAGTAATCTCAACTTGGACCGAAGCTATTGCCTTTCTCCTTTTACAGGCCTCGGTTAGCCTATCCTGTGAGATTGCTTTTGGGTTTCTGCCTCCTAGTTTTTCAGTTAATGTACTAGGCACCATAAATAAAGTTTTTTACCACTCTTCCAGAATTGTCTTCCTTTCTCAGTTGAAAAATTCTGAGTTTTCTCACGTTGGAGGAACACAGTGCTATTTTTGCTATTATTGAAAGAAAGGTCTTGCATAAAAAAATTAGATCCTTAAGACTCAGGACAGCTTGCCTACACACTGCTCGTAGTGAAACTAGTGAAACAGTCCTATGGGCTGGTGCTCATCCTCTCTCCTATTTCAGTTCTCTCAACTGCTGGAAGAGAAAAATACTCTTTCCATTCAGCTCTGTGACACCAGTCAGAGTCTCCGTGAGAACCAGCAGCACTACAGCGACCTTTTCAATCACTGCGCAGTTCTGGAGAAGCAGGTTCAAGAGCTGCAAGTGGTGAGTAAGAAGGTGAGAGGCCGGGAAAAGTGTTGGGAAATTGAGTGCAGATGATAAAGTGTAAAGCGCAGCATCGAAGAGGTGGATGTCTTCAGGCTGAGGATTCATTAGGTGTGATGGAGACAGTGAGAGGAGAGGAGAGGAGAGGAGGAATAAGGTCCAGGAAGAACTAAAGAGTGAACGGATTAGGGGCTTCCCTGGTGGCGCAGTGGTTAAGAATGTGCCTGCCAAAGCAGAGGACCCGGGTTCGAGCCCTGGTCCGGGAAGATCCCACATGCCGCGGAGCACCTAAGCCCGTGCACCACAACTACTGAGCCTGCGCTCTAGAGCCCGCAAGCCCCAACCACTGAAGCCTGCACGCCTAGACCCCGTTCTCCGCAACAAGGGAAGCCACCACAATGAGAAGCCCGTGCACCGCAACGAAGAGTAGCCCCTGCTCGCCACAACTGGAGAAAGCCCGCGTGCAGCAACAAAGACCCAACTCAGCCAAAAATAAATAAATTAATTAATAAATTAATTAATTAATTAATTTTTAAAAACAGTGAATGGATTAGAAGGAAAAAGATGAGAGAGGTGGTGGGAGAGAAATCAAAAAGTGAGTGGGAAACAGTGATGACTGAGGCTTTTGGAAGGCTTTTTGCGTTAAGTAATAAGAAAGCTGTAGGAAGATTTGGACCTGAGAAACAAAATAGGCAGAGCTGTTGACAGCAGTGGAGAGGAGAGGTTGTTGAAGTTGGAGGAGACTGAGAGTTAGGGTGGAGGTGAATAGGACATGGAAGGAAGAGGAGGGGTTGGGGAGGAGTTGTTGAATAAGGGAAGGAGCAGAGTAGCTTCTGGAATGTACATGAACCTCCACTAGAAGAAAGCAGATTTCAGTGATAAGCCTTTAAACTTTTAAGAGGAGAGATTCAAGAATGAGAATCTGAAGGAAAATCTAATAAAGAGTTTTATGTAGGAGATTAATCTATTAGAACAAAAAATTCTCACTCTAAATCTGTACTTGAAGAGAGTGATAACGGAGGTATTCCTCTCCACATTTCTCTTTCTCTCCAATGCCTAAGTGAGTTCTCAGTTTGCCTAAGCACAGTTTCTAAACTGCTTTCATCACTGAATTACTAAACTTATTCTTCTTCTAGGGACCACTGAATATAGATGTTGCTCCAGGAGCTCCCCAGGAAAAGAATGGAGCTCACAGGAAGGGTGATCCTGAAGAACTGAGGGAGCCACAGCTAAGGTTGGGGAGGAGTTCTCAACCCCGGAGCGTGTGCTATGTTTGCAGAAATTGGGCGGTCATCGAGTTAGAACAGGAGTCCGTTGTATGGATTTACTATGCCTTCTTATCTTACTGGCCTCACAGAATTAATGTGAGGATTAAAAAGTGACAATTCTAATAACAAATTGTGTGTGAATAGTTCATACAGCAACGCCCCCTGCCAAACACACACCTTACTAACGTTATGGTGTTCAAATGAAAGCTATTCAGTCAGTCCCTAAAATCTCTTAAAGCATTTCCTACAGCTTTAAGAGATTTTCCTACATCTCTTGACAGGTATGCTTTTAAAATATTCTTTGTGTTTGTACAGTCTTCTGTAAATTTTCATGCTTTGTAACCTTATGAAGACTTCGGATCCCTTGTATCAGCAACTGTGTCCTGCATCTAGTGATGCTGTTGTTCTCCTTTTGTCCCGAAGCTTTTCTGAAGCCCAGCAGCAGCTGTGCAACACTAAACAGGAGGTGAATGAATTGAGGAAGCTGCTGGAAGAAGAACGAGACCAAAAAGTGGCTGCTGAGGCTGCCCTCTCCATGGCCGAGGAGCAGATCAGGCGGTAAAGGGCCGAGGGACACAGCCTCTGTTCACTTCTGACCCTTTCTGATCATACTCATGTGCATTTCAGTGGCCAGACTTGGGACTAATTAGGATCTAGTTCTCATCCTGAGATGGGTGCTGTAGTGAGGGTAGGATCAAGACAAGCCACGTTAATCCAAGCTCAGCCCCTCCACAATTCCCTCTTTGGCCCTGATGCAGAATGGAAATTGAGGCAGCTAATCAAGCGCTGCCTCCCAGGCCTGGCGCTGCCGTTGTCATGTTAGCACCTCACACGCAATCTGCAGTGCTTGTGGAACTCAGCGGACTTGCCATTTAAAAGCAGCTCACCAATACTTATAAACATCTCCTCCTTCCTCAGCCTAGCCTACAGAAGGTGACAGACGGACCTACGTGGTACCAGACCATTCTGTCCGCATCAAGGCTGCCCCTGAAAAGCTTATCTTATGGAGGAACAGACACAGAAGGGTTCCTGTGCAGCCAGCCTGGCTCTCATGAGGAGAACAGGCAGGATGGAGCTAGGCTGGGCATGTTCAGTTTCTCTTTCCAGGCTCACAAATCAGATTGAAGTGTTCCTTCTCTCCTGGAGAAAAGTGTGGGCCCTGCCAAGAGAGTCCAGGAGTTTTAGGCTAATGGACATCCCTTCACATGGAGGGAACATCAGGAGTAGAGTTCCATCCTCCCCACCACGATTAAAAAGTGCATCCCTCTAGGCAAATGCTTGATCAAGTGTGTGCTGTGTTTACTCACAGCCCCTTGATACATTTCTCATTTTTGTGAGAAACCATTGAGTGGATAAAGGCAGCTTCTTCATTAAATGGAGAAGTTCCAGTATTAAATAAATAAGCAAATCAGCAAAAAATGAAGCAGAAAGCAGTAGAGGCTGCCAGTTCAGTTTAATTGTAAGAACCCCACAAAAATCTTTCTTGGATGCTTTTGCCTATTAGCTTTTAATAAATGGAAAAAGAATTAATGAGCTTCTCTGAGTCAGGTGTGGTATAGCAGAGGTTTAGAGACACACCTGGGCTTTGAATTCTAGCTCTACATCTCACTGGCTGTGCCACCGTGGAAAAGTACTTTTACCTCTTTAAGCCTTACTTTGAAGATAATAGCACCAACCTCAAACCTGAGGATTAGATGTATGTAAAGCACGTGATCCAGCATCTGATCCACAGTGGGCAGTCAATTCCTGGTAATTATTACCATCTCTACTGCTGCTGAAAGAAATCTGTCTGCCCTTACACTCCTTGCATGGGGGTGGGGCCGTGGGAGCAGCCCTTGCTGCAAGTCCCTTACCCTGCATCACATGACAAGAAGGCCATCAGCCTCTCATGCCGTGGACCAATGCCTCTTTTTCTTCTCAACACAGGTTGGAGCATGGTGAATGGGACTCTGCCCGGTCTCCTATCATCGGCTCCTGTGGCTCCCAGGAGCAGGCACTGTTAATAGATCTCACAAGCAACAGTTGTCGAAGGGTAAGAAGGGGGAAGGATAAAGAGAGGGTACTGTGCTCTCAGACAGGGCTGGCTGTGTTGAGGGCAAGGGGTCAAGGAGAAGGAATGTGGGCCTGAGACTGGAAGGGTATGGAAGGTTGGAAGAAACTAGTGGAATCTGCCAAGTTGTTGGCCCCAAGGGGCTTTCTCTCAGGTTACCTCTTTTCTACAGTGGTTGGAGAAGGGAAAGGGACAGATCTCTTTAGGGCAAAACTCTCTGACTTTCAAATTTTCCTTTCAGACCCGGAGTGGTGCTGGCTGGAAGCGGGTCCTGCGTTCGCTATGTCATTCCCGGACACGGGTGCCACTGCTGGCAGCCATCTACTTTCTGATGGTTCATGTCCTACTCGTTCTATGTTTCACAGGCCATCTGTAACCCTAGTTCTCACCTTTTGGATCACTCCCCTCAGAACTTGGAATTCCCTCACCTCTAGCATCAAAACCATCAATTCCAGTGGAACAATCTTCCCACTTACAGGTCCTCTCTCCAACTCTCCACAGAAAGTGCCTGCAAAAACAGAGGTGGATATGAGCACAGGTTAGAGCTGCAGGGACCAGTGAGTCTGCTTTCTTCTACTCTCCAGGGCCTGACACTTCTGCATAATCTGAGGAGGCCCCACAGTTGGTTATTGAGCCCAATATTTGTTCAGATTTTTCAGGGCCCTGATCTTTTATGGTCCTATGAAAGATGCTGAGGAATGTCTCTCAGCCAGGAGGATGGTTCCAATAAACCTAATAATCAGAAGTCCGATATCATTTTGATTGACACTTTCTTTGTCTCATGTACCTTATATTTTCTCCTGCTTCAGAGGGAAGGTGAACCTGCCATAAACAATGGCAGGGGGAGTGTTCTGGGGAACATTATCTCATAGGATATCTAATTAGGTCTCTGGCAAAATGGAGCCAGAATAGAAGAACTCCCCAGGGCTTTTAGCTGTTGGATCACAGGGGAGGACGGCGTCTCTTCCCCTGGCTGTTCAGACACGATTGGAGTGAGAGTCATGGTCCTGGACTATAGGGCAAGGATCCCACTGCTTATCCCTTGATCACATGTGTACTAAGGTATTCAGTGGCCCGTGCCTTTCCTTTCGCTGAAAGGCACGAGGAACTGGCTGTGGACAGTGGGATTCAATTCTTGTCATTCGTGTGTTATCTGAATAAGCCTCGAATGTGGGCCCTAAGACAGTACACTAGGAACCAGTCCTAGGTGAGGCACTGACTGCCAGCCAGGGAGGTCTGACTGGTGTGACAACCACTCCTAGCCGCTTGAAGTACGAAGCTGCTTTGCTGTTGGTGACAGTTATTCCGGTTTCTCATTGCGTCGTCATCTGCCCTCTGCGGTAACAGAGAGCTGAGGAAAATGGAAGGAGATTATAGAGAAGACAAAATATTTAAATCCAAGCCTGAGAATGACAGCTGGGTTTTGAATTCCATTTGTGCCTATTCCCCAGCTCTCCTTTCTCCAACCCTTACCCGTTGGTTATTTTCTCATTTTGCACATGTTCCCTGCCTGGTCTCACCACCCAGAGAGGAGAGAGAAAACTGGTGGACGGACTGATCCGCTCTAATCCTTTGTTCTGTGGTGACCAAATCATGGTCACAGCAACCCAGGAACTTTCCTGAACAACTGTAAAATAATAAAATTATTTTCAGAATGAAATACTGTGGTGGCGTGTGAATGCATGTATACACAGTTGCTTACATATATGTGTTTGCATGCTGAGGAGAGGAAGGTACATAGAGGAAGTAGGGATGGAGTAGCCAGGAATTTACCATAGGAATAGAAAGCTCTGCATATCCAGGCTTCATTCTCACTGGCCAGCATCTGGCTGCTTGCGTCCTTCTAGCCTTAGCTGCTAGACCCCAGGGTGGTGAAGCGGAGCAAGGAAATTCCATCCTAATACTGAACCTAACAAGCTGGGCCTTAGGGCATGAGATTCATGCAGGTTTTTGCCTGGGCCTGGGAGAACTGTCTGGTGCATATTGAAAACATTTTGTCCCTAGGGATCCCTCTGGGTAGGAGTGGGGGAAGGGAAGTCTCATAGGGGGAAAGCAGGATGGGCATTATGATGTGTTTATATCAAGTCACTGCTTGAGAAATGCTAGCTCACTTTCTCAAGGTACAATAAGTAAATTGAACCACGTCTATCTGGCTTTAAGGCCCATGCTTGCTATGTCTCACTGCCTCTCATCAAGAGTGAACTTGGGGGACTTCCCTGGCGGTCCAGTGGTTGAGACTTGTGCTCCCAATGCAGGGGGCACGGGTTTGATCCCTGGTCAGGGAACTAAGACCCCGCATGCCACACGGTGCAGCCAAAAAATAAAAAACAAAAGAAAAGAGTCAACTTGGGACAGTTGCTAAGGAGAGATGGACTTGATTGTTTTTTAATTTTATTTTATTGAAGTGTAGTTGAGTTACAATGTTGTGTTAGTTTCTACTGTACAGCTAAGTGATTCAGTTATACATATTTTTCATATTCTTTTCCATTGTGGTTTATTACGGGATATTGAATATAGTTCTCTGCTATACAGTAGGAACTTTTTGTTTATCCATTCTTTATATAATAGTTTGCATCTACTAATCCCAAACTCCCATCCCTCTCCCCCCCACCCCCTTGGCAGCCACAAGTCTGTCCTTTATGTCTGTGAGTCTGTCTCTGTTTCGTAGATAAGTTCATTTGTGTCATATTTTAGAGTCCACATATAAGTGATATCATATGGTATTTGGCTTTCTCTTTCTCACTTACTTCACTTAGTATGATCATCTCTAGGTCCATCCATGTTGCTGCAAGTGGCATTACTTCATTCTTTTTTATGGCTGAGTAGTATTCCATTGTATATATGTACCACATCTTGTTATCCAAGATGGGCTTTCTCGTCATCTATGATTAAATTCTATGATTTCTCTAAACAGCTGTATCTGGATGGTGTATCACAATATCTGATCTGATCATTTCTATTTTTGACCCAAAATTAGGACTCAAAATGTTCTAAAAGATTTTTTTTTCCTTCTACAAATTTACTCTTCCTTAAAATAATTTTGGTGCTGCCATAATAAATAGGTTATGAAGTAGGAGAAATAATCAGTTGATCTCCATGCTAAGCATAGAATCCTTAGATTTGGAAGTGACTAAAGTCTTATGTTCCTAACGCAGAAATCCCCTCCTCTGTATCTTGGACAAATTTCATCCATTATCTCTTTGAATCCATTGGGGAGCGCACAACTGAGCAAATCAGGTCAGAACTCCATGTCCATCAAGATTAGGAGAGGCTTGGTCAGATAGAGTAACAAACACCCCCAAATTCTCAGTAGCTAAAACAGCAATTATTTTTTAGGATTATTTTTTAGTCAGACTCCAAGTCCCTCACACAATGGATGGAGCTCTACTTGTATTGTCATTCTTAGTTGGGGACCCTCTCATTCAGGGACCTAGGCTGCCAGAGGAGCCACTCTGGAGAGTTGCAGGTTGCCTTGTGTCTACTGCGAAAAAAATGCACAACCTAAAAGTTGAGGATTATGTTTTATTTGGCAGACAAAACTGAGGACTTAAACCCGGGATGCAGCCTCTCAGATGCTCTGAGGGACTGCACTGAAGAGGTAAGGGAGGAGCCAGGATATATAGGAGTTTTTGCAAAGACCAGATAGTCGGAACTTCAAAAGATTACTGTTAATGAAAGAAAAACAGATATCTCAAGTTGATGAATTTTCTGTGTATGGGAAGAGGTAAGAGTCTGGGCTCATTGACATGCACCTTAGCTATCTAGGGCCAGTGTCCTGTTCTTTCCCATCCTGAGTCCCCTCAGGCATCACCTGTAGCTTGATAGCTGCAGCATCCTTTATTTACTGGTAATGACAGGCAACATTTTTTTCATTCACACTTGGTAAGCAGTGGACAAAGGAGCATAGCAAAGCTTGCGCTGGTCTTGAAGTCTCACTTCAAGTCTCACTTGATGGTTCACTTCTTACATTTCACTGGTCAAAACAAAGTCACCTGAGCAAGTCTGACTTCAAGAGGGAAGGGAGGGGCAGCAAATCTTACAGAACAGTAATACAGAATACCACAAAGACCTTCCATCATCTGGTACCACCTAGTTTTTTCAGACTTCTTCCTACTACCTGGGACCAAATCTTTCTGAATTAGCTCACACTCCTCACTGCCCCCTAAACAATCTCTGAACTTTCCTCCCTCCATGTCTTGCCTTTCCCCTGTGAGTTATGCCCTTCCATCATTTGATTGATCAATGTTTATTTGAACATCTACTGTATGCAAACCCCAGTTTTTAGTACTGTGCGTAATGTGGAAGTGACTTTCTTTTTAAATGTTATCTTTCAAAATCACATAAAAATCATTTTTTCCATTAAACCTTTCTTGATTCCTTCAGCCCATACCAAATTCTCTAAATTTCTTCAATATAAACAGATACAATTGTCCACCTCTTTAGGACACAAATGCTGTTGTACAGCATTCTTCTATGTGTTTTCTAGTTGAATGTTTTGCTCCCCTGACCAGATTATAGACTCTGAGAGTAAGAGCAGCACTTTTTTATGACCTCTGGAACCCTCAAAGCCTTGCAAAAGAGTAAGCACAGAGCATTTAATCCTTATTTATTTCAATGCCTCAGCAGAAGGAACTGACTCAAACTTCAGGAAGTAGCTGTGAAGACAGGGTAGCAGGAAATGACAGAAAACCTGAATACGGAACTGAAGCAGCAGCTCAGAGTTTCTTGCTCTGAAGTGGCAGCAGCTAGAGAGGAGCCGAGTGTCTACTTGAGGAGCCGAGAGCTTAGAGCAAACGCTTGCACGGTTGAAGGTGGGTACTCTGGGCAGTGGGAAAGTTGGGGAGCACAGGACAGGAGTTGAAGTGAGAGAACTCTGCCTGGCTTTTCGTCCTCGCTGAGAAGTGAAGTCCCTGCTAGTAAGCTGCTAACCTTTCATGGCCAGAAGGCCGGCCTGGGTGTGAGGGGTTGTGGATAACAAGCATCTGCGGATGGAAACAGCAGGGAAACGCTGGAGCCCAGGGAACGCGATCCAGCAGCCATCCAGGACCCCTGGTTTCTGCCAACAATCTACAGTCCTCTCTAAGGCCCGATGGTCCTAGGCACTGAGCTGGGAGGAGGACCACTGGAGATGAGACAGTCTCTGTCCCTGGAGAGCTTATGGTCTAGCAGAGAGACAAAACCCACAGGAGACATTGCAACAGATCAGGAAGTAGTAGTAGCTAGTGTACACCAGTGCTGAGAACCAAGTGCCAGATGAAGGTATGGCGGTTTGATTAGGGCTAGTTTCTCTGATTGTAGGGTCACAGGATCCCAGAATGTTAGAAATGGAGGGGACTTGATGAATTAGCGAGGTTAACCTCTCCATTTATTTTCCATTGGGAAAAACAGTATCAGAGATGTTCAGTGATTTACCAAATTATTTAAGTTAATATTTGTAAATTGCCTAACCTGGTACCTGGCAAATAAGTACATACCCTCTCTACTTTGACTCCCTAACCCATATTCCCACAGAGCTGGGTAGTCTGACTCTCTGTCCGTGTACTTTACTCAGGCAGCCTCAAGAAGAGGCCCTCGATTGTGCCTGATATGCTGGCCACCAGGCCTCACCGACTTATTCTCTGTTCTCCCACCTCTAGATAGTACCTCTTGGCTTCCCTATTTCCGGCCAGTAGCTCAAGCATACTAAATTGTCTCTGTGTCAGAAACCCTTCCCTCTGTTTCAAAAATACGTGAGGATGGCAGGCTTATGGGAGAGTCAAGCTGAGACCTGGGAGGAACAGCAAGAAAGAGGACAGGACCATCGGTCCTCACTGCTTCCTTATTGCTCACGAACATTTCAGAAACTTCTCTTTTCCAGTTTTCTGTGTGAACTCCTTCTGTTGTGGAGCAGCCCAGGAGCCAGGACCATAGGTCTTATCTACGTGCCCCCCTTGCATTACTATTGCCCCACAGGGGAAGGCAGAGCTGCTCTTGGCAGTGACTCATCCCACAGTCCATCTGACTCGGTCCGTACTTCCCCAGTGTCCTCTTTGCATCTTGTTAACCAATCTACCCCCCAGATTTCCCTTGGACTGGTTTCCAAGGGGTTTTTCAAAGAGCTGGAGAACGGTGGAGTTTTCAAGTGGAAAGGAGAATTGGAGAGTCTGAGCACCTCTCTGGAGAGACTGGAGTGTCTTAGGAGTGGTTGTAAGAAGGGCTCGTTTAAAAGACAGTAAAGAGTGTGGGGAAGGAGTCTGAGCAGGGAAGGGTGGGCAGGGAGTTGCCAGCCAGCAAGTGGTACCGGGGTCAAGAAGTCTCAGCACCAGAAGAGATGAGCATTGTCTGTTGTTTCCTCTCCACACCAAGATCCAGGATCCCACAGACGCAGAGCACCTGTGCAGCTCCTCATGCAGGGCTGGCAGGGCAGCAGAAACACTGGGGATGCCCTAGTGGAATAACAACTTGGCACTCCCTCAAAGCGGTGTTCTCTAAATACTTCTTTAACATTTATTTAGTTAATAAAAGTCAAATAATTCTTAATGTTCAAAACAAGGGACTTATTGCATGCTCTTTTTTGAACCAGTTATCTACTTTCAAAGTATAACTAAACTGTTTTTAAAAATTGAACAATAAATGAATTATTCTCAGCAAATAATGCTTCCCCACGCCTTGTTCAGTTGAGGAATTTCAGCTGAGTGCCCCTACGGACACACAGCTGTGCAGTGGCCAGTCTCAGAGTGGAGGTTGGAAAAATTCTCAATGGCGTTTAGCAGGTTGTAGAGAGGAGTGTAGATGTTCACATTATCAAGAGCTGGACAAATATATATCTCAAGAACTGTGAAAGAAGTTATATGTAGATACCTGAGTTAAATGATGCTGTAATTCCAGGGGTGTTCTAACATCCCTCATTGATTACCTCTTCAAGCCACTAGCTGGCTGGCCTCTTGACACAAGTGAAGGATCTCAGCAGTTTTGACACCCAGGTTATTTAGTATTACCTACACTCATGATGACTTCTGTCCAGACTAATGAGCCCAGGCCACATTAGTTTGTCTTAAATAAATCCACATCCCCCTTCCTCTAACTGAGAAAAAGTGCTTTCCTAAAACTTTCATCTGCTTTGCCTCAGATTCTATTTTCTTCTAAGAAAAAAATAGCATGAAACTTTGGCTGCTATATCATTGACTTCAGCATTCTTGTTTTCCCTCTTCTTGACTTTTTCACCTAATCATTCCCATTTTCTGTCACCCTCAGATGTGGAAGTCTGTAGTAGGTCATGATGTATCTGTTTCCGTGGAGACCCAGGGTGATGATTGGGACACAGACCCTGACTTTGTGGTGAGCATGGAAATAGCTTTTCTTGGACAATGAAGGGCAGTGGGCAGGCATGTGGGCCACTCTGTAACCTTTGAGGGGGCTTAGAAAAAGTCTGGGACTGGGATAGCCCTCATGGTGGGACTGCCTGGCAGGACAGTTTGCTGTCATGAGTGGGGCCTGCATAATAGCCTGTGCTGAGGATGGAAGGAGACAGGTGCGGAGGAGTTTGACATTGTGATTGACAGGCTATGGCAGGCTATGCTGAGGGAACAGGTTAACTGGGTGTCCTTTGGCCTGTGAGCCAGGATTTGAGCTGGACGTGTATAATTTGGGGGATTCGGAAGTTGTAGGAGACCTAAAGAAGAAAGTTTGAGGGATGCAGAATAGAAAGGGAGGTTTCAGAGCTCACCAGCTTAATTTTAACATGGGGGCCTGGGTGGGATAAGCACAGAGAGGAGTCTGAGTAAAGTCCGTGAGTGCCGGAAGCAGCTGATGCAGGGGACGTGGGGGGCATGTGTGTCAGCTGTGTGGCCTCTCTCAGCCTGGCACATTTCTTGCCATCACTTATTGCTGAGTGTTGTCTTTTGTAGAATGACATCTCTGAGAAGGAACAACGGTGGGGAGCCAAGACCATCGAGGGCTCTGGACGCACAGAGCACATCAAGTAGGTACCAAAAGGACTGGGAGGAGGGAAAGAGGTATGGGAAGAGCCCAAGGAAAACTTGGAGACTCAGGAGAAGGTGAGGGGGGAAGGAAAGAGGGAAATTCCTGTCTGTGTGTCTTTGCTTTTCCTTCAGTCTGTCCTCATGTGTCCCTTTGGGTGTCATTGTGTATTTGTTTCATGTCTCTCCTCTTATCCCCCCAACCCTATTATCTGTTTTTTATTTCTAACCACTCTGATATTTCCCCAACTGTGTCTATTATTTTAACTGTTTCTCTTCCGTCAGTAAGGCATGAGGAATTCAGAGAAGGAAGTGCTGAGCTTGTATCATTTACTATCTATCTATTCACATAAATATAAATGTGTGTCTGGATTGTAGGGTGACTTCTGATGGGCCAAGGAGGATTCAGTAAAATGTCAAGGTAAAGAACTCAGAATAAATGCTGTAAAACGAGGACAATATCAGGTCCAATACCTGGTCTAATTGACTTTTAAAATAAAAATTTGTGTTTGGCTACTTAATAGAAGTAGGAAGCCATGAATGGTAATATGAAGAAATATGACACTTGGAAAACCTGTTGATGTATAGGGATCTTAAAGATTATAACCCAGTATTTTACCAGAAAAAAAAAAAGCAAAACAAACAATAAACTCTGATACCATAACAGAGAAGGAAGTTACTCACAGACAAATCCAGGCGTTTCTGTGGGATATATTGTGTATTAGGATTGAGAGATTCTCTCTTCTTTAATAATCCATGGATTATTTGGGATCATCTAACCAGGGCTGTTTGCTTTGGATAGTGTCAGAATGTCCAAGAGACACAATAAACAGTATAACAGGAGTAAAATTAAAAAGTAAATAAATTGGCAAAATTAATCTTTTTAAGCTCCATTTTAACTCCCCTCCCCCACAAACAGCAGTGTTTTTACCTCATTTTCTTCTAGATTTTAAAAAGTGTCAGTGGATTATCACATTGCACAAGCAACATACTATGAAAACCTGGCACATGTTTATACAATTTGATAATATTCAGTACTCCGCAGTGTTGTTTAATCAGACATAAATGACTTATTTCAAGTAACTGTAATGAATATCATATTTAAAGAAAGTAGGCAATTCTGGAAGCAGTTGGAAAGCAAAAGCATGGAATTCGGTCATGCAGGAAGCTTCTCTGATGCTCCTCTGCAGGCTCATCAATGCCACCCAGATTAAGACGTCTTTCCTTTTCTGAGAAAAGGCCGCTCAGTCCTAGTATCCTGAGAACTGTTAAGATAAGCATACAAACTCTCCTTGTACCTTTCCCCTCCCAGTGCCTGTCTTATGCAGAGTAGGAGTAGGACATTTTAAAGAAGACTCCTAAATCCCTGCCATGATCTTATGGAAAGAGCTGGAGTTTGGATATCAGATAGATTCAGATTCAATTCACAGCTCTACCATTAATAACAATGTAAGTTAGACATATAGCCTCTCTGAAACTCAGCTTATTTATTTATCAAATGGGGATAATAATAGCTACCTGGCAGGTGTATGGTTAGAATTCAATGAACTAGCATATAGCAAATTCTAGTGCAGTACTTAGCACCACTTAGCAGCTCAATAATGCTATTTCTCTTTCCTGTTAATATAGATTAGTTGAATCAGATTTTCTTCCTAAAAACCTAAAAATAAACATGTAAACAGATGGCGATCTTCCTTCTTCCTAAGTGACGTTTACCTGAACTGTTGTGTTACACAGTCCAGTAGATATATTACTCTGACTGGTGACCCCTGGAGTTGTAAAATGTGGTGACCCTGGGTGTTTCCTTATTAGCCTAACTGAATCTATATCTGATAGAATAAATGGTGGAGACATTTACACAAAAACCCACTGCCCTCCCGTTTACCCAGGCTACTGAGGTATAAAAGCTCAGTCTCTGCTAGTAACTAACCAGGTGATCCTGGACAGGTCACTTCCCTCTCTGATTCCCAGTCTTACCACTGGGATCAAAAAGACCTCTAGAGGACCTTCCAGTAGTAAGCCTCCAATACTCTGGGATTCTTTCTGGCTAGTGTGGGCTAGGACAACCTTTAAGGTCAGATGGGAATCACTAAAGTCCTTGGAAAGGAGGGGAAGTTGAACGGGAGAACAGTAGCTGCAGAGCTCAGATGACTCAAAGCAGGAAAAGGAAGTGAATGTGGTTCTCATTAATCTCACTACCATCCCCCACACCATGATCTTTCTTTTTTAAGTCTGCCTAAAATATATTTAGTTTGGGGAATGGTTTGGTAATTTGGTGAATAGTTCAAATGATCCTATCCATCCTTCATCTATTGTGTAGAGAAGTCCTGGGCCAGGCGGCTCCAAGCAGCCTAGTGTTTCCAGGAGCTGCCAGGTTTTCAAGGGCTCTTGCATTTTCTCCATCTTCTTCTCCCCACTTTTGCTCACTTGCCCATGTGCCTCTTTACAGTCAATATACCCCCACCCCCACCCCTGGCTGGATGTAAACACTGATCTGCTTCTTGTCACTACAGATTAGTTTTGCCTATCCTAGAATTTCATGTACGTGGAATAATATAGAAGGTATTCTTTTGTGTCTGTCTCCTTTCACTAAGCATAATATTTTTGAGATCTATTCATGGTCTTGTGTATATCAGTCTTTTGTTCCTTTTTAATGTCAAGTAATTTTGCGTTGTACAGATAAACCAGAGTTTGGTTTATTAGCCTGTTGATGGACATTTGGGTTGTTGACAATTTGGGACTATTACAAATAAAGCTGTCATGAACATTTTGATCCAAATCTTTTTGTTAACATATATTTTTACTTCTCTTGGGAAATACCTAAAAGTAGTAGAATTCCTGAATCATATAAAAAGTGTGTTTTAACTTTTCAAGAGACCAGTAAACTGTTTTCTGAAAGAAACATTTTTTCACTCCTACAAAAAATGTATGGGTTTCAATTGCTCCACATCTTTGTCTATACTTGTTATTGTTAATATTTTTAATTTTAACTATTTTTGTAAGTGTGTGGGGATTTCAATTTGTATTTTTCTGCTGACTAATTTTATTGAGCATCTTTTCTTGTGCCATTCATACATCTTTATTTATCTTCATTTTGAAGTGTCTATTCAAATCTCTTCCCCACTTTTAAAGTGGGGTCTTTGTATTCTTATTGAGTTTTAAGAGTTCTTTATATATTCTGGATAAAAGTCTTTTGTGACATATGTGTTTTACAAATATTTCCTTCCAGACTGTAACTTGCCTTTTCATTTTATTAATGGCTTCTATTGAAGATCAGAAGATATTAATTCTGATGAAGTCTAATTTATCAAAAATTTTTATGGTTAGTGCTTTATGTGTCTAAGAAACTTTTGCCTACCTCAAACTGTGAAGATTTTTCCTATGTTTTATTCTAAAAGATTTATAGTTTTAGCTTTTACATTTAAGTCTATGATCTATTTCAAATTTGCTTTTGCGTACAGTGTGAGGCAAAGATTGAGGTTCATTTTATTTCCATAAGGATATCTCATTATTCCAACATCGTTAAAAGACTAATCTTTCCCCACTGACTTACCTGGCATCTTTGACCATATACATGAGGGTCTATTTCTAGACTATTTTATTGATTTATATGTCTGCTCTGACCCACACCATACTGCACTGGTTGTTGTAGCTTTATTGTACTGCATTTTTTATTGCAGTCATGAAATCAGGTAGTCCTTCTCCTTTGCTCTCCTTTGAAAAAAAAAACACTTTTTACTATCCTAGGACTTTACATTTCCACATACATTTTAGAATTAGCTAGTCAATTCCTGCAAAAATGACTGTTGGTGTTTTGAATGGGATTGCACGGTATCTATAGATCATTTTAGAGAGAACTCACATCTTAATAATCTTGAGTTTTCCAATCCATGAACATGGGATATGTCTCCATTTATTTAGGTCTTCTTTAATTTTTTCAGAAATGTTTTTCAGTGGTCACATCTTGCACATATTTTATTTTATTTTATTTTATTTTTGCACATATTAATAAGTTATGCTAAAATATTTTGTGTTATTTCATGTGATGGTAAGTGGTATTTATTTTTAACTTTAAATTTCCAAATGTCTGTGACTAGTATGTAGAAATAAAATTGCTTTTAATAGTGATCTTGTCTCCTGGGACCTTGCTAAATATACCTAATCGTTCTAGTAGCACATTTATGTAGATTCCTTAGGATTTTCTACAACTATGATCATACTGTCTGTGAATAAAATCTTACAGTCTGTCACTCACTTTTGTGCTTTTACTTTTGTAATAAAAACAAAAAAATCTGTTCCTTCTCTTAGCTCATCTTTGAGGTCCTGGGTGTCACTTGGTTTCTATAAACTGTATTGCTTCATCAATTCCAAGGTATTTTAAGCCTTAAAATAGGCATCTGAGAGTTAATGTGTTAAAAGTTTCTTAGGTATGCCAATTAGGACATTGAATTACAATTTTTTTTTCCTTTCTATATTTCCACCTGATCACTATTTTCAGACATTAATTATCTTTGTATTGTCAGAGCCTAATGGTGCCTCACACTCAAAAAAGTTTAATATTTATTTAATAAAGGAATAATATAACTAACACATTTATAGTGGCTTCAGCTATATTCTGAAGAATTTGGTAAGAAGTTGGTCTTCGTTGGCCCCAACATTTTCATTCAAATTATATTATCTATTGTCATGATTCTCTGACTAACCTCATTGTTATCTATTAGGTGAATATTCCTGAATCTCATTTTCTAATCCCTTTTAAAAACTTGTTTCAACTATAATACAGTTATGATCCATGTAACAGTAATTGGATTTATTAAAACTTTGCTAATTTTTCCCATTTGAAAGTAATGTTTAGTCCCATTTTCTTCATTCTTCATCTGAACACTTTGGTTGGGAAATATTAGTCATTTACCTGTTCTTGGAACCAATAACTTTTCTGACACTGACAGTTCTAAAGTGTTGAGGCTGTCGAACTAGCAACACAGGATCTCTGCCTTCACTGCTGCCAAAGGGTTTAGAGCAGGCACAGGAACAGAGGGTTCTTCCAGCTGTTAGCTTAATTTCATCTGGCTCAAAGCCAGTTTTCTAAAATTAACTTTGACTAAAGCTGAGAAGGCTTTTAAAAAAGACCTCTCTTGGGCTTATACTACAAGGCCACAAGATGGATCTATTCTTCCATGAAAGAGGAGACTTTCAGCTGTGAGATGGCCATTCTACCTGTAACCAATATATCTGGTTTTTCTGAGCTAGTGAAGTCCCAGGAACATCACTATCTCAGTTTCCTAAACCTCCATTTCTTGCTGCAGGAAGTCAAATTTTTTGTTTAGGGTTCTCTTGCCCAAATGTTTCTCAGAATCCCCGGTGGTCCTTATATGTGTCCAAGTATCAGTCCTGATTGTCACTTATTGGTGCTGGTGTTGGTTCTGGTGCTGAGCTGTCACTTCTTATCTTCAGCCAAAACAAATACACAGAGGTATTCTCTACCCACATGGTAGAGATGAAAGTGAAGTAAGAAAGAGAATGCCTCCTTTTGGTGTTACGTTCTCTTAAGGACAGAAGTGTCCCAAATCAAGGTTATTTGAGCCTTAAAGTTTTGCAACAATTAGTGATGAGAGTGAATTTTATTAGTGAGCCTTTTTTAGTTTTTAGTTCTCTCAGGAATTAGATATAGGGGCAGTGTGAAGGGCATTCATTTTTGACAAGAAGAGACACAAAATACTTAATGTATAGATAAATTTCCCAATGCTGCATTTTTCATAATCATCGTTTTTAATGACTTCCTCATGTGCCATTGAAAAGTAATATTGCAATTTACTTAACTATGCCCCATCTTTTCCATATAAATTGTTTCTTGGTTCTTGCTATTAAATACAATGTTTCAGTGAATATCATTAGACATTAAGCTTTGCCATATTTAAAACTATTTCCTTGGGGTAGACTTCTAGGACTAGAATGTGTGGGTAAAGGGTATATGATTAATATCTTTGTGCTTCTTGAGGTAGAGTACCGAATTGTTAAACAACAAATCCATTCAGAGAGGAAAATAACTTTTCGGTTGCTAGAATATAGGTAACACTGTCCTCTAATATTTAGGAACATGAGACTAAATATCAGAAGGTTATTTAGTGAGCAAAATAACAGACTAGAAGAAATACTATTGGCTTATGGAGAGTTTATATCAGGCTATATATGCAGACCACACTAACCTCCTACTCCCAGACCCAACACAGGTATACTTCGGGGGCTATTGCTAAAAATGAACAGAACACAGTGCAAGATTTCAGTTTTTCTGTGAAGGAGGGTTCGTTGACATCTCTGTGCTAGATGAGTCTCTGTGATGTGGTTGCTTCCAGCATTCACCAGCTGAGGAACAAAGTGTCAGAGGAGCATAATGTTCTCAAGAAGAAGGAGATGGAATCAGGGCCCAAAGCATCCCACGGCTACGGAGGTCGGTTTGGGGTGGAAAGAGACCGAATGGACAAGGTGAGTTGAAAGGGAGATATTTGCTTTAAAAAAGTAAATAAATGAATTGATTCATTTGTTGGTTTTATGGTTTAAAACTTATTCAAAAGTAAAATATTCATTTGGGTTTTAATAGAGAATGTCCACATATTATTTGTGTCATTTTTCCCCTGATTTCAACACATAAAATATAGATGATGGAAAATGGGAGCCAAGAATTTAGAAGGGCTGGCCTAGTGTAGACCCAGCCACACTGTAACTCCTAGACTAAGGACACACACATAGAGAAGGGGAAAATATGTTTTAAAATCATTTACTGCTTTTAAATGGATGTGTATTATATCTCTGCTGCAACTTCTCTTACTGTTTTCTTTACTGTATATTTAGTGTTCTTTTTGTACATATTTTATACATCACTTAATATGATTTGCACATAGATGTGAAAAATATTTATGTGACTTTATCTATTAGATGTCCTCAAATATATTATTATTTTTCCTTTATCCATTAGATACTATGAAAGTATGATAAAAAGAAAGCCTGTATGTTGAATCGTATTTTTCCATTGACTTTCCTAACCTCAAAGATAAAGATATAGGACTTCCCTGGTGGTGCAGTGGTTAAGAATCCGCCTGCCAATGCAGGGGACACGGGTTCGATCCTGGTCGGGGAAGATCCCACATGCTGAGGAGCAACTAAGCCCATGGGCCACAACTACTGAGCCTGCGTGCCACAACTACTGAAGCCTGCGCACCTAGAGCCCATGCTCTGCAACAAGAGAAGCCACTGCAATGAGAAGCCCGTGCACCACAACAAAGAGTAGCCCCCACTTGACACAACTAGAAAAAGCCCGCACGCAGCAACAAAGACCCAATGCAGCCAAAAATAAATAAATAAATAATAAATAAATTTATTTTAAAAAAAGATAGAGATATATTCCTATAAGAAAAAAAATTTAATCTCCAAGGAGAAAAAGCAATTTAATGAAAGCTGTTAGTTCACCCTTTTGTCATTGTGTAAAGTGCAAAGTAGGCATTGTATTCTCCCACAGAATTCCTAGGAAAGAGTAAAATAGATAAGCAGTCATTCATTCTTGAATTCAGCAAACAAAGTTGACCTACACAGACCCAAAAACACTGCAAAATGAGCTCCCAGGAGCTCATATAGGGCAGTGCTTCACATCAATCTCTGTATTAATATTTATCCCAGCATGGAATCGGAAATGCAGGAGGAAGAAGAAGCTTTCTAATTTCTTCTTAGTTGAGACTCTGCAAGGTATCACTATTTGGTTTGAAGTATTATTCAATTCCAAGATTATTAAAACATCCATATCCAAATATTAAAAGAGACATACCTTTCAAAACCAAGTAGAAAATGGTAGATGGTGAAAAAAGTGGAGGGGAATAAAAAACAGTTAAATTATATGCCATCTTGGACTACTCACGGTGTTGTCTACCAGCCCCCTTTGGTATAAGGAGTCAATCACTGTTAATATCAGGGCTCAGGCTGCACTTCTGAACTTTGATGGTTGTGTAGGAACAAAGATCCAGAACAAAAGCACCTGGCTGTGTTAAATATTCAATCTGGGCTATGGCATCTAGTCAGTCCCCTTAGGTGTCTCCCCAGTAACTACCCTCATTTCTATTTTGATGCACAAAGCCCTTGTTTCACCCTCTTTTTAAGCAGTGGTTTAAACACTGCCCTGTCTATGTAGTCTCTATCCTTCTGGTTCCCAACCCATCCTATGGGAGTTTCCTAAATGATGGGCTCCTAGTGGTATTAAAGAAGAGTCAGGATGTGCAAGGTTCCAGAAAAAGTCATCTTGCTCTCCCATCACACATTCCTCGGCACTCTGTCAGAGATTATCAGTGTGACCTAGAATGGAATTTCTTGTATTCTTACATCCCATCCTATCTCTGATCATTTTATATTTTCATGGTCATTTTTATCTTCTCACTCATTCTGATCTTGATTTTTCTCAGAGTGCTGTGGGCCATGAGTATGTTGCTGAGGTGGAGAAGCACTCTTCTCAGACTGATGCTGCCCGAGGCTTTGGGGGCAAATACGGAGTTGAGAAGGACAGGGCAGACAAGGTAAGTGACAACTCTCTCCCTGTGCCACCCAACTCAGATCATGTGGGACTACCAACAATCACCTTGAATGTAGGTCTATGCTTCTCCTGTGGAAAGATGGGGCAGTGGCCTCAAGGAGGGTCCATCATGAGGATGGCTCCCACACCTCCCTCAGCAAGTTCTTTGGTGCCGCTGTTGGAGGCCACATGCTGACCTGAAAGGTGTTCATTTAAAAGAGACAAAGACTCTCAAATTCTGAATAAGGAATCCCTAAGCCTTTGTTTTTTTTTTCCCCCCCTGCATTTTATTTAATTAATTAATTTATTTGTTTATTTTTTAAACATCTTTATTGGGGTATAATTGCTTTACAATGATGTGTTAGTTTCTGCTTTATAACAAAGTGAATCAGCTATACGTATACATATATCCCCATATCCCCTCCCTCTTGCATCTCCCTCCCACCCTCCCTACCCACCCCTCTGGGTGGTCACAAAACACCGAGCTGATCTCCCTGTGCTGTGTTAAGCCATTGGTTTTATCATACCTGTACGCATGAAGAGAGAAGAGGAAATTCCAAAGCTCCTCCTTTGGTCTAATATGAAAGCCTTATAAATATTTATGCCTTTCAGGAAAACAGACATATCAGCTGAAATATTATTACAATGGTAGCAAATTATCAAGTAAAACAACTAATTAAGGTTACAATGTTTTTAGAAGGTGAAGGTTACTTTTCATAGGACTTAGTACTAACTCCTTGAAGTCCAGGTGTTTTAAAGACTCCTTTGTACAAAAAAGTAGTGATAGTTTTAAAGAGAGAAAGAGAAAAAGGACAGCATGATTACAGATGATAGAGTGGTCCGGGGAGTACGATTGATAACTCATTCATGTTCTCATTTTCACACCTTAGTAGATTGGATTCTCTGAGCTCATTCTTTATGGGGCAGAGTAGTGTCCCTGCCTGGCAGCAGCACACAGAGGGGACATCTCCTTCACAGCTAGCTGAGATTTTGTTTGTTTGTTTGTTTATTTAACCTGCAGTTGTTAATAAGTGGGCCTGAATCCTTAAAGCTAAGTGTTAGAGTGTTATTTGAATTGTAGGGGTCAAAAAAACAGAAAAGTTCAAAACATACTGTAAGGTAAAGGAAAAGCACAGAGGATAATTTTTAAAAGCAGTAATGGAATATGGAGCATGTAATGTTCTCTAATCAGGGTGAAGTTTCTCTTCCTTCTTGGCTCCCGTCCTGCCTTTGCCTAATCTTTCACTGTTCTTTCTTTCAACTCCTGCCTCACCAGCCACAAACCGAATCACCTTAACAATCAGTGTGTCTTATAAATCAAGAAACAATACATACTAATAACTTTTTATTTTATAAATTTATTTATTTTACTTATTTATTTTTGGCTGCGTTGGGTCTTCATTGCTGCGCATGGGCTTTCTCTAGTTGCGGCGAGCAGGGCCTACTCTTTGTTGTGGTGCGCGGGCTTCTCATTGCAGTGGCTTCTCTTGTTGCAGAGCATGGGCTCTAGGCGCATGGGCTTCAGTAGCTGTGGCACGAGGGCTCAGTAGTTGTGGCTCTTGGGCTCTAGAGCACAGCCTCAGTAGTTGTGGCCCACGGGCTTAGTTGCTCCGCAGCATGTGGGATCTTCCCGGACCAGGGCTCGAACCTGTGTCCCCTGCATTGGCAGGCGGATTCTTAACCACTGCACCACCAGGGAAGTCCCATACTAATAACTTTTAAAATGCAAAATCTAGACTTGCTTAGGGACCTATTACTGAGCCATATGGGGACATAGCTAGGTTAGATATTTGCCAATATATCCAGTCCCAAAGCAGCTAGGATCCAGATTCTCCTGGTTGCCTCTCATCCCACCAAAATCTACATCTCTGGGTTTCCACTGTTGTGTAAAGAAAGAGAAGAGGCACAGTATAATCAGTCAGTATAGGATGATATCTCTTACATGTGCACAGTGCTGCTTTATAGTTTACAAGGCAATTTTCTAGCTATTATCTCATTTTAGTTTCATGAGACTTAGGAAGAAAAACACTGATTTACTGAGTGCCCACACTTTATGTATCTGGCCCCATTTAGTCCTCACAATATGCCAAATAAGTTGGAATCATTTTACAGTTGAGGTTAATAAGGCAGGTATACCTATTTTCATTTCATATTTAAAGGGCCCAAGGGGGACTTCCCTGGCGGTCCAGTGGTTAAGACTCTGCACTTCCACTGCAGCGGGGGCACGGGTTCCATCCCTGGTCAGGAAATTAAGATCCCACATGCCTCCGTGTGGCCAAAAGAAAAACAAAACAAAAAATAGAGGCTGAGGCTCAGTAATATTAAAGGACATACCTAAAGTTACACAACTACAAATAGGAAAGGTGGGGTTGGGGTTTGGATCTAGAGCTATCTGTGTCCAGGGCCCATGGTCATTGGTTTGTAGCACACTGCCTTTATACCAGCCTGTCAGGGTACTGTCTGTTTCTACATTGAACCCCCATATGCAGCTCTGAGCCCCTATAACTAACCCCTGGGCTGAGCTATAGGTGTAAGGGTAAGTGAGAGAGGGAGAAAATGTTCATCTCTGACTCTAATCGATTCTCTCTCCTTTTCTCTGTAGTCAGCTGTTGGCTTTGATTACAAAGGAGAAGTGGAAAAACACACATCTCAGAAAGGCAAGGACCCTGCACTTCAGCCTTAGCAACCTGACTGCCCAGACTGCTCAGACTTCAACTCCCAGCAGCCATCATCGACACCCTTTAGTTCCATGGCCCAGTTCCCTGCTATTTTATTTTATTTTTAAATCCAAGCATGTACTTGCTTCTTTTTTTCTCCTATATTGCTTTCTATGAGCTTGATCAAGTTTTCTTTAGTCCCATTTCCCCTCTAATGGATCAAAAATAGGATATTATACTCCTTTATTTTAGGAAGTTATTCCTAAATTTTAATGTGCATCTGCAGCTTAAGTTTAAAATTAATCACTATCTCTTCCTGAGTAACACAGGAAATGAAGAATAATTTAATTACATTTCTTCTACATTCTACAGTCTTTGTACCAACTGAACAATTGTTTAGTATATCGATTACATGTGTTTGTTTTTAAACCCTACAAAAATTAATCATTATTATTACTAGGTGAAGGCTTATTTAAATTGACCAACATATTTACCAGTTTACTAGCTCATCATTGTTTATAATATTTCATTGTTTCCTCCTTGCTTCTTCTATTCCTTCTTGCTAGAGATATCCTTTGGTAATTCTTTCAGTGAGAGTCTATGAGAGAACTCCCAGGCTTTGTCTGAAAAAAAAATTTAGTTTGCTCCATTCTTCAGTGTTATTTTCCCTTCATCATGTTGAAGATACTATTCCATCATCTCTGGCATTTCTCTTGGGTTAGTCTAATCATCATTCCTTTGTACATAACATGTCTTGTCTCTCTGTTTTTGTTTTGTCTCATGAAAATTTTTCTTTTTGTCTCTGATATCCTGAAATATCATCAGGCTATACCTAGGTGTTGGATCTATTTTTATTATTCTACATGAGACTTATTGCTCCTCTTCAACCTGAGAATTAACTTTCAATATGAAAAGTTATCAGGCGTTTTCTCTTTAGATAGTGTCTCTCCTCTCTTCTCTTTTATTCTTTCTTCTGGAACTCAGATGTAATGTATTAGAACTTTTTATTCTCTTCTCCATCTCTCTCTCTCTTTTAAAAAAGACTTTATGTTTTCAGAGCTTTTTAGATTTATGACAAAATTGAGAGGAAGGTACAGTCCTGCACCCATACATGCATAGCCTCCCCCATTATCAACATCACTGACCAGAATGGTGTGTGTGTGTGTATATACATTTTTTTCTTTTTTCTTTTTTCTTTTTTTTTTTACCAAGGATGATTCTACACTAACACATCAAAGTCAGCCAAAGTCCATTGTCTCTATAGTTTTGCGTTTTACAAGATATTATATGGTTGGAATCATATACCATGTAGCCTTTCCAGATTGGCTTCTTTCACTTAGTAATATGCATTTAAGTTTCCTCTATGTCTTTTCATAGCTTGATAACTCATTTCTTTTTGCTGAATATTATTCCTTTGTCTTGATGTACCCCAGTTTATTTATCCGCTCACCTACTGAAGAACATAGTGGTTGCTTCCAAGTTTGGGCGATTATGAATAAAGCTGCTATAAACATCTGTGTGCAGGTTTTTGTGTGGACCTACATTTTCAACTCCTTTGGGTAAATACCAAGGAGTGCAATTGCTGGATCCTGTGGTAAGAGTATGTTAAGTTTTGTAAGAAACTGCCAAACTGTCACTCAAAGTGGCTGCACCATTTTGCATTCCCACCAACAGTGTATGACAGTTCCTGTTGCTCCACATCCTCACCAGCATTTGGTGTTGTGAGTAGTCTGGATTTTGGCCATTCTAATTGGTGTGTAGTGTTATATTATTGTTTTAATTTGCATTTCCCTGATGATATATGATGTAGAGCATCTTTTCATATGCTTATTTGCTATCTGTATATCTTCTTTGGCAAGGCATCTATTAATATATTTGGCCTATTTAAAAAGTTGGGTTGCTTGTTTTCTTATTGTTGAGTTTTAAGAATTCTTTGTATATTTAGGGTAACAGTCCTTTATGACATGTGCCTTTTGCAAAGACTTTCTCCCAGTGTAAGGCTTGTCTTCTCATTTGCTTGACATTGTCTTTCACAGAGCAAAAGTTTTTAAAATTTTAGTGAAATCCATCTTATCAATTATTTCTGTCATGTGTTGTGTCTTTGGTGTTATATCTAAAAAGGCATCACCATACCAAAGGTCATCTAGGTTTTCTCCTATATTATCTTCTAGGAGTTTTATAGTTTTGCATTTTACATTTAGGTCTATGATCCATTTTGATTTAATTTTTGTGAAAAGAGAATTTTTGTAATGCATGTGTCTAGATTCGTTGTTTTTTTAATCTGTGGATGTCCACTTGTTCCAGCACCATTTGTTGAAAAGACTATCTTCTCTTCATCGTGTTACCTTTGCTCCTTTGGCAAGCATCAGTTAACTATAATTATGGAGGTCTATTTCTGGGCTCTCTGTTCTGTTCCACTGATTTATTTGTCTATTTTTTCACCTCTACCACACTGTCTTCATTACTTTAGCTTCATAGTAAGTCTTAAAGTCTGGTAGTGTCAGTCTTCTAACTTTGTTCTCCTTCAATATTGTGTTGGCTATTCTGGGTCTTTTGCTTCTTCATATAAACTTTAGAAACTGTTGATCCAAAAAATAACTTGCTGGGGTTTTGATTGGGGTTGCACTGAGTCTATGGATCAAGTTGGGAAGAACTGACGTCTTGACAACATTGAGTCTTCCTATCCATGAACGTGGAATATCTCTCCGTTCACTTAGTTTTCTTTGATTTTGTTCATCAGAATTTCATAGTTTTCCTCATATAGATCTTATACATATTTTAAGTTTATACCTAAGCATTTCTTTGTTGGGGTAGTAATGTAAATGATATTGTGCTTTTAATTTCAAAATCCACTTATTTGTTGCTTGTATATAGGAAAGCAATTGACTGTTGTATATTAACCTTGTATCCTGCAACCTTGCCATAATTGCTTATTAGTTTCAGGAGTCTGTCAATTCTTTTGGATTTTCTACATAGACAGTCATGTCATCTGTGAACCAAGACAGTTGTGTATCTTCTTTTCTAGTCTACATACTTCTTCTTTTCTTGCATTATTGCATTAGCAAAGACTTCAAGTACAATGTTGAAAAGGAGTGATGAGACAGGCCATAGTTGCCTTGTACCTGATCTTAGTGGGAAGGCTTTAACTTTATCACCATTAAGTATGATACTAGCTGTAGAGTTTTTGTGGATAGTTTTTATCAAGTTGAGAAATTTCCCCTCTATTTCTAGTTTACTGAGAATTTTTATTGTGAATTGTGTTGGATTTTGTCAAATGCTTTTTCTGCATCTATTGATATGATCATGTGATTTTTCTTTTTTTCTTGTTGATGTGATGGATTATGCTAATTTATTTTCAAATGTTGAACCAACATTGCATACTTAGGATAAATCCCACTTGGTCATGGTAGATAATTATTTTTATACATTGTTGGATTTGATTTGTTAATATTTTGTGGAGGATTTTTGAATCTGTGTTCATGAGAAATACTGGTCTCTAGTTTTCTTTTATTGTAATGTCTTTGTCTGGTTTGGGTATTAGAGTAATGCTGACTTTATAGAACAGTTGTGAAATATTCCCTGTGCTTTTATCCTCTGAAAGAGTGTGCAGAGGACTGGTATAATTTCTCCCTTAAATATTTGGTGGAATTCACCAGTGAACCCATATGGGCCTGGTGCTTCCTGTTTTGGAAGATTATTAATTATTGATTCAATTGCTTTAGTAGATATAGGCCTTTCAGGTCATCTGTTTCTTTTTGTGTAAGTTTTGGCAGTTGTGTCTTTCAAGGAACTGGTCCATTTCATCTAGGTCATCAAATTTGTGGGCATAAAGTTGTTCATAGTATTATTTTATTATCCTTTTAATTTCTTTGGAATCTGTTGAAATGTAGCCTCTTTCATTTCTGATATTATAATAATTTATGTTCTCTCTTTTTTTCTTTGTTAGCCTGACTAGAGGCTTATCTATTTTATTGATCTTTTCAAAGAATCAGCTTTAGGTTTCCTTGATTTTCTCTATAGGCTTCTTGTTTTTAATTCCATTGATTTTTTTGCTTCAATTCTTATTTCTTTTTTCTGCTTACTTTGGATTAAATTTGTTCTTCTTTTTCCAGTTTCCTAAGGTGGACACTTAAATTGTTGATTTTAGGTCTTTTTTCTTTTCTAATATTTGCATTGCTTTTCCTTATGCACTGCTTTCACTGCATCCAAAAATTTTTGATAAGTTGTGTTCTTGATGTCTCTTAATTTCTCTTCTCTATCTCCATCTCTTCATCTCCCTGTGTTGTATTCTGGGTAATTCCCTTGGATCTATGATAAGTTCTCTAACTCTCCCTTCAGCTGTATTTAATTATCATTTAAGCTGTCCACTAAATTTTTTAACTTTATTTCATGTATTTTCATTTGTGAAAGTTCCCTTTGATTCTATTGAAAATCTGCCGATTCCTTTTCCACAATGCCCTATTGCTTTCACTATGTTTTTCACCCTTCTTTAACTCTTTAATTATTTTTAAAGTATTCATTTTATAATTTCTTTCACATTGTTATATTATTTGCAGTTCTTGGGGGTGCTAATTCTTCTGTTCAGTTAATCTGTTTTCCCTCATGGCTATTTATTTTTTTGATGGTTTGTAATTTTTGTTTGCAAATTTATTTCAGTGGGGGGAAAGGGATATTTGTTTTATGAGAGTTTTATGTGCCCTGGGTTGAGAAGTTTCCCATCAGAGAAACTTTGCCTTTATTTCTGTCTGAGTTCTAGGGGTTTTAATAGTAATAGATCATGTTTTCTTTATGATTTTTGTTTTCTATTATGAATTCAATTTCTTAAATAGATACAGATCTATTCAGTCTTCTGATTTTTTCTTAAGTCAGTTATGGTATAGTGTGCTTTTCAAGGAATTTTTCCATTTTTATCTATATTTTCAAATATATTGGCATAACTTCATTTATAGTATTCCCTTATTTTCTTTTTAACCTCTGTAAGATCTGTAGTGATATGTTCACTTTCACTTCTGATATTGTTAATTTGTGTTTTTTCTCTTTTTAATTATTTTTGCTAGAGATTCATCAGTATTATTTTTTATTAATTTCAAAGAAGTATCTTTTGGCTTTGCTCATTTTCTCTATTGTTTACTTGTTTTTAAAATTTTATTGAATTCTGCTCTTATCTTCATTATTTTTTCTTTCATTTTAATGTGGGTTTAGTTTGTTCTTTCTGTAGCTTCTTAAGGTAGAAACTTAGATAATTGATTTTAAACCTTTGTTTACTATATGGGCTCTTAAAACTATATATTTCCCTCTAAACACTGTTTTTGCTACATTCCACAATGTCATGCGTATTTTAATTTTCATTCAGTTCAAAACATTTTCTAATTTTCCTTTTCATTTCTTCTCTGACCCATGAGTTATTTAGAAGTGTGTTGCTTATTTTTCAGGTACTGGGGAAATTTTCTAATTTTATTGTTATTAACTTATAATTTAATTCTATTGTGATCAGAGGATATGTTATCTCATATTCCAATATTTTGAAATGTATTGAAACTTTTTATAAGGACAAGCATGTGGTCTATCTTGGTGAATGTTATATGTGCATGGAAAAAAATGTGTATTATGCAGTTTGGGGGTGCAATATTCTGTAAATGTCACTTAGGTCTTGATAATGTTGTTTGGGCCTTCTATAATTTTAGATTCTTTTTGTCTAAATTTTCTATTAAATAATGAGAAAAGAGTGTTAAAATTTTCAACTATGATCATAGATTTGTCTATTTCTCTTTCTGCTTTGCTTCATGAGTTTTGATTCTGATAATAGGTTTATACCAGTATATATATTCCTGATGAATGACAAATTGCACTCTTATCATTGAGTTATGTCTCTCTTATCTTTTATAATGCATTTTATCTTGGGGTCCATTTTGTCTCATATTCATGCCATCCTTCTGTGGTATATATTTTCCTACATCAGTATTCAATTAATTTCTCAGCTTAGAATTTCTGTATAATATAAGTAGTATGAAACTGGGTATTTGTATCCCACACCTTCAGGTGTAGGCTTGGAGTTTCCAAGTCCCATAGGTAAAATTTCCTTCTCCAAATGCTAAAAAAAACTACAATTCCTCTCACTATTTCCCTGGACAGGTGAGTAGACTTTTTCTAGAATTCTTTTATAGGAGTGGGCAGAACCTTACTTCCTGCTCTCCAGCCACCTGTTCTTATAGAAAGTAGAACCCCAGACCCTAGATCCTAATCCCTAGGCACTAAATTTGGGACTTAAAACAGCTTGGGTTTTCTATGTCAGCTCATAATTACCATCATATCAACTGTTTTGATTCATCTGTTTGTTTCTGGAGCTGGGAATTTTTTTCTTCTTTTCTTTTGAGATTCACTATTTAAAAAAAAAAAAAAGAGAGATTGCTCTATCTTTCTGACGTTGCCAAGTGTTTATATAGGATTAGGGAAAGGCATATATTTCATATGCATCTCTCTTTTTTTCTGGAAGTCTCTCCTTACATTCTCTATACTTTCTCCTTCCTTGAAGAAGAGAGAAAACTCAAATGATCTTTTCATCTTGGAATGGAAGTAAGGGAGGAGAGGAAAAGAGTGAACATTGTTTAAAGCTTACAAAAGTTGCTTAGAACATTTCTCTTTCATTTCCCAGTATTCAAGCCCCGCTCTCTTCCTGGGCCCCTATCACCCTGCACCCATCCCTCCTGACTCCTCTCTCCCACAGCACTTCCCCATGGGCTGAGAGTGAGCTCTCACGACTGCTCCTTCCACCATAGATTACTCTCGTGGCTTCGGTGGCCGTTATGGGATAGAGGAGGACAAACGGGACAAGGCAGCTCTGGGATATGACTACAAGGGAGAGACAGAGAAACACGAATCCCAAAGAGGTAAGTTGGGCTTGGAGAGGAGGGAGGTCACAGGGTACATGGAGCCCTCCTTCTGTCCCTGAAGGCTGACATGGAGGACCCAGAATATGAGGGGCAGGTATGCAGAAAGTGGTGGGATGAAGAGTAAGTGTACGTATATGGGGGTAGGTGGGAGGAGACCAACAGGGGTGGAGGGGAAAACAGCAAGCTAAGGAGCAGGACAGAGGAGGGTGACCAAAGAGAAGGGGTCACTGAGAAAGGGATGAAGACGGACAGGCCGGGTGATGGCAAGAGGGTGATTTGGCTGTGAGTCTTAGAGGCCCCTCTGCTTCACAGAGAGAAGGCCTTCTTCCCTGGGACACATAGGGGATGGCTGGGGGGCGCTCTTCAATTTATCCTGTTTCTTCCCTTATATTTTCCCCTTTTCTGTCACTTCTTTCTTTTTGTTTCTCTCTTCCCATCTCTCATCCCTCCATTCTCTCTCAAGTGTTTTTCTCCCCATCCTTTTTCGTCTTTTCCCACCCATGCCTCTCTCTATCCTCTGATTTTCACACTTTCTCATTGATCTTTCTCTTTTCCTCATTCCTGTCTTCTGGTCTTCCTTCTCACTGCTCCCACTCCCTCTTCCCATACATTTCTAGCATTTTAACTCCTCTTATGACTCTCAGATCTTTCCATCCTGCAGATTATGCCAAGGGCTTTGGTGGTCAGTATGGCATCCAAAAGGACCGAGTGGATAAGGTAAAGCACCAGAACACCAGTGTCTTGAGAATGGTTCCCTGAAGTACATGGAGAAGAGTGAGAGGCAAAGCTGGAAAAAGGATGGGCAAATCTAGGTGCCCTGCACTGTCCTCTTGGTGTCCTGCTCTCCCCATTGACTGCCCTCAGCATCTAAGGGGCATGTCTTCTGAAGCCTGAGCTTTTTTTTTTTTTTTTAATATTTATTTATTTTGGCCATGCCAGGTCTTAGTTGTGGCACGCGGACTCTTAGTTGCGGCATGCGTGCAGGATCTAGTTCCCCAACCAGGGATCGAAACCTGGGCCCCCTGCATTGGGAGCATGGAGTCTGACCCACTGGACCACCAGGGAAGTCCCAGAAGCCTGAGCTTTAACTAAGGAGAGTGAAGGGAGGCAGAGAGAGACAGAGAAACAGAAAAACTCCAGGGAAAGGTATTCGAAATTTCATTGATTGCTTGGCATTGATTAACTCAATCAATAATTTCTTCCCACTCCATTCAGTCTTCCCCTACACCTCTTCATGTACTGGCCTGAGACCCTCCTGCATTCCAGGCAACTGGACTTAGAGATGTGAGATTCCAGGAACACTGAGCTTTTTAAAAGGAGAGCTAATCCCACCAGTCTAGAACTTCTTTACCCCTCCCTCTGCCACTAAACAACACTATTTGAATACCCTGTCTAACTATAGAGCATCAAAAGGTTAGGGAGACCTCCTATAGTGACCCAATCACCGATACTGCCTTCTGGATTATTACCACTCCCTTCCCCCTCCCCACCACTACACATACTGTTCTCTTACCTGCAGAGTGCTGTTGGTTTCAATGAAATGGAGGCCCCAACCACAGCTTATAAGAAGACAACACCCATAGAGGCTGGTGAGTTTTAATTCCCTTTCTCTGTGCTCTTCAACCTCTTCTCCCTTCTCGTTCTTTTTTCTTCCCAGACTACCTATTCCAAGCCTTTACCTACCTAGATTAGCTGAGGTAGATTTGACCCCTACCCTCATATTCCCAGATTCCCTCTCCTAGAAAAAATTAGGTTAAGTGGATATCTGAGTGACACTGGTGAAGAAACTGTAAGCAGAGAACAGAGGGAGGAAGGGAGGGAGCCATTTGGGAAGAACACATAGGGAAAGGAGCTTTGGATGGGGGATAGAGGGTAGATGATGGCCAGAGGGCATACAGATTTAAGAAATGTGGACAGGGAAGATGCAGGTTAGGAGAACAAGCCTTATGATTTAAAAAGGTCAAGAGTCTGAGATCACATGGCCTGGCTGTATGGAAATCTAGGCATCAGGGTTACCTTATCCTCCTATAATCCCCTTGTTCCTTCATTGATACCTCTTTACCTCCCTTTCCATGAGTCCCCTCTCTACCTGCTCTTCTTTGGATATTTAACTGGTTCCTCTTCTTCATTCCAGTGCCACTCCCCTACCTCCAACCCAAGACAACCCTAATTTTTCTTGCCTGTGTCTGCAGCTTCCAGTGGCGCCCGTGGGCTGAAGGCAAAATTTGAATCCATGGCTGAGGAAAAGAGGAAGCAGGAGGAAGAGGAGAAGGCACAACAGATAGCCAGGCAGCAACAGGAGAGAAAGGCCTTGGTAAAGATGAGCCAGGAGGCTAAGCCACCAGTGGCCACTATGGAAGAGCCGGTGGTGTCAGCCCCATTGCCCAAGAAAATCTCCTCAGAGGTAAGTGTTTGGCCCTTCGGGATCCACATCAAGGATTCCTTGCCCAGACAAGAGCCTAAGGGGTCTGTATCCTTAGGAGAAAATAAGGCACAGGCCTCCCCTGTGTTAGGCAAAGTCTACAGTTGCTATCCCTGTCTTCAGGAAGATTTCAATCTGATTGTGTAATTAAGCTTCATATATACATATGAGAATGTTAGCTGAAAAAAACCAAGATTTACATAGTACAACAGAAGATAGGTCACTAGCCAGTGCAGTCAATTACTGCTGCAACAACAAGAGGAAGGAGCTGTCATTTCAGGTTGGAGCCCATCTTGAGGAATGGTTGATTTGAACTGGCAGAGGTAGGAAGGGGTATTCCAGGTCAGTACAAGAGAGAAGATGGAAGTTTCTTGCTCACTGGAAAGATGCTTCATCCTCCACAGGCCTGGCCTCCAGCAGGGAGCTGTCTGTCATCAGAGTGTGGGCCTGTGAGAACCAGTAGGGAACAACCAGTGCCTACCCAGCCCCCAAGGCAGAATCCCCCAGAGGTAAGCAGAGCGCCAAAGATTCTCTGCTCCTTCCCCATCTCCTCATGTCCTAGTAGGTGGGCTGTACAGGGTGATCAACAATCCTGGTTTGTCTGGGACTATCCTGGTCTTAGCGTTGAAAGTCTTATATTCTGGGAAATCACCCAGTCCTGGGCAGACTAGGATAGTTAGTCATCCTAGCTGTCATCTTTCACCTTTTTTTTTTTTTGCTTTTGCTTTTGCTTCAATGTTTTCCTTGTCTTCCAAGGATTCTGACTTGCTTTCTGCTTCCCTTCTATCATCTTTTGGTAGGTGTTTTGAGTGGGTGGGTGTGGGAGGTTGATGAATGAAGAGGGATGAAAGATTGTGTTCCCTAGGAGAGGCTGTTAGAAGGATGCAAGGATGGAGGGTAGAATGGAAGCATGGGGATGGGTGGGGTCTTAGCAGTCCTCCATTGGGAGATTTTGGAGAGGCAGCTCCTGGTGGACAGAAGTCACCCTGCTTCACACTGTCTCTTCTCAGGACAATGAGGAGCCCCCAGCTCTGCCCCCCAGGACTCCAGAAGGCTTCCAGATGGAGGAAGAGCCAGTGTATGAAGAAGCACCTGAGCCTGAGCCCGAGACTGAACCCGAGCCTGAACCCGAGCCTGAACCCGAGAATGACTATGAGGATGTTGGGGAAATGGACGGACATGAGCCGGATGAGGAACCAGAGGGTGACTATGAAGATGTGCTCGAGCCTGAGGATCCCTCTTTTTCCTCCACTCTGGCTGGTGAGTGGTGGGGCAGCTCCTGGATTTGGTCAGCTGTAGGGGAGAGGAAGAGGGAGAATTCCCCCATTACACAGAAGGACCTGTCTATTTTCCTTCTCCATGTTGATGAGACCATATTCATATTTCTCATTATGCAGGATCATCAGGCTGCCCGGCTGGGGCTGGGGCTGGGATCTCAGCTGTAGCCCTGTATGATTACCAAGGAGGTAGGTTGGGAGTGGCCTGAGGGGTCTGGTGCCTGGAGGCCCGTGATACATGAAAGGGGGGATGGATTCTGGGGGTCAGGATAGGGCCCAGACTTGGCATCAAGAACAGGCCTATTTCCCTTCCTGAGGTTTAAAGGGGACACAGGGGTGGAGGGATTCCTGCCTGACCATCCTAATATCCTGTCAATTTTCTCCCCAGAGGGAAGTGATGAGATTTCCTTTGATCCAGATGACATCATCACTGACATTGAGATGGTGGACGAGGGCTGGTGGCGGGGACGTTGCCATGGCCACTTTGGACTCTTCCCTGCAAATTATGTCACGCTCCTCCAGTAACTGTGGCTGTCTGTCTTCTGCACTGTGACTTCCCTTGTCCCAAGTGGCTCTGCCTCCACCCACTTTCCATTTCTGCTGCAAGTGTCTGACAGGATGTCATGAGTTGCCTGAAGCTCTAGACAGACTTCCCTCTCCCTCTCCATTAGAGTTTGGGGCAGAGACAGCATGAGGAAGGAGGTCTCCTTCCCCTCGGTGTCCTGTCTATCCTGGATACCCTAGATGATCTCAGGGATGTTTATCTTGTATCCTGCCTCCTTCCCCATGAATCCCCCCTCTAACACCCCCCCCCACTCTACCTTCCTTTGTTTGTGAACTCTGAGCTTCCTGGTTTGCTTACCTGGGAAGGTATGTTTATATTTCCTGGTTGTGCTGTTTGCTTACTTTCCTTCTCTGCAGAAATATCTCTGAATCTTCTCTCTGCTCAGTCCTAAAGTGGAAATAAAGTGGGACCATGGCTCACCTCTATTCTGAGGTAAATAGTACTTTTTATGCAGCCCTCAATGGTCCTGACTCTCATGGCTCCAATTCTCCTTCCATCTTTCAGGGATATCCAGAAAACTCTCTCCTCCACTGCCCATCACTCTGCACCCTGGGTGTCAAGGGCTGTGCCCTTTCCTTAGACTCTACTGATACCCAGTCCAAAACAAGATGGGCCTGGGGAATGGCAGTAAGGTAGGGGAACAGGGGCCAGGAAAGGTCCACGATAAGACAGTTCAACTTCTGCTGGCTTCAGCAGTTGTGAGAGGCCAGCCACTTTCTGCCTGGGAGTAATGACTACACTCTTTTAGTGCATAATGATTCTTGAGGCAAAAGCACAAATTAGGGGAAAGAAAGGAGGAAAAGATTTAGCCAAGAAAAAAAGACAAAAACTAAAGAAACAATGAGGTGTTAAGAGGATTTAGAGTGACAGTGGCCTCTACTAGAAAAAGTCTAGGCTTCCTTGTAGCTGGATGAATGAAATCCATGGTCATGTAAGAAGGTAGATTGAGGAAGCTCATAAAGTTTCTGTGTGGTCCAGAGCTGAGGCTGCTGATAGGAGAAGAAGTGAGGACCTTTGGATGGCCAGTGATAGGCAAAAAGCAAATCACCAAGCAAAGTATGGGGATGAGGGAGAATGAAAGGCCAGGACACGGTGAGTTTATTCTAACCCCAGGCCATTGGGCTCGGCAAGGTCTAGAATAGGAGATCCTAGGCAAAACCAAAATCAAATCGAAATGAAAGTCAAGGATTTGGTATAGGGGATCTTTGGTTGGTGGAAAATAGAAGTCTGTGCTATAACTGGTATCTGAAGTTGGGTTCAGCTTTCAAAGATGGAGAAGACAGTGGGATCAAGGAAGAGCTAGGATTGGTGTCTGAGACCCATAGTTGCTGCAGGACTTTATAAAAGTTCATTGGTGAGCTGTGCATGTGCTTAGAGCACTGCATCCCTCAGGCTCATTCCTTGGCTTTTCTTCAAGACACACACACCTTTGTTTCCACAGCGACCTCTATGCCAGTGAGTCACACATCTGTCTCTACACCTCACTTATAAGATTCACCCAGTTAGACTTTCAGAGTGAAAAGCAGCTTTTATTTCTGCCTATAGAGACATTGGGGTTTCCAGTGTATAGAGGTAAGTCACACTAGATATACACAATCTCATTCTTCACTTCAGTTTGATCTGACATCACACATAGATCAGACTTTTGCAGTGGTTTTATTCTTACATCCAAGTTCCACCTTGCTTTTCACTTTTCCCTTCATTATAAGACAGAAACTTCTTTTCCAGATCCTTGTATTATTAAGGCAATAAAGTCCTTTCTGCCTCAGTTCTATAGACCTCGCCCTCCACATTCGGCTGATCTCTACTTGGACTGTCTTTCTTGGCGGTGATTCTCTTCAAGGGCTCTGCTCGCAGACACCTCCCTGTCCAGGCTCCTGTTCTTGGGTCCACAGTCCCCTTTCACTCTCCTTAGCTGCTTCTTAATCTGAAGCCGTGTCTAGCCGTCTTGCTTCTCTCAGATGATGCTTGCTGCACGTGCTGCTCACTACAGCTTCATCCCACTAATCAAATCATCTGTCTACTCCACCGTCTCTCTAAAAGGCTTCCCTTTTTCTCCAATTGCCCTCTCACCATAAAATGTGCTTGATTGTGTAGGCCAGTGGATACCTGCAATACTCTGGTTTCCTGCGACATATACAATTAGATACCTTGTAAAATGTGTTTGATGATGTTGATCAGCTCAGTATTGTGCTGAAGGCAGCAGCTGGGAAAGTAAAGTGTGCCTGGAAGGGTGGGGCCCACAGAGCAGTGCGGTTAGTCTCCTGAATGCCCTCCCGAACCCTGGGCTGCCCAGAGTGTCAAGGAAGAGCCCTCTGCTCTCTTCCTTTCTCTGTACTTCTCATCCAGCTCACGGTAGCCCCAGATTTTCACCTCCCTTAGTCTACAGCTCCCCTTGCTTTCTTTTTCTAATAAAATAAGAAACCCAAAATGGATTTTCAGAAACTTCTTCCTCCATGTAGGAAGGACTAGATTCAAAACACATGGAACTGAACCCTGGATCGGTTCCTTTTCTCCCACTTCACTGCTTAGCTGTCGCAGTTATTCATCTTCACTGAATAAAATCTTAGCTCACACTCTAGTTATATTTTTTAGAAAATGGCGCCTTATATACAAATGTGAAATATAAACCAAACAATAAGGATTAGGAAAAATAGAGTTACGTTACTGAATAGTACCAAGTGGCACATTATAATGGAAGATAAGCATACTTCTACTCTGGGATTTGCTCTAATGCCTTCTTGACTCTTCTCAAGGGTGTCATCTACTTCATCTATACCAGCTCTGGACCATGTTCAGAGGGAAAGCCAGGCAATAACAAACATTCATATTGACTAGACTCTTTTTTGTTGTTGTTGGTTAAATTCTTTGTTCTCTGCTTCCCCACAATGCCCATCCTCCTTTTCCCTTCTTTCTCACTTGCTGAGGACTGCTAGGAAAATGGCATCAATTAAGGAGAGAGGGTTAGGGTTAGGGCTAGGGCTAGGGTGAGGGTTACGGTTAGGGTTAAGATAAATAGCTCAACCTTCCTGGCTTTAGCTATACCTGGAGAGCTGATAGGATATACTTTTTGCACTGTGACCCAAGGACGTGAAGCCACACCAAACAAACCAGCTCCATTTGGTTCCCAACTTAAAATCATCATGTGTCTAAAACCTATTTAGTAAAGAAAGAAGAGCTACATGAAATCATGACCATTGTAGATAACTAGGTGAGATAAGAATTTGCTGTACTAAAAAGCTTATCCTAATTTACTGCCATTGGCATGTCATTCTTTAGGGCAGTTGTTCTCAACCAGGAGTGGTTTTGCTCCCAGAGGATTTTTAGCAATGTCTGGAGACATTTTTGGTTGTTATAGCTGTAGGGGTGCTACTGGTATCTACTGGATAGAGGTCAAGGATGTTGCTAAACATCCTACAACACATAGGACAGTCCCTTATGACAAAGAATTATCCAGTCTAAAATGTCAGTAGTTCCATGAAACCCTGCTTTAGGGGATGCCAGTATCTATTGTGTATTTTTATTTTACTTTTGTTCTCATAAGTTTTAACTATTTGTTACCAAAACCCAGAAGTGTCACACATTTTTGACAGAATGCAGTCATGGCCAGCAATAGGTAAGAGCAATTATAGGGAATCACTATGTTCAGATATCTTCCTTCTCAAGATTCCCGATGGGGTACTCAAGTGATGTCTAGGACCTGGCGACTGGTACCACAGGAGCTGCAGTGGGCCTTGTCTGGACTTTTCCAGATGCGAGGTCTCCTTGGGCTACCCTGTGCATTCTGACATGACACTGAAGTTGGTGTTAGTGTCTCGTGATCATTTCACTTAGCCCAGGGTGGTGCTGGCCCGTGCCTGTGGTCTCCCTAATCCAGACGGATAATATAATTTTCAGAGGAAAAGAACCTTGACTCTCAAATCACTATTAAAATGTTTGAAAGTAGGCTCTGGCTTTTGGTCCTAATTTTCTCCATAAATATAATATCTCCTCTGGATTCTTCTTCATTTTCCAAGGCTGTCCTTCTATATGTTGCCAAGATTCTACACAACAATCTCATTCTAGGACCTCATTTCCACCTCTCATCCTGTGGCCTTTGGTGTCCTCGAGGCTGTTGTGCTTAGCCTAGGTCTCTATTCTTTCAGGCTGTTTGGACTGTCTGGGCTTAGAGGCAGTGGGGCAACTAAAAAAAGCCCTGGACTTGACTGTCAAGACAACCCCAGGTCCAGAAACTTCAAACTGTGCCCTTCACCCTGGGTGCCCTGGGAGGCATGTCAGTCCCCATCCCTACAATGCCTACTCCATATCATTGAAAGTGCTTATAAACTGAAAAGCTCTCCACAAAAGCACAGGCCTGTGCTGGTTATGGAATTTCACGGCTCTCTCATCTCCTAAGGACTTGGACTCATCTTCCAAATGGCCTCAAGTCACCTATTTAAAATACTTCACAGACTGATTTATTTAGAAAAAAAGTGGTGGGGGGGGAATAAGTTATCAGTATGGCACTATAGCAGTTATACAAGCCATGGCTTAGGAAATTCTTCGACCTTGTGCAGCTGCTCAGGTTTTGAAGGACATTGCATGTTCCAAAACACCCAGATAAGCACATTTGCAGTTTACAGAAGGAAGTCTTCAAAACCAAACTCTGTCGAACTTTCAGTAACCCTGAGTGGGAATCCAAGAATGGTGGCTTCTGAGCCTTTAGTAGGTGTGTCTTCCTCTTGGTCTGGCTTTAAAGGTGGTGACTAAAGTCTCTCAGGCCTACTCACGGGGCTGACACATGCTGGTCAAAAGAATCGGGTCAGTCTTGTGTTCTACAACGTTGAAAGGACAGGACTTCAGGTGCTCAGACATGGAGGCAACTTCATTAAACTCCCAGCTCTTGATTTTGGAGAAGAGGCTGCTGAATTGCCAGATCTATGAGGAAAGAGAGAAGCTCCAAAGTAAACACTGGGGTGATAACCCTCAGGCCGGCTTTGTTTGAACAGTGTGGGGAAATGCCTTTCTGTTCTTCCTGTTCTTAGATTCCTGAGAGTATTTAGTGGCTGCAGCATACATTTGTTAGTCCTTTCTCCAGCATCCAATTCCTAGTTCCCCCTTCCAACTGATAATCATCCCAGCCAGCCATGTGTTGTGTGGAAATGACTAACACCAATCTGCTTATTGACATACACCCTTCCCCCATCCCCCACCTCCCCAGGAACAGTGGTTAGTTCTAGAATAGACATATGGTTCAAATCAGGACAACCAGGGCCAATGAGACTCTACTCCAGAACTTTTGTTTGTGATACCAAGAAGCAGAGTCTCTTTTCCCCTCTGTGCTTGAACTTGGAAGCTAAAGTCTTAGGAGCTTCTGGCAGCCACCAGGGACCATGAAGGGAGAACTGTGTCTTAGAGTGGAGCCACAAGCGAGGAAGTAGAGATAAGAAATAGAGAGTAAAACGGTTATTTGGGGGCATTTTGAGCTGCTAGATCAAGCCATACCTGAAGCCATCACCTTTGCACTCTTCAGTTATATAGGCCAATAAATTCCCTTTATTGTTTGTCCTGTTAAGTTGGTTTTCTATTGCTTAAAACTAAAAGTATGCTAACTAATAAGAGTCTCACTAGAACAGAAACCTTAGGAGAAATCTAGAAGTCTGGCACTCAAATCCCTGTGGGCCTTTCCACCTAGGATGTGGTGGCAAAGCCACTAGTTTTAAAATCTGGCTATGAGGATAGGCATAATCTGATATCCTTCAACCTGATCATTTCACCCTCAGTTTCTTGTCATTGTTACTATATAAGAAAAGTGTATCCTGTGATCTTGGAACTATTTCCCTTTGTACTTTAAAAGGCCATTTTAATATGAGCCTTCTTTAGCTCCAACTAAATTCTCTTTCTTCCTTTCTGCAAGGAAATTAGTTTGTCCCAAATGATATTTAAGAGTGGTCAGCAATCACTGAATTGGGAAAAAATGTGAGCCAAAAAATAATGAAATTTCTAGTATGTAACTTAAATTATTTGCATTTGATTTTACAGAGGAAGATATTAGGTAGTTCTAGATGATACATTGTATCTTGGCGATACAGTTCCCAAAGGCAGGGTCTTAGTCTCATTCATGTTTATCCCTAACACATGGTTGGTTGGCAGTCATTATCTAACACATGGATTGCAGGCATGGATTCAAGCATGAATTCATGAGAGAGAGTCTGATAATTATTTTTTGAAGAAGACTGCTCCGGGAATGAATAATAGAAAATATGCAAGATGTTTTAGACATAATCAATAAAAATAGATGTAAACATCTCCTAACTCCCCAATACCAGTTCGCATATACCCACATACTGGGAAGAGACTCAACAGTGAGATTTTGGAATTATTGACCTAAATGGGCATCGTAAATTTGTGATTCGCATTACCAATATATGTACCATAAGAGAGGATGCTACGGCACCTTGGATATGACGAATTGGGAGTTTCACTTCTATACAGTACAAGCCAATAGAACTTATAATACAGTTAAGCAAGCCTAACCTGATTGGGAAAAGGGAACGAGGTTTTTCCAAAGGGAAAGATTCTTTGATCTATACAGCAGAGTTTTTTTAAAAAATTAAATAAGCATTTGAACCAGGGGAAATCAGTGGACCAAATTATTTTAGAATTTCAAAATGAATTCAACAGGGGCAAAACTTGTTTGTAAATAAATTAGTTGACATAGGGCTGAGGAGAATTTGTTGGCATATTGTATCAGTTGGAGTCCGGGCAGAAAACAGATGGCACGCTCAAACTGGGTAATCTGAAGAGAATTTTATAAAGGAATGATATACAAATGTGTGGGCAGGGTATAGAAAACCCAGGCTAGTAACAATCTAGAGTGTTACTACCCTAGGCCTGAAAGGGAGGAAGGAAGTCAATGGAACCCAGAATCGGTAACCTGTGTGGAGAGAGCCATCAGATACAGCTGGAGGGACATGGCCAGTGCAAAATGTCGTGCAGGGGAGAATGCACGCAGGGAGGAAGCCAGAAGAATAGCTATGTCAACCTCACTCTTCTCCCTCCTGACCGTCTCCTGCTGATACACTCCCGTTAGATTAGCCCAACTGGAAGCTGGAGGGCAGGGGAGCTGGTTAAGCTAGTCTGTAAAGATCAGCCTCCTGGGGGACAGATCACGATGGAGAATGGATCATGTGAGCAAACGGAAGACATGCAGGACACATACATAAATAGGCATTACCATTTGTATTGCCATTTTTAAGTTTATGGGTCTGTCTCCTCTACTGTGCTGACCTCCTTGAGTTCATAGACTGTGTTTTATTCCCAGTAACCTAGTACAATCTGCCTAGTACACTGCTTGGTGCACAGAAGGCCCTTAGTAAATACTTGTTGAATGAATGAATAAGTGAATGACTATTTACTTGCCTTTCTGTGAACTCTCCACGAGGTGCCTCCATGGGAATACCTCTTCTTCTTCCACTGCAGGAGGACCATCCCTCTCTCTTGTAACAAAGTGGCACAGATATTCCTCATCAGCACGGACACCTGGGAGAGCTGGGATAGGCTGACGCTGTCTAAGAACCCAGCAATGTACTGCAAAACCTCCAGGGGCAGGCTGGTTAGAGAATTCTGGCTTTTTCCTTCACGGCCTGAGAGATGGCTGTTCCCTCCCTCACTCAGCTCTGAAGCAACCTCCGGCTTGATGGCAAAGGTCTTGAGCTCCTGACTATAGATTACTTTTGCCTTTTGCCCTGGGGGACAGAAATGGTTTTGAATAAAGGTACATCCCAAGTAGGCAAGGGGGCATCGGTGCTGGAACCAACCATTGAGACATGACTGAATGTCTGTGTGGACATTCTTGAAATGTAGGGGGAATTCATCCCTCCTGAAGAATTTGTTGCAAGTGAAAGTAAAGGCAGAACTGCTCTTGTTGTGTCTCCTGGTCACACACTCACTGTGGAGCTCCATATGGAGCCCATTCAGGTTGGCAGTGGTTAGAAGGTCAGCCAGCACCGTCCTGGAGGAAAATTGTTCTGGCTCAAAACTGTTTGTCTGTGTAGCAAAATCCATGAACAGCCCATCAATGCTCCTGGATTCAGAGATGACATGACCTTTGAGTTCTCTTTCCAGAGCACACAGCAGGGTGGTCTTGATGAGATCTGATTTGGGCAGGTCCTCCACAGTGATCCCTAAATCCAAAGTATCTACTGCCTTGTGTTCACTTGGCCTACAACTCGACAAGGTGTCTCTGAGGTGAGCCCGCTTCCAGCAGTAGCTCATGGGAACTTTGAAGGTGTAAACAGTCTTCACTTCCTGAGCCTCAAGATTGCCATAAACAAAGTCTTTCTCTTTAGGTGTACAAGCAGGCAACTGACCAAAGTGAATAAGCATCCTCCCATTGTGCACCAGGTACATATTATAGTCCTTTGCATCCATAGCTGTTTTCAGTCTTTCCAGAACACCATCCTGCCAAGGGGCAAGCCCTGACTTTTCTATGGCTGCATGAAAGTCCCGCTGCTTCTGGTCTTCCTGTGTCTCTTTCCCTTTGGCAGCGCTCTCTTCTACTGTGTTGTTGCTGCTGGAAATCTGTTCTTTCTCTGGGCCGTCCCTGCTCGTGCCCTCACTGCTCACTGATGAGCTCGTTAAAGCAGAGGCCGCGTGCTCTTTGCTGAACATATTTTCCCACTTGTCAAACTTGGCTAGGTCCATCCCTTCTTTGGTTTTGGCTAATACCTCTCGTTCTTCTTGACCCAGCTCTGCCACCTCTCCGTTCGTGGTTGACAGAGAGCCGCTTGTTACCAAACCAGCATCTGCCCCGCCCACCGCTCCTTCCATTTCCTTCCAGCTGGCTTCACCATTCATGGTAGGTTCCTCTTCCATGGGTTTTCTAGCTTCTGGGAAAAGTTCTACCATTTTCAGAGATCTAAAGAGGACCTTCTGGTCTTGGAGGGCCAGGGCTGTGTCCAAGCACTCTTCATTGGGGGTCTCTTTCATGATGTTCTCGTGAAGGGCTGTTTCAGAGTCCACGTTTGGCCAGCGGTTCCACTCCATCGAGCAGCAGACCACGCTGGCGGGGCACGCTTGCAGGTGCTTGGCCAGCTTGTGGCGGGAAATGGAAAGGGGGCAGCCAGATTCGGAGTTGAGGCACGGAACCTGCTCTAAAGGGCACAGGAGCTCGTGCTCTGCTTCTTTGCACATGTGGAAGGTAGCGCCGCAGGACAGGTGGCAGTTTATCACCAGGCAGGAGACACCAGGCTCCACAGGCATGTGGCAGTGACGGTTGAAGCATCTGTCACAGTGCCTGTGCTGCCCTGGTGGAGGCCTGCGCGCCCTACGCTGGAGACACCAAAGGCAAGGGGAAAGAGAAAACAAATGACTGCTGGAAGAGAAGCTCTATGCATGTCTGTGAGTGTTTAAGTTTTAATTGACTTATTTCCTGTTTATTCATGTTTATTGTAGGAATCTTGAAAAATATAGAAAATCATAAGAAGAAAGCAAAAACACTCATAATCCCACAACCTAGAAATAACAGCTATCAATACTCTTCTCTTTATTTTCCAATAGTTTATTCTATGCATTAGCTGTGTTGAGAATAGAAAAAAAACAAAGGTGAAAGTAATGGGCTACAAGGTTGACAATTGCTGTTTTTGAGTTGTGGGTTGTGGAGGATTTATATGACACAGTTAATACTATGAATACAATTTTGCGTTCTGCTTTAACTTGCTATTATGACCTGTCTAGGCTGTTTTATTAATTTTTCTTTGCAAACTTTCTTCATAATGGGAGTGTAACATTCCAGAATGAGTGTTCTGTCATTCATTTAACCAACTACCACTAGGGGGTATGCTGGGAGGACATGGGGCATGTCTGATTTTGTTCACATCTTGGTCCCCAGCACCTGTCACAGGACCTGGACCATTGTAAACACTCAGTAATATTTGCTGAATGAAGGAATTGTTAGCCATTTAGATTATACCTGGATTTTTTGCTTTTTCATATGTAAAATTTTACTAAAAATCTTTGCTCACAGATCTTTCTCAGGTCTCTGCTTTCCCCCTATTCTGTGTCGGTTTCTTCTAGGTTCTGCTCTAGCATCTCTGGTTTGGCAAAAAGCCAATATATATCATCAGACCAAAAGGATAAATCTGCCAGATGCTTGGGCTACAGGCTAAATGAAGCCAGACCTGGACCTGTGAAAGGTAAAGTTCCAATAAACACCTGGTACTTACCATAGCTTCCAAATTTCTTCTTGCTTTGTAACTCTAGGGGAAAATATAAAAATACAAATATGAATGATTAGTAAGAAAAGTATTTTATCTGTTTTAACAGGGGCCAAAGAGACTTCACGTATTCTTCCACCACCCTGGAGGTAAGTGTCCTGGTCCACATTTTGCAGTCAAATATACTCTACCTAGATACAACAATTGTTAACACTTTGCCCCTTTCACTTTCTCTCTCTCTCAACACACACACACACACACACACACACACACACACATACACACACACATTTTTTGCCAAACCACTTGAAGATAAGTTGCTGATGTCATGACACTTCATCTGTAAGTACGTTAGCATGTGTTTCCTAAGAATAAAGATATTTTTTTGTAACTACAGTAACATTATCTCACCTAAGAAAACTAAAAATAATTTTCTAATATCATGTAACATGCTGTCTATATTCAAATTTCCCCAATTATCCCCAAAATATCTTCTGTACTTTTTAAAAAACAACTCAGTTTTGAACCAGGATCCCTTTAAGGTTAATGTATTACATTTGTTTGTTAAATCTTTTTAGCCTCTTTTCATCTGGAAAATCCCCCTCAACTTTTCTTTTTTAGAAGAGACAGCCTTAAATCTCAAGGAAATTGTATGCTAGTTCATTCATGTATTCATTTGTTCATCCATTCATTCAACAAACGTTTTTGATTACCTACTATGTGCCAGTAAGTAAGCATAAGGGTCACCTGGACTGCTTGTTAAAGTGGCTTTAAACACTATTGTTCATTAGAATCAGCTGTGATTCTTGTTAAATATATAGATCCCCACTGTTCAATATGGTAGCCACTGGCCACATGTGGCTATTTAAATTTAAATTAATCAAAATGAACTAGAATTAATAATTCAGTTCCTCAAGTCGTATTAGCTACACTTCAAGTGATCAGTAGCTACTCTATTGGACAACACTGCTCTAGATGCTGGCTGCACCCCTGACCTGAGCGAAGGGTGTATCCTGGAATTTACATTCTTAACACATTCCCCATCTGACTCATGCACTATAAGTGTGAAAGAGGGATCACGTCAGAATCCCTCTTAGGGTATAGAGGGATACCCCATACCCTAATAGTCAGCCTGACCATCAGTAGCTTCAGGGCTAACTAGAAGATTAATCAGACAGAGAGGGAGCTGAGCAGAGTGGAAAGGCTGTGAGGGTAGGACTGAGATGGAGCAGAATAGGATCAGGTTAAGAGCACATCTTTTGGATGCAAGAGTCTAGCTACTTGATCTTTTAACATACAATTTAACATTCAGGTAGGCTCCTGCCATATTCCAGATCACTCCTGGGGGGAAAAAGCCCATTATGGACTTGTAGAAATTCATAAATATTAGGCTCAAGCATCTAGAATTATTTGGTACTCAATAAGGAACCATTTACCATTGTAATTGGGGTGTTAACCAGTAGTAGTGGAAGAATGGAGTGGAAAGACCTAGAGTTAGAAACTGCTATGTAGAGAACATGATGGAGGCTGAGATTGTGAGACTGATGACAGTAGAAATAGGCAAGATGAGACAGACAGGAGACATTACAAGGGAGGATCAACTAACATTTTTGTTTCTGGCTGGAGATGGGGGAAGAAGAAGAGTCAAAGGTGATGCCAAGAAGGTGAACTAAGAAGAGAGAATGTTGGGTGTAATTCTGAGAAAAATAGAGGTCTAAGGAGAGAACTGTTTTGGGAAGAAAAATGGGTCCAGCGAGTGTAATACAAGTTGCTTTAGGTGATGACAGATCATGTGGGTGGGAAGATGAGGGGTTAGAATATAGAGGTGCAGACTTGAGAATTATCCACTTAAAAGTAAGAGGAAGCCATAACTGGGGAAGTGAGAACACAGAATAGAAATCTGAGCCATGAAGGTCAAGGCTAAGTATGACCACTTTGGGGACAATAAGAAGAAGCAGAGCCAGAGAAGGAGAGACCAGTGAGCTAAGAGAGTCAGGACTATGTTGCCAGATGTAAAGGAAAGGGTGAGTGATGGCCTCCAATGCTGCTGTGAGGTTAAGAACAGGGAAGACAATGCCACTGCTCATGGCAGGTCCCCAAAGAGCTCTTGCCAGAGCATTTGCATTTCAGCTGTGAGGTGGGACCCTTGGCCATTCAAAATCTAGTGTTTGTTTGGAGTCGAGGAGAAAGCTATTAAGCACACACTCCAATGTTGGCAGGGCCTGTGCCCTGGCTGGGAGAATGTGATCATCTGCTTTCTATTCATAACAGACATTCATCAAGAATAGACTCTGGATGACTCAGGGTCCCCTGTTGGTTTTTAGGTGGGGAAGAAGAGGCAGATCACAAATGGAGTAAGGTTATGTGAAAAAAGCTAACAGCACCAGGAATGTCCAACTTCATATTTGCCAGCCGGGTTCTGTCACAAAGTTGAGCCCAGTTTCCAGCAAGGGCAAAGCAGCCCTGGCTAGTTCTGTGCACTCAATGTATGTAGTGAGAACTCTGCCCCTATCAGCAGGCATGTGTCTGGCTGGAGGGAGAATAGTGATGAACTCTAAGCCCAGTCATTTCTTTTTCTCCCTCTTCTTCCTCTTCCTCTTCCTCTCCTTCTCCTTCTTCTCTCTCTTCTTTTTTTAATTGAAGAATAGTTGATTTACAATGTTGTGTTAGTTTCAGGTGTACAGCAAAGTGATTCAGTTATATATACATCTATATCCATTTTTTTCAGATTATTTTCCCTTATAGGTTATTATAAAATATTGAGTATAATTCCCTGTGCTACACATTAGGTCCTTGTTGCCAATCATTTCTTATCCTTCAGCATTATAAAGATGGTTCTTAGCAACAGCGTTATTGAAGCTGGGAACATTTGTGGTGGAGTCTTATTGCTCTCCATCTTTTTGAGGTTATATGAAAATATTCCTTTAAGAGAAAAGAAAAGCAATGCAGGCAGGCAACAAAGATGGTGTTGCTTTATGTTGCTATTTAAAGATCTTCTGCCAGGCTCTGGAGCTACCCCAGATGAGTGACTTTGAGAGAAGGCATGTGCTGAGCAGAAAGACACTGAGTGGAGATGACTTTGTGGAGCCATTTGGCAGCAGAGGAAAGGAGAAAGACAAATATAGCCTAAGGGCATAAAAAAAAATCACATCTGAACCTTTTGTTGTATATCTGGGGGAAATCTTTCCCACTGAGATAAAGGACAATCCAAAATTGTTGATAGTCTGATTATTGCTGGAGAAACAGTGTAACCAATCATCCTGGTTTGCCTCGGTGGGGTCTCTCCTGGTTTGAGCACTGAAAGTCCCAGGTCCCAGGAAACCTCTTATTCCCAGGCAAACTTAGACAGCTGATTGGTCACCTTAGGTTGGCGTCAGCTGGTGTTGCCTCAATTTAATCAGATTAGATTTATCATTGGTTGTCTTGTGACATGAGATGCCCTGTTCTCCCAGTTTCTGTTCCTGTGCAGTGACTGGATTCTTATCCTCCATGGGGTCTGTCTGACTTTCCCAGATGGAGTGATTTCTCCATTTTGGATGTCATAGTGGAAGAGAAATAAAATATTAGTGCTTAACATGTGCGTTTACATAACATCTCATTTAATCCTCACAATAATAATGTGAGGTGGGTATTACCATCTCCAGTTTACTGATAAGGACACTGAGGCACAAAGAAGCCTAAGTTTGTCTGGCTTCAAACTCTACTGTCTGCTACCTCACACTGTGTCCGTCAGAGACCCATAGAGACATTTGTGGTCCATCTCCATGATTTGGGGGAGAATGCAAGCCCATGGCTAGAGTCTGTAAGGGGAAAGCCTTTTTTCCCCCAGTTGGGGCACAGAAAGGTGTCTACCTGTATAATCTTTCCAAATTGTAGAGAAGCTGGATGCTGCACATTAGGAAGCACCTCCATGCCTGTGATGAAGTTTATTTTTTTGGTCCCCCTCTGGGCCACAACCCATACTGTGCCCTTCTGAATAGAGGAAACAGGAAGACTGCGCAGGTCCCATGCCTTTGCATCTCAGGGAATACAAATGTGGCAGGGAAGATTTTTTAAGGTTAAAAATCTGCACTATAGGGACTTCCCTGGTGGCTCAGTGGTTAAGAATCCTCCTGCCAATGCAGTGGACACGGGTTCGATCCCTGGTCCAGGAAGATCCCACATGCTGCAGAGCAACTAAGCCTGTGCACCTCAACTACTGAGCCTGTGCTCTAGAGCCCACGAGCCACAACTACTGAGCCCGTGTGCCACGACTACTGAGGCCTGCGCACCTAGAGCCCGTGCTTTGCAACGAGAGAAGCCACTGCAATGAGAAGCCCGCACACTGCCACGAGGATTAGCCCCCCCTCGCCGTAACTAGAGAAAGCCCGCTCGCAGCAACGAAGACCCAAGGCAGCCAAAAATAAATAAATTAATTAATTAAAAACAAACAAATTTTCAGGTGTTTATCTGCCGTTATCGTTAAAAAAAAATCTGCACTATAATATGGAGTCTGACATTTAAAATGAAATACCTACCAAATCAAAGCATATAGATTATAGAAACTCTTCACTGTGAAAAAGCTGACAAAATTCTATGCCTGAAACAGAGTATGGTTATCCAGGTGACATTTTCCCCTTCAGTTTCTATGCCCCTATATTCACCTTTAAATTCTTGCTTCCTGTCTGAAAAGGCAATACATACATTCCCTCCTCTTAAAAATGAACTTCAATCAAGTCTATGGCCAAAAACACTCTCCCCAAAATATGTTTGTTTTTTTTAATGTACCATTTTGACCATTTTTTTAAACATAAATTTATTTATATGTTTGTTTATTTATTTATTTATGGCTGTGCTGGGTCCTCATTGCTGCACACGGGCTTTCTCTAGTTGTGGCGAGCGGGGGCTTCTCTTCGTTGTGATGCACGGGTTTCTCATTGTGGTGGCTTCTCTTTGCAGAGCATGGGCTCTAGGCGCGCGGGCTTCAGTAGTTGTGGCACGTGGGCTCTAGAACGCAGGCTCAGTAGTTGTGGTACACGGGTTTAGTTGCTCTGCAGCATGTGGGATCTTCCTGTACCAGAGCTCAAACCCATGTCCCCTGCATTGGCAGGCGGCTTCCCAACCACTGCACCACCAGGGAAGCCCCCAAAATTTGTTTTAAAGTTCTCCTGTCTAGAGGAGACAAAGTAATATAATTTAGACTTAAATAGTTGAGAGAGCTGCACAGAACTAGATTTTACTGATTGTACTGTATGAAGTTTAACTAGAATATGAGTAGGTAGAAGGACCAGGTGCGTGAGTTTGGGGGATGAATATTTCTTTAAAGAAATAGAGGAGAATTTAGAAATTGTCAGGGGAGCAGACACTATTTGACGCAGGTTGTGGTGCTTTGCGGATCACTCAGAAAGGAGTAAGTTAATAAGCAAAGGCAAGTCAACTAGAATAGTGGTCCTTAAAATGTGGTACCTAGACCAATAGCATCAGAATTACCTGGGAACTGGTTAGAAATGTACATTATTGGGCCCCACCAAATCAGACCTACTGAATCAGACCTACCAGCTGATTCTACTGTAAGTTCAAGTTTGAGAGCTAGATGAGCCTGATATTGTGCCCCAATCACAAAGAAACTACTGCCCAGTTAGGTGGGAAGGCCTAGGAGAAAGATCTGTAAAGGCAGTTGGCAAATCTATCCATTTCTTTCAATCTCCACCACCAGGCCCAGGTCCAAGCACCATCATCTCTCATCCAGTCTGGAGAAATGGCCTTATAATCAGTCTTACTTCTCCCATTTTGATGCCCATTCATCAGCAGAAAGAGTGATTTTAACAACTTTTTTTTTTTTTTTTTGCTGCATTGGGTCTTTGTTGCTGTGCGCGGGCTTTCTCTAGTTGCAGGGAGCAGGGCTACTCTTCGTTGCAGTGCACAGGCTTCTCATTGCGGTGGCTTCTGTTGTTGTGGAGCACGGGCTCTAGGTGAGTGGGCTTCAGTAGTTGTGGCACGTGGGCTCAGTAGTTGTGGCACACAGGCTTAGTTGCTCCGCGGCACGTGGGATCTTCCCGGACCAGGTCTTGAACCTACATCTCCTGCATTGGCAGGCGGATTCTTAACCATTCTTAACCCAGCAACTTTTAATTTTAGATCATTACTTCCCTGCTTAAAATCTTTAGGAGATTCTATCCCATCACAAGGAATAAGCTCTGATGTCCTTTTCTTGGCCCACAGGGCCCTACATGAATGTCCCTTGCTTGCCTCTTATACCTCACCTCTCGCCCTTGAGCACTTAGCTCCAGCCTTGCTGCTCATTCCTCATTCCTGTACTTGTTCTTTCTCCCAAGAGAATTGTTCCCTTGATCTTTAATTGCTTATGGGTTCCTTCTTGCTATTCAGATTTCACCTTACCTACTACCTCCACAGAGTTCTTACCTGACACATCCAATCTAAAGTAAATTAATGAGGGAATTCCCTCGTGGTCCAGTGGTTAGGATTCCTCTCTTTCATTGCCAAGAGTGCAGGTTTAATCCCTGGTCAGGGAATTACGATCCCATAAACTGCACGGAGCGGCCAAAAAAATTAAAAAATAAAAATAAAATAAAGTAAATTAATGAACACTCTCATGTTCTGCTGAGTAATTTTTGACAAGTTATTGAATCTCCCTAAAGGTAATTTATTCATCCATAAAATGGGGCTCATCATAACCTATAGGATTGTGTGAGGATCAAATGAGATAAGGAACGTGTCTAGTGTACTAGAGTCACTCAACTGTTCATCCTTCCTCTATCAGGAGGGTCATTCTCATGGTTACTACCCTTGTCCAGACCTTATTTCTTCCCATTACATCACTCCCAGAGCCCTTGGCTGGTTGTTCAATTTTTAGTTCTCCCCCACTCCAATGGATCTTACATACACTGCCAGCTTAATCATCCTCAAACCCCATTAAAAAAAAATCTTACCTCACTCCTTTAAGGATGTGAATCTCCCTAATTTCCCCCACTTTTGGGCCCTTGTAAACACCACAAAGCAGTCATTTCTCAAGCACTTAGGAATTCAAATAGTACAGTATCAGGCCCGGAGGACCTTTCAGATGCCCCCAAGGCAACTTGAAGGCCTCTTTGCTTCCCAGGCCTCAAGTTCATAATTTTAATTGTTTACCTACATTAGTTTGTTCATTAATTTGAAAAGGAAGGTTTTGGACTTCCCTGATGGTGTGGTGTTTAATAATCCACCTGCCGGTGCAGGGGACACAGGTTCGATCCCTGGTCCAGGAAGATCCCACATGCCATGGAGCAACTAAGCCCGTGCGCCACAACTACTGAGCCTGTGCTCTAGGGCTCGCGAGCCACAACTACTGAAGCCTGTGTGCCTAGAGCCCGTGCTCTGCAACAAGAGAAGCCACCGCAATGAGAAGCCCGCGCACCGCAACAATCTGAATGCTGCCAGAATTGTTTGTAGGAGGTTACACTTGTTCTCAACACTTACAGTCATAGAATCAGAAATCTGGATCAGATAGATAAACAGAAATCCTCTGCTCTGGAGCTTCTCAAACTTCAGTGTGCATAGGAATCACCTGGGCAATCTTTTTTGAAATGCAGCTTCTGATCTGGTAGAACAAACGTTCTAGGAAAGGGTCTAGGTTAAACTCTTCATTTTTTACAAGAGAAACTGAGGCCCAGAGAAGTAATGTGTCTTGCTTATGCTCCCACAGTCTCTGACTCTAATCACATGCTTTCCTTTTTTCTACTTCACCTTGATAGTTTACTGAGAAATTCTGTAGAAACCACAGTGCCACACAGAGCTACCTGCATGACGATGACCAAGGGCATGTGGGCAGCTTAGATGGTACCAAGGGCAAAGCAGGACAAGGCCTGGAAGAATGAGGAAGAGGTGGTGACCAAGTGTCACTGGCCAACAAGGTCATGAGAAGGCATAAAGCAGGTATATTTAAATCACTGACTCAAGCACTAGAGAATGCAATTAACAGAAAATAGTTTTAACGTTCTTCACTATAAAGTTAGTAGGCAATCAGGGTTGGTGTCAGGGAGATATTTTTAGGCAAGGGGCCCTCCCAGCACCCCTCACATGATGTAGCGACTGTTTTGCCTCCTCATGTGGCTAGCCCTGGCAATAATTATTTATTCCTGAGCTTTAACTTTAGTGGAAGTGACAAGGTCAAGAGTTAAAGGACAGAGATGAACTGTTAACCTATTAACCAGCCAATTAATTTGTTACTTTAATTATACATTGTTAATCTGTTTCCCTGCTATGGAGATACTTAATTCTATGGAAAGAAAATGTATAAAGTTAAATATTAAAGTAATCCCTTTGCATCTTGAGATTTTAACACAACCAGTTGGCTGAGGATAATTCCCACATCTGGTCCCATAATCCTGGGCTTTCAGGCTATGATTTCAGCCCTTTCACGATACCCTAAAAACCATCCGCCCTCAAATCTATTCAACCTCACCATCTGCAGTTCTGTACCTACACTAGAAGTCTCTCTACCTTTAAACTTTCTAGTTATTTAATTAGCTAGTTAATTCTCATATCTTGTACTTATATTATTAGTTTCAGTGTTTTAAATTACTGTTTTGTATTGGCCAAGAAAGTGCAAACTAGATGGATTATTTAGGAGTAGCTCTGAGTCAGCCGGTCTGGTTGGTTACTGCTAAGCTAACATGCCCATCTTGCTAGGAAAGTACCTGGTATACCCCTTGAAGACCTTTGTGCCATGGAAACTCTGACAAAATTAAATGAAGTTAGGCAATTATACACAGTGCATTTGATTGTGCCTAGCAAACAGGCATAATTATAACCCAGACACCTATAGCAGAGTTATGGGATGCATCTGGAGGTTACAGAGGCAGGCAAGAAGGAACCAGGAGTTAAGGTGTCTGGTGGTAGGTCTCCTTTTACTTGACATTGGTGGCTTTAGCCTGTACACTGCAACGTTCAGAGTGTACAGAATCCCTTTTGCTGCACAGGCCACTTCCTAGGATGTCCTTAGCTGAACTTTTAAATATATAACACTAAAGCGAGGTCCAGAGGAAAACAGGAAAATAAACACTGCTCCCTTATCCCTGCCAATTTGTTTGTGCATGCAACACTATGCTGTTATTCCCAAAGCTAGAAATAACCTATCTACACTTTAAAGTGTTTGACTCCTCAAGTATCATTAATCATTTTACTTTTGTCCCCCTGGATTTGCAAGTTTCAAATTTGTGATAATTTTTGGTTTGCATGCGTATACCATTTTTCAACTTGTAAAATACTTTCACTTCTATTCCATACATGCATTTGGATTCAAGAGAGCTGGGGAGGAGTGAGTCATGTTTAGGGAATATTGTTAAAGGAAAACAGGTTTTAAACTCTGCAGGCAGAATTTAAATAATATATGCAGTAAATACAACTGTGCTAAATTAACTGGTAAAGTGACACAGGTGATGGAATTTAAAGTACATGAGAACGACTTGCAGTTAACATAGCAAATGCTGATTGGGGAAAGATCACAACATTTGGACTTCAGAAAACAGAAATCCTGGGTTCTGGGCCTTCCACCTATTTCCTCACCACCACCATCCTGAACCCCCATCAATACTGTGTAACCTTAGACATAGCACATATCCACTATGGTTGATTTTAGGAGAAAGAGCCTAAGCTGTTAGAAAGCAGGTCATCTCTTCCTGCTCTAAGATTTTAGATTCAAAGCAGGAGTTTACCTATGGCTGGGTCTCATTCTCAGTGCTAACCTTTCCTCCCCCATATGTAACTAATTTGCTTAACAACCCTCTTACTCAGAGCAAAAAGGTGATATGCCGCTCAGCCTCTGCCTCCATGTTCACCACTCTAAATTTTCCCTTGATGAACCTGCCCACATTTGAAAAGCTTACCTTAATGGCATGGGCTGAGTCAGCATCTGCTGCACTTGTGTCCCTTGATGGTGAGCAAGTAGACTGCCGGAGGTGGCTCGGCGTGCATTGGCTGCAGCAGAGGACAGAGTTTTGTCGAGGAGGTAGGGAAAGGAGAAAAAAACTTCAACAGAAATCGTTCAAGTGTTTTGAAGTTAAAAATAAAACTATATCACAAGGGGCAATGTGACCAGGCTCAGCTTACGATTTTTTCTTTCTCCTGTATTTGCCCACACTCCGTCTCTGTTGGCGTGGCAGTTAGCAGGGGAAGCCGGAAGGCAAGTGGGGTTTTATATCAATGGGTTTTCTTTCCCTTGAGGAAGAAGGAAAATCCTTGTAAGAAGAATCATTTCAAGGCCCGAGCAGCCTCTCAAGGTCCTGTGCATGTGGTTGGCAGATCCATCTGTGCCCACAGTGGCTGGTGGAGCACTCAGGACACGCTGCTGCTCTAATTATAACCGTGCCTTCACCTAAACCTATCACTGGCTGAGGCAGCAACTTGTGTAAGTGACATGTGGTCCTGTTTCTGTTTCTCCTATTTCTTGCCATGACAAGTGACTGTCCTCTCCTGGCCCTCTTCTTTCCCGGATGGTAGGGAAAGGAAGATTTTGTAATTCAGAAATCAGGCATAGAATAAGTCCAGTCTGAGAAAATTAGAGGTGGTAGGAGGCTTAGCTATCACTTAGTCCAACTCTCTCATTTTACAGATGAGAAGACAGAGAAGAGAAAGTAAATTGTTCGCCTAGATCTTCCAACACTACGTTGAAAAAAAAGTAGTGAGTGGTCGGGACTTCTCCGGTGGCGCAGTGGTTGAGAATCCGCCTGCCAATGCAGGGGACACAGATTCAAGCCCTGGTCCGGGAAGATCCCACATGCTGAGGAGCAACTAAGCCCGTGCGCCACAACTACTGAGCCTGCACTCTAGAGCCCACGAGACACAACTAGTGAGCCCACGTGCCACAACTACTGAAGCCCGCATGCCTAGGGCCCGAGCTCTGCAACAAGAGAAGCCACTGCAATGAGAAGCCTGCGCACCATGACGAAGAGTAGCCCCTGCTCGCTGCAACTAGAGAAAGCCCGTGTGCAGCAACAAAGACCCAATGCAGCCAAAAATAAATAAACAAATTAATTAATTAATTAAAAAAAAGTAGTGAGTGGTCATCTAACTTGTTTTCTAGATATGTTCATTTGTGTTATATTCCACATATAAGTGATATCATATGGTATTTGTCTTTCTCTTCTGACTTCACTTAGTGTGGTAATCTCTAGGTCCATTCATGTTGCTGCAAATGGCAATATTTCATTCTTTGTTATGGCTGAATAATATTCCATTGTGTATATATATACCACGTCTTCTTAAGCCAGTTGTCTGTTGATGGGCACTTGGGTTGCTTCCACGTCTTGGCTATTGTAAATAGTGCTGCTATGAACATTGGAGTGCATATATCTTTTCAAATTAGTGTTTTTGTTTTTTCCAGATATGTACCCAGGAGTGGAATTGCTGGATCGTATGGTAGTTCTATTTTTAGTTTTTTGAGGAACTTCCATATTGTTTTCCATAGTGGCTGCACCAATTTACATTCCCACCAACAGTGTTCAAGGGTTCACTTTTCTCCACATCCTCTCCAACATTTGTTATTTGTAGACTTTTTGATGATAGTCATTCTGACAGGTGTGAGGTGATATCTCATTGTGGTTTTGATTTGCATTTCTCTAATAGTTAGCAGTGTTGAACATCTTTTCATGTGCCTGTTAGTCAGCTGTATGTCTTCTTTGGAGAAATGTCTATTCAGGTCTTCTGACCAGTTTTCAATTGGGTTGCTTGTTTTTTTGATATTGAGTTGTATAAGCTGTTTGTATATTTTGGATATTAACACCTTTTTGGTCACATCATTTGCAAATATTTTCTCCCATTACATAGATTGTCTTTTTGCTTTGTTTATGGTTTCTTCTGCTGTGCAGCAGCTTTTAAGTCTAATTAGGTCCCATATGTTTATTTTTGCTTTTTTTTCTTTTGCCTTAGGACTGATCCAAGAAAATATTGCTATGATTTATGTCAACGAGTGTTTTGCCCATGTTCACTTCTAGGAATTTTATGGTTTCATGTCTTACATTTAGGTCTTTAAAGCATTTTGAGTCTATCTTTGTATATGGTGTGAGGGAATGTATTAATCTTATTGTTTACATATAGCTGTCCAGTTTTGGTATCACGATAATACTGGTCTCAGAATGAGTTAGGAAGTGTTCTCTTGTTTTTTAGAAGAATATGTAAAGGATTGTTAATTCTTTAAACATTTAGTAGAATTTAGCAATGATGCCATCTGGGCCTGGACTTTTCTTTGTGGAAAGTTTTTAATTACTAACTCAATCTCTTTACTTGTCAAAGGTCTATTTGCAGCATTTCTATTTCTTGTTGAGTCAAATTTGGTATTTTGTGTCTTCCTAGGAATTTGCCCATTTCATCTAAGTTATCTGATTTGTTATACAAATTATAAAAGTTACACAAATGTTCATAATATTCATAATATTTATTTATAATGCTTTTTATTTCTGTAAGGTTGGTAGTTACATCCCATTTCTTTTTTTTTTTTTTTTAATTAATTAATTTATTTATTTTTGGCTGTGTTGGGTCTTCGTTTCTGTGCCAGGGCTTTCTCTAGTTGTGGCGAGCGGGGGCCACTCATCGTGGTGCGCTGACCTCTCACTATCGCGGCCTCTCTTGTTGCAGAGCACAGGCTCCAGATGCGCAGGCTCAGTAATTGTGGCTCACGGGCCCAGTTGCTCTGCGGCATGTGGGATCCTCCCAGACCAGGGCTCGAACCCATGTCCCCTGCATTGGCAGGCGGATTCCCAACCACTGCACCACCAGGGAAGCCCATACATCCGATTTCTGATTCTAGTAATTTGATTCTTCTTCCTCTTCTCCCTTCTCCCCTTCCTCCCCTTCCTCCTCCTCTCCTCCCCCTTCCCCTCCCCCTTCTCCTCCCCTTCATCTTCTTCTTCCTCTTCTTCTTCTCCCTCTTTTTCTTTTTCTACTTCTTCTCAATCTAGCTTGCTTTGATTTCATTGGTTTGCTCTATTGCTTTTCTATTCTCTATTTCATTTATTTCCACTTTAGCCTTTATTTCCTTACTTCTGCTTGCTTTGGATTTATTTTGCTCTTCTTTTTCTAGTTTCTTAAGGTGAAAAGTTACTGATTTGAAAGCAAAACTAGGGAGACAAGGATCAGTGGTTGCCAGAGATTAGGAGAGAGGGAGGGATGAATAGGTGGAGCACAGAGGATTTTTAGGGCAGTGAAACTATCCTATATGATACTATAATGGTGGATACATGACAATTACCTATTTGTCAAAATCCATATAATGTACAACACTGAGAGCTAACTCTAATGTAAACTATGGACTTTAGGGGATAAAGATGTATCAGTGTAGGTTCATCAGTTATAACAAATGGACCACTCTGGTGTGGGTTGTTGATAGTGGGGGAGGCTGTGTGTATGTGGGAGCAGGGGCTATATGGGAAATCTCTGTACCTTCTGCTCATTTTGCTGTGAAATGAAAACTGCTCTAAAAATAAAGACTATTAAAAAAATCACAAATAATTTTAAAAAAACCAGTAAGCAAAAAACCTCACAACCTAAGGGCCAATGTCTCTACCCTAGGTCTGCAGTCTTGCCCTGCAAGATCCCTCTGTGATGACCCAGAATGTGATGGGTAACAAGACATTCAAACCTGCTACTGCTACTATCTCTATTACTTTCCCCCAGTGAATGCTGATACAGTTATTGTTATTATATAATGTATGCTACCAGATTATTCACCTAATTTCTCCCATGCTTGATTAATCACTTAGAAATGTTCTTTTTACTTTCTAAATTGAGGGAGTGGTTGGAGTTTCTTCTAATTAAATTGCCTTATGATCAAAGAATGCTGTTTGTATGTTATTGAGTTTGTTAAGATTTGCTTTGTGGTCTAATATGTAGTCATTAGGTACTTGAAAAGAATGTGTATTCTCTACCAGTTGAATGCAGAAATCTACATACTTTCATTAAATCAAGCTTATTAACTGTACAGTTAAAATCTCTACCCATACAAAATTTTTATTCATTTGACCTATGGATAAAATCATCTATTATGATTATGTATTTGTTAAGTTTCCCCAAGAGTTTTGTTAATTTTTACTTCATATATTTTGGGAATATGTTAAATGTATACAAATTCAGAATTATTATATCTTTCAGGTTAAACGTTCCCTTTATCCTTGTCTAATATACTTTTACTTCCAACAAAATGTTTTGCCTTAAAGTTTAATTTAATAGATATTAATATAACTATGCCAGCTTCCCTCCTATTTAAAAAAAAGGTTGATTTGAGATCTTATTCTTTAAATATAGGCTTTTTCAGCTATAGATTTCTTTCTAAGCACTGATTTAGCCTCATCCCATAAGTTTTGGTATATTATGTTTTTGTTTTCATTCATCTTCGTATATTTCCTAATTTTCCTTCTGCTTTCTTCTTTATTGGTTATTTAGGAGTGTGCTTTTTAATATCCATATATTTGTGAATTTCCTGAATTTTCTTCTACTATTGATTTCTATTTTCATTCCATTGTGTTTGGAGAACATGCTTTATATGATTTTAACGCTGTTAAATTGATTATTTTATGGCTTCAAATGTCTTTTATTCAAAACATTTCCAATGTTCATTATTAAGTTTTAAACTTTTCTGTACAAAGGTCTTAATTTTCTTAGTTAATTCCTAGATACTTTATATTTTTCATTGAGAGGTACTTATCTTATTATGTGTTTATTATTGGGTTTTTTTAAATATAAATTTATTTATTTATTTATTTATTTTTGGCTGTGTTGGATCTTCGTTTCTGTGCGAGGGCCTTCCCCAGTTGTGGCGAGCGGGGGCCACTCTTCATCGCGGTGTGCGGGCCTCTCACTGTCGCGGCCTCTCGTTGCGGAGCACAGGCTCCAGATGCGCAGGCTCAGTAGTTGTGGCGCACGGGCTTAGTCGCTCCGCGGCATGTGGGATCCTCCCAGACCAGGGCTCGAACCCGTGTCCCCTGCATCGGCAGGCAGACTCTCAACCACTGCGCCACCAGGGAAGCCCCTATTATTGGTTTTGAGAAGTGCCATTAATTTTGTTCATTAATCATATAGCTGGAAAATTAGCTTAACTGTCACTCTAAAAGTCTGTTGGAAATGTAAGTTTATAAACCTGCTGCCATTAAAAGTGGATGACCCCTAAATGCTACTGACCTTTTAAAAAGTCAAAGATAGTTTTGGGAAGAGGGAATTTTGGAGTCTCATTGGCCATCGAAGGGACTAGGAAGGCCTCTCCAGGGAGAGTTGTGGGGCTGATTGTGTAGTACTAGCTATACTTGTGGGAAACTCCTAGTTTTTACAACATTTCCATGGAAATCAAAGTAACACTGAGCTAGATATTTGAGTTAAAAGCAGACAAAGGAAAGAGCATGTACAAGATGCAAGAAGATCCTTTTTCAATACTGTCTGATATTTATTAGTACTTTGATCAGCGACATACAAAGTGTACCATACTGAAGGGGTTCTGGAATTCCAGGCTGTTTCTTAGACTGTAGGCTGCAAAGCTCCAGCTTGTCATACTGAAGCAGGTTTGCCCGGGAGATAAACCTACAGCTGGATCAGCAAAGAGGCTAAGAGAGGAATTCTATTCTAACTGGGCCTTGTTGGTGAGAGATAATGATACAGAGAGTGGAAAGAAGAGCTGGCTATCTCATCCTCATCAGGAAAACTGTACAGTTCCATGATTTGTGCTATGTCATAGGCATCAGAGAACAAAGCAGGAACTGAGGCCACTAGCCTCTCCAACTGAGGATCTTGCATTTGGACATCACTTGTAGCAATCTCAGTGATTATAGAGTCCCCTGCCCAATGGAAAGGGTCTAAGGGCTGAGATGAGTGGGAGCTATAGGAATCTGAAACTGCAGGGAGAAAAGAATGAGGACTGGTTGATGCTGCGGTCACATTTTTGGCTGGAAGGACCTGGTTCGGTGGCTTTAGTGATTGCTGCTCTTGTTGCCACTGCTGCTTCCTCTTTTTGAACCACTGATTCCTGAACCAAATCTGGGAGTGGGGGAAGAGAGGAGATTATGGTCTGTTACTGGAGAAGGAGCTTGAGGCTTCTCCTAGGTGAAAAAAGTCAGGCTATAACCCTCATGTCCTCTCCAAATCACTATGATACTGAGTTCTGAGAGAGCAGAGGTAGGTATGAATGGAGTCAATAGGAACAATGAGGGATCAAGGCTGGGTCCCAGAGGAAAAAGAAAGAAAAAAAAGGAGGGTATGTCTCAGAGGTTGTGTTGGGGGTTCAAAGAAAGGGTCCTAAACTCTAGAGAAGAGAAGGAAGTTCAGGGATGTAGGGAGAAGTGGAAAATTTGAACTAAGGGATTTTCAAGGATTATTTTAGAAGGCCTCTTCAGTGAGCAATATTCTAACAAAAATTTGGGGCCTTAGCAGACTCAGATGTTGGAGGAGTTACTTGTCTGTTGGTAATGTTGTGAATAAATGATTGCAGGGTTTTGCTAGAGAACTTCCTAAGTAAGAAGTCTGTCTGAATGAGAGTCATTTCTCTAATTTGAGCTCTTTCGTACCTCTGGAGTTCTAATTCCAGTTATACTATGTATTATCTCTGTGACCCAGTCACTTGGCTCCCAAAACTCACTTTTCCTCATCTTTTAAACTGGATGATAATAAAGCCAACATATACAATGTGCCCAGCTCAGTACTAGCACACAGTAGGTACTCAATAAATGAAGTGTTACTACTATTGTGTTACAGAGGGAATTTCCAGGCTGAATAGTAGAATGTAATTTGGATGGGGGCTCAAAGCACACCTCAGAGGATCAGACAGACCTTTACTGTTGACGCCGGTAGGTTGAGTTTTAAAGCAAGTTCTCTCTGGAGGTTTTTATCTGGAAACATGTTGCAGCTAAACAGAGCCTCCAACTCTTCATGCTGTGTGTGTGTGAATGAGGTGCGTTCGTGAGGCTTCTTCCATTTTGCTGTAGAGCAGAGATGGAGAGGAAGTGGTTACACTAACACAATCCCCTTCCCACTCAAATCCCCCAAATACCACAACTGTGAATTTACCATGTCTTCCCCCCAACCAGGCTTGGAATCTAGGAGATAAAGATCCCAGGTCTTGACTCTAGGAGGCTGAGCCCTGTGTAACATCACTCTGTCCTCTGTTTTCTGAAACTTAGTTTGTCCCTGCTAGGAAATGTTACCTCTTCAATTTTCTCTGTACCCAGTCTGTCTACCCTGCCTAACCTCAGGACAGTGGACAGTGGTTACCCTTATCTTCTTTTCCATATTTTGTTTCTTTTAGAAACTGGGAAAAAAACCTCATGTCCCCACGCCTGAATATATAACACACTCTTCAAAATGGGTTTCCCCTTCTCATTTATTTATTCAGGAACCTAGTCTATCTCATCTAGAAAATGGGTTTTTTCTTCTCCAGGCTTTCTGAAGCTCTATTCGCTCCTCTGAGAAAAGGTTCATAAGAAATGAGACATAACTAAATATGTGGAGACAACTGAAAAATTATGGAATATTTTTTAAAATGGCAATGGAGAGAAAAAGGAAATTTTCTAAGAAAATACAATTACCAAAATTTGCTGAAAAACAACTGCAGACACTGAATGGACTAATAACCATTAAAAAAACAAGTAAGTTATAGAATTCAAGGCAATGTTGTGCTAATTCTCCTGCTATATGCCCATTTCAGTATAAGGAAGAAGAGTCTTCTCTTGGGCCTCACTTCTGTATTTGAAGTCCCTAACACCAACACTAAAATCAGACAAGAATAAACACTATCAACAAAACTATAAAACTAATGCCACTTATGAACATACACAGAAATAACTTTTACAAATATATTTAATATAATCACATATTTAAATGTACATATTCCTAAACTTATAGTATCTAATTTATTTTTGAAGTTCATATGTATTTGAAATCAAATATATAAAATATTAATTTATAATTATTGATTTTTTTCTACTCACATTTTACAAAAGTATTCTATTCAAACTGTTTGCATTTACCTTAAATAGCCATATCTTCATCAACACTCTGATCCTCTTCTTTTTTTTTTTTTTTTTTGGCCATGCCACGCAGCATTCGGGATCTTAGTTCCCCGACCAGGGGTCAAACCCTTGCCCCCTGCAGTGGAAGCATGGAGTCTTAACCACTGGACAGCCAGGGAAGTCTGTCCTATTCTTTTAATAGTGTAGTTTTACCAGACATATAATCTTTACTTTGAAATAAGTTTTTTGTGATACAGCACTTTTGGAATATGTTTATGAAATGCTGTTACTAGGAATTTTGTTTTAAGTTACAAGAAACTTATATAATATTAAGATAACTCTTTTGCCCCCACATTCATCCTGTAGGGGTGCATTTGCGATCTCTACAACTTACTAGTTACCATATTGCTTTAAAACAGGACAACGTTTTATTCATGTATTTGTGTTAAGTCATGTATGGAAATAGTACAGATTTGAAACCATCTTTGTTCCCCAGCCACCCAATTACTCTCTAGAGCTCTTCTGTATAGTATAGTAGCCACTACCCAACATGGCTATCAAACACAAAAATGTGACTAGTTCCACCAAGTACTGAATTTTTAATTTTATTGAATTTTAATTAATTTAACTTTAAACACTGGTATTCAATCCAGTTATTGGGAAGCTTTTTAATATGCTTAGAGCAACTTGCATATGTGAATCTACTCTTTCACCTGTAAATTTTATGAACTCTAAATGCAGAGTAAGTATTTCTGATGAAAATTTAGCATTTAGATTGAGATATGCTGGTAAGTGTAAATTATTCACTGGATTTCAAAGTCTTGATATGAACCAAAGAATGTTGGGACTTCCCTTGTGGTCCAGTGGTTGAGACTCCACGCTTCCACTGTAGGTGGCACAGCGTGGGTTCAATCCCTGGTCGGGGAACTAAGATCCTGCATGCGCCACGGTGAGGCCAAAATAAAATTAAAATTAAATTAAAAAAGAATGTAACTATCTCATTGGACTGTATATTGTCTGTTTAGCAGAAAGATGTTACAAGTTAAGATGTTAAATCCTATATGATATACACAATGTCTGATTTAATTATGTATTAAAATAAAGGTAAAGGCTTTACATTTATTATCTATTTGTGTATTAAACACAACATATAAAAGTAAATTAGATAAAAAGCTCACAGGTGATAAAAAAAGAAGAAAAAGACTAACCTTTGCGTATGTATTTACCTTTTTACATACTCTTAAATTATTATCAGCTTCCTTCTGTGTTTATTTGTAATATTATCCCTTTTAGTAAGGCTATAACAATTTTTTGCCTCAAAGATTTATGCCTATATCTTGGTGTAAGAACCAGACTGTTCTGGCACCTCCTTTCTTGTATTTATCAAATGGATCTTGGAGCTGCTGATTGTCTGTGGCTTCCCACTTATCTGTGCACAAAGATGCAGAAGGAAGACAGCAGGGAATCATCAGGGCTTAAGAAGATGAGAACCCCCCAAACATCAACAGGTATATACTGGAAAGTTCACCAGACCATTCTGAGAAAAGTTATCTGTGAAAAGATGCTTTTAGACATACAAAAGTTGAAATAATCCATTACCAGCAGACCTGAACTATAGGATATGTTAAAGATCATCCTTCAGGCAGAAGGAAAACATCATATATCTGAAAGAATTTGCATCTGGAATATATAATAAACTCTTGTATCTCAAAAATAAGAAGGCATATATTCCAATTAAAAATCCTTTAAACCTAATTAATAGATTTGAGTAAGCTTTTCACCAAAGAAGATATATAAATGAAGATGTGGAAGAGTGTGGAGAAATTGGAACTTTCATACAGCAATTGGAAATTACAGGTGGGACTGTTAAATGATATAGCCACTTTGAAAAACCATCTGGCAATTTCTTCCTAGGAATCTACCCAAGGGAATAAGAACATTTATCTATGCAAAGATGTATACCCAACTATTCATAGCAGCATTGTTCATTATTGCCTAGTTGGTAACAATCTAAATCTCCTTATTGAATGAATACACCAACTTTTTGTATTCATATAATGCAATACCATTCAGCAATAAAAGTAATGGATTACTGATACATTTTATACAACATGAATGAACCTCAAAAACACTATGCTAAATGAGATGTATACTTGCTAAGATTGAATGATAGACACATGAAATTATACTATTCTGTTGTGGTTTTGTTTTTTTGTTTTTTGGCCACTTCATGAGGCTTGTGGGATCTCAGTTCCCCGACCAGAGACTGAACCTGGGCCACAGCAGTGAAAGCACTGAATCCTAACCACTAGACCACCGGGGAACTCCCCTCTTTTTTTGTTTATATTTTAAATTTTCTATATAATAAAAAGTTGAAATAAGTAAATAAAATGTAATCTTCAGCAATTATTTTTTCCAAAAGGAGAGGGATTCACCCTGAGATGGAACTGTTATGAGCAGGAACTATGTTTGTTAAGATAAGTGGCTAGAAGTGGAGTGGAGATTCAGTAATCTCTGAATCATTAATGTTTAATAGTAGAAATTTTACTTATCAACTGTACTTTTCTGGGAATGTGATCATGAACAGTTTAAACTCTTCACCTCAGTTTCATCAAGCATAAAAAGGGACTGCTATGACACATGCACCACAATGTCCATAGCAGCATTATTTACAATAGCCAATATATGGAAGCAACCTAAGTGTCCATCAACAGATGAATGGATAAAGAAGATGTGGTACATATATACAATGGAATACTACTCAGCCATAAAAAATAATGAAACAATGCCATTTGCAGCAACATGAATGCAACTAAAGATTTTCATACTAAATGGAGTCAGACAGAGAAAGACAAATGCTGTATGATATCACTTATATGTGGAATCTAAAAAATAGAACAAACTAGGGAATATAACAAAAAAGAAGCAGACTCACAGATATAGAGAACAAACTAGTGGTTACCAGTGCAGGGGGAAGGGTATTATAAGGGTGAGGGAGTGGGAGGTACAAACTATTGGGTGTAAGATAGACTACAAATATGTATTATACAACATGGGGACTATAGACAATGTTGTAATAACTGTAAATGGAGTGTAACCTTTAAAAATTTCATTAAAAATTAAAAATTAAAAAAAAATGGGGCAGCAGAACTTAAAAAAAAAAAAGAAAGACATTGCCTTTACCATCTGTTTGAAGGAAATGTCCAGACTTTTCAAGTCTTGTTATACATTTCCTATATTGTTTACACAGGGAACAGTGTTTATAGTTGTATGTACAGCGGGAGTCTGCAACAAGAAGTATATATTTTCAAACAATATTTTAATGATTTAACAATTTTTGTAAATCATTTTCAGGCTTCTGCAGCTGTAGATTCTCACTGCAAATCCCTTGTTTGCTCGTGCATGAGTATTACAGGTTTCATATTTTTGCCCATTAGTGATTGTTTCACATGTGTAATGCTTTGGTTGCAATAATCCATTAAATGGTGGACAAGTTAAATGGTGGACAAGTAATGTGGATGGGAAGTAATTTTAAATCATGTGTAATTGGTCACAAGGCCTAAGCTGCAGTAACTGTTGCCTTTTTTGCTTTGTATGTGTTAACCTTTGGCTGTAAAGATGGTGTATCTATCCAATAGGGAGCCATAGTTATTTACACTGACCAACCTAATGTTACAACTACTCTGAGATGGCCAAATATAAATTAAAAGCCTTAATTAAAGAGTGCAATTTTGTATTTTAAAAATATTGGGAAGAGAAATTATCTAAAGATATCTGAGAAATTTTTTAGAAAGAAAACAGAATAGGCTGGACTGCCAGCTAACAAAATGTACTCTAAATTGGTAACATATGGAATGCTGCAGTATTAATTTAAAAAAAGGCTAACTTAGCACTAGAATAGAATATAGAAAAACAAACAAAAACACTAGCAGATATGGAAAGATGGCATTTCTAGTTAGTAGGAATAGAAGTGGGCATTAGTGTACAAGAAATTAAATTACACTCTAGCTGACAAAATTCAAAAGCAATTCCAGATATATTCGATAGCTAATTTTTAAAAGTTTATATTGAAATAATAAAGGAAAAAAAAACCTTAAATGGATAAAATAAATTGCATCAGAGTTGAGAACTTTTGTTATAGAAATGAAAGAGAAAGGACTCATTATCCCTTTAAGAAAGAATTTGCACCAAAACAATGAGAAAGACATTCACAGAAAGATAGACAAGATGAAAAGACAGAGGGCTATGTACCAGATGAAGAAACAAGATAAAACCCCAGAAAAACAACTAAATGTACTGGAGATAGGAAACCTTCCAGAAAAAGAATTCAGAATAATGATAGTGAAGATGATCCAGGACCTCGGAAAAAGAATGGAGGCAAAGATCGAGAAGATGCAAGAAATGTTTAACAAAGACCTAGAAGAATTAAAGAACAAACACCTAAAAGAATTAAAGAACAAACAAACAGAGATGAACAATACAATAACTGAAATGAAAAATACACTAGAAGGAATCAATAGCAGAATAACTGAGGCAGAAGAAAGGATAAGTGATCTGGAAGACAGAATGGTGTAATTCACTGCCACGAAACAGAATAAAGAAAAAAGAATGAAAAGAAATGTAGACAGCCTAAGAGACCTCTGGCACAACATTAAATGCAACAACATTCACATTATATGGGTCCCAGAAGGAGAAGAGAGAGAGAAAGGAGCCGAGAAAATATTTGAAGAGATTATAGTCGAAAACTTCCCTAACATGGGAAAGGAAATAGCCACCCAAGTCCAGGAAGTGCAGAGTCCCATACAGGATAAACCCAAGGAGAAACATGCCAAGACACATAGTAATCAAATTGACAAAAATTAAAGACAGAGAAAAATTATTGAAAGCAACAAGGGCAAAACGACATATAACATACAAGGGAACTCCCATAAGGTTAACAGCTGATTTCTCAGCAGAAACTCTACAAGCCAGAAGGGAGTGGCATGATATATTTAAAGTGATGGAAGGGAAGAACCTACAACCAAGATTACTCTACCCAGCAAGGATCTCATTCAGATTCAAGGGAGAAATCAAAAGCTTTACAGGCAAGCAAAAGCTAAGAGAATTCAGCACCACCAAACCAGCTTTACAACAAATGCTAAAGGAACTTCTCTAGGTGGGAAACACAAGAGAAGAAAAGGACCCTCAAAAACAAACCCATAACAATGAAGAAAATGGTAATAGGAACATACATATAGATAATTACCTTAAACGTGAATGGATTAAATGCTCCAACCAATAGACACAGGCTCGCTGAATGGATAAAAAACCAAGACCCATATATATGCTGTCTACAAGAGACCCACTTCAGACCTAGGGACACGTACAGACTGAAAGTGAGGGGATGGAAAAAGATATTCATGCAAATGGAAATCAAAAGAAAGCTGGAGTAACAATACTCATATCAGATAAAATAGACTTAAAAATAAAGAATGTTACAAGAGACAAGGAAGGACACTACATAATGATCAAGGGATCAATCCAAGAAGATGATATAACAATTATAAATATATATGCACCCAACATAGGAGCACCTCAATACATAAGGCAACTACTAACAGCTATAAAAGAGGAAATCGACAGTAACACAATAATAGTGGGAGACTTTAACACCTCACTTACACCAATGGACAGATCCTCCAGACAGAAAATTAATAAGGAAACACAAGCTTTAAATGACACAATAGAACAGATAGATTTAATTGATATTTATAGGACATTCCATCCAAAAACAGCAGATTACACTTTCTTCTCAAGTGCACACGGAACATTCTCCAAGAGAGATCACATCTTGGGTCACAAATCAAGCCTTGGTAAATTTAAGAAAATTGAAATGATATCAAGCATCTTTTCTGACCACAAAGCTTTGAGATTAGAAATAAATTATAGGCGGAAAAATGTAAAAAACACAAACACATGGAGGCTAAACAATACGTTACTAAATAACCAAGAGATCACTGAAGAAATCAAAGAGAAAATCAAAAAATACCTAGAGAAAAATTACAATGAAAACACGACGATCCAAAACCTGTGGGATGCAGCAAAAGCAGTTCTAAGAGGGAAGTTTATTGCAATTCAAGCCTACCTCAAGAAACAAGAAAAATCTCAAATAAACAATCTAACCTTACACCTAAAGGAACTAGAGAAAGAACAAACAAAACCCAAAGTTAGTAGAAGGAAAGAAAGCATAAAGATCAGTGCAGAAATAAATGAAATAGAAACAAAGAAAATAGCAAAGATCAATAAAACTAAAATCTGGTTCTTTGAGAAGGTAAACAAAATTGATAAACATTTAGCCAGAATCATCAAGAGAAAGAGGGAGAGGACTCAAATCAATAAAATTAGAAATGAAAAAGGAGAAGTTACAACGGACACTGCAGAAATACAAAGCATCCTAAGAGACTACTACAAGCAACTGTGTCAATAAAATGGACAACCTGGAAGGAATGGACAAATTCTTAGAAAGGTATAACCTTCCAAGACTGAAACAGGAAGAAATAGAAAATATGAACAGACCAATCACAAGTAATGAAACTGTGATTAAAAATCTTCCAACAAACAAAAGTCCAGGACCAGATGGCTTCACAGGTGAATTCTATCAAACATTTAGAGAAGAGCTAACACTCATCCTTCTGAAACTCTTCCAAAAAATTGCAGAAGAAGGAACACTCCCAACTCATTCTATGAGGCCACAATCACCCTGATACCAAAGCTAGACAAAGATACTACAAAAAAAGAAAATAACAGACCAATATCACTGATGAATATAGATGATTGTGGGATGAATTGGGAGATTGGGATTGACATATATACACTAATATGTATAAAATAGATAACTAATTAGAACCTGCTGTATAAAAAAATAAAATTAAATTAAAAAATTTAAAAAAAAAGAATGAAGGTGAAATGATGACATTCTCAGATTAAGAGAAACTATGAGATCTGTGGCCATTAGTCCTGTTCTATAGAAATGTTAAAGAAAGTTCTTCATGCTAAAGGGAAAATTGGAACTTTAGGAATGAAGAGGCACAGAAATAGTAAATATCTGGTTAAATATAATAATAGTAATAATAATAATAATATTTGGAGATGTTTTCCATGTGTTAGACACCTAAGCGCTTCATATACGTGATTCATTTAATTCTCAACAAACACATGGGGAGAAGTACAATTGTTAGCATCCTCTTATAAATGAAGGGAAGTTAAGTTCTTAAAGTCTGGGTAGCTAGAGTAGCTTAACTGGGAATCAGGTCTTACTAACTCCTGTGTGCGAATCTAAGCCCCTGCCCACTTCCTCAGGAGGGGCATTTGAGGGTCTACAGCTAAAACTGGCATATTAAACAAAGAAGCATAGGTTTCATCTGGACTTGGGTATTTTCCCAGATCAGGGCTATGGAAAGCACAAGACAGAATTGCCACCAGGGGTACTGCACTTACTCAGCAAGTATTTATTGCCTGCCTTCTACAGCCAGTGCTTATCTCTGTCTGGTGATTCTGCAGTGAACAAAACACACAAAAACTGCTGCTCGGATGGAGCTTCTAATGATGAATAGTCTAATGAGGATTTTCAAAGAAGTCCAGGCTAGCACAAACCAGGAAAGTATGGGAGCTCTGCAAAGCAGACAACAACCTTCAGTAATAAGGAGTCTCACATTTACTCCCTGACTTTCATAAGGCAATCAGATCTTCCCTCTGTTCTAAATTTACAACCCTCTGTCCTCAATTTACAACCCTCTGTCACCTCCCTCCAATGGGGATGGAGCTGAGTGATCTGCATCGTTAATCTTGCTCCTTTGGTCTTTTAAATCCTTTTTGACCACTTAAACCCCACATTCTGGAGCCCTCCCCTTCTATCCCTCCCCTCCCCCTGCTTACCTGTCATGACTGCCCATTTTCAAGCCCTCTTGATGTGTCTCTCTGGAAATGCAGTTCCTTCAGTGTGCCCTCATGGTGAAACACCCTGTATTTAAACATAATTTTTGATACCATCAGACCCTTGCACCACCCAGACACACCCCTAATGTCACACCCTTCATTCATTCAATCATTTATTTATTCAATAAAAATATGCTTAGAGACTAAATAACTGTTGCTGGAAATAGAGTCATTATTCTCTTTATACTCAAACTCCCTACCTTTGACCAACCCTTTATGCTGGCTCCTGTGTCCTTTTGATACCACCATCTCTTTACTTTTACTCTTGCATTATTTAAAGTTATAGGTCTGTCTCTTTAAAACAGCAGTCCAATTGGAGAATTTTAACATGGATTAAATCCACTTATGTTTGATAGGATAATGATTAGTAATCTATGAGGATTGATTTCTACTTCCTTATCTTTGTGTTTTGTGTTTTTTCTTTTTTTCTTTCTTTCACTTTTCCTGCCTTCTGTTGGAATGGTTGCACTGTATTCCCTCCCCCTCTCCCACAATGGTGTGTAAGTTATATGCAAGATTTAATTACCATTAATTTTTTCACATACATACTTGCTTTTAAAAATTCAAACATTAATCTGTTTCTCTATATGTCTTCCAAATAATAAAATGCTCCTTGAATTTTTAGCAGTGAATTCTCCATCTTCAGTCTTTTGTATTACTTTTGTCTAGTATTTTGCCTCTTTAAAAAAAATTTTATTGAAGTATAGTTGATTTACATTGTTTTGTTAATTTCTTCTGTACAGCAAAGTGACTCAGTTATCAAACTTGCTTTTATGCCCCTAAAAGTCATCATTGTTATTTTGTCATAAATATTTATTTAGATGTAACCATAGGTTTATCAAGTTCTTTGGTCATCACTGTTTTTTTTCATCCTTCTTTTTCCTCTTGGCACAGTTTTATTCTTTCTGAAGTAGCATCATTAGTAGCTCTTTTAGTGATGGTCCATTAATTGTAAACATTTTAAGACTCTCTTTGCCTGAAAATATATTGATTACATTGTCAATCTTGCATAATAAGTTAGATGAGTATAGAGCTCATTTGAGACATCTGCTGACAGTCAAACTTTTATTCCTTTATAGGTAATCTTTCTCTACTCTCTAGTTGCTTTTAAAAGATTTGTGCTTTGTCCATAGTGTCTAGGTAAGATTTGTATTTATCCTGTCCATGTCTCACTATATGTCTTCAATCTAAACTTTCTTGAGTTTTTTCAATTATGGACATTTTTGAGCGATTAATTCTTTGAACATTGCCTTTCTTTGATTATCTTTACTAGCTTCTTCTAGAATTTCCATTAGATTTATATTAGACCTTCTCATTCTATTCTTAATATTTTTTAACTGCTGTCATCTCCTTAACTGTCTGAGCTCTAGTTTGTTTAGCCATAATGCTATATATTTTATCACTCTGGCTAATGCTTTTTGTTGAACTTTAGTTTTGTTTTCTCTGTGGTGCTTTGCCCCCCACCCCTGCCACCATCTTCCTCAAAATGACCGAAGGCTTACTCATTCATCCATCTGTTTGTTCTTTCATTTATTCACTCATTACTTATTTTTCCCCTCAAATCTATTAATTTATAATTGACATAATAACATATTAGTTTCAGGTATAAACATAATGATTCAATATTTGTAAATATTGTGAAATGATCACCACAATAAATCTAGTTAACATCCATCACCATACATAGTTACAAATTTTTTTTTCTTGTGTTGAGAACTTTTAAGATTTACTCCCTTAGCAAGTTTCAAATATGCAATATGGTATTATTAACTATAGTCATATGCTGTACATTATTCATCACTTATTTATTGAATGACTACTGGGTGACAAACACTATTCTGGCATTGGGTGGGGGAAGTCAATTAGGACTTTAATAGACTTGACTTCTGCTTCAAATCATAGTAGAAATCATTGGATTGTTGGACTGTGCTTCTCTAGACTGGGGAGGAGACTCTGATCCTGGCCCTTTCCACTCCTCCCATCAGCTAGCCAGAGGGCATAGACTAAGCCATAGATCCAGAAACAAAAGACTAGATTCACACCCTGCAGCCTACCAAAGAAGGAAGATGGAAAGTACCATGTGACAAAAGAAATGTATCCAAAGTAAAGCAAGAGTATAAAGCAATAGACAATAGGAAAGAAAAGATTTAGGCATTAAAGAATCAACGCAGGAAATGAGATAATGATCGACAGGTGTTCCAGAAAGAGAGGACACAGTACAGAAAACTCACAATTTATCCCAACATCTCTCTCAGAATCTCTCTTATTCCCTCTCAGTACATCATTCTCTTTTTCAGTATCTCTCAGTTATGTACGTCTATCAATTTCCATTTTTCCTCTCATTCTCTTTGTACTCCTTACCTTATAACCATTCAGTACCTAAAAATTCAGTTTAACTACAATTTGCTTAACATTTATTTTATATACATTATTTATCATGCTCTGTGTTGTGTGCTGAGTTCTAGGGACACAGTGACAAGCAAGAATTAAAATGTTTCTGCCCAGAAAGAATTTGTTATCTAGCGATTTGATTGGCTAATAAGCATATGGAAAGATAATTAAAAGGAAATGCCATTTGATATAGGAATGAAATAATTTTTCCTTTTCCTTTTTTCCTTCTTCTGTTTAAAATATGAATATAACTCAGGGTTCATGGTGCAGGGATAAGCTCTGGCACTTTTATTCACTTGGGAAGAATGTTAATTTCTTTGATCTTTTAGGAACTATTTTAGGTTACTGTCATTGAAATTTTAAATATTTTAAAATATATGACACAAAAATGTCATATAAACTTTTAGCCCATTGTTTATATTTAAAAGAACTTATAAAAATATGTAAAAGATGTTGTAAGAAACAAACTATACAATGATATTCATTATGTTTTATTGTCAAAATTTTAGAGTAAACCTAAGTATCTATCAATAGAATAGATAAATTGTGGTACATTTATTATATGAATTACTCTCTCAATAAAAATGAATTTGGAAAACCTACCTTAAAGTACAATAACTTAATATATCTATATTTCTTTATCTCCTACAACTGAATGCAAGTCTCTTGTATGTAATATTTTGTTTATTGCTGTATCCCCAGAGCCAAGCCCTTGATTTGGAACAAAGTTAAAAAAACGTTTATTTTATGAGTGATTACATGGATGGATGACAGATGCATGAGTTAATAGGTACTGATTGGGAAGAGTCTCTTGGAACTTTTTAACAAGAAAATATACTTATAAGCAAAAAGACCAATAAAGAAAAAAAAGAGAGAAAGAAGCCAACTGTTAACAGGGATTATTTTAAGAGATAGGAATTCCACTGAATATTCACTTTCTTCATCATATTTTCATTTTTTACAATAATGAGAAAAAAATGAAAGTTAAAAGAAAAAAATCTCATTTGCTGAACACTTTCTCCATCTCTCTGCCATTTTCCAGCCTGCCTAGTTCTACTCTGGGTTTACCTCGAGTGGATCCAGAGCAGGGGCCGTCCCAGCTCTCCCTTAGGCAGCTCCTCCTTCCTTTTCTCCATCCCCTTTCTTGGCTGGGTGAGAAATGCAGATTCCTCCTTTTCAGATAGAGGCCAGTCTATGAAAAGGCAGGGCTATAGGGTTGTCCTGTAGCACTGAGAGGAAGAGCATGTGCTGGGTGATGATGCCATCTAGGATGATGGCAAAGGTTTCCAGCCTCAGAAGTGAGCAAGGAGAAAACTGTTTGCAGGGGTGGAAACACATGGTGTGTGTGTGGAGGAAAATTGTCTGGAAGGAGCAGTGTTGCTTGTTCTCCACTCTCAGCCTGGAGAAAGACCCTGTGCCAGTTATGTGGCATAGACTGTGGTTGTTGAGGACATTATTCTTTCATTCCATTTAATCCATTTATTCATTCTAGGTGGCTGGTACTCCAGGGACACAACCTTATTCCCTGGGCAGGTCCTGTTTTTGAAGGTCTGATTGGCTCATTCTTCCTCCTTAACCCCAGGATGGCTCTCCTCCACCTTTCTTTCTTCTTAGCTGGGCAAGGGTCTAAGACTTCTCTATAACTCTTGCCTGACAGGACGAAGAAAGAAGAGAAGGCAAAGATGTAAAAAAAGAACTCTGGCAGTTCTCCCAGGCATCAAAAGTGTCCACAAAGTGAAGGGGGAGGGCAGAAAAAGAAGGAAAAGTGGGAAAGTCTCACATACTTCTAATTGGAGATCTGGAAGAGAGAGAGAGAGAGAGACAGAATATAGTTGAGCAGTATTTTAAATATAATATCTAAGGATTTTCCAGGACTTCCCTGGTGGCGCAGTGGTTAAGAATCCGCCTGCCAATGCAGGGGACACAGGTTCGAGCCCTGGTCTGGGAAGATCCCACATGCCAGGGAGCAACTAAACCCATGCGCCACAACTACTGAGCCTGAGCTCTAGAGGCCGCAAGCCACAACTACTGAAGCCCGTGCACCTAGAGCCCATGCTCCGTAACCAGAGGAGCCGCCGCAATGAGAAGCCCACGCACGGCAATGAAGAGTAGCCCCTGCTCGCTGCAACTAGAGAAAGCCTGCTCACAGCAATGAAGACCCAATGCAGCCAAAAATAAATAAATAAATAAATTTATTTAAAAAAAAAAAGAATTTTCCAGAATGGATTAATCCAATACTTAGATTCTAGGAGCCTGTTTAATCCCTAAAGTTTAAAAAAATCCTCATCTAGACACACCATGAACACCAAAGTGCTCACATACTTGACTGCAAGGAAGGAAAAGAAATATAGTCAGTTCTGTAGATTAAAGATGGCTACAATTTTTTTTGCTACTTTTCCCATTGAGAGGAGGAGGCAGTGAGATGAATGCAGTTTCTCTTTTGCAGTTATGGACTCCCAATTTGTCTTGGCAAGTTCCAGTTTGTTCTCATGCTTCCCTGTTTCACATCCAGGCTTTCTTCCCAACTGTTGGCCCTGCTGACCTGAAGGGACTTCAGACCTGCCACCAGAAGCAGAGGTAAAGCAGTCTTCACCATATCCCACAATTTTATAAGGTCTAATGTCTGCAATAAATCTCTTATTCTATATCATTCATAAGTTAAGCCTTCCTGAGAAACCTTCATTGATAGTCTGTGTTATGGATGGCCATGGGCCTAGGTAAAATTTTGGAATTCTGTTATTATGCTAGAAGATGTGAATAGCTGCTACTAGGGGTCAACTATTGATGGTTTTTGCCACATGCAATGTCCAAGGAAGGAAACTATAAAGAGTTTTTCACAGTCCCCACTAATTTCACTTTACTCATTTATGTTGCTTTTTTGGCCCTTGCAGGCATAGGAATGTTTAAATGTAAAGAAATTAATGTAAAATTTTACCAGCTAGGGAGACATGGTAAGATTGAACTATATGGTCAGCTGAATTATGCCAAAGGGGTTCCAGCTTTTTTTTTTTTTGTCATCCCTGACCTCTCTTTCTCTTGCACCCTACATTGAATCCATAAGCAATCTACTATCAGTATAGATGTGCAGTCTGATAATTTTCACCATTTCCACTGTTACTAAAAAGCCACCAACATTTATTTAATGGAGGATGACAATAATCTTATAACTCATCTCCTTCATTCTGCTTTTGCTCCTGTACATTTGTTCTTTTATTTCTCTTTTCCATATAAGACCCAGGGTCATCTTTTAACATAAATTGATACATGCTTTTTCCTAGCTCTTCAACTGTTTTTGTTGTTGTTGTTTTGTTTGTTTGTTTGTTTTTGACCCAGACGAGTGGCTTGTAGGATCTTAGTTCCCCGACCAAGGATCGAACCCATGTCCCCTGCAGTGAAAGTGCAGAGTCTTAACCACTGGACGCCAGGGAATTCCCTCAACTGTTTTCTAATGTCCAAGGAATAAAAGCCAAACACTATGGCTTGTAATGCTGTGCACGATCTGGACCTTTCCTATCTCTCATGTCATCTTTTGCCAATTTCTCCCACCATGTTTCAGCATGTTGGTCTTGTTTAAGTTTCTAGAATTCTCCAAGGTCCTTTAAAACCCAGGTCTTTTGCCCACACTGGTCCTTTGCCTGGAATGCTCTTTCTCTCCTAATTTCCTGTAATTATCTTACATTAATGCTTCAGGTTTCAGTTCAAATACTTCATCATGGAAGCCTTTCCTGATGAGTTCCTCTGTTATATACACTCACATAGATGATGCTAAACTTCTTTCCTAGCATATAGTAGAAAACTGCTTTGTTTAAATCTGTGTATATATACTTTTTTCTAACACACAGAATACATTTTTTTCATGACTTATGTCTGTGGAGTGTATCTATGTGTTTGTGTTTACCCACAAAATTTGTATCATACTTCCTATTAAATTTGACAGGCCACTTTGTTTACTTAAATATCAAATATGAACAAATTTGCTGTATTTTGAAATTAATTGCTTATAGGCCTAGCTCCAACTTTCTCTCCACCCCGTAACCCCTCAAGGCAAAGGAGGTACACATCATCTGTACACATCATCTCCATCTTTACCACAGAACACCCAGAGCAAACAAAATTAAGGATGAGAAATGTTCATCTTATTACAAGTAAGCACAGTGCATTGTTTTTTCTTTTACTGTGACATCGTTTGGCTGACATCATGAAAATTACACCTGCCCCAGAATAAAATGCAAAGGTAGAAAATGGCATTTTCATTGCTATCATGTCAGATAACCATAAATCACCATAGATTCTAATGGATCAAGGATAACCATGGGTCACGATGGATCACCACAGAACCACCAATAGTGGGTTGTCATGGACCATCAACATGAATCATTATGAAATCACTTTGGATCACCATGAGTCATCTAAAGATCCAGGGATCACCATATGAACCATTGAGCCAGCTTTTATAAAAAGTGCCTGAAAAGGTCAGGAAATGTGGGGGAAATATCTCTTCCAACCTCACATTTTTTCTTCTCTCTTTCCTTCCTATCAACATACAAACCAACATTACCTATAGGTTAAAAGTGTGGCCTGTGGATCCAGACAGAATTGGTTCCCAGTGCCAGCTCCCTAACCAAGCCCCCCGCCCCCAGTATTACTAGCTATATGACCTTGGACAAGCGACTTCACCTCTGTGCATCTGTTTACTCATCTGTAAAATGAGGCAAATGTCATCCTCATAGATTTATGAGAATTCAATAAAAGTATAAAGCTCTTAAGACTGGGGATTATTGTTACAAATATGCTTAAATTTTCCTATGTTAAAAAGAAACTTTCCTGTCATCTTACAGTAGAACTGTGTGTACCTCTACCAGACGATGGATACCTCTGAGGCAGAGACCAGGTCTTGTTCATCTTCTTATGCCTATCACAGAGTACAGGCCTGCCAATGTATATTTTTTGGAGGAAGAAAGAAAAGAAATAGGGATGGAGATGTTCAGAAATCTCACTAATATTTTTGGTGATGGCCTTGGCCGAGGGTCTTGAACATGAGGCGTTGTGAACGTTAGATTGCTGTAGGTGAGAAGGACATGATTTTCTTTCCTGCATGGGGACAAGTGTGAAATGGGGATCAGGGATGGATAAATAGGCAGTTTTTTGAGTCCAGAATGGGAGACACCATGATGTCCAAAGAGGTGTAAAGGCTAAAATCTTTGTTTGTACATGACATTAAGCCAGTTTCACCCTTGTATGCCTCAGATAAAGATTCAAGGCCTCATCACTAGCCCTTAAACATCTTCAGCGGCTTCCCTGGTGGCGCAGTGGTTAAGAATCTGCCTGCCGTCAGACTCTGGGAGGGCTCAGGCCAGGGAGTGCTTCCCAGGGCTTCTGCTGCCAGTGTCCTTGTCCCCCCGGTGGAGCAGAGCCACCCCCCGCCTCTGCAGGAGACCCTCCAACAGTAGCAGCCGTCCTGTGAACAGAAAGAGAGCTGGCCTGAAGAAAAAGCTGAAACACAGAAGCTAACGGTTCCAAGAGCATCACAGTGGACTTGGAACCCGAATGATGCCATTCTATGGTTACCCTATATTTAAAATTCTTATTAAATGAGATGTATGTGCCTGAAAACTGATATTGAACTATGACAATAAGCTTAGCCTTCAGGGGAGACACCTGATATGTTCTTCGGCTGGTGTGAAAGTAGAAACAGCACCCTGCTTTACCATGTTAACAGTACTCTTTCTTCCACTGTCACCTAATCCTCAGCACTAGAATGAGATGGACACAAAAGCTGTATTGAGGATGTAAGAGAAGTTGCTCTGCACTTCTACAGCCTTTCAGTTGGAAGATGAAATATCATGTTTATGTGCTATGGGAATGATCCTCTTGTAAAGACACTATTGTTAATGAAGACGGGAGAAGCAAGAATTTCATCTGTAGTGATGAACAGTGATGCCATAATGGATTTGATGGAATATATGGTTGATGCACATTACCCCAACCTGGAGAGCAGGAAAGAAAAGGATAAGGTTCTCATATCACTAAAACAGAAAAATGAACAGAAATATGAGCATGAAAGTCAGAGAGACCAAGATGATTCTTCTTCATCAATGTAAGTCATGGACCTGAACATTGTGTCACCTGGTAGAAGTCTGGAAAAATTAAAAGAAACTCCAAATCACTAACACACACACACACACACACACACACACGCACACTCACACACACACACACACACACACAAAGAATCTGCCTGCCAATGCAGGGGACACGGGTTCGAGCCCTGGTCCGGGAAGATCCCACAGGCCACGGAGCACCTAAGCCCGTGTGCCACAACTACTGAGCCTGAGCTCTAGAGCCTTCAAGCCACAACTACTGAGCCCACGTGCCACAACTACTGAACCCTGCACTCCTAGAGCCCGTGCACCGCAACGAAGAGCAGCCCCCACTTGCCGCAACTAGAGAAAGCCCGCGTGCAACAAGCCCGCGTGCAACGTTTGGCGTGCCAACGCGGCCAAAAATAAATAATAAATAAATAAATAAATTTAAAAATAAATAAATAAAGTGTTGTGCTATACTTACGTTTAAAAAAAAAAAAATCTTCAGCTTTGCCCTCCACTATGCCTCTGCATGCACTCAGGATCTCAGCCTCTCCCACTGCATCTCCAAATGCTCTCTGTCTGCAAGGGGAGGCAGAGGAATATAGTAGGTAAGCACTCTGAACAAGTCGTGTCAGCTAGCTAAGGCTCAAATAAAACTAAGATGAAAAACTTCCTCAGAATAATCTATATTCATTCATTGGGCAAATATTTATAGAGCGCCTGCCATTTGCCAAGCACTGTTATAGGTTATGAGGATACATCAATGAACAAAATACACAAAGACTTTGTCATTGTGAAACTTATGTTCTGGTGGGGAGCTGGAGTGGAAGACAGACAAGGCAGGACTTATGGCAGTAAAGTACTTAGCACAGAACCTAGCCCATAGAAAGTCCTCAGGAGTTATGTGTAAGTATTATTATTCAAGGCTACTGTCCTACGTCCAAAAATATTTCTCAGACAGTACCAGCTCCATTCTTGATTATTTGAATTTGTGTGTTGTTTAGAGAAAACCTCAGGACTCTAAGTATTTGCAATTTAGCCCTTTATCCCAAATGGTCTCATGAAAATATGCCCGGTGTTTGAATCCTGAAGATGCTTACTTGAGCAAGTTCCTAAACTCTGAAATGTAGCTTTTTTTCTTTAAATGGAAAAAAATGTGTTACTAATATACTCCTTCTGTAAGTATGCTCCCTTTTAATTACTTAAATTGTTTTTATTTTTCTCTTGTCCAATCTTATTTATTTTATTATTCTTTTCAAAGTACTACCCTTTTTTTTGTTTTTTGATTGGCTGATCTCTGTTGTTTGTTTCCTGCTGTATCAATTTCTCCTTATTTTTACCATGACTTCTTACTGTTTCTTGAGTTTATCTAACATGTTAGGTTGATCATCCAGCTCCGATTTAAAACCTTCCTTCTTTTCTATGATAAACATTTAAGGTTAGATCTTTAGCTTAGGCACCATTTTAGCCTCATCCCACACATATTGCTTTCAGTATAGATCGCTTCTAAATGTGTTTTGTACTTTTCCAACGTGGCCTTTTCTTCAGGCTATGAATTGCTTAGAAGTATAGTTTTACTTTCCAAATATATGAGTTTTTTGGAAGGGGAAAGAAAAAAATTTTTTTAATTTGTAAATTTCTTGCCTTGCAGTGAGAGAATGAACACAGTACACATTTTCTTTGGTATTTGTTGTCTTTCCTGTTTGGCTTACTTTACAGTTCATTTTTATAAATGTTACAGTGTTACATGCATGTTTGAAATGAAATGTTTTCTTCATTATTTGGGTACAGAATTATATATAAATGTTACATATATACAGCTTGTTCACTGTATTACTCAAAACTTTTACATCCTGATATTTTGTCTGCTTGATCTATCAGGTCCTTAGAGAGCTGTATTAAAGTCTCTTATGTCAGTAGGTGTTTTTGTTTCTCCTTTTAATTGTCTAATTTTGTTTTACATATTTTGAATCTTTGTTTAGAAGCTTATATTTTCTAGAAATTAATAAAAATAGTTCTCAGCCTCCCTTTCTTTCTCTCCAAGTCTCATAGGCTGCTTGTGGGTCAAGATAGTCCATGAGAGGGACTTTCATTATTTCTCTGCATGTCCCCCTCAACCTTCTCTCATACTTGGTCTGTGAGTGTGCTCTTGCCTAAGAAGATTTGAGCATTTTTCCACAGGAGACCAGGACAGGGGCAGAGACTCTGATGCAAGAGGAACCACAGGTGTGGCAGAGAAAGGTGAGGGAGAGATATGGAGAGGGTAGTTGAAAGGAGTGAGATGTGCTCTGACCTGAGACAGACCAAGAGGAGAGAAGTGAAACAAGATGGAGAGGCTGAGGGATGAAAGGAGGGCAGGCAATTCTTGGCTGTGCTGTTAATAGTATTTAGACAGAGAAAGGTGTAATTTAAAAAACCTGAAACATAAAATAGAGAGGGAGAGTAGGTAACACACAAGAGCCTGGGACAACTGAATTACAGATAAAAAAAATTTGCTCCGATTTATTGCTTCTCATTAGGTTTCAAACCCTGTACCAGTGTGTGTAAGTGCATGTTCTCATGGAACCCCCGCTAATATGTGAGATAGGTGCATTAACCCCACTTTGCTGATGAGATCATTGAATCTCAGAGAGTTGAATTGAGTTGGGACTAGCTCTCTTTACTTTGCCATTCCAGAAACAAATTTAGAGAAATGGGAATCAGAGACCGTCAAAGAGAAAAAGGTAGTAGGGAGGAGGGGTGGGAGATAAATGCTCAAACAGCATTAACCACAAAAGAAAAGATTGATAAATCAGGCAACATAAATATATCAAGTGTGGTCTCAGCTACAGACTAGCTGTAGTCTCATTTCAAGGGGAAGCTCAAGAGCACAAATTTGCAGCATTGGCCGAGAGGTCTGGTCCTGGCAGGAAGGGTGGGTGGTGATGACTAAGGGAAGACTTAGACAGCTCCCATTAACCCCAGGGCAATGCCTCAGAGAAAGGGGCAGCTGTGGGTTATTAGCCAACAGTTAGAAAAGCTGAGGACTGGGTAAACCACGTGCAGTTAAAGGGATCTGGGCAGGGCATCAACAGTATACACTATAAATATCTGTTTGTAAAAACAGATGATTAAAAGAACACAAAGTGAGACCTGCTTCTGGGAAGATGAAGTAGAGGTACTTTTCCCTATTCCTTTTACTAAGCACAACCCAAGGTCCTGAATATTACATATAAACAAACATAAGATGATATTGTGAGTTTCCTGTTTTGTTTTGTTGTTTTTTTGGTTTTGTCTTGCCATGTATATCCCACACTGGACATTAGAAAAGCCAGCAACCTGGAAATGCCAATGGGCACAGACAAAGAAAGTACCAAGAAAAGCCTCCTCTTCCTCTCAAAGGACCAGGAAAGGGGCAGCCAAGAAAGACAGGAGACTTTTAGACAATATGAACTCTACAAAAACATTAGAGCCCCACTTCTACCCTGGCCAGCAAAACTGAGTGAAAAGCCTAGGCTTACACCTTTGCCACTGTAAGGAGGCATTCCCTTCCCCGCTTCTTTGCACCTGGGAGATGTCATAGAAGGCTGAGTGGGGAGCCAGGACTTCCTGTTGGGTGGTAATGAACATCTTTCTGTCCACAAGCTTCAGTTAAGACCAAGTGGGAAACCTAGAGTTCCATCCCCATCTGGTAATAATGAGGTATTCTTCCCCATCTTCACGGGAATAGTATCAGATGAGGCTTAGTTGAGAATGAGGACTTTCATGACTTCTCAGTAGTAACAAGCCCCCCAACCCCTGGCCCCCTCAAAAGGTATCAGTGGAAGCCATGTGGAGAGCAGTAACGAGGTGTCCCTCCCCTGCCTAACCAGGGTGGAATCAAGAGAGGCCTAGTAGGGAAACTAAATTTCCACCCCGGCCCAGCTGTAATGAAATCCTTCCCTCCCTTCTCCCCCTACACCCTACCCACTCCCCACCCAACCCCTCCCTACACACACAGTGTCAAGGGAGGCTGAGCGTAGAACTTGAACTTCCACCTCAACCTGACGGTAATAAAGTGGTGCCCCCTCCATCCACCAGGTTGGTATTAGAGGAGGTCTGATAAAACACAAGATTTAAATAATATCCTGAGTCGTATAATGTACAAAATGTCCAGGTTTCCAGTGAAAATCATTTGTTATACCAGGAACCAGGGAGATCTCACACTAAGTGAGACAATCAACAAATACTAACAATGAGATGACACACATGTCAAGTTGTCTGACAAGAACTTTAAAGGAATCATCATAAAATTTTTTGAACAAGCAATAACAAATACTCTTGACACAAATAAAAAACTTAAAGTTTAGTAAAGAAATAGGAAGCCTCAAAAAGAAATAAAGATATAAAGAAGAACCAAATGAAAAATTTAGAACTAAAAAATATAACCAAAAGGAAAAACTCAATGAATAGGCTCAATAGCAAAACTGAGAGGACAGAAGGAAGGATCAGTGAATCTGAAATACAGAAACTACCCAATCTAAAAAACAAAGAGAAAATAGTCTGGGAAAAAATGGACAGAACCTTAGGGACCTGTGGACAAAAAGTCTAATATTTGTATCATCAGAGTCCCAGAAACAGAGTAAGAGGGAGGGCTGAAAACTATTTTAAAAAATGACTAAAAATTTCCAAAATTTTGCAAAAATCATAAACTTACAGATTGAAAAAGCTGAGCTAGCCTGAAATGTGTTAAAACCAGAGAAATTAATACCAAGACATATGATAATCAATCTTCTGAAAACTAAAGACAAAGTCCTAAAAGCAGTCGAAGAGAAATGACATGTTATCAACAGGGGAAACAGAATTCAAATGACAGCACAATTCAAATGACAGCATAATTCAGATGACAGCATCAGAAACCATGAAGACTAGAAGGAAATGAAAAAGCATTGTTCAAGTGCTAAAAGAACTATTAACCCAGAATTTTATTCCCAGTGAAAAACTATTTCAGGAACGAAGGGGAATTTATGAGATTCTCAGATGAAAGAAAACTAAGAGAATTTGTCACCAGCAGACCTACCTTAAAAGAATGGCTAAAGGAAGTTCTCTAAAAAGAAAGGAAATGATAATAGAAGGATTTTTGGAACAACAAGAAGGAAGAAAGAACATAGATAAAAATATGGGTAAACACAATACATTTTCATTTTCTTCTTGAGTTGCCTAAACTGTTCAATGGTTAAAGCCAAAATTATAATACCTTTCAGGGTGGTTCTCAATGAATATAGAGAAAATATTTAACACAATAACACACATATTATAAATGGAGGAGGGTAAAGGGACATAAAGGGAGATAAGACTTCTATAGTTCACTCACAATTTCAAAATCCATTGACTTTGGACATTATTATTACATATATCATATATTATTACTATATATATACTATCTGGAGCAATAACTTTAAAAAGCTATGCAAAGAGATGTTCTCAAAAATTGTAGACAAAATAAAACAGAATTCTGAAAAATGTTCTAGCGACCCATACATAGGCAAGAAAAAGAAAACAGAAAAAACAAACATAAATGTAAAACAAAAAATAAAGTAAGAAACCTAAGCCCTAATATCAATAATTACATTAAATATACATGGTCTAAATATGAAAATTTAGAGACAGCGAGTGGCAGAGTAGGTGGGGAGGAAATGAGTCAACTGTATATTTTCTACAATAAACTAAGTTCAAATATAATTACATAAGTTGGTTAAAAATAAAAGGATAGAAAAGATAAAATGCAAACATTAATCAAAAGAAAGTGGGAGTGACTATCTTAATATCAGCTGAAGTACAGAGCAAAGCAAATAAATTATCAAGGACAGAGAGGGACATTACATAATGATAAAAGGATCAATATACCAAGAAGATGTAGCAATCCTAAATGTGTACATATGAAACAACAAATGTGAAGCAAAAACTGATAGAGCTGAAAGGAAAAATAAACAAAACCAGAATCATAATTGGAGACTCCAACATCTCTCTCTCAATAACTGACAGAACAACCAGATGCAATAATTAATTCCCTCAAAGAATTGTAGTAAAGATTTATGGAACAAACGCCTGAGACCTTCAATACTCATCAGCAGGATATACAAAGTCAACCATAATAGACATGATCTCTGACTTTATGGAGATTATGTCTAGTGGGGAAGACAGATAATTAAACAGCCATGTTCATGTGTGGGTAAATGGAGTAGTGGAAATTCAGGCTCCTATGGGAGTCAAAAGGGCTTTTTTTTTTGGATTTTATTTTATTTATTTCTTTATACAGCAGGTTCTTATAAGTCATCCATTTTATACACATCAGTGTATACATGTCAATCCCAACCTCCCAATTCATCACACCGCCAGCCTCACCCACCACTGCTTTCCCCCCTTGGCGTCCATACGTTTGTTCTCTACATCTGTGTCTCAATTTCTGCCATGCAAAACGGTTCATCTGTACCATGTTTCTAGGTTCCACACATATGGGTTAATATGTGATATTTGTTTTTCTCTTTCTCACTTACTTCACTCTGTGACAGTCTCTAGATTCATCCATGTCTCTACAAATGACCCAATTTCGTTCCTTTTTATGGCTGAGTAATATTCCATTGTATATATGTACCACATCTTCTTTATCCATTCGTCTGTCAATGGGCATTTAGGTTGCTTCCATGACCTGGCTATTGTAAAGAGTGCTGCAATGAACATTGGGGTGCATGTGTCTTTTTGAATTATGGTTTTCTCTGGGTATATGCCCAGTAGTGGGATTGCTGGGTCATATGGTAATTCTATTTTTAGTTTTTAAGGAACCTCCATACTGTTCTCCATAGTGGCCGTATCAATTTACATTCCCACCAACAGTGCAAGAGGATTCCCTTTTCTCCACACCCTCTCCAGCATTTGTTGTTTGTAGATTTTCTGATGATGCCCATTCTAACTGGTGTGAGGTAATACCTCATTGTAGTTTTGATTTGCATTTCTCTAATAATTAGTGATGTTGAGCATCTTTTCATGTGCTTCTTGGCCATCTGTATGTCCTCTTTGGAGAAATATCTGTTTAGGTCTTCAGCCCATTTTTTGATTGGGTTTTTTGTTTTTTTAATATTGAGCTGCATGAGCTCTTTATATATTTTGGAGATTAATCCTTTGTCCGTTGATTCATTTGCAAATATTTTTTCCCATTCTGAGGGTTGTCTTTTCATCTTGTTTGTAGTTTCCTTTGCTTTGCAAAAGCTTTTAAGTTTCATTAGGTCCCATTTGTTTATTTTTGTTTTTATTTCCATTACTCTAGTAGGTGGATCAAAAAAGGTCTTGCTGTGATTTATGTCAAAGAGTGTTCTTCCTATGTTTTCCTCCAAGAGTTTTATAGTGTCTGGCCTTACATTTAGGTCTCTAATCCATTTTGAGTTTTTTTTGTGTATGGTGTTAGGGAGTGTCCTAATTTCATTCTTTTACATGTAGCTGTCCACTTTTCCCAGCACCACTTATTGAAGAGACTGTCTTTTCTTCATTGTATATCCTTGCCTCCTTTGTCATAGATTAGGTGATCATAGGTTCATGGGTTTATCTCTGGGCTTTCTATCTTGTTGCATTGGTCTATATTTCTGTTTTTATGCCAGTACCATATTGTCTTGATTACTGTAGCTTTGTAGTATAGTCTGAAGTCTGGGAGTCTGATTCCTCCAGCTCCGTTTTTTTCCCTCAAGACTGCTTTGGCTATTCAGGGTCTTCTGTGTCTCCATATAAATTTTAAGATTTTTTGTTTTACTTCTGTAAAAAATGCCGTTGGTAATTTGATGGGGATTGCATTGAATCTGTAGATTGCTGTGGGTAGTATAGTCATTTTCACAATGTTGATTCTTCCAATCCAAGAACATGGTATATCTCTCCATCTGTTTGTATCACCTTTAATTTCTTTCAACAGTGTCTTATAGTTTTCTGCATACACGTCTTTTGTCTCCCTAGGTAGGTTTATTCTTAGGTGTTTTATTCTTTGTGTTGCAATGGTAAATGGGAGTGTTTCCTTAATTTTTCTTTCAGATTTTTCATCATTAGTGTATAGGAATGCAAGAGATTTCTGTGCATTAATTTTGTATCCTGCAACTTTACCAAATTCATTGATTAGCTCTAGTAGTTTTCTGGTGGGATCTTTAGGATTCTCTGTGTATAGTATCATGTCATCTGCAAACAGTGACAGTTTTACTTCTTCTTTTCCAATTTGGATTCCTTTTATTTCTTTTTCTTCTCTGACTGCTGTGGCTAGGACTTCCAGAACTATGTTGAATAATAGTGGTGAGAGTGGACATCCTTGTCTTGTTCCTGATCTTAGAGGAAATGGTTTCAGTTTTTCACCATTGAGAATGATGTTTGCTGTGGGTTTGTCATCTATGGCCTTTATTATGTTGAGGTAGGTTCCCTCTATGCCCACTTTCTGGAGAGTTTTTATCATAAATGGTGTCAAATTTTGTCAAAAGCTTTTTCTGCATTTATTGTGATGATCATATGGTTTTTATTCTTCAGTTTGTTAATATGGTGTATCACATTGATTGATTTGCATATATTGAAGAATCCTTGCATCCCTGGGATAAATCCCACTTGATCATGGTGTATGATCCTTTTAATATATTGTTAGATTGCGTTTGCTGGTACTTTGTTGAGGATTTTTGTGTCTATATTCATCAGTGATATTGGTCTGTAATTTTCCTTTTTTGTAGTATCTTTCTCTGGTTTTGGTATCAGGGTGATGGTGGCCTCATAGAACGAGTTTGGGAGTGTTCCTTCCTCTGCAATTGTTTGGAAGAGTTTGAGAAGGGTGGATGTTAGCTCATCTCTAAATGTTTGATAGAATTCACCTGTGAAGTCATCTGGTCCTGGACTTTTGTTTGTTGGAAGATTTTTTATCACAGTTTCAATTTCATTACTTGTGATTGGTTTGTTCATAGTTTCTATTTCTTCCTGGTTCAGTCTTGGAAGGTTATACCTTTCTAAGAATTTGTCCACTTCTTCCAGGTGGTCCATTTTATTGGCATAGAATTGCTTGTAGTAGTCTCTTAGGATGCTTTGTATTTCTGCAGTGTCCATTGTAACTTCTCCTTTTTCATTTCTAATTTTATTGATTTGATTCCTCTCCCTCTTTCTCTTGATGAGTCTGGCTAATGGCTTATCAACTTTGTTTATCTTCTCAAAGAACCAGCTTTTAGTTTTATTGATCTTTGCTATTGTTTTCTTTGTTTCTATTTCATTTATTTCTGCTCTGATCTTTATGATTTCTTTCCTTCTGCTAACTTTGGGTTTTGTTTGTTCTTCTTTCTCTAGTTCCTTTAGGTGTAAGGTTAGATTGTTTATTTGAGATTTTTCTTCTTTCTTGAGGTAGGCTTGTGTAGCTATAAACTTCCCTCTTAGAACTGCTTTTGCTGCATCGCATAGTTTTGGATCATCGTGTTTTCATTGTCATTTGTTTCTAGGTATTTTTTGATTTCCTCTTTGATTTCTTCAGTGATCTCTTGATTATTTAGAACGTATCATTTATCTTCCATGTGTTTGTGTTTTTTACGTTTTCTTCCCTGTAATTGATTTCTAATCTCATAGCGTTGTGATCAGAAAAGATGCTTGATGTGATTTCAATTTTCTTAAATTTAGTGAGGCTTGATTTGTGACCCAAGATGTGATCTCTCCTGGAGAATGTTCTGTGTGCATTTGAGAAAAAAGTTTATTCTGCTGTTTTTGGATGGAATGTCCTACAAATATCAATTAAATCAATCTGGTCTATTGTGTCATTTAAAGCTTGTGTTTCCTTATTAATTTTCTGTCTGGAGGATCTGTCCATTGGTGTAAGTGAGGTGTTAAAGTCCCCCACTATTATTGTGTTATTGTCGATTTCCTCTTTTATAGCTGCTAGCAGTTGCCTTATGTATTGAGGTGCTCCTATGTTGGGCGCATACATATTTACAATTGTTATATCATCTTCTTGGATTGATCCCTTGATCATTATGTAGTGTCCTTCCTTGTCTCTTGTAACATTCTTTATTTTTAAGTCTATTTTATCTGATATGAGTATTGCTACTCCAGCTTTCTTTTGACTTCCATTTGCATGAATATCTTTTTCCATCCCCTCACTTTCAGTCTGTATGTGTCCCTAGGTCTGAAGTGGGTCTCTTGTAGACAGCATATATATAGGTCTTGTTTTTGTCCATTCAGCAAGCCTGTGTCCTTTGGTAGGAGCATTTAATCCATTCAGATTTAAGGTAATTATCGATATGTATGTCCCTATTACCATTTTCTTAATTGTTTTGGGTTTGTTTTTTAGGGTCCTTTTCTTCTCTTGTGTTTCCCACCTAGAGAAGTTCCTTTAGCATTTGTTGTAGAGCTGGTTTGGTGGTGCTGAAGTCTCTTAGCTTTTGCTTGTCTGTAAAGCTTTTGATTTCTCCATCGAATCTGAATGAGATCCTTGCCAGGTAGTGTAATCTTGATTGTAGGTTCTTCCCTTTCATCACTTTAAGTATATCATGCCACTCCCTTCTGGCTTGTAGAGTTTCTGCTGAGAAATCAGCTATTAACCTTATGGGAGTTCCCTTGTATGTTATTTGTCATTTTTCCCTTGCTGCTTTCAACATTTTTTCTTTGTCTTTAATTTTTGCCAATTTGATTACTATGTGTCTCGGCATGTTTCTCCTTGGGTTTATCCTGTATGGGACTCTCTGCAGTTCCTGGACTTGAGTGGCTATTTCCTTTCCCATGTTAGATAACTTTTTGACTATAATCTCTTCAAATATTTTCTCAGGTCCTTTCTCTCTCGCTTCTCCTTCTGGGACCCCTATAATGTGAATGTTGTTGCATTTAATGTCGTCCCAGAGCTCTCTTAGGCTGTCTTCAGTTCTTTTCATTCTTTTTTCTTTATTCTGTTCCGCAGCAGTGAATTCTGCCATTCTGTCTTCCAGGTCACTTATCCGTTCTTCTGCCTCAGTTATTCTGCCATTCATTCCTTCTAGTGTATTTTTCATTTCAGTTATTGTGTTGTTCATCTCTGTTTGTTTGTTCTTTAATTCTTGTAGATCTTTGTTAAACATTTCTTGCATCCTCTCGGTCTTTGCCTCCATTCTTTTTCCGAGGTCCTGGATCATCTTCACTATCATTATTCTGAATTCTTTTTCTGGAAGGTTTCCTATCTCCACTTCATTTAGTTGTTTTCCTGGGTTTTTATCTTGTTCCTTCATCTGGCGCATAGCCCTCTGCGTTTTCATCTTGTGTATCTTTCTGTGAGTGTGGTTTTTGTTCCACAGGGTGCAGGATTGTAGTTCTTGCTTCTGCTGTCTGCCCTCTGGTGGATGAGGCTATCCTGCATCCAACATTTCTGATGGAGTGTATTTTCCAGCTGTTTCTTTTTTTGGCAATCACTTCCACTCATGTGAGAAGCAGATAGTTTTTTTGTTTATTGCTTTTTTCTTCCAGTTTTATTGAGATATAATTGACATACAGTACTGTATAAGGTGTACAGCATAATGATGTGACTTACATACATCATGAAAAGATTATCACAGTAAGTTAGTAAATATCCATCATCTCATATAGATACAAACAGAGAAATAGAAAAAAAGTTTTTCTTGTGATGAGAATTCTTAGAATTTACTGTTTAACAACTTCCATATGTAACATACAGCAGTGTTAATTATATTTATCATGTTGTATGTTACATCCCTGAGAACCACAGTATTTGTTTAGTCTGGTTAGATGTTTCTGTTTTAGTCAATTCACAATTTAGTTTGTGTAAATTTCATTTTTTCATATAACCTCTGCAATTTCAATGGATAAACCACTCTTCATTATTTGTGCAACTTACTAAAATAATCAGATGACATCTCTGAAGGTACATCAATTGTTATTGAGTTTCCTTTACTTCTGTGTTTAGCAATATTAGGCCAAACAAGAAACCACTTCTAGAACAGCACACTTTACTTAAAATTCTGGATGTTATATAGAAAATACTTCCTTTAAAATTCATGACTAAACTGGTAAAATCAAAGAATTCCTTGTCAGTCAAATAATTTGACATTTGACTCCTTAATAAAAGGAGTAAGTAGAGAAGTGAAGCATTAGAACCAAAATTTTCCATAGTGATGTCTGCTGATACCTGGTGGTCTAGAGTGTGCATTTTAATGGATTATGTGTTCTGGGGGATAGGAATCTGGGGTTCCTAGCAGGGTGGGTGGTAAGATCTAAAATTCCCTGTATAAAGCCAAAACCCCAAAATGACAACCCCCTCAGAAAGTAAAGCAGAGAAATATCTCTTCTGAACATTGAGATGGTGAGTGTGGAAGCTGTCCAAATCTGCTCTGGTGTCTAACATTACTACTTCCATATCTTAAAAAATGCCAACCCAGAGATTACATTTAAAATGGGCCAGGGGGATACTGGAGAAGATGGCGGAAGAGTGAGACGCGGAGATCACCTTCCTTCCCACAGATACAGTAGAAATACATCTACACGTGGAACTGCTCCTACAGAACACCCACTGAACGCTGGCAGAAAACGTCAGACCTCCCAAAAGGCAAGAAACTCCCCCCATACTTGGGTAGGGCAAAAGAAAAAAGAAATAACAGAGACAAAAGAATAGGGACGGCACCTGCACCAGTGGGAGGAAGCTGTGAAGGAGGAAAGATTTCCACGCACTAGGAAGCCCCTTCGTGGGCGGAGACTGTGGGTGGCGGAGGGGGGAAGCTTCGGAGCCACGGAGGAGAGCGCAGCCACAGGGGTGTGGAGGGCAAAGCGGAGAGATTCCCGCACGGAGGATCAGTGCCGACCAGCACTCACCAGCCCGAGAGGCTTGTCTGCTCCCCCGCCGGGGCGGGCGGGGCTGGGAGCTGAGGCTCGGGCTCAGGGATCGCAGGGAGAGGACTGGGGTTGGCGGCGTGAACACAGCCTGAAGGGGCTAGTGCAACACAGCTAGCCGGGAAGGAGTCCGGGAAAAAGTCTGCAGCTGCCGAAGAGGCAAGAGAATTTTTCTTCCATCTTTGTTTCCTGGTACGTGAGGAGAGGGGATTCAGAGCGCCGCCTAAACGAACTTCAGAGACGGGCGGGCGCGAGCCGCGGCTATCAGCGCGGATCCCACAGCAACAGGGGCGCAGAGGAAAAAACGGAGAGATTCCCGCACAGAGGCTCTGCGCCGAGCAGCGCTCACCAGCCCGAGAGGCTTGTCTGCTCACCCGCCGGGGCGGGCGGGGCTGGGAGCTGAGGCTCGGGCTGCGGGTCGGATCGCAGGGAGAGGACTGGGGCTGGCGGCGTGAACACAGCCTGAAGGGGTTAGCGCACCACAGCTGGCTGGGAGGGAGACCGGGAAAAAGTCTGCAGCTGCCGAAGAGGCAAGAGACTTTTTCTTGCCTCTTTGTTTCACGGCGCGCAAGGAGAGGGGATTCAGAGCGCCGCCTAAACGAACTCCAGAGACTGGCGCGAGCCGCGGCTATCAGCGTGGACCCCAGAGACGGGCGTGAGACGCTAGGGCTGCTGCTGCCGCCTTCAAAGATCCTGTGTGCGAGCACAGGTCACTCTCCACACCGCCCCTCCCGGGAGCCTGTGCAGCCCGCCACTGCCAGGGTCCCGTGATCCAGGGACAACTTCCCTGAGAGAACGCACTGCGCGCCTCAGGCTGATACAACGTCACGCCGGCCTCTGCCGCCGCAGGCTCGCCCCCCCTCCTCTGTACCCCTCCCTCCCCCCCGCCTAAGTGAGCCAGAGCCCCCGAAGCAGCTGCTCCTTTAACCCCGTCCTGTCGAGCAGAGAACAGACGCCCTCAGGTGACCTGCACGCAGAGGCTGGTCCAAATCCAAGCTGATCCCCAGGAGCTGTGCGAACAGAGAAGAGAAGGGGAAATCTCTCCCAGCAGCCTTAGAAGCAGCGGATTAAAACTCCACAAACAACTTGATGTGCCTGCATCTGGTGAATACCTGAATAGACAACGAATCATCCCAAATTCAGGAGGTGGACTTTGGGAGCAGGATATATTAATTTTCCCCCTTTTCCTTTTTTTGTGAGTGTATATGTATATGCTTCTGGGTGAGATGTTGTCTGTATAGCTTTGCTTTATAATAACTTTATTTTACTTCACTATATTATAGCCTCTTTCTTTCTTTCTTTCTATTTTTTCTCCCTTTTACTCTGAGCCGTGTGGATGAAAGGCTCTTGGTGCTCCAGCCAGGCATCAGGGCCGTACCTCTGAGGTGGGAGAGCCAACTTCGGGACACTGGTCCACAAGAGACCTCCCAGCTCCACGTAATACCAAACGGCAAAAATCTCTCAGAGATCTCCATCTCAACATCAAGACCCAGCTTCACTCAATGACCAGCAAGCTACAGTGCTGAACACCCTATGCCAAACAACTAGCAAGACAGGAACACAGCCCCATCCATTAGCAGAGAGGCTGCCTAAAATCATAATAAGGCCGCAGACACCCCAAAATACACCACCAGACGTGGACGTGCCCACCAGAAAGACAAGATCCAGCCTCATCCACCAGAACTCAGGCACTAGTTCCCTCCACCAGGAAGCCTACACAACCCACTGAACCAACCTTAGCCACTGGGGACAGAAACCAAAAACAACGGGAACTACGAACCTGCAGCCTGTGAAAAGGAGACCCCAAACACAGTAAGATAAGCAAAATGAGACGACAGAAAAACACACAGCAGATGAAGGAGCAGGGTCAAAACACACCAGACTTAACAAATGAAGAGGAAATAGGTAGTCTACCTGAAAAAGAATTCAGAATAATGATAGTAAGGATGATCCAAAATCTTGGAAATAGAATAGACAAAATGCAAGAAACATTTAACAAGGATGTAGAAGAACTAAAGAGGAACCAAGCAATGATGAAAAACACAATAAATGAAATTAAAAATACTCTAGATGGGATCAATAGCAGAATAACTGAGGCAGAAGAAAGGATAAGTGACCTGGAAGATAAAATGGGGGAAATAACTACTGCAGAGCAGGATAAAGAAAAAAGAATGAAAAGAACTGAGGACAGTCTCAGAGACCTCTGGGACAACATTAAACGCACCAACATTCGAATTATAGGGGTCCCAGAAGAAGAAGAGAAAAAGAAAGGGACTGAGAAAATATTTGAAGAGATTATAGTTGAAAACTTCCCTAATATGGGAAAGGAAATAGTTAATCAAGTCCTGGAAGCACAGAGAGTCCCATACAGGATAAATCCAAGGAGAAACACGCCAAGACACATATTAATCAAACTGTCAAAAATTAAATATAAGGAAAACATATTAAAGGCAGCAAGGGAAAAACAACAAATAACACACAAGGGAATCCCCATAAGGTTAACATCTGATTTTTCAGCAGAAACTCTGCAAGCCAGAAGGGAGTGGCAGGATATACTTAAAGTGATGAAGGAGAAAAACCTACAACCAAGATTACTCTACCCAGCAAGGATCTCATTCAGATGTGATGGAGAAATTAAAACCTTTACAGACAAGCAAAAGCTGAGAGAGTTCAGCACCACCAAACCAGCTTTACAACAAATGCTAAAGGAACTTCTCTAGGCAAGAAACACAAGAGAAGGAAAACACCTACAATAACAAACCCAAAACATTTAAGAAAATGGGAATAGGAACATACATATCGATAATTACCTTGAATGTAAATGGATTAAATGCTCCTACCAAAAGACACAGGCTGGCTGAATGGATACAAAAACAAGACCCATATATATGCTGTCTACAAGAGACCCACTTCAGACCTAGAGACACATACAGACTGAAAGTGAGGGGATGGAAAAAGATATTCCATGCAAATGGAAATCAAAAGAAAGCTGGAGTAGCAATTCTCATATCAGACAAAATAGACTTTAAAATAAAGACTATTACAAGAGACAAAGAAGGACACTATATAATGATCAAGGGATCGATCCAAGAGGAAGGTATAACAATCGTTAATATTTATGCACCCAACATAGGAGCACCTCAATACATAAGGCAAATACTAACAGCCATAAAAGGGGAAATCAACAGCAACACAATCATAGTAGGGGACTTTAACACCCCACTTTCACCAATGGACAGATCATCCAAAATGAAAATAAATAAGGAAACACAAGCTTTAAATGATACATTAAACAAGATGGACTTAATTGATATTTATAGGACATTCCACCCAAAAACAACAGAATACACATTTTTCTCAAGTGCTCATGGAACATTCTCCAGGATAGATTATATCTTGGGTCACAAATCAAGCCTTGGTAAATTTAAGAAAATTGAAATCGTATCAAGTATCTTTTCTGACCACAACGCTATGAGACTAGATATCAATTACAGGAAAAGATCTGTAAAAAATACAAACACATGGAGGCTACACAATACACTACTTAATAACGAAGTGATCACTGAAGAAATCAAAGGGGAAATCAAAAAATACCTAGAAACAAATGACAATGGAGATATGACGACCCAAAACCTATGGGACGCAGCAAAAGCAGTGCTAAGAGGGAAGTTTATAGCAATACAAGCCTACCTCAAGAAACAGGAAACATCTCGAATAAACAACCTAACCTTGCACCTAAAGCAATTAGAGAAAGAAGAACAAAAAAACCCCAAAGCCAGCAGAAGGAAAGAAATCATAAAGATTAGGTCAGAAATAAATGAAAAAGAAATGAAGGAAACAATAGCAAAAATCAATGAAACTAAAAGCTGGTTCTTTGAGAAGATAAACAAAATTGATAAACCATTAGCCAGACTCATCAAGAGAAAAAGGGAGAAGACCCAGATCAATAGAATTAGAAATGAAAAAGGAGAAGTAACCACTGACACTGCAGAAATACAAAAGATCATGAGAGATTACTACAAGCAACTCTATGCCAATAAAATGGACAACCTGGAAGAAATGGACAGATTCTTAGAAATGCACAAACTGCCGAGACTGAACCAGGAAGAAATAGAAACTATGAACAGACCAATCACAAGCACTGAAATTGAAACTGTGATTAAAAACCTTCCTACAAACAAAAGCCCAGGACCAGATGGCTTCACAGGCGAATTCTATCAAACATTTAGAGAAGAGCTAACACCTATCCTTCTCAAACTCTTCCAAAATATTGCAGAGGGAGGAACACTCCCAAACTCATTCTACGAGGCCACCATCACCCTGATACCAAAACCAGACAAAGATGTCATAAAGAAAGAAAACTACAGGCCAATATCACTGATGAACATAGACGCAAAAATCCTCAACAAAATACTAGCAAACAGAATCCAACAGCACATTAAAAGGATCATACACCATGATCAAGTGGGGTTTATCCCAGGAATGCAAGGATTCTTCAACATACGCAAATCAATCAATGTGATACACCATATTAACAAATTGAAGGAGAAAAACCATATGATCATCTCAATAGATGCAGAGAAAGCTTTTGACAAAATTCAACACCCATTTATGATAAAAGCCCTGCAGAAAGTAGGCATAGAGGGAACTTACCTCAACATAATAAAGGCCATATATGACAAACCCACAGCCAACATTGTCCTCAATGGTGAAAAACTGAAACCATTTCCACTAAGATCAGGAACAAGACAAGGTTGCCCACTCTCACCACTATTATTCAACATAGTTTTGGAAGTGTTAGCCACAGCAATCAGAGAAGACAAAGAAATAAAAGGAATCCAAATCGGAAAAGAAGAAGTAAAGCTGTCACTATTTGCAGATGACATGATACTATATTTAGAGAATCCTAAAGATGCTACCAGAAAACTCCTAGAGCTAATCAATGAATTTGGTAAAGTAGCAGGATAGAAAATTAATGCACAGAAATCTCTTGCATTTCTATACACTAATGACGAAAAATCTGAAAGTGAAATTAAGAAAACACTCCCGTTTACCATTGCAACAAAAAGAATAAAATATCTAGGAATAAACCTACCTAAGGAGACAAAAGACCTGTATGCAGAAAATTATAAGACACTGATGAAAGAAATTAAAGATGATACAAATAGATGGAGAGATATACCATGTTCCTGGATTGGAAGAATCAACATTGTGAAAATGACTCTACTACCCAAAGCAATCTACAGATTCAATGCAATCCCTATCAAACTACCACTGGTATTTTTCACAGAACTAGAACAAAATATTTCACAATTTGTATGGAAACACAAAAGACCCCGAATAGCCAAAGCAATCTTGAGAACGAAAAATGGAGCTGGGGGAATCAGGCTCCCTGACTTCAGACTATATTACAAAGCTTCAGTAATCAAGACAGTTTGGTACTGGCACAAAAACAGAAATATAGATCAATGGAACAGGATAGAAAGCCCAGAGATAAACCCACACACATATGGTCACCTTATCTTTGATAAAGGAGGCAAGCATATACAGTGGAGAAAAGACAGCCTCTTCAATAAGTGGTGCTGGGAAAATTGGACAGGTACATGTAAAAGTATGAAATTAGAACACTCCCTGACACCATGCACAAAAATAAACTCAAAATGGATTAAAGACCTAAGTGTAAGGGCAGACACTATCAAACTCTTAGAGGAAAACATAGGCAGAACACTCTATGACATACATCACAGCAAGATTCTTTTTGACCCAGCTCCCAGAGAAATGGAAATAAGAACACAAATAAACAAATGGGACCTAATGAAACTTAAAAGCTTTTGCACAGCAAAGGAAACCATAAACAAGACCAAAAGACAACCATCAGAATGGGAGAAAATATTTGCAAATGAAGCAACTGACAAAGGATTAATCTCCAAGATTTACAAGCAGCTCATGCAGCTCAATAACAAAAAAACGAACAACCCAATCCAAAAATGGGCAGAAGACCTAAATAGACATTTCTCCAAAGAAGATATACAGATGGCCTACAGGCACATGAAAGAATGCTCAACATCATTAATCATTAGAGAAATGCAAATCAAAACTACAATGAGATATCATCTCACACCGGTCAGAATGGCCATCATCAAAAAATCTAGAAACAATAAATGCTGGACAGGGTGTGGAGGAAAGGGAACACTCTTGCACTGTTGGTGGGAATGTAAATTGATACAGCCACTATGGAGAACAGTATGGAGGTTCCTTAAAAAACTACAAATAGAACTAGCATACGACCCAGCAATCCCACTACTGGGCATATACCCTGAGAAAACCATAGGTCAAAAAGAGTCATGTACCAAAATGTTCATTGCAGCTCTATTTACAATAGCCAGGACATGGAAGCAATCTAAATGTCCATCGACAGATGAATGGATAAAGAAGATGTGGCACATATATACAATGGAATATTACTCAGCCATAAAAAGAAATGAAATGGAGGTATTTGTAATGAGGTGGATGGAGTTAGAGTCTGTCATACAGAGTGAAGTAAGTCAGAAAGAGAAAAACAAATACAGTATGCTAACACATATATACGGAATCTAAGGAAAAAAAAAAAAAAAGGCCATGAAGAACCTAGTGGCAAGACGGGAATAAAGACACAGACCTACTAGAGAATGGACTTGAGGATATGGGGAGGGGGTGGGGTGAGATGTGACAGGGTAAGAGAGTGTCATGGACATATATACACCACCAAATGTAAAATAGATAACTAGTGGGAAGCAGCCGCATAGCACAGGGAGATCAGCTCGGTGCTTTGTGACCACCTAGAGGGGTGGGATTGGGAGGGTGGGAGGGAGGGAGATGCAAGAGGGAAGAGAAATGGGAACATATTGTATATGTATAACTGATTCACTTTGTTATAAAGCAGAAGCTAACACACCATTGTAAGGCAATTATACTTCAATAAAGATGTTAAAAAAAAAAAAAATAAAATAAATAAATAAATAAATAAAAAATAAAAAAATAAAATGGGCCAGAATTGATATGTCTCCCAGGTAGCTGGCAGAAATATATTCAACAAAAATTTCAAGGTCTTTAATGCAGACCTTAAGGAATTACCACAGATAAAATTCCAAGGAATCCAAGCTCACAGTTAAAAGATAGGCGGGAAATACTTCAGGTGCATTAGCTTTAATTATTATGGTAACTATTAGCACCAAAAATGTTTAACATTTTTGAGAAGTAATCTTCTCCTTTCTATTTTCTAAGAGTTTTTTTTTAAATTAGAAATTTATGTTGAATGCTTGAAATACATTGTAAATTTAAAAATATTCTCTAGGCTTTTTAGAAGGATGACACAAACTATGCCTTTCAATTTCTTCCTAATTATTTTTCCCACTTGATCATAGTTCACCTAATAAAAATAGAATAACTTTGTGACAGAGATTTCTTTGGTTTATTCTTTTCCCATCGAAGTGCTGGATTTATATTGGGAGCAATATTACAATATTTATATAGCACTTTCTCTGAAGAGCACTTACTATGTGTTGGGCACTGTTCTAAGCACTTTACACCTATGACTAACTTAGTGCTAGTAATAACCAAATAGTTGTTACTCTTATCACCTCCATCATATAGATGAGGAAAAGGAAGCTCAGGGGGTTAAGCAAAATCACACAGCTACTAAGTCTTCAAACACAGACTGACTGGCTACAGAGTTGCTGCACTCTTGACGCCTATGCTACACTGCATCTCTGAAAGATCTTCCATGACTACAATCTAAATTAGGATCCTTTTATTTCTTTGATAGCACTCTATTCTTTTTGGCCTGAGCATTAGTACAATTTAAAATTATCAATAATTAATTAGTTTAATGTCTGTCTCCTCTAGTCTCTTTCACTTTGAGAGCAGGAGCCATTTCTTCCATTTCCCTGCCATATACCCAATGCCTAGCACGTAGTAGACGCTCAATAACTAGTTGAGTGAATGATCGCACGAAAGGTAACTAAGAAAAGTGCTTCCTTCATGGAGTAATGTCTCCATCTTGTGGAATTTTAGAATACTGTCCCCCCAAATTTTCTTTTAACAAGGAAGGTTTCACAGGAGAACTGATTCTCCTATTTCCCAGGCTACAAGTCCGGGAAATAGGAGAATTTTTGTTGTTGTCATTGGACTGGTCCTTTTGAGACTTTTCGAGCTGTAGAAAAGCACCGCCCCTTCAAGGCAGGCTTTTCCCTTACTAGATTTGCTTGGTGAAACGAATTGTGCAACTGGGTATTTAACTGGCATCAATTTAAGTCCAGAACTCGTTTGATTCTACCTTGCCAAAGGTAGAGCACAGATCCATTAACAAGCTCTTGGCTCCGAATGATCACTCAGGCACATCCAGAGCCCCTTCCATGCAGCGTTCTACTACCTAAGAGGTCTATCGGCCGCAGTCCCTATCTCTCCATCACATATTCCTCACAGCGTATGATGGCTAAAGTAGAAATTGTGTACAGAAATAACCTCTGCCCTACCATCACATACCAGGAGAAAGTAAATTGCACTCCATTCTAAATCCTAAATTTTACTTGTATAATGTTTTGCACATATAATTTGTAATAATTGTTTTAAAAATACGATATGTTAAATAGAGCTACTTCTCTACCGATTATGGGCAGTTCATTTTATGAAGTTAACATAAACTTGCTATTTAAACCAGACATGGACAAAAAGAAAAGGAAAAACTTTAAGCCAGTATGATTATAATTGGAGATTATATATACTGAGTTTGGTTTTCCCCTCGTTTAATCTAGGTCCAACTCTGGTTCTCTTTCACTATCCGACAACCAAGGTGAGCGGCCGGAGGCCTCGAACACCAGCGAGAGCCGCTCCTTCCCCACGATTCTATGGTCCTCAGGTTACTCTCGTCACTGAGAACTCTATGGTTCCGGGGCGGGCTGGGAGGCTTGAGTTTGAAAGCCGTGGCGGGAAGATGGCGGCCGCATCTGTTGCCAGCCTCGGTTTCTTCCGAGCGGGAGGACGCTGGGACTGTGCCTTTCCTTGAATGGCCGAGAATATTTCGCGATGAATCTGACGCGCTGGAGTGGGAAACGACGACGTTCAGCATCAGGCTCAGACTCCTTTTCGGGAAGCGGCGGTGACAGCAGTGACAGCCCCCTGCTCCTCTCGGGACCGGTGCTGAGCCCGCCCCCGGGCCTGAGACGCAGCCTGAAGGACCGCGGCCGCCCGCCGGCCAGAGCTGCAGGTACTCCCAGGCACTCCGTGGGCAGCGGGCGAGGTGGGCAGCTCACCCGGGCCCCTCGTCGGGAGGTGTCCTCACCGCGCGGAGCTCGCGCGTTTGCACGGCCTGCTAGGCTTCTACTCCCCTTTCTCAGTTTGTGACTAGGACCTGGTGCGGCACGTCACTTTCTGTTGACGTGGAAGAGCTTTCAGTCCATATTCAGCGACTGTCTGGTAGTAATCTTCCAGTGGTTTCTGGGTCTTTTCGACCTTTATTTACAGAAACAACTTGCTAGTTGGCCAAATCTCATCACCTGTAGGGAATTCACTCCTAATAGTGCGCAGTGCTCCTTACAGATCCTTATATTTTATATGTTTTATGTCAGGATGTACTTTAAATCGCCTCTTTACAACACATAGGAATCCCAAAACACAGTGGAAGGCTAATTACTGAAGTCTTATGTTAGAACTAAATTCAACTATTTCCTTTTTTTCTTTTTTTTCCTAAAAGGGGAATGCAAGCAGACGTTTCCTGACGATAAAGTAGACAAGCTGCTATTGGCAAATTGGGGGCTTCCTACAGCGGTTCTGGAGAAATATCACAGTTTTGGTGTAAAAAAGATGTTTGAATGGCAAGCAGAGTGCCTTTTGCTTGGACAAGTCCTGGAAGGAAAGAATTTAGTCTATTCAGGTATTCAAATTTGTGCAAGTTAATTTCTCTACTATTTTTAAGACATTATTAATGTAAAGGACACTCTATGGAGGTAAGGTGGGTGAGAAAGTGCTTTATAACTAGAGAAAGTCTTAAAATATTTGAAAAGCAGAGTTTCATCATATTCATACTTAAATTATGAAAATTCCATTAGATGGTAGGGTGGGGGAAGGCAAAACCCCAACAATTTAAACAGAATTATCTGCCTACCATTCCTCTCAAAAAACATATGTCCCAGAGTGAGTGTGCAGTATGAGATGTAAATGTGCTCTTCCCACAGTTGATCTCAGTTGCTTTTCAGTGTGTGAACATTTTACGTTATATGTTTATAAGTTGACCTGCTTATACAGGATTGTATATACAAAACCCTATGTAAAATACTTTATGAAAGGTTTATATGGGCTTTCAAGAGCAACTTTGACTTACATAATTTTTAACCATCTGTGCTTAGTATACTGACTTTAGAATCTAATCACTTGGTTAGATGTACGTCCTTTGTTATCAGTTTTCTCTGAAATTGTGAGTCATCCAGATTTTCATTATGGCTGCCAAAAATAATTAGAGAGTTAACCGTCAATAGATATAAGTTCAGGCTGTTTACTGACTGTGTAACCTTGCAAATTAGTTGAGAGAGAGAAGCGGAGGGAGGGAGGGAGTGAGCGCGTGTGCGCACAGAGAGCATGAGTGCCAGGGTGTGGGCTTAGAAAAGTTTTTGGCATGTAAGAAATACTCAGTTAATGCTAACTAGTGGCAGTTGGTGGCAGTGGTAGAATGGCCTGACCATTTCAGTTGCTTAAACAAGAATTTGGGTGTCATTCATAACTCTGCTCACCAACTCACATTAATTAATCACCAAGTGTAGTGTCTGTTACCTCAAATGTCTTGATTCTGGCTACTACTCTCTGTTCTTAGGTCCATTACCTAGTTTAGTATCATCTTCTAGATTATGCAATAGTTCTCTAACTAGTTAATCTTTTCTTTCTGCTCTTGCTTTGCTCCTGCAGCCAAAGTGATCTCTATAAAGTACAAATATGATTTTGTCATTCCTTTTCATAAAACTCACTAGTCACTCTGCATTGCTTTCAGGATGAATTCCTTACGTGGTAGGATTATAAAAGTCTTCTCCATGTGGCACTTTCATATCTCTTTTTTCACTCCCCTACTTGTACTTTATACTTCAGACTTACTAAATTACTTACTATCATCTGAACATACCAGGCTTTCCTCTAGACCTTTACATATGCTGTTTTTTTCTGCTTGGCATTCCTTTCTTCTTGCCTTCTTTGCTCTCATAAGTTCTGTTTCCATAAACTTCCTTACAGCTCTTCTCCCTCAACTTCTATCATAGCTCCTATCACAATGTATTAAAGCTTTTTATCTACTTCCCCAAAGCAGGGCTTTTAACTATTCAGTACTTAAAGGAAAAGATCTTTAGGTATAAGCTAGGTACTCAGTAATATTCATCATTTATTTGATGTAAAGATTTATTTGTATCTATTTTCATTGTGAGAGTATTTAGAAACCTGGTTTAAAGTCAGGGGCATTTCAGGGTATAAAGGTTTCAAATGCTAGCTGGGGCCTTAATGATAGTTTAGCCTTGGGCTATTTAGTTACTGGATATGATTTAAAACATTTATTAATGCAGTGTATCAGATATTACTTCTTTTTGTGATAACCTTGCCGAATAACTTGTTTTAGCTCCTACAAGTGCTGGGAAGACTCTTGTTGCTGAACTACTTATTTTGAAGCGGGTCTTGGAAACGGGGAAGAAAGCTCTATTTATTCTGCCCTTTGTCTCTGTGGCTAAAGAGAAAAAATACTATTTCCAGGTAATGTTCTTTTACTAAGTTTGAAATTGTGAAAGGCCTATTATTGGCAGCTTCGGCTTTACTCATTTGAAATAGAATTATAAAAGCAATTGGAAAATAAAATTTCTTTTATTACATCCCATTGTAGCTTTAAAAGTTGACCATTTATGAGGGGAAACTTTTAAATTACTGCATAAAGGAGAAAGGGCCATTAAATCAAAGAGCAATTGGTGAAAATTGTGTAAAAATTTATAAACTTTTCCTTAGGAAATAGACAGAGTACTTTAATTAGCATATAAAAGTGCAAATTAAGAATCAACCTCTTAAGTGAATAGTAGGACTAGACTGAAGCATGGAAAGGAAGTGTGTTTGAGGAAGCATATCCCATCCTAATGCAGGGCCATTTGGGAACGTTAGAGGATGAAGAACAAGATCCATTGGTGCTTATGTAAAGCTCCAGACCTGTGTTTTCTTCTTCTGTTCTCCTGCAAAAATGAATGACAACAGTATACATTTGTGTGATGCTCACTGGTCTTTAAGGTATTTTTACAAATACAATATTTCATTAAATAGAATAAATTTATTCTGATTTCTGCAGTGAAAAAATGTGATTTTGGAATGCCAAGATTATTGCAGTGGTAATACAAAAAATCTGAGTTCTCTTCCCAGTTTTGCCACTACCTGTGTCTTCAGGCCAGATACATAATCTGCTGGGCCTCAGTTTTTTCACTGGTAAAATGAAACTATGGGGTTAACTATGGGTTAACTTAGTAAACACTCAGAAACATTTCATTGAATGAACAGCTCTAAAATTCAGTGGTTCTATAAATCTTTTTTAACAGTTATTTCAGAGGTCAAATAGCCAACAAAGTTGGTTCTACATGGTAACATCCTTTCAACTTAGACCAAAGTAACAAAATAATGATCCTTTTTATTGAGAAGGTATGTTAGTTAAAAGTTAAACTAAAAAAAATTAACGTCAGAGTCCCATTGCATTTGACTTTTGAAACCTTTTCTTCCGTTATATAAAAAACTAATCTTTAGTGGGATAATGAGAATATTTTCCTCATGAAGTATAAATTTGTTTCTGAAAATATTACATTAGTGTTAAAGAAAGAGTGGGTTTCTTGCTTGTTTATTAGATTAAAAATGTTAATGCTTAAGGTAGTTTTTCTTTAATTTTAATTTCTATAAAGAGCTCTTAGAACTTATTTGATTAAGTATGCCATTTTATTTGACTCTGTCTTAACAGAAAATCTCTGTACTGAGTTTTGTCAGTTCTGAACTTCTTATTTTTAGTATATGATTCTAAAAAGAACCAGTGTGCCCTGACCAGGAATAACTAACAGTAATCTGATAAATGTATTTGAATACTTATGTCTATGTTTTGGGACAGAACCAATTTAAGATTCATGAATTTCAAATATTTTCCCCTGTATTTTTCCTTTTTACTCAATTTAGAGTCTGTTTCAGGAAGTAGGAATAAAAGTAGATGGTTATATGGGCAGTACCTCTCCAACAGGGCATTTCTCTTCTTTGGATATTGCTGTCTGCACAATTGAGAGAGCCAATGGTCTGATCAATCGCCTCATAGAGGAGAATAAGATGGATCTATTAGGTAAGGAAATAAGTGTATACTTTCTCTTGCTATTTTTGATAGAATGGAGTGAAGCTGTTGTGATTTCTGTATGTCTTATGTTTTATTCTATTGTCTGTCATCTACTTCTGGAGATGAGAATTGGCATCTGTAGTGTTAGGAACTCTGTAAAAAAAAAAAAAAAAGTTTTGCACCCTACTGATGTTATTGACTCTACTTCCTTGTATTTTTGCAGTTTACAAAGCATAGAGGGTATCCTTGAACCCTCAAGTCATTTCTCATTGCTTCTTTCCTATCTAAAGTTTACCAGGAATAGAAGGAGGCATCTGCCATCTTTGCAATTAGTGTATATATGTATTCATTATCATATTCTGGTACTGTGGTATCTAGATTAGGCCTGGACCCAGAGGCTACCATTTAGCAGGCAAATGGTAGGGAGCTATAGAAACTGGCACTGTATTTGAGCTTGGAACTTTTCTACCTTAATCCTTTTTTTTTTTCTTTTCCAACCACTTGGGAAAGCCCACTATGTAGAGGTAGCAACAGGAAGAGAATGGTTATAGCAGTAATAGAAGCTGCAAGAATGTCAATTAGCGAGACTAAGAGTGTCAGAAGGTCAGACGGTGGCGTTCTGAGAGTTCTCATTTCAGACAGCAAGTGTGCTCTCAGCGAATGCCTGACGGACGGGGAGACTTGGTTTGGCAACTGTGCGTGTCGTCTTCCGTTCGACAGTAGAGCTCAGATGGGTTGAGATAGCCCCCAAGTGGACTGAGTGGGGCGAAAGACAAGCCACCAAATCTGCAAACAGGACTATGGAACTGTGAGAAAATAGTGTAGAATTAAGGTGCCATTTGGAGTATGAGGAAGTTTCTGATGAAAAACTCCCATGGAAAAGTGATATTTGAGGTCAACAGTTACCACCAATACAAGGTACCCAACTGCACAGAGATGGAGCCTAGAGCAGCAGGAGGTGGTACATAAAAACCCAGGTACCACTGGACCAGGTCTTTGTTTGCTAGGATTCTGTCAGAGGTAAATGCATTTTGAAGTAGAGAACATGGATAATTGCACGCTTGGAATGGAAAACTAAGGGACCTCAGCCAAGAACTCAGAAGGGTAGAGGGAAAATTATTTTTCCTCCCCAACAAGGGCCTCGTGACTGGGAATGAGAGGACGCAGAGCGGCCGCAGAGTACACCGTGAGAGCAGAAACCCCATGGGAACGCAAGTGTCCTGAGGGATGCCAGAGAGAGGAGGGGAGGAGGACAGCCAAACAGAATGACATTCATCTCAGCAGGACCCACGGGGCACCTGTGACACTGGAAGACCAGATACCTCCAACCTCCTCCTCCCTCCGTGTCATGATGCTTCACAAACTCGCAGGCAGGGAGTGAGCCCCAAGTTGGATGGTTTAACTCTGAGTGGATTGGGTTTGCCCTAAACCAATGAGTTCTCCACTACCAAGCAGAATTGAGGTTCAAGTAACTTGACATAGTAACAGAGTGATAAAGACAGTTCGCGTATGGGGAGCCTCAAAATGGAGGCCGCCCCAGTGACCCCATGTCTGTGACCCACGTCACAGATCTAAGCCTAAATCAGCCTGCTTTTACCAGAAACTCCTGCCAAGGAAACCTGACATACACCACTCACAATCCTCCAACTCAGCTTTAGCTAGTTTACCTTACCCTGGAGAACAGGACCTGCTAGTTTTGTAAGGAAATCCCCACCCTCCTACCCAGTCGTGCTGTTTCCACGTGGCCTCTTCTCTCTGTAAGCCTCCTTCTTGCCCAAAATCCCTCTGGGAGCGGGTTCCACTGCTTGTGAGACGCTGTGCACCCCAAATCCTTGAATAAGGGACATCAAACTCAAAAAAAAAAAAAAAAGAGTATCAATTAGCTACTCATTGTTTTCCTGGTGAACTTAAATGGTAAAGTTAGGGTAAGCTAGGGGTGGGGAGTAAAATCAAAGATTAATGAGACACAGGCTCCGCTCTATAAAGCTTGGAGAGAGAAATCACATTCATCAGTTTGTATCAGAATTGTCAGATTGTGTTGTATCAGATTAAGTGTTATATCTACTATACCTAGCACAGTGCCTGGCACACTAGGTAGAATAAATATTTTTTGGGTGGATGAATGAATGCTGAAATAAGTCATCATACAGTATGATTTGGAAATAGGTAATTGATGAGGAAAAAGGATCATCATGTGTCATTAGGAAATAGTCTGAAAGGTCTTTATTTTTGTAGGGGGATTTGTGGGGGAGACACCAGTGCCCATGCAAACTATGATGTTATGAAAATGTTTAAAGGAGGCATTCGTTGATACTAATTTCAGTACTTCTTGAGCATTATTCCAAGTGCATAGACTGGTTTGATTCTCCAAGTAGGGGAGGAGGGAATTATGATCATATTTATGTTTTATAGTAGGGTGAGTCACTAGTCTACCATAATCAAACAAAAACATCCCCTTAAAATCATTTATTTCTTCTTGATCTGATTCTGTTTTTCTAAGCACTTGCTAACATCAGTATGGTTGCCCTGGCTGTTTTCCCCATAGAAAAGTCAACCCACTGAATAATTGTCATGGATGTCCTTGATTTTCATTGTACATGTATTTCTACAAGGTTGCCAATTAAGAATTGTCTGAGTAACACGACGAAGTTTTCCTTGAGTTAGACCTGAGTTAGCTAATCATTGATTTTTAGATCCAGAATACATTGTGGTAAGACCACTTATTATACTTGAAATATCTTGGAAAAGAATTGTTTGCTATGTGGAATCTGATTTTTGTTTTATGGTTAGAAATTTGTATGACCTGCAGTGTATTATAATGACAGCTATTTATGGTACAAGATACAAGATATTGAGTCTTTTAAAATTCTTGGAATTGTGAAATTCTGTAAAAACTAGTATCTGGAAAATCTCTTTAGGAATGGTGGTTGTGGATGAATTGCATATGCTGGGAGACTCTCCCCGAGGGTATCTGCTGGAACTTCTGCTGACCAAGATTTCCTATATTACTCAGAAATCAGCATCTTGGTAAGTACCTGAAATAACTAAGTTCCTGAGATTCCAAAGAATGTTGAGAATGTGTTTGCAAAAGTGCGTAATAACTAGAAGTTAAATACATCAGAGGAGGGTAGTACTTATTTAGAACAAACTCATGTACAGCATTTCATTTTTGTTCCAAAAGAAGTACTTAAGACTAAGAGTGATTTTAGATTATTTTGAAAACATTCTTAAATTTCTGACTGCTCACCACTTTTATCATAGAATTTTTAAAATCCAGTTTTTGTATTTGTTATCTGTACACACATCCTTTTTAAGTAGTCAAGGCTAATTATGAAAAATAGCATTTCTTTATCCCCTACTTTCCAGAGGTAACTATTTTCAACTCTTACAGCTTTTTAAAAATTCTATTTACACAGATATCTCTAAATATAGCTACTTGAGTTTTTAGGTTTACACATTATACACTTGTACATTTTATACATTATACACTTTTTACTATGGAAGGTGAAGATCTAGCTCTTTTTTATATTCTTTACTCACTCTGCCCGATCTCCTCCTCCAGCCCCTTAGTCTCTCTTTATCCTCTCATTATATTCCCATTCTTCAAATATACTTATATTCTAGTTTTGCTTAGTTCAGTATTCAATATTACACTATTATGACTATATAAGTGTCGTTGTCAACTGAGCAATGTGGTATATTATGATTATTTTTACTTTCTAAATAACTTTTTGTTTTCTCTGAAATTAATAAATGTCTTTTGTTTGATGAGTTGGTTTTCTATGAACTTATCATTGATTTATCTCCAGCCTCTTCCCCACTTATATAAATCTCCACCCAATATGTTCCAATACATTTGTTATTCTGCCCAATTTGTTTTCTTGAAGAAGTTTCTCCTAAAGCCTCCTGAGTTGTTCCAATTTAGATAGTTGGTTAATCTATATATGTGCTGTACAACAGTTATCTTGAGATCTCTTTTTATCATTATCATTCATTCCCATTGCTGTTTGCTTGAGTCAGAGCCCTCTTTTTTCGTGATCATACGTATTTCTCTTGATTCACTTTCTTATTTTAGTGGGGATATCTTCTAGGAAGTTCCACTTCATTTCAGTGTACAGGCTATTCTGGGTATAAATTTTGCAAAAATTAGCATGTCTGAAAATACCTTACAATTATTTCATAGATTTTCCAGGTACAAAAGTCAAGATTTTAAAAACTTTTAGAGTTTTTAAGATAGTACTTCATTTTTCTCATTACTATTGAGAAATCCAGTACCATGCTGATCCTTCATCCTTTGTATAAATTTTATAAATTTATTTATTTATTTTTGGCTGCGTTGGGTCTTCGTTGCTGCGCGCGGGCTTTCTCTAGTTGCAGTGAGTGGGGGCTACTCTTACTTGTGGTGTGTGGGCTTCTCATTACGGTGGCTTCTCTTGTTGGGGAGCACGGGCTCTAGGTGCACGGGCTTCAGTAGTTGTGGCTCGTGGGCTCTAGAGCACAGGCTCAGTAGTTGTGGCTCACGGGCTTAGTTGCTCCCCGGCATGTGGGATCTTCCTGGACCAGGGCTCGAACCTGTGTCCCCTGCATTGGCAGGCAGATTCTGAACCACTGGGCCACCAGGGAAGCCCTATATAAATTTTAAAATTTTTCTCTGAGAGTTTTTAAGAGATCCTTTTCTTCCTTAGTATTGTGAAATTTCACTGATGTGTCTTAGTGTTGGTCTATTTTCTAACATTGTGCTGGGTACTCAGTAGTTGCCTTCAATCTAAGAGCTCTTGTCTTTCAGTTTAGGGAGATTTTTAACACATCTCTTGCAGTATGTGGGAAAACATGCAGATAATCATCTATATCCCAAATTAGTAGGGATATAGAAGATATGACTAATACAATTAGCAAATTTGACCTAATGGATGTATGTAGAATATTTGCCAAATAAGAGCTGTGTATATATTCTTTTCAGTTACATATGAAACATTTACAAAAAAAACCCCCTACCATATGCTAGGCCATAAAACAACATATTTAAAGGATTTAACTCATTTAAAATATATTCTTTGACAGCAGTGGAATTAAGCGAGAAATAAGTATAAGAAAAACATAACTAAAAGATGCCCACGTGTTTAAAAATTAATAAATAATTTTGACCCCGTTTGGGGTGAAAAAATAATCACAGTAGAAACAGGAAGATAGTTTGGAATGAAAGTATAATAAAAATATTTCCTAATGAAATTATGAAATGCAGCTAGAGTTGTTTTTAAAGGGAAATTGATAGTATACAGTGTGTATATTATTAAAGAGGAGAGACTGGAAAATTAATGACTTATTCATCTCTAGAACTTAGAAAAGAATAGTAAAATAATGCCACAGAGAGTGGAAGGAAAAATAATAAAGACAAGAACAAAAATTAATGAAAGGGGAAAGTCATTATCCTGAACATTAAAAAAAATTCTACAAGCCAATGAGGAAAAATACAATCTAATGTATCAATGAGTAAGGAACTTGAACAGACATTTATAAGAGGGTATCCAAATGGTGTCTAAACATGAAATGGTGCTTAATCTCATTAATAATCAAGGAAATGTAAATTACCTCTTCAAAGAGATATTACCACACACTGTCCAAAATACCTAACAGATTGACAATACTAAGTGGTGACAAAGATGTGGAACAGTAAGGAAGTCCTAGCCACAGCAATCAGACAAGAAAAAAAAATAAAAGGAATCCAAATTGGAAAGGAAGAAGTAAATCTGCCGCTGTTTGCAGGTGACATGATAACTATACACAGAAAATCCTAAAGACACCACCAAAATACTAGAACTCATCAATGAACTATGTAAAGTTGTAGGATACAAAATTAATATATAGAAATCTGTTGTATTTCTGTACACTAACATGAATTATCAGAGAAATTAAGAAAACAATCCTATTTATAATTGCATCAAAAAGAATAAAAATTCTAGGAATAAGTCTAACTAAGGAGGTAGAAGACCAATGCAATCCCTATCAAATTACCAATGGCATTTTTTGCAGACCTAGAGCAAAAAATCTTAAAATTTGTATGGAAACACAAAAGACCCAGAATAGCCAAAGCAATCTTGAGAAAGAAAAATGGAGCTGGAGGAATCAGGCTCCCTGACTTCAGAGTATACTATAAAGCTTTGTTCCAGTACCATACTGAAATCAAAACAGTATGGTACTGGCACAAAGACAGACTTATAGATCAATGGAACAGTATAGAAAGCCCAGAAATAAACCCATGCACCTATGGTCAATTAATCTACGACAAAGGCAGCAAGAGTATACAATGGAGAAAAGACTGTTTCTTTAATAAGTGGCACTGAGAAAACTGGACTGCTACATGTAAAAGAATGAAATTAGAATACTACGTAACACCATACACAAAAATAAACTCAAAATGGATTAAAGACCTAAATGTAAGACCAGATGCTATAGACTTCCTAGGGGAAAACATAGGCAGAACAGTCTTTGACATAAATTGCAGCAAGATCTTTTTGGATCCACCTCCCAGAGTAATTAAAATGAAAACAGAAATTAACAAATGGGACCTAATTAAACTTAAAAGCTTTTGCATAGCAAAGGAAACCATAAACAAAATGAAAAGACAACTCATAGAATAGGAGAAAATATTTGCAAACAAAGTGACCGACATGGGTTTAATCTCCAAAATAGACAAACAGCTCATGCAGCCCAATATCATAAAAACAAACAACCCAATAAAAAATGAGCAGAAGATCTAAATAGACATTTCTCCAAAGAAGAATACAGATGGCCAAAAAACACATGAAAAGATGCTCAACATCGCTAATTATTAGAGAAATGCAAATCAAAACTACAATGATGTATCACTTCACACAGAATCACCATCATTAAAAAGTCTACAAACTATAAATGCTGGAGAGGGTGTGGAGAAAAGGGAACCCTCCTACACTGTTGGTGGGAATGTATATTGGTACAGCTTCTATGTGAAGAGTATGGAGGTTCCTTAAACTAAAAAGAGAACTATCATATGACCCAGCAATCCCTGGCCATATACCCGGAGAAAACCATAATTTGAAAAGATACATGCACCCCAATGTTCACTGCAGCACTAATTACAATAGCCAGGACATGGAAGCAACCTAAATGTCCATCAACAGAGGAATGGATAAAGAAGATGTGGTACATATATACAATGGAATATTACTCAGCCATAAAAAAGAACAAAATAATGCCATTTGCAGCAACATGGATGGACCTAGAGATTGTCATAAGGAGTGAAGTAAGTCAGACACAGAAAGACAGGTATCATATGATATCACTTATATGTGGAATCTAATAAAAGTGATATAAATGAACTTACTTACAAAACAGAAACAGACTCACAGATCTTGAAATCAAACTTATGGTTACCATAGGGGAAATGTGGGGGGAAGTGATAAATTAGGAGATTGGGATTAACCTATACATACTACCATATATAAAATAGGTAACTAACAAGGCTGTACTGTATAGCACAGGGAACTCTACTCAATACTCTGTAATTACCTATTACTGGAAAAGAATCTGAAAAAGAATAGATAAATGTATATGTATAACTGAATCACTTTGCTGTACACCTGAAACTAAAACAACATTGTAAATCAACTATACTCCAATATTAAAAAAAAAAAAAATCCTAGGAATAAGTCTAACTAAGGAGGTAGAAGACCTGTACTCAGAAAACTATAAGACACTGATGAAAGAAATTGAAGACAACACAAACAGATGGAAAGCTATACTATGCTTCATGGATTGGAAAAATAAATATTGTTAAAATGACCATACTACACAAGGCAAGTTACACAATCAGTGCAATCCCTTCCAAAATACCAATGGCATTTTTCACAGAACTAGAATGAAAAATTCTAAAATTTGTATGGAAACACATAAGATCCTGAATAGCCAAAACAGTCTGGAGAAAGGATAACAAAGCTGGAGACATCACACTCCGTGACTTCAGACTATACTGCAAAGCTACAGTAATCAAAACAGTATGGTACTGGCATAAAAACAGACACATAAATCAATGAAACAGATTAGAAAGCCCAGAAATGAGCCCACACTTTAATGGGCAATTAATCTATGACAAAGGAGGCAAGAATATACAACAATGGTGAAAAGACAGCCTTTTCAATAAATGGTGTTGGTAAAACTGGACTACTGTCTCACAGCATGCACAAAAATAAATTCAAAATGGATTAAAGATTTAAATCAAGACCTAAAACCATAAAACTTCTAGAAGAAAGCATAGGTAGTATGCTCTTTGATGTTGCTCTTAGTAATATTTTTAGGATATGTCTCCTCAGGCAAGGGAAACAAAAGTAAAAATAAACAAATGGGACTATATCAAACTAAAAGGTTTCTGCACAGCAAAGGAAACTTTCAACAAAATGAAAAGGCTGCGTACTGAATGGGAGAAGATCTTTGCAAATGATGTATTCAGTAAGGGGTTAATATCTAAAATATATGAAGAATTCATATAACTCAACATCAGAAAAAAATCCAATTAAGAAATGGGCAGAGGATCTGAATAGACATTTTTCCAAAGAAGACATACAGATGGCCAACAGGCATATGAAAAGATGCTCAACGTCACTAATCATCAGTGAAATACAAATCAAAACCACAGTGAGATATCACCTCACACTTGTCAGAATGGCTGTTATCAAAAAAGACAGCAAATAACAAGTGTTGGCAAGGATATGGAGAAAAGAGAACCCTTGTGCACTTTCGGTGGGAATATAAACTGCTGCAGCCACTATGGAAAACAGTATGGCAATTCCTCAAAAAATTAAAAGTAGAACTGCCATATGATCAAGCAGTTCTACCCCTGGGTATTTATCTGAAGTAAAACAAAAACACTAATTTGAAAAAGATTTATGCACCCCTAGGTTTAATGCAACATTATTTACAATAGCTAAGATATGGAAGCAACCAAGTGCCCATCAATAGATGAATGGATAAAGAAAACATGGTGTATTTATATACAATGGAATATTATTCAACCATAAGAAAGAAGGAAATCCTGCTGTTTGCAACAACATGGATGGACTTAGAGTGTATGATGCTAAGTGAAATAACAGAGACAGAGAAAGACAAATACTTTATGATTTCACTTACATGTGGAATCTAAAAATACAGAACAGATGGTTGCTAGAAGGATGGGGGTTGTGGGGAGGAAAGAAATAGGTGAGGAAGACTGAGGTATAAACTTCAGTTGCAAAATAAATGAGTCATGGATATGAAGTGTACAATGTGGGGAATATAGTTAATAACTAATAGCTTTGTATGATGACATATTGTAACAAGACTTATCATGCTGATCATTTTGAAATGTATAGAAATATTGAATCACTGTGTTGTGTAACAGAAACTAACAGTGTTGTAGGTCAATTATACTTCAAAAATGAACAAACTCGTAGAAAAAGAGATCAGATTTGTGGGTTACCAGAGGCAGAGTTGGGGAGAGAAGGAGCTGAATGAAGGTAGACAAAGGAACAAACTTCCTGTTATAAGATAACTAAGTACTAGGGATGTAATGTACAACATGATAAATATAATTAACACTGCTGTATGTTCTATATAAAAGTCATTGAGAGTAAATCCTAAGAGTTCTCATCACAAGGAAAAAACATTTTTCTGTTTTTTTAATGTTGTATCTATATGAGATAATGGATGTTCCCAAAACTTATTGTGATAATCTTTTCATGATGTAAGTCAAATCATTATGCCGTACACCTTAAACTTATACAGTGCTATGTGTCAATTATATCTCAATAAAACTGGGAAAAAACACACATGGATTGCAGGGGTGTAACTCTGGTACAGTCTCTTTGGAAAACAGTTGGACATTATCTAATAAAATTGAAGATAGACAGAGGCTCGGCGCCGAGCAGCACTCTCCAGCCCGAGAGGCTTGTCTGCTCACCCGCCGGGGCGGGCGGGGCTGGGAGCTGAGGCTCCGGTTTCGGTTTCGGTTGGATCGCAGGGAGAGGACTGGGGCTGGCAGCGTGAACACAGCCTGAAGGGATTAGCGCACAACAGCTGGCTGGGAGGGAGACCGGGAAAAAGTCTGCAGCTGCCGAAGAGGCAAGGGACTTTTTCTTGCCTCTTTGTTTCGCGGCGCGCAAGGAGAGGGGATTCAGAGTGCCGCCTAAACGAACTCCAGAGAAGGGCGCGAGCCGCGGCGATCACCGCAGACCCCACAGCAACAGGGGCGCAGAGAAAAAAAAACGGAGAGACTCCCGCACAGAGGCTCGGCGCGGAGCAGCACTCACCAGCCCGAGAGGCTTGTCTGCTCGGCGGGCGGGGCTGGGAGCTGAGGCTCGGGTTTCGGTTTCGGTTGGATCGCAGGGAGAGGACTGGGGCTGGCGGCGTGAACACAGCCTGAAGGGGTTAGCGCACCACAGCTGGCTGGTAGGGAGTCCGGGAAAAAGTCTGCAGCTGCCGAAGAGGCAAGAGACTTTTTCTTGCCTCTTTGTTTCGCGGCGCGCAAGGAGAGGGGATTCAGAGTGCCGCCTAAACGAACTCCAGAGAAAGGCGTGAGCCGCGGCGATCAGCACGGACCCCAGAGACGGGCGTGAGACGCTGGGGCTGCTGCTGCCGCCTCCAAAAAGCCTGTGTGTGAGCACAAGTCACTCTCCACATCGCCCCTCCCGGGAGCCTGTGCAGCCCGCCACTGCCAGGGTCCCGTGATCCGGGGACAAGTTCCCCGGGAGAACGCACTGCCCGCCTCAGGCTGGTGCAACGTCACGCCGGCCTCGGCCGCCGCAGGCTCACCCCGGCTCCTCTGTACACCTCCCTACCCGCGGCCTGAGTGAGCCAGAGCCCCCGAAGCAGCTGCTCCTTTAACCCCGTCCTGTCTGTGCGGGGAATAGACGCCCTCAGGCGACCTACACGCAGAGGCGGGTCCAAATCCAAAGCTGAACCCCAGGAACTGTGCGAACAGGGAAGATAAGGGGAAATCTCTCCCAGCAACCTTAGAAGCAGCGGATTAAAACTCCACAAACAACTTGATGTGCCTGCATCTGGTGAATACCTGAATAGACAACGAATCATCCCAAATTCAGGAGGTGGACTTTGGGAGCAGGATATATTAATTTTTCCCCTTTTCCTTTATTTGTGAGTGTATATGTATATGCTTCTGGGTGCGATTTTGTCTGTATAGCTTTGCTTTACAATAGCTTTATTTTACTTCACTATATTATAGCCTCTTTCTTTCTTTCTTTCTTTCTTTCTATTTTTTCTCCCTTCTACTCTGAGCCGTGTGGACGAAAGGCTCTTGGTGCTCCAGCCAGGCATCAGGGCCGTGCCTCTGAGGTGGGAGAGCCAACTTCAGGACACTGGTCCACAAGAGACCTCCCAGCTTCACGTAATACCAAAAGGCAAAAATCTCTCAGAGATCTCCATCTCAACATCAAGACCCAGCTTCACTCAACGACCAACAAGCTACAGTGCTGGACACCCTATGCCAAACAACTAGCAAAACAGGAACACAGCCCCATCCATTAGCAGAGAGGCTGCCTAAAATCATAATAAGGCCACAGACACCCCAAAATACACCACCAGACGTGGACGTGCCCACCAGAAAGACAAGAGCCAACCTCATCCACCAGAGCTCAGGCACTAGTTCCCTCCACCAGGAAGCCTACACAACCCACTGAACCAACCTTAGCCACTGGGGACAGATACCAAAAACAACAGGAACTACGAACCTGCAGCCTGTGAAAAGGAGACCCCAAACACAGTAAGATAAGCAAAATGAGACGACAGAAAAACACACAGCAGATGAAGGAGCAGGGTCAGAACATACCAGACTTAACAAATGAAGAGGAAATAGGTAGTCTACCTGAAAAAGAATTCAGAATAATGATAGTAAGGATGATCCAAAATCTTGGAAATAGAATAGACAAAATGCAAGAAACATTTAACAAGGACGTAGAAGAACTAAAGAGGAACCAAGCAATGATGAAAACCACAATAAATGAAATTAAAAATACTCTAGATGGGATCAATAGCAGAATAACTGAGGCAGAAGAAAGGATAAGTGACCTGGAAGATAAAATGGTGGAAATAACTACTGCAGAGCAGGATAAAGAAAAAAGAATGAAAAGAACTGAGGACAGTCTCAGAGACCTCTGGGACAACATTAAACGTGCCAACATTCGAATTATAGGGGTCCCAGAAGAAGAAGAGAAAAAGAAAGGGACTGAGAAGATATTTGAAGAGATTATAGTTGAAAACTTCCCTAATATGGGAAAGGAAATAGTTAATCAAGTCCTGGAAGCACAGAGAGTCCCATACAGGATAAACCCAAGGAGAAACACACCAAGACACATATTAATCAAACTGTCAAAAATTAAATATAAGGAAAACATATTAAAGGCAGCAAGGGAAAAAAAACAAATAACACACAAGGGAATCCCCATAAGGTTAACATCTGATCTTTCAGCAGAAACTCTGCAAGCCAGAAGGGAGTGGCAGGATATACTTAAAGTGATGAAGGAGAAAAACCTGCAACCAAGATTACACTACCCAGCAAGGATCTCATTCAGATTCGATGGAGAAATTAAAACCTTTACAGACAAGCAAAAGCTGAGAGAGTTCAGCACCACCAAACCAGCTTTACAACAAATGCTAAAGGAACTTCTCTAGGCAAGAAACACAAGAGAAGGAAAACACCTACAATAACAAACCCAAAACATTTAAGAAAATGGGAATAGGAACATACATATCGATAATTACCTTGAATGTAAATGGATTAAATGCTCCCACCAAAAGACACAGGCTGGCTGAATGGATACAAAAACAAGACCCATATATATGCTGTCTACAAGAGACCCACTTCAGACCTAGAGACACATATAGACTGAAAGTGAGGGGATGGAAAAAGATATTCCATGCAAATGGAAATCAAAAGAAAGCTGGAGTAGCAATTCTCATATCAGACAAAATAGACTTTAAAATAAAGACTATTACAAGAGACAAAGAAGGACACTATATAATGATCAAGGGATCGATACAAGAGGAAGGTATAACAATTGTAAATATTTATGCACCCAACATAGGAGCACCTCAATACATAAGGCAAATACTAACAGCCATAAAAGGGGACATCGACAGCAACACAATCATAGTAGGGGACTTTAACACCCCACTCTCACCAATGGACAGATCATCCAAAATGAAAATAAATAAGGAAACACAAGCTTTAAATGATACATTAAACAAGATAGACTTAATTGATATTTATAGGACATTCCATCCAAAAACAACAGAATACACATTTTTCTCAAGTGCTCATGGAACATTCTCCAGGATAGATCATATCTTGGGTCACAAATCAAGCCTTGGTAAATTTAAGAAAATTGAAATAGTATCAAGTATCTTTTCCGACCACAACGCTATGAGACTAGATATCAATTACAGGAAAAGATCTGTAAAAAATACAAACACATGGAGGCTACACAATACATTACTTAATAACGAAGTGATCACTGAAGAAATCAAAGGGGAAATCAAAAAATACCTAGAAACAAATGACAATGGAGATACGACGACCCAAAACCTATGGGACGCAGCAAAAGCAGTGCTAAGAGGGAAGTTTATAGCAATACAAGCCTACCTCAAGAAACAGGAAACATCTCGAATAAACAACCTAACCTTGCACCTAAAGCAATTAGAGAAAGAAGAACAAAAAAACCCCAAAGCCAGCAGAAGGAAAGAAATTATAAAGATCAGGTCAGAAATAAATGAAAAAGAAATGAAGGAAACAATAGCAAAAATCAATGAAACTAAAAGCTGGTTCTTTGAGAAGATAAACAAAATTGATAAACCATTAGCCAGACTCATCAAGAGAAAAAGGGAGAAGACTCAGATCAATAGAATTAGAAATGAAAAAGGAGAAGTAACCACTGACACTGCAGAAATACAAAAGATCATGAGAGATTACTACAAGCAACTCTATGCCAATAAAATGGACAACCTGGAAGAAATGGACAGATTCTTAGAAAGGCACAAACTGCCGAGACTGAACCAGGAAGAAATAGAAAATATGAACAGACCAATCACAAGCACTGAAATTGAAACTGTGATTAAAAACCTTCCAACAAACAAAAGCCCAGGACCAGATGGCTTCACAGGTGAATTCTATCAAACATTTAGAGAAGAGCTAACACCTATCCTTCTCAAACTCTTCCAAAATATTGCAGAGGGAGGAACACTCCCAAACTCATTCTACGAGGCCACCATCACCCTGATACCAAAACCAGACAAAGATGTCACAAAGAAAGAAAACTACAGGCCAATATCACTGATGAACATAGATGCAAAAATCCTCAACAAAATACTAGCAAACAGAATCCAACAGCACATTAAAAGGATCATACACCATGATCAAGTGGGGTTTATCCCAGGAATGCAAGGATTCTTCAATATACGCAAATCAATCAATGTGATACATCATATTAACAAACTGAAGGAGAAAAACCATATGATCATCTCAATAGATGCAGAGAAAGCTTTCGACAAAATTCAACACCCATTTATGATAAAAGCCCTGCAGAAAGTAGGCATAGAGGGAACTTTCCTCAACATAATAAAGGCCATATATGACAAACCCACAGCCAACATTGTCCTCAATGGTGAAAAACTGAAACCATTTCCACTAAGATCAGGAACAAGACAAGGTTGCCCACTCTCACCACTATTATTCAACATAGTTTTGGAAGTGTTAGCCACAGCAATCAGAGAAGACAAAGAAATAAAAGGAATCCAAATCGGAAAAGAAGAAGTAAAGCTGTCACTATTTGCAGATGACATGATACTATACATAGAGAATCCTAAAGATGCTACCAGAAAACTCCTAGAGCTAATCAATGAATTTGGTAAAGTAGCAGGATACAAAATTAATGCACAGAAATCTCTTGCATTTCTATACACTAATGACGAAAAATCTGAAAGTGAAATTAAGAAAACACTCCCATTTACCATTGCAACAAAAAGAATAAAATATCTAGGAATAAACCTACCTAAGGAGACAAAAGACCTGTATGCAGAAAATTATAAGACACTGATGAAAGAAATTAAAGATGATACAAATAGATGGAGAGATATACCATGTTCCTGGATTGGAAGAATCAACATTGTGAAAATGACTCTACTACCCAAAGCAATCTACAGATTCAATGCAATCCCTATCAAACTACCACTGGCATTTTTCACAGAACTAGAACAAAAAATTTCACAATTTGTATGGAAACACAAAAGACCCCGAATAGCCAAAGCAATCTTGAGAACGAAAAATGGAGCTGGGGGAATCAGGCTCCCTGACTTCAGACTATATTACAAAGCTTCAGTAATCAAGACAGTTTGGTACTGGCACAAAAACAGAAATATAGATCAATGGAACAGGATAGAAAGCCCAGAGATAAACCCACACACATATGGGCACCTTATTTTTGATAAAGGAGGCAAGCATATACAGTGGAGAAAAGACAGCCTCTTCAATAAGTGGTGCTGGGAAAATTGGACAGGTACATGTAAAAGTATGAAAATAGAACACTCCCTGACACCATGCACAAAAATAAACTCAAAATGGATTAAAGACCTAAGTGTAAGGGCAGACACTATCAAACTCTTAGAGGAAAACATAGGCAGAACACTCTATGACATACATCACAGCAAGATTCTTTTTGACCCAGCTCCCAGAGAAATGGAAATAAGAACACAAATAAACAAATGGGACCTAATGAAACTTAAAAGCTTTTGCACAGCAAAGGAAACCATAAACAAGACCAAAAGACAACCATCAGAATGGGAGAAAATATTTGCAAATGAAGCAACTGACAAAGGATTAATCTCCAAGATTTACAAGCAGCTCATTCAGCTCAATAACAAAAAAACGAACAACCCAATCCAAAAATGGGCCGAAGACCTAAATAGACATTTCTCCAAAGAAGATATACAGATGGCCTACAGACACATGAAAGAATGCTCAACATCATTAATCATTAGAGAAATGCAAATCAAAACTACAATGAGATATCATCTCACACCGGTCAGAATGGCCATCATCAAAAAATCTAGAAACAATAAATGCTGGAGAGGGTGTGGAGGAAAGGGAACACTCTTGCACTGTTGGTGGGAATGTAAATTGATACAGCCACTATGGAGAACAGTATGGAGGTTCCTTAAAAAACTACAAATAGAACCACCATACGACCCAGCAATCCCACTACTGGGCATATACCCTGAGAAAACCATAGGTCAAAAAGAGTCATGTACCAAAATGTTCATTGCAGCTCTATTTACAATAGCCAGGACATGGAAGCAATCTAAATGTCCATCGACAGATGAATGGATAAAGAAGATGTGGCACATATATACAATGGAATATTACTCAGCCATAAAAAGAAATGAAATGGAGGTATTTGTAATGAGGTGGATGGAGTTAGAGTCTGTCATACAGAGTGAAGTAAGTCAGAAAGAGAAAAACAAATACAGTATGCTAACACATATATACGGAATCTAAGGGGAAAAAAAAAAAAAAAAAAAAAGGCCATGAAGAACCTAGTGGCAAGACGGGAATAAAGACACAGACCTACTAGAGAATGGACTTGAGGATATGGGGAGGGGGTGGGGTGAGATGTGACAGGGTAAGAGAGTGTCATGGACATATATACACTACCAAATGTAAAATAGATAACTAGTGGGAAGCAGCCGCATAGCACAGGGAGATCAGCTCGGTGCTTTGTGACCATATAGAGGGATGGGATGGGGAGGGTGGGAGGGAGGGAGATGCAAGAGGGAAGAGAAATGGGAACATATTGTATATGTATAACTGATTCACTTTGTTATAAAGCAGAAGCTAACACACCATTGTAAGGCAATTATACTTCAATAAAGATGTTAAAAAAAAAAAAAAAAAAAAAAAAAAAAAAAATTGAAGATAATATAAGACCCAGCAATTTTACTCCTAGGTGTATACCTGAAGAAATTTATACACATATATACCAAAGGACACGACCAAGAATATTGTTAGCACTATTTGTAATTAGTACTGTGTGTCTTTTAGCATCATTTTCATTTGTTTTTCACAGCCAGGCATATTTAGCCAGTCCTCTGTCTAATGCCGTGCAGATTGTTGGCATGAGTGCTACTCTCCCAAATTTGGAGCTTGTGGCTTCCTGGTTGAATGCTGAACTCTACCACACTGACTTTCGCCCTGTACCACTGCTGGAATCAGTAAAAATTGGCAATTCTATTTATGACTCTTCATTGAAGCCTGTGAGGGAATTTCAACCCATGCTGCAAGTAAAGGTAAGTCATTATTTTTATATAATTACCACCAGTACTTTTGTGTTTGATTGCATTTTCTCACAAGTTAACAGTTTTTGAGTTAAGTAAAGTAGGGGGTTGCAAAGTAGTTGAATATGCATTATATATGCATTAGAAGGATTCCTAATGTTAAGCTAACTGGTTTCATATTAAAGAATTGGTGGTGTTGGTGAGAGAGGAAATGTAGCTGTGTCTTAAATTTAAATATTATCATTTCCTGTAAGTGTAAGTATAAAATTTTGTAGATTTTTCTTTTTAACTAGGAAAAAGATTTTCTTATGGCTTTGTTTACACTAAACACTAATGTGGAAAATTGACCTTTTGTTTAATGATATAGGTATAATAGAGTAGAGTGGAAAAATCATGTTTTGGAGTCAGAAAGACCTACTTCTGATACTTCATAGGGATACTTGATATGGCTATGATATTAGTTGAATCACATAACTTCTCTGAATGTAGTGTCTTCATCTATAAAATGGGATATAATACTTGTCTTTAGTATTGTAAGAATGAAATTTGATTTAAAAAAATTGCCTAGCACCTAGAAAGGGCCTGAGAAATATCCCCTCCCCACACCCCTAAATACACTTTAAAACGTTTAGTTCACAGTATTTTTCTAAGCCTGATTCTTCAGTCCTGAGGTTAAAGGACTGACTCATGATCTGTGCTGCGAGGGATCTGTTTTTATGCCGAGCGGTGCCTCTGAGTACTAAAAAAGTTAAGGGTAAGTTTAGAACTAGGAATAGGACTAAATTCATGTGTTTTAGTATCCTCATAGGTATGCATTTGTAGCTTCTGTATGCCTGGTATGGAATCTTATTTAGTTGCTTCGATCTGTACCCCAAATTTCACCTGACTGTGCCTTGGTTACCTCAAATATATAAGTAAGCACATTCATCTACTCTCCTGTTAATCTTCTATTATCATGCCTATGCCTCCATCTCATTTAAATGTTACAACTCTTACCTGGATTTTTGAAATAGCCTCATAATTGATCTCTTTGCTTCCTACTTTGTCCCCTTCAGTCTGTGCTTAAATCAAGAGCTAGTGACCTATTTAAAATGAATATCACATTCTGCTCAAAAACTTGTGATGGTTCCCTGTTTCATTTAGAATGAAAGCCAACATCTTTAAAGTAGCCTACAAGCCCCTGCATGATCTGCCCCACTCCCTTAGTGCTCTGACTTCAGTTTCTATATTCCTTCTTACTTCCTCCATAGCCTTTTTGCTATTCCATAATATGCCAAGAATCTCCCACCTCAGGTTCTCTTTATCTGGAATGCTTTCTCCCCCAGGCATCAGTAGGGTTTACCCTTTCACCTTTGGACCTTTACTCAAATGTCAATTTCTCAGACCTTCCTTGGCCACCTTATTTAAATTGCTGTGTTCTCCCATTCCTCCTATTTTCTCTGTTTTATTTTTCTCCTTTGCACTTTTCAAAATTGAACATACTATGTGTTTTACTTATCTTGTTGTTTTTATCTATCTTTTCTTACTGAAGTAGAAGAACTCTGAGGGCAGAGCTGTTTTTCTGCTTTATTCTCCATCCCCAGTGCTTAGAACAATATATGGCACATAGTAAATATTTGCTTAATGAGTGAATGGATTAATGAATTGATCCAGTTACACACACTGACCTTCCAGTTTTGAGAACTCCCTGGGCCCCACTGGGTGTTTACAAATGCTCTTTGTTCTGCTTGAGTTACCCAGTTACCTTTCATTAAGATAATGCTTCCCATTCTTCACGTCTCAGCTAAATCATCAGTTTCTCAGGGAAACCTTTCTTTCAGATCTTTCTGTCAAATTTATGTCAAATATGAGGCTTCAAAACACCATAAAATCTCTTTTATAGTACATATTATGATTGTATTTTACATTTGTTTGTTTAGTACTTTAATATGTTTCCCCAGTGAGACCTAAACCCTTTAAAGATAGTACCTTGACTTTCTTTTACTCACCATTATATCCCTATTACCTGAGGGTTGGAGGTCAGTCAATATTAGTTGAATGAATATATTTCCTACTCACCTTGCATCATAAGGAAGTTTATTTTCTTCTTTTCTCTTTCTGTTTTTTCTTTGTTTTATTACTGACTTTGTGTAACTGATTTTTATCATGCCTTTGTGTAGAAAAACCTTTCCCTTGAAGCAAAATGAATGACTTTAAAATGATATGAAAATGTTTTGAAAGTACTACTACAGTGGCAACTTCTCTTTCTTTTTTAGGGAGATGAGGACCATGTTGTTAGTTTATGTTATGAGACCATTTGTGATAACCATTCAGTACTACTTTTCTGTCCATCAAAGAAATGGTGTGAGAAGTTGGCAGATATCATTGCCCATGCGTTTTACAGTCTACACCATCAAGCTGAGGGTAAGTTACTGATGGCAGTGAAAGCCTCCATACTTAGGACATTTGCTTGAAAGTAATGTTAATAATTATATTAGCAAAGCATGGCTCTCTTTCTTCATTGCCACCACCTGCCTACTGGATACTCCTTTGTAAAACTATGCTTTTGTGACTAATCATCTCCTTATCCTCCTTACAGTGTGTACACACATTCAGACTAATCTTCAGAGTTTTAGAATGTTGGATTTCTACAGGTATACACTGAGGTTCTTCATCTAGGATCCATGGGCTTTGAGAGGTTGACCTCGAAGCCCCTAAATTGTATAAAAAACTTAACATATACACATTTTTTGGGGGAAAGCAGTCATATCTTTTTTATATTTCCAAACTGTAACTCTAAAAAGAATCATACACACACACACACACACACACACACGTATATGTACATATACATATATACACATGTATTGGGTTGGCCAAAAAGTTTGTTCATAACATCTTACGGAAAAAGCCTAATGAACTTTTTGGCCAACCCAGTATTTTAAAATCGGCTTTACTGAGGTGGAATTTATGTGGAATAAAATGTATCCACTTGAAGTGTGTAACTTCATGAATTTTAACAAATGTGTTCACCTGTTTAACTCCCCCACTGTGATCAACATGTAGAACATTTCTGTCACTCTAAAATGTTCTCTTTTGCTGTCAATCTCCTCCCTCTATCCCCAGCTTCAGGCAACCACTCATATATTTTCTGTCACTCTAGATTAGTTGTGCCTTTTCTAAGAATTTCATATTATAAATGAAGTCATATTGTGTGTATGTGTCTTTTGTGCCTGGCTTCTTTCACTCAGCATAATATTTTTAAGATTCATCCAGATTGTTACTTTTATCAATTTGTTTCTTTTTTATTGCTGAGTATTGATTTAGTATATTGCTATAACCATTAGTATATATTTTTACTGATTCTAGGATGAGTACTAGCTTATGGTCCCTTGGGGTCAAAGATAAGTGTAGGGAAGACAGACCAGTTCTAGTTACAGAATACTACGATATTTTATGACTTTGTTATGACAGTGGCATCTTGAGGACAGGTGATGGATATCTCAAGCCTAGCTCCAATAAGTAAACTTTGCCTGAAGTTATATTGGGTAGACTCTGATCCAACGTTATAATATCTCTTCTAGTTCCCTCTTAATTGATACTTTCTTATTATGCCAACTTGTATTTTTTATGTGAACCATGATAACTTATATTCCTTAATAACCAGAAACATTATTAGTATTTTCTTTGCTTGAGGCTCTGTTATTTTGATTTATAGCAGTGGTTCCCAAATCCTAGTGCTTAGACTGGAGCCTGGGCTATGATGAACTTTTCACCAGAAGAGTAAAGACAAGGCAGCACATTTTTCATAAAGATGAAGTTTAAATTTTGAAATTATCCCTACTAATTTTTTTATGTTAAAATAACTTTTCTTTTGAAATAAGGAATCAATGATAATTTTTAAAAAAATTTAAATTGTCCTTAGAGAAATAAAACTTTGGCAACCCTCTGTGGATCCTCAAAATTTTAGGAAAAGTTTACCTAAAAGACTTAAAAATATATAAAATATAAGATACATTCTATGAGAAGGTTTACTAGTTCAGAAATCCAAAAGTCTAGGAAATTCTTTAAGCAAACATAGTTCTTGCATCTAAGAAAGTCTTCTGGGGGAAGTTACACATAGAGGCAAAAACAGAGGGTAATGTATGATTAATTACCACATTGGTGCCAAAAAGGCTAGAAGAATTGTCATTTAGAACTAAGCTCCTATGTGATTCTGACACTGCTGGTTTGGGGGGTGGGGCACACTTTGAGCAAGGATTTTGATTTTTAGGCTCTGAGTGGTAGTATCTGTAATTTTCTCCTTCCTTCAGCTGTTTCTTTTGATCTCCTCCTGTGGGCTTGATCTCACCCTAATATAGTGTTTCCTAAACTTTGGTACACATTAGAATTGACTGGGGAGATTTAAAAATCGTTATGTCCAGGTTGCATCGCATCGCAAAGTCCAGAGGTGAATGCCAGGCATCAGTATTTTTAAAAGATGTCCAGGTGATTATTATATGTAGTAGTTTCAGAACCATTGCCCTCTGTCATGACTCAGGCAGATAGCAGTTAAAGAGGTCCAAGGGGAGGTGACAGTGTTGATGATTTTTTTGTGACAGGATTGGTAAGATCATCTGAACTTCCACCAGTGATACTGGAACAAAAGGGCCTCCTAGAAGTGATGGATCAGTTAAAACGTTTGCCTTCAGGACTGGACTCTGTATTACAAAAAACTGTGCCATGGGGAGTAGCGTTTCATCATGCAGGTATCTGTATTTATAGTATGTTTTAAGAAGCCCCCTCCAAAAATCCTTATAATTTCTTCATTTTTATTTTTATATTTGATTTGCATTTGATTTCTTGTTAACCACACTTAATACTCTTAGATTTCATTTTAAGAAATTGTGTGATTAAGGTTAAACAAGAATAAAACAAACATGTAGGTTTACTTATCTGTATGGTATATAAATACTAGATATAAGCTTTTTTGTACCATTGGGGAAGTGAATTCTAAAATTATTACCTTTCTATACTTTGTTTCCTTAAAAATTAGGTTAGAGTGGTACTTGCTATCCTAATTTTATGCCACTCTGTTTCCTTTTATCTCAAGGGGTATTGGAAATATTCTCACGAGTATATCAAAATCAAATTAATTTTAGAATTTGTCATATTATATTTTGAGAGGGCTACAAGTGTTTAAAAACCAAATACCTAGGTTGTCAAAATTGCAAGGGTTATGACAGTCACCGAATTAAATAATTTCTTTCAGGGTATGATCTGTCCATGATGATACGTGCTGAGGATATGATTAAGAATATATAGTTTTTATGATTAGGAACTTAGCCTTTTCAATTTATTTAAAATTTTTATCATGCTATATATAAATAAATTTTAAAAAAATATATATATACCCACACACACAAACACATAAAAGAATATTTTCATTGTATATAACTTATAATGCATACTAATAAAATGAATACCGGTGGACCCACAACTTATTTACAAACTAGAACCCCAATCCTTTTGATTTTTTTAAAATAAAAGAAAATAAAAAATAAGCCACATAAGTGTGTATTCTATATGCTGTTTTTCATTTACTCATGTATTTATTCTTCAGACATTTATTTATGTGTCTCACCATGGTGTTGGATAGACCCTGCGGATACTGTTACAAGGCATGTCTCTACCTTCAAGGAGTTCTTGTCTAGAGCAGGGGTCAGCAAACTACAGTCTGCTGGTCAAATCCAGCTGTTTTTGTAAATAAAGTTTTATTGGAACACAGTCTTGCCCATTTGTTTTGCGGCTGCTTTCATGTGACAATGGTAGAGTTGAGTAGTTGCAGCAGAGACCATCTGTCCTGCAAAACCTAAAATATTTACAGATAAAGTTTGACAACCCCTGGTCTAGAAGATGAGATAAAAGTACAGTATACAGTACAAGGGTTGGCAGATTATACTCTTAAATTGGTAGACTGTGATTACTTCTTTGTTTACAGTCATAACAATAGCTTGAAAAAAATCTTTACATGCTTGTAACAGATTATCAAATCCATTTGTAAGTGATCAAGTACAATATTTTCATTATATGTTAATAAATATATGCTATTGTAATTTCTTTTTTTTAGGTCTTACTTTTGAGGAGAGGGATATCCTTGAAGGAGCCTTCCGTCAAGGTCAGATTCGGGTCTTGGCAGCAACTTCTACTCTTTCATCTGGGGTGAATTTACCTGCACGTCGTGTAATCATTCGGACTCCTATTTTCAGTGGTCGACCTCTAGATATTCTTACTTACAAGCAGATGGTTGGTCGTGCTGGCAGGAAAGGAGTAGACACAATAGGTAAGTGAGTTTGAATTTTGTAATAGTGTTGCTGAAGGACAGTGTCAATCTACCTGAAATTGAATGGCAACCCATTTCTTATCATGCTGTATTTCTTTGTTATCCAAAACACTAATGTCATCCTTTTGGATTTACTTAATATTTATATGAGTATAACTTAAAATTTTCATATCATTAACTATTGATTTTCTAGTAATGTAGAATCAAGATTTTCTTTTGTATTATATACAGTGAAATGATTCAGTATTATGTTAATCAGATGACATCACATTGGCTGTAAGATGACTTAATTTCCAGTATCATCCACTATTTTGTGCTAGTGAAGGGATTAATTTTTATGGGTATTAATTCTGTTTATGTGCCTGCTGTAAGAGTTCAAATAAGGATGCTGAGAGCCGGGAAGTACTCTCACACTTTTGGAATAGGAACTTCATGTACCCTCTTTCTCTTTCTAAATTGGTGCTGGCTCTGAAAACACTTTTTCAGTTTTTTATCTTGTATCAGCAAGTAATGATAATATTACCAGCAATGCAAACAAAAGTTTTGTCTTAAGCAATAGGGAAGAGGCTTGTTTGAATTAAATATGAAGATAGCAGCAAATATTATTTCTTGCCTGCTACATTATTCTGGGTATGACTAAATTGTTGAGTCTTCTAACATTAAAGAACTTTGAGAGGAACATTCTCTGTCACACTTTCTTTCTTCTAGTTTGTTTTTCCGTGTTCAGCAATATAGTTTCTATCTTGTGGTATAAGATGGCTATTCCAGTCTCTGTTATCACATCTGCATTTCAGTCATCAGGAAGGAGAGATGAGGAAATAAAGGGCCCATCCTACCCTTTAAGGGCACTTCCCAGAAGTTGCACATAGTATTTCTCCTTACACACAATTGGCCAGAACTAAGTCACATGTTTATATTCCCCGATTACAGGGAAGCTGGTGAATATAATCTAGCTGAGTGGCCCTGTGTTCATCTAACATTTAGGGGTTTTATTAAAGAAAGAATGAGAGAATGGCTATTAGGGGCAAGTATTAGTCTCAGCCCTAGTAGCAAATGATTCGTCTGTGTGTAATCCCTGAAGGGCCACTGGTCTGCCTCACTTTTAAGCCCTAAGAAGTTTGTTGATTAAACAAACCTTGCAACTCATTGGATTTCTCTTACTGTAGGAATCAAAGAAGTTTATCCTGCTTCTGTCTCTTACTTTATCTACGAAATATGCAGATTACATTTATGTGTTTTAAAAGGGCAGGAGGAAGAGCTAAGACACTCCCTTCTCATTTCTAACTGCCTCCTTCTGTCCTTCCTCCAATTTTCATTCCTCAGTAGACTCACAACTCTGGAGAGTGGAGTGTAAGTTCATTTTACACAGATGCTCTTCTTTCAAGGCCAGAGGGTCTTCAAGGTAATGTAAAGATAAGGAGGTTTTATTTGCCTTGCTACATTCTTAGCTTGTGCTTATCTTTCTCATGGGGAAGAATAATAGGAAGGTTGGCACCCTGGACTAATATCAAGCCTTAAATCAGATAACATTCAAACAATACTAAAATATACCACAACAACTTTGTTTCTGAGGTCTTGGAAACTTCTGAGATTTTGACTTTGCATAATGTTCCATTTTAGGATGGCATATGGCTTGCTCAGAATTTCTTTAAGTGGGGAATGTGCAAATAAAGGGTTTCATATCAACTACGAAGATTTAAATACTTGGTCATTCTTTTTGGACTGTGTAGCATGTTTGTAACTTCTTTGCATTTTATAAATGATGTTAATATTTCCTGGATAGTTCATGGAGTTTTATTTAGATGACTCTTTAATCTCTCTTTGGATTTCTTGGAACCTTCCAGTGTAGGATGATGGTGCTTTGTGCCAAAACAGTGACTTGCAAGTTAAAAAGTTTGCAGATCTATCTATATCAAATCTATGAATGATTTGATTCTAATTGACTTCTCAATTATAATATGGATACAGCCTCACTAGGCAGGTGGGAATGGGATCTGGACATATATACTGGCATTATTTTGGGCATTTTCATAAATCTTGCTCATCCTGAAAAAGGATTGTCTATTTTGTTGAAGAATCAAAGCCTGGAAGAGCTTTATACTGCTCAAAGTGGCTTTTTACCTTGTTGCTAATGCTAGTTGATCCATTTTCTAGGTAGTTTTTTTGTTTTAAGCTGGGTTGTTTTATAGTTATCACAAGAGCCAGGTGGTATATTTTATTCACCTGGCTTTTGTTTGTTTGTTTGTTTTGATGGTACCTATGTTTTCTGTAATTATATTTGGGATAACTAACCAATGGTTATCAAGTTTATAGTTCCTTATATTTTTCCTATCTTGTCTCAATTTGGCAGTGTTAAGAAAGCATCATCTGTATTTTCTTTCTGCCTGGGTGGTTAGTATAGTCCACCACAATGCTACTTTTATTTTTATTTTTCTCTAATGCAAATGGCTTTCATTTTGCCTGTTGAATATCTTATTTACCACTTCCTTTCCCTTACTGTTGGATTCATTTTTGAAAAAAAATTTGTTTTCTCTTGTCTTAATTGTTGTAATAAGTGTTTATGTTTGTATAAATTGTATATTTGTGTATTTTTTTCTTAGTGACTTTTTTTTAAAGATTTATTTATTTATTTTTTTTGTGGCTGCGTTGGGTCTTTGTTGCTGCACGTGGACTTTCTCTAGTTGCGGTGAGTGGGGGCTACTCTTCGTTGCAGTGCGCAGGCTTCTCATTGCGGTAGCTTCTCTTGTTGCGGAGCATGGGCTCTAGGCGTGTGGGCTTCAGTAGTTGCAGCACGTTGGCTCAGTAGTTGTGGCACACAGGCTCTAGAGCACAGGTTCAGTAGTTGTGGAGCACGGGCTTAGTTGCTCCATGGCATGTGGGATCTTCCCGGACCAGGGATGGAACCCGTGTCCCCTGCATTGGCAGGCGGATTCTTATCCACTGTGCCACCAGGGAAGTCCTATATATGTTTTTAATTAATAAGTGCTTTCACATATTTTTGTTCACTTGATTGTTTCAATAGCCTAAAGCATTTAAATTAATGAGTGTTATAATATGATTTCTAGGTATCTGTTAATAGTTTTGATTTTATATTATCATCATGTATAACTGATATTGAACTCAGGTTTGGCTACTCACTACACGATAGGCCAGTAAGTTAAGTGACAAGGTGTTGAGTCAAGGAAAGTGACTTTATTAGAAAAAGCCAGCTAACCGAGAAGGAGAAGATGGTGGACTAGCGTCCTTAAAAATTATCTTAACATCTTGGTGCAGGCAAAGGGCTTTTAAAGGCAGTGTGAGGGAGGGTGCTTCCAGGTGCATGAGCAGCTTGTGCACAATTCTCGGATTGGTTGGCATCAAGGTGAAGTTTCAAGCATCACCAGTTTTCTGGGTTCAGCTGGTCTGGGGTCTGCATGCTTGCAGTCAGCAGTTTTCATCTGGGGGTCTGCTTCCTATAGAACAACTTAGGAATGTGTGTTAGATCTTTTATCAGTATCTTTCAGGGAACTGAGAGTTCGGTGACTCTGCTTTGTGGCTGGTTTATAGTCTAAATTGTTACTAGTTTCCTGGCCCAACAGCTATTCTTTGTTTCTACACCTTCACATTTCCTAATCATTAACTCCTGAGCCAGCCTTTTGAGACTGAGGGGAGGCCTGGGAGCTTTTTACTTCAAAGGACAGGAACACAGGGACTGGTATGCAGTTTCATAACCAGTAATAATTTGCATCTGCATTTTCCTTTATAGTTTTCAAAATATCTATTACTGTTATATACTTAGTTATTCAATAACAGTAGTTAATCCTGTAGGGAAGGAAAAAACTTTTCCTCTACCCTCTTAGGTTCTATGCCTAGCGCCTGCAAATGAAACTGACAAATTACAGATTAACAGGAAAAAAGCCATACATATTTGACTTGATGTTAATGTTTAATTTTTTACATACACAGAGTCCCTAATAGAAAAGTAGAAATCTAAAGAAGCAGTTAGATGCTGGGGGCTTATATACCCTTTGAACAAAGGGTGATGAATTGTAGAGAAGTGACAAGACAAAGGAATAGGGGTTTGGGCTTCTAGGGGGTGGTACATTGTGGGAAGGTAGATATATGCTGGAGATTAATGCAAGTTAAGGTTTCTTTAGTGAGGTTTGTGCACACCCATCTCAATACTGACTTTTTGTCTCCAGTGATAAGAATTGTCCTCCTGCTGTGAGAGACAGGAAGGGGAACACCTTCACAGAGAAATTTACGTCCTGCTTCTAAGCAAATAAGGAGAAAGCAAAGAGCTCTTTCTATGTTTGCTGCTTGCCAATTGGCTTCAGGTCAAAATAATCCTTATGCTAAAGTGGCATATTTTGGTGTAGCATATTCTGATCCCCTTCAATCCAAAATTCAGAAAATAAAAACATTAGTGATAATTATATGATTATAACAGCCACTATCATCTCTTGTCTCCTTTTAAACAAGTAAACCAGTTTAAATTCTCTTTAGCAGGTATTTTATCTAGATGTGTTGGGATTCTGCAAATATATAGTTTTTTTTGATTATAGGTGAGAGTATCTTAGTTTGTAAAAACTCTGAGAAATCAAAAGGTATAGCTCTACTTCAGGGATCTCTAAAACCTGTTCGCAGCTGTTTGCAAAGACAAGAAGGAGAAGAAGTAACTTCGAGCATGATAAGAGCTATTCTGGAGGTAAGAGAGAGTTCACTAAATTACCATTTGCTTTTTTGTTCCTATAGTACAATGATAGAACTTTAGTATGTGAAAAATCTTAGCTTTGTGTTTCTGTATGAGATTATTTATAGCCTTCCCAAGTCTGAACCTCTTCTACTTTATATAGTTATTTCCTGGAGTTTAATACAGCTAGTGCCATATGAATCTACTTCAAAACAGTGAATTAAATCACAAATGCCAGATGGTTATTTTTTAGATATTCTTTATTATTTTCTGAATTTTAAAAAAAGATGACAAAAATGGACCTTAGTTCCTCCATCCAGATAATACGTGTTGACATTAAAATAAAATTAAATTACAAATACACAATTAGAAGTTGCAAACTTCTAAATACGGAAGTATCTAAAGTGAAAAATAAAACCTTTTGCTCGGAGTCCTCAAAGGTAACCCCTTTTAACTGTTTCATGTATTCATCCAAAAAAGTTTCTATTCCTATACCAACATGTCTTGCTGTTGGTTTCATTGCTGGTGCTGGAGGACTCGTATTGTACTCATTCTCTTTTTCTCCCCTTTAGCTCTGTTTAAAAAAAAAAAAGAAAGTAATTGATAGCACAGGATAGGTAAGACTGTAAAAAGTAGGCACTCATACAGTGCTGAAACTCTTTTGGAGAGCAACGTGGCCATAGCTACTAAGAATTTTTTAAAAAATGCACAAAGCCATTTATCCAGCAGATTCACATCTAGGAATTTTACCTAGAGATGTATTTGTGAAATTTCATAAAATTAAAGATACAAGAATGTTTATTATAGCTCTATTGGTAATAAGAAGAAACTGGAAACATCTAAAATACCATTAAAACTAAACAAATCTTGGTAAAACTATGCTTTGCTCTCATTAAAAAGAATGAAATAGCTCTGTTTAGAATGATTTGGTATGTTTCCAGTATACATTAAATGAAAGAAGACAAGGGGCAGATTAGTATATGTAATAGAATAGTTTCAGGAAAATGATATCTATAAGATGCCACTTTCATCTTTTTCTACACCGATTCTCACCCCTCTTCTAGGTGGGGAATATTCAATACTTGCATTCTTATATGCCCACATATTTAAAAAAGGAAGGATGAGAAGAATTGATTTGGTTCATGGCCATGAACCATCAACACCTCCTTTATATATGTTATATACTTATATATGTATATTATTTAATTATGTTGTTAATTCCCACATTTCAGATAGATAATGATTCATTTATTTTCATTTATGAGAACATGCTATATCTACTTTTAAGGAAAACTTTTCATGTTGTCAGTAGGTGTTATCTACCTTTGTAATGAATGATGGTGGAAGAGTTAATAAAGAGTCTCTACATTACGATGCTGATAATATTTTAAGAGAACAAAGTAATTTCTTTTATATTTTGAGGACCTATGTGTCTTATTAAAAAGTTACAGAATATTTCAAACCTCTTGTCTCAGATAATAGTTGGTGGCGTGGCAAGTACATCACAGGACATACAAACTTATGCTTCTTGCACATTTTTGGCTGCAAGTATGAAAGAAGGGAAGCAGGGAATTCAGAAAAATAAAGATTCTGTTCAACTTGGAGCAATTGAGGCCTGTGTAATGTGGCTACTAGAAAATGAATTCATCCAGATTACTGAAGCTAGTGATGGAACAGAAGGTAAATTATTCTTAATTGCAACTTACTCACTTTTTTACCTTTAGTGATTTAGAGTATCTAAGACTGCTTAGTAAAAGGAAATTGACTTTTCCAGCAGTATAAAAGGAAACTGACTTTTCAACTCATTTTTAGTAAATTAGTGCTGTCAACATCAGACAATTAGCATAGAGCCTGCTAACAAATATCCATGCATTGGATTCTGTTTGTAAAATTTATCAGAGCCTTAAAATGTTAATTATAGAATGCCAAAAGACAGCATTTGTTTTATTTTATTTTTAACATTTGGTCCTTTATTTTTCCACCCCCAATCCCAAATCAGGAAGTGTGTATCATCCAACACATCTTGGTTCGGCAACTCTTTCTTCTTCACTTTCTCCAGTTGATACTTTAGATATTTTTGCTGACCTCCAAAGAGCAATGAAGGGCTTTGTTTTAGAAAATGATCTGCATATTGTTTATCTGGTAAGTTCTGTTTTCTTCATTATTATATTTGTGAAAATGGGGAGAAAATACCTATAAGAATGCTGAACATCAAAGATACCCTACGGGAATATCTTGTCTGCTTTCCTTGACTAGGGTAGTACTGGTGGGAATAGAGAAGAAGTAAGAAGAATTGTTGTAAAGTAAAAAGCTAAATGTTCTAGTGACCTTTTCAATCTACTTGCCTACTTGTCTTTTTTCTCCAACTTTCTTTCAAAAAGTACTTGAGGTGATTTATTAATAAATGTGTATTATATAGTATGTAAGAACACAGCAAAGGACAATGAGATATCTGGAAATTAAAGATAAGATCATAATGTAAAACTCAAGCAAAGGTTGGTACATAAACAAGAACACCATTAAGTCATGTACAGTTGTTGTGCCCAACATTGGTTCTGGGCTGTCTAGCAGCTGTAGCAAAGAGGGAAGCTTTGTTAGTCTCAATGTTCATAAGATAAAAAAAAAAAAAAAAAAATTGGGAGAAGCATTGCATTTTATTGCCTAAGAGAAATGTCCTAAAAAGACACTATGGGACTTAGATTCTTGATAAAATATTTAGAGTAAATGCAATTAGGAATTTTTAAAGTTTGTTTATATTAGATAATCTTTTATAAATATTATTTCTTATAACAAAGATTTTTGATAAGAATTGAGTAAAATAAAGTTTGAGATCATATTCTCTGGGAAGAACCTGACCGGAAATAAATACTTAATTTTGCAATTAAGAGCAGATGTGGGGAGTGGTGTAAGCAAGATGGTGGTATAGGAGATCCCTGGCTCTAGTCCTCATCAAAAATACAGATTAGCAACTATTCACAGTCAAGAATGCCTTTCTGAAAATCCCAGAACCTGGTGGTGAGGTTAAAACACTCTCTTAGAGCACAAAAACTGAGAGAGGCCACATGAGAACACTAAGAGCAGTGGTTTCACTTTGACTCTGTTGTCGCTCCTTCAAGCAAGCACAGTGCCACACTGAGGCATCCAATTTCTCTAGTGGGGAGAAGAGAGTCAAGGTAGTCATCCAGTTTCCTCAGCATTCTGGAGTATTCCCTGGGAAGGTCACTTCTGTCTCGCCTCATGGAGAACCCTGGGAATATTGGCAAGGCTAGACCACCAAGGGTCAGCTAGTAACAAAAAAGTGGGTGGGGCTCACAGTGACCAGTATGTGGATCATGGCAGTGGCTCTGTATCTCTCCTGGCCACCTTGCCCAATCAGAGAGGCCAGTAAGCGATTCCACTCACTGTGACATCAGAATGACGTCCCCATCTGGCCAGGAAGCAGGGTGAGCAGTTCTGCCCAGCTGGCATCCCTGGCTAGTGGCCTGTGCATAATCCTCAATGTATATTTATAAATTTTTATTTTTTATAACTTTGGGAGAATTCGTGGAGGGAAAAAGTAGTAACAGAGCCAGATTAAGAATGTGATTTATGAGCTCTTAATAAAGGTCATAATAAAAACCTTTTAATTAAAAAAAAAAAAAAAGAGAGCCAAGCCAGCAGCCCCACCAAACTGCAGAGCTTGCTTGCAGTCTTACCTGACCAGGGAGCCTGACTGTGGAACATAGCCTGGAGTCCTGCATGAACACAGAGTTCATCCTGTGGGCACACCCAACTGTGGAGCACAGTCTCTGTCTACACCTGAACGTGGAATCCAGCTAATGGCACCAACCAGCCAGGGAGTACAGTTTGTTCCTGCCTGACCGGAGAACCCAAGCAGCAGCCCTACCCAACCTCAGAGCTCAGCCAGTGGTCATGCCTATCCATGGACCCCAGCTAGCAGTTTCACCTGACCAGGCAGCTCAGGCAGTGGTCCTGCCTGAATGCAGAGCTGAGCCAGTGGCCCCACCCAACCAGAGGCCCTGCCTGCCCTCCTATGGACTCTACCAGCTGGCCCTTTCTAGAACCCCAAGCTAGCCTGACTAGTGAAGGTCTTTCTCTGCCAAAGCAAATGTGAGGATTGGAAGAGGTGACTGCTTCCTCAAATGCACAGACACCAACACCAGTATGCAAGAGTAATGAAGAATCAGGGAAACATGACACCACCAAAGAAACTAATAAAGCTCCAATAACAAAACTTAAAGAAATAGAGATCTATGAACTGACTGACCAAGAATTCAGACTAATCCTTTTAATGAAGTTCAGTTAACTACAAGAAAACACAGATAGGCAACAACAAAATAAAGAAAACAATACATGAACATAATGAGAAGTTCAACAAAGAAACAGAAACCATTTTTAAAAAGCCCCCCAAGCCACCTAAAACCCAGAAATCCCAGAGCTGAAGAATACAATGAGTGATCTGTAAAATTCAATAGAGAGCTTCAAAAGCAGACTTGATCAAGCAGAAGAAGGAATCAGTGAACTCAAAGGTAGGTCATTTGGGGCTTCCCTGATGGCGCAGTGGTTGAGAATCTGCCTGCCAATGCAGGGGACACGGGTTCGAGCCCTGGTCTGGGAAGATCCCACATGCCGCGGAGCAACTAGGCCTGTGAGCCACAACTACTGAGCCTGCGCGTCTGGAGCCTGTGCTCCGCAACAAGAGAGGCCGCCATAGTGAGAGGCCTGTGCACCGCAATGAAGAGTGGCCCCCGCTTGCCACAACTAGAGAAAGCCCTCGCACAGAAACGAAGACCCAACACAGCCAAAAATAAATTAATTAATTAAAAAAAAAAAAGATAGGTCATTTGAAGTTATACATCCAGAGGGGGGGTGGGGGTTGGGGGGATGGAAAGAATAAAGAGTGAAAAAACCCTGCAAGACTTATGGGACGCCATCATATACATTATTGAAGTCCAAGGTGGAGAAGAGAGAGAGAAAATGGCAGAAAGTTTATTTAAAGAAATAATGGCTAAAAATATGCCAAATATGGCGAGAGATATGGACGTGAAGCTAAAAGGACCCCAAACAGGTACAACCCCAAAATGACTTCATCTAGACACATCAAACTGTCAAAAGTCCAAGAATCAGAATTTTGAAAGCAACAAGAGAAAAGACTCTTGTCATGTACAAGGAAACCTCAAAAGGCCATTAGTGGATTGCTCAGCAAAAACTTTGCAGAGAGAATGGTATGATATATTCAAAATATTTAAACACGAAAACTGCCAGCTAAGAATGCTCTACCAAGTAGTGCTGTCCTTCAGAAATGAAGGTAAGGTAAAGACTTTCCCAAACAAACAAAAGGTGAGGAAATTCATCACCACTGGACGTGCCTTATAATAAATGTTAAAAGGAGTTCTTCAAGCTGAAATGAAAGGATGCTAATTAACAGTGTAAAAACATATGAATGTATAAAACTCACTGGTAAAGGTAAATTTATAATCAGATTCAGAATTCTGAATGTAATGGTGGTATGCAAATCACTTTTATACAAAAGTTAAAGACAAACATTGAAAATAACTATGATTACAATAATTTGTTAATAGATACATAAGATAAAATGTAAATTGTAATATTAATGGCATAAAATATGAGGGGGTGGAGAAGTAAAAGCATAGAGTTTTTGTATAGCATTGAAGTTAAGTTGTTATTAGCTTAAAATAGGATTTTATAACTATGTATACAATGGAACATCATTCAGCCATAAAAAAGAAGGAAACCTTGCCATTTGTGACAACATGGATTAACCTGGAGGGTGTTGTGCTAAGTGTAATAAGCCAGACAGAGAAAGACAAATTTTGTATGGTCTCGCTAATGTGGAATCGGAAAAGTTGAACTCAGAAACAAAGGAGAATGGTGGTTGCCAGGGGCTGGGGTATGGGGGACATGGGGAGGTGTTGGTCAAAGGGTACAAACTTTCAGTTAGAGGCATACCTCCTCATTTTATTGTGCTTTGCTCTGCTTCATTGCGCTTTGTAGATACTGCATCTGTTTTTTAGAAATTGAAGTTTTATAGGAACCCCATGTTGAACAAGTCTTTTGGTGCCATTTTTCTAACAGCATTATTTTTATTTTTTTTAACTAAAAATTTTTATTTGTATTATTTATTTTTGGCTGTGCCTTGTGGCTTGAGGGATCTTACCTTGCGGCTTGTAGGATCGTAGTTCCCCCACCAGGGACCGAACCCCGGCCCTCAGCAGTGAGAGCGTGGAGTCCCAACCACTGGACCGCCAGGGAATTCCCTAACAGCATTATTTTTAGATTAAGGTGTGTGCATGGTTTTTTTTTAGACATAATGCTATTGCATACTTAGGAGACTACTTTTATATGCACTGTTAAACCAAAACATAACTTTTATATGCACTGGGAAACCAAAACACTTGTGTGGCTCACTTTATTGTGATAATCGCTTTATTGTAATGTTTTGGAACTGAACCCACAGTATCCCCAAGGTATGCCTGTGTAAGATGAATAAGTTCTGGGAATTTAATGTACAGCATAGTGATTATAGCTAATAATACTGTATTGTATACTTGGAATTTGCTTACAGAGAGAATCTCACCACACACACGCACACAATGGTAACTATGTGAGGTGATAGATGTGCTAATTAACTTGATTGTGGTAATCATTTCACAGTGAATACATATGTCAAATCATTATATTGTACACCTTAAATATATACAATTTCATTTGTCAATTATACCTCAATAAAGTTGGGAAGGGGGAAAGAGCAAATGCATGTGTTTTGATAGGCAAGAGAGTGGGGGGTAAATTTGAAATTATCATAAGAATTAGGAAGGCTTATCAAGAAATGTATTTCAATAAAAACACTATATAGAGGAGAGCAGAGGAGAAATTTCTGTACAGGGCCTCCCCCCCTCCCCCCCAGTGAACATGTGTACTACGTGGGTGATAATGTGTTCAAAGTTCTGTGCCTGAGAATGTGTCTAAGGAGAATCTCAAAGCTGGTCTTACCAGTTATCTGGCATGGCCTTAAAAATAAGTCTCATTTATTGTACAGTGGTTATGATTATGGGCTCTAGAGTCAGACTGCCAGTTTACTTCTATGAAAATTAGATTTAATGCAAGTTACTAAAATAATTGCTGATAAAATATGTGAGTGAGACTTCTGTAAAGCTCTGAAAAAAAGTTATAATCTATATTGGAAAACAACTAGAAGGATACTGTTCACAGATTATTTTGCAACTTTCTTTAATGTCTAACTTCACTTGACCAAAAGAGAAACTGGATTTATGAGACAATGTATTGTGGGTATGGTTTACATAAGAAAGACATGGTAAATTCTAATCAATAGACTCATACTCAAAAGACCTTAACCCTATCTCAAAAAACTGGCAAGTTAATGTACATTTATATTTTAAATAAAACATTTAAGTTTGCATGTACTATTTTGTTTTTTGAATATTTAAAACATTTATGTGATTCAAAAGTCAGAACTATATAAAAAGGAATACCCAGTGAAGTCTGGCAGCTATATGTCAATGCCCTGCATGCCGTTTCCTGTCACCTTCATAGATAACTGTTTTCATTAGTTTCTGGTGTATGTCTTTTCTTTTTCATTGTATAAATATTAGCAAGTGCTAATAAATATTAGCAAGTGCTAATAAATATTAGCAAGTGCTTAGGTACAGTCTCACTTTACCTTTCTTATTCAGAGGATAGTATTCTATATACATTACTTTGTACCTCTTTTTCCCCTTTAACAATATATCTAATATATCTTGGAAATCACTCTTTGTCAGTTCATGGAGATTTTTATTCTTTTTATATCTGTATAACCCCATTGTGTATGTGGATATACCATTGTTTATTCAGTCAGTTCTCTGATGGATATTTGAGTTGTTCCCAATATTTTGGTATGGCAAATGATGCTGCAGTGAGTAACTTTGGCATATATTATTGTTTAGTTTAGTTTTGATGGAGGTGTATCTTTAGGAAAGAATCCTTCAAGTATGATTGCTGGGTCAAGCGTAAAGACATATGTGATTTTGGTTTTGCAAAATTGCCCTCTGTAGCGTTTGTATCATTTTCCAGTTTTACCAGTGCTATATGAGAGTGGGTATTTTCCCACAACCTCATAAATAAAGTTATATTGTCAAGCTTTTATATTTTTGAGTGTACTTTTAATTTACACTTTTTATTATGAATAAATTTGAACATTTTTTCTATATGTTTAAGGTAGTATTTTATTTTCTACGCGTTGTCCATGTCTTTTGCACATTTTTCTATTGTATTTTTGGTTTTTTCTTAAGTTTTAACAATTCTTTTTTTTTTTTTTTTTAACTTGTTTTTAGCTGTGTTGGGTCTTCGTTTCTGTGCGAGGGCTTTCTCTAGTTGTGGAGAGCGGGGGCCACTCTTCATTGCGGTGTGTGGGCCTCTCACTATCGCGGCCTCTCTTGTTGCGGAGCACAGGCTCCAGACGCGCAGGCTCAGTAGTTGTGGCTCACGGACCCAGTTGCTCCGCGGCATGTGGGATCTTCCCAGACCAGGGCTCGAACCCGTGTCCCCTGCATTGGCAGGCAGATTCTCAACCACTGCGCCACCAGGAAAGCCCTTAACAATTCTTTTATATATATTAGGGAGAGTAGTTCTTTGTGGTATAAATATTTTTCTCTTAGTTTTTCACTTGGCTTTTGACTTTGTTTATTGTGTGTTTTGTATAGCATTTAAAAAAAATGTAGTTGAATTTTGAACTTTAGAATCAGTGAGAAATGCTTTTCTTGCTCTGAGATTATAAATTCTCTCACATTTTCTTCAAGAAATTATATGATTGTAGTCCCTCTCTTTTGTGCTCCGTTCCATTTAGAGTTTATTCTAATATATGGTTCTTCAATTTTATCTTTTTTCATAATGGCTATCTGTAGTCACATCTTTATTTATTAAAAAGATTTGTTTACACACAGTGACTGAAAAATTTTCTTCAGCTTTCATTTAACTTTTTTCTCCACTTTTTATGTACTAATTTGCATTTGTGTTTAGATGCATTTCTAATTTCCATTTGTTGTTGGGTATATTTCTATTTCATTTGTTGACCTGACAACAGACCAATTTTACCAATATGTACACTACTACCTCTGTTTTAATTAAAAGCTTTTATTGTATTATCTAGTAGGGTTAGTTTCGTTGCTCTCCTTTTTTAGTGTTCATAGGTATTCTTGCTTACCTACCTTTTCATATATTGCTTAGAATTAACTTGGTATTTTCATTGGTATTGTTAAATTTATACATTAACATGGAGGAGAACTGACTGACATCCTTTTTAATTTGATTGGTCTTATTCATGAAAAGAGATGTTTCTCTATTTCTTTGAGTCTATTTTGGGGCTTTCAAGAGTGTTCTGAAAATTTTCTCATAGGGAATTTGAGTTTTTCTTAAATAGCTTTGTTGCAATACAATTCACATAGTATATAATTTAAAGTGTACAAGTCAATGATTTTTAGTATGTTCACAGAGTTGTGCAGTCATCAACATCTAATTTCAGAACATTTTCATCACCCCAGAAAGAAACCCTGTACTCATTAGCAGTCACTCCCCATTTTCCTTCAACCTCCTCATCCTCCCCTACCCCTGAGCAACCACCAGTGTGCTTTCTGTTTTTCTATAGACTTTCTATTCTGTTCTTATTCATATAAATGGAATTATATAATATGTGGTCTTTCATGGCTGGTTTATTTCACTTAGCATAATGTTTTCAAGGTTCATCCATGTTTTATCATGTATCAGTTCTTAAGTCCTTTATATTGCAGAATAATATTTCATTGTAGAGATGTACTACATCTTTATCCATTCATCAAAATGATGGACATTTGATATGTTTTTACTTTTTGACTATTATGAGTAATGCTGCTGTTAACATTCATATTCAAGTTTTCGTGGACATATGTTTTGAATTCTCTTAGGTATATCTCTAGGAGTAGAACTGCTGGATCATATGGTAACTAATTTTAACATTTTGAGGAGCTTCCAAAGTGCTAAAAAGCAGCTGCATAATTTTACATTACCACAAGCAGTGTACAAGGGTTCACATTTCTCCACATCTCTCCAATGCTTGTTTTTATCTGCCTTTTTAAGTATATCCTTATGGGCTTGAAGTGCTATCTCATTATAGCTTGAATTTGTATTTCCCTAATGGGTAGTGATGTTGAACACCTTTCCATCTGTTTCTTGACCACATGAATATCTTCCTTAGAAAAATATCTACTCAGATCCTTTGCCCATTTTTAAACTGGGTTATTTATCATTTTATTATTGAGTTGTAAGAGTTCTTTATATATTCTGGATACAAGTCTCTTATGAGATATATGATATGGAAATATTTTCTTGCATTCTGTGGGTTGTCTTTTCAAGTTTTCGATTATGTCTTTTGAAGCACAAAGATTTTTAATTTTGATGACAATTAACAACGTTAAGTCTTCCAGTTAGTGTACATGGCTGTCTTCACATTTGTGTAGGTCTTTAATTTCTTTCAACAATTTTTATAGTTTTCACAGTACAAGTTTTATATGTCTTTTGTTACTTATTCTTAAACATTTTATTGTTTTTAATGCTATTGTAAATGGAATTCCTTTATTAATTTTATTTTCAGATTGTTTGTTGAAATGTATGAACAATTTTTTAATATTTTGATCTTGTATGCTGCAGCCTATTAAACTTGTTCATTAATTTTAATAGTATTTTGGTGGATTCCTTAGGATTTTCTATATACAAGTTCATATCATCTGCAAATAGAGGTAGTTTTGCTTCTTCCTTTCCACTGTGGATGAATTTTATTTCTTTTTCTTGACCTGTCTAGAATCTCCAGTTAAATACGAATAGAGATAGTGAGAGCAGACATCTTTGTCTTGTTCCTGATCTTAGAGGGAAAGTGTTCAGGCTTTCACCATCAAGTATGATGTTAGCTGTGGATTTTTTGCACATAGCCTTTATCAGGTTGAGGAATTTACCTTCCATTCCTAGATTGTTGAATTTTTTTAATCACAAAAAGGTGTTAGATTTTGTGACGTGCTTTTTCTGCATCTATTGAGATCATCATGGGATTTTTGTCCATTATTCTATTGATATTACATTATTTGAGTTTCAGATATATTAATCTTGAATTTTCTGGGTAAATCTCACTTGGTCATGTTGTATAGTACTATTTATATGTTGCTAGATTTGGTTTGCTGGTATTTTGTTGAGGATTGTTGCATCTACATTCGTAAGACACATTGGTCTGTAGTTCTTTATTCTCATGATGATTTTGTGTGGTTTTGAGGTAGTAGAATGAATTAGGAAGTGTTCCTCTCTCTTTTTGGAAGAAATTGTGAAGGATTGCTGTTAATTATTTAAACATTTGGTAATAGATTTCACCAGTCAAGCCATTTGGGCTTAGACGTTTCTTTGGAGTACATTTTTTGATTACTAATTCAGTCTCTATTCTTGTTGTAGGTCTATTTAGATTTTCTATTTTTTCTTGAATCAGTTTTGGTAGTTGGTATGTTTCCAGGAATTTGTCCATTTCATCTAGGTTATCTAATTTGTTGGTATTCAATTGTTCATAGTATTTTTTTATGATTCTTTTTATTTCTATAAGGCAGCAGTAGTGTCCCCTCTTCCATTCCTGATTTTAGTAATTTGAGTATTCTCTCTCTTTTTCTTGATCAGTCTAGCTAAAGGTTTCAGTATTGTTTCAAAGAACTGTTAACAATACTTAAACAAGGAAGCTGTTAGACTGAGGCAGCTTTAATGTCTTAGCAGCTTATGTAAGCAAACCAAAACTTAAGCCTTAGTCAATGCACTTGAATCCAAGAAAGTGAAACTTGAGAACAACCAATCACAAAAAGGTAACTAGGTTTTCCCAAATAAGGCAACTGCTGAAGCTATAACCAGTCCTGTAATTGCTTTGCTTTTCTTCAGCATCTTCTCTATAAAAACTTTGCCCCTAGCTCCTGTCATTAGAGGGCTCCTAACTGCCTTTGGTTTGGTGCTGCCCAATTCTAATTGGTGCATGCTCAAATAAACTCTTGAAAATTTTAATGTGTTTCAGTTTACCTTTTAACAGAACCTATTTTGGTTAGGTTGATTTTCTCTATTATTTTTTACTCTCTATTTCATTAATTTCTGCTCTTTATAGTTGTTTTTTTTTTTTTTTTTTCCTTCTTGCTTTGAGTTTCCTTTGCCCTTCAATTTGCAATGTCTTAAGGTGGAAGATTAGGATATTGATTTTAGATCTTTATTCTTTTTTAGTATAGGCATTTATAACTATAAATTTCTTTCAAAGCACTACTTTCACTGTATCCCATAAGTTTTGTTATTTTATGTTTTCATTTTTTATCTTCATCCGTTTCAAGGTAGTTTGTAATTTCAATTGTGATTTCTTCTCTGACCCATTGTTATTTAGTAGCATCTTGTTTAATTTCCACATTGTGAATTTCCAAAATTTTTTAAAATTTATTTTTAATTTCATTCCATTGTCAGAAAACATATTTTACATGATTTCAATCCTTTTACATTTATTGAGGCTTGTTTTATTGCCTAGTAGGTGGTCTGTCCTGGAGAATGTTCTGTGTGGCTTCAAGAAGAATGTGCATTCTGCTGTTGCTGGTTGAAGTTCTACAGATGTCTGTTAGGTCTAGTTGATTTACTGTATAGTTTTCACCTTCTATTTCCTGTTGATCTTCTTAGGTCTTCTTTCCACTGTTGAAAGTGAGGGTATTTAAATCTTCAACTCTTATTTTTGAATTGTCTGTTTCTTCATTTCTGTCAAGTTTTGTTCATGTGTTTCGGAACCCTGTATATATTTACAGTTGTTATGTTTCTTTGATGGATGGGTCCTGTTGTCATTATAAAATATTCCTCTTCTGTGAACTTTTTTTTAAAAGTCTATTTTATCTGATATTAGTCTATATACTCTGGCTTTGTTATAGTTGTGGTTTACATATTTTCCCTTCCTTTTACTTTTGACCTGTTTGTATTTTTGAATCTGTAATGTGTCTCTTATAGACAGCATATATTTGGATTCTGGGGTTTTTTTTTTATCCAATCTGTCAATCTCTTGTCTTTGATAGATTATTTAGCCCATTTGCATTTCATGTTACTATTGATGTAGTTGGATTTACATCTTCCACATTTTGTCTGTTTTCTATATATCTCACGTCTTCTTTTGTTCTCTTGTACTTTTACTGATTTCTTTTGAATTAAGCAAAACTTTCTAGTATAACTTTTAAATTTCTTTAATTTTTCTCTATATTTTTTGAAGTTATTTTCCCAGTAATTACTCAGGGTGTTAGCATATACAGCTTAAAATTTATACTTACTTAATCCCATTGAGCCCATTGAGATATAGAAACATTATTCTTGTATAGCTGTATTCTTATTCCATTTTTTTTTCTTTTTGGTGCTATTAGTGTTATACATGTTACATCTAATCTACATGTGTTACAAACGCAACAGTACATTGTTATAATTGTTATTTTATACAATTTCATGTCTTTAAAGAAGCTGAGAGTAGAAAGGAGAGCAAATGTATACTTATAAAATTTGTTGTATTTACATTTTTATTTAAGATTTGTGCTTCCCTTTATTTGTTTCTGTGGATTTAGTTGCTATCTCTTGTTATTTCCTACTTCAATATAGCTTTGCTCCCACCTGCCTCCTTTGGGCTGTTATTGTCAAACATTTTGTACTTTTATATGTTTTATACATACTGTTTTGTACTGTTGCTTTTTAAAGTCAGTCAAGAAAAGAAAGGAGGGGAAATACGCAATAATACTATCTTTACAAGTACCCACGCAATTACCTTTGTTGGCACTCTGTTTTTCTGTGTGGAATTAATATACTGTTTTGGGTCACTCTCTTTCAACCAGAAGAGCTTTTCTTTAGTAGTTCTTGTAAGGCAATTCTGCTAGCAACAAATTTTCTGTTTATCTGGGAATGTCTTTGTTATGCCTTTATTTTATAAAGTTAGTTTTCCTTTATATAAGATCCTTGGTTGACTTTTTTTTCTTTCAGCAGTTTGAACACGTTGTTTCACAGCATTCTGTCCTCCAGTTTTTGATGAGAAGTCAGCTCTTAATTTTTTTTGGTTTCCCTTGTATATGATGCATTGTGTTTCTTTTGCTGCTTTCATGATTTTCTCTTGGTATTTTACATTTTGACTCTGATGCATCAGGGTGTGGATCTTTTTGAGCTTTCCTAGTTGGAGTTCACTTTTAGTCTCTTGCATATGTAAAGTTTTCCATTAAATTTGGGAAGGTTTTAGCCATAATTTCTTCAAATGTTCTTTCTGTTCCTTTCTGTCTTCTTCTGGTACTCTCATTATGCATATGTTGGTACACTTTAATGCTTCCCACATTTCTCTGAGGCTCTGTTCATTTTTTTTTCCTTTTTTCTCACCTCTCAGATTACATAATCTTGATTGATCTATCTTCATGTTTGCTGATTCTTTATTCTGCCAGCTTGCATCTACTGTTGAGCTCTATAGTTAATAGTTCATTTCAGTTGTATTTTTTAACTCTAGAATTGCCATTTGGCTCTTTTTTTTTATCATTTCTCTTTACTCATATTCCCTACTTGATGAGACATTGTCATCATACTTTCCTTTACATTATTAAGCATGTTTTTTTTTGTTGTTGTTGTTCTTTGACCATACTTATAATGTCTGTTTTGAAGTCTTTGCAGATATTTCTGACATCTGGAACCCCTCAAAGGTGTTTCTTTTGCCTGCTTTTTCCCCTGTGTTTGGGACACATGTTTCTGTTTCTTTGCATGTCTCATTTTTTGTTGTTGTTGTTGAATCCTGGACACTTCAGATAATATATTATAGCAATTGTGAATATTGATTCCTCTTCCCCCTCCCTGTATTTTCTCAGAAATCATACAAAATACTTAAGATTGTATTTAACATCAGAATACTGAGATTAAAAATGTCTATGATTAAAGTTCTTGGATTCTGTAAAATCCAGCTTGTATGCTTAGTGGTCTCTTCTTTTCTCTTGTCAGTGAGTTGTTTGTGATTAAATGAAGTTTCCATATAAGTGAGGCATTATCACATTTAGAAATTTTTCCAAATACTGAAGCCTTTGTTTTTAATATGAAGTTTACATTTACAATTTTGTCCCTTTTGTAATGCAATAGTCTTAGGTAATGAATGATGCTTCTTCCCTTTAGGTTACACCTGTGTTTGAGGATTGGACTACTATTGATTGGTATCGATTTTTGTGTTTATGGGAGAAGTTACCAGCTTCTATGAAACGGGTGGCAGAGCTAGTGGGAGTTGACGAAGGGTTCTTGGCTCGCTGTGTGAAAGGAAAAGTAGTAGCCAGAACTGAGAAACAACACCGACAAATGGCCATCCATAAAAGGTAAATATCAAGGAGCCTGGACTATCCAGTTTTTAACACAGTATTGGATATACAGTAGATGTCCAGTTTATTGTAATCACTTTCATTGTCATTAAAATCAAAGTTTTGGCTGAATATAGTAAAAATTTTCAACTTCTTGTATTTACTGAATTTATTGATATTCTTCTTCTTTGTAGCTTGTAAGAAACCACTATATATCAAGACTTTTTAAAGTAGAACATTTAATTACTTTCTTCCCTTAAAGAATATATGATCAGAACTGCCAACTTAGTGTGGCTCCATTTGAGGATACGGTTTGTATCATCCTTTGAAGTGATTTGTTACCAGTAGGGAAGAGCCAATTAAAAGATTCAGGTGGGGAAATTGTACAGGCTTTTTAGCCTCTTTGAAATATAATAAAATTATTTTTCTTAAAGCATTAGTCTCATATTATTTACATCATAGTCAAGTGTAAATTTTGTAAGGATTATATACTTGGATTATTTGTGGCACAATTGCCTTTCACATCAAAACTTTTTTATAACCAAATTTTGATTGAAATATGATTAGGTGATATAATTGTGTATCAAGTGTTCTTTAAAATTTTTGTGCCATCGTATTTCTTGAACCAAGTCTCATTTCTTAAAATTAGTTAGCATTATTGAAATATGGACAAAATTGTTTTGTTATACAGATATTAGTTTTTTGCTATAGTACTAACGTATGTTAGAATTTACAAACATTGAGCTCTTTGTCCACTAATCCTATATCCTATTAGGAATCTTCTCACCTTCTCACCCTCTTACCTTTTTTGGTTCTTTCTTGTTTCTCAACATACATCGTACTTTCATAGTAGACATAAGTGACCTCTTACCATACTTTTGGTAATTTACTTTCCAGGTTTTATACCAGTCTTGTGCTATTAGATTTAATCAGTGAAGTTCCCTTAAAGGAAATTAATCAGAAATATGGATGCAGTCGTGGACAGATTCAATCGTTACAACAGTCAGCTGCTGTTTATGCAGGTCAGTTAAACAAGTGTTCCCACATTTATTTAAGACTCTGTGGTTTGAGGCCAAGTTAAGATGACTTTTTTTCAAATTCCATTTTACTGTAGGTTTCTCTAAAGGTGAGGGGATCATGTTAAGCCATAATTTTGTATCGTTCCTGTCATCATCAGAACACCCAAAACTATGACTCCTGTGGGCTCAGTTACCCTGCTACAGAAGAATAGCAGCTGGCTGAGTGTCTGGGTCTTGGTCCCCTTCCATTCCCTAGCAACCTGCTGACCATTGCTCTTCTTTCTGTTTTTCTGTCTGTTTTTTGGGGCGGGTGTGTATTGTAAGAAGAAACAGACACAGTTCTCACTGATCTTCATTTTCTCATCAAGTTATTGATTAATACTTATTATTGTGGAAGATGGCAAGTGGAGAGGGATTTCTGGACTTCCTTCTCACTGTTCTAAATATCTCTTCTCTAAGGAAATACTGGTCTTTCTTAATAAAATTAAACTCTTATCTTCTAAGCTAGGCAAACAAGGGAAGCTCTAGGTCTGATTTTACCAAGAAATCCTTAAGCCCTTAGGAGGGAAATCCTGGGCTGCTGGAGAGTGTGTTTACATGTGTAAGAAGTTTCATTGTGAAATTGTGTGCATGAGAGATTACTGAGGGAAAGATGCCAGGAGAGGGTAGTAAGAAGGGAGAGACTTACCCTTCAACTCACTGGCATCAGAAATCTCAGATTACCTCTAGGGTTAATGTTCTTGTAGGGAAGTGATTTTCTTAATGACTTGACACTTGGCTACTCTGGCCTCTTTATTTCAAGAGGGTATAGCTATCAAGCTGGGCAACCTTTTTTTTTTTTTTTTTTTTTTTTTTAAGAAATTATCAATGGGACTTTCACTCTTTGTAAATAATCCTCTCAGCACTTGACAATTTAAATTAGCTCTCTTGTTTTCCTCTAGGTGAAAAGAGTTCTTTACCTGTTTTAAGAGTTCTTTCTTCCTTAAAGAAAGTAAGGAAAAAAATTGAGAGAGAGGGGGGGGGGGAACTAGTGAGGGCTTTTTGTTTGTTTTGTGTTTATGTGCTCTGCCTCAATTTTTTCAAATGCAAGTTCATGATTAAGAAAAAATGAGATGATATTTAATGTGTCTAGCCAATTAGCTAGGCCCTTAAAGATGTCTGCTCTCCTATTATTTTATACCTTGGGCCTGTTAAACTTTATAATTCTGCAGAAAAAACAACAGTGAAACAAAAATACATCTCAAGAAACGGAGAATTGGTCTAGAAAGAATTTTTAATTCAATAAATATTATATGAATATTCTAGGGATGATTACAGTGTTTTCCAACCGCCTGGGCTGGCACAACATGGAACTACTACTGTCCCAATTTCAGAAGCGTCTTACATTTGGCATCCAGAGGGAGCTGTGTGACCTGGTCCGGGTATCCTTACTTAATGCACAGAGAGCCAGATTCCTCTATGCTTCTGGCTTTCTTACTGTGGCCGATCTTGCCAGAGCAGATGTTGCTGAGGTGGAAAGTGTTCTGAAAAATGCTGTGCCTTTTAAAAGGTAAGAAAAATCCCCTTGTCTACATATGTTATTAAATGAAAACAGGTCAATTTGTAAATAATAGATAATATATTAAAATATTTTTCCCTTAGATAATATCATGCCATATTTGGTATAAGTGGAAGAAAATGTGGCTCCTTTTCCCCTTTGAGGATTACTTTTTTCTTTTTTTGTATATTTAAAATATATTCTATGACTTTAAAGACACTTCTAAATGTATCATAACTCTCTCCTAGAAAGTTTGAGTAAAGTTAAGTTACTAATGTTTCTGCATTGATGGATTTTAGTTCTCAGTATATATCCAGGGCTCACCTTAGATTTTCTTCAGGCAAGAAAACTTTAAAATATACTCTTCTTGAATATTCTTTGGAACACTAGTCCCTCAAAAACAGTTTATGAGAAGAGGACTTCTTGATATATGTGTGTGTGTGTGTGTGTGTGTGTGTGTGTGTGTGTGTGTGTGTAACCAATTCATTGAGTGGGCTGGACTCAGCATATTATCAAGGAATAGCTTAATTATTTTCTCAACCATTATTCTTTGAACTCACTGTTGTATGGAATCTCAGCCAGATTCTATAGCTGTTTAGGCAGTTTCAAGTATTAACAGTTTTATTTTCAGGTTTTAAAAATTTGTTCTAAATTAGAGCATTAATCTCATTTCCAGTTCAGTGCTTATTTCCTCTTTGGTTTGACACACGCTCTGAAACTTGAAACATGTGGGAAGGGATGGGGCATAGTCAAAGAAAGGGCCTCACTGCGCAGTGCCACCTCACATCATGGGCTCTACTCCGTGTATTTCGGCAGCAATGCAGGTGTGATTCCTGCTAGTGGGCCCTGGTACAGCATGCACTACAGCCAGCATAGCTATAGCTGTATAGCTACCTCTACCTAGATTTTGAAGGATGAAATTGCTTGGAGTCTTAAGTATATGCAACCCAAGCAGAGAATGTGGAGCTGTGGGGGCAGGGTCATCCCCTGTGACCCCAGATTGGAAGATCCACTGGTGGGTGATTTTGTCACTTTTGGGTGTGCCTCTGGCTGAAACCTACATAGAGTATGCTTTAAAACCTACTTATAAAGGTGTTGATCTCCTCTGGAGCCTGTGATTTTCACAGAATCTTTGGATATATTCATACTTGCTTAGAAATATGTAATAAAAGACCTGAGGTGAAAAAATTCAGATGTGGGAGTATCTCTGTGGTAACAGCATACCATATATCATACTTAACCCTTCCAGGGAGTCATCTGAAGTCAGTACACATTTTAAAAAAGTTAATTGGAAAAAATTTGTAAACACATTTTGGAATCTCTTCTGTGTGATTCTAAGGCCATTATTGCCATGACTGTTATTCTTCTGAAAGCCCAGAACCTTCACTGATCAAAATTAATGAAACATAGTAATATGAGAAATCAACATTATCTGCCTCCTCATGTGACATACTGAGAAAGACACAACATTACTCCTGGAATATTTTTATCAAAAATGTCTAATGTGAATTTAACTGTAGAGAAACATCAAACAAACCTAAATTGAGAGACATTCTACAAAATAATTGGCCAGTACTTTTCAAAAATATCAAGGTCGTGGAAACAAAGACTGAGGAGCTGATTCCAATTAAAGCAGGCTAAAGAGACATGACAACTAAATGTACCACCTTACTCTAGATTGGATTAGAAAAAGGACATACTTGGAACAACTGGTAAATTTTGCGTAAGGTATGTAGATTAGATACAGTATTGTATTAATGTTAATTTTCTGAATAGAAACTGATGTATTTGGAGACTGGCCACCCTTTCAGTGCCCGGTACGTAAAAGCCAGAAAACCCATCCAACATTCAGATTGTCTCAAATAGCTTGCCATTACCAACAATCTGTAATGAATTACCTTGTGCATATGTATTTTCATATTGTTGGTGATGTTTCTTCAGAGTAAATTCCTAGACATGAGATTTCAGAAGGTAAGTGCATATATATAGATTTATTAGATTCCAAATTGCTCTGCAGAAGGGTCTAGCCAAGTTGCACTCTCACTAGTCTATTACCCCTCAGCTCACCAGTAGAATCCATTGTTAGAGGTTGTTAAAAAACAAAATTCAGCTGAGTAAATTTGAAGATCCAACTAGCTTTATTAGGCGATTCATGAATTGCAGCATCCAATCTAGGAACTAGAAGGGGTTTTACTAAAAGATGGAAGGTTTTTATAGGAAGAAGGATAGGGCAAAGGAGCTATTAGCAAAATAAAAGAAAGGATTATTTTTATACCAGGGCAGCTTTTTGGGGGTAAAAGGGAAAGGCAAGGGGGTTTTATCATGCAGATTGTATCTTGCGGGTGGGGAGGGAGGATGGACAGATTACCTCTTGGTGCTGACCAGGAAATTCTAGACTGGTTGATTAAGATTACATTTCTGGTGAAGGTCAAAACTGCAATTAGGTTAGGTATTAAATCTAGGTTTGGTATCATGGGCTTTAGCCATTTGGGGCCTGTGGCTTTTCTCTTTAATAATTCCCTCCTTTTCATCATACTCTCAGCCTGAGAGATGTGATCAAAATTTAAGGCATTAGCTTCGCTCTCAACTACTGCTCTGCAGCTTTGTTGATCTTTGTTGTGCTATCCATAGGTCATGACGTCTTTGATGAACTCCTATGATATTCACAGGCCATGACTTCAGGTTTGTTACCGAGTCCAAGCTTGCTCTGCTGCACAACAGACCAATAAATCAGGAGACGAGGTGTTGAGACAAGGAATAGTGACTTTGTTTGAAAAGCTGGGCATCCGAGAAGATGGCAGACTAGAGTCCTAGAGTACCATCTTATCTGGGTCTGATGCTAGTTTCTTTTATAGAACAGAGAGGGGAAGGAGGTGAGGAAGTAAAGTAAAAAGGCTCTAAGTCTTGCAAAATATCTTCTGGTTTGGCCAGCCTCTGGGAGGGGATGTGTTAATTTCTTCTTTCTTGCAGTCATTCAAGGGTGGGCAGGGGCAGGGTGTTTCCCTGTGAGCTGAACGAAGGCACTTTGGTTTAACATTGAGGCAGAGGGGCAGGGTTCCCCAAGGGAGGCCATTATGTATGCTTATAGCTATAAACAGCATCCTTTTAGTGATTATAGTCACAAAAGCAACGGGAAGCAAAGGTTAAAGTAAAAGAAACAGATCCAACATGGAGTCAGATTTTGTTCTTCCTTGTTACGGTTTCACAACTTCTAAGGTGGCTGTTCTCCTCGTTTCTTTTCTGATGTTCCACTCTTAGGGAGATCATTTCTCTGCTGGTCAGTGGCTGTGAACATGCATTTAAAACTTTTGAGAGGATCCAATGCACTGATGTTTATGATAACTATAAATAGGATAACTCCCAGTATTTGGAGTGTGCTTCAGAGCCATAGTCCCCAAGACCCAAACCAGTCAAAGGCACTGTTGAAGGAGTCACCCTTTTAAGCCAAGTGGCTTACTCAGTGATCTTACATAATTAAGTTTCAACTTCACCAGAAGTGTCAATCCAGGTACAACAGATGGTATTGGTCATAGCACAGACACTTCCCTGCTCAGCTAAAAGATTATCAAGGGCTATCTTATTATCAAGAGCAACTATGACCAGAGAGTCTAAGTATTTTTGTTGGGCAACTAGTGCCCTAGCAGTGGAATCTGCAATGTTCTCTAAGAGTTGAGGAAAGGTTCCTGATCATATTCTTCTTTGTTTTAACTCCTAATCAGGGAAGTAGGCCCTGCCAAAGGAAACAGTTCTTGAATCATGAATCCTCCTGTTAGGCCTTTTCTAGAACAGTTAGGGGCACAGTTAGATAACCTAAGATGCCTAGTACAGTTGTGTGCCAGCCATATGGGCATTCATAGGCCCAAGGAGAATGATAACCACCACAGACAAAGACAAGACCTGTCGGGATGCAAACCATTCCTGTTAAGGAATACTGATAAAAGATTTATTCACAGGGACTGCTGCATTTACCTGTTCAAGCCAGGAGTCAGTCAGGTTTTTAGTGCATGTGGAAAGAGAATCTCCCATCCTAAAATAGAGTTATCCTAAATACTGAAGGTTATCCCTTCTTAGTAATGGCCTGGGAGATACAGATGAGAGTGTTATCTTTCCAGGCCAATGCCAGAGTGAAATTAAGAAAGAAAAGGAGAAAGGGTTTCATGTTTAACTAAAGCAAGAAGACTTGAATCTGGTGTCTTGGGCGAAAGCAGTAGACATCGATATCAGCGACTTTTCTTACTCATCATTTTGATTCAGGGGTCTCCAGTGTTGTGTAGGACCAGATGTCAGGTGGTCCTCCTTAGCTGTGAGACATGTACCCAAGGCTCAATACTTTCTATAGTTCTGCATCAGTGTCAGTGGTCAGGAGCACTTGGTAAGCTCCCTTCTGACAGGGCTCGAAGGCTGCCTTTGTTCTTAGTGATGTCAAATCAGAAGGGTGGGAGAAAATTGGAAATACTAGTTTGGTGAGTTGTAGCGAGATATTTAAGGACACTAGAAGAATTCAGGATCCAGTCCAGTTTACAGGTATGTAATAAAACCTCAAAGACAATTAACAGGACTAGAATCTAATTCTATCTACAAAGGTGCAAAGATAATTTTTCTCTCTTTAATTACCCCTATTTTTTTTTTAACCAAAGATAATCATAGTAAAACTAATTTGCTTGCATTAAACTTGGCCTGATTATTTATATAAGTACAGCAAGAATAATGATTGACCATATAAGTCCTTTTTTAAGACTGCTTTGCTGAAACCTTGTAAGCAAGGTACCAGGTCGATTTTTTTTGAAGCAGTTCTTTGAAGCTATCTGGTCATATCTGAGTCTGTGCACGCCTTTCTCAAATATGACATTCCAGTCAAAGCCTTGGTAATATAGCCAGTGTTTCTAATTGTATCCTGTTACAAGGAGAAAAGATTGTATTGAACTTATGCAAGCAAATAAATTGTTAAGAGAGTAAGAATATTCACTGAGAGTTCCTGAATTCTGGAGGGATCAGGTGGGGAGAAAAAGTTTCATCTTTGTTCACAAAGGTATACTTTACCAAATTGTTTATGTAAGTCATAGATAGCTTAAGAAAAGGTCTCCTTAAATCTGGAAAAACAAAAACATTAGAGTATCCTCCTCAGGTCATGTAGTCCTATGTAATTAATTCTTTTTCTGCTTGAATACAGTTTTTCAGGGGTCCAGAGGGAGGAAGCCTGAGGCCTTTAGGGACACAAATAGTTGTTCTTACATATACTGTGGTGGGTGAAGGAATGGGAAAACAGAAAAATGAGCTTTGTCAGGGAGCCAGGAAGAACCATGAGGCCATCTTGGTTTTCCACAGCTCCAACTGTTTGTTTAATTTACAGCCATTGTTTACCCATCTTAGTTTCTCTGATTCAGGAGCATACTGTCATCTGTTATAAGGACATCAGGTCTGGCAGTAAGCGGGTCATTTTTGGAGAAGTAGAATGAATCTCATCAACACTTGACACAATCTTTATATAGATTCTGTTGCCTTTACATGAAAGTCAGCTAGGTCATTTCCCTGTTACTCAGGTTCAATATTTTTAGTGTGAACCTCAATTTTGATGAGTAATTTCAGAAAGTAAGTGAATAGCAGTAAAAAGGATTGTTTACTGGTTACCCATTTCTGATTGGGGTCCCAGAGGATGTCATACACCATTTTAAGATAATGACTAGAATTATAAGTTAAGATTACACCAGGATATATCAAGTTTCTAGGAATTTCACACAATTTCTAGAACACTTATACACCTAATCAAGTACAACATAAAGAAGGCTTAATGTTACTTCTTGTTTGGTAATGCTTCCCATGTAATTTAACATACCAAATAAGCCTAACATCTTTTGAAATGTTCCAGGGGCCTCTGAAAAATTTCAGTTAGTTTGTGGTCAAAAGACTTCATTCAGAATTTGATTTGGGGAAGTTTGTCAGAGATATCAAATGGTTTGGACACTTGACTAAATAGGATCACAGGTCCATATGAAACAATACTAGATTGTCTATTTAGCAGATGAAGGAAAATTAAGTTCTAGTTTTATATAAGTACACTATTGATATTAAAACTTAATTTTTAAAATGCTTATAATAATTCAGTTTTAGCCAGCTTGATTACACAAGGTAAAATCTTTTCTCTCTTCAGTGAAGAGAGAAAAGATTTTTGTATGCCTTTAGTTTACCCTTTATAACCAGAAGCTCTAGTTCAGACAAAATTACTCTCATTTCCCTTAACAAAATGCATCTTCATTCCTCATGCCTTTTCTTTTCTTTGTTTTTTTTTTAAATTATCATTATTTTTTTTGGCTGCGTTGGGTCTTCGTTGCTGCACGCGGACTTTCTCTAGTTGCGGTGAGAGGGGGCTACTCTTCGTTGCGGTGTGCAGGCTTCTCATTGCAGTGGCTTCTCATGTTGCTGAGCACGGGCTCTAGGCCTGCGGGCTTCAGTAGTTGTGGCTCGTGGGCTCTTGAGCACAGGCTCAGTAGTTGTGGCACATGGACTTAGTTGCTCCGTGGCATATGGGATCTTCCTGGACCAGGGCTCGAACTTGTGTCCCCTGCATTGGCAGGCAGATTCTTAACCACTGTGCCGCCAGGGAAGTCCCTCATGCCTTTTCTAGCCAAAAACACATCCTGCTTTCCTTGCATATGGAGATGTTTCCTTTGTTGTTTCTTGTAGCTTTAATTATATATATTAGAATTTTTAATCTTTTGAAAACCTTAATTTCTGGCTAAAATTTAGGAACTAAACAGTTGTGGACTCTTACACTAGCATTCCGAAGCTTGGCAAAATTATAAGTACTCTTTATAACTTCTAGAAACATGTGCTTTCTCATAGAAACTTTCTTAGCATGGCACTGTTGACTGAAAAAAAAAAAGCACAATGTGAGAGTCGTGAGTTAAGTTTTATTTGGGGCAAAATGAGAACTATAGCCTGGGAGACAGCATTTCAGGTAGCTCTGAGAAGCCGCTCCAAAGAGGTAGCGGGGAAGGTCAGTGTTATATGACTTTAGTGAAGGGGTTATGAGCAGCCAAGCACACATTTTGGCAGAGGGTTGCTGCTAGTCATGAGGAGCAGGTGTCACTGTTAATGATTTTAGTGCTTTTCTAGATATGAGGAATGTAAGAATTGGGCTCATAAAATCTCCTGAAAATAGCTATCTGAAGACCTGTTCTGCCAGTTTTTCCCAGAGCACGAAGTGCCTCATTTCTGATCTCCACCCTGAACTCCTTTCAGGGGGTGTTGAAGGTCAGCAGCTGCAGCAGCTCATGATTTAATCCTTGTAGAGGTAAATGGCAAGTGCCAATAGTTGGCAGCACCAAACATGCTCACTAATAATCCCAAATTTTATCTTTAGTTTTTCAACAATAGAAAGCCAAGAGTAGATAAAGCTATGTTCAGTAATTAATCTTTCACCTATTTTATCTTATTTGGAATGATCTAAATGTTCAATAAATTTCCATTACTTAACCTAAGCTTAGCAAAACTTTAGGGTTTCAGGCTAAAGATTTGGAAAACTTATTTCAAAAGTTCACCTAGAAAATCTTTTTATTCTACTTTTATTTATTTAATTTACTTGCTCTAAACAGTTATATTTAGGTTACTAATGAAAATTTCATCATACCAAGTTATTTTTCTTGCTGACAAATTTGTTAGCTTAGGTAGAGTAAAAATATTATAATTAATGCTGACAACTATCAAGACATGTCTGTTTTAATTAAAGTGACAAACTTAAACTAGCTTTTACTTCCTAAAGATTATCTTGGATAACCTGATCTTGAAAAGCATTTGAGTTAGCTATATTCCTTAGAACTTTGGAATAGCCAATCCTTACAAGCTTGTCTTTAAACCAAAAAAAAAAAAAAAATACAGCTCTTATTGTAGATCAACTATATTTCAAAAAAAAAAAAGATTACATGTCTGATGAAGGTTTAAATTATATTTAGGTTATGTATTAAATCTAGGCTTGGTATCATGGGCTTTAGCACAAGTGATGCCATTTGGAGCCTCTGGTTTTTCTCTTTGACAAAAAGGTTTTCATTTTTACTAGTCGGATAGATGAGAAGTTGTATCTCAGTATGGTTTTAATGTGCATTTCTCTAAACGTGCGTGATGGTGAATATTTTTTCTTATTTTCCGGATTACTTAAAGAAATATATCTTTGTGAATTATCTGGTTATATCTTTTCCTTATGTTTCTACTAGGTTTTGGTTTTTACCCTCTCATTTTTAAAGAGTCTTAGAATCTTTTCTTTTTAAAACTGATTAGGGTTCTTAGCCATTTGTTTCACATGTATATTTCATATATTTTTCTCAAAACTTATCAATTGTCTTTTGACTTTATTGCATTGTTTTCACCATGCAGAATTTTTATTTTTCTTTTCATTTATTTTTTAGCAATCTTTTTTTTTTTTTTTTTGCTTCTAAATTGTCATAGTTAGAAAGGTTTTTCATATATTGAGATGAAAGAGGAATTCACACGTTTTCTTCTAGTATTTGTAAGTTTGCATTTGGATTCCTGATGCATTTAGAATTTAATTTTGTGTATGGTGTTAAGTCTGGATCCAATTTTATTTCTCAGTGGTTCCCATTTATAAAAAAGTTTATCTTTGTCCCAGTGATTTGAGATGCCATCATCATATATTAAATATCCATATGTAATTAAGTCTATTTCTGGACTTTCTATTCTCTATTTGCTATTCTTTCTGTCAATTAATGAGCCAGTACCATGCTTTTAATTATAAGGGCTTTATAGTGTGTTTTAATGTCTGGTAGGGTAAATTCTACCTTATGGTTTTTCAGTATTTTCTTGGCTATTCTTGCATGTTTACCCATATGAAACTTAAAGTGCTTTTTGATATTGTATTAGAATTCGATTGAAATTTAATAGAACTGAAATCTTTATAATGTTGAGTGAACCTACCCAAGGATAGGTAATATCTTTGCATTGGATCTAGTCTTTTTGATTTTTCAGGAGTTTTAAAATATTTTCCTCGTATAGGTTTTCAGGAGTTTTAGTTTTCCTCATACAAATTGTGTACATTTCTTGTTAAATTTATTCCTATTTAATCATTATTCTGTTTTTAATTAGTGGCTCTCTTCTATGTCTTCTACATGGTTATTATTTGAATATGTAAAGGCTGTTGAGTTTTATATTTTTTTTATCGTGCTATTTTCTGAATACTTTTGTTGTTTAAATTACTTTTATCATTGATTCTCAAGGATTTTCCAGGTATATTGTCATATCATTTGTAAATAGAGTTATTTTACTTTTTCCCTAACAATTCTTGTGCATCTAACTGATTTCTTTGGTCTAAGTGAATTAGCTAATAGCTCTAATAGGTAGTGGTAGTTGACAGTAGTAATAGAGATAGTGGACATTTTTGCTTTGTTTGTGATCCTAGTGGAAATGCCTCTGCTACCCTAGTAAGATACTGACTTCAGGACTATGGTGTGTGTGTGTGTGTGTGTGTGTGTGTGTGTAATCATTTTAAGAAAATGTCCATTAATTGCAATTTTCTCGTATATTTTTTATCAGGAAAATTTTTTATTAAATTTTGTTAAAGGCTTTTTCAGTATCTATGGAGATAGTCATAGGTTTCTCCCCCTTTACATCTCTTAGCATGTTATATTAATAGATTTCCTACTGTTGAATCAGTTTTATGTTCCAGAATAAATTTCACTGGGTCGTGTTATATTATTTTTTTTACATGATGTTGGATTCTATCTGCTAATATTTAATATAGTATACTTTTGCATTGTTATCCATAAATATTTCCCTTATTTTCAGTACTTTGGGACTGGTTAAAGGTTTGATATGATTACCCTATGAAACAGTCTTAGATGGTGCCTTTTTATGGGGTTAATTCTCTGATCACCTTCTCTATTTTATTTTTTCAGAACTTAATCTCTTTAAGCTTTCTATGTCTAGTGGGGTCAATTTTGGTAACCTTTCTTTCCCAACGAAATTATCTATTTCATCTGGATTTTCAAATATATTTTCATAGCGATCTGTAAATTAGTCTGTTAGGAATTTTAAATATTTCTTCTATTTCATTGGCTATGCCTCTTTTTTGATTTATTATTTTGTAAATTTCTACTTTCTGTTTTCTTCTTGATCAGATTAACTAGTGGTCTATTTTGTAAATTTTAAAAAATTAAGTATTTTCTTTTACTAGTTAGGTCTATTAAAAAAAATCTACCTCATTAAATCCTATTTTTTGAATTTTATTACTACTTCCTACTGCTTTCTTTTGTTTTACTTTGTCATACTTTTTCTAGTTCTTTTTGTTGAACTAGGAGTTTAATTTGTTGACATTCATATTTTTATTGATAAAACACTGTTTGTTTTTATTTTAATACTATGAATTTAGTACTGTGAATTTTCCTGTGGTGTCTTATTTTAAATGTAACCATAGATTCTGATATTTAGGGCTTTTGTTATATTTTTTTAGGAATTATGGAATTTGCATGTTTTCCCTTTTTTGCCTGGGTAGAAGTTCTTTTTTGTTGTTGTTGTTAATAATTTTTAGTTTTGTTGCATTGCAATCTAAGCATGTTGTTTATAACATTTCTACTTTAGGGAATTCACTGACAATTTCTTTGTTTACTAATATATGATCAATACAAACTAGATAGTTGTATTCTCTATTATAAAAGTAAAATATTTGAGATATTTTCACAAAGTCTACCTTTTTGATTATGTTAATTAAGTCTTATTCATTCCTACTTATTCCCCCCTGCCAGTACCTCATCTGTCTTTTAATAAGAATGGTTTATTAAAGTCTACTAATTGTTAGTACACTTCTCTCTTTGTCTCCTTGTATCTCTTACAGTGTTTGCTTCACAAATGTGGTTGCTTGTTATTTAGAGTGTAAATGTTCATAGTAAATATGACTGATTGATAGTTATCTTTGTTGTGCTTTTGGTTTTGAGCATTAAATTATACCCTTCTTGGAATATCCCTCACTGCTTTCTTCTTGTTTCCCTTTGCCTGGGAATTCCTTTGCCCATCCCTTTATTTTTAGCCTTTTTGAATTACTTTGTTTTAGATATGCTTTTTTATACCACATTGAGTTGTAGTTGTGTTTTGCTTTCTGAAACAAATTGAAGATCTTTTTAATAGATGATTTAATCCCATTCACATTTATCAATATGAATAACATGTTTCATTTCAATTCTCTCAAATTATTTTATAATTATGTGTATTATGTGATATTTGCTGTTTCTTTCTCCACCCAAGGGTATTCTTTGGTATTTTATTTTTAAATTTAGAAAGGTGTATATTTTTGTTTTAATGGGTGCCTTTGTACTTTTTATTATCTGGTTTGTCAAAATTTTAATTGTATCCTGTAATTCCTACCTATTGCCGGAACAACAGTCACTGACATTGAGCTTACTTTAACTTTCTTTTTCCCTCTCCCTTTTTCAAAGTGCATTATTTCTACTTTATCTCAATATAAAACTTGTGTACATTAATTTTCCACCTTTGCCTCCACCCTTGTGGGGGGTAGGGATGGAAGACTAATATAATCTACATTTTTAGTTATTCAGATTACCATCGTTCTTATTGCTGAAGTATTCCTTCCTCTCTTGAGTGGATGAAACTTATCCTCTAGTAGCTTTAGGTTCCTTGAGGAGGGCTTATATAATATAGAATTCTTCAAGTTCTTGTATGTTTCAGACAGTTTTTCCATAACCTTAATATTTGAAGCACACCTTGGCTGGATAGAAATCCTTGGTCTATACTTTCTTTTACTGAGTTTTTTGAAAATGTTGTTTCTTTGCTTTGTATGCTGTTTTCAAGAATTCTTATGGGAGTGTGATTCTTTTGCCCTTCCAAATATGTAGGCCTTGAGAGTTCTTTTTTTTTTTTTTTTTTTAACATTTATTTGTTTATTTATTTATTTTTGGCTGCATTGGGTCTTCGTTGCTGTGTGTGGGCTCTCTCTAGTTGTGGTGAGCAGGGGCTCCTCTTCATTGGGGTGCACGGGCTTCTCATTGCAGTGGCTTCTCTTGTTGCAGAGCACAGGCTCTGGGCGCGTGGGCTTCCGTAGTTGTGGCACGTGGACTCAGTAGTTGTGGGTCGTGGGCTCTAGAGCACAGGCTCAGTAGTTGTGGTGCACGGGCTTAGTTGCTCCACGGCATGTGGGATCTTCCTGGACCAGAGCTCAAACCTGTGTCCCCTGCATTGGCAGGCAGATTCTTAACCACTACGCCACCAAGGAAGTCCCGAGATTTATTTTCTATACCTTTGAAGTTCGATAGTTTTACTAGGCATTTTAGTTAACTCTTGCTATGGAAGAAATTACTTAAGAACTTAGTGTCTTAAAAGCAACTAGTAAATATATATTAACTCAGAGTTTCTGCAAGTCATGAATTTGGGAGTACCTTTCCTCATAGTTCTGGTTTGAGCTCCTCAGGAGGTTGTACTTAAGTTGTTGGCCAGAACTGTAGTCATCTGAAGGGCTGACTTAGATCTGCTTTTAAGATGCCTCACACACATGCTGGCAGGTTGGTGTTCATTTCTCTACATGAACTTCTCCATAGTGCTGCTTGAGACCCTTATGCCATGATGGTTGGCTTCCCCCAGAGTGAGTGACCCAAAAGAGAGCAAAATGGAAACTGCAATGTCTTTTATGACCTAGCCTCAGTTTTTAGTTGTTTTGGGTGAGAGGCTAAATTGGTCCCTGTTATTTTATCTTGGTTGGAAACAGAAGTTTCCCAGCTTCCATAATTTTTATGCCTCATCCTGTTTTTCTTCTCTTCATGGTACTTTAGTTATGTATGTTGATCTTTTAGGGTGTAGAATCTATTATTTTACTATGAAGAGCACTGATATTTTATCAGTCAGCTTGGCTAAGCTCAAACTTTTCCTGTCGTAGGCAATAGCTCAGATCTCTGTTCAGTTGTTTAGACTTTCACCTAGCTGCTTGGAGTCTCTCCACACTTGCATAGTTTTGAGGTCAGCCAGATATTTGGGGAGAATTTGTATGAAAAATATGGGGTTCTCCTTCCCTGGATCTCTCAATTCTGAACTTTCTCTCTTCATTTTGAATCTCTTGTAGTTACTCTGAACTGTCTTTCAAATTCTGTCAATCAATAAACTCCAGGTTTCCATTTAAAGACTCTGTCTTAGTGAGGCCTTCCCTAATGATGCTATTTAAAAATTGCACAACCACCTATCCCTTTCTGGTGCTTCAGTTTTTTTTTTTTTTTTTAACATCTTTATTGGAGTATAATTGCTTTACAACGGTGTGTTAGTTTCTGCTTTATAACAAAGTGAATCAGCTATACATATACATATATCCCCATATCTCCTCCCTCTTGCATCTCCCTCCCATCCTCCCTATCCCACCCTTCTAGGTGGTCACAATGGTGCTTCAATTTTTTGCACAGCTCTTATCTATTACCAGTTGACACAGAATGCATTTTAACATTTGTTTACTTTCTGATTTCCCCAACTATAATGTAAACTCTATGAGAGTAGATACATTTCCCTCTTGTTCAGTGCTATTTCTTCAGTTCCTAGAAAAGCTCAGATTGATGCTTAATAAATACTTGTATTAATAAATGAATCAGTGCATTAATTTATTTATTTTCCTACCTCTTGTATAGTACCCGAAAGGCAGTGGATGAGGAAGAGGAAGCAGTTGAAGAACGTCGGAATATGCGAACTATTTGGGTGACTGGCAGAAAAGATTTAACTGAAAGGGAAGCGGCAACTCTTATAGTAGAAGAAGCCAGAATGATTCTGCAGCAGGACTTAGTTGAAATGGGAGTGCAGTGGAGTCCATATTCCCTTTTAAATTCTGATACACACTCATTGACCTGCAGTGAATCAGAAGTAAAAGAACACAAATTTATACCCCAAACTAAGAGTTCTTATAAAAGATTAACTTCAAAGAAAAAAAGTAACACATTTAGTGATTCTTCTGTTACTCATTTACCAAAGACAGTGCAAGATTTAGATAAAAGTAGAGAGCATACAGATTCCTTTTATTATAGATTTCAGGATGGGCATCAAGAACGTCAGGTGCATTCCACTTCCAGAGCAAAAAAATGGGCTTCTTTGAGTATAAATAAAGAAAAGCTAGGAACCTCTCTGAATGAGGGGAAAGCAAGCACTACGAAAGTTATTCAGACTCTCTCATCTGAGAAAACAAAAAAAGAAGCTTTGAATTTCAGTTCAGAAGAGATGAGTACAACGTCTCAATCTTGGAAACATAGTAAGCATCTAAAACGATCTAGAGACAGTAGCCCTGTGAAAGACACTAGGATGTGTAGAATCAATTTACAAGAACAGACTCTGTCTAATCCTATTCATTGTGAAGAGTCATTTACTTCAGATGAGAAGAATATGGAATTTAGAAGTCCAGAGCCATTTGCTAAAAACATATCTTTCTGTGCTGAGGGAAGATATAGCAAAGTATCATTCCCATCACAAACAGAACAGAGTTGTTCAAGGAACAATAAAATATCTAATGATGTTCTTGTGGAATATTTTATCACAGGATCCCAGAATAAAAATGTGACTCATCAAGCCACTAGTGTGGTTAGTGAAAACGGAAGAGTATTAGCTGTTGAATCAGAAAAAAAAAATGAAGCGCTGATACAAAATGATTCAAAAAACCAGCGTGTTAATGTGAAACACCATGACACCCATCCAATTAACCAGTGCCTGGAAAAGCAGTTTGATAAACAGACAAATACTTACACCAAACTGAAAAAACCAATAGCAAGACAAATGCCCTATGAGACAGATAGCAGTTATATGAATAGGGACTCAAATGTTGTTATGAAATGTGAAAGTACAAAGTTGAATGCTGAGGAAAATAAATCAAGTAATCTTCAGGTATCAGAAGATAACATAAGCAGCACTGAGATACCCAGTGGAGTACATCTACTAAGTGGAGCATTTGGTAAATCAGGAGGCCAGTGTGAGAATATTCTAAATACCCTTAGAGTACAGGTAAAAACAGACACTTATGCAGCAGACAGAACTAAAAATAATCATGTTTCTGACTTAGGTTTAGATCTCTGTGATTTTGAAGATAGTTTCTACCTGGATACTCAGTCAGAGAAAATAATTCAACAGATAGCAACTGAAAATGGCAAGCAAGAAGGAGCAAAGGATACCAGCCTGGCAACAGGGATGATGCAGAAAAGCCTAGACAAACAGAGCTCAGTGAGCTCCTTTCAGAAAGAGATTCACATTACTTTTCCAGGTGAACAACATTCACCAGGAATGACAAATCATTTGAAACTTAAGACTGTAGATGCTATGAAACAAAGCACTGATTCACATGGGGTTGATAACCTGACTCCAGAAAGCCCAATTTTTTATTCTCCAATATTAATAGGGGAAAATGACCCATGTTTTAAAGGCAATGAACTTTCTGTTACTGACTCCCAATTAAATAGTTTTCTTCAAGGTTATCAAACACAAGAAGCTATGAAACCAGTTATACCTCTGGTTCCTAAAATGAGAACTCCTACTGATATAGAAGTAGAACGTCTGCCAGTTCCTGAAACAAGTTTGAATTTGAGTGGTAGTTTACTGTTTGACAGTTTCAGTGAAGAGTACCTCGTAGAAGAGCAACCACCTGATGTACAAGCAAAAGAACGCCTTCCTTCTGAAATAACTTCAGTCCATTTTGGTGATGCTCTGTGTCTACAACCAGAGGGCCCAATTAAAAAATCAGATGTGAATGAGAATCAAGATAATCAGCAGCCATTGTCTTGTTTCAGTGATGAGTCTACTGTATTTTCAGAAATGGATTCTGCTCAGATGGTTGAAGCTTTGGACACTGTAGACGTATTTCCTGTCCAAGAGAAACATAATACTGCAGGATCTCTTAGAGTATTAGAACTGAGTGATCCAGTGATTGTGGGTAATGATTATTCCCAAAGAGAAGTAATTGGAGGAGATAAAGATAAAAGGTCTCAAAAATCCAAATTAACTGGGACAAGGCAAGATAATTCATTCATATGGTCAGGGGCATCATTTGATTTAAGTCCAGGACTGCAAAGGATTTTAGATAACGTCTCCAGTCCTCTAGAAAATGAAAAGCTAAAATTAACCATTACAGACTTGCTCAGTTTGAAAGGAAAAAATACAGAGGTAAATGACAAACAAGAAATGATTTCAAATTTGGAGACAAATCAAGTTCAAGGAATTCCATTTTCCCCTAATATTGTGTTAAAAGGCAGTATTGACGCACTAGAGAACAATGTCATTCATGGTGAAACCTCCTCCCTCTTGCCTTGTAAAGAAAACTGTATAGTTGATGATAATGGACTCCTTCCTCCTATACCATCTGCTTCTAAGTTGTCATTTCCAGGTTTTCTTGGAACATCTTCTGTAAAACTTAAGAAAATTAGTAGTGGTTTACAACTTGGTGAAAGTTATTCATTTGGCTCACCTTCAGATAATAAAAACCGTGATTTAAGTCCAGAGACTAGAAATGGTTTCAAAGATGACAGTCCTATTAGAGACACAAGTTTTTCACCGCAGTTACCACAGGATGGATCGCAGTTAACTCTAGCCTCATGCAGTCCAGAAAGTTTGGCCATAATTGACGTAGCGAGTGACCAAACTCTCTTTCAAACATTCATGAAGGAGTGGCAAAACAAAACTCGATTTTCCATCTCATTGGCTTGTGAAAAGATCAGTAATTTGACATCTTCTAAAAGCGCTACTATTGGTGGTAGGTTTAAGCAAGGTAAGTTTTTTTAAAAATCTTTTACATTTGTATGTAAAATAGTGGACTGAGATGGGACTGAGACTTTTCAGTATTGGATATTAAATGTAATAAATGTGTTCAAAGTTTAATAAGTTTCTCCTATGTGCGTTTACATGTGGAACAGCCTTATTGTTCAGCACAACTAGATTAAAAATAGTTACCCTCTGGTATAAGAGATGGGGGACCTCTGGACACATGGGTAGGAGAGCTGAGCAGTGAGGCCAAGAGCTCAAGCTGGTAGACTGAAAACGTGCAGACCACTAGGAGACTGTTCGTTCCTCTGGCTCTGATCCATTGTTGTGCCTGGATCAGGCACAATCAGGCCTGTGTCTGCCTCCTTCCAAGCAGGCCAGAAATCCCATCTAAACAGCCTTTCTATAGCAGCTCCCCACAGGAGTTCCATACCAGTGTTGTCTCCCAGGACATTGACCCAGCAGCCAATCTTATTGCTGGTGGGGACACCACAGTTGGTATGGCTGGTTCAGGGGCCAGCATTAGAACAGTGTTTGACAGATTGATGCTTGGGTGTGCCAGGAATCTGTCTCTCAAACAACACCTCTTTCTTCTATGCCATTGTGGGCTCTGCCTTGTCTGAGGCCATAGGGCCCTTTTGTTTGGTTAGCTCCTGGTCATGCCTGGTGTTAGAGTGTGCCAAGCTTACCATTAAACACAGCATTTCTCTAAGAAATCATATATATATGCATCTATGTATATATATATATAATCATAATGTGCATATATTATATAATATGTATATTAGTTAGAATATAATTTTGTAAAATTTAAGATGTATATTTTGACAATGGATCAGACTTTTTTTATGGTACCTTAATGGTGTGACATGGTTTGAATTTAATTAATTAATTAAAGTATAGCTGATTTAAAATATTAAATTAGTTTCAGGTATACAACATAGTGATTCAGTATTTTTATAGATTATACTCCATGTAATGTTATTGTAAAATAATGGCTATATTTCCCTTTGCTGTACAATATATTCTTGTAGCTGATTTATTTTATACATAGTAGGTTGTACCTCTTAATCCCCTACTGATATCTTTCCTCTCCCCCCTCCTCTCCCCACTGGTAACCACTGGTTCGTTTTCTATATCTGTGTCTGTTTATCTTTTGTTATATTCATTCGTCTTTAATTCTTAGGTTCCACATATAAATGATAATATACAGTATTTGTCTTTCTGTCTGACTTATTTCACTTAGGTCCATCCATGTTGTTGCAAATGGCAGACTTGGTGGTTTTTATTAATCATCATTGCTCATGAATTATTTTCTCTTAAACTGTAATATCCATATTCACTTATGTAATAACAGAAGTACATAGCAAATAGGCACTATATTTTTCACAGTGTATATTAGCTATGTCTTCCAAGACTTATCTCAAGTAGAACTTGTACCTCTACTGATAGTCATGAAAGCCTCATAGAACTCTTTCAGGTTTTCAGAGAATTGAAACTTTTGGATAAATAATGCCATGTATTCCTGTCTTATTTCATGGAAGTAATGATTCAGTATTATGGGGGATAGCTGTAGTCAGCTTGACAACCTGTTGTGGAAATCAAAGATTTGTTCAAATTTCTTAAATCTCTATATTTATGAAAGAGTTTGTTCATAAAGTTCTGAGTATTTGATCTTCAATTCAGGAAGCATATGTGTTAACGACAAGTTTTATGTACTTTCATTGTTGACTAGCTCTTTCCATTTTTCATTCAACAAACATAAAATTGAGTACATTTTCTGTGCTAGAGGTTAGAGGGATAAAAACATTCACTTAAATTTAACAAATATGTGACAGTTATTTTTCAGGTATTGGGGATATAATTGTAAATAAGATGGATTAGTTTTTGACCTATGTCTTTGTGAAATTGAAAGGTGTATTATTTTAGGAAAAATATTGACTCAAATACAAAATCATACCTAATTCTTCACTAAGAAGTAAGAATCTTGATTTTTCTGGAGTTTCTAAGTATTAAGAATTGCTAAATTTGCTACAAAATTTTTGTAGTGTGCAAGTGGTCTTTATTTTTGAGTTATAGAAATTCAAAATGCAGCTTTTGGAAAACTTAAAAAAGTTAATTTTAAACTATCTTAGTCATTATTACAGATCTCTTTTAAGAAATCTTTGGTAGATTTTTCATAGTGACAGTTATCTTAAATGATGGGAAGCCTAGAAAGATCTTACACCTAAAAATGACTATCCACATAATGCATATTGTAGGGATCTGAAAAATTTGCTTATCAAATAATTTTTTATTATATCATTTTTTTTAGTATTCAATTTAGTGGTTTCATTTTTAGAGATTTTTAACTATTTCACTTTGGTTTTACATAGTTAGTTCCTCTCAGGAAAGCCCTATTGGAGATGATGGAATTCCTGTTAAAGGTTGTGATGGCATCTTGGTGGTTGGACTGGCAGTATGCTGGGGTGGAAGAGATGCTTACTATTTTTCATTGCAGAAGGAACAAAAGCATTCTGGTAAGTAATCACTATTTGGTTAAGTTACCATATAATTTTAATGTAACCTCTATGAGGATAGTGACTTGTCTGTTGAGAATAGTTTCCTGATATATACCTAGAATTTATTTTTTAGGATTAAAAAAGAAACCTTTAAAAAAATAGTGGCTATTGTGTACATTATTTCATATATTAACTAGAATGATGTTTTAAGAAGCCACCCCCCTTACTCTCTTCTGCTTGTCACATGTGGCTGTTAATACTGTGTTTTCTTCTTCGGGGTAGTGGATCCTGAAGGACTCACTGGCCACCTTGAGGATTTGCTTCTGAAGACTGGATCATGGCAGTTTCTTTCCAGGCTTTTTTTCTCCTATCGACTGTATCTGGAACTCATTTAGAGGCAGTGATGAGCTAGACATCTACAGTAGTTGAATCACACAGCCTTTGGAGAAGTCTTGGAATTAAAAGGATAGGACCTAGGTATAAATTGTGATCTGATTATGGTTGTTGGATACCTAGTTGATTGTTTGGTTTTAGACAGAAGCAAAATTAATAAGGAAACATTTTAAAAGATGCCGTATAATGTCTGTTCTGAGTAAGCATGACATATTTTCAGTTGTTTCGTAGGAAAACATCTTAGGATAAGTAATTACTTGAACTTCTTTTATTTTAGATGTAATTTTATACATTCATTCTAAAATTCCCTCTGAAATGAGTTCCTTTAAACTTCATTTCAAAATAACTTTTCTCTCTTTAATTCCACATTCTGAGAAGTGTAAGTTTATTTTTAGGAATCTTAATGTTCAGAATTTTCTCCCACCTGATTAAATAGAGCATTATAAATCACGTAGCCCAACCCTTAATTTTTGGATTACAGAGCACTTCATCTATATAGCCAACATGACCTGGATAAGGTCTTGCTGAACTAAACTGAGGCTTTTGAGTCTTTTTCAGTCTTGACACTAAAGATTGCTGCTTCAAATGAATGCATGTACTTTTTGTCTTAAGACTTTTTTTTTTTTTTTTTTTTTTAAGAAATCAGTGCCAGTTTGGCCCCGCCTTCTCTGGATCCAAGCCTGACTGTGAAAGACAGAATGCGGCACCTTCAATCTTGCTTTCAAAAGGAATCTGATAAAGAACGTTCTGTTATCATCTATGACTTCATCCAGAGCTATAAAATTCTTCTTCTGTCTTGTGGCATCTCCCTGGAACAAAGTTTTGAAGATCCTAAGGTTCTCTGTCTTATTTAAAAAAATTTTACATACTTCAAAAAATATTTAATTTTAATGTTTAGGGTTAATTCTTAAATGACTTGGTATTTATTTAGCTTCAACAATACAGCTTAAGTATTTGAGTAGTCACTCCTTTGTCCAATAACTTCATCCACCCAGAACAGATTATTATGCACCAAATGCCTCTGTGTAGATGAAAACAGAGATGTCACACATTCCAAGCACTAAAGTTCACATCTTTCTTCAGAGACTTAAACAATTTTCATTTTGGTCATAAGTTCTAAATTTTCTGTCTCATAGTAAATTAGAAATGAAAGGAGAACTGTCAGATTTAGATATATGATAGCAGGGTGTTTCAAATATCCATGAGGATAGAGGCAGAAAAGTAGCAAAAGCATATAGATATAAGAGATCACAAAGCATAGTAGTTAGAGGCCATTAGCTTAGGGACAAATGACCTTACTAGCCCCTGAGAACTTTTCCATATAATAGCAAACTATGATGCACTCTTCATAATGATGACTCTGAGTTATTAAGGAAAGAGTAACTTATGTTGTTGTAATATACACTTAACAGTATAATGCACTTTCAGAAGACATTTATTTACAGGATCATAGCCCTGAAAAGGGATATCGTTTTTTCCCTCCTGTTGAGACTGGATACATGAGGTGTGTGGAATATTAATTCTGAATTGAGATATGATACTAATTGGTTGTTATTATCAATATAATCAATGATAATAGGATAATATTTTAGTTTCTTTAGCTTTTTTGGCAAAGATTTTTGAAGACAGTATCAGGTAAACTAATGATACTATTCTTTCCTATACTTCAAACAAGCCTTGGTTTATATGTGATAAATTTCATATAGTTTGTAAACTGACCTTTACTGGATATAAAAGGTTATCACCTAATTTTGATGTTCCAGAGCCCAAAATGAGAATATGGGTAATGTGAGCTTATTAAAACTATAGTAGTATCCCAGATTTATATAGCACCTTTGGCATAAACTATTTGAAATATTCCATACTTGGTTTTGTTAATCATAACATTTTTGGTGTAAGAAGAGAAGCTATTAATTTATAAAATTTCACTTTTATAAGAGACGTTTGCCAACTTTTACATCAGACTATCTTATTCAACACCCCAAAAGGGTTCTGATCACCAATTTCTAATGGTGGGGGGGAGGGGGTTTCAGTGTATCTCCAACAGTTCTCTGGGTACCAGCTGGGTGTCCTACAATTCAGCTCAATTCTGTTACTATCTACCTGGAATGAGCATCAAATCCCATAGGTTAAGGGCTCAGTCCCACAAGCCCCCAACTTCAGACACCAGTTGCAAGCCCAGCTTGTTACCTTTGCTTCTGGTCAACCAGCTATAAATAAATCAGATTCCCACAACCCCCTCCTTGAGTTTTATTAATTTACTAGAGCGGCTAACAGAACTCAGGAAACCAGTTTACTCACTAGATTACTGGCTTATTACAAAGGATATTAAAGGATACAAGTCAACAGCCAGATGAAGAGATACATAGGGTGAAGTTTGTAAGAAGAGGCGTGGAGCTTCTGTTCTTTCTAGGCTTGCCACTCTCCCTGCATCTTCATGTGGTTACCAACCCAGAAGCTCTCTGAACCCTGTCCTTTTGGGTTTTTATGGAGGCTTCATTACATAGGCATAATTGATCAAACCATTGGCCATTGGTGATCAATTATCCTCTGGCCCCTTCCCCTTCCCAGGAGTTTAAGGGGGTGGAACTGAAAGTTCCAGCCCTCCTATTATAGGGTTGATTACTGGTGGCAACCAGCCGCCATTCCTAGGTGACCTAGGGGCACTCCAAGTCACTGCATTAGCATAATTAGAGACACCTTTATCTCTGTTGGGAAGACCCAATTTATATTTCTTATTATAATTTACAAGATCGCCCCTCCCCGCCCCGTAAAACTACATTCTAAACCTATAAAAGAAGTAATCGAGTCATTTAGTAATTATTGAAATTATGAACAAGGCTTAGATTTCCTTGTTCTAAATCCAATTTCGCTCTGCTAGAATCAAGTATTAGAAAATACAGGTCTTCTAGTCTCATAGGGAAGCTAACAATAGCAGTCAAATCACTAGTTGGATGGTCATGGTGACAGGTCCTCATCCTTGAGAGAAATTCTGTAGGCATTCTAAAACACTGGATATGAACTTGTAATGGTGAAATATTTATGTCTCACTTCTTCCAGTATTGAATAAGCCACTCAACTGTACAATTAAATATGCTTAAAATAGTATGTTTTATATTATGTGACTTTTACCGCAATAAAAATTTTTTTTTTAATTAAAGAAACCTAAAACTATATAGGCCCATCTTTATTATAGTAGTAGGAAAGCCAAAATTAGCCTTAGTGGAGAAGAATCCAGCTGCATTTTCAGAAACATGACTTTTGTTAGCTGAAAGGCACTTGGTTTTCAAGCCTACTTCTGAAGTAGGTCAGCAGGAGCATTGCAGTAGTGGAAAAGTATAAATTTTCCTTCTTTGAAGGCCACCGCTCTTATTGGTAAAAAATGAGTTATTTTTTATACCAATTATCCTTTCCTTATCCTGGTACAATTATCCTTTCCTTCTCCTCTCCTGGGAAGACCACTGAATAAGTATTCAGTGAAAACGAGTGAGATTAGAAATGAGCTTTCTTTTTTCCCCTTTTAATTTAAGGGTACAGAAATATCTTTGAAAAATCAAGAAAATATTCTGATTGTTATCCCATTCAGGTGGCATGCTGGTTACTAGATCCAGATTCCAAGGAGCCGACTCTTCATGGCATAGTTTCCCGTTTTCTTCCTCATGAGCTTCCACTCCTGGAAGAGATAGAGACTGGCCAAGGAACTCAAAGCCTAGGGCTGAATGTCACCACTGAGCATTCTGGGCGATACAGAGCATCTGTAGAGTCCATTCTCATCTTCAGCTCTATGAGTCAACTTAATTCTTTGTTGAAGAAGGAAAACCTTCAAGGTAAAAACACAGTTCCTGGCATTTTTACGATGTTATAAGACTGGGGATAGTTATGTATTTAGCCACTCTATCACAGGTGGATAAATTATACTTTTTATGCAGACCCTTTCTTTTGATTGTCTAGTGCAGGAATCAACAAATTTTTTCCTGTAAAAGGCCAGATGATTTTTGGTTTTGCAACCTAGACGGTCTCAGTTACAAATATTTAACTCTGCCATCACAGCACGAAAGCAGCTATAGACAATATGAAAATGAGTGTTCCAGTAAATCTTTATTTACAAAAACAGGCATCTGGCCCTAGTTTGGCCGTAGTTTGCTGACCTTTGGCTCTACTGTAATGAGGTGAATTAGTGGCATCTTATTCATTTATTCCTAATTTTATATTTGAATGTTATCAAATGGTTTTTATTCACACTTAGAATATATCTTTTATGGATTTAAAAAAATCAACTGTTTTCTTTTTAGAACTATTAACAGTTATTTTTTTCAGCCAAGGGTGTTTATGTGAATCTTTTTTTTCCATTGTGACAAATAGCGTGGATTTATTGTGCAGGCTGCTGGCTCAGATTGAGTACCTTGACTTCGGAGAGCATAATATATGCTTATGGTGAAAATGACGAAGTGGAACAAAGTTGGCTTCATTGTGAGGAGATATAAACCATGGATTTAGTGGCTGATTAATAAATACTAGAAACAGCAGACTGATGAATTCACAGAGACCAGGGCTTGAATCTGTATTATTTATTTGTGAGGGACCTTGGGCAAGCTATGTTAACTCTCTAAGTCTGGTTCTTATTTTGTAAGTATTAAATGAGACAGAGAACTTAGTGCAGTGTTTGCCACAGAGCAGGCGCTCATTATTGTATTCCTTGATGATTATTATTACTGCTAGCACAAACCCTCTGTGCTGGTAATAAAGTTCTCCCCAACATCACTGGGGTAGAATAATACAGAAGACCAGACTGACTTATTTGCTCACAGGAGACTTGCTTAAGTGATGTTAATTAGTAGCTCTTCAACAGGCATTGTAGTATTTCAGACAGCTTCTCTAAGCCAATCTAGGCAGGCCAAGGAGTGGGAGTATGCAGCACACATACCTCAGGCTACTTTACAATAGTGCTGAATGAACATAGCTCATTCCCTCTTAGTCTGACTAGTCTGCCCCTAGGATAGGCATCCTGGGTAGTCTGTATAGTTCCTAGACACTGACATTTGATGATGGTGATATGAATTAGTCTGTAACTGTTTAGATATTTGTTGCCCATTATCAGATTTGTAAGTTTTCAGTCTGATTGGGAGGGGATGGTTCCACTATTTAAAGACAGTTTTTCACCTACAAAAAAAAGAAGACTGACTTTCCTTTCCAGAAACGTACAAGAAACCCTCTAGATTTGTAATTTTTAACTTTCACAATTTCTTTCTATGTGCCTTGAAAGCTTCTTTTTTTCCTGCAGATTTTCAAAAGTGGGTGACCAGGAGGTGTTAAATGCATTCTTGTACAGTGTTAAATATTTCTTATTCACAGAATCCATAGAATTGAAGTACATTGAGATAAGGGAGGTTTTTGGAGAGAATGTGGACATCTATCAAATTTTATTTGAAAATAATTATTTCAGGATGTGCTTGTTAATTTTAATGGGCCTCCAGAATCTTCATCTTTTTCTTTTCTCATCCTCTTGCCTGTTGGAAAGGTGTGTTCTAGCTGACTTTCTCCCCATAGAGAGCTGATTTTTGTTTGGGTGTGAATTAATACTAATAGCACAATGTGTCTTTGCTTAATTTGACCCAGGACAAAGTATCCTGTCCTCTTCACATTGATCAATTAGGTCCTTTCTAGTTTGAACATAGATGAGATGATTTTCTAGGTATGGAGTGAGTTGGTTTCTCAAAGGACCTCAGCTGCACAGATTTATATTAGTCATAATCTTTCTTTCATGAACACTATTATCATTGGTCCATGTATGGTCCTCTTATTATTCACCATTATTTTAATAATATAATGATAACTGTTAACTCACATTCATAACTTAGACATTTGTCTACCTTTGTGCTCCTCCTTCCTTGTACATCCCAAGTTTTATTGTCATTCCCTTATTTTCTTATTTAAATTTTATTTTTAATTAAAAATTTTAGCATATATATGTCTAAGTCCAAACAATATATTATTTGGTTTTGCTTGTTTTTGAACTTTATAAAGCATCTGTCACACTATATCTTGTTTTACTTGCTTGCATCATGTTAGTAAGATTCCTGCATATTATTGCAAGTATGTGTAGTTTATTGATTTTCACTGCTCTGTAATATATCACTGTGTGTGTGTGTGTGTGTATGTGTGTGTGTGCCAAAATGTATTTATCCATTTTCCTCTTGGTGAATGCTCAGGTTGTTTCTAGTTTTGTTTTATTTTGGTTTTTTGTTCTGCTATAACAGGTATTTCTGTGTAAATATTCTTATAAATTTACATGTCTCCTGCTACACTGGGCAAGAATTTCTTTTGCATGTAGAATTGCTCTGTCTTGGAAATGGGAATATTCAACTGTACAAGATTATGTTAAATTGTTTTCCAGAATGGTTGTATAAAGTTTGTTCTTTAAACAGCAATGTGAAAGAAGTCTTGCTGATTACGTTGTCTCTACTTTGCCAAGTCATTGGTTGTAAAATGACTGTAATTTTTCTGTCTTGTGCTTTGTTTTTGGTAAGAGAGTTGCTCTAGTTTCATGGAATGAGTTTATGAATATAGCCTCTTTTTGTTCTGGAGGAGCTTATGTATCGTAGGAATGATGTGTTCTTTAAAAGTTTGGTAGAATTTGCCTGTAAAGTCTCTTTATGGAAATATTTTTAGCTACTACTTTGACTTCTTTAATAACTGTAAGATTATTCAGTTATATCTTTTGATTATGTTTTGGTAAGCTATATATATTTTTAAGAATTTATCTAAAGGTATTGCTGATTTTTTTTTTATATATCTCTGGTTTATCTGTTATGTCCTCTTTTTCTTTCATAATATTATTGTTTGATCTCACTAGAAGTTTATCCAATTTTTCAGTCTTTGTAAAGAACCAGCTTTTGTCTTTGATCTTTCCTGTTGTTTTTGTTTTCTATTTCATTGATTTCTGTGAACATTTATGTAATCTCTTTTCTTCTAGTTCCCCTGACTTTATTTGCAGTCCTTTTTGTAAATTCTTAAGTTTAACACTAAACTCATTACTTTTAAAATCATGTTTTTCTTTTCTAATTTAAGTACTTAAGGCTATAAATTTTCCTCAAAGCTCTACTTTCATTATATCTTACAAGTTTTGACATATATTGTTTTCATTGTTTTATCCTAAATATTTAAAATTTTCTGGTATGCCTCTTAGACTCATAAATTATAAGAAGATTGTTTTTAATTCTCAAATAGTTGGAAACTTTTATTTTATATTTTTATTATTACCTTCAATCTTTATTGTGTTATAGCTAGAGAACATGTTTGTATAATACCCATTCTTTGAAGTCTTTTGAGAATTGTTTTGTAACCTAAAACTTGAACTATTGTGTAAACGTTCTGTGCGCATATAAAATAATATGTATTCTAATTCTGGATGCAGAATTTTATAAATGTCTGTTAATTCAATGTTGTTGTTTAAATCTTCTATATCTAATTTTCCCTGTAGTTCAGGTAATTTTAATTTTATATGTTTTGAGACTATTTTATTAGGTGCATACAGGTTTAAAATTGGTGTATTTTCCTGGTGCATTAAACCTATCATTATGTTGTGACTAGATTTTCCACTAATATGATTTTTACTCTTAATCTATTTTTTGGAATGAATATGGCAGCATCAACTTTCTTTTGATTAATACTTGCCTCATATATCTTTTTTCTATCCCTTTAAACCTTCTAGATCCTTACTTTTTAGATGTCTTATAAACCAAAGTATAGCTTATTTCTTTTTCAAACTACCAGTTTTTTTTTTTTTTACAAATTTAGCAATTTATTATGATTATTTATGTGTTTCTATTCATTGTGATTATTGACATATTTACACTTTCCTGCTGTTTTGTTTCTATTCATCTTGTTTGATTTTGTATATAGTTTATTCGTAGCTGTGCTCTGTTCTAATGATTCCATACCTGCAACTCTTAGGGATCTAAATCTGTCATTTGTTGTTTCTGCTGAGTCCCATTCATACATCTTTGCTATCTTATATTTTTTATACTCTTTGTGAAATCATACAAGATTTGATCAGTAGAGCCCTGCAGGGCTTATGTGGGGGAAGCCTTCCTCTAGAAAGGCTTTGCTCTGGCTTCTGCTTGTTACTAAACTAAACTGCATCCAAGGCCTACATTAGCTTTTGGTTCAGAACAGAAGTCTGAGAATCAGCTTCTCCTCCAGTTGCTACTCCAAAAATCTATTATTCCCTCAACCTTTTTGCAGTAGGACTCCATTCCCATTGCAACCCTGTTTCTTCCTACTGTCTATGAATCCAGGCTGGCTTCCTACCACTCTTGACTCTTCTTTTTCTGACCCTAGTTCCTTATTTCTCTGGTCCCACATCCCATGAATTTCTGCTCTGATTCCAAGTCTTCAAAGCCAGGCTCTGACTGCCCAGTATGTTCTGACTATTAGAGGCCAGTAGCTCTCACGTGTTTGCTTTTGGAGGTGGTTACGGGTGTCCTTTGGGATTTTGCCTGCTGCTTGAGACCAAGAGTGCCTTAAGGAATGTGTGTATGTGGAGCTGGGGAGGGCAGGCCAGGGTTACACAGAGTCCTAGTGACCCATAGTACTGGAGCAGAAATCTTTGTTATGGATTTTTTCTTAATAATTTTAGGATAGCATTTCCCACAGAGTGTTCTATGGACACTTACTTTTCACGATGTTAATAAATATTATACAGATAAAGGGTTTTATGGTCAAATGATTTCAGACTTTTGGTTAAAACGAAATTAAATAGTTGTCTTTGTTCATTTCTACTCAGAGCCTTTAATATATTAACAGGCATCATGAACATCTAAGAGTAATTTATAAATGCTGAAACTCATAGTATACAGTGTCTCTCAATCCCAGCCTTTTATAGAGTATTTTTGAGACTAATATTCTAAAGAACATACTGGGAAAACTGATTTAGAGTGACTATTCTGTTGAGAAATGTCAGCAGATAGAAAAATACTCTGATTCTTACTTCAGGAATCTTATTCTTTACTCTTAGAGCATTGGAAAATATAAAACCTTCATGTTTATCTTTGTGCACACCTGCATACCATGGGACCAGGAATTCTGGAAATTATTTTGGTGAATTAACCTTTTGCAGTCAGCTTAGCAAATAAGATTGGCTACCTTGTTCTTGCTAAGAGTAGAAGCAGAAACATCATCTTGGGAGAAATGCAGTCTCTTATAATTCAGACTGTTCATAAGATTGCCTGTTTTACTCTGCATAGACACAGATAGTAATCCAATACTCAAGTGGAAAAGTGGAAAGTACTTTAATACCTTTCACTGATGGTTTGAGAATGCTGCTCAGGAGACTGGATCTTGAAGGATAGCTTAGTAGCATCTCTGATTCTCCCAGAAAAATTCTATGTATGTTTAGGTAATCATGTTGATCTAGTCACTTAGCTGGTGAATTAATGTTTTTTGCTTTCTTTTTTCCTTCCAGATGTCTTCTGTAAAGTGGAAATGCCCTCCCAGTACTGCTTGGCCTTGCTAGAACTAAATGGAATCGGCTTTAGTACCGCAGAATGTGAAAGTCAGAAACACATAATGCAAGCCAAACTGGATGCAATTGAGACTCAGGCCTATCAACTAGCTGGCCATAGTTTTTCTTTCACCAGTTCAGATGACATCGCTGAGGTTGTATAATGGGAATAAAAAATTTAGAAAAGTCATTTTTAGAGCAAAAAATGTGTGTGTGTGTTTTGTAAATGTGTTTACCTAAATACCAAAGATCAGTAAAATAAGACAATCAGTTAACCAGAATACTTTGGAGATAGAGTATTCTAACATCTCCTTTGTAAGTTTATACCTATACTTATGAATAGGAAGGTAGTAAAGAAGTATCCTAGAATGTGTATTCCATAAGGAGATTTGCCTGGAACAGAAGGGGCACCCAGTAAATATTTTTTGTGTGAATGAGATCCATAGTGGTAGTTGTATAACAGTGTAGGTGTTTCTCCATGAAGTTAGTCATTTCATGAACTCTCACTCCTTCTTCACTGCAAAATTAGATATTTTTCTTAGATGTTAGTGAAAAAGGGATTTTGGGGACGCTCTGCTTTTTTAAACCTACTAATATTTTTATCATCTTAGATAAATTTTGACATAGTTTACTTCCCCCCCCCCCCCAAAGGTTGGTGTTCTCTTCCCTCCCCACACTCCATAAAGGGTGGTTGGGTTGTTTTAGAAGAGTTACTGATACAGGGTGGGTGCTTACTCTTGACAGCTTTGAAGTTCTATTGTTATCTAGATGTGATTCAGTATTATAGCATATTGGTAAGTATTATAGACTTTAAAGCCAGACTTCTTGGGTTTGAATGCTACCTGCTCTATTTATTAACTAACTCCATGACCTTGGACCACTTCATTAACTCCATATCTCAGTTTCTTCATCAGTAAAATACCTCATGTTAGAAATACCTCATAGAGTTGTGAGGAATAAGCAGTAAATGTAAAACACTTAGAACAGTGCCTATCTCATAGTAAGTGTTGTAAAGTGTTGTATAAATATTATATAAAGGGCTTACAAATACCCCCCCCACTTTAAGCCACAGTTATGTGTTTTTAAAAAATGAGGAACTTTGTTTCTCCTAATCACATGGTGCATTTGTATTGAATTCAGTGGTGTTTTTTGGGGTGTTTTAAAATACTTTCTTTTGATTTCTTTAGTGCAGAAGTCCCCAAGCCAGAACCTAGCTGGCTGCACCTAAAATTACATGGGGAACTTGTCAAAAATATAGAATCTCTGGATTCAGCACAAGTAGGCTTGGGGCAAAGGCAAGAACCAGTACTCTTGTAATTCAGATGGGTGCAAAGGCATGTGGGCCTTAGGCCTAGACCAAACTCTGGCCTAGAATAAAAGTCCTTTGATATTATTGGCTTGTTCTTATGTCTTCATGTTAAAATGGAAGTTATATTAAAGGTAATCTAACATTTTCATACATTGATTATTTTATCCTTGGTGATTTTAAGTTGAGTCTTTCAAATAGGCAAGATGTTACTAATCATATAGAGCTGTAGTGTTCAATAAAGGAGTCACTAGCCACTTATCACTGTTTCAGTTTAAATTAATTGAAATTAAATAAAATATATCATTTAAGTTCCTTAGTCATGCTAACCACATTTCAAGTGTTCAATAGCCACGTGTGGCTAGTGGCCACTATATTGGACAATACAAATATAGAACAGTTTTATTATTGCAGAAAGTTCTTGGATGGCACTGGTCTTGAGAAGGTATCAGCAAAATATGACTTGCAGGCCAGATCTGGCCTGCCACCTGTTTTTGTAAATAAAGTTTTATTGGAACACAGCTATAGCTGTTCATGTACTTATTGCCTGTGGCTGTTTTCATTCTATAATGGCACAGTTGAAAAGGTGTGACAGACAGTAAAACCTACAAAGCTAAAAATATTTACTGTCTGGCCCTTTGTAGAAAAAGTTTCTGACTCCTGGTCTAGAGGGAAGCATGGGTTAGTAGAAAGAAAAAGGACTTTAGAGTTAGAAGACTCTGGGTTCTAATTCTTAATTCTACTACATTTTGGGCATGCAACTTTGAGCAAGTTTCTCCAACTGTCTAAACTTTGCAGATTTGTCATAGAGTTGTTATAAGGATTGCATGTTAAAGCACCTAGCCTGATGGCTGGCACATAGTCAGTGCTCAATAAATATTAGTGTCTCTTGCTCCCATCCAGTTCAACTCCCTCAGTCACAGATGTGTTAATTAAGACCTGAAGAGAGAATTTATGTGTGAAGTTTTTATAATTAATTCTGAAGGATTCACCAAAAATGGAAGCTTAAGATAAAGAACTTTTAAATACATAACTCGAGATCTTTAAATTGTCTTAATTATGATAGGTCTTCCTTCCTGGGGTTGTTGATTTATTGTTACTGTAATAATGTTTCATTTTTCCTATTCAGTTATTTTTTTCTCTCTGCTGCCATTCATTTATATACTCTTTGATATCTATATTAGAGTTGCCTGATTAAATACAAGCACTTAGTTAAATTTGAATTTCAGATGAACAGTGGACAATATTTTAGTATAAGTATGCTCCATGTCATTCAAATTTGACTGGGCATCATGTAATTTTATTTGCTAAATATAACAACCCCAATCCTTATGTGTGCATATGTTCATATCTATATAACACAGTCTTTGGGCAAGTTAGTTATTAACATCCATAGTAAGCCTCAGTAATTTTCATGCCTAGGACCCCAGTTATTCCCACTACTTAAAACTAAAACCAGATTTTTGTTTCTGTCATCACCACTGTTCTAGGGAAACAGGTATATCTTTACTTCCACCCCTGGCCCAACTTGTAGAAAAAATTCTCATGCAAAGGGTTTCAATTTTTAGAATTATTACTCGGAAAATAATCCAAGGTTCATTAAATCTTACTGAAAGTATATAAATGAATGAGTAGAAAGAGTAGATAGTGTTCTGAATTGCCTAAATTGGAACCCCTCTAACATGAACTAGTGAGTTTAAGGTATACACGGGATGTTCCCTCTGACCCACAGCCTGGATCCCTGTTCCGTGTAAGCCTAGTTTCTTCAGTGGGTGCTTACTGGCCACTCTCTAACTTTCATTATTGCTACATTGGATCAACCACCTTCTCCTGGCTTTTTGCTCGGGGCCTCTCAGGGTCTAGCCTTGTGGTAGTGGAATTAGATGGCTTTTTGGGCCCCTTCCTACTTTAGTGTTCTCTGAGTTTTGTGATCACACAATAGCCACGAAGGCTCTCATGTTTATCCTCTATGGGGCTTAAATGATCAAGCAGCCACATTGGTTACCACATCAAGGGGTATTTAGGTGAGCTTATAATCAGAGCAACCTAAAGTCGCAATGCCAATAGTTTGTCAGTCGTTCAGCACAGAATATACATTCTTGTGTTCTTGACTGTTTAAGAGCCTGGTGTTACTATTAATCTAATACTGACTAAATTAGGGTATGGACAGCCTACTTGACGTAAGATTTTATTGCCATTATTTATTAAATGTGATAGTTCCAAATTGTCCAAAAAAATTCTTACAATCCATGTTGAAATGTATAGAATCTTTTCTCGAATAACTTTTTAAAATGTTTTCTGAATGATAATACTTGTGATTTGATTCTTGACTAAAGAAGCATTAACTTCTTGCAGGTTTTATTTTTGGAATTGAAGTTGCCACCAAATGGAGAGAGAAAACACCAAGGCAGCAAGAAAACTTTGGGTTCTACCAGAAGAGGGAATGACGATGGATGGAAGCTAAGGCTGGGAAAACAGTTCAGCACTAGTAAGGTGCTCTTTGGGGCAGTCACAGGGCAGAATCTGAACTACTTTTAACATTTTGGTGTCTTGAAAGAATGCTGATGAAATCAAGATCCAATGTAGTCCACCATTTGAACTTATCCAGACAAAAACAAATTGGTTTTTGGTTCAGCTGCCCACAAACACTGTGGAAACATTCCAGCATGGAAAATCTGGATCATAATCTGAGTTAGCAGTTGTGTCCTTCCTATCATTAAAACAGTGTAAAGGTTTGTAAATTCAGACCTATATAGACATTAATTATTGACATGCACTACTCTTGGACTTCTAGTATAATATAATTTCTGTCGTTATATGAACATGAACAAAAAGGTATGGAAGAACTTAAAAAATAAAAAGACAGTCAATATAAATAAAATTTTGTTTTTTTCAATTCCAGAGCAAAATAGTAAGTTTTCCATACATTTGTTTTGAGAATCTAATCTGTTAATTTCAAAGTAAAATTGAATCACAACCCATGAAAACTGTATGCGTGGGACAAAAGAGAGAAAGGCTTAATTTTACATTTTTACTGAATGAATTATCAATGGAAAATAAGGATAGAAAGTACAGCCACAACAGCCATGGAGAGAGCAGTCCAAGTTGCCATTCTGTAGAATTTTGACCATAATATTATTAATTATGACTTGCCTGCCCTGGGGAAGTTTCCACAGCTTCATTCTGTAACAAAACTTTTTATTTAATCGCATTGGCCTTTTTACCTCACAAGTTTTTGTTCCTTAACGGTTCATTGAATGTCTGTAGCATGGAAAATTCAAAGTTTTAAAAATAAATTTCCTTGATACAAAAACCATGAAAGTATTATGGCAAAAAGAAGAAAAAAAAAAGACTGGGAAACTTACAATCACATGAGCAATGGAGGAGGAAAATATAAAGAAAAGAGATGATGTAAACAATTGGGTGGGGTGTGGGGAAACAGTTGTTTTACTAAGTTGACATCTCATTGATTTTTTTTTTTAATAGTAGATGTAAATTGACATTACTCAACATTAATATGTTTACATTTTATAATCTATAGTTATTATAGATTTATCATTATGGTGATTTCCAAAATACCCAAATAGTAATTTTATAATAGTAAAGTTGAGTTTAGATACAGGAGTTATCAAATTTAATTTTGAGATTATATTGTTTACTTAAAAGAGATTCTAGTTTGCTATGGAATTTGGACAAGAATCTGATCCTACTTTATTATAATTCTTTGGCAGGATGCTTTAAATAAATTAAGGACATTACATCCTTTACCAGGCTTGATATTAGAGTGGAGAAGAATCACTAATGCTATTACCAAAGTGGTCTTTCCCCTGCAGCGGGAAAAACGTCTGAATCCTTTCCTTGGAATGGAAAGAATCTATCCTGTATCACAATCACACACTGCTACAGGTAATGAGAAATCTTAAATATGGATAATATCCTGTTTTGCAAAAAAAAATTCATATGTAATATTTGCTTATGACGACCAAGGAATTCAAGTGTTGATCATTGGGTTCAGTGAAGTTCTATAAACATTTATGAAACGCATACTACATCCAAAGCATAGGTGAATATCAGGTAGATAAAGAGATGAAATTTAGTAAGATACAGTTCCTGCTTTCAAGTACTGTATAGAGTAACTCAGATGCCTGATATTGGATGAGAGTATGGCCAAGAATTAAATATTTATTTGAGTCAGTGATCTTATCTAATTTCAGTCCCAGCCCTATTCTGAATCTCTTAAGAGTCTCTCCAAGTTGAATCTAAGTAGGCCTGTGCAGTAATAAGGGAGTGTCTTACTTTACTCAATCAGAAAAGAAAGCTGTAGAGTCCTTTGCATGTCTTATGGCCCTCTTGGGATAAGTATGCATGTAATCTCATGAAGAAAAAAAAGCATTCTTTTTCTAGGTAGTGCACAACTCCACATATTTGTCAAATGCAATGTGCAGTGGAAGAAAGGGCAGCATTAACTCCTTCATAGAGGAGGCATTTTAGTTCGGTGGTATAGAATGTGGACTTTGATATCACATTTTCACAAGGTTTGAATCTTGGTGCTAAGAATCTTTAGACAAGGTACTTAACCATTCAGTGCCCAAGTTTCCTCATGTATAAAACAAGATAATAACAGTCCTACCTCACTGGGTCATCCTGAGGATTAAATAAGTCAATACATGTAAAGTGTTTAGAATAATGCGTGGTACATTATCAGTTGTTGCTGTTATTGAGGATGGGAGCACCGTGAGGAGCTGCTTTTCTCTTTGCTTGCTTAGTCTCTGTTCTAAACAATTCCTCTTTTCCTTCTCCCTATTTAGCTCACCTCTTTGTGCTTCTTGCCTATTTCTTGCCCTGTTTTAAGTTTCATTTTGAAACATATGCTAATGCTGTAAACTTATGTAAAATAAATTCTTGTTGGTGAAAAAACAATCAACCTAGAGTTTTCAAAGCTTTTGCACATTTATTTGTTGCTTATAATGCAGAAAATCATCAATTCCTTGTTGTTTTCCTGATTGTTTTTCATTATACTATGCCTACATTTAAAGAATATTTTAGAAATACAAGCTTACCTAAGTATAGTAAAGCCCTTTCATTATTAAATTCATCTTCATGAAGCTATATTCATGTTTTGTAGTTTACTTTTGCCATTTTATTTGTCTACCAGTGTTACCTCATTAATTCAAACACTAGACCTGAATATTAAGTATTGATATTATCATAGAAGAGAAGACAGTGTGCTGAGGCAGAAAGAGACTTGGATTCTTTCCTGTGCTATTTGTTAGCTTTATAAAATTGATTAGGCCATTTAATGCTAATAAGTGTATTAATATCTACCATTAATTGAACACTAATTTTTGCTAAAATTGAAATAACGAGGATATAGTATCAGGAGTTTATTCAGAAAAACAGTATCTGGGATACTTTAGATCTCTGATTCATCTAAAGAAGATGGAATTACATACAGTAGCTAGTAGAGAGCCTGTTAGAATGAAGAGTATCATAAAACAGAGGATATTTGTGTCACTATATGTGTATTATAAAAACTGCAGTAGCAGTCAGTTACCCAAACTTTTTGAACAACACCTGTGTGTTTTTGAAAAATTCATCCAATAAGTAAATAAAATGTAAACTATTTGGGGGAAAGTAAAGGCCATAAGCATTAAAACAAATAGCTTTCTGTTTCCTAGAAAATGTATTAGCCATCTGATTCTAGTTTCTAGTCATGTCAGTGCTACCTACCATTGATTCTTGTGATAAGTGATGAGGAGGAGGAGGAAAACTGGCCAGGTGATATCTAGAAAGTAACGTTCTAGTCACCATCTCTCACTACTACTCCATCTCCTGCATCCTGTGGCCTAACTTCTGTGGCCCCAGTTGTCCCTGTTCAGCACTCAGTTGCTCTTCTGCTTCAGATCCTCTTCTCTGTATCTTGTTTGTTCCTGGCTTTTAAAGGCTTCGACAGTCATTTCTCCTATGATCCATTTGATTTGTCTTTTACTCATTAGTATAACTGCTAGCATTTTATAGTGCTAACTTCTGGTACTCATTTTAGCGTAGAAATACTGTGATTTATCATATTCTTATCATGGGATTGTTTCTGTAGAACGAGGTTAATTATAAAACACTGTATTGTAGCTAATTCATATATTCACTTATATCACAATTGGTCTTGTACTTATTATTGTTAGACACATGAACATAATGAAGTGTATTTCATTTAAATTTAGTTTAACAATAACAGAGCATTCATTTTTAGGATAATTCAGAAATGGTATTCGTGTTAAAGTAAATGTCAGATTTCCCCTCTTCCCTTCCCCCCCCTAATTTTATGTCTTCATTCTGCTTGATTTTAGGACGAATAACCTTTATAGAACCAAATATTCAGAATGTACCAAGAGATTTTGAGATCAAAATGCCAACACTAGTAGAGGAAAGCCCACCTTCCCAAGCCCTAGGCAAAGGCCTACTTCCTACCGGCAGGTAGACTCTATTTCTCTTTATTTGGGTTAATATACTTTTGGGAGTATGAATGGCTCAGAAATAGCCTATTGGACAAATAATGAAATCAGTTTAATTTTCTGTTCCAGGCATACACATTTCTATTCTATTTCAAATCCTGAGTCTGTCTATAAAGAAGCTAGTTGATGGCAAAAAGCTGAAAATCTGGGTCACTAATTAAATCAACCAGCACTATATGCTTGTTTAAGTCAAATACTAAAGGGACAAGTTTAGAAATGTCTGGGACATCCCCCTTCCTGCCCTCTCCATATGCTCACAAAAGGAAGAAAAAGCACAGATCATTTACATTAGATACGGTCAATGAGATTTACTGAATTGAGTGAAGCAGTTTGTTGGAAAGGTTATTACAGAAATACCTTACTTCCTGTTTAATTGAAGGTTTGCTGAACGAGGTCTAGTATATTTGTTAAGCTTTAAAGTGTGTTTCAAATAAGGTTTTTAAATTTCTTAGATGGAAATATTGACTTAATGAAAAACTCAGACCATTTTCATATATTTACGACTACTTCATGTCAAGCTGATGATGTTTTTCGCACAACAGAGGAGGAAAAAAGAAGGGTTGTGGCCTGAACCCCAGGCATCAGGCAAAGATGGAGGAGAGAGCCTCAGACAAAGGAATGCCATTTTCAGTTAGCATGAGACATGCCTTTGTGCCTTTCCCAGGTAAGGTGACCGATGATGTTTTTTGAGCTTCTTTTGCTGTGGGAATGGTTTTCAAAGCACTGATAAAGCCTGAATTACGAATAAGACTCAGAAGAATACATTAGTTCGTCCATCTTCCTCTCTTTGGAGGAGCCTGTTTTTCCCCTTCATGTTGCCAGGTTTATAACAGTCAGTCATTATTGTCTTCATGATCTGCTCAGTGGGAAACCTCTGTGCTGTTTGCTCAGCATCCTGCTGAAATCATGTAATCCTGGGTCACTGTAAACCTTTTTGCAAAATCCAGTGAATTTTGTTAGTTGTCATCCTCTTTGACTTCTCTACAGCATTTGTCACTCTGTCAACCCTCTCTTTCCTCAATTTCTCTCCCCCCCGACCTCTAAGGGCACAATTTTTTTTTTTTTTTGGTTTCTTTCTAACTTTTTTTGCTCTTTTGTTTCTTCTCCACTTCTCCCCACTGCTGCTTCCTATTGCAGGGGGTAACCCTCAAGGCTATCTTACTTCTGTCTGACCTCTCCTCAGTACTCATCATCAAAACATTTGGAAGTCATGATCTATCTCCCAAATCATCCCTATTATTTGTATACATATTTGCTCTTTTACCTTTTGCCACCTGGCAGCTCTGGGTGAGTGCAGTTAACCAGCTGAATTTATTTGAATTCTGTCAGAAATTTATATTCCAAGGGTGAATTCAGGTCTATGATAGTATAACCCATTTGGCAATTTTCAGCTTTGCTTTTTAAATATGAACTACCAGCATTTTACCATTGTAACTATATTTAAGTATTCAGTTCTGTGGCATTAAGTACATTCACATTGTGGTGCAGCCATTACCACCATCCATCTCCAGAACTTTTCATCATCCCCCCCTGAAACTCTGTACCCATTAAATATAACTTTCCCCCCGGACTCCCACAGCCCCTGGCAACCACCATTCTATTTTCTGTCCCTATGAATTTGACCACTCGAGATCATATAATATTTGTACTTTTGTGCCTGGCTTATTTCACGTAGCATAATGTCTTCAAGGTTTATTCATGTTGTAGCAATCGTGTCAGAATTTCTTTCTTTTTTAAGGCCAAATAATATTTCATGATATTTATTTATTCTTACCTAAACAATAAAACTGTGTTTAACACAACAATATTTTATACTGATTCTGTTTAAAATTTTAAAATTAATTTAAATTCAATGTATATGGATTTAACCTGAAAATTTCTGCCATTTAAATGTAGTGTTTAGTTAACTATCTAAAATAATTCTTGATGGGGTTTATCCCAGGAATGCAAGGATTCTTCAGTATATGCAAATCAATCAATGTGGTAAACCATATTAACAAATTGAAGGAGAAAAACCATATGATCATCTCAATAGATGCAGAAAAAGCTTTCGACAAAATTCAACACCCATTTATGATAAAAACCCTCCAGAAAGTAGGCATAGAGGGAACTTACCTCAACATAATAAAGGCCATATATGACAAATCCACAGCCAACATCGTTCTCAGTGATGAAAAACTGAAACCATTTCCACTAAGATCAGGAACAAGACAAAGTTGTCCACTCTCACCACTATTATTCAACATAGTTTTGGAAGTTTTAGCCACAGCAGTCAGAGAAGAAAAAGAAATAAAAGGAGTCCAAATTGGAAAAGAAGAAGTAAAGCTGTCACTGTTTGCAGATGACATGATACTATACATAGAGAATCCTAAAGATGCCACCAGAAAACTACTAGAGCTTATCAATGAATTTGGTAAAGTAGTAAGATACAACATTAATGCACAGAAATCTCTTGCATTCCTATACACTAATGATGAAAAATCTGAAAGAGAAATTAAGGAAACACTCCCATTTACCATTGCAACAAAAAGAATAAAATACCTAGGAATAAACCTACCTAAGGAGACAAAAGACCTGTATACAGTAAACTATAAGACACTGATGAAAGAAATTAAAGATGATACAGATGGAGAGATATACCATGTTCTTGGATTGGAAGAATCAACATTGTGAAAATGATTATACTACCCAAAACAATCTACAGATTCAGTGCAATCCCTATCAAACTACCAATGACATTTTTCACAGAACTAGAACAAAAAATTTCACAATTTGTATGAAAACACAAAAGACCCCGAATAGCCAAAGCAATCTTGAGAAAGAAAAACGGAGCTGGGGGAATCAGGCTTCCGGACTTCAGACTATACTACAAAGCTACAGTAATCAAGACAGTATGGTACTGGCGCAAAAACAGAAATATAGATCAATGGAACAGGATAGAAAGCCCAGAGATAAACCCACGCACATATGGCCACCTTATCTTTGATAAAGGAGGCAAGAATATACAGTGGAGCAAAGACAGCCTCTTCAACAAGTGGTGCTGGGAAAACTGGACAGCTACATGTAAAAGAATGAAATTAGAACACTCCCTAATACCATACACAAAAACAAACTCATAATGGATTAAAGACCTAAATGTAAGGCCAGACACTATAAAACTCTTAGAGGAAAACATAGGCAGAACACTCTATAACATAAATCACAGCAAGATCCTTTTTGACCCACCTCCTAGAGAAATGGAAATAAAAACAAAAATAAACAAATGGGGCCTAATGGAAATTAAAAGCTTTTGCACAGCAAAGGAAAGCATAAACAAGACGAAAAGAGAACCCTCAGAATGGGAGGAAATATTTGCAAATGAAGCAACTGACAAAGGATTAATCTCCAAAATTTACAAGCAGCTCATTTAGCTCAATATCAAAAAAACAAACAACCCAATCCAAAAATGAGCAGAAGACCTAAATAGACATTTCTCCAAAGAAGATATACAGATTGCCAACAAACACATGAAAGGATGCTCAATATCATTAATCATTAGAGAAACGCAAATCAAAACTACAATGAGGTATCACCTCACACTGGTCAGAATGGCCATCATCAAGAAATCTGCAAACAATAAATGCTGGAGAAAAGGTAACCCTCTTGCACTGTTGGTGGGAATGTAAACTGATACAGCCACTATGGAGAACAGTGTGGAGGGTCCTTAAAAAAATAAAAATAGAACTACCATATGACCCAGCAATCCCACTACTGGGCATATACCCTGAGAAAATCATAATTCAAAAAGAGTCATGTACCACAATGTTCATTGCAGCTCTATTTACAGTAGCCAGGACATGGAAGCAACCTAAGTGTCCATCGACAGATGAATGGATAAAGAAGATGTGGCACATATATACAATGGAATATTATTCAGCCATAAAAAGAAACGAAATTGAGTTATTTGTAGTGAGGTGGGTGGACTTAGAGTCTGTCATACAGAGTGAAGTACAGAGTGAAGTAAGTCAGAAAGAGAAAAACAAATACCGTATGCTAACACATATATATGGAATCTGAAAAAAAAAAAAAGGTTCTGATGAACCTAGGGGCAGGACAAGAATAAAGACGCAGACATAGAGAATGGACTTGAGGACACGGGGAGGGGGAAGTGTAAGCTGGGATGAAGTGAGAGAGTGGCCCGGACTTATATATGCTACTAAATGTAAAATAGATACTAGGGGGAAGCAGCAGCATAGCACAGGGAGATCAGCTCAGTGCTTTGTGACCACCTAGAGGGGTGGGATAGGGAGGGTGGGAGGGAGATGCAAGAGGGAGGAGATATGGGGCTATATGTATATGTATAGCTGATTCACTTTGTTATAAAGCAGAAACTAACACATCATTGTAAAGCAATTATACTCCAAAAAAGATGTTAAAAAAATAAAAATAAAATAATTCTTGATATATGGTTGGATTTAAGTCTTGTCATTTGTATTTTGTTCTATCTGTTCTTTATTCTTTTTTAAAAACTGTAAATGACTATTTTTGTTATTGTTTTATTTCCTCTATTATCTTTTTAACTCTATATCTTAGATAGTTTAGACTTTACAATATGCATCACATCACAGTCTAGCTTCAAATAATTTTATACCACTTCATCCATAACGTAAGGAGTGTTTTTCCATTTCCCATTTTTTGTAATACGTTTAACTTCTATGACTATTATAAACTTGGCTATGTAGTTTTTTTTTGCTGTAAACAGTTATGACCTTTCAAAGAAATCAAGAAACAAAAGTGTCTTTTCTATCTGTTCACTTTTTTACCCTTCCTGGCACTCTTTGTTCTTTGAAGTAGACTCAAGTTTCCATCTATTATCAATTTTCTTCACCCAGAGTACTTCTTTAAGGTTTTTTTTGTAGTGCAGTTCTACTGACAGTGATTTCTCTTAGCATTTCCTTGTCTAAATTTCTCTATTTTATCCTCACTTTTGTAAGATATTTTTATTTGACATAGATTTATGGGTTTATAGTCCTTCTCTTTTAGCACTTTAAATATATATTTCCATTAGCTTATGGTTTACATTATTTCTGATGAGAAGTACACCACTATTTTTCTTGCTATTCCTCCAAGCATAATATATTTTTTCCCAGGATGCTTTTTTGATTTTTTAAATTCGTTATTCAGTTTTAGCAATTCGATTTGGGTGTGAGTCTCTGGGTGGTTTTTTATGCTTTACTATTTGGGCTTTTGAGTTTGCCGAATTTCCTGAGTTCACTTAGGTTTTTTTTTTTCTTCTTCTTCTTAATCTATGTGCTTATATTTTCCATTAAATTTGGAACATTTTCAACCATTATTTCTTATAATATTTTTGTCCCTATTTTGCCCTTTTTTCCTATTACTCCAAATATACATGTGTAATACCACTTAGCATAGTCCCACAGATCACTGAACCTTTTTTTCTTTTCTTCTTTATTCCCCTCTCTTCATTTTTTTAAACTCTGTACTGCAATGGATATTTTCTCTTGACTGTTTTAATGTTCACTGATCTTTTCTTCTACAATGTCTAATTGCTGTCATATCCTTTTAGTGAATTTTACATTTCAGATATTGTATTTTCAGTTTTAGAATTTTAATTTTTTATATAGTTTTCATTACTTTATTGTGATTCACTATTTGTTCCATCATCATTTTTATATTTCTTTAAATTCCTGAACATATTAAAATTCCATCATCTCTAATTTCTGAGTCATTTTTCTATTGACTGAATTTTCTCCTAGTCAGAGTTAGATTTTCCTGGTTCTTCATATGTCTAGTATTTTTTTATTGTATGCTGAACATTATGGTTACTACATTGTTAACTCTTTGGATTTTGTAGTCTTCATTTATAGCATTTTCTTCTGGCAGGCAGTTAATTTACTTTCACATCAGCTTGATCATTTTGAGACTTTTAAAGCTTTGTGAGCAGACGTTTAGAGTAGCCTTTACTCTAGGGCTAGATTAACCTTCATTGTAAGGTTTGGCCTTACTGTGGTCTCTACTTTGTGCTCAAGTTGTTCAGCAGGGTTTCTGCACTCAGTCTGGTCAGAGCGTGAACATCTTTCAACATTCAAGAGTATGTTGTTCAAGTAGTTCAGCTGATAGCTGAACTTTGATAATAGCTATTTCTTTAGTGTTTGTTCTTTGCCTGGTTCTCTGAACTTTCTCCCTGCACAGTTTAGTATTTGGTCAAAAATCCAAAGGGATTACTGTGCATATTTCTGGTGATCCTTTTATGCACAGTTCCTTTCTCTCCAAATTTCACAAGTTCTAGCAACCTCAGCAGGCCCAAATTACACTTTCTTCTTCCAGCTCAGAGACCACAGTGCTTTGTTTCATCTCTTTCCCTGCTCTGCCTCCATTCATAAACTTGAGACAGTTGCATGGCTCCTCTTATCTCCCCTCTCCTTCCCCTTTCTCAGGGATGGTAGTCCTGCATTGCCTATTGTCCAACATCTGAAAACTGTTATTTCATATAGTTTGTCCAGTTTTATTTTGTTTAGGGCAGAAAGGCCATAAAAGTTGTGGTCATTTGTTTCAAATCAGTATTTATATATTTTTGAATTGGTTATTCATTCACATAGTTCAGAAATCAAAATATATAAAAGGTATATATTGAGAAACTTTGCTTCCTTCCCTGTCCTAGCTACCCTGTTATGTACAACTCTTATAGTTAATTACATATTTGAGTTTCTTATATATCCTTCCAGTATTTCTTTATGCAGATACAAGCAAATATGAATATGTACTATTTTCTTCCTCTGTTCTTACACAAGCATAAGCATTCCATATACACTGTTGTTTGCTTTGTTTTTTTGTTTAATATTTTTATGCTGAAGACTTGTGATTATCAGTAAAGAAATTTGAATGTAAACCAGTTTAATCTGTGTGCAGATAATCTTTGCAGCAGCCTGTGGGCTTGTTTACTGAGTCACAGAGTAAAAAAACCTGTTTAATTTTGATAGATATTGTCAAATTGCCATCTAATGGGACACAGTTACCATTTACTTCCAAGTAACAATGTATGAGTGTTTCTTTCTCCACAGCCTTGCCACAGAATGTGCCATCCAACCTCTGGATTTTTACAAGTAGAAAAGAATTGTTTCTTGTTATAGAGTTAATTTGCATTTCTTTTATTGTGAATGAAGTTAAGCATTCTTTAATAGGTTTAAGGTTCTTTTGTTTTTATTAGTTCTGTGAATTGCTTGTTTATATTTTGTTCTTGATTTATAGCACCTCTTTTATACAATATAGCAATGAGTCCTTTGTGATATCAGTTGCAAATATTTTTCTACTTTTTCTTTAACCATGTTTTTGCTTGTTTTATTTTGTTTTTGCCATGCATATCCAGTCATTTCTAGTCCATAGATAAATTATTTGAATCCTCTTAATTATTTGAATACTCTTTTTCACATACAGGCCACTTGACCGTTTTTTGTTGAACAAGTTTATTTTCAAAGCAGAGCACACATTTCTCTCCAGCCCCCTTAAAATGTCAACACACATTAGAAACCAGTTTCTTTATTCACTCATTCATTCATTCCTTCAACAACCATTTGTTAAGGACCTATTAGGTACCAGGAATTGGGCATTTCTGTAGAATGCAAAGGAGGATTGTCTCCCATCCCTAATGGCTCAGTGTTACATGGGAGAGGCATGAAAGAACCATTTTAGATTATGTGTCAGTGCTATAGGAACACTGAGGAAAGCACTACCACAGTGGTAACGGGCAGAGGTCAAGGGTGGCTTTACATATATTACGTATCCTTGAAAGCTAAGCAAAAAATTTTTACATGTTACAGAGCTGAATTGCATCATATTAAGAGCAAGGTTTTAGCTTTTTCTGATTTGAGCTTTTTTACATGATCTCACAGTTGTATGTTGGAACTAAATTTCTGTCATCCTGCTCAGTGTTATAAAACTTGGTTTTGTCTTTGTACCGACTTTTCTAAAATCATTTCTATTTCAGGTGGTTTAATATTAGCTGCTGATTACTCTCAACTTGAGCTGAGGATCTTGGCTCATTTATCCCATGATCATCGTCTCATTCAAGTACTAAACTCTGGAGCTGATGTTTTCAGGAGTATTGCAGCTGAATGGAAGATGATTGAGCCAGAGTCTGTTGGGGATGATCTGAGGCAACAAGCAAAACAGGTGGTCTTTACTGAACATGTTTAACATAAATGAGGAGAATTTTTACGATTCAAAAAAAATTTTTTTAACTATCTCAGTCATTTGTGGTTGAGGAGTGATTTCTCCCTCTTTGGATTTTTCACAGCATTCATCTGAGCCTGTCTCATGGTATTCATATTTTCCTTTGTAGAGTCAATAGTAAGAATCAGGTAGACTTAGTCCGAGCCTACTTAGTTCTGGGAAATCTATATGCATTAGTGGTAGATATTGTGGTGGTGGTGGTAGATATTGTGTGTGTGTGTGTGTGTGTGTGTGTGTGTGTGTGTGTATTTTTAAAATCTCTAGCCTGTAAGCACACATATATTTATCTTTTTATATTCACACACATTGAGCCACGGTGCCTTTCATAGAAGGGTGCTCTCTTAATGTTTGTTGAAAAATAAACATTGCTGAGCTGCGGATTATAATCAATAACTATTAGCTTTTTAGTTATTTTAAGATTTATTTATTATTATTTTTTTAAATAAATTTATTTTATTTTTGGCTGTGTTGGGTCTTCGTTGCTGCTCACGGGCTTTCTCTAGTTGCGGTGAGCAGGGGCTACTCTTCATTGTGGTGTGCGGGCTTCTCATTGCAGTGGCTTCTCTTGTTGCTGAGCATGGGCTCTAGGCGCGCGGGCTTCAGTAGTTGCGGCACGCAGGCTCTGTAGTTGTGGCTCACGGGCTCTAGAGCGCAGGCTCGGTAGTTGTGGCGCATGGGCTTAGCTGCTCCGTGGCATGTGGGATCTTCACAGACTGGTGATTGAACCCGTGTCCCCTGTATTGGCAGGCAGATTCTTAACCACTGTGCCACCAGGGAAACCCAGCTTTTTAGTTTTTTGAGGCCATTGGTTAGCTAATCTGCCTGTGAAACTTCATACTGCCCTTGGACTTTTCACATGGGCCCATATTAGTTCCTACTTCTGGATGACTGTTGGGCACAGAGAAAATCAAAGGCCACATTCACACTGTTCCCTGGCCTAAATTAACACTGATACTTGCTTATCACATGACCTGTGGGAAATCTGATGCCCTTTTCAAGAGAGCAGGATTGTTGGCTGAGGTAAAGTCTCACCACCTCTAAGATCCTGCTTTACTAGTTTTACATTTACACTTCTTGTTACTCACAGCTGTGATTCTTGACTGGCTCATTAGGCATGAAACACTTCCTCTCACCACTGCCTGTTTAGCACCAACACTTGTTTCTTCCACTATTTAGAAAGCCAGCTTTGTCCTCTCTATTTAATCCTCTCAGATTAAATCCTGCATTTAGCAAGAATCAAACCCTAAGTTAAATAGGTAATATTCCAATACTTAATCCTCGTAGTAAATACATGAAATAGGTTTTATTATTATTATTCCCATTTTACATAGGAGGAAACCAAGGCACAGAAAGTTAGTAGTTTGCTTAAGGTCATATAGCTATAAGTGGTGGAGCCAGGATAAGTTCAGAATGACAGAACTTAGACATTCTGACTCCATAATCTAAACGTTTATACACTGATGATAGCTGCCTCTATTTAATAAGTTCTTGCATGATTTAATAGTGTTTATGCTATACCAGTTTTTTTTTTGTTGAATTGCCATGCACTGAACCATCTAATCTAGATCTCAGTCTTGCTGAGATATCAGCTAGCACAAAGTAATATCTGAATTAAGAAAAAAAAGTGTAAAAAGACCAAAAAGGAAAAGAAAACAGGAGTGAAAAAAAATCCCTCTCAATGTAATTAAAAAAAAAAATTATTTTGGAAAGTATTTTGGATTTTGATAATCATTTTTTGCAAGTTATCTTTTTAAATTTTATTTAACAATATTTATATAGATCTTGCTTTATGTCAGGTGGTATCCTACACCACACAGACACACACACACACACACACACACACACGCGTGCGCACATACACACGTACATAAAATAACTCATCTAATCCTAACAAACTCATGATGTAGGTATTACTGTTCTCATTTTATAGTTGAAGAAACTGAGATACAATGTAGATTGTGCAAGATAATACCTCTTGTAAATGGTGGAACTAGGATTTGAACCCAGGCAATACTTATTACTAAATCAGTTTCTTTATTGACCTATTTAGACCATTTTTCTCCACTACTCCCAAAATTTTCTCAAAAGTTTGTGTTTAACCCAAATGAATTCTGCAATTGTGGGATTTCAGGTGGCTGTGAGATGAAGAGGATATTTATTTCCAATGATGTCCTCCCTATTATGAAGCCATGTAGTCTACTCTTCCTGCTTTTTTAGTGCTATTCAAAGGTGAGGAGAGGAATGTTTGTAATGCTTCTCTTTCCTGACTCCTAGGCACTTCTTTAAGCAGCAGTTAATGAAGTATTAGGAGTAGAAAGCTTCTCTGAAGACTTCTGGATAAATGACAGTCAGAAATATTTCCTTTTAAACCACTAGGGTTATTTTCTCAACACACACAGACTCATATTCATTCATATTCTGCCCCTTCTTCTCTTTCTCCCCACACCTCAAAAAGTATTGCTAAAAGGCAGTAAAGGCGCTCACTGGATATCAGCTTCTATGGATCTAACCCACCAAAGCAAATCTAATCATTTCTTTGACTCACTATGAAAAGTTTACCAAATCTCAATCCTAATGAACTTTTTATGTTTGCATTTTATGTAGTTATGACCTATAATTTACTTACTGAGTGTGATGAGTCCCTTTCAGATTTGCTATGGAATCATTTATGGAATGGGAGCTAAATCTTTGGGAGAGCAGATGGGTATTAAAGAAAATGATGCTGCTTTTTACATTGACTCCTTCAAATCCAGATATACCGGTAAGGAAGCACTGAATGTTAATTATCTTCTAGATACTATTCTTCTCAACTCTCTTTCCATATTATATTTTTAAAAATTTGTGTTACAGAATTTTCTATTAACAGAAGTTTTCATCAAGCATTGTTGATTAAATAACGTCAACCTTACTTAGAGATGTGCTTTTTTCATAAAAGTAGGGACAGAAGTGGAATAGCAAAATGAAGTTGATGTATATGCTACTGTGTCGTTGTGAAAATCTTATAAAATCTAGGAATTGTCCTGTGCTTTAGGTTTACATAGCTTTATCTTGAAACAGTAAACCGTTGAGTAAATGTACCAGAAACTGTGAGAGAAAAATTGCTTTTATAGAGCAGTTTGAATATCACCATTTTAAATTCTCTCTTCTTTTGGCAGTTGATTGAGGTAATTTTCACACAATAAAATTCACCTTTTTTAGTTGTATAGTTCTATGAATTTTGACAAATGCACGCAATCATACTGTCTACATTACAGCTGAGGTATGGAACCATCACCTCATCATCTCAAAGAGTTCCTTTATGCCCCTTTGTAATCAACCCTGTCCTCAGTCCCCAAAAAGAAAAACTTTTATTCACACATGACATGGTCTTGTACATAGAAAATCATGTGAATTCAACAAAAACAACTACTAGAACAAATAACTAAATTTGGCACAGGTTCCCACCATACAAGGTCAGTTTGTAAAAATCAGTTTGTTTTTTTTTTTTTTTTCCTTTTTTTGGCCATGCCAACATGGCATGCGGGATCATAGTTCCCGACCAGGGATGAAACCCTTGCCCCCTGCAATGGAAGTGTGGTGTCTTAACCACTGGACCACCAGGGAAGTCTCTGAATCAGTTGTATTTTTATATACTAGCAATAAACAATTAGTGAATGAAGTAAAAATAAAACCATTTATAATACATCAAAAAACATGAAATACTTGGGATAAATTTAACAGAGTATGTGCAAGACTTTATTGAAAACTCCAAAGCAATCCTGAGAGAAATTGAAGAATACTTAAGTAAATGTGAGGTTTACCATGTTAATTTATTAGAAGGCACAATATTGTTATGATCACGGTTCTCTGTAAATTGTTCTACAGATTCAGTGCATTTCCAATCAAAATATCATTAGACTTTTGTGTCAAATTTGACAAGCTGATTCTAAATTTATATGGAAATTCAAAGGGCCTGGAATAACTAGAATAATTTTTTTGGGAAAAGTACAATGTTGATTACTTACACTCCTTGGTTTCAAAATTTATTATAAAACTACAATAATCAAGATAGGTATAAGGGTAGATGCAGGGGACAATGAAGCACAATAGAGCATCAGGAAATAGACCTATACATATATGGTGAATTTGATTTTCAACAAAGTTGCCATGGTAATTCAATGGAGGAAAGATGGTCATGTCAACAACTGGTGCTAGAACAACTGGATACCAGTATGGTAAAAAAATGAACTTCTGCTTTTATCTCATACTATATTCAAAAATTAACTTGATATAAGCACGAACCTAAAAGTAAAAACTAGAACTATCAATCTTGCAGAAGAAAAGGGAGAGGAGCTTTATGACATTGAGGTAGGCAACAATTTCTTAGGTGATAATAACACTGAATTAACCATAAAAAATAAATATTGATAAAAGACACCATTAAGAAAATATAAAGTCAAGCCACAGACTGAGAGGAAATATTTATAGTTCCTGTTATCTAACAAAGGACTTGCATCCAGAATATATAAAGAACTCTTACAACTCAATACTTAGAAAGTAAATCATGCAAAAATTTGAACAGACACTTCACAAAAGAAAATATGTGAATAACTACATCAAGTGTTATCGTCATTTGTTCTCAGGGAAAAGCAAGTTAAAACCACAAAGAGATACCATTATAGAAACACTAGAATGCTAAAATTTAAAAACATTGTGTCTCTTTTACATTGCTGATTGGTTGTAAAATGGTACGACCACTTGGGAAGACAATATGGCTCTTTCATATAAAGTAAAACATACACTTAACTGTATGATTCTGCAATTCTACTATTGGATGGTTGCCCAAGAAAAATGAAAATATATTTCCAAAGAAAGACTTGTATGTGAATGTTATAGCAGTTTTATTCATAACAGCCAAAGACTGGAAATGTTAAACAACAAAACTCCTAGTGAGTAAATTAAAAAAAAATTTTCCCCAGTTTTATTGAGTTATAATTGACACACAGCACTTTATAAGTTTAAGGTGTACAGCATAATCATTTGACTTACATACATCATGAAATGATTACCACATAGATTTAGTGAGCATCCGTCATCTCATATTGATACAACATTAAAGAAATAGAAAAAAAAGATTTTTTCCTTGTGATGAGAACTCTTAGGATTTGCTCTCTTAACAGTTTTCATATATAACATTCAACAGTGTTAATTAGCTTTATCGTGTTGTACATTTCATTCCTAGTACTTATTTATCTTATAACTGGAAGTTTGTACCTTTTGACCACCATCACCCATTCCCTCTCCTCCCACTCCCCACCTCTGGTAGCCACAAATCTAATCTCTTTTTCTATGAGTTTGTTTTTGAAGTATATTTGAACTACAAACTATGTTAATTCCTGGTATACAACACAGTGATTTGATATTTCTATACATTTCAAAATGGTCACCATGGTAAGTCTAGTTGTCATCTGTCACCATACAAAGATATTACATAGTTATTGACTATATTCCCCACACTGTACATTTCATTCTTGTGACTCATGTGTTTTGTAACTGAAAGTTTGTGCCTCTTAGTCTCCCTCACCTATTTTTCTCCTCCCCCCAACTCCCTCCCCTCTGGCAACCATCTGTTTGTTCTCTGTATCTATTACTCCATTTCTTTATCAACTGAGTAAATTTATTAAAGATCAAATTGGCTTTATTCAATGATTCATGAGTCGGGCAACATCCCATCTAGCACTAGAAAGGAGCTCCACTGAACTGTAGAAGAGGAAAGTTTTTTAAAAGCAGAAAGGGGGTAGGTGGATAAGGAGATATTAGCAAAGAATGCATTGTTTCAGGCAAGGTCACTCTCCTAAGGGGAATGGAAGGGCCTATTGGGCAGATAACCTCACTAGTGCTGACCATGTAATACCAGGTTGACTGGTTAAAGGTTACATTCCTGGGGGTGTTGAGGCTGCAATTTGGTTAGGTATTAAGTCTTAGTTTGCTGACATAGGGTTTAGCACAAGTGACTCCATTTTGGCCCTGCTGTCTCCTTTTTAACAGGAACAAATATCTGTCAACAAGATTATGGATAAACAGATTTTGGTATATCTCTTCAATGGAATGCTACTTAGCAAGAGAAGGCAGACACAAGTGAGAACATACAGTGTAATTTATGAAATTCAAGAACATGAAAAAGATACAGTGTAATAAAGTAGATCCATTAGTGTTTGAGGCTGATAATGGGGAGCTGACTGTGAAGGTGATTAAAATGTTTTGTATCTTGTAGCGGTTGTTGGAGGGGTGTATACGTTTGTTAAAATGCATCAAACTGTTCACCGGAAGTGGGTGCATTTTATTGTATGTAAATTATATCTCAGCATTGTTTATTGTACGTAAATTATACCTCAGCATTGATTGTTTTTTTAAAGTAGTTCTTGCAATCTCTGAATATTTGAAGGCTTCCTACAGGAGTCAGGTAAGAGAATTCATAGAGGTGTAGTCTTAAATCTCATCCTTTTCTTTGCTCTTTACTCAGCAGTATCACAGTAATTCTTGAAGAGAAGAAGATGAGAGCCTGATTGCTTTCTGAAATCCCTATGCTAGTAGTCAGATATCACCAACAGCTGCACTTGGCAGGGTTTCTCCCCTTCCTTTCACCCACAATCTGTGCCAGCCACACAATAGAAATCCTCAAATGAGGGGTTTTAATTGGGAGGCATTAGTGTTTATTACTTAGGATGAGCAGAGCTGTGAGAAAGCAGAAATTGCACAAAAGAATAAAGATAGATTAGCAGTCTCTGTACTTGAATGTGTTTTAAAGAGTATAGAAAAAGAATGTTCCAGGAGAGAAGAACCTCTCTAGCTCAGAGACAGGAATGAGCAATGAAGAGACTGGCCCATCTGAAGCAAAGAGTTCATCCTGGAGAGTCATAAGACCTAATAACGGACCTATATAGCAAAGGATGAATGCTGGTATAGGGAATATGAATGTGTTTGAGTAATATACTATATGTAGTCTTTTTGAATTTTAAGAAGTGAGTTGTGTAAGTTTCTAATAAAATATTACAACTTCATGCATTAGTTTCAGTTAGGTCCTATTTGAATCATAGCATAGATGGTAACAAGGAGCTGTTGGAATGTATTAAGCCTGGAAAAGATAAGCTCAAAGAGTAAAAGAGCGTTAGTGGGATCAAAGAACAGAACCCTGTGAAAAGTAGCATGGAATAGTCTTAAGGTCCTGTAATAAAACCATCTAGGTTTTAGTACCTGCTCTGTTGTTCTGGAGTTTAGTTTTGTATTTTTTGTTGTTGGTGGTGGTGGTTGAAAAACAGAGATTATGTCATTTCTAAAGTCCCTTTTGTTTCTAACTTTCATGGCTATATGAGGTGATGAGTGTTAATTAAATCTATTGTGGTAATCATTTCACAATATATGTATATGTGCTGCCTAAACGAGCACTGTTTCGTAATATATGTAAAGCAAACTGTCATGCTGTACAGTGATGTGTGTCAGTTATTTCTCAATAAAACTGGAAGAAAAAGTGAATGAAAGTTTATATGCAAAATTTTGATGATGTGATATTAATGTTAATCATGGTGAAGTTTTGGTATATTTCACTATATTGAAACTAGTGAGTGAGATTAAGGATGGACATTGGTTGCAATTATTTCTTCATTTTCTCTGTAGGGATTAATCATTTCATGAGAGAGACAGTGAAGAATTGTAGAAGAGATGGATTTGTTCAGACCATTTTGGGAAGGCATAGATATTTACCAGGAATCAAAGACAACAACCCTTATCACAAAGCTCACGTATGTTGAAATTTCTCTGGATTCTTAACTTAATATTTTAACTTAAATTTTTAACTTTAATGACATGTACTTTTTCAACAAAGACTGCACCCTGCTAATGTCCCTTTTAGAGATCACTAGCATATTAATTGGATCTTCTGTTTTATTAAGGACTTCTGAAGTGATGGTACATGCCAGTATTTGCTGAACACAGTCTCTTTAGGAGACTAATGTAAATATGGGTTCACTTAATAATATTTCAGTTAAAAATGTTCTGTTTTAGTAAGCCAGTTATTTATTAGCTTTGGTAATAAGTTATATATAAACTTAATTCTTACATTTGCTAATTGTTCTTTGTTTCAGATATCATATACTAATTTGTCATATTACACCAGATTGCCAGTATCTTCAGAGATTAGCCAGTCATTGAATTGTGGTATTTTTTGGTTCATTCCTTTTGTTTATTTATTTCAAAAGCACTGGCTCATCAGAGCTTATTAGGATACCCAAAATATTAAAGAAGGCTATTTTTAATATCATTCAAAAGATGTATTGATGGTATTTACTCAAATTATGATTGAAATCTCTTTCATTGGGATCCATAAAAATATTTTGTGTATCTGAGCATTTAAGTTTCTGTTATAGTCCAAACCTTCCTATTTTAACTGGTTGTATTTTGCCCTTACCCCATACTTTTGTGTGTCAGTGCCCACTACACATTGTATGTAATGAAAATATCCAGCCCCCAAATTGCTAAACTACTGTCTTGAGCTAGAATCTCTCAGAGCAATAATGCTCTTAGGGACCATGGAGGAATAGTTGGGGTTTTGTTACTTCTTCACTCTCTCGCCTCCCATATATCCACATACAGACATCAGATATTTATCAGCCTTTTACCATATCTCCAAGTGAAGTAGGCACTGTAGTTGATGCACTAGGAAAAGTAAGTCTTAAAATGTATTGGAAGAGATAAAGCAAACTAAAAAAATATAAAAGTAGCATGTATACTCAGTTATTTAGGCTTCTAGAGGAGGTAGGACTTAAACAGATTCTTGAAGACTATTTAAAATTTAATTGATGGGCATGAGAAAAAGATAATCACAAGTGACTAAGAGTTTGAGTAAGGATTGGCTAGAAGCCAATCTGATAGGAGTGGAAAGTTTGAGTTGTCAGTTAGGAATAGATAATTTTCTACCGGTCAGATGGAATCAGCTATTGGAAGGCTTTTAATGGCAGGCTGAGAAATTTGGGCTTGATCTAATAGGGATTGATTATGTTTTTTGGTATTTACACAATGAAAAATGGAGGATAGAATGATTAATGTTAATGAACCATATAATTTTTAAAAAACTAATATTTTTGAAGTTAAAAATGTGAGACTAAGACTTTTTATACCAAATCCTTAGGAGTCAGAGTTCTAACTGATTCATTATGTTGTTGCTGAGGAAAATAAAAATTGTGCCCCTTTGAATCAGAAATGGAATAAATATAGGCAGATTTATTGTTTGGTTTTCGTTTAGTTTGGTTTTACATTTTATTTCAACTTTTACTGTACTGAAAAATATACATAGAGAAAGCACAAGAAACAAATGTAAATTTCAGTAAATTATCATAGAGCTATACCTATGTAACTACCATACAAACCAAAAAATAGAATATTGTCAGCACCCCAGAAGCTCCCCTCATGCCTCTTCCTAATCACCATCCACTGCCTTCCCAGTAATAACCACTATAACCTCTAACCCTCTGGTTTTGTTTTGACCTCTCTATATATCAAATATATGTATTCTGTGTTTAGCTTCTGTCACTCAAAATTACATTAGGCAAGTCATTTATGTTGTTTCATGTTGGGGTAGGTATATAGCTCTGTTATATGAATATACCACAATTTATCCATTTTTCTGTTGATGGGTTTCTAGTTTGGAGAACTTTCTGTTTGGATGGGTTTCTATTATGGATCTTGATGATTTGATTATTCTTGTTCAAGGTTCCTGGTGCACATATGTTTCCGTTAATGTTTGGTAAAGCGGTAGACATAGAATTGCTCTCATCTTCAAATTCAGTAGATAAAGCCACGTTGTGTTTTATGTTGGTTGTAGCAATTTGTCCTCCCATATAAGTTTGAGTTCTCATTGCTCTGCATCCTTGCCAACATTTGCTATTAAGTTAACATAATTTTGGCTTTTCTGGTGGGTGTAAAGTAGTATCTTGTAGTTTTAATTTGCTTTTTCTTGAATACTATGTTTTGATATATGGTAAAGTAAGTTTTCCCAACTTGCTTTTTTTCTCTCCCCCAAGAATATTTACCTATTCTTGGTTCTCTGCATTTCCATATAAATTGTAGAAGCAGCTTGTGAATTTCCATACAAACACAAAATCCTGTTGGGATTTTTTAATTGCAGTTGCCTTGAGTTCATAGATCAAGATGGGATTAATGACGTATTTATAAATTTGAGTTTTCCAGTCGATAAACATGTTATATATGTCCATTTATTTAGATCTTCAGGTCTTTTAAAATTCTCTCACTAATGATGTATAGTTTTGGGGAAGAGATCTTACAAGGTTTTTATTAAATTTATAGCTAGATATTGGAAAAGTTTCATGCTGTTGTGAATGGCATCTTTTTAAATTTTTAATGCTTTTCCTTCCCTTTTTTTTTTTTTTTTTAATAAATTTATTTATTTATTTACTTATTTTTGGCTGCGTTGGGTCTTCGTTGCTGCGCATGGGCTGTCTCTAGTTGCGGCGAGTGGAGGGTTACTCTTTGTTGCGGTTGTTACGGAGCTCGGGTTCTAGGTGTGCGGGCTCAGTAGTTGTGGCGCACGGGCTTAGTTGCTCCACGGCATGTGGGATCTTCCCGGACCAGGGCTCGAACCCGTGTCCCCTGCCTTGGCAGGCGGATTCTTAACCACTGTGCCACCAGGGAAGCCCTTTCCTTCCCTTTTTACGTTTTCTAACCCTTTACTGCTGGTATAGAAAGATAATTGCCTTTACTGTTGTTCTTTTGTCTAGAAACCTTGCAAACATTACTTACTAATTCCAAAATTTTATCTGTAGATACCTTTAGGTATTCTATCTACACAGTCATTATCTGGAAAAAAAAAAGTAGTTTTATAACTGTCTTTCCAAGTCTTATTCTTTTTTTTTTTTTTTACTTTTGCTTGACTTACTAGCTAGGACAGTGTTGAATAGAGTTAGTGATAGTGAGTATCTTTGCCACTTTTCAGGTCTCAGAGGGAAATTTTAAACATTTTACCAATAAGTAGAACTTTCCTTTAGGTTTTTAATAGTGTCTGTGTCAGAAAAATTAAGCTCCCTTAAATATGTGCTTGTAGGCCGCAGGGTCTCCATCACAACTACTCAGGCCTGCTGTTCTAGTGCAGATGCAGCCATAGACCCTACATAAATGAGTGAGTGTGGCTGTGTTCCAGTAGAGCTGTATTTACAGAAACAGGAGATGGGCCAGACTTGGCCTGTAGGCTGTAGTTTGCCCATCCCTGGTCTGTTTCTTCTTTAAATGCAATCTGCCTTTTTTCTCTAGATTGCTTTTAATACAGTATTTTTCTTTCCTTGTGGTTTCCAGCAGATTTTCTGTGATGTGCTTAAGTTTTTGGGTTTTTTTTTTTAACTTCATGTGCCTGTGTGTGTGTGTGTGTGTGTGTGTGTGTGTGTGTGTGTGTGTGTTTAAATGATCTGTTTTTGAGGGTGTTAGGACTTCTTGAATCTGCACCTTGAGATCTTTTGTTGATTTTGGAAAATTCTTAGTCATTTCTTCTTCAGTCATTGCTTCATCGAAATCTCTCCTCTCTTTCTGGAACTTCTATTATAAACTTTTAAAACTTTTCTCTTTAATTCCTCACTTTTTGTATCCTCTGTTCCATGTTTATATTTCATCACGCTTAATTCTGGATATTTTCTTCTAACTTATCTTTCAGTTGGCTGATTTGCTCTTCAATTTGCTGTTGAGCAACTATTGAGCTTTTAGGTTCTAAATGATATAGAACTTTTCCAGCACCCCAGAAGGCCTTTTTATCTTCTCTCCAAGTCAATACTATCTCCCCACTGCACACATACACCAAACTATAGGGAAAGCACTGTTTAAATGCTTTAAGTTCTGTTGTTTTAATTTTTTTGGTTATAGAGTTTCTATTTGGTTCTTATGGTATTTTGTTCTCTGCCGAAATATTCAATTTTGTCTTTTATTTTCTTGATAACATGATCATTTTATAGTCTAATAGGTTTGATAATAGTCTGTAGTCAAATATGGCTCATACTTGAATCCCTGTAGTCTGTTCCTATTGCCTTTTGTTTTTCTTAGTTTTCTATAAAAATAGTTGTATTATCTCACCTCCTTACCAGGCCTCCTACTTGTTGGGCTGTGAACCCAAATATTTCAAGACCGTCAAGTCCTGCTCAGCTTCTTAGCCTCTCAGCTGCCTCTTCTGGAATCTGTTGATTTCCCTTGGAGAAAGGATGGCCTCCAATGCCAGGATCACCTCCTTGGTTTCCTTTCTCTCCCAGTTCTCTAGGTTCTATAATTCTTCACTTCCCTTTTCCTGTCTGATTCGTTCAAAGAGGCATTTTCTGACCACCTTTTCTGGTTATCAGTGGAAGGGTTAGTCCTAATGGCATAATCTCCTATTACCAGAAACCTATATATTTTTATGTATATGAAAACACTCTAGTGATGAGAAGGGACTGAGATTGTGGGACACAAAGCTGAGACTGCCAAGTTTTCTTATTTTGGAATAGAATCAGGGAAGTACAGTATCATAAGAATGAATTATATATTTTAGTTATATTTGCTTGTGTCACAGTAAAAACAACTCCCATATTTCAGTGATTTATAATAAGAATATTTATTTTTAATTCATGTTATAGTTTGGCTCTGGGTTGACTCTGCCTCTGCTCTGTATTTTCTTCATTCTAAAATTCAGAATAAAGAAAAATACCTACCTGGGATAAGCCCTTTTTTGTGACAGTGTTAGATAGCTTTTAAAACTCCTTGCATGTGCTGTATGTCAGTTCTGCTCCCATTTTATTGGCCAAAACAAGTCAAGGCCATTCTTTTAGAGTGAAAACCACTTTGAATCACATGGCAATGGGTGGGGGCCATGGGACTTCACAGAGAAAGGCAGCAAGTAATAGCAACAATAACATAATCCACTGCACAGAGGCATATAGTTTCAAGAAGGGGAGCAGTCAGAACTTTGAAATTCAGTCACTCTTTAAACAGTGACAACTGAGTGAGTTTAGAACGGATTCATCAGCATTTGACAAAACAATAGGTAAAAAGTCTATCTCTTTAACCAGTATTTAATATACTAGGAGTTGGATATGGCCCAGGTGACAGGGAACTAGAGAATACCTCTCAGGTTACATAGATCCCTCCAGTGAGTAGACCCTTCCCATTTTCTGAGCCCTTTTGGAACAACAGGAGTGATATTCATGGATAGATTACACCTTGGATATTAACCTAGACCCCTATTCCTACTGCCCCAGGATGTTCACTTTTAGCAGCTGTGGTTGCCTGCCAAGAAGCTCATGGCAGCAATAGTTTCAGGGAAGTTCTAATCTAATACCTGGGGATCTAGGATCTGCATTTTCACCAGCAGCTAACGATTAGGCCCAATAGCCCATAAAAAGCTCTGATTCATACCAGAAGGCTGCAGACTTGCTGTGGCCAAACTCTACACAGGACTGAGAGGCCACTGATATGGGGGATGTGCTTGAAACATTCCAACCCACATCACAAAGAATGGTATTCTAATTATATCTATTTAGGATTAAGAGGAATTGTATTTTGAGGAATAGATCCTTTAAAGTGAAGTTTAGAACACTGATAATATATTTTTTAAAAGATTATGGAGCTTCTAGATACATTTCAAGTGTAATGTAGTTTTTGGTTCCTAACTAACTGTCGAAGATTTCTAAACTGAAGCAATCTGACCTTCTTCTGTTTAGTCTATCCTCATGTGAATGATAGCCCAGAATCTAGAGCCCTGGATCATTCTGGTTGTTCTTCTTAAGATACAGCTTATAGTGGATGCCCTGGGTCACATCTCAGTTCCAGATTTCCAGTCTGGTTGCACATGTGAGCACTAATCTGTGGACGCTAAGGGCAGGTATGAAACCATGCTGGCGTGTCTGATGGAGTATCTGTTATTGCTGTTTTTCATAGGCTGAGCGTCAGGCTATCAACACAAAAGTCCAAGGTTCTGCGGCTGATATTGTCAAAATAGCCACAGTTAATATTCAGAAGCAATTAGAAACCTTCTACTCAACCTTCAAATCCCATGGTCATCGGGAGAGTATGCTCCAAAATGACAGAACAGGTTTGTTCATAAATGAGGCCCTTGCTATAACATGGTGAGATTAATTACATCAGAAAAGAAAAGGGGAAATGATTTATATTTATTTCTCAGCAGTTCTCAAACATTTTGGTCTCATGATGTCTTTACACTCTTAGAAAGGATCCCAAAGAGCTTTTGTTTATGTGTGTTATATCTACTAATATTTACCATATTAGAAATTAAAACTGGGATTTTAAAAACATTTATTAACATTTACAGATAATAATAATAAACCCACCATGTGTTGACATAAGTAACATATTTTCATGAAAATAACTACATTTTTTTCAGAACAACAAAAAAATTCATGATGAGTGGTTTCATTTTTTCTGAAAATCTCTTTAATGTCTGGCTTAAGCGATGACAGTTGGAATCTCATATATTTTTCTGCATTCAGTTTGTTGCAATATTACCTGTTCTGTAATCTCTGGAAAATCCTCTGTAGAGGATGATGAATGTCCCAGTCTGTGGGAGACCGATGGTTTCCCAGGATGTGGGACTTTCATTGCTAAAACCAAGATAATTGGCCACCTTGCTGTATGCTTATGAAAGAAGGAGACTGAAAAAGGAAAATAACCTTTGGGTGTTATTGGGAAAATAATTTGACTTTGCAGATGCTTTGAAAGAATCTCTGGGATCCTCTTCAGTCCTCAGACCACACCTTAAGAAGATGTTGATTTTCCTGTTCATGACTTTCCATGAACACATGCACACATTCACACTCTTATATTTGTAGGATGTATGGTCAAACTTATTTGGGGAATAACATTGTACTGTGTGCTTTGGAGGATTTAGAAGTAAAAGTTGTCAACTTATGTTTGAATTTTAAATCTGCTAAGGAAAGGAAGATATGATACCTTACTGTGAAATATTTACCTGACTTCACAGCAGAATGATGCAGTGTCAAAATGAAGATATAGGTGGTATCACTCTTTAGAGTGAGTGGAAGACAATGTGGGTATGTCACTGAGGATGACTTGATTGTGTCATGTTGAGTTAAAGGCAGTAGTAGGTCAGTGGGATCAAAGGGAGCTCAGCCTGAGGAAGCAGACCACACAGGGAACAGGAGGATCATGGCATTCTGGGTCAGAAGCCAAGTACCCAAGGGAAATCAAGAGGACAAAGGTATAATGATCAGAAAGCAGAAAAACTAGAGCATCCAGACAGCCAATGATGCAAGATAAGTGGGGCCCAATGGGTCAGATCAGATTTTAGCCAAACTGGCAAACAGATGCACAGCCTTTGCAGCCCTGGTATGGAAGCAACTTGCCATGCCTCATCTGCCTTTGTTCTCTTACCCTGTGAGAGCCACCTCTGAGAAAACTTGGGCTGCAGGTAGTGACAGCTAAAGAACTCTCTCTGAGGGAAGCACCAGATATTGAGGGAGACGGTATTTGTGCTGTCCTGAAGAATAAGTATAGGAAATTTGAATGGCGAAAAGGAAGGACTGCTCTGAGAAACGGGCAAACAATGGAAGGCAGTTACTCTAAAAGTATTAATGTTGAACCTTATTTTAGTGATCAGAGGGGCATAATCTGTACCAGTAGGCCCACTAGTTAGGAAATAGTGACTAACTATAATACAGTGATTTTTTTTTAACCATTTTTGGATTCATGAGTTTTTTTGAGAATCTTCTGAAAAGGTATACATCATCTCCACAGAAAAATGTACAGACATAGACCCTTACATATATCTTCAAGGAATCTGTATATCCTCTGAAGTCTACATTTGGACCCTAGGTTTAGAATTACTTGTCTAGAGTGTGTGGTCCAACTGGGGAATCACCAGTTCTACCATGGTGACACTTCTGGCCAGAAAAAGACATCAAGGAGTGTCAATCAACTCCATTTACTGATGTCTTTGTTAGACTCCTCATTTCTGGGAGGAGGTAGGTGGAGATTTGAGTTTACCTGATAGGTGGGCTAGGTGGCAGCCAGCAATTAGTTATTTTCTTGATAGCTCCAAATTTTGTGTGTTTTAATCACTTAATTATAATTTCCCAAAATCTCTCTTAAAAAAAAAAAAATACTCCCATAGCACAGTGACATGCTGATCAGTTTTGCTACTTTTTTCATGGGGTAGGATTGTTACCAAAGAGAAAACTGCAAGGGATGTTCTGTCCCATCAGAGGAGGCTTCTTCATCCTTCAACTCCATGATGAACTCTTATATGAAGTGGCAGAAGAGGATGTTGTTCAGGTATTTTTGCAGTGTTCATGTCCATTCTATAGAAAGCTGAGACACTGTAGGTAAGGCTAAGATGCATGAGATTTCTGGAACCCTTCCCTAGCCCCAGGATGGCTATAGAAAAGTAGAATCCTTAAGGGTAGAGAAAGAGCTAAGAGTGCTCAGCTTTAAACTCATTTTAAAAGAAATCCCTGATGCAGGGATATTTTTGTCTGCGAGAAGTTAGATGAGAATTTGGAGTCTTGCCCTGAGGATTTCGAAGCTCTGAGCATTCTAGTGAACCTGGCAGAGCTTCTGCTTGTCAGTGCAGACTAGTGTGGGATGCCTGGCCCTTTTCCAATTTAGAGTTTTAAGCACCATGAGGTAAAGAGCTCCAGTCTGGTTTATCGCCTCAGTGGGTGGGCTGGCAGACATTCTTTGATTGGGCAGAGTTTGTTAACCTCTTTTTTTTTTTCCTTTGTAGGTAGCTCAGATTGTCAAGAATGAAATGGAAAGTGCCATAAAACTCTCTGTGAAACTGAAAGTGAAAGTGAAAATAGGTGCCAGCTGGGGAGAGCTGAAGGACTTTGATGTGTGATTGTAGGGAAGCCTGGTGTAGGTACAATCACATGGAAAGATTACCCTTTCACCTACTTCATGAAAACAGAAACCCTCAAGTTTTGATGAGCTTATGATAGTAATTTTATAGTGAGAGTTTCAGAACATATAATGAGTTTATTTTCTGTAGTATGAAAAAACTTTTTGAGGCAAAATATCAAGTTTAATGTTTAATATCAAGTTTAATTCGCTCTCAAAGAGTATCTATGAAATTGCCTTTTATAGTTTACTGTGGCTCTAAACAGTTTCAGAACACATGCTTGAAATACGTACTTAGCACTTTGGATCTTCATCTGTCTGGTTGAGCATGAAGAAAATGAAACTGCTGTCTCAGGGTCATTTTCATCCCAACCAGGATTCAGACACTGGTGATACAGACCCCTGAAGGAGCCAGAGGCAGATAAGGATTTGGTTTCACATAAACCACCAGGGTTAGGTGTTGTGTGTGATTTTCATCCAGTATCGGTGTAAGACTTCTGAAGTGGTATTTTTAAATAGCACTGGCTAGTAATTTTAAGAATTCTATAAAGTGGTAAGACTTGGTATGGATGTAGTCTAGGAATGGATTTTCATGAATTGCCATTTCTTCTTCCTTTCCCTCTCCCAATTCATGCAATGAATATATTTCCAATACTTAGGTATTATAAAACAAGCTACACCTCTTCAAGAGGTATTCTGATCTTAAGATCAGACGTTTATACTGCAGTTTAATATAGCACTGCCAGAGAAGGAAAACACCCCCTCACCAGTCCCTCAGTGCCTCTTTCTCTGTGGCATGGTGAGAATACTCATGCTAAAAGATTGTACTTTATAATCCCAGTCAGAGGTGAATAACTGACTTTTTTTTGCTGTTTTAATAAAATTAATTTATGAGAAACTTTATACCAGCAGTTCAGTTTTTAAAATTGTGTTTGGTCTAAGTATCAGAAGCCTGTGTATCCATTTACTTATTCTATAGTTTGCTCAACAATGTACACATAGGAAGTGTTTATTATATTCTTAATCAGTGATCAAAGAGCTCTTTTATGTTTATTCATCAGAATTTTAAAAGACAGTTGCTTTATAAACAAAGTGTAATATACTATTAGTAGTTGGATATTAGTGCACAAGATCCTCAGATATTTTGGTGCTTGGGGGAAGTGGCAGAAGACGACAGAGGTAAGAGGGAAGTTATATCATTATTTCTCGAATTTTTTCCATATTCACCTGTACAACGTTTCTCAGAAAAGTTGCAGTGCTGTTAGTATTCTGGCGGCCTTGAGAATCCAGCACAAGAGAAACCTCAACCTATTTACATGAGTGTTCTCCAAATATGAGCACAGACATATAGATCACTTCCACCTTATCTTCTGCAGCCATGGCTCTGCATGTGTGGTTACATGCATTTTCTCATCCTTTTTGACCTATCAGCTGGGCTTAAAACAGGCACTCCTTGCTTTGCATGATTCAGTTATGAAAAAATTCCAGTTACCATGGTTTACTTAAATAACACTAGTGTCCATACAACACAATTCAAATTTCAGTCAACATGGTATATTAACTTAATAATCACATAAAGTTCAAACTTCAATGGTAGCTCTTCAGTCTACAAATCACTGTTAGTAACAGATGCCCTTTGTTGTAGGCAGAATAATGCACCTCCCCTCCCCAAATGTTCACATCGTAATCCCCAAAACCTGTGAACATTTTCGTCACATGGCAAAAGGAACATTGCTGATGTGATTAAGTTAGAGATCGTGAAATGGGGAGATTATCTGGGTGGTTCCAATATCAACACAAGGGTCCTTATGAGAGGCAGGCAGATGGTCAGAGTCGGAGGAGGATATGTGACGATGGAAAGAGTGAGACTGAGGTTTGAAGATGCTGCACTGCTGACTTTAAAGATGGAAGAAGGAGCCATGAGCCAAGGAATGCAGACAGCCTCTAAAAACTGGAAAAGGCAATGGAATGTACAGCCTCCAGAAGGGACACAGCCCTGGCAGCACCTTGATTTTAGCCCAATAAGATCATACTGGACTTCTGACCTTCAGAACTGTAAGATAATAATTTGTGTTTTTGTTTGTTTTTCAGTTTTATTGAGATATAATTGACATACAGCACTGTATAAGTTTGTGTACAACATAATGACATATTGTGAAATGATTTCTACTGTAAGTTTAGTTAGCATCCATCATCTCATTAGATACAAAAACGTTTTTTTTCCTTGTGATGAGAACTTTTAGGATCTACTCTCTTAGCGACTTTCAAATATACTGTCCAGTAGTGTTAACTATAGTCTTCGTGCTGTGCATTACATCCCTATTTTCTATATATAAAATCATGTGATCTGCAAATAGAGACAATTTTCTTCTTCCTTTCCAATTTAGAAGCTGTTTATTTCTTTTTCTTGGCTGATTTCTAGTATAGGACTTCCAGTACTATTTTTTTTTTATAAATTTATTTATTTATTTATCTATTTATTTTTGGCTGTTGCGTCTTTGTTGCTGTGCGCGGGCTTTCTCTAGTTGCGGTGAGCGGGGGCTACTCTTCATTGTGCTGCATGGGCTTCTCATTGCGGTGGCTTCTCTTATTACGGAGCACAGGCTCTAGGTGTGTGGGCTTCAGTAGTTGTGGCATGCAGGCTCAGTAGTTGTGGGGCATGGGCTTAGTTGCTCCGTGGCATATGGGATCTTCCTGGACCAGGGCTTTGACCCGTGTCCCCTGCATTGGCAGGTGGATTCTTAACCACTGTGCCACCAGGGAAGCCCCCTTCCAGTACTGGCTTTTTGTTTGTTTGTTTTTTTAATTAATTAATTTATTTTTGACTGTGTTGGGTCTTCGTTTCTGTGCGAGGGCTTTCTCTAGTTGCAGCAAGCGGGGGCCACTCTTCATCGCGGTGCGCGGGCCTCTCACTATCGCGGCCTCTCTTGTTGCGGAGCACAGGCTCCAGACGCGCAGGCTCAGTAATTGTGGCTCACGGGCCTAGTCGCTCCGCGGCATGTGGGATCTTCCCAGACCAGGGCTCGAACCCGTGTCCCCTGCATTGGCAGGCGGATTCTCAACCACTGCGCCACCAGGGAAGCCCCTCCAGTACTGTTTTTAACAGGAGTGGTTGAGAGTTGGCACACTTGTGTTATTCCAAATCTTAGAGGAAAAGCTTTTAACCTTTCACCATTGAGCATGGTGTTAGCTTTGGGCTTGTCATATATGGCCTTTATTCTGTTGAGGTACATTCCTTCTATACCTAATTTATTAAGAATTTTTATTATGAATAGATGTTGAATATTGTCAAATGCTTTTTCTGCATCTATTGAGATGATTGTATGATTTTTATCCTTCATTCTGTTAACTTGGTGTATCACACTTATTGATTTGCATATGTTGAAACAGCCTTGCATCCCAGGTATAAATTTCAGTTGATAATGGAGTATAATCCCTTTAATGTGCTGTTGAATTCAGTCTGCTAGTATTTTGTTGAGGATATTTGCATCTGGGTATATCAGTGACATTGGCTTGTAATTTTCTTCTCTTGTAGTGTCCTTTTCTGGCTTTGGTATCAGAGTAATGCTGACCTCATAAAATTAATTTGGAAGTGTTCCCTTCTCTTTGATTTTTTTCAAAGACTTTGAGAGGGATTGGCATTAATTTTTCCCTAAATGTTTGGTAAAATTCACCAGTGAAGTCATCTGGTTCTGGGCTTTTGTTTGTTGGGAGGTTTTTTTTATTACTGAATCAGTATCCTTACTAGTAATTTCTCTGTCCAAATTTTCTAATTTTCATGATTCAGTCTTGGTTGGTTTTATGTTTCTAGTAGTTTTTCCATTTCTTTAGATTGCCCAGTTTGTTGGAATATAGTCATTCATAGTAGCCTCTTATGATCCTTTGTGTTCCTGTGGTATCATTTGTAATGTCTCCTCTTTCATTTATAATTTTGTTGATTTGGGTCCTCTTTTTTCCTTGGCTAGTGTAACTGAAGATTTGTCAGTTTTGTTTATCTTTTTAAGGAACCAATTCTTAGTTTTGTTAATCTTTTCTATTGTTCCTGTTTTCTATTTCATTTATTTCTGCTCTAATCTTTATCATTTACTTTCTTCTGCTAAATTTGGGCTTAGTTTGCGCTTCCTTTTCTAGTTTCTTGAGCTGTAGAGTTAGGTTGATTATTTGGGATCTTGGGGTTTTTTTCTTTAATTAAAAAATACTTTATTGCTAAAAAATGCTGACCATCATCTGAGCCTTCAGCAAACTGTAATCATTTTGCAATGGTAATATCGAAGATCATTGATCACAGATCACCATAACAAATATAATCATAATGAAAAAGTTGGAAATATTGGGAGAATTACCAAAATGTGACACAGAGACACAAAATGAGTAAATGCTGTTGGATAAATGGTGTCGATAGACTTGCTTGACACAGGGTTGCCACAAACCTTTAATTTGTAACATACACAATATTTGTGAGTTTGTCTTGTTTCTTAACGTAGGCATTTTTTGCTGTGAACTTCTCTCTTAGAACTGCTTTTACTGCATCTCATACATCTTGATAAATTGTGTTTACTTTTTCATTTTTCTCAAGCTTCTCTTTTATTTCCCCTTTAATTTCTTCTTTGATCCATTGGTTGTTCAGGAAAGTATTGTTTAATTTCCTTGTAATTGTGAGTTTTCCAGTTTTTCTCCTGTTGCTGATTTCTAGTTTCTATACCATTGTGGTCATAGAAGGTATTTGGTATAATTTCAGTCTTGTTGAATTTGCTAAGACTTGTTTTGTGGCCCAACCTATGGTGTATCCTAGAAAATGTTCCATTTGTGCTTGAGAAGTGTGTATATTTTGCTGTTGTTGGATAGAAAGTCCTGTATATGGCTGTTAGAGCCATTTGATCAATAGTATTGTTCAAATTCGCTCTTTCTTTAATGATTCTCTTTTTGGATGAGAATCCATTGTTGAGAGTGGGGTATTAATGTCCCCAACTGTATTTGTATTACTGTTTATTTCTCCATTCAGTTCTGTTAGTTTCTGCTAACATTTATAGGTGCTCCAATACTGGACGCATAAATATTTACAATTGTTATATCCTCTTGATGAACTGACCTCTTTATCATTATATAATAATCACTTTTTTGTCATTTTTACGTTAAAGTCTATTTTGTCTGATATAAGTCTAGATACCCCCTGCTTTTTTTGGGGGGGGGGCGGAGCGTTTATCATTTGCTTGACGTATCTTTTCCCATCCCTTTACTGTTAGTCTATGTGTGTCTTTTTTTTTTTTTTTTTTTTTTTATTTATTTATGGCTGTGTTGGGTCCTCGTTTCTGTACGAGGACTTTCTCTAGTTGTGGCAAGTGGGGGCCACTCTTCATCGCGGTGCGCGGGCCTCTCACTATTGCGGCCTCTCTTGTTGCGGAGCACAGGCTCCAGACGCGCAGGCTCAGTAATTGTGGCTCACGGGCCTAGTTGCTCTGTGGCATGTGGGATCTTCCCAGACCAGGGCTCGAACCCGTGTCCCCTGCATTGGCAGGCAGATTCTCAACCACTGCACCACAGGGAAGTCCCTCTATGTGTGTCTTTAAGGCTAAAGTGAGGGTCATGCCGCGCCTTTTTTTTTTTTTTAATCCATTCATGTTTTGACTGGATAATTTAATCCATCAAAGTAATTATTGCACCCAGATGCTTTCTGGTTGGGCAGGACTGGGAGCTACACTGAACAGTGAGTGGAGCTATGATTCTGCTCCCTTGCCTGGATGGGGAGGGTGGAGGGTGAGGGGAGGCAGACCAGGCTCCAGGGTGGGTAGGGGTATTTGTTTGAGGTCCCAAGTCAGGCAGACCTGCACCTTGCTGAGTTCCCTGGTCAGACTGCAGCACTTGGCTGCAGTCTTGGCTGCAGTCTTGGCTATGCTGCTGAGCAAAGCCACTAGTTGGGACTACTACCTGGGCGTTTTAAGTAGGACCTGGGTCTGCAAGATCTGAGTGCTGGTTGTTGCAGGCCTCACACCCCTTCTTCATCACAGTCTGATTCTCAGAGGTCAAGCCCTGCAGATTCCCTTGTTATCCTCATAAGGCAAGACCCCAGTGGGACTCCCAAGAAGGGACCCAAAACACTGGAAGAGCTGGATGTCCACTGGGATCTCTTTTCCCACTGGAAGAACTGCAAGTTCAGGGGAGACCCATGCTGTGCTGGCCTGGGGGAGAGGCAGTGTGGTCAGCATGTAGCAGCTCCTCTTATCCTTCTAACGTGGTCTGTCTCAGTCTCTGTGGTGCAGGGGATGCTTCAGTCTCACCCCGCATTCTAGGATTTTCTCAGTGGTGTCTTGTCCATGAATAGTTGTTAGTTGTTCTTGTGAGGAGGAGTGAAGTTGGGAATGACCTATGTCACCATCTTGGTGATATCACCCCTAAATTTGTGTTGTTTTAAGCCAGTAAGTTTGTAGTCATTTGTTATAGCAGTAATAGGAAACTAATACACATGGTGAGCTACCAATTGCATCATTTCTTTCCAAGTCTGTCCATGACTGGTCACTGTACATCTGTCATTCACTTTACATACAGACAATAAAGCATGTAGCAGTGTTGACTCCTGGTCTCCCAGTGTTAAATCCATGTGACATTTTATAAAAATGGTTAACCAGGAGAGAAAATTGGCTAATTAAGATGCAGGTGCACCAGAGAAATGAAAAACGACAGCAGTATAAAGTGAAATTCAAATTGGATGTAGAGTTATATAAGAAATAGTTGACTGTCGAAGTATTGACACTGATGCCATTCTAGATATGCAACTTGAAAAATCCAGAAGGCAAAATTATCAACATAAATGAGGGAAATGGTTGTGACAAAGAGGATGAAGATATCCTAGGGGAAGCGATTCCAGCAAAAATCTTTGTTATTTATTAACCTCCAAATTTACTGTAATTCCAATCAAAGTCTCAACAGGAATTTTTTTTTTTTTGAGATAGATAATATACTAAAATTCACCTAGAGAAAAAAACTCAATACCTATTAATAAACTAAACCAAAAAAGATCAATATTAGGACATATTATAAAGATTGTAGTAGTTTAATTATTTGATAAGGACCTAGAAATAGACAAATAGATTACTTGGGCAGACTAAAAATTTAGAAAACAGACTTAGGTGTATATGGGAAATGATTTAAATGTCACTTCAAATTAGAGGTGAAAGGATAAGTTATTTAAAAATAGGGATGTAATGATATGTTTTCCATTTGTCAAAATATGAAGACTCCAGATGGATTAAAGGCTTAAATATAAAAAATAAAACTGTGAAAGTAAAGAAGATATGAGAGTTTATTATTTTATAGATGTAAAGGCCTTTAAAACAAAGTTCAAAAATCATAAAGCTAAAAGATGATAAAATTTGACTACATTAAAAGAAAAAAATCCTCAATATGAAAAAGTGATGACATCAAGATACTGAACAGCCTAATCCAGGAGAAGGGCATAGATAACCCCAGAGGGATCCATAGCCTAGATGAGACTGAGTTAGCAAGTGAGACCACAGGGCCCTGCCCCAAACGAGAGAGCAAGGCACACATTCACTAAGTGTATTTTAGCACAAATCAGTGAAAGGTGCTCAGGTGTCTCGAACAGACCCGCCACTGTTACAGAGGGAATCACAGAGGACTCAGAGTGAAGCACAAGGACCAGGACCCTTCTTCCTTTACACCGAGGTCATAGAAGCCTTCCTCTAAACCCAGAAACCAATCATCTTTAGGAAGACTCAAAAATAAGGAAAAAGCAGTTATAAAAAATAACTACACTAATTTCCAGAGTTATACTAAAAATCAATAATAGATAACCTGTGTTAAAGTGTCTGACTCCATATCTTGATGTTTGCTGACAAGTTTCAAGCCTCACCCTCTCTTTTCCCCTTCAGCCCCATGTCTGGGTGAACTGAGAAGAAAGCCTGAGTGCTCCCCTCTTTCCAGTGCAGCCTCTCTCTGCAAATGCTGGTCCCACCCCCAATCACAATAAAAACCCTGAGCCAGTCTCTTTACCTGTGCTCTCAAGCCATTTTAGACCACTTTGAGTGCTACTCTCCTCTCCCCAGAAAGCCTCTTTATGTCAATAGTAAATCTTTTTTGTGTCCTCCCAGGGTGTGTGTATGTGTCATTAGTCTTAATATCCAAACCAAATTTTGGGTAGGGTGTCTAGTCTACTTCTGTAGGATTACCACAACAGAACTATTAAGAGAACATAATAAAAAATTACGAACAGACAAGTCACAAAAGAGGGGGTAAGAACGTAAACACAAAAAGGTGTTCAGTTTCACTAATCAGGAAAAATAAAAACAAGATGCCATTTTCACCTTTCAGATTGAGAAAAAATTAATATTGAGAATGGGCAAAGATGTAGGGCAACAGTAGTTCTCATACACTGGTGAAGAATAGTTTAATTGGCAACATCTATTTAAGAGGTTTAAACCAGCACACCCTGTGACTGAATTCCACAGTATCTTCCCTGGAGAAACACTTGCAGATATGCTAAATGCATGTGCAACAATGTTCATTCACTGCAGTCTTGTTTGTAATATCGAGGGATTGGGAAATATCCAAATGTTTACTAGTAGAGTAATAGTAACAAATTATGCTTTATTGACACCATGCAATAATATAAGTAAGTTAAAAAGAATGAATGATGTTTGAAGTCCTGACCTGGAAAGGTACCTAAGACACAGTAAGTATTTGAATAAGCAAGTTGCAGCATGGAAAAATGTTTGGAAGGAAACAAACCAATAACTAGTACAGATAAGGAGGTGACCAAGGGAAATTGCACTTTTATCTTGTCTAAATTTATTATTTGGTGTCACTACAAATATGTATTCATGTATTATATGTGTAATTAAAACACATTTTTGAAAGAAAAATTGTAAATAATGTTTGGATTCCCAGACCAGCTCAGAAGACTACTCTTTAATCCATAAAACAGCTGTTCATTTGCTGTGAAAGGTAGAAGACAATGTTTTTGAAATGCAAGTAAATCAACAAAATTGAAAGTACTTTTTATTTTTATAATTTTATTTTGAAATAATTTCAAACCTAAATAAAAGTTTCAAGAATAGCACAAACATTCCCACTTAAGTGGGAAACCACACTTAAGTTTTGTGATTTGGGCCAATTATGTCTTATATAGCAAACGGGTCCAATTCCAGATCATGTGTTGCACCCACTTGTCACGTCTCCTTAAATCTGGAACATCCATCTTTCCTCTACTTTCATGACCTTGGAAAGTTGGAATACAAGGTAGTCATTTTATAGAATGTCTCTCAGTTTGGTTTTATCCAATATTTCCATATTGTTCATTTTTGGCAGAATGATCACAGAGGTGATGCTGTGTTCTTTTCATTACATGCTGTCAGGTGGCACATGATTGTTCCCCTACTGGTGATGGTAACATCGATCACCTGATTAAAATAGTGTCTGCCGGGTTTCTCCAGTGTAAAATTATTTACATATATATGTGTGTGTGTGTGTGTGTATATATGGTGATTAATAAGTACTTTTTGTGAAGATACTTTGAGACTATGTAAATATCCTATTCCTCTATCCCACTTTAACCCACTAGTTTTAGCATCCACTGGTATTTGTTGCCCATATTATCACTACAGTGGTTGCCAAAGAGAAATTTGAAAATTCCATCCACATTTGTTGGTTGACATTCTGCAGTAAAGAAGAGCTTTCTCTTTTCCTAATTAATCAGTTAATTAATTGACTCCTAATTAATTAATTCCTAATTAATTGACATTAGTCAATGTGAACTCATGAGTTCCTATTTTTTTCAATTCCTATCATTACTTTTTGATCCAAATTATCCCTGATTTGGCCTGTATATTCCTTTTCAAGCTGACTTCTGTGTCCTTTTGACACATCCCCATGATTCTTTGAATATTTTCTGGCACAAAAACATGCTTCACCCTTGAAATCAGCTATTTCTTCAAGGAGCCCCAGTTCCTTTTAGCAGAGAAAAGTGTTTAGAAATAAAAATCTAGGCACTAGGTATGCTTCTTTTTCCTCGGGTGTTGCTCCTAGTCCTCTTGGTGTTCGGAATTAGGATATGCATGTGTACAACACACACACACACTTTGTTATGTCATATATGTGTGTGTATGTGTATATAGGAAACTCATACTGACAGTTCAAATTCTAGTCCAGTGCTACAGAGGTTATTCTTTCCCTTTTACTTGTTCTTCTCCATCAGTGAGAAACCTGCCTCCTGCCTCCTCAGTGTATTCACCCAATTGCTCAGTCCCTAATCTCCTGACCTGCTGGGCTGGCTTCTGCCCTGTTCCACCGCCTCCCTCACACAGGCACCACTACTGACCACCTGAGGGCTGACCCAGCCCTTCGCTCCAGCTCTGTCCTCCTAGGGGCTGTCCCTCTCACCCTGCTCCAGTGCAGTCCCTACATGGGGCTGTGGTCAGAACTTGCTCAGGTTGGTTGACTTTTGGACTGAATGAATGGAAAAAGAAACGAGGGAGGGAGAGAAGGAAGGAAAAAAGTCAAATCAGTATTTTAAACACTGAATTACAGATACGTGAAGCCTGAGTGATTGTAATTCAAAGAGGGTGAGGAAGTAAATGGATCCTTTTGAGAAAATTCTGAAGGGGAGACTGGGTATTTGGATTTTTAAAGAGTCTATCTTAATAGTTTTACTTTAAATCAGAAAACATTCTTTAGCCTAGAGTTGGTTCGGTTTTTTCCCCATTTTTATATCGAACCGAAACTAGGAGGGAAATGGTGGTGGTGGGAGATTTTTTCTGAAATACTTAGACAGCATTTGGAAGAGTAAGAGTAGTTGGCCAAGGCCACAGTGGAGGTAAATATAAAGAAAGCGTGTGAAGAGGAATTAACCATGCAGCCGAAAGCCAGAGGAGCAGAAGAGCGCAGGCTTTCTGGGGGACTTTTGCAGGTGCTGGTTAATATATGTTCGTAATAACCAGTAGGTGGTGGTGTAAGCCCATAATAGCTTATTTTTTTGCCTGCATGGGATTAAAGTCTGAACTTTAAAAAAGTGAGGAAGTAGGTATGAATGTTGAATTTGTAAGTACATCTTATTTATTTCTACCATTTTAGATTAATAAACTAGTAAAATCTTTCAGTTTGGGGAACTTATGTTTAGTTTTTTTTTTCCCTTTCTCTATTTTAGTTCAAATACATATGCTGTACATCGCTCCCCCACCCACCTCCCCTTTTTAAAACAATTTTAGTTTGCAAAACCATAGTTCACACTGTTGCAAATGAGGGTCTTACCTCTGACCATATTTAATCTTGGCAACAATCATTAGTGGTGTATGATATAACATAAGAGAGCATCTATGTACAAACATATACAATTTTATTGATATCTCTACAGACTACAAGAATTTTAAGTATAGTCACAATTGCTGAGTGCAACAGAAAAATAGTAATTTGTCATTTTCTGAAAAGATGCAAAAATTCTGAAGATGAAAGAAAGATACATCAATGATGTCATCTGTTTCTTATTTCCTAGAATAAAACATCACATAATTAAGTACTAAAAATTATAGGTTATTAGAGATTTTGATCCTGTGCACACTTGTCCATAACTACCACCTAGTTTATTTTCTGGCTTTGCAGTTGAGAAGGATGGGCCAATACCAGAGGGGAGCAGTGTGAGAGGAGAGAACTCTCCTGTTTTCTCATTGACTAGTATTGCCTTGGATAGGCGGACTCTCCCTTTTTTGAAGGTGAAATCACTCTTTCAGGGCACTGGAGGCCACATAGTCAGCTGCAGGCATTCTTCTCCCTTTAAACACATGTCCAGTAACTAAGAAAATAAATCCAAACTCCTTTGCCCTGAGAGCAAAGACAACAATCAAAAAGGGAGAGTTGCTCTCCCTTCTTGCTAAGATCAAGTCCAATAAAATATAGCTATGGCAGAACAGGTACCTGGTACCCATGTCTCCTCCAAATGAAGAATGAGTAATAAATTTGGACCTGATTTGGTAAATGATTGTTTTGAGAATTTCTACTATCCAACTATTGAGAATTAGTTTTCCACTTTGCGTTGCATGGTATTGAATTTCTTATGATATCTTTGGTGTCTGGTGATGTCACATGTATAAGGCAATTGAAACCTACATGTTTGAATTGGAATAATTAGTGGCCAGTCATATAGGAGAAAATCACAAAGACAGAGATATTAAGAATTAATGGGGCACTGCCTGGTCAGAAATTTATACAGAACATTTGTTTTGGGCTGCGACACAGAATAAATATCAATCTGGCCAATATCTCCAATATCTTGCTTTCCTTGACCCCTCAGAAGTGGGGCTTAGACACCAGTCAGGGTAGACAAATGTGTCTTCCTTAGTAGTAGTTATCAACCTTGGCTGGACATCGGAACTATCTTGGAGGCTTTCAAAAATACTGATGTTTGGTTCCCACTCTGAAAGATTTTGGTGTAACTGGGAATATTAGAAGCGCCTTAGGTGATGCTTATGCACAGCCAAAGTTGAGAATCACTTCCCTACATAAATTGTCCCAATGACCCTAAACCAATGAGAGGGCTTTTAGCTTACTCTTCTAAATCTGCTTCATTTTTCCCTTCTGCCAAACATTTTAAAACCAAGTATCTCAAAGAGCTAATCTTAATCTTCTTCAGCCAACCTTGGGCATAATCTTGATTTTCCTCTTCCTTCCTCAAAGCCATGGTGATCCCTTAATGCAGATAACAGACACATGGTTCACATTTTTAAAAAGGACTCCAACAGTAAACTTTTTCCTTTACAATCCCTTAAGATCTTTGAGTACTAGAGACTTGGATTCTGATTTATTAACTGGAGAATCATTCAAATGCTATATGAAAGATTTGAAAACTTATCTTTATGACTGAATTATCAGAAAACATCTCACTCAGTTCTGTCACCATCCTTCCAAAGTTAGTCAGATAATGACTGTGATGATGACGGGCACTAAGTCTGGGTCTCAATGAAGTGTAGAGAGCAGAGCTGGTAGTACTGCTTTTGCAGGGGATTAAAATAAATGATAATCATCCATCCCTCCAAACTCCAAGGTTAATGGATGGTTTCTTAGTAGGGATTATTGCTCGCATTATTAGAACCAGGAAAAAAAAAATACCTCTAGCCTCATGATGAATTATAATGCTAAAGGCCCATTTTCTCCTGGGACACTAAGAAGGGCTTATCTCTTCAGGGAGTCATAATGAGATATGGTCAACTTGTAGAGAGACTGTGGTTTGCAAGCCTTATCTTCTGATGTCACCTTAAGCAGACAGAATGTAATTTTGATGACAACTAAGGCTCAGAGTCATTTTCTCTATCATTGTTCAAGTTACTAGGAGTATTTTTCTTATGTTCCAAGATAGAGGCAAGACATTTAAATAGTAGAGAAGAGGGATGTAAAGTATTACATGGATCGACAGTACTCGTTTTCCAAAGATGATGATGATGGTAAGATGGTGGGGTGTGTGTGTGTGTGTGTGCATGCTAAGGTCAGTGCCACAGAACAGAAATGTTCAAAGAGAAAAATCACGTCCATATTAGATTCTTGTTATTGCTATCTCTTTGAATTAGAAAAATAATTTTGATACAGTAAAACCTCATTAATTTGTATTCCACTAATCAGGAGTTTGTGGGATGAAGTTACCCTTACATTAAGAAAGGGTTTATAAAAACAATATTGAAAGACAAAAAGAACCTATTCTTTTCAAGCATTTCAGAAGCACCTTACTTCCAATTGACGTGCCAATTATAAACTTTTGATCTATTCATTAAAGCCAGTTTTAAGCACTTCTGTGAAATGCTATTTTGTCCTTTCTGGTATTTTTTCTGTATGCTTTAAAATATTCTGTAATTGTTATCTTTCAGTGATTCATGTAAGCTTTCCCCAAAATAGTATTTTATTGCATACGAACCACACATGTAATTTTGGGTATAATAATTTGTTACTGTGTACTAACGATGTTTAATTTTATACAAGACATATTACATATTCACATTTAATCTGTCTCCAAATGATGTAGAACAGTGGCTGTCAACTGGGGGTAATTTTGTCAATGGCTGGAGATATTTTTGATTGTCATTTTGGGGTGGGTGGGAGTGGGGGTCGCTACTGGCATCTAGTGGAGAGAGGCCAGGGGTGCTGCTAAACATCTGCAGTGCAAAGGACAGTGCCACATAACAAAGAGTTTCCTGTTAATGGTGCCATTGTTGAGAAACCCTGATGTAGAACAAGTTAAGTCACATCCTATTGGGGCTTTAGAGATAGTCATTGAATTTAATGCCACTTTGGACTTTATTTCATTGTTTCTAAAATAAACCAATATTTTACTCTTTTAGTTTTTTTTAACTATAGAAATGATAAAGTATTTGTTCAGAAAATCAGAAAACTGGGTCCTTGAAACTGATGGTACAAATAGTGTACTGCAATTTGGCTACCAGTGTTTTCCAAATCCTGGTCTCAAGTTTCTTCAGTATTTTTACTATATAATTTTATGTATCATGTTTGTATTTCCAAGTCAGGTTCTGTTACCCTAAGGCTGTTCACAGGAGTCTGGAGAGATTCATAGAAAGGCTTTTTTGAGAAATCAGGAGAATTCAAGGACTCTGAGAAATGCTATCCTGGTATACATTTTCTGACTCTTTCCTCCATCTCTTTTCAAAGATTACTCTTCTCAAAGATTAATTTGTTCTTCTCAAAATTACTGAGAACATTTGAAGGAAGTGCCACTTTAAACAAATTCACTAAAAATTTAAAAACAAAAAACAAGCAGAAATACTATTTTTGACTACTCAAATAGCCTGGACTTCAGGAAAATGGTGAATTCTTAAGAAACACAGTGTGAGTCTGATAAGACCTAGATTAATTAAAATTCAATGAGCCAAACCCATTAATTTTCTTAAAAAAGATTCTTTTTGAAAGAACAACATACATATTATAGGATGGGTCCCAGAATCTGCATATGTTCATTTCCTAAGACTTTTGACTTCCAGAATCATATTAAATGATGGTAGCAGACATCTTTATTTTGTTTGCCTCTACTAGCTCTCTGTTGAGAGATCATCTTTTATCATGTTAAGGATATTCTTTATTCCATTTTTAAAAGAGCTTTTAATAAGGAATAGGTATTTGGTATCTGTTGACATAATCCTGTGGCTTATGTTATTTAGCCTGTTGAGTGACAAAATTTCTGTTGTCCATAATGGTGACTAAAGCCAAGATAGCAAAAACACCACCACTTCATAACAATTTTCAGTAGTAAGTATTGAACCAAAAAGTAACTTCTAATGAAAGCCCTTGTTAATCAGAAATGTCAGAATCCCTTTCCTAAAACATTAACTGAGGTTTTACTGAATCAGACTAAAGAGAATGACCAGTTTGGTCTGTGAATGTCAGGCTGCAAGAGCACCTTTGAATTGAAGACCCCACTGGGATTGAACAGTAATATACTGTGTAATTGGCAGACAAGGATACAAATGGAGCATTAAAAATATATCACTTTAGAAACTGAAACCAGAGTGTGTGAAATCAGTTCTCAAAGCTAACTGCATTGTTCCTGTAAGTCTAGTTTCCCCAAACCTATTGTCAACTCCCCTGCAGAGTATAAGCCAGGCTGAAAATATGCTTCGAGGTGACCCAACCCTGCACGGTTTGTGACTAAAAATAGCAACTTGTTCTGAAGGTGATAGAAACGGATATAATTGTGTTAGGAATAATTTACTGTACTGGCAATATTTGATTATGACCAAGAACTGTGAATAATGTAAAATATTATGGAGAGAGAAGGACTTAATCAGACTCTTGCCATAAGAATTCAATAATGTCCTAGTATAATGAAAGTTATAGATGAAAAGAAAACTCTGGTTTTGTTTGTTTTTTCAGTTGGGTATTCAAATGTACTTGAAATGCACTGATATCTTCTAACACAGATTTTTTAAAATTGTCAGGTGTGGTCCAATTTATAAAAATAGTTTACCATAAATCTTTTTTTCTTCTGTCACAACATGCTTTTTTTTTTCTTTTCCTCTTAAGATGTTAATTTATCATGCAAAAATTTTTTTCATTAAGTGCATTAATGCTTTTTGTTTGTACAGGATTTTTTCAAATCAGGACTCCCCGTAGTTCCTAAATGTAAATCCTTAGCAAACGACATACCAAGATGATAGCTCCATTCCACGTGGGAAGAGGCAAATTCAGCCATATCTTGGGGTTTTAACCAGGGTTCCAGCCTTTGGGTTGTACAGTGTCTCTGATAAGTCTCCCTTATGATAACTTCAGATGGACTGTAATGGAACATTTTGTGGAAGAAACTTCTAGCTGTTGAATAGTGATGCTGGGAATAAATTTGGTTTCCCTGAATAATGGTTTCTCAAAGCAGTCATAGCTTCTTTAGAAGTTTAGAATTGGTACCATTTCTTATCCTTATATTTCAGCATTAACTGCAAAGAAAAAAGTCACCATAAGATGTTAAAAATTATTTAAAAGTGCTAATCAAAGCAAGCTCATATTGAGCTAATCATGCATATCAAAATCTCAAAACTTATAAGACTTCTTTTATTTTTTGAAATAAAGTGCATATAGAAAGATTTCTTTAAAAAACCAATCAAGCTCTAAAGAGTTGCCTGACAGGAAATGATTTTTAATGATTGAGACAAAGAGGGGTGTGTGGATCCCAGCCTCTACTGCCCCCTCACACCTTGTTGGGGGAGATCATGTAATCAACCTAAGTACCTTTTTAGCAGCTGATGCACAATATAGACCCAGTGTACCAGAACCAGTGGATAATTTTCCTTTAAGTCATCCTCTAAGGTAAAGAAGTATCAATATAGTATTAAAAAAACACTTTTCTCTCCCCAGTATGAGAGGAGTTATAATACTTATAATGAGATCCCAGTTACCTAGGCTCTCACACAGGATTACTTTCAGTGGCATCACTGGTTAGGCTTTCTTTTGCAGGACCTACATGTTTAAAGTTATTACTGTATGAAGATGCCTTTATTTACTTAGGTAGTTTACCTCATGTGCATGTTTGGAAAATGCTTCTGCACTGGTCATCATGCCTGCAGTTTTCTCTTCCAGCTCTCCTAGCCTCTGTCCTCGCTCATCAAGTGCGATCCGTGCACGAGTCAGCTCTCCCATCACCCCTCCGGCAGCACCTTTCATCCCTTCTATACCACCTGGTCCAGGAATGTGCTGTGCGAGGCTGCGTGATGCTTTTCCTGCTGAAGCTTCCCCAACTGGGAGTTCAAGCCATAGCAATTTAAAACATTCTGTCAGTAATTCAAGTAATTATAGTCAAGTTTATCACCAAAGTACTTACATTGAATTCTACTGTCATAGTTCTCATGAAGAGACATATTTGTTCCTATCATAGATCTGTATTTGCAGATGTTAGCATTTACCCAAGAAAAATGCCTATGAAAGAGACTGAGGGAGATATTGGTACCATAATATGCCTTATTGTGTGTGTGTGTGTGTGAGGGGGTGTTCCATACAATTTGGCATAATTGCATTTCTTGACATTGCTGAGTTAGGATGCTCACAATTTTATTGTGACCTCATATTTAACCCATATTAGTGTCTGTTCTAATCTCAGGCCGGATCATTTACTTAAATTTCTGCCCAAGTTGGCATTCCAATCTTCTGTATTCATCTTGCTATCAGTCTTTGTAGGCCTCAGTTGTCATTTTTCAAAAGTCTGTGTGTGTGTGTGTGTGTGTGTGTGTGTGTGTATGTAAATACTACAGAATGGGGTATATGCATGATGGGCATTAATAAACATTTGTAGGAACTTTATTACTTTATAAAAGACTAAAAATTTCCCCATCATTTACAAAGCGCAGTTTCACTTAATTTTAATGAAGTAACTTTTAAATATTGAAAAACAGCTATCTTAGTAAAAATTTAGTGAGAATTCCCAAGGATATAACATTAGGAATGGAATCTAGATCAATTTTTAAAAAAATAAGAGCCTTATTGAGGTAAAATTCACATATCATAAAATTCACCCCCCTCTTTTTTTTTTTTAATTTTTGGCCACACTGCACAGCTTGCGGGATCTTAGTTCCCAGACCAGGGATCGAACTCCTGGCCCCGGCAGTGAAAGCTCCAAGTCCTAACCACTGGACTGCCAGGGGATTCCCAAAACTCACCCTTTTTAAGTGTACAATTCAGTGGTTTTTAGCATATTCACAGATTTGTGCAACTATCACCACTATCTAATTTTAGAACATTTTCATCACCCCAAAAAGAAAACTCTGTACCCATTAGCAGTCCCTTTCTAGTCCCTCCTTGCCTCAGTCCCTGGCAACTATTAATTTACTTTCTGTCTCTATGGATTTGTCTATTCAGAACATTTTGTATAAAAGGAATCATACAATATGTGGCCGTTTTTGTCTTCCTTCTTTAATTTAGCATGATGTTTTCAAGGTTCATCCATGTTGTAGTATGTATCAAACATCATTCCCTTTTATGGCTGAATACTATTCCATTGTATGGAGGCACCTAGATCTTTTGCATAGTTAAAAATTCAAGAAAAAAGGAGTTTTGATCTGTAAGACCAAATGGTGGGTGAGATATTCTTAATTTCTCTCTGAAAATGTTCCCTAGTATCTTTCTACTGCATTTTGATTATTGTTCATCAGAGTTTCGCAGGTAGATTTTTTTAAGTAATTTATTCTGTACCATTGGTAAACCTTGAATTCTGAATAAAGAATCTGTTTCCTAGAAGTAAAGGCAGGCAGATTCAAAAACATTTTTTCAGATTTTAGTAACCAAATGTCTTCACCCTGCCTTGCAGGTATGATCTACCTGCAAATGACACATTTATTAGCTTACTCATTTTTTGTATGAATTGCATGTACTATGAATTGCATGTACTATTAGAATTGCATCTAATATAAAGTGACCAATTTTATTCATGTTTGGTAAACAAATAGTTTTCATGGTATAGAAGCAAAACGCTAGTCTAGAAACAGGTCTTCTGTTACTCACAGAGCTCTTCTCTGTCAAATGTTTGTCCACTTCCACCAAACAGTCCCTTGAGAAAGCCTCTGTTTTGAGCTTCTGGTGTCTCTATGGGAGTAAACAAATCTCCTAGCATGTCCTATATCAGATCAAAAGAAAATAGCATTAGACTGACTAAGAGTAAAGTAACAGATCAAAAGATAACATGGTGGCAGGTTAGAGCACGTCATGAAAAGGCAGTCTGTTCTCCATATATTTTCCTGGTGATTTTTGCTTTGCTCCCAGTTCTCTCTGGCATTTCTTTCTCCACCTCCTTCCTTTCCCTTCCCTTCTCCAAGAACTGACATCCTAAAATTTTCACTTTTCTGCCCTCTTCGTTTCTTCCTTCTACAATTAGAAAGCATGGGAAGCTAATATGCACCCTAGGATTAATTTACACTTCATCAGTGACTGCCAATCTAGACTTCTGATTCTTTTTCAATTACCATAGCGTCTTTCCTGTCCTAGTTCCCTTTCTGGAACCAAGCATGGACTGCCCTATGAAATGGGAGGCCTTTGGTGGTGTGTAGAGAAAGGCTGGATTTATTTTTATATCACATACAAAATTATGAAATAGCTCAAGATAATTTAAATGAGTCAAAGTAGGCAGCTACTGCATGGTGAGGTAAAACTGTTCTTAATATTTGATGTGATTTAGAATGACTGGGGAGATATCTTGTTAGAAACACAGATGCACAGGCTTTATTCCACACGTGCTAAATCAAAATTTGCATAGATGTGTTCTGGTTATCTGTATTTTTAACTTGCTCTAACTTTTTCTAACTTTTAACTTGCCCTAAAAAGTTTTAACTTGCTTTGGTCTTTCTAAAGCAGACCAAAATTTGAGAACCATTGGTTTGGAGGAAGGAACTTCAACCCAAAGTCTGACCTTTGACCTAATGTCAGTTTGTCTGTGAACTTGCAGCATGACTGTCATCATCATCCCCTTTCACCTCTACTCCCCAGACCTGTGCTCTTGCTCCAAATCCTTTCTCTTTGGAAATGGCTGCACCATCTACTAGTTCCCCAACCCAGAAATACAGGAATAATTATTAATTCCTTCCTTTCCTTCACTCCTACATCTAATAACCCTCCAATCTGACTGATTACACTTCATAGCCATTGAATCTACTAACTTTTCTCTTTCCTCACTGTTGGCTGCCTTATTTCAAACCACTATTATTTTTGGCCTTAATTATTTTAAAAAGCCTCCAAATTTTTCTCCCTACTTTTAGTCTTAATTCCTCAAAACTAATTGCCATACTGCAACCAGAATATTAGCTTTAATAAACAAATTTGTTAAACCTTTTCAATGACTTGCTATTGCCCTGGGGATAAATGCCAGATTCCTTAGGGAGCTTACAAGGTGTTCCAAGCTCTGTTCTTGACTAACTCTCCAGCATCACCCATTCACTCTCTCCACTTCCCAACTCAGCACTTTGTTGGAAGTTGCCTGAACCTTGGGGCTGTCGCATGCCTCTGCTCTGTCAAGAATATCATTACCTTTTCCATCTCCAGCCATCCATTCCTATGGATAACTCCTATTCATCCTTCACAACCTTTTTCTAACTACCCCTTCCCTTTTGTTCCATCAACCCAGGTGCCCCTCTCACATGTCTCCCCAGCACCGGCACAGCCATATAACAGCATTTTCCAGAGTATTGTGGTTGTCTGTTTACTTATCTCTCCCTCCACACTAGCAGGTAGGGACTTGTATCTTGTTTACGATTGTGTTCCTAGAGCCCAGCCAAGTACCAGGCATATAAAAAACTCTAAGTATTTGTTGAATAACATTTATTATTATTTATTTTTAAAGCTTATTATGTTCCAGGCACTGTGCTCAGTGCTTTATATGAATTCTTTCTTAATTCTCACAGCAGTGCTTCAAGGTAGTAGATTAAGTAAAATGGCCAAAGTTATATAAGTGAGCAAAATGCAACTTAAATAGTTCAGAGCTTATACTCTGAACCTCTATATTGTAATGAATGGGTTTTAGTTTTCTTATTTCTAAAATAAGGAGGAGAAACCAATTAAATCCCTAAGATGCCTTTTAACATTTTGTGACCACATTTACTTATCCAAGGCTAGATAGGCTTTTATATTTATTTTGTTTCTAGGTTCTGCTTACCGCTATGATCAAAGACAAATGCCCAATTCTAACCTACAGGATATGTATTTATTTTGTATGGCTCTTAATCACAATTAAGATTTCTTTAAAAAAAGTTCGTTAACTCCCTGAATTGTATGCAAAATCTTTGTGTGTACATACATATTTCCCACCCTGGAGGAAGATTTTTATAATCTTTCAGAGGATTCTCCATAGGCAAAACAAACAATAAAACACACAAAACAACCATTGATATGTATGATCTCCACATTCTTCGCACATCCCGTTTTTTCTTATTTTTTTCTGTGTATATCTGGAACCACACTAGAACTTGGTAGCATCACAATGATGAACATATATTCAAAACATGTTCTAGGGCAGGCATATTTATTGTCTGGCTCAATAATATTTTAGCTTTTAGACATCTTTCTAATTTTTTCTCTTTTTACAACTGTGTCCGATGTTTATTCATAAATGTGCCTGACCTACCTGTAGATTATCACACATCTCTTGGCTGTATGTTAACCGCTGAATTTCAGTAGGAGAGACAAGGTATAATGCCTGTCCTTCATTGGTAAAACAAAACGTCCGTGCTATCCTCATGTCTGTCAGTGGCAAATAATTAACATCCAACATTGGGCGAAGACTAGGTAGGCTGAATGGAAAAAAACAAATCCACATTTCATATTCAAGTTGTTAGAAGCTTTTAATTTCTTCGTATAAAATGTGCAGATCCTTACATAAAACAATACTTTTTATACCACTATTTTATGGTTGTTTCTTTATCCTCCTGAATTCTCAATGGTAGTAAACTAGACTTTCACATAAAATCATATTCACAAAAAAGTATGGGCACAGTTCTATCTTAATCCACACAGATACTTAGCAAATGTCCTTGAAGGATGGATTAAATGCAGTGGCCAGCAATTTCAAAATGCTTTTTGGAGCATTTCACAGGTTCCTACAGTACAGTTATAATCTTTGCTTATGGCAGAAACACCACAGCTAGAAAGTGGCTGCCTGCATACTTGGTCTATTGTCTCTTTTTAGGGCAGAACTCCTGGGTCTGAGGAGGTTATACACTGATGAAGTGGGTCTAGTTCACTGTGCCTGGGAATGGAGTGGCTTTGCTCCCCTTTCCTTTACTTCCTCTATACACAGAAAGTGAAAATCACCTATGACTTAAGGCACCTGCACTGAAGACATGATTAATAAACAAGCATGGCTGGGGGCTGTAACAGAATTAGTTACAAATAATAGATCAGAATTTGCACATCCAAGCTAATACCACATCTCAAGTGTCTTACTGATTGGCTCTATGCTTATCCTAATGTTGTAGTCAAATGATTTTGCTTACATATTTATAAAAATGTACTTTTGGATACTCTCACTAGAGCCAGATTTACAAACTACTAAAGAAAACCAATCTCAATGCTTTTAAAGCACATCTCTAATGCCAAAAAGAGAAAAATAAACTTGTAGATAAATCTCAAGCTTTGAAATCATTCTACTGATTGTAGTGTGCACAATGATTTTAAATTAACCCCGATCATAAAACCAGCACCTTGAAAAAAAAGTACTTATTTCTCTTATCAAAGTAGTTTGTAATTACAACTTAAGCCCTAGAATCTTACCATATAAAATGGGACCTGAAATCTGTGCTATAGGAATAAGTTTTTCATGAGGTCCTAGCGCTGTGCTGTCCAATATGGTAGCCACTAGCCACGTGTGGCTATTGAGCAGTTGATATATGGCTTGTCTGATTTGAGATATTCTGTAAGTGTAAATTATATACTGAATTTCAAAGATTTAGTATGAAAAAAGTATATTAAAAATACATGTGATGGCGTTTGAAGTAACAGAGATCCTTAGGATATGAGTCCAAAACAAACCCAGTTAAACAGACTTCCATTCATTCAGATTAATGGGTTGTGGTGGGGAAGAGGTTCCTATGGACATTCCTGATAAGTTGTGTTGTCTATGTAGCATAATAAAAGTAAGCCAACAAAATACAACAGGTGTAATCACTTTTGGTAGGAAAAGGAAAAGAGTAAGTCAATTGCTAAGGGATAGGAAACAAGCACTCTTAAAGATGAAAAAAAATAGTTTTTTTCTGTGCAAGGACATTTTTATAAGGAAATAGTGTCAAGTAACTAAAGATGGTTCCCACTAAAAATGGCTCTCTCAGCCCAGTTTGAGAACTTTATACATAGATAAGCCTCTTGCATCTCTCTCTACTCTTTTCTAGGTCTGGGTACATTGGCACATAAGCAATCATACCTACCTAGCAACTATCTGAAAACTAGGACTTGAGGAGATTGGGCTTAGTGTAGTTAAGTTCTGCATTGGAAGTACGGAGTCCTAACCATTTGACCGCCAGGAAAGTCCCGTAGTTAAGTTCTGATAGAGTCTGGAAAGATCTGGGAATGCTTAGCAAGGTCAGGAACATGCCAATTTGTAGACTCCAGTTACTGAAGCCACGTGTTTCCTAGCCACACCTTACACATTACTAAAATCATGTCAAAATCACTTCCTTTTCAAATATTTTTGAGATCCTCATGAACACATAAAGAGTTTCCACTAGGACATATTAAAGTAGTCATTATCATGTAAAACAGCTTTTACAAAGGGCAGAGACAGATCATTTTATCTTTCCTATTGCTATGACTCCTGTTGCTTTTTAAACTCTTGCTTTTCATTTCTCAAGAAATTCCCCTCCTCATAAATGTAGATGTAGCATGTATTCATTTAAGTAGAAATTAATTTTCAGATATACCATTTAAGAAAAGAAGACATACTAAAATTTTGCAAAAACAGTAAGTAGTCACTATCAAGCTAAAAACTCAATTGTGAAATAACATTTTTGAGTGACTAAACGTGAGCTTCGGGGAGTATACACACATTTTTTTTTTCCTTCTAAACTAAGGCATGTCTAGGAGTTAAGTCGTTATTTTCAAACAAGACTGGAATGGCCTTCTTCAGAAATCTCTAAAAAGAGCTTGAGAAAGAGAAACCAGATAAAGAGAGAAAGGGTAAGACATATGTAAGAGAATGAGCAGGCCATAAATGATTGTTTTTATGTTTTCAAAACTTTCTCCTTCATTAACTACTTCTTGGCTTACAAATCTACTCATGTCTCCCCTATTAAAGAAAATATAACAATAAAAACACTCTCAAACACCCAGTTTTGCCCTCGAACTACTTTCCTGTCTCTCATCTCTCTTTTTACCAAAATTTTCCCAAAGAATACTGTCTCAGGGGTTGGCAAACTTTTTTTTAAAGAGCCAGATAGTAAATATTTTAGGCCTCCGGTGCAACTACTTGACTCTGCCCTATTGTGCACAAGCCCCTCCGGGCAGTATGTAAGCAAATGGGTGTGGTTGTGTTCCCTGAACCTTTGTTTATGGCCATTGAAAATTTGAATTTCATATACTTTTCACATATCATGAAATATTCTTCTCTGATTTTTTTCAACAATTTGAAAATGTAAAAACCATTCTTAGCTTGCAAGCTGTACAATATCAGATTGGGGGGAGGGCAGGGTAGATACGGCCTGGGGCTGTAGTCTGTTAACCCCTGATCTATGCCACTGCCTCTCTTCTTGCCCCCTTGAAATTTAGTCTTACCTCCACCGTGCTCCTAAGATTTGCTTTCTCAAAGATCACTAATATCTAGGTGCCAGATCTAGGGTTTTTTCTTGTACCCAAACTCTTTGACCTTTCTGCTCTGACTGCCTCTTGACCATCGTTTCGGTAGTCTTCTGTCCTTTGTTTTGATACTCTGCTGTTGTTTTCATTTCATGAAGTTCTGCTACTCTGATCCTTTTCCTAGCTCTCTGATGACCTCTCAATCTCCTTTGCTGGAGTTTCTTTTTTCTCCACTATCTAAATGTAGACATATGCACCCCTCCCCCCCAATTTTTGTCCTAAGACCAGTCTATTTCTCCTCTTTTTTTATACTGTCTTCTTTGATGATTTCATTCACTGCTACAACTTTCACTAATGCATTTACGTAAATGATTTCCAGAGCTGTATCTTCCACCCCTATTTTTTTAAGAGTCCAGACCTTAAATTGCTGGCTAAACTTCTGCAGGCTGGCATATAAGCACCTCACATTCCAAGCATTCATTCTCAATTCATTCCCAAACTTCTCATTATCAGTCTTTCTAAATTCTGACTTTCTTATCTGCTAATGACCTCACTATTATCCAAGTTCATGATAAAACTTTTTAACCTTTAAGTTCTCTTCTAACCCTGAGATTTAAAGACCTCCATTACCTTTCACAACCAATTGGTTTTACATTCAGCAAATTTCCCTCAATTATCCCTCACATCTGTTTCCACCTAGCCTTCAATATAGTTACGACTTCAGTTCAAAAGCCCATCTAAGCTCTCCCTCCATGTATATTTCTTAATGCATAGCTAGAGCAGGTTAAAATAAAGTGATGACTTTTAGTATACTGTTCAGTGTTGATCTCACTTTTTCCTAGACTTGCAACCTCAGGAAAATTTGTTAACATATGTAAAATGGAGGATGCAAATAACACTTTATTTTCCCATGTCCTAGAGAAGTTATAAGGATAAAATTAAATTCTGTATGGAAAATTCTTGTGTGTACTATGAAACATAGTAAAGGTAACAGTTCATTTCTTTCCTTGTAGTTTATTCATCTTCATATATCCTGTGCCTAGCATGGCATCTGGGAGATAACATGTGCTCAATAAATGTTGAATGAATGTGTGAATGACTGGAGGATCACTCTTTCCTTAGATTCCTTGATGTCAATTAACATATTTCATTCACAATGCAGAGCATTTTTAGCAAAAACAAAAAACAAACAAAAACAAATAAAAACTCAGTCTCCTCAAAGTTTTGAGCAATAAAACATTCACAAATATAATGAAATAATGATCTCAGTTTGCTTCTTGATAACATCTTGCACATTACACATATAGTTTTCATAACTGTACCTTGTTTGCACTGTTATGATTACCAGATAATTTATAAAGAAGGCAAGTACCTCATTATCATGATATGCCCATTGGCACAAAAGCATGCCAAGCAGGCACTGTTACACATGACCACCACATCTGCTTGTAGTATAAAAGATGTCTCGGTGATGTTATGAACATAGAGGCAAGTCTGAGAAGGCAGTGAGAAGACTTTGGCTTGTTTTTCTGAGCAGATTATTGTATACTGATGATCTCCTATTTCTTGGGATGGAGAGGGGCAGTTCATGACCAGCTTTCTTCTCCAAGATTTCTCATTTTCATCTATGTTGTTTGGATCCCTCCAGACTTCATATGGTGGTTGCATTAATCTGCCAGTTCGGTCCATACAGGAGAATGTTAGGACAGCTCCTTTCAATGAGAGGAATGTACCTATAAAAACAATTTCATATCACTGGCACATGAAATTCTTTCTAAAACAGCTGCTATTCATCTATGGGTGATAAATGTTTTATATTATGATAATTCATATCTATAGTGTCATAATATTGCAGTATTATACATAAATCAGTAGATTTGTGAGTTCATCAGTTGCAATAACTTGGAATCATAAAAGGTAGGGTCTAAAAGGAGTCTAAGACATCAACTTGTCAAATCCCCTCATTATATTAATGAGAAAACAGAGACCCAGAAAGATGATGAGACTTGGGCCAGGTCACATAGCAAGTTAGTGGCTGAGCCTGGACTAGAACTCAGGCTTCCTAATTCCTAATCCAGTATCCTTTCATTATACTATATAGTATTCATTAAAATACTTTTTTAAAGAGCAGATTTTAGAAAATTTATACTTTTAATTTATTGAATAACCAGCTGAAAAAAAAAATGCCAACTGATTCCACTTCTTTATTTTACAGACTCATTCACTAGAAAATGCTATTGTTCTTCTTCTGAAAATGAACACTCAGGATATTTCATGAAATTTAAATATCTAGAGTTCATGCTAGCAATTTTGATTGTATTAAAAAAAATCCAAACTAGCTTTGGTGTTTAGGCAGGCTTATGCATCTTTTATACAGAAAAATGGTTTACTCACCTGGAATCTCCAAGGTTGAATATCCATGCCAGATTATTACCTATGGGTGATTTTTACCAGTTCCAGAGACAAGATACTATGAAGCTTAGGAAGTAACTTGGGGTAGACTGAACTTTGGACATTTCCAGATTCTCCCCTAAGCAGCCTTTTCTTTCCTTTCTCCTTTGACATCATGTAGAGAGAGTAAGGAAGTTATCCCAGGCTGATATACCTCAGGAGTGTACATGTACCAGAGACTTAGAAAGGGTGTTATAAAAATACATTCCATTTAGAAAGTACTTTATAAAGTATTTAAAATTAAAAATAACATGTTTAGATGATGTAACATGATTTTTAAAAAAAAGCTCTAAGTCCAAAATATAGCCTCTACTATTTCAGAAATACACATTACAAAGGAAGCTTAAATTTAAGGACTTCTATAATAAGATATTAACAATTCGGTCTACAGTAAATAATTCACCAGACGATTAATGAGGATTTTCCTCCTCAAAGAGGTCTTACTGGCTAGAAGTGTACCTTACTCCAGCTTTCCAAATTACCAGTCTTCCCCACTAAAATCTTAATTCATTCAATCAACAAATATTTATTGAGGGTTTACTATGTGTTCTAGGCTCTGTTTTAGGCACAGGGGAATAAAATAGTGAATAAAACAGATAAAAATCCCTACCTTCACAGAACTTACTTTCTATGATAGAGACAGACAATATATACGATAAGTATATATATGAGATTAGATAGCAATAAGTACTAAGGAAAAAATAAAGCAGAAAAGGGGATAGAAATTCTTGGAAAAGGGTGTGATTAAATTTTAAATAGAGTAGAAGATGTTAAGGACTAAGGTTTGTTCATTTCCCCTCCCCAAATTCATACATTAAAGCCCTCCCCCACTCCGCCAGTGTGGATGTATTGATATTTGGAGATGGGCCCTCTATGGGAATATTTAAGGTTAAAGGAGGTCATAAGGGTAGGGCCCTGATCTGATAGAATTGGTGTCCTTATAAGAAGAGACACCCAGAGACCTAACTCTTTCTTTCTCTCTCTCCCTCTCTCTCTCTCTCCCCCACCTCCCCTCCCCTCCCCCACCTCCCCTCCCCTCCCCCACCTCCCCTCCCCTCCCCCACACATAGGAAAGGTCACATGAGTACACAGTGAGAAGGCAGCTGTCTGCAACTCAGGGAGAGAGCTCTCACCAGATACCAACACTGCTGGCATGTTGATTTGAGACTTCCAGTCTCCAGAAGTGTGAGAAAATAAAATTCTGTTGTTGAAGTCACCCAGTTTGTGGTATTTTGTTAAGGCAGCCTGAGCAGATTTATACAGAAGAGGAGGCTTCTTTGCATTGTACTGTGGAATTAAGGCTCAGGAAACCAGCACAAAATATTCTGGCTACTGTGATTATCCTTTATCTCTGATCCAAGAGTCTCATGTCTTCTATCAGCATCCATGAAACTGGCAACTTAAATTTATTAGCTTGCAAGTAAAGTAAAATCTCAAACTATTCACAGATCTTGACCTTCTAGAGTAGTTACGGGCAGACTTTTAGGAGATGAGATCAGAGATAATACGGAGCTAAGTCATGTAGGTTCTTGTAGGACACAGTAAAGACTTAGACTTTTACTTGGTATGAGATGGGAAGATTTTGAGAATAGAGTAATATAATCTAATTTCCATTTGACAGGATCACTCTTCGTGCTGGGTATATCCTAAAGGGAGTCAAGGTTGGAAGAAAGGAGAGCAGTTAAAAGGTTAGTACAGTAATTCAGATGAGAAATGGATGGAGGCTTGCTCAAACCAGGTGGTAATAGTATAAAGGGTGAGAAATGGTCAGAATCTGAGTATATTACAAAGGTCAAGCCAACAGAATATGCTAATAAGTTGGAGTTAGCGTGTGAAAGAGATACAGTGGTCAAGATTGATTCTAATGCTTTTGACCTGAGAAACTGGAAGGATGGAATTGCCATTAATAGATATGGGAAAGACTGTGGGAGAAAGGAAAGTAATATTAGGAACTCAGTTTGGGACATAAGTTTGAGATACTTATTAGACATCCAAGTGTATGTCATATCCCTATAACTGGATACCTATGTCAGGAATTTGGGGATAGGCCAGACTATAAATATAAATATATGACCCATTAGATTACAAAAGGTATTTAAGGTAATGAGGCTGGCTGATTTCATGTAGGGCTTGAATATAAATAGAAAACAGAAAAGGTTCAAGGAGTCTGTCTTTGAGCATGCCGGTGTTTTAAGTCCAGTGAAATGTAGAGGAGTGAGCAAAGGGGACTGAAAAAGAATGGCTATAAAGGTGGAAGAAAACTAGGTAAATAAAGTATCCTGGAATCTAAGCGAAAAGTGCAATGTTATAAGGTAGGGAAAATGGTAAACTGCAATATGTTGCTGATGTGTCAGGTAAGATGTGACTTGAGAATTGACCATTGGATTTAGCAGTGACGTCAGTGATGACCTATATAGAGCTTTTTGTTGATTGGTGTGGGAGAAAGTTTGATTAGAATGCACTCAAGAGAGAATGGGAGAATAAAACTGGAAATAGTGAGTATAACATAACTATTTCAAGGAATTTTGCTCTAAATAAAAAGAAGTGAAATGGGGCATTGTAGGAGAATAGATTCAAGGAGGGTTTTTCTCTTTTAATGGGAGAAATAACAGCATGTTTGTATGCTGATCTAGTAAAAAGATGAATATTTATTATAATTATATAAAGGAAACAGGAAAAATTGCTGGATTGACTTTCTTGTGTAGGTGAAAGGGAGTAGAATCTAGTGTACAACTGGAGACATTCACCAAGTCAGGAGCTTACACAGTTTAGTCACAACAGGAGAAAAGGTAGAGACCATGGAGATACAGACAGACAGGTTGGTAGACATGGTGGTGGCAGCTACTGAAGTTCTTATCTGATCGTTTCAGTTTTCTCAGTGAAAGAGGACACGTGGTCATTAGCTGAGATTGAAAACAGTGGAGGAGGTATTGGAGCTCTGAGGAGAGTGGAGAAAATATGTAATTATTGTTCAAGAGGGTGGACAGAGGACTACCCAGCAGCACAGGAACCCACTTGAGGTTAATGATGATTTATTTCAAAATGAGACTTTTTAGTCTGGTTATATATTCTCCAGCCATATTCAGCTACACAGATACAGAAATAAAGTAGGTAGAATTAAATTTAACCAGGATTGTGATTAACCATATTATGTATGTGTGATGTTATGATTTATGATAAATACCTATTTGGTCTTTATCCCTGTTTCTGGCACAGTGCTCTAAAATCCTTGGAATTTCCTGACAAGAGCAACACAGGTGTCTTTCATTTTGTTAATGAGGTGATTTGGGGGCCTCACCTAAGGATAGGGGCTTCTTGCCAGGGGAACCAACCAGGTGATTAGAGGGTTAGCACTTTCAGCCCCACCCCCCTACTTCTAGGGTGAAGAAAGAAGCAGGAGATTGAGTTCAATCACCAATGGGCAATCGTTTAATTAATCACACCTGTGTGAGGAAACCTCCATTAAAAACCCAAAAGGCGGGGGTTTGGAGAGCTTCCGGGTTGAGCAGGTAGAGCTGTGGGAGAGAGCTCTTGGAGAAGGCATGGAAACTCCACGTCCCATCCTACATTCCTTGCCCTAGGCATCTCTTCCATCGGATGTTCAGCTATATCCTTTCATAGGAAACTGCTAAGCAGTAAGTAAACAGTTTTTTTGAGTTTTGTGAACTGCTGTAGCAAATTAATTGAACCCGAGGAGGAGGTTGTGGAAACCTCAGGTCAGAAGAACAGGTGACTTGGGATTGGCATCTGAAAGAGGGGGAGGGGACAGTCTCATTGCACTGAGAACTTACCCTGTGGGATCTGACACTATCTCCATGTAGATAGTGTCCGAATTGAGTTAAATTGTGGAACACCCAGCTGGTGTCTCAGAGACTTGCTTGTTTGTGGAGAAAACCTCCACTCATCTGGTGTTAGAAGTGTTGTGAGTGTGGTAGTCATGTGAAAGTAAAGGAAACGCACAGGAGAAACATGGAAGGAGGAAGGACTGGCTTTTTCCCTATACAGGAGGATAGAACATTGTTTTTTCCATCCCAGCATGCAAAACTGCATTTGTACTATTATCACCTGTGGCTTGTTTAAAAACAAATTCTCAGACTCCACCCCAGACCTACTGAATTAGAAACTCTGAGAATGGTTGTAACAAACCCTCCAAGTGATTCTGATACAGACTAAAGTGATGGCTACTGGGATGGATAATCTTTAGGTGTTTTTTCACTCTAAAATTCAGTGATTTAGTGCTTTAGTTCAAATTTCCGTGTCATTGATGAGAATTTGTTGTCAAGACAACCAAGATAAGTTAATGGGAAATTAAATTAAAACAGAGAAGTGGGCTTTTCTTTGTTGAGAGATTTTTGATTACTGATTAAATCTCCTTATTAGTTACAGGTCTGTTGAGACTTTCTATTTCTTTATGATTCAGTCTTGGTCGGCTGTATGTTTCTAGGAGTTTATCCATTTCTTCTAGGTTATCCTACTATATTAAGAACTATATATCTAGATCATTGGATTTTCCCAAAGAAGTACATTCTTTTAATCTCTTCATAAAAGAAGGGAGTCTGGCAAGAGTTTGAATTCATGACAGTAGCATGTGACAAAAGGGTACGTAAAATTTCATTTGTTTTTTGATAGTACCTGTAGAGAATTTTACTTTGCTTTTTTAATTCAATGAATTTAAAATATCTAAAAATCTTAATAGCTTCCCACGTGTTTAGCTATTAAGGGCTTAGACAGATTCCATGCTTTACTCAGCAGTTTCAAGTGACAGTATATCTACTTTGGGGAAAATAGAATTGCTACAAACACATTCAATACAACTAGTAATAAGAACTGTAAACAACTAATAGAGCTGCTACCTATAAGTGGAGAGTGTGTATGTTTGTTTTCCTGTATTAAGCTGTGATTATACTTCAGTCAAAAACAATCATTATGCTTGAACTATATTCTTATTTATTAGTTTTTAAGATATAATGCATGAATTTCACAAATATGTTTGAAATATACACATCTTATATGGAAAGGCCCTAACTAAATACTTGCATAGAGTGAAATTTCTCATCAAGGTTTAGACTTAAGATTAAAAACTACATCCTTCTCATTTGATCTCCAGACAAAACCTGTTAACTAGTTTCATATTATATCTGTGAGATAGCACATTCACTCATCTATACATTTGCATAAGTTAATTGTTCTTCATCAGAGAGCTGGATTTTAAAGGAATTAAATACTAGCAAGTAAGTCTGACATAGGGAGTGGGCTGGGAAAAGTCTAGAGTAGAGGGTAAGTCTAGGAGATATTTCTGTCAGCAGGCAAAGGACAACACAAGAATACTGTAAGAAAAAGAATAAAGGCAAGAAGATCATCTCTGATATACTTTTGCATATGAAAACAAATATATCTAAGCTTAGGTGATATGTAAACAAATATATCTAAGCTTAGATAATATGTAAACAAATATATCTAAGCTTAGATAATATGTAATAAAAAACTGAATTAGTAAGTTAAAATCATATCCTTAGTATACAAAAAGGAAAATCTAGAGAAAATGAGGTAAGTCCATCTACACAAATCTTTATCTCTTACATTTTTAATTTTTCTTTATCAGCCCTTCTTTAAGTGAGGCACGTGTTCATGGGTTTTAAGTTTGTGAAACTAAAATATTTTAACCACAATCAAGTTAAACTCCTTTCTCTTTCCACTGTAATTTTCTTCCAGTTAAGTGACATTGTAGTGAATAGGCATTTCAGGAATCTGGACAAGGGAAATTAAGATGCGGGTACATCTAGGATTTAGTAGACTTATGTACGTGATTCACGATCACTACCATGTCTAGGTTATTGAGAGCCTTCTAGGTATAGGAATGGCTCCCAGGAAAACTCCCACCACCCTGATGCAACTCAGCATTAATCTGACATGGAAGTGCAGGGCTGAAGATCATATTACAAATTGTATATTATGTCAATATTAGAAATATATAGATAATGTAGAAGAAACAAGATTTGAAATTTGAAATGTCTGGATCCAAGAGCTAGTCTGTAGAAAATTCTTCCAAATCTTACAGCTCCCAAGAAACTTGATACAGGTTTTCCAAAATTTTGGCAACAAACATAAAAGTTCATATGATATCCACCAATGATAGATGATTGACAGGTAGCAAAGAGAAAAGGGAAGTGAGGAAATAAGACTGGCTGGACCAGAGAGCTGGTGCTGGGAAGTAGCAGGAAATCAGATTAGAAAGGTAGAACAAAGCTGAGCTTATAGAGATCACTGATTTCCAAGATTTTCAAGAAATTGCTTCTATGGGTAAGTGAAAGGTATCAGAGAATATGGTGTATAGAAATTAGGTGATGAAGACAATATTGTAATAAGACCAGTACAGAGGCAGTAAGTAAAAGGGATCAGAAAAGAAACGGAAGTGATGGAAGTTATCTAGGTAGTATCATGGCACTATTAACAGAAATGGGGAGAAGAGCAGGAAGAAATAGTTCGGGGGTAAAGAGAATGAATTTATTATGGAAAATCTTTAGTTTAATCATGAGTTTAAATCTCTAGTTTGATCATGAAGCATGAAATAATTTTTTTTTACAAAGCAGTGATAGGCACTTCATGTGGCAGGATTGGTAATTACAGAATAATTTGTAGCTGGTAGCACAAAGCAGTACGTAGAAATGAAATACAATTTAAAGTGAGTCTCAAAAAATTAGAGGGGTAGGAAACTTTTGGAGGTTATAAATATGTTTATGGCATAGATTTTGGTCATGGTTTCATGGATGTATACTTGTCTCCAAACTCATCAAGGTGTTTATGTTAAATAGTACAGCTTTTTATATGTCAATCATACTTCAATAAAGTGGCTTTAAAATTAAAATCTCAGCAAATTTCTCAAAGAATTACTGTTGGAGAGTAAAATTCCTAGGGGCAGAAGTGTGGAGGGGGAGATGGGACAGAGAAGGGGGAATGTTTGCTGGTGGCAGAATTTTCATTTATCTTCCTCTCTATTTGGATGTTTTTACAATTAGAAAATTTAAGCACCAGCGTTTGAGAGAAAAAAGCATACCACGTCACAATTTTTTTTTTTTGTACAAACAAAAAACCCACAGATCTAGGAAGTCTTTTCCAGCTCCTTAACATGGTTTTAAGGCCCTCTAATCTTCCCCTGCCTGCTTTTCCAGCCTCAACTAGCACCATTCTATCTCTAGGCTTTGGCTGTGCCATGCTCTTTTTACCTCCAGGTTTTTACTCATGCTGCTTTAAATTACTCTTAAACATCAGTACTGTGCACAGCTCCCTTCCAAACCGGTCCCACTTCAGATGGCTACTGTGTTAGAGAGGTCTTCCCCAAACCCCCCCTCCTATGCTGCGCAGTATTCTTTACTTCCCTTATTGTAATTTTCTGTTTACTTTTGTCCTTCCCTACAAATAATCTGGGAATAAAGATCATTCTGTGTCCTGATCACCATTGTATCCCCAGTGACTAATTAATTAGTATGAGCTTGGGAAATGTATGTTGAATGAATGGATGAATAAATTTCGAAATAGATTGTATTCAACTTTGAGGAAATTGCTAGACTCAGATAAATTTTGCTAGGCCAACTGATAAAAGGTAATTTAACAATGTTTTGACGGGAAAAATGCCTTCAGAGCCTGAGAACATGTCACCCACTTTAGCACTGGCAACAGAAGAGGGAAATGCCTCCGATTCCAAACCTTTAAAAAATGGTTCCCATAATCTAGAGCAGTACCAATAGGGCAGGGACTAGTGGAACAGTGGAGACTAGTGGAGAGTAGATACTGGAAAGAAGGTGAAGAAGGAGTCAGGAAGGGAAATGTGAGGAAGAGGGGACAAGTTTTCTACTTTAAATTTGAATTGGCTTTCTGTCATCTCTATATTTTCTTTTTCTTTCTTTTTTTAATTCTATCAGACTATTCCACTTGCAACCCTTTCTTGTTGTAGTATGTATTGATTGATTGATTGCTGTGTCGGGTCTTAGTTGTGGCACCCGGGATCTTGTTACAGTGCGCGGGCGTGCTGGCTTCTCTCTCTAGTTGTGGTGCACAGGCTCCAGAGCACGTGGGCTCTCTAGTTGTCGCACTCAGGCTCTCTAGTTGTGGCACATGGGCTCAGTAGTTGCGGCGCACAGGCTTAGTTCCCCGCAGCACGTGGGATCTTAGTTCCCCGCAGCACGTGGGATCTTAGTTCCCCAACCAGGGATCGAACCGGTGTCCCCTGCATTGCAAGATGGATTCTTAACCACTGGACCACCAGGGAAGTCCCTCTATATTTTTTTATGAAGCTCCACCTTCCTTTTTTCTTTTTATTGTCATAAATTATGGCTTCCAATTAGGCTATTTCTCTTTCAGTGGTTAATTATAAAACAGATCTGAACCTAGACTCATAGTTTCCTCCCTTATAGGTACTGCTTAATAGACAATTTTTTTAGAGCAATCTTAGGTTTACAGAAAATTAAGCAGATAGTACAGAGAGTTCCCATATGCCCCCTTCGTCCTTTCCTCTGTTATTAACATCTTGTATTAGTGTGGTACATTTGTTACAACTGATGAAGTGATACTGATATATTAACTAACATCTTGAAAGAATGGAATACTGACAGAGAAACTTGGAGAAGATAGCTTCTCATTATCTCTCTTTAAATGGATAAGGAAAGAGTGCGCAAATATTTATGAACCAGATGCCAGAATATTAAGTTAAATCTATACTTATTTTGTATTTTGCCATCATTTTAAGTCTAAGTCTATCTGCTAAGAATGTTGAAGAACTTCCTTATAGTACTGAGAGATCCATTAAATTAGTTCCAGACACTTGTTTATTTCTATGCTTGTGGCATAGAAAACCACATTCGTTAGAAAATCGTCTTAAACTTACAGTTGTAAACTTGGGTATACAGGAGTTTGATTTTTACCTTTAAATTTGTGAAGAATACATGGCACATATTAGGTATCCAATCTGTATAAAAATTTATTGAGTTAAATAATGGATTGAATTAATACTTAAAAATTCATTTTGACCTTACTGATCTGGCTCTCTCTCAACCAGTATAAGAGAATTATACATATTTCCTTAAAATTAGAACTATAATAAAAGATATTTTCTTATTGTGAAATATGTTTACAATTAAAATATAGTGATCCTAACAGATTAACTTTTAAAATATGGTGTATGTTATGGGCTGCATTTTGTCCCCCCTGACGCCAAATTCATATGTTGAAGGCCTAAACTCCATTGCCTCAGAATGTGACCATATTTGAGACAGAGCCTTTAAAGAGGTGATTAAGTTAAAATGAGGCTGATAGGGTGGGCCCTCATCCAAACCGTCAAATGCCTTTCTAAGAAGAGATTAAGAGAAACACGGGGAGACACCAGGGGTACAGGCACACAGAGGGACAGCCACGTGAGAATATGGTGAGAGGGTGGCCAACTGCAAGCCAAGTAGAGAAGCCTCAGAAGAAACCAGCCCTGCCAACACCTTAATCTTGGGCCTCCAGCCTCCAGAAGTGTGAGAAAATAAACTTCTGTTTTTTAAGCCATACACACACAAAATATGTTTATCTTAATTTGCCTCACTAGTAGAGAGCTGACTGTTCTACCTACAGTAAATTACAATCCATCTATATGAATTTAGCAGACCAGTTAACAAAGAAAACACAACTCTATCTAACCTACCATGCCATATATGTGTTCTTTTAACATAAAATCCCTTATCATATATATATATATATATATATATATTTTTTTTTTTAAAGGACTGGCAAGGGTTGACTGGCACCTTAACAAAGCTGAAAGCAAGCAGCACTTCTCTTTTTTTTTTTTTTTAATTAATTAATTAATTTTTTTTGGGCTGTGTTGGGTCTTCGTTTCTGTGCGAGGGCTTTCTCTAGTTGTGGTAAGCGGGGGCCACTCTTCATCGCGGTGCGCGGGCCTCTCACTATTGCGGCCTCTCCTGTTGCGGAGCACAGGCTCCAGACGCGCAGGCTCAGTAGCTGTGGCTAACGGGCCTAGTTGCTCCGCGGCACGTGGGATCCTCCCAGACCAGGGCTCGAACCCGTGTCCCCTGCATTAGCAGGCAGATTCTCAACCACTGCGCCACCAGGGAAGCCCCCTTATCCTATATATTAATAAAATTATTTTTACTTAAGAAATGTTTTTCAGATAACGTTTACTCTCTTTTCTATATATGAAAAAACTATTGATAAGAAATTTAAAAATACTCAAATGAATAACAGAAGGAATCACACATCTCTTCTTCAAAAGGAAAAAGACAAGTCAAGTAGGAAGAGAATACAACATATACTTTAGCAACAATACTCATAACGTGGGTCAAATTCTCTAGGTACTAGGATAAAAAGGGAAGAAATTGTGTGGCATGGCTTCAAAACAAGATGGGCAGGTTATCAAAGAATTCAGAAAGCCACCTCAAGTCAGACTGCTTCCAACTTAATCATCTGAGTTCTTTAAGGATGATGTAAAACACTCATAGGCTCTGATCTGGCATGGAACTTTGGAGAAATGCTTCAATTCATTAAAAATTTTAAACTTTCGCTTTAAGGCTTTCCTAAATGCTTTTCAGAAACTTATTTCCCAAGGCATTGTTTAGGTTGGGAGTTCCACAATTTATTACCATAGAAATGGTTGACTATTTCACCCTGCAAGTAAGCTGCAATACTTGGGATAGTATATGATTTATAAAATTCTCAATAGTTCCTATTATATAGAATACTTAAATCTTTGCTCCAGATCAATACAAATTAAATGTTTTAAAATACCACATATTTAAATTTGAAAAAGTAGCAATGAAGGAATAAATAAAAACTCTTACCACTTGGCAATACCATGACTGGCTCTGTAAATCTTTGTTCATCTTCTGAAGGTAGGTTTAGGGAGATGATTAACACCATTCCCAGACTAGTTCCAACAAACAAACAAGGGGAGATAGTAGAGTCATTTTTCCGAACAAAGGACTCCATGAAGTATAGTGCTGTAATCGCTTCTTTAGAATCTTTGTCAATACTGGAGATGCTAGAGCTTCTAGAGCGATTATAGGAATTTTCTCGACTTTCTATGGAAAGTTAAAAACCAAAAATTTAGTTTTAGTGTGTTTCCAGAACAAGTAAAGTCAGACTTAGTACGTGAAAACCAAAATTATGGGGGGGGGGAGTAGAATTTGATTCGTTGTTAACTGATCTGGAAGGCAGTTTACCCAGTTCACCAGCTTATTTTGAAGATGAAGAGACAAATCCTGAAGTGTAAATCATAAACTTAGGCAGAGCTGGGACTAGACCTTGAGTCTCCAGAGTTCCAGTCCACTGTGTTTTTCTCTCTACCTCACCTCACAAGTTAGTTGAAATTCTCTAATCTAGAAAAAAAAGATGTTTAGTCTAAATAGTTAAGGTTACAAGAACTTCTGGTGCAGTTAATTATGCTTCCCTCCTATCTCTCAATTGTTGGAAGTACTTCTAATGATTTCTTGACAATTCCCACTTACAACACTGTGGCTACTTACCTGAAGGGTCACAAATGTTCTGTGGTAAATACATTCCTCTAATTTTGTTATATTTGGAGTAATTAAAATTGTAAAAATTGAACTATTTATATTTACACCAAGACTAAAGAGCAAATGTTATCTCCCTGAACTAGTTACAAGCTGCCTACCTTGAATCCAAATACAGTCTTGGCTTTGCCTAGGGCCAAATACAGAGTTGTAGACAATGCCACCCCACCCATAATCTTTCTGAAAGGGCTTCAGCCCACTTAAAGGAAACAAGGTGGTTTCAGGTTCTCCTCATCATCTCTTACACATGTGTACACTCCAACAAGCAGAAACTCACCACCTCAGGTAAATATTAGGAAGGTTGTATTGTTCATATAATCACTCCAGAGTACAAGTTCCTCATATTCCTCTTTCTACTGCCTTCCCTCTCCTTTCGTTTTTGATAGGTATAAGTGTGACTCATTTTTATAAAAAGATAATAATATAATATATAAATAAAATAATATACAATAAAACCAAATATAAGTTCCTCAGACTATCCCTTTTTCTACAAACCAAAATATAGTATTCCTAATTTCCCCCTTGTATCCCTCAGCAAGTTTATAAAAATAATTGTTTGTAATAGAATTTAGATCTGAGAGGGAGCTTGGATATAATCTATATATTTTACAGATTTGGAGACAGAGACATAGAGTTCAGTAATTTTCCCAGAATCAACAAGTTAGAGGCAGAAATGTCTAAAACTCAAAATTCCCAATTCAATCCAGTGATTAAAAGTACTACTTCCTTTATAACCTTTATATTTTGCTTCCATTATAACATTCCTAGCTAATGTTTCTAGGTTGCTATTCATAGACACCTGTGAGAGAAGATCATGTGGACCAAATTTAGTATGGCATAGTGTTAAAGGAAAAAACTAAAAATTTTCTTTTTTTACTTGGCCAAGCCACATGGCATGTGGGATCTTAGTTCCCCGACCAGGGATTGAACCCACGCTCCCTCCAGTGGAAGTGCAGAGGTTTAACCACTGGACCACCAGGGAAGTCCCTAAAAATTTTATTTTAAAATTTGAAGAATAATATACATCATTACTATCAAGTTTTTTGAGGGGTGGTAATGGTGAATTACTTTATAGCATAGAATTACCATAGCACATTCCTAAGATTATTTCTTCCTATTTCTAGTCCCAAAGCTTTTTATCAGCAAGACAATAGCAGCAGTTACAGGACTCCCTTTTGTGTGTGTGTGTGTGTGTGTGTCTTAATTTTAGGCCTTCTGGCTCTTGTACTTTACTCCCTGCCCCTAACAGTAATTCCATAAGTAAGCAAATAATCCTCCCTTTTTCAAACATATGAAGATGAGATTGCAAACTTTAGAATTTAATGTCTTCCCTTTTTCTTGGTCACATTCACTTAACAGTTGAGGAAACTAAGGTTATAAGACATTAAATAACTACCTACAGATAGAGACACTAAGAGGCTTACCATTGAGACGGAAAGAAATTGGGAGTGCAGAGAACAGATTAAGGCATAGGTCTCATTTTGTACAGAGGAGGTGAAAGCCTACCCATAAACAGCCATTCTGGTTTTAGAGATGAAAGAGGTGTAGTGAGGAGTGGATTTGGAGTCATGGCCACAGCTCGACCAGGTTCTCAGTTGCTCATTGTCTAGTTGACCATAGTTTTTCAGATCTTTCACACCTGACCACCATCCCTTATCCTCCAGCTCTTGTTACTGTGGTATGTCAAATTTTAATTGTATCCACAAAAATTTGTATGCTTAACCTACCTTCTGTTGTAACTGGCAAAGAAATCTCCATGCAAGCAGCTGACTGTGCTTTTCGAAATGGTGGTCTTCCAGGAGCCCAGCGATTTACTTTTGAAACATCAGCACTGGAAAGACGTTTTCCAGAACTGCAACTCTGGGAAGTTGGACTTGTGCAGTGTCCATTTACATGATCTGTACCAAGAGGAAGAAGGCAGCATAAATATCATAATTAAATCTTAATATAAAGGAATCTAAGTGTGTAGATTAATAAATGAAGAGTGAGAATTCCTTTTTTCAAAACATATAAAGACGGCTAAGTCCTTGCTATTTTAGTATTTAGTCCCAATTTCAATTTTGCCAAAGTATTTAGCCAAATTTTTCATGATATTTATTAAATATAAGATTTGTTTTTAAAATTTGACTAGTTAACATAGTTTAAAATTTATTCTATGTCCTCATTATGTATTCTGCCATTTAATAGCAATACAAAATAGGTTATAGTATTAGACTTTCTTTTGCATAATTTAAATATATACCTGTTTATATAAATTTTGGAAGAACTTCAAGTGCTTAGAGTTTAAAATATAGAATGGAAGCATTTTACTGTGAAGTTGAGAATGGTACATAAGAATATTGACTCTACAGCCAGACTGCCTGGGCTCAAATCCCAGTTCTACTACCTACTAGTTGTACAAATTATTGAAGACTTCACATTTTAGTTTCTTCTGTAAATTGGGACTATTATTATCTAGTTCAGGGATTTTTTGTGATAACACATGTCACATGCCAGAATATTTCCTGGTATGTGGTAAACTCTGAACAAAAATTAATTATTACTGTCATTCTTGTTCCAGAGTATTAAAACTGCTCAGGTCTAAGACAAAATAGTACTGTTTATTTAGAGCCTGTGAGTTTAGCTCAGTTCTGGTATAATTTAAAAACTTGGAAATAATTGCACTAAAATGGTCTTAATGCTAACACACAGTATTTGAAACATAATCTCATAGTTCTACAATATTCAGAATGCATTTTAAAATGTGCTTCTTTGGTTACTCAAAGGACAATAAATAGAGAAGAATCATGTTTAATGTCCATATTGGACATGGGGAACTGGCACTCAGTGTCCACTCCATTATAGCCTTTCTGTATTGAACAATTTGAAAACTTAAAATTATACATTCCCTGGATCCCCTTGCAGCTAGTGCAAAGATGAGAATTAGGTTTCAGTATTTAAATGCTCTAGTGTGTTTTACTATTTTTTAAAAATGAGTTAGCATTTATTGAATACTTAAATGCTAGGTATTTTATACACATTACTCGTTTAATCTTCACAACATCTATGCAAGGTAGGTGCTTTATTATCCTGATTTTTGCAGATGAGGAAAATGAAGGTCAGAAAAAAGGGTTCAGAAAATCATCTAATATTACATAAGTAGTATTCATGGAGGCAGGATTCTAATCCAGATTTTTCTCACTTAGTGTCTGTATGCTTAAAAACTAGGCCACAGGGTCAGCTAAAATATTTGGTAAGGAGTAGCAATTTTGATGGCCTATTTAGTAGGGTTTAGGAGTAGCTTGTATAATGTACATTGAGATCCAAGCTCTTTGGGACCAGTCATCTTCCATATTAACATAGATCTCTGAAATCAGATTTCCTGAATGGAAAGGCACAAATATCACACGATGAGTTAGCTATGGGGAAGCAGAAGTCAAGAGCTCTAGCCCTCCTTCATTAACAAATCTAGTCTTATAAATAGGAAGAACACTGAGGGCAATAGCTGCCACTAACAAAGACTTAGAGTGACTACTTTGGGGGTACAAATTGACCCCGTCTGGGCATACCAGTTAGGAAAAGTTGCCCCTTCCACAGGTGTGAAGCCTTGTTCTAGGGCTTATCCAGAGTAATGTGGGATGGATTACAGTCCTCTTCACGCCCTCTTATCTAGGTACAAAAGTATATAGCAGAGCTCTGAGAACAGTAAAATTTATTCACTTAGCCAGGACTCTGGACTTGCTAAGCCAAGGTCGCTGCCTATCTATTAGCATCTTTTGGTGGCTGTTTCATGTGAATATTGTTTCATTTGAGCTCATAATAGGGCAATATCAATTATTAGATTACTCAATATGCTGGTCTTTTTTTCCCCCTACCCACTGTATGGCCACATTTTCCCCAGCTTCTCATGATTGACTCATGAGGTCTGGCTGACATTACTATACATGGGTAGCCCAGAGTTTTTGGCCATATTCTTCTGTTTTCACTAGGGCTGATTGACTTAAAGGATTTTTTTGTTGTTGTTGCTAAAAATTTTTAAATATATGGAAGTTAATTTGCTTTAATTTTTTTTTAACCACAGTAAATATTCAAGATAGATATGAATAGATACAAAACACTTATGAAGAAATTTGGTTATAGCCCGGACACAGTCATTCTGGAAAATTTATGATAAAGAAATAATGCTAAATACAAAAGAGAAACAAAAACCTCTATTGATAAAATTATTCAGTATAGTTTAAGTTATAGATAAAAATTGGAAACCAGCTCTCCTTTACAATTCAGCATAAACTTTTAGGTACATTGTGGTATATATCACATAATAGAGTATTATAATCTTTAAAAATGTTTCTGAAATGCTTGTTGAAACTTATAAAATATCTATGATGTGTATCACTTAGCTCTTGTTGCATAAAAACCACTCCAAATGTTAATAATGTAAAATAACAATCATTTTATTATGCTTACAGATTCTGTGGGCAAGGACTTAGACTAAGGCAAGGTGGGGATATTATATCCATGATGTCTGTGGCATTAGTCAGGAATGCTTGAATGGCTGAGGGCTTGGAATCTTTTGGAGGCTTCTTTACTCACATGGCCTGGGCTAGAATGATGCAAAGGTTGAGCTCAGTTGGGACTGTCAATGGTGGCTTCTTTAGAAGGCTTGGGCTTCCTCATAGCATGGTGGCCTTTTTTACATAGTGGCTCAGGGCTTCAAAATGTCTGGCAAGTGATTTTGAAAATGGGATGGAAGCAATATTTATGCTGCTTTGGTGTTATTGCAATGGAGATTTTACTTTATTTTGTTTTGTTTTTGAAAGCAACATTCCAGTGTCCAGTCACAAGCTTTCTGTATGTCAAGAGGCAGTTGTAGTAGAATGCTGATCTTATAACAATCTGCTCTTCAGTTCAACAATTGATTGGCAGCAGTCTTCTGATTCTGTTTCTAACAGTAGCAAAGTTGTCTGCTTCCCTGGTATGTCTGTTTGGTGGCCTTATTCTGAAAATCATACCTGTAGGCCAAGCTTAGAGTTTACGTCTCCATCTTTCAATGACTTGATAAGCACCTAGTTTCTTGTATTAAGTCACTTTCTGCATAATATAAATGGAATGGTTGTTTCCTACAACTGCTTCCTGATTACAATGATGTTTTATCTCAGCTGTAGTGCTCTATGCCATTTAGAGAAAATTCAACATTCTAAAAAATTCAACCTTAAAACAATAAGCAGATTAAAGCAAATGGGAAATTGTTATTCTTTATTTTACAGAAAGATTCCCAAATCTAAAAAAGTTACAAGTTTCTTTAAATTAGCTGATTCTCTTGTATCTTTAAATCAGTATTTGATTTAGTGTATATATTATACAGAGCAAGGTACAATAGTGATTTACTGAAAAATGGCTTATTGACTCCAGTTGAAATTATTTTTAACGTAGTCCTTGCCAAAGCTTTATAGAAGTATGTAAATGAAGATTTAATTTAATACTTGGTACACTAGTCTTGTTAAACTTTTTAATATACCATACGATTCCCAGAAAATGAAAATTAGTATTATGCCTATGCCACAGAGGGTGATTCTATGGTGAAATAAATGTTGAACATAATACTAAATCAAAATAAGTATTGGATTTTAAAATTCATGAAAACAAATGAAATAAAAAGACTTTGCTTTGAACTATATAAAATGTAGCCAGTATCAAACAGTTAGTTAAAATATATGAAAACCCACATAACTTTACCCTTGCTTACTTTTATAGTTAAGAGGTAACTCTTCTTTCCCTTATTATTTTTTTTTGATTTGAATTTTATTTTATTTATTTTTTTATACAGCAGGTTCTTATTAGTTATCTATTTTATACATATTAGTGTATATATGTCAATCCCAATCTCCCAATTCATCACACCACCACCCCAATACCTCTGCCCATTTTTTAAGTCAGATTTTTTGATTTTTGTTACTGAGTTGTATGACCTCTTTATATAGTTTGAATATTATCCCTTATAAGATATATGATTTGCAAATATTTTCTCCCATTCTGTAGGGTGACTTTTCATTTGTTGATGGTTTCATTTGTTGTGCAGAAGCTTTTTTAGTTTGATGTAGTTTATTTTTGCTTTTGTTGCCTTTGCTTTTAGTGTCAAATCCAAAAAAAATAATGCTAAGACTGATGTCAAAGAGCATATTACCTATGTTTTCTTCCAGAAGTTTTAAGGTTTCAGGTCTTACGTTCAAGCCTTTAATCCATTGTGAGTTGCTTTTCTGTATGGTGTAAAACAGAGGTTAAGTTTCATTCTTTTGCATGTGGCTGTCTAGTTTTCCCAGCACCAGAATATTTTGAAAGAGAATACTTTCCCTATTGTATACTCTTGGCTTCTTTGTTGTAAATCAATTGACCATATATGCATGAATTTATTTCTGGGATCTCTCTTCTGTTCCATTGATCTGTGTCTGTTTTTGTGCCAATACCATATTGTTTTGATTGCTATAACTTTGTAATAGTTTGAAACCAGAAAATGTGATGCCTCTAGCTTTGTTCTTCTTTCTCAAGATTTCTTTGACTCTTTGGGGTCCTTCGTGGTTCCATACAAATTTTAGGATTGTTCTATTTCTGTGAAAAATACCACTGGAATTTTCACAGGGGGTTGCATTAAATCTGTATGGACATTTAAAAAATATTAATTCTTCTAATCCATGAGCATGGAATATCTTTCCATTTATTTGTGTTTTATTCAATTTCTTTCATTAACATCTTATTTTCAGTGTCTAGATCTTTCAACTCCCCAGTAAAATCTATTCCTGGATATTTTATTCTTTTCTTAATTTCTCTGATAATTTGTTGTTGGTGTATAGAAAGGCAATTGACTTTTATATATTGATTTTCTATCTTGGAATTTTGCTGAATTTGTTGATTAGTTCTAACAGTTTTTGGTGGAGTCTTTGTGGTTTTCTATAAAGATTATGTCATCTGCAAATAGAGAAAGTTTTACTTCTTCCATTCTGATTTGGATGCCCTTTATATTTTTTGCCTTATTGCTCTGGCTAGAACTTCCAGTACTATGTTAAATGAAAGTGGCGAGAATGGGCATCCTTGTCTTATTCCTGATCTTGGAGGAAAAGCTTTCAGCTTTTCACTTCTAAGTATGATGTTAGTTGTGGCCTTGTCAATTTATGGTCTTCAGTATGTGTTGAGGCACATTCCCTCTACGCTCTCTTTGTTGTGAATTTTTATTAAAAACAGATACTGAATTTTGTCAAACGCTTTTCCTGCATCTATCAAGATGATCATATAATTTTTATTCTTCATTTTGTTAATATGATATATCACATTAATTTGCATATGTTGAAACATCCTTTCATCCCTGGAATAAATTCTACTTGATCATAAGATCCTCTTAATGTACTGCTGAATTTGGTTTGATAATATTTGGTTGAGGATTTTGTATCTATGTTCATCAGTGATATTAGCCTGTTATTTTCTTCTCTTGTAGTGTCCTTTTCTGGTTTTGGTATCAGGGTAATATTGGCCTTGTAAAATGAGTTTGGAAGTGTTCCCTCCTCTTCTACTTTTTGGAAGAATTTGAGAAGGAGTGTTATTAATTCTTTTAATGTTTGGTAGAATTCACCAGTCAAGAGGTGTTTGATTACTAATTTAATCTCTTTACTAGTAACTGGTCTGTTCAGATTTTGTATTTCTTCATGACTTGGTCCCAGGAGGTTGTATCTTTCTAAGAATTGATCTATTTCTTCTAGATTCTCCAATTTGTTGGCATACAATTTTTCATAGTAGAATGTCACGATCCTTTGTATTTTTGTGGTACCAGTTGTAACGTCTCCTCTTTCATTTCTGACTTTATTTTAGTCCTCTCTTCTTTGAATCTGGCTAAATGTTTGTATATTTTGTATTTTCAAAAACCAGCTCTTTGATCTTTTCTACTGTCTTTTTAGTCTCTATTTCATTTATTTCTTTTCTGATCTTTATTTCCTTACTTCTACTAATTTTGGGCTTCATTTGTCCTTCTTTTTTCCAGTTCCTGAGGTATATTGGGTTGTTTGAGATTTTGTTTCTTAATGTAGGCATTTATCACTATGAACTTCCCTCTTAGAACTGCTTTTGCTGCATACCATAAATTTTGTTATGTTGTATTTCCATTTTCATTTGTGTCAAGAGATTTTTAATTTTTTCTTATGATTTCTTATTTGACACATTAGTTGATTTTCTGTCTGGATGAACTGTCCTTTGATGAAATTGTGATATTCCCCTACTATTTCTACTGTTGTCTATTTCTGCCTCTATAACTCTTAATATTTATTTATTTATTTTTAAGTTGGGCTGGCCAAAAAGTTCATTCAAGTTTTTCCATAAGCTGTTATGGAAAAACCCAAATGAACTATTTGGCCAACCCAATAAATCCATTCAGCCACTCTTTGTCTTTTGATTGAATAATTTACTCCATTTATATTTAGAGGAACTATTGATAGGTATGAACTTACTGCCATTTTGTTAATTGTTTTCTGGCTGTTTATAAGTGCTGTTTCTTTCTTTTCTTGCTCTCTTCCTTTGTGATTGGATACTTTTCTGTAGTGGTATGATTAGATTTCCTTTCTCTTTTATGTATATAAGTTTTTGCTTTGTGGTTACCATGAGGCTTATATAAACCATTGTTTTAATTCCTTAAAACTTGATGTATTTTTTGACACATAACATTGTACCTCTGTGTCCATGGGTTCCACATCCATGGATTCAACCAACCACGGAACCCTCAGGTATGGAGGGCCAACCATACTATGACATTTTATAGAAAGGACTTGAGCATCTGCAGATTCTGGTATCAGCATGGAGTCCTAGAACCAATCCCCCAAGGATACCAAGGAACAACTGTATTAGTTTTAGGTATACAAACATATTTATAACAGTCTATTTTAAGTTCATAACAACTTAAGTTCAAATGCATTCTGAAGCTGTACATTTTTACCCTCCCTCCCACATTCTGTATTTTTGGCATCACAGTTTACATCTTTTTATCTTGTGTATCCTTTAAGAAATTATTTTAGCTATAGTTATTTTTACTACTTTTGTCTTTTAGCCTTCCTACTAGATTTATAACTGATTTACCCACCTCCATTACAACATTAGGTTATTCTTAATTTTACTATATATTTACTTTTATCAGTGAGATTTATACTTTCATATGTTTTCCTGTTACTAATTAACACCCTTTTGTTTCAAATTAAAGAAATCCCTTTAATAATTTTTTCAAGGCCAGTCTAGTGGTGATGAACTCTTTCTGCTTTTGCTTGTTTGGAAAACTCTTTACCTCTACTTCAATTCTGAAGAACAACTTTTCTGGGTAGAGGTTACTTAGTTGGCAGTTTCTTTTTTTTCTTCTTTCAGCACTTTGAATATATCATGCCACTCCATGATGGCCTACAAATTTTCTGCTAATAAATCTGCTAATAGTCTTATGGGAAATTCCATTGTATATAAGAAGTTGTTTTTCTCTTGTTACTTTTAAGATTCTGTCCTTGTCTTTAACTTTGGACAATTATGTGTCTTGATATACGTCTCTTTGGATTTATCTTATTTTGAACTTTCTCGGCTTCCTGGATCTGGATGTCTGTTTCCTTCCCCAGATTAGGGACATTTTCAGCCAGTATTTCATCAAATAAGTTTCTTCCTTTTCTCTTTCTTCTCCATCTGGAATCCCTATAATGCAAATGCTGGTCCACTGGATGTTGTCCTATAAGTCCCTTAAGTAATCTTCACTCTTTTTTTTTTTTTCTGATTGTATGAATCCACTGTTCTGTCTTAGAGTTCACTGATCCTTTTTCTGCTCCATCCAGTCTACTGTTGAATGCCTCTATTTTTCTGTGCAGTTATTGTATTCTTCAGGTCTGTGATTTCTTTTTGGTACTTTCATATATTTTCTATCTCTTTGTTTAAATTCATTGTTCAATGCATTGTTCTTATTTTGAACACTTTATCAGGTAAGTCACTTATCTCTGTTTCACTAAGTTCTGTTTCTGGAGTTTACCTTTTTCTTTTGTTTGGATTATGTTCCTGTTTCTTTGTTTTCCTTGACTCTCGGTGTTGGTTTCTACACAATAGACAAAGCTGTGGCCTCCCCCAGGCTTGATGGAGTGGCCTTTTATAGGAGGTGACCCTTAGCATTCAGCCTGGCATGAGCTCTTGGCGGTCTCTAAATCCTTTGTGATTGTCCAAGCTCATTTTTGTTCTTAGTGGCTCCCAGTATTTGAGAGTATGCCAAGACCTGTTTCCGCATGGGTATTTTCTCATTCATCCAATGTTTAGAAGTTAATCAGCTACTTCTGGACATCTTTCAGAGGGAATTGCTCCATTTAGAGCTTTAGATTTGGTGTATCAGTGGGAGGAGGTGAGTTCAAAAGTCTCCTATGTTGTCATCTTGGACCATAACTTGAAATAACAAAAAATTGTAACATTAAAATGCCAGTATATCCTGATTGATGCTGAAGAAGCAAACTGACACCTTAACCTGCACCATATAAGTAAGTGTTCACTTCAAGTCCCACGTTAAGAGTGGGAAGAGTGGGGGGGGGGTGAACCCACAGTGTATGCTGAGAAACAAATAAGAAAGAAGTTTGTCTAAATAGTCTCCAAATAGATGAAATCTTGAGTTGCTAAATTACTCATTTCTTAACAAAATGTTGTAATTCCTGAAATTTGCAAAACTAATGTCTAAAGATATAATAATCATGTGGCTAAAGTCATCCCCCCTCTCCCAGTATGAACAAATTTACCTCAACTTTGAAAAAGCTTACGAGTTTTTTGTTTCTTTGAAACACCTACTGTAATTTACATTCAGTGAGCTGGTTCTTCAAATTCTGAGCTTCCTTGTAAAACACTTGCAAACCAATAATCACTTCTTAATGTTTTTGTGTCTGAATATTCCTTTCACAATGAACTGTACATACAGTATATATTTTCTAAGTCATGTGAAAACTTATAATGAATAATTTGAATCTATTCCTTTTGAGGGAGGAAATCTCCTAATATATTGAGTTTAAATTGTTTGGTTAAAAAGATTAAGACTGAGTTTTATTATTGTATATACTATGCAATGTTATGCTCTAACAGTGTTCTCTGGATACTGTAGTATCCACCTCCAATTTACTGTTCTTTAAAATAACTTTTAATTTTAAAATTTTAGCTTAATTCCCTCAGAGTCCCACCTCCCATTTAGACAGAGTGTTAACATTTTCTTTGAGTATCCTTCCAGAATTAATCTAATCATTTTTCAAAAGAAGTGGAAGCACATTTCACAATATTTTGTACCTTAATATTTTTTCCATTTCACACTGTGCCTTGGAGACCATTCTACATAGATATACATAATTGTTTTTAGTATAGTATAATAGTTTACATAGGGACAAAGTATCCATTTTTAGGGCTATATAACAATTAATTTGACTATTTTCTTATTAATGAACATTAGGCTTTCAGCCTTTACTATTTCAAAACAAACTTTAGTGACCGTAGTAATACTTCTTTGTACACATGCATGATTATATCTGTAGAATGAATTCTCAGAATTGAAATTGCTTGGCAAAAGAATATGCATTTTAAATTTTGATTGCAAATGGTTTACCAGTTTACATTCACACCAACAGTATATGAGAACTCCAGTCTCCCAACATCATCACTAACATTTTGCTTTATACAATTCTTTGATATTTGTTGATCTAATAGGAAAAATACTGTTTTAATATTCATTTCTTTAATAATGAGTGTTGGACACCTTTTTATTCTAAAGACACTTATATTTCTTTGTGAACTACCAGTACTTAACCTTTGTAAATTTGTCTAGTGTTTTCTTCAATTTCTTGTTTTTATGTATGAGCACTTTGCACATTATAGAAACTAGTCTTATCTGTCAAATTATTGCAGACTGTTATTGGTATTTTTTCTATATTTTTATATAATCAAATTTATCAACTTTTTTGTTTTGTTTTTACATGGGTATTGAATTTTAGCCATCTTTAGCATAAAGACTTGAAATTGGTGTACATTTATACTTTAGAAATAAATAATTCTACTGAAAATAACAGTAGAAAAATCTACTGATTTTTCAGAGGAGTAAAAGGTGATTTTAAAATTCATCTGAAAATGTCGACATGTAAGATAGCCAGGAAAATTCTGAAAAACAAGTCATAACTATCTGGTCTAGCAACACCAGATAGTTAAATACAGTATTAAATTACTGTTTAATGTCTCTTCTTAACATGATGGTGCTTTCCTTTATCTCCTTGAATATATGAGGTACAGATCTTCGAGTTATGAGGGGGTTAAGTCCCAATAAAGCCATCATAAATTGAATATATCCTATGTCGAAAATGCATTTAATATACCTAACCTACCAAACATCATAGCTTAGCCTAGCCTACCTTAAATATGCTCAGAACACTTTTATTAGCCTACAGTTGGACAAAATAATTTAACACGAAGCCTATTTTATAATAAAGTGTTGAATATCTCATGTAATTTATTGAATACTATGCTGGCAGTGAAAAACAAAATGTTTGTATGGGCACTGAATGATTAGAATGTATCAGTTGTTAACCCTCATGATCATGTGGTTGACTGGGAGCTGTGGCTCACTGTTGCTGCCCAGCATCACAAGAGAGTATTGTACTGCACATTGCTAGCCTGGGAAGAGATCAAAATTCAAAATTTGAAGTATGGTTTCTACTGAATGTGTATTGCTTTTGCATCATCATAAAGTTGAAAAATTGTAAGTTGAACCATTGTAAGTCAAGGATCATCTGTATATTTACAATAGCTGATTTAATGTCCTTGTCCACTAATTTTATCCTATGTGTCATTTCTGGGTCAGTTTTTACTGACTGATATTTTTTCTTTATCAATTGTATTTTCCATTTATCATGGATTGTATTTTCCTGTTGACATGGTATCATTGCCTGGATGCCTGTGTTATTAAGTGCTATTTGTTTTCTATTCTTTAGATATTGATTTTTGTTCCAGGGCACAATGCTTTTTAGAAATGGTACAGTTTTTTGCTTTTTACTTTGAAATAAATATATAACCACACCAAGTTCCCCAAAAGTATACAGGATAGCAGTATAGCTTGTGGATAAGTGAAATGAATGGCAGTAGTAATACAAGTAACAGGAGGGAGAAATTAGGAATATTTTGTTATTATAAGGTACTTTCACTATCCATGAAGCAGTATAGTATTATTTAAAAGTGGACTTGTATCTGTTGTAAATGTATATTGCAAACTTTAGGGCAACTGCTAAAAAAAAAAAACAGAAGTATAATTGATAAGCTAAGAAAGGAGAGGAAAAGGAATCATATAAAATGCCCAATTCAAACCACAAAAAGAAGAAATAAGTGGAAGAAGAAAATAGAAACAAAGAAGGGCAATGAATAGAAAGTAACAACTGTGGTAGACATTATTCCAACTATATAACCACTTTAAATGTCAATTGTCTAAATACATCAATTAAAAGACAGACTATCAAAGTGATTCACAAAATGGGACCCAACTATATGTCTACAAGAAATTTAAGGATACATATATAGATTAAAAGTAAACAGATAAAGATGTACCACCCTAACATTAATCAATAGATTAATAGCTATATATATATATATATATATATATATATAGCCATTTGCTTCAGGATGGTGAGGACCATTGTTAGACCAGTGACCCCATAAGCATTGGCCCAATGCCATACTTCATTTGTTGTGAAATGAGTTCCTTGATGAAAAGTAATGCTATGCAGAATATCATAATAAGGCATTCTGTAAGCCCATGGATAATAGTTCTGGTAGAAGCATTCCATTCAGGGAAGGAAGATCCCTATCCAGAGTAAGTGTCTATTCTAGTAAGAACAACATGCTGTTCCTTCCATGATGAAAGTTGTTCAGTGTCATCAACCTGCCACCAGGTAACTGATCACCTGAGACATGGTGCTATATTGGAGCCAGTGTTGATTTTTGCTGTTGTCATAATGGTCACTCAACAGTGGTTGTAGTCAAGATGACCTTGGTGAGTGAAAGTCCATGTTGCTGAGCCCATGCATAACCTGCATCCCTGCCACCATGGTTACTCTGTTCATGAGCCCATTTGGTGATGACAGGGTGGCTGGGAAAGAAGCTGACTGGTATCCACAGAATGGGTCGTTCTATCTACTTGAGTGTTAAAATTCTCCCCAGCTGAGGTCACCCTTTGGTGAGCATTCACATAGGACAAAAACTTTCCCATATACTAGCAACAGAATTTGAAATTAAAAGCAATTAACATTTACACTAGTACCCTGAAAAATAAAATACTTAGGTATAAATCTAACAAAGCATGTTATATAAATCTAACAAAATATGTGCATGATCTATATGAGGAAAACTACAAAATTACAAAAATTCCTTACTGATGAAAGAAACTGAAGAACAAATAAATAGAGAAAGATTCCATGTTCATGGATAGGAGGGCTCAATACTGTCAAGACATCACTTCTTCCCAACTTGATCTATAGATTCAACACAATTCCAATCAAAATTCCAGCAAGTTACTTTGTGGATGTTGACAAACTGATTCTAAAGTTTATATGGAGAGGAGAAAGACCCAGAATACCCAATAGGATACTAAAGGAGAAGAACAAAGTCTTAGGACTAATGCTACTTGACGTCAAGACTTATTATAAACCTAAAGTAGTGAAGACAGATGATATTGGTAAAAAGATAAATATATCATTGGAACAAAATAGAGAGCCTAGAAATAGATTCAACAAATATAGTTAACTGATCCTTGACAAAGGAGCAAAAGCAATACAATGGAGAAAAGATAGTCTTCTCAACAAATGGTACTGGAACAACTGGACATATACATATACAAAAAACAAATCTAGATAGACTTTACACCCTTCACAAAAGTTAACTCAAAATTGATCAGAGTCCTAAATGTTAAATACAAAATTGTAAAACTACTAGAAGAGAACATAGGAGAAAATGTAGATGACTTTGGTGTTATATCTAAAAAGACATCATCAAACACAAAGGCACAATCCATGAAAGAAAGATTGGTAAGTTTGACTTCATTAAAATTGAAAACTTCTACTTTGTAAAAGACATTATCAAGAGAATGAGAAGGCAAGCCGCAGACTAGAAGAAAATAGTTGCAAAATATATATCTGATAAAGGACTGTTAACCAAAATACACAAAGAACTCTTAAAACTGAACAAAAAGAAAACAAACTGACTAAAAAATGGGCAAAAGATCTAAACAGATACCACACCAGAAGATAGATGGCAAATGAGCACACAAAAATATTTTAAATTTCAAATCAAAACAAGAATGAGAAACCACTACACAGCTATTAGAATGGCAAAAATCTAAGACACTGTCAACACCAAATGCTAGAATGGATGTGTAACAACAGGAACTCTCATTGATGGTGGGAATGCAAAATTGATTGTGGAAAGACAGTTTGCTAGTTTCTTAAAAAGCTAAACATATTTTACCATATGATCAGCAATCATACTCCTTGGTAGTTACCCAAAGAGGTTAAACTTATGTCCATACAAAAACCTGAATGGATAAATAAACTGTGGTACATCCAGACAACAGAATATTATTCAGTGCTGAAAAGAAATGAGCTATCAAGCCATGAAAAAAACATAAAGGAAATTTAAATACATATTATTAAAGGAATGAAGTCAATCTGAACAGACTGCATACTGTGTGATTCCAACTGTATGACAGTCTCAAAAAGGCAAAATTATGGAGACAGTAAAAAGATCTGTGGTTGCTAGCAGTTAAGGGGGAAGGAGGGATGAGTAGGGTGATGCAAGATTTTCAGAGCAGTAAAACTATTCTGTATTACACTGTAATGTATTATAATGATGGATATATGTCATTATACATATGTTAAAACATCAAGTATATGCCCTAATGCAAACTATGGATTTGGGGAGATGATGATGTATTCATATAGGTTCATCAGTTATAACAAACGTACCATTCTGGTGGAGGATGTTAAGGGTGGGGAAGGCTCTCGGGGTGGGGGGGGGGGAGGGGAATATGCAATATGTAAAATTGCTTTAAAACATTAATTATATTAAAAATATGAAAAGGGAACCCTCATACACTGTTAGTGGGAATGTAAATTGGTGCAGCCACTGTGGAAAATGGCATGAAGGTTTCTCAAAAAACTAAAAATAGAACTACCATATGAACCAGCAATTCCATTCCTAGGTATATATCCAAAAAAAAACCCAAAACACTAAGTTGAAAAGATACATGCACCCCAATGTTCATAGCAGCATTATTTACAATTGCTAAGATATGGAAGCAACTTAAGTGTCCATCAACAGATGAATGGATAAGGAAGATGCTTTATATATATATATATATTATATGTATAATATATATATATAATATATATATTATATATATATAAAACACACATGTATGCACACACTGTGGAATACTACACAGCCATAAAAAAATTTTTGCCATTTGCTGCAACATGGTTGGTCTTGGAGGGCATTATGCTAAATGAAGTCAGTCAGACAGAGAAAGACAAATACTGTATGATATCACTTATATGTGGGATCTAAAAAATACAACAAACTAGTGAATATAACAAAAAGGAAGCAGACTCAGATACAGAGAACAATCTAGTGGTTACTAGTGGGGAGGTGGGAGGGGCAACACAGGGGTGGGGGAGTGGGTGTTATAAACTATTTGGTGTAAGATAGGCTACAAGGATGTATTGTACAACACAGAGGATATAACCAATATTTTGTAATAACTAAATGGAGTATAACCTTTAAAAATTGTATAAAAAGTAAAAATTATATATATATATATATATATTATTTTTAAAAGTGTACAGGGAGTTTCCATGTACTCTTCACCCATTTCCCCATCACTAATATCTTGCATAACTATAGTTTAAAATCAAAACCACGATGACATTTGTACAATTCACAGAGCTTACTCAGATTTGTCAGTTTTAGATGTACTTATTTGTATGTATGTGTAATTCCATATAATTTTGTCACATGTGTCAATTTGGGGAACTACCACTATAATCAAGATTCAGAACTGTTCCATCATCAACAGGATCTCTCGTGTTACTTCTTTATAGCCACACTAGTCCTTCCCTCACCCATTCCTAACTTTTGGCAAACACTAATCAGTTTTCCAGCTCTACAATTTTATTTCAAGACTGCTATATAAATGGATTCATATAGTACTTAACCTTTTAAGATCAGCTTTATTTCACTCAGTGCAATTATCTTGAGATCCATACAAGTTGTGAATGTCAACAGTTTGTTCTCTTTTATTGCTGAATAGCATTTAATGGTATAAGGTGCCACATATTGTTTAACCATTCACCTGTTGAAGGACATCTGGGTTGTTTCTAGTTTTTGGCTATTAAAATTAAAGCTGCTATGAACTCTATATATAAATTTTTGAGTGAAGATCACTTTTCATTGTGTAGAACAGGGGTCCCCAACCCCCAGGTACCAGTCCACGGCCTGTTAGGAACCAGGCCACACAGCAGTAGGTGAGCAGCAGACGAGCCAGTGAAGCTTCATCTGCCACTCCCCATTGCTCCCCATCCCTCGCATTACTGCCTGAACTATCCCCTCCCCTCATCCGTGGAAAAATTGTCTTCCACGAACCGGTCCCTGGTGCCAAAAAGGTTGGGGACCGCTGCTCTAGAGTAAGTACCCAGGAATGGGATTGTTAGATAATACAGTAATTGTGTTTTAACTTTATAAGAAAATGCCAATCTATTTTCTACAATGCTTATACCATTTTGCATTTCCACCAGCAGAGTATGAGAGTTACAGCTGATCTACATTATCCTCATCATCACTTCGTTTTGCCAGTATGCTTAATTTTAGCTATTCTAATGCGTATTTAGTGGCATTCCATTCTTGTTTAAATTTGCATTCCTCTAGTGGCTAATGATGTTGAATATCTTTTCATGTGCTTATTTGCCATCTATCTTCTTTGGCAAAGAGTCTTTTCAAGTAGTTTGCCCATTTTTTTTAAAGGAAATATTTCATTTTGGAATAATTTTACATTTAGAGGAAAGTAGCAAATAGAATACATAAATTTCTCATTCTCCTTCCCCAGTGTCACCTTGGTGCACTACTATTGGCTGAACTCTAGACTTCATTCATATTTCACCAGTTTTTAAAATTTTTTTCCTACAGTTTTTATTGAGGTGAAATTCATATAAAACCATTTAAAAATGTACAGTTCAGTGGCATTTAGTACATTCACAATGTTGTGCAACAACTACCACTATATAGCTCCAAAACATTTTCATCACCACAAAAAACAGCACTGACCCAGTAAGCAGTCACTGCCCACTCTACTCTTCCCTAGCCACCGGTGACCATCAATCTGCTCTCTGTTTCTAGGGATTTACTTATTCTGGATATTTCATATAAATGGAATCATACAATATGTGGCCTTTTGTCTGGCTTCTTTCACTTCATGTAATGTTTCTGAGGTTCATCCATGTAGCATGTATCAGTACTGCCTTTTTAAGATAAAATATTTTAAGATTGTGGTAAAATACACATAAAATTTACCATCTTAACCAATTTTAAGTGTACAGCTCAGTGGCATTAGGCACATTTGTACTGTGCACCAGCCATCTCCAGAACTCCTTTCACCTTGTAAAAATGAAACACATTACCCATTAAAACATAACTCCCCATTTCCCTCTCCCCCAGCTCCTGGCAACCACCATTCTACCTTCTTTATCTATACATATGACTACTCTGGGTACCTTATATAATTGGAATCATACAATTTTTCTCTTTTTGTGACTGGCTTAGTTTACTTAGCATAGTATCCTCAAGGTTCATTCATGTTGTAGCATATGTCAGAATTTCCTTCCTTTCTAAGGCTGAACAAATTTCACTGTATGTTTTACACGTATTTTGTTTATCCATTCATCCACTGATGGACTGTGGATTGGGTTGCTTCCACATTTTAGCTATTGTCAATAATGTGTGTTTTCCATGGCAGCTGTACAATTTCACATTCCCACCAACAACACACAAGGGTTCTAACTTCTCCACATCCTCGTCAACACATTATTTTCTGTTTTTTTTTTTTTAATGGTAGCCACCACCTATTGGGTATGAGGTGATATTTCATTGTGGTTTTGATTTGCATTTTCCTGATGATTAGTGATTTTGAAGATCTTTTCATGTGCTTATTGGCCATCTGTATAGCTTCTTTGGAGAAATATCTATATAACTCTTTTTCCCATTTTTAAATTGAGTTGTTTGTTATGGAACTTTAGGAGTTCTCTGAATATTCTGGATAGTAGAACCTTATCAGACATACGATTTGTAAATATTTTCTCTGTAGCTGGTCTTTTCACTTTCTTGATAATATCCTTTGTGCAAAAATTTTTAATTTTGAAGTCCAATTTAGCAATTTTTCTTTTGTTGCTTGTGTTTTTGGTGTCATATTTGAGAATCCATCGCCAAATTCAGTGTCATCAACATTTTCCCTTATGTTTTCTTCTAAGAGTTTTTTAGCTTTATCTCTTAAAGTTAAGTCATTGATCCATTTTTTTTTTTTTTTTGTATGTGGTATGAGGTAGTGGTCCATCTCCAATATTTTGCGTGTGGATTTCCAGTTGTCTCAGTATCATTTGTTATTCCCTGCCCCCCCAAAACCTCATTGAATTGTCCTGGTAACTTGTTGAAAAATCAACTGGTCATAGATGTATGGTTTTATTTCTGGACTCTCAGTTCTATCACTGATCTATATGTCTATCTTTATGCCAATATCACACTGTTTTGATATGTGTACCCATGCAGGAAGTTTTGAAATTGGGAAGTGTGAGTCGTCCAACTTTCTCCTTTTTTCAGTATTGTTTTGTCTATTTTTGCTTTGGCATTTCCACATGAATTTTAGGATAAGCTTTTCCATTATTTAAAATGGCTATTGGTATTTTGGCTGGGACTGCATTAAATCTGTTAGATTGTTTTGGGTATTACTTAAACAATATTAAGCATTTCAATTCATGAACAGGGGATGTATTTTCACTTACATAGGTCTTAATTTCTTTTAGCAATGTTTTGTGGTTTTCAGTGTACAAGTTTTACATCTCCTTGGTTAAATTTATTTCTAGGTATTTTATTCTTTGGAAGACTTACAAATGGAATTTTTTCTAAGTTTCTTTTTCAAAATTTTCATTGCTGGTGTATAGAAATGCAGCTGATTTCTGTGTGTTTATCTTATACCCTGTAACTTTGCTAAATTATTAGTTCTAGTTCTTTTGTGGATTCTTTGGGATTTTCTGTATAGAGGATCATGCCATCTGCCACAGGGACAGTTTTACTTCTTTACTAATTTGGATCCTCTTTATTTATTTATTTATTTTGCTTAATATCTCTGGCTAGAACTTCCAGTACAAAATAGAAGTGGTAAACAAAGGCATCCTTGTCTTGTTCTTGATCTTAATGAAGAAAGTTTTCAGTCTTTCATCCTTGAGTAGAATGACTGTGGGCTTTTCATGAATGCCTTTTATCAGTTTGAGGACATTCCCTTCTATTTCTAGTTTTCTGAATTTTTTTGTTTGTTTTGTGTGTTTGTTTTTTTTTAATCATGAAAGGGTATTCAATTTTGTCAAATCCTTTTTCGGCACCAATTGAGATGATCATGTGTGGGATTTTTTCTTCATTCTGTTAGTGTGGTTTTTTACCTTTTTAATTTTCTTCTGTTGAACCACTCTTGTATTTCTGAGATAAATCTCACTTGATTATGGTATATAATCCTTTTAATATGCTGTTGGATTTTGTTTGCTAATACTTTGAGAATATTTGCATGTATGTTCATAAGGGATATTGGTCTCTAATTTTATTTTCTTGTGGTGTTGTCTAGGTTTGAAATCAGAGTAATGCTGGTTCATAGGATGCATTAGGAAAGGTTCCCTCTTCTATTTTTTGGAAGAGTTTGATAAGGATATGTGTTAATTCTTCTTTACATATTTGGTAGAATTCACCAGTGAAGCCATCTCATCCTGAACTTTTCTTTGTCAAGAGGTTTTTGAGTACTGATTCAATGTCCTTACTTGACATTGAATAGCTAAGCTCAGATATTCTTTCTTCTTAAGTCAGTTTTGGTAATTCATGTATCTCTAGAAATTTGCCTATTTCATCTAGATTATCTAATGTTGGCATACAATTGTTCATAGTATTCTCTTATAATCCTCTAACTTCTGTAAGGTTGATAGTAATGTACCCACTTTTATTCCTGATTATAACTGTTTGTATATTCTCTTTTTTTTCTTAGTCTAGGTGAGGGTTTGTCAATTTGTTGATCTTTTCAGAGTCAACTTATGGCTTGATTATTGATTTTCCATTATTTTATTTTCTTTCATCTTTATTTTTTTTCTTACTCTGCTAGCTTTGGGTTTAATTGGCTGCTCTTTTCTAGTTTGTTAAGGTGTACAGTTGGATTATTGTTCTGAGAGCTTTCTTCTTTTTTTTTTTTAACATCTTTATTGGAGTAAAATTGCTTTACAATGGTGTGTTAGTTTCTACTTTATAACAAAGTGAATCAGCTATACATATACATATATCCCCATATCTCCTCCCTCTTGCCTCTCCCTCCCACCCTCCCTATCCCACCCCTCTAGGTGGTCACAAAGCACTGAGTTGATCTCCCTGTGCTATACAGCTGCTTCCCCCTAGCTATCTATTTTACATTTAGTAGTATATATAAGTCCATCCCACTCTCTCACTTCATCCCAGCTTACCCTTCCCCCTCCCCATGTCCTCAAGTCCATTCTCTACGTCTTCATCTTTATTCCTGTCCTGCCCCTAGGTTCTTCATAACCATTTTCTTTTTTTTTTTAGATTCCATGTGTATGTGTTAGCATACGGTATTTGTTTTTCGCTTTCTGACTTACTTCACTCTGTATGACAGACTCTAGGTCTATCCACCTCACTACAAATAACTCAGTTTTGTTTCTTTTTATGGCTAAGTAATATTCCATTGTATATATGTGTCACATCTTTATCCATTCATCTGTCGATGGACACTGAGGCTGCTTCCATGTCCTGGCTATTGTAAATAGGAGCCTTCTTCTTTTTAATGTAGGCATTTATACCTATAATTTTCCTCTGAGATGTGTCTACGGTGTAACCTATAGATTTAGTTGTTTGTTTTCATTCGTCTCAAAGTATCTCCAATTACCCTTGTAATTTCCTCTTTGATCCATTAGTTGTTTAAGAGTGTTCTATTTAATTTCCAAGTTATATGAATTTTCCAGCTTTATTTCTGACTTCTAGTTTCTTTCCATTGCGGTTAAAGAGAAAACTTTGTATGATTTTAATCTTTTTAAATTTACTGAGACTTGTTTTGTGGCCTAAAATATGTCCTATCGTGGACAGTGTTCCATGAGCCCTTAAGAAGAATATGTCTTCTACTATTATTGCATAGAGTACTTTATATATGTCTATTAGGACTAATTGGTTTACAGTGTTATTCACATACTCTTTCTTTTTTGATCACCTGTGTAAATTTTCTATCCTTATTGAAAGCAGCCTATTGAATTCTCCAACTATTATTGTAGAATTGTCTAATTCTCCCTTCAATTCTGTTAATGTTTGATTCATATATTTGGGACTCTGCTCTTTGGTGTATATTTATTTACAATTGTTTTATCTTCTCACTGAATTGATGCTTTTATCAATATATAATGTCCTTCTTTGTTAGCTTTTGACTTAAAGTCTACTTTGTCTGTTAGTATTAATATTGCCACCCAAGTTTTGTTTACTATTTGCATGGAATATCTTTTTCTATCATTTTAATTTTAATATATTTGGTTTTTTAATCTAAAATGAGTCTCTTGTATAGTTGGGTCTTATATATTTTTTAGTTTGCCAATTTGTCTTTTAATTGGTGAGTTTAATCCATTTAAAGTAATTACTTTAAAAAATAATTACTAATAAAGAAGCACTTCTGCCATTTTTATATTTGTTTTCAAAAAATATCTTTCTGAATTGCTCCAATACTGCCTTCTTTTTTGTTTGATTCATTTTTTTCTAATATACCTTTTTTATCCCTCCACATTTCCTTTTCTGTGTATTTTTTAGTTATTTTCAAATGGTTATCCTGGTGATTACAATTAACATCATAAATTTATAACAATCTATTTTGAATTGATACCAACTTAGCTTCAATAGCATACAAAACTCAGCTCTTATAGAGCTCCCTCACCTCCCCTTATGTTGTTGTTGCCTTAATATCTTTATACATTGCATGCCCATTAAAAAAGATTTATAACTGTTTTATACATTTGTCTCTTAAGTCATGTAGGAAACAAAATAGAGGGGTTAAGAAAAATATAATAATACTGGCTTTTATATCTGCCTATTTAGTTACCTTTACCAGTGTTCTTTATTTCTTTAAATGGCTTCAAGTTACTGTCTAGTATCCTTTCACTTCAGCCGGCAGACTCCCGTTGGTATTTCTTGTGTGTGTGTGGGGGGTCTACTAGTGATAAACTCTCTTTGCTTTTGTTTATCTGGGAATGTCTTAATTTCCCTTTCATTTTTGAAGGAAAATTTTGCCAGATATAGAATTCTTCGTCGACATTTTCCTTTTCTTTCAGCACTTTAAATATGTCATTCTACTGCATTTTGGCTTTTATGGTTTCTGATGTGCAACTGGCTATTAATCTTATTGAGAAGCCCTTATACATGATTAGTCGCTTCTCTCTTGCCGCTTTTAAGATTCTCTCTTTGTGTAAAGTTTGATTGTAATGTGTCCCAGTGTGGGTCTCTTTGAGTTTTTCATATTTGGAGCTCATTGACTTTCTTGGCTGTAGAGATTCACATCTTTCCTCAAGTTTGGGATGTTTTCAGCCATTTCCTCAAACATTCTTTCTTCCCTTTTTTTCTCCTTCTCTTCTTCTGTTACTCCCATAATATACTGGTATACTCAGTGGTGTCTCACAAGTCACTTAACCTTTGTTCATTTTCTTTCATATATTTTTGCTCCTCTGAGTTGATAATTTCAATTGGCCACTTTCTTCTGCCAGCTCAAATCTGCTGTTAAACCTTTCTGGTGAATTTTTCACTTTAGCTTTTTTGTAATTTTTAGCTCCAGAATTTCTACTTAGTTCCTTTTTATAATTTCTATTTCTTTATTAATAGTCTCTATTTGTTCATCCATTGTTATCCAATTCTTAATTGGCTTTTTCATTTGTGCTTGTTTTAGCTTCATAATCTCTTGATCTTTTAAAAAATTGTTTCATTGCTCCCTTTGAGTATCCTAAAAGTCTTTAAAATAAGTCTTTGTTATTCTTTTAATAAAATTAATTTCATATAGAATGAACTGTTGTAGTACTTAACTTTTGTCTTTTTTAGCACGAGATTTTTTTTATGTAGTCTGGAATTTTTTCTCCAGCTCCCCCTTCTTTGTTCTCTACTCTGGATAATTAGGTTTATAGTTGCTTTCCACTAGTTTCTAGATCTCTAGTCTATAATTTTCAGAGTTCTTGATCCATGATATTGCAGGAGCTATGAAAAAAAAGCTAGTGGGAAATTTCCTGTTGGTCCAGTGGTCATGACTTGGTGCTTTCACTGCTGTGGGCCTGGGTTTGATCCTTGGTCGGGGAACTGAGATCCTGTAAAATGCATGGCACGGCCAAAAAAAAAAGAATAAAGAGCTAGCTACTCATCTAGTAAGTCAGAAACCAGGCCCAAGAATTGTTTGAGGGTTTTAAAATCTTGCAGGTGGTAGGGGTTGTTGTTGTTGTTTTTTCTATTTTTTTGTTTTAATTTCTTAGGTCATTAATTTGATTTAAAAATGTGGTTTGTAAGATTCTACTCTTACGTATTGAGGTTTTCTTTGTGGTTTTAACATTGGTTTAACTTTTATAAGTTTTTCAATGGGCACTTGAAATTACAACACATTTTCAAGGTATAAAGTTCAGGATATGTTAAATAAATCTTCCAAGTAAATTATGTTTCTTTGTTCCCATATGGTTTTTCTTACTTTTTGTCTCCTTGAGTTGTCAGTAAATTATGTTAGAATCTCTTAAGGTTATCACATTTCTGTTTATTCTTAATGTTTCTTGTACATCAAGAACTGTATATCCTACATTATTTGGTTTATTAAAATTTGTAAACAGTTTCATTGTAGATGGTACATTTCAGCACTATAAATATCAGCACTTTTCTAATTTAATGTATTTTGCCTTGAACTCAGCTGATATTAACGTCATACCTCCTGTTTTATTTTTGCTAGTAGTTGTCTTATATGTCCTACTACTAGCCTTTGAATCACTTTGCTTTAGATCTCTCTTGTGAATTTTGTTTTGCTATACATGCTGAAAGCCTTTTTCTTGTAAGTAAAGTAATTCACTTTTTATGTCTATTGACAGAGACATTTCATCATAGTTCTGTCATTTAAAAAAACACATTTAGTATTTTTACTTAATTTTCTGGGAGACAATTTACATACTAACCCCCTTCTTAAGTTAATGTGACAATTTTCCATAATGAACTGCTTAAAGAGAAGCTTTGGTCTAGAATGGAATGAAACAGCCAAAAACCAAACGTACAAAAAAATAGATTAAAAACTTTAAAAGACTGTTTAAAAATCCAACATTTTCACCAATTATATTCAAACAACACCCAAATGATATCGGCATATGCATTTTTAGTGTTTCCTTGTGGTTGGCTTTCCTCACCATCTTGCAAGTTACAAACAGCTGCAGTCAGTTGTAGTCTGTCATGCTAGATCATAGAGGTTCACTCAGCTTCATATTAGTTGAAGGCCCTGGGTGGAGGACTCTAAGGTCTTGAAATCCCAAATCATCATGGCTCCATTGATTCCTATAGGGCAAAATTTCTGATCATCTTGCTTGTCTACCTTTCAAATAGGTACTTGAGTGATGCTATTCTGGTGTAGCATCTCTGAGACTGTATTATGGTCCTTGATTGTGACTCTTGTCTATGTTGTGGAAGTGTTCCATGGCTAACATGTTGTGCTGGATGCTGTGTTTTGGAATGTCTAGTTTGGAGACTAAGGTCAAGCAGCCATGGTCATCTTAGTTAAGAAGCACTGGGCAGCATTCTTGGCCAGCAGCTACAACAACACTGTTCTCTGAGACAAATAATACACTCAGGAGTGGCAGGAACTCTGTTTTCAGATTGCAACCTGAACACTATTTGAGACATCAGGACTGCACGTGGTGCTTACTCAGGCTCCCAGTGGTAGGGAAGTTGAACCAGGGACCCAGCCTCCAGTGCCACCAAACTCTGTCAGTTAACCAAAATGCATCTTGCTGCTCCATGGCACACTGGTTGGCTTTTCGTCCACTTTTTAATTGTATGTAGAATCACTCTGCATTTGAAGTCACATGATCCTGCTGTCAGCAAAACATGGAGATACTGATCCAAACTAAGGACAGTTGAATGAATTGGCTTTTTAATGTGCTTGCTTACCCACTCGTCATTTTTATATCCAAGTGACAGACAGAAATGAATTGTTTTTCACTCTCTACAGCAAATTTGTTCTTTAGAGGGGACCACTTCACAAAAGTGGCTGCATGATTAATTCTCAAGGTCACCAGGGTTAGCGTGCAAACCCCATCTTTCCAACTCCTGCAAAGGACAGTGTGATCATGCTCGAGAGCCCTATCCCTACCTGTGATGTCTCCACTGTGCTCTGGAGTGCATGAGGTTTCACCCACTGGCTCCCATTCCTCTTATAGGTGGGAACTTTGTGGTTATTGTGGCTAAGGGCAACCTGAGTATGGCATGGCAACTGATTGGCTCCAGTAAAAATTGTTGCAGGGACAATATTTTTGGTGTTTTTAAAGGTTAGAAAGCTGGGGTCAGGGCAGTCCTGACAGGCTCAGAGTGTAGAATTTGAAGACTCTGGTCAGTCAACAGGAACAGGCTGTGTTCCATTCTGCAAGTTTTATGTAGATTATTTCATCTTCCTCTTCCTTCTCCTCCTCCTCTTCCCCCGTTCTTCCTCTTCCTTCTTCTTTTTCCTTCTCTAGTTTCTGTAGTTTCTTTCACTATGTGGCCTGTATTTCTTATTTTCTTTCTTTTTTTTTAAGTTTTAATTTATTGATTGATTGATTGCTTGATTGCTATGTTGGGTCTTCGTTTCTGTGCTAGGGCTTTCTCTAGTTGCGCCAAGTGGGGGCCACTCTTCATCGCGGTGCGCAGGCCTCTCACTATCGTGGCCTCTCCTGTTGCGGAGCACAGGCTCCAGAGCGCAGGCTCAGTAGTTGTGGCTCACGGGTCTAGTTGCTCCGCGGCATGTGGGATCTTCCCAGACCAGGGCGCGAACCCGTGTCCCCTGCATTAGCAGGCAGATTCTCAACCACTGCGCCACCAGGGAAGCCCCTTATTTTCTTTTTTATTGTATTATCCTTTGCCTGATTTTTTGAAGTTTTGGGGTATTAATTTTTTTTAGTGGTTACCTTGAAGATATATTTTTAATTCTTCTTGAATTGCTATATATGCATAATATCAATTATTTCCCCTTGTGAAAGGTGAAATTAAGTATAATTCCTCTTCCTCTGCTTATCTTTGCTCTCAGTTCACCACCGATTAACCACCACACTTAGCTATAGAAATATTAACTCTTGTTAGCAACTTTAACCTCTCTTTACCCTCTCGAAAATTAAAAGTTAAAGTATTTCTATATCATTATGGATTTTATGTTTACATTTTATAATCATATTTGCCACTGTCATTTACCTTTAGTTTTACAATTAAATAAATTAAATAATCACTACTTGTCCTTTGACCATGGCCTCTCCACGCATCTTTTCATTGGCTGGAGGCCATCCTGTAGTAGATTTTTTTAAGGGTTCACGGGGGCCTGTGTTTCATTTACAGTATTCTGAGATGCATATATAAACTATATTCATAATGTGTGCCAGCCCCTGGACTATGTGCATTCAAGGTTTGAATTCTATAAAATCAATTCATTTTTAGGTTACTAATTCAAAATCTTTATTAAGAAAGAGAAATGTCTGTATTTTTTGTTATAAATTGAGAAACAAGATAGTTTTTCACTGAATGTTAAAATGTTAGGGAATAAAGCAATTTCTCATGATTCTGGTAACTACTTCATAAAAGGCTAACAACTTGAGGGTTCTATTTGCATAACTGTCCAATGTATGAGGTTTTTACTGTTATGACTATTATTTTACTTTTACTGTTATACTGCTACTCCAGATAAGGATTTTTGTAACAAAGAAGTTATTACATTAGTACCCAAAGTTCTCCAACACGTTGTCGTCTTTCCTTTGTCTTCAGTGAACAGCTCATATACACAGTCACTAACACCTTTACACAGATGAGTGTTACCTATTACTTTGGGCTTGAGATTTCCCCTCTACACTCTAGCCCTACATTTCTTTTTTTTCTTTATTTTTTTAATTGAAGTATAGTTGACTTACAATATTGTGTTAGTTTTAGGTGTACAGCAAAATGATATATACATATATTTTTTTCAGATTATTTTTCATTATAGGTTATTATAAGATATTGAATATTGTTCCCTGTGCTATATGGTAAACAGTCCTACATTTCTAATTGCTCACTGAGTGGTTAACATGAATGTCCCTGAGCAACTCAAACTCATTTTCCTTTCCTCTCAAACCAGGTATTCTCCATGAGAATGGTATTCTCCATTTTCTGCACTCTGTAGTCATCCTTGACTCACCCTATTAGCTATGCCTTACCAGCCCTATTCCCTCACTGTTCCCAATCCCATCAGTTGTAAAGTCTCCCATGGTAACAGCTCTTCATTTTCACTGTTGTTATCCTACTTTGGTCCTTATTTGGTGTACTACAATAGCTTCTTACACATTTTCCTCCTTCACTAAAGGATTATACACCACTGCAGAATATTCTTCCTAAAACCATGTTACAAGCAACCCAGGATATATTTTACACCAAGGTTTTACATTGGAAGAATTTACATACATAAAGACATTTATCCTCTTTCAGAATCCTTATAATTTTTTTTCTGGAGATTTGTGGGAAACAAGTTTTAAAAATGAAATTACATTGACAACATACTTAGAAATAGGGATTTAATGAAATTTTATTGTGAATCCTTTTAATTGCAAAAAATCCTTTAGTAAAGTGATAAGCACTTGACTATTTTATCTTTTATATATGTGAGTTTTCATAATCATCTTTGTCTAAAGTATGCATAAAAATAGTAAGAATGAAGCAACTGGGAAGGAGATAATTGGAGACTGAAAGACTGACAGTTTTAGAAATTGTTTATTAATATGTTTATTAATAACAATCATGCCTAACTGACCTCCAGATTAGAATTAAAACTAAGAGCTTTCTTTGCTACTTCCAATAAATATGGAAGTGGGCTGAGAATCTTCTTTCTGTTTTTTTTTATTATTCCTTTTCAACATTCTAGGAAAGAAATTATGATATGTGGAAATTACATGAATAAATGTCAGAATGCATATTTTTCTAGAGAAAAGCATTCTCATTCTTTAGTCTTCATTTGACATTTGTCACAGTACATGCTATACAAAATGATAGGTAATTATAAGATTATAAGCTTTGCAATGATATATACCTGATTTAAATTCAGTTTTGCTATAGTTGTATGACCTTAGACAAATTTGAATTTTTCATAGACTTAATTTATTTGTAAAGTGGGAACAATATTACTGATCTATCTCGGATAATTTGTACAAATTATATAGCATAATGTCTGACATGTAGTAGGAGGTCAATAAATGGAACTAGAATGTTGATTCTTCCTTTGACATCAATTACATTGGCAAAATACTAATTAACTTCATAACAATTTTGTTAATATTAAACTAATAATAATACTGAATATGTTAGTGCTTTGCATTTAAAAATACAATAACATAATTGTCTAATTTAATCAAATTCATCTAAGATGATATGTAATCAGATTTTAAATGTAACAAACTATTTGACTAAGAGTTATTTAATTTAGATACAATGAGATGAGGTATGTGAATATGCTCCATAAACTTCGGGTATTATGTTCTGTGATCTAGGTTAAAATCTTAATTCTACAATTTATTTAACAACATAACCTCAGTTTCTGCTCTGAAAAAAAAGATTGGGAACAGTGATAACTATCTTAAAGAGTTGCTAAGAAAGTCAAATAAAATAATGTGTGTGAAACAGCTTTGTACACTAAAAAATAATGCAAAGACTAATTATTGTATTTTTCTTATTTCAACCATGGCATTAGTAGGATTTAATGCTATGACCTTAAGTCAGAATAAAGGAGATGAAAATAAAGGTAATTCAATCAAATTTCAAAAAAGAAAAAAACTATCTTGGAACAAGCAGATAAAAGTTCTGAAAGAAAAATTTATTAAAGCCTATTTAATTTATTTCAGAGCTAGAATTATGAATAAGCTCTTAACCACCACAAAAAATAAAAGTGAATAAAATCTTCTATAACTTTCTTAAATGGCGAGAACTCTATTCTTTTATGTATCGGACTTTGTTGTTGCTGTTGTTAAATAGCATTAACAACATTAAATCGCATTAATTCTAAATGATATTAATATACAAAATGGGAAAAATAGTTCCAGAAAAAGTGATGTTCATTTACATGGTTACAGTCACAAGGGTCCATATGCATGACTAGTTAATGTTTAAAACCATTCTCATGATCAAAAAAAAAACAAAACCCAAAACATTATATACCTTGGTGTGTAATGATTTATGAAACATAATTTTGTAAAATGATTGTTAACAAACAAAATGTTGAATGCTGCCAACAGAACTGTATGGTGATTTTTAAGAAAGGCTTTTTGTAAAGCCATTAAACCCTGCCATCTAGGAAACTTGTTATTCATGGACTGGTTGGTTAAAATGTTCAGCCAAATGAATGTAAGAAAACTTAAAATTGTTGGCTTTTGCCTACCGTACCAAGATCAGCCTTAAGATCTGTTGGCAGACTTAACTTTCTTGATCCTTTAACTGAAACAACAGAAAAAGGAAAAAGGCAGTTGTTAATTATATAAAATTAAAGAGGAGTGTGAGGGAACAGTATGTTTTGCAGTATAATTATTGAAATCCTAATGAACGTTACATTTAGTGAGCATTATGGAAGCAGAAATACTGTTCAGTGTTAGTTTGTTGTCATTCAGGAATAAATAATATGCAAACAGAAACATGAGAAAAGCAATTGTTATTACAGTAAATAATTAAGTGCATCTTTGCATAGTTTTTTTCACATGTAGCATGAGAAGTGATTTCTTATTTTGGAAAGAACCAAAAATCAATTCCAGATAAATCTGATAGATAAAGAAATACTGCAACAAATGTATAAGTTCAGATCATAAATAACAATGGTAAGGGGGAAAACTGATTAACTCTGTAAACATTTTTTGAAATAGAAAGAAAATTCTATTATAGATGTGTATGATATAGTGAAGGAAACTTTACCATACCTATGGCAGATGAAATGACTTATATATTGAATACTACAATGTTAAATTCAGTAGATAAAAAAATCTTAAATAAAAAATATTTGAAAATAAATTTAATTATATTATTATAAATCAAGCTGTCATAAAATGTTTGAATAAACCAAGAAAACTCCTACAATTTATTGAAAATTTGCCTCATTATCTGTTAATAAAAAATTTACATTGGGCATCTCATAAAATATTTAACTGGAATGTTATAATAGAAAGAAATTGCATTAGGAGAAATCATGTTAGAAATATTTTCTGTCAATTAATACTTTATTAAGACTCAAATTGATACTATCAATTAATTTATACCTTCTAATGAGTGATTTTCTTTACAATTAGGAAAGTTATTTTAAAATAAAGATGCAGTATGATATAGTAGAAAGAATACTTAATTTAAAATCAGAAAACATGAGTCACAAATTTCTGAATTGTTACCACCTAATTATAAAACTTTGAAAAAGTTTTATAAAAATCCCTTCATCAATTTGCAGCTTAATCTTCCCATCTGTCAAATAACATCTTTGATACTATCTCTAATACTTCAGCTGGAATTACTGGAATACATTTTATAAAACCTAAATATAATAGAAACCTAAATATACTTTTTGTGTATCATGAAATATTACTCATCTTTTGATTTTTTTCCAACCATTTAAAAATTAAAAACCCATTCTTAATTCACAAGTCATACCAAAATAGGTTGCAAGCTGGATTTGGCCTGTGGGCTGTATGTAGCTTGCTGACTACAATACGCCATGCTAAACTACTTATTAAAGGAATCTAAGCATTATCATTCTGATAAAAATAATAGCAACAGGCAGTTGTCTCTATGAAAAAGACATTAAATAATTCTATTAAGGAGAAATCAAATCAAATTTGAGCAATTTGGGTTTAGAATCAGCAGTACAACAAAAAGATTGTATTTATATAAAAATATGGCAAACTAAATAAATATATGTAATAATTATGCCAGAACAGGTTGCAAATAAAGTATATTTTGTAAATTGATTCACAATTCAGACAGACTGAGGAAGTGGGATGTTACTATTTTAAATCTTTCACTTAATTTTTAAAATAGGAACTAATTCTTTATAATGTAAGGATTTGTTTCAGAATTTATCTTTTTAATTGTTTCTATTTTGTTTTTAAATAGGGTATTTCAACATATCTATATAGTATAAATTCAAAAATGGATTACAAAGATGCTTTCAGAAAGAGGTCAAACAGTTCCTTTCTATTAGTCTAGTATCTAATTTACTCTGGCTCTCAAATCTGCTCCACTTTTTGGGATACCCCCTCCACTTCACCACCAACCTTCTTGGCTTCCTGTAGACTGCTTCCTACCTAAAAATTGGGGGCCCGTCACAAACCCCATCCTCAAATGTATAACTGGGGGAGGAAAAGGGAGCAATTAGATGGTGGGATTGATTGGCAAACTTCTTTAATAACAATGTTAATAACAGGTGTCTGTTATTTATGCACAGAAAAATCTTCACTTGTCCAGCTACTAGTAAACTCCTACTCATCCTTTAAGACCGCTGAAAAATCACCACCTCCTTGAAGGCAGCCTCAGACTTAAGGCTTCATTTGGTGCCATTATCTTAACTTTCATAGCACCTTGTACACATCTTTTATAACACATTTTATTATACTTGATTTTTTTTTACTCTGTCTACTATCAACTAAAATCCTGAAACTTTGAGTTCTCTAGGGATGGGGATTGTACTCCCAATACCTAATTAATTATTGGCATAGAATAGATGTACAATAAGTGTTTGCTGAATGAAAGTTTAAAAAAAACAGTAAAGTCGGAAGGTAGGGGTGAAGGGTTATTCTGAAGAGGGCTAAACAGACAGAAAGCATGTTTCAAGTGGTAGAAGAATATGTTACACGTTAACATTTGAGGAATTTGGGTTGGAAGATGAGTAAGGCAAGAGGGAATAAGAGGCAAGTAGTCCTGGAAATAAACTGAATGAAAACAGTACATATTAACCTTTGCAATGTGCCCTTGGGAATGCAGCTCTCTGAATTTCTTCATTTTTACTGTTACCTAGCAAAAGCATACATACCACTATCATTTCATATTGTTAGCCAAAGAGGAGAAAATGGGAAATAGAAACTTCACATTACTCATTGTCTTAGCACACTGCACGAAGAGAGGTGGAGAATCCTGGCTCAAAGGAATCTTTAAGGTCACATAGTCCAATATCCTACTCAATGCAAGTATTCTCTTACAACATTCTTGACATCATACCTGTTTGTGATAGAAACCTTCAAAGTATAAAAAAATCCAATTTTGGGTTGCTATAATTGCTACAAAATTTCCTTCCATTTGAGCTCAAACTACTTTCCTTTACCATTTACTAGTTTGTTCCAGTTCTAACCTCTGGCACAATAAAAAAAAAAAAAAAAGTAACTCATTTTTGCTCTCACATGCCAGTTCTTAAAGCATTATGGGCCATCTCTAGGTACCCTCATTTGGTCAGCAGGAATCTGTATTTTAATAAGTGTTGCAGGCAATATTAATAAAAGAGGTTGGCAGATAGATCACATTTTGAGAAGTAATGTTTTACTGTTTTATAAACTTTAACCAACCTATGGGACTTTCACTCAAGACCCTTCCACAAAAAAGTACGTCCTGCGATGCATCTCAGATTTTCCATTAAAGAGACGCCACGTTGTCCTTAGTTGTTAAGTTTGATATAGATATTATGTTGCTGAGCATTTTAAGGTGATTATGATTTTATATATATATATATATATATACATATATATATGTTAACAGGTACTTTTTTGGTTCCTTTTGAGCAATTTTTTTTCATATCTGTCTTTGATCTTCCATTTTCTAATGAGGAAGAGAAGTTGATAGTTACAAGGATAGTAATGCTCCTATTAGAAGAGAATAGATATGTTTTTTTCCCTTCTGTAAAGCTCCACAAAGACTTCTGCTTTTCTCCAAGGTAAGTTTCCTAGGGTCTGGCGAAATGAAGCCCAGTGATCAAAACCACAGCTGAAGTCAAACCATAACTCAAACATTTGCCAGCTGAGTGACCCTGGTCTGGTAGTTACTTAAATCTCAGGATGATTGTTTCTCTTCCTTTGTAGAATGGGTTTGATAATTAGTCCCTACTTCAAAGGGATCTTGTCAGTATTAAAGAAATATGTATAAAGTACTTAACATGGTGTGGTAAATAATATTAGGTATTATATTCATTATTAAACTTAGTTGGCAAGAAAGCTTGTCATTCTGTGGTATTCTGTATCAAAAATGACTTACCTGGACAACATGTCCTTTTTGCAATCTAGTGTCTAGTATTGAATACAGCACGTTTGATAATGCCTCCAGTTGCATATGGTACCATTATTTCTTTCCTCTGCACAATCCCTCAACACCTTGAAAAGCTGCCTGTCTTGGCTCACAGACAGTAATACAGAAAACAGTACCATACTGTAATCCAGCTGCGGGGCAGGGAATATTGCTGCAGCAAGTATTAGAACAGTTTGATTTCTTATTATCCTAGTCCTGTTAGATTCTGGGAAAATTGTCAGGAAATTCTTGCTACTTTAACATGTTGTGGCTTACATTTTTGAAAATAAAAAGAAAATTAAAAATAAAGGAAAGAAAATGAATAACTGTACATTTAAAAAGGTGAATTTTATTCTAATGTAAATTACATGCCACTAAATCTGAGTTTTAAAAAATTTGAAGGAAAGCATCCCCATAGATAGTGTTATTCACTTACCTAACCACATCTATCACCTTATGAATCACCTAGAAATTGTTAGGGAGTATGTCATAAGAGACCAAAGATGATGCAAACGAGTAAAAGGATTAGTTGATGGCAAAATACATATTAATATTTATAAATTCAGGTCTAAAGATTTGGTGATGGCCAAGCCCTACAATAGCACCAGATTATAAACCTTTGAAAAACTATTCATCTCTACTCCTAGATTATCTGCCTCCCAAATTCAGGTTCATTTACAGTAATGAGGCATGGTAGTCTGATGGTTTACCATAGCTTATGCCAGAATGAGGTCATATGCTCAGCCCTAAATATAAACAGAAGTTCAGGTATTACAACAGGGTTTTGCCTAGGAGGCTTCAGTATATCTTGACTGTATCATTGCCTGTATATTCATATGCCTTTTTCCTAAGTCCTGATTCAATTTAAAGTAAATAAATAGTGCAGCCTGGCTTATCAGAGGAATGTTGTATTGGCTTCAAATAAGTTTTTATTCAGATCCTTGGTTCCACATTTGAATCAAAATTTTAGGAACAGAGATGAACCCTGAATCAGTCTGAATATGGCTGCTACTTTAATGGGAAATAACATAAAAAGCTAGGTTAGAAGTTTCTAACTTAAATCTTTGATAAGCTGTTTGTTGATTAGAAACAACTAGATTGACTTTTTGATTTCCCATGAAGGATCTACTTTAAGGCTAAGCTACAACTATTAATTGGAAATTTAGAATGGTCAAGGAGAACAAGTTCATTTTCTTTAGGCCATGGGAGTTCATCATTGCTTTTATAATATAACCACTATTGTATATTATTGAGAATCTATGTTCTGGGCACTAGCACACAGTTAAGATTAAGAAACTTGGCTAAAGTCATAATGGTAGAAAGAAGTAGGGTAAGGTCAAATTTCTAAGACTCCAAAGCTATGCCCTTTGCACTAAGCAATACAATCTTCCTGACAAAGAAGATACCACCTGTGTATCCTAGACATCTTCTATAAAATAAATAAACCTAACACTAAATTAAAATAAAAAGTTGTTTAGATTAAAATGTTTGTAAAGTTTACCTTCCTATTGATTCATTACTATATTCCAACAAGTCAGTTAATTAATTTCATTTGTCTCTATCTTCCCTATGCTAGAAACGAAGATAGGACAAAAACACCTGGTGTGTGTGTGTGTATATATATGTATGTGTATATATACATATATATACATCTATGTGTGTATATATATATATGTGTATATAAATATACATATATATGTATATATGTGTATATACATATATACACATATATAAATATACATATATATATGTATATACATATATACATATATAAATATACATATATATGCATATATACATATGTGCAAGTGTAGTTAAAAAACACAAAAATATTTTTACATATATATAAATATACATATATATGCATATATACATATATATATGTGCAAGTGTAGTTAAAAAACACACACACAAAAATATTTTGGAGTTACCGTGCCATGGTGGAGTCCTGAAAGACCTACACACCTCTAATTTTGTTGTCATTTCCCACCCCCCGTTTTTTCATAAGTGGTTAAGATATAGCCAGGCAAAGAGGTATATTTATTAGAATTTGCCCCAGCATACAAAATTTTAATGTCATGACTCTAATTTTCTTGCCACCTAAAAATATGTATTACATTTCTATCTAAATGATGTTAGTGAATCAGTGATTTTTGTTAGTGTCATATGAGCAAATGTTAACTGATTATGAAACTTTATTTCTGTTCTTGTCTATCTTGAATTATAAACTAGAGAGAACTAGGTTCTTCAACACACCTTTTTGAAAGCATAAAAAAGGAGGTCAAATAATTTGTGGAGTGAGAGGAACTTGAGGTCTAAAGATTAGGTTGGTTCCAGCTAAGCCATGTACTAGCAGGATAAACTTGGGCAAGTTATAGAATTATTTTTCTTAGCCATAATTCTCCACTCATATAAAATGAGTACTATACCAACCTTACAGGACTGCTGTAGGACTAAATATGATAATACCCATGAAAAATACCTTGAGTACTTTAAAGTACTATACGAATGTTGATTACTGTTTTTAGCAAACAAGGTTTAATAAATTCAGAATGTGATAATTTGATTATATAAATTATAAAAACTAAAAATTACTTTCAAAACCAGTTTTTCCTGGAAGTTAAATCATAAATGTGTTTCTGATGTTTCATGAAAAATATATCTAAGTTCTTTTTAATCTTTTTGTTAAAACACTGTCTCTTTATAATTTAGCAACTTCTCTCTGCTTGGATGTCATAATTGCTTGGGTTTTTTTTTTTCCAGCTCACTCTTTTAAAAAATTTTTATTTTATATTGGGGTATAGTTGCTTAACAGTGATGCATCAGCCTCAGTGTACAGCAAAGTGACTCAGCCATACATGTATGTGTATTTATTCTTTTTCAAATTCCTTTCCCATCTAGGCCACCACAGAATATTGAGCAGAGCTCCCTTCACTACACAGCAGGTCCCCGTTGGCCATCTGTTCAACACATAGTACTGCGTATATGTCAATCCCAAACTCCCAATCCATACCCTCCCATTCCTCCCCCCTGGCAACCACAAGTCCATCCTCCAAGTCTGTGAGTCTGTTTCTGTTTTGTAAATAAGTTCATTTATATCATTTTTTTAGATTCCACATAAAAGTGGTATCATATGATAATTGTCTTTGTATGACTTACTTCACTTAGTATGATAAGCTCCAGGTCCATCCATGTTGCTGCAAAGGGCATTGTTTCATTCTTTTTCATGGCTGAGTAACATTCCATTGTATAAATGTATCACAGCTTCTTTATCCATTTATCTGTCAATGGACATTTAGTTTGCTTCCATGTCTTGGCTATTGTAAACAGCGCTGCAATGAACATTGGGGTGCATGTATCCTTCTGAACCATGGTTTTCTCCAGATATATGCCCAGGAGTGGGATTGCTGGGTCATATGGTAGCTCTGTTTTTAGTTTGTAAAGGAACCTCCATACTGTCCTCCATAGTAGCTGTACCAATTTACATTCCTACCAACAGTGTAGGGGGGTTCCCTTTTCTCCACACCCTCTCCAGCATTTATTGTTTGTAGACTTTTTTTTTTTTTTTTAAGATTTATTTATTTATTGATTGATTGATTGCTATGTTGGGTCTTCGTTTCTGTGCGAGGGCTTTCTCTAGTTGCGGCAAGCGGGGGCCACTCTTCATTGCGGTGTGCGGGCCTCTCACTAACGCGGCCTCTCTTGTTGCGGAGCACAGGCTCCAGATGCGCAGGATCAGTAGTTGTGGCGCATGGGCTTAGCTGCTCCGCAGCATGCGGGATCTTCCCAGACCAAGGCTCGAACCCATGTCCCCTGCATTAGCAGGCACACTCTCAACCACTGCGCCACCAGGGAAGCCCCTTGTAGACTTTTTATTGATGGCTGCTCTGACTGGTGTGCAATAATATCTCATTGTAGTTTGATTTGCATTTCTCTAATAATTAGCAGTGTTGAGCATCTTTTCATGTGCCTCTTGGCCATCTGAATGTCTTCTTTGGAGAAATGTCTATTTAGGTCTTATGCCCATTTTTTTATTGGGCTGTTTGTTTTTTTGATATTGAGCTGCATGAGCTGTTTTTAGATTTTGGAGATTAATCCCTTGTCAGTTGCTTCATTTGCAAATATTTTCTCCCATTCTGAGGGTTGTCTTTTCGTCTTGTTTATGGTTTCCTTTGCTGTGCAAAAGCTTTTGAGTTTAATTAGTTCCCATTTGCTTATTTTTGTTTTTATTTCCATTATGCTAGGAGATGGACTGAAAATATATTGCTGTGATTTATGTCAAAGAGTGTTCTTCAGTTGTTTTCCTCTAAGAGTTATATAGTATCAGGCCTTATATATAGGTCTTTAATCCATTTTGAGTTTATTTTTGTGTATGGTGTTAAAGAATGTCCTAATTTCATTCTTGTACATGTAGCTGTCCAGTTTTCCCAGCATAATTTATTGAAGAGACTGTCTTTTATCCATTGTATAGTCTTGCCTCCTTTGTCATAGATTAATTGACCATAGGTGCTGGGTTTATTTCTAGGCTTTCTATCTGTTCCACTGATCTATATTTCTGTTTTTGTGCCAGTTCCATACTGTTTTGATGGCTGTAGCTTTGTAGTATAGTCTGAAGTCAGGGAGCCTGATTCTTCCAGCTCCATTTTTCTTTCTCAAGATTGCTTTGGCTATTCATGGTCTTTTGTGTCTCCATACAAATTGTGAAATTCTTAATTCTAGTTCTGTGAAAAATACCATTGGTAATTTGATAGGGATTGCATTGAATCTGTAGTATGGTCATTTTGACAGTATTGATTCTTCCAATCCAAGAACATGGTATATCTTTTCATCCTGTTTGTGTCATCTTTGATTTCTTTCATTAGCATCTTATAGTTGTCAGAGTACAGGTCTTTTGCTTCCTTAGGTAGGTTTATTCCTAGTTATTTTATTCTTTTTGATGCAATGGTAAATGGGATTGTTTCCTTAATTTCTCTTTCTGATCTTCCATTGTTAGTGTATAGAAATGCAACAGATTTCTGTGTATTAGTTTTGTATCCTGCAACTACCGAATTCATTGATGAGATCTAGTAGTTTTCTGGTAGCATCTTTAGGATTTTCTATGTATACTATCATGTCATCTGCAAACAATGATAGTTTTACTTCTTTTCCAATTTGTATTCCTTTTATTTCTTTTTCTTCTCTGACTGCCATGGCTAGGACTTCCAAAACTATATTGAATAAAAGTGGCAACAGTGGACATCCTTGTCTTGTTCCTGATCTTAGAGGAAATGCTTTCAGCTTTTCACCATTGAGTATGATGTTATCTGTAGGTTTGTCATATATGGCCTTTATTATGTTGAGGTATGTTCCCTATGTGCCCACTTTCTGGAGAGCTTTTACCATAAAGTGGTGTTGAATTTTGTCAAAAGCTTTTTCTGCATCTATTGAGATAATCATATGGTTTTTATTCTTCAATTTGTTGATGTGGTGTATCACATTGATTGATTTGCAGATATTAAAGAATCCTTGCATCCCTGGGATAAATCCCACTTGATCATGGTGTATGATCCTTTTATTGTATTGTTGGATTCGGTTTGCTAGTACTTTGTTGAGAATTTTTGCATCTATGTTCATCAGTGATATTGGCCTGTAGTTTTCTTTTTTTTGATATCTTTGTCTGGTTTTGGTATCACGGTGATGGTGGCCTCATAGAATGAGTTTGGTAGTGTTCCTTCCTCTGCAATTTTTTGGAAGAGTTTCAGAAGGATAGGTGTTACCTCTTCTCTAAATGTTTGATAGAATTTGCCTGTGAAGCCATCTGGTTGTGGACTTTTGTTGGGAGTTTTTAAATCACAGTTTCAATTTCAGTAATTGTGATTGGTCTGTTCATATTTTCAATTTCTTCCTGGTTCAGTCTTGGAAGGTTGTACCTTTCTAAGAATTTGTCCATTTCTTCTAGGTTGTCCATTTTATTGGCATAGAGTTGATTGTAGTAGTCTCTTATGATGCTTTGTATTTCTGTGGTGTCCATTGTAACTTCTCCTTTTTCATTCCTAATTTTATTGATTTGAGCCCTCTCCCTTTTTTTCTTGATGATTCTGGCTAAAGGTTTATCAATATTGTTTATCTTTTCAAAGAACCAGATTTTAGTTTCATTGATCTTTGCTATTGTTTTCTTTGTCTCTATTTCATTTATTTCCTCTCTGAGCTTTATGATTTCTTTCCTTCTACTTACTTTGGGTTTTGTTGTTTCTTCTTTCTCTAGTTTCTTTAGTTGTAAGGTTAACTTGTTTATTTGACATTTTCTTGTTTCCTGTGGTAAGACCGTATTTCCATAAACTTTCCTCTTAGAACTGCTTTTGCTGCATCCCATAGGTTTTGGATCATTGTGCTTTTGTTTTCATTTGTCTCTAGGTATTTTTTATTTCCTTTTTGATTTCTTCAGTAAGCCATTGGTTGTTTAGTAGCATATTGTTTATCCTCCAAGTGTTTGTGTTTTTTTACAGTTTTTTTTTTCTTGTAGTTGATTTCTAATCTCATAGTGTTGTGGTTGGAAAATATGCTTGATATGATTTCAATTTTCTTAAATTTTCCGAGGCTCACTTTGTGGCCCAGCACGTGATCTATTCTGCAGAATGTTCCATGTGCGCTTGAGAAGAATGTGTATTCTCTTGCTTTTGGATGGAATGGTCTATAAATATCAATTAAGTCCATCTGGTCTAATCTGTCATTTAAGGCCTGTGTTTCCTTACTGATCTTCTGTCTGGATGATCTTTCCATTGAGGAAAGTGGGGTGTTAAAGTCCCCCATTGTTATTGTGTTATTGTCAATTTCTCCTTTTATGGCTGTTAGTGTTTGCCTTATATATTGAGGTGCTCCTATGTTGGGTGCATAAATCTTTACAATTGTATCTTCTTCTTGGATTGATTCCTTGATCATTATGTACTGTCTTTGTCTTTTGTAACAGTTTTTATTTCAAAGTCTATTTTCTCTGATATGCGTATTGCTACTCCAGCTTTCTTTGATTTCCATTTGCATGGAATACCTTTTTCCATCCCCTCACTTTCAGGCTGTATGTGTCCCTAGATCTGAAGTGGGTCTCTTGTAGAGAGCACATATACGGGTCTTGTTTTTGTATCCATTCAGCCACTCTGTCTTTTAGTTGGGGCATTTAATCTGTTTATGTTTAAGGTAATTATTGATATACATATTCTTATTGCCATTTTGTTAATTGTTTTGGATTTGTTTTTGAAGGTCTTTTTTCTTCCTGTTTTGTTCTCTTGTGATTTGATGAATAACTTTCATGTTGTGTTTGGATTGCTTTTTCTTTTTTGTGTATCTTTGTAGATTTTCGATTTGTGGTTACCATGAGGTTTTGATGTAGCACTCTATATATAAAGAAGATTGTTTTAAGTTGATGATTTTTTCATTTCAAATGCATTTCCAATATCCTGCATTGTACTCTCCTCTTCTCACAATTGCTGGTTTTGAATTCATAATTGTATGTGGATGATTTTCTACCTTTACTGTGTGTTGGCCTTTACCAGAGAGCTTTTCCCTTTGTAATTTTCTTGTTTGTAGTTGTGGCCTTTTCTTTTCCAACTAGAGAAGTTCCTTTAGCATTTTTTGTAAATCTGGTCTGGTAGTGCTGAATTCTCTTAGCTTTTGCTTGTCTGTAAAGCTTTTGACTTCTCCATCAAATCTGAATGAGAACCTTGCTGGGTAGAGTATTCTTGGTTGTAGGTTCTTCCCTTTCATCACTTTAAATGTATCTTGCCAACCCCTTCTGGCCTGCAGAACTTCTGCTGAAAAATCAGCTAATAACCTTATGGGAGTTCCCTTGTATATTATTTGTTGATTTTTCTCTTGTTGCTTTTAATATTTTTTCTTTGTCTTTAATTTTTTCCATTTGATTACTGTGTGTCTCTGCATGTTCCTTCTTGGGTTTATCCTGCCTGGGACTCTGTGCTTCCTAGACTTGGGTGACTGTTTCTTTTCCCATGTTAGGGAAGTTTTCAGCTATTATCTCTTCAAATGTTTTCTCAGGTCCTTTCTCTCTCTCTCCTCCTTCTGGGATCCCTATAATGTGAATGTTGGTGCATTTTATATTGTCCCAGAGGACTGTTAGACTGTCTTCATTTCTTTTCATTCTTTTTTCTTTATTCTGTTCTGTAGCAGTGATTTCCACCATTCTGTCTTCCAGTTCACTTATCCATTCTTCTGCCTCACTTATTCTGCTATTGATTCCTTCCAGTGTATTTTGTATTTCACTTATCATATTGTTCATTTGTTTGTTTGTTCTTTAGTTCTTCTAGGTCTTTGTTAAACATATCTTGTATCTTTTTGATCTGTGCCTCCATTCTTTTTCTGAGATCTTGGATCATCTTTACTATCATTACTCTGAATTGTTTTTCAGGTAAATTGCCTATCTCCACTTCATTTAGTTGTTCTTCTGGGGTTTTATCTTCTTCCTTCATCTGGGACATATTCCTCTGATGTCTCATGTTGTCTTATTTTCTGTGATTGTGGTTTCCATTCCACAGGCTGTGGCACTGTATTTCTTTTTGCTTCTGTTGTCTGCCCCCTGGTGGATGAGGCTGTCTAAGAGGCTTATGAAGGCTTCATGATGGGAGGGACTGCTTCCTGCCCACTGGTGGCTGGAGCTGGGTCTTGTCCCTCTGGAGGGCAGGGCCATGTCAGGGGATGTGTTCAACAGGCAGCTGTGTGCTCAGAAGACTTTAAGTAGCCTGTTGGCTGATGTGTAGGGCTGAGTTCCTGCCCTGTAGGTTGTTTGGCCTGAGGTGTCCCCGCACTGGAGCCTACAGGGTGTTGGGTGGGGCCAGATCTTGGAGAGGAAATGATGGCCTCCAGGAGGGATCACACCAATGAGTTCCCACCAGTTTTTGTCCTTGCAGTGAGCCACAGCTGCCCCCCCACCTCCACAGGAGAACCCCCAATACTAGCAGGTAAGTCTGCCCCAGGCTTTTATGAGGCAACTTCTTTTTTTCCTGGTCCTGGTGCACACGAGCCCTTGTGTGTGCCTCCAAGAGTGGAGTTTTTGTTTCCCTCAGTCCTGTGGAATTCCTGCGATCAAACTCCACTGCCCTTCAAAGTCAGATTCTCTGTAGGCTCTTCCTTCCACTGCCAGAACCCCAGGCTGGGGAGCCTGATGTGGGGCACAGACTTTCACTCATGTGGGAGAACTTCTGTGGTATAATTGTTTTCCAGTTTGTGGATTGACCACCTGGTAGGTATGGGATTTATCACGATTGTGCCCCTCTTACTGTCTCACTGTGGCTTCTTTGTCTTTGGATGTAGGGGATCTTTTTTGGTATTTTCCACCATTTTTTGTTGTTCACTGTTCAGCAGTTATTATTTTGGTGTTTTTGTAAGAAGAGGTGTGCTCACATCCTTCTACTCCACCATCTTGTCTCCACTGACCGCATGTCATATAATTCCAATTGTAATTATTTTTTGTAATTCCCATATTTTTGTTCTCAATTTATTAATGAAAATCAGGGGGAAAGCTTAGGCTTTACAACCAAATATAACTGAGTTGGGATTCCAGCTCCACTTATTTAAATACTCTGAGCTTCAGTTTTCTCATCAGAAAAAAGGCATATCACAGGGGTGTTGTATTACACAAGGAAAAAAAAAAGAAACTGCTGTCTTGGAAAATTGTGGGTTACAATTATTTTTAGGTTCCTTAGTCACTGACTTTACTTGGGGTCTAGAACATTGGTAATTCATGCTTGTTAAAGTTGTAAATCTAGTCACAACTATTTTGTAATGAATGCCTAATTTAAGAAAGCTGTACAACTTGTGTTTGATTCTGATTTGGTCCCTATGAGCAGCATCATATATTCAATGAATCTGCATAAAATTTACAGGACCTTTTTTCTGCTCACTATTTTTGAGAGAGCATTGCCCCTTTGAGGTGATTCTTTGGAATTTCCATGATAATCATAGTTGTTTCTGATCACAGAAAATATTTAATTGTATCATGAAGAGTTAAGGAGAATTTTTACAAAACTACTTTTTGGCTCTTAGGTTTTCCCTGAATTATCTGTTGGCCACTCAATTATTTTCTTATAGGCCTGATGAAATTATCCAGGTTTACAGTAAAAAAAAAACCCACCATTATCTAAATTCTATGGCAAATGTCAAAAGCCTTAGGAATTCCTGCTTTATATCTCATGAAGTTGGTGTCTATAGTTTTAACCATTGCTTTAGGGAAATTAGTCTTCATTCACCGTGAGGGACCTGTGTTTTCAGCACAACAAGTAAGAATAAAGGTTTTGAGACAAATTGTGAAGTCTAGAAAATTATGGAGATATGAATAACTTCTTTGTTCATAAAAGACATTTTCACTTTCACCTGGCAAGTGATGTACTTGATTCCTCTGTCTCACAGCTGGTATTTCATTCCTATAAAAGCCTGGTGCTGCCTCGGGAGTTCTGGTAGCAAGTCCTAAAGGAAGGGAATAAAAAACTATTGGCATGTAATTTTTAGCCCAAGTAAACCAAGTATTTTTACCTTAGAGGTGAATTTCATGATAACTATTTGGAAGGGTGTCTGTTTTGTGCCTTTACCTGAGTATTTTGGTACTGCCTCAACAGAGGACTCTTTGGAAGCAAGAAGCATTCTTCTTTGGAGGATGTGATGGGGTTCTAGACATGTAGAATCACACAGAAGCAGCATTCAAACTAGGCTATGAGACCTAGTTCTAACTCAGGTTTGAGAACAACAGAGTTGATTACTTCTTTTTTAGTATTTTGTGACATTAGTTTCTGTGATATTTTTAATAAAGATATTTTTAAGGATAAATATTTCTATCACCCTAGTCTTCACTTGAATTTGGTAGCATTATAAGTCTATTGTATATTGTGGACAGTGAGAATCATGAAGATGAATAGCTGCATAGGTAGCAGCAGTACTAGGACCTAATGCTAACCTAGAAAATGATGTTAAACTGGGAAAATGATTTTTAAAGGCAAACCTTCAAGTAGGACAAATTAGAAAAATGCACACCTTGTGGGCAGACATAACTCTACAGTTGAAGGCTTGGTTAGTTTCTTGGGCCAAAGATAAAGGGGCTGCTTCATTTAGGGGACTGCAGTTCTGTTCCAGGTAAGTGGAGCTGGGGCTCATGTTAGCTTCTGCTCACCCCCTTGGGATGCATGTTTATGCAGTGCACAAACTGCACAAGCTTACCTGGTGAGTGAAAAATGGTTACACAGCTTAAAGGAAAAATAATAACAATTTGTATACCTATTGCTTTAATGTTGGTTTCTGCAGATAGACTGTCAGTTCCATTTGGCATGGGGTATGTTAATTTTGTTCATTAGTTTATTCTCAGTGGATATCATAGTATCACTCTAACTGTAGATATTGTAAATTACTTGTTAAATAGTTGGGTGAATGAGTAATATGAAATGATTGTTATCCTGGAAGCTGAGAACATCAGCATTCTGGCTGGCTTACTGGGACCCTTTCAGCTCCCAATCCCTACTCTTGTCTCTCTCATCATCCTAAAGGAAATATTTAATAGTCATTCTATTAATTAGAATTATTGTTCTATTAATATTTAATTTAATAAAATATTAAACTTCACCCTATATTACTTGTGGTTTATTGGGCTAAAAGGGAGTTTAAGAACCATGTAGGAATGCAGAGTTATAAAATGATTATCGGTTTCTGGCTTTCCTAATTTCTGACCTCTCCTACTCAGAGATATTCCTTGTAATTAACTCAGAAATCTTGAAAGACTCATACCTGAGACTGGAAAAAAGAAAAGATATCTGCTAACACCACATCTATTCAGCATTGTTTTGGAGGTCCTAGCTAATTTCTTCCTTTAGAAAGAAGAAATGGAACTGTCATTTTAACAGGGGGGAGCATAACTGGATACATAGATAATCTAAAAGAATTGACAAATTACTGAAATAAGTTTATCAAATTTTCCAGACATGAGATCAATATACAAAAATTAATTATTTTTATATTCTAGCCATAAAAAATAATAAAAAGATATTTAAAAATTTACAACATAAAAATATCAAATACTGAGTAATAAAGCTAATGAAAGATGTGTAAGACCTCTACAAAGAAAACTAAAAATATTACTGAAAGTAAAGAAGACACATAAATGGAGAGATACCAAGTGGAAAATTCATTGTTGAATGTCATTTCTGACCAACTGATCTACAGATGAAATGAAATTGCAATCACTATCCAAGCATATTTGTTTGGGTGCAAACTGACTAGTTTTTTCTAAAAGTTATATGAAAACAAAAGACCTAAAATAGCTATAGCATTCTTGAAAAAGAACTACAAAAACAAAATTGAAGGACCTATACTACCAGCAATACTATAAAGCTACAGCAATTAAAACAGTGTGGAATCGGATTAATGGTAAACATGCAAATGAAATAGAACATAAAGTCTAGAAACATGCACATACATGGTAGAGTACACTAATTTGTGGCAAAAGTACCATTTTAGTGTAGTGGGGGAAATGATAGTTTTCTCATAAATGGTCCTTGTCAACTGGATACCTAAATGAAAGTAATAAACCTTGACTCTTTCCTCACATTAGACACAGAAGTACATTTCAAATGGAACTTGAACTTAAAAGTGAAGGTAAAACAGTAAGCCTCCTAGAAGATAGGGAAATAGTTTTATGAACTTGGGATGGGCAAAGATTTTCTTAAAAATAAAACAAAGCACATAAAGCACTAACAATGAAAGAAAGTATTGATCAATTGAATAACATTAGCATTAAAAACTTCTGCTCATCAAAAGACCACCTTTAAGAGAGTAAAAGGCAAGGCACAGGATGGGAAAAGATATTTTGCACTATATACATCCAACAAAAGTACTTCTTTGTATGTATGTATCTACCTATCTACATACATACGCAGAATTTCTTATATATCAAAGAAAGTTGGCAACATAATAACAATGAGTAAAATACTTGAATATCTTATAAAAGGATATTAAAAATAGTCAATAAATGTAAAAGTTCATCAAAATCATTAGACATCAGGGATATGCATTGCAATTTAATTCTACAACAAGACAGCACTATATACACTCCAGAATGACTGAAACTGAAAAAAGAAAATCGGCAAGTATGTGGAACAAATAGAACTTTTATACACCGTTAATGGAAGTAAAATTGGTGCAACCACTTTAGAAAACTTGGTAGTATTTCCTGAAGCTGAACAGCTGAACATACGCATACCCTATGACCTCAAAACTCACTCCCAGATACATGTAACACAGAAATGAGTTATATTTGTATTAAAAATTAGACAAGATTGGTCATAACAGCTTTACTTATAATAGCCCCCAACTGAAAACCACCTAAATGTTCAGCAATAATAAACTGCATAAATAAACTGAGATATATTCATATAATGGAACATTTACACATCAATAAAAATCATTCAACATAGATGAATATCATACACATAATGAACAAAATAAGCAAAAAATAAAAGTAAATACTGAATGATTCCATTCATCTGAGAGTCCAAAACCCACAAAACTAATCTATGATGATAAAAGTCAGAATAGCAGGTAACTTTGTGGGGGTTAGTGGCTGAGAGGGGCATAAGGGACGTGTCTGGGGTTCTAGTAACATTCCAAATCTTGATCTGGGTAAGTTTACTTGGTGTATTCATTTGTAAAAACTAGTCTACCTGAACTGTTAACAGTTATGCACTTTGAGGTTTACATATTGCACCTCAGTTTAAAAAAAGTTTACCTCAAAAGAGGTAAGGCCAAGGAATACAAAAAGAAATTAAAAATAAAAGCAAGAGTTGTAAAAAAAAAAAAAAGCAAGAGTTGTGGTATTAATAGCAAACAAGGTGAATTCAGGTGAAGGACACAATATGAAATGAACAATGGTGATTAATGGTAAAGAATGTATTTTTTTGTAGATATATCTTCGAATATTTACACATGAATATTTTAAAAAATAAACAGCAGATACAAGGAAAAATAGACAGAAACACATGATTAATACAATATTTTAATTCACCTTTTCCCCATCTTTGACAAGTCAAGTAATCAAAATATTAAGTAATGACATGAGAGACTTAAATAACATGATTAATAAGGTAAAACTTATGGCTACCTAATGCCACACATTTACATTAAATAACTCTTGGGTCAAAGAAATATAAACAAACTAACTGTTTACTATATAGAAAATACTCTTAATGCAATCATAATATATCAAAAGCTATTACATGTTAAAACAGAGTTCAAAGAGAAATTTAGCCTTATTTTATCAATATGTAAGAAAGAATAAATATAAATGAATTAAGCATCTACCACAAAAAGGTGAAAAAGGAAAAAGTAAAATGAAGGAAAACAGAGGAGATTAATAAAGATAAAGCAGAAATCAGTAAGCTAAAAGACAAATTAAAAAAAAACCAATAAAACCACTGTTTGGGTTTAAACAGCAAAATAGATCAACTTAGTTACCCTAATTAAAGAAAGGCTCTCAATCTTTTCATATATGTATTGTATATTTTTAGAAATGTTCCATAATGAAAAAAATTTTCTTTTCAGAGAAAGTACAAATATACAAGATAAGTAACTATAAAGGGTAAATGACAGGGGAATTCTACTAAAATGTTAAAAAGTAGATAACCAATAGTATTTAAATTGTTGGGCATAAGAAGTCCTTAAAAGAAAAGATCAATGATTAGAAAAAAACTGCTCTAAGGCAAGATATACCACAAGCAAAGTTAAAAGTTAAAATTGAGAAAAATATTTGGATCTCATGTCATAAAGGGAAAATCTTCTTAACTTATGAAGAGGACTAATTAATTTAAAAAGAATGAACAACCCTATAGAAAATGGGCAAAGTATATGAATAGATAATTTACAAAAAATATTTAAAGAACTCTTAAATATATAAAAGGGTGTTCAACATCACTTATAATATGTGAGAGGTAAATTGAAACTGCATTGACATATTCTTTTTACCAAATAGACTTGCAAAGATAAAAAAATTTGATAACCAATATTTTCATGTTATTGCTAGAAGGAGAGAGAACTGTTGCAAACCCCAAGAAGAGCAGTTGGGGAATATCTATAAAGATTAAACAGGTGTATACTCTTTGCCCCAGCAACTTCAATTTTAGGAATTTATCTGATAGATATATCTGCACACATTTAAAGTGAGGAATGTACCTAGGTTAGTCACTGTGGCATTGTTTGACATAGCAATAGACTGGTACTAAACTAAGTGTCCTTTAATTGGTAAAATGATTAAATAAATTATAGTACACACATGTAATTCAATATCATATAAATGTAAATAAGAATAAGAAAATACTTTAGGTAATGAAATGGAAAGCAAGATACACTGTAAAGTGAAACAAGCAAAGTACAACGAAGTGCATAATATACTACTTTTGTACAAAACAGAAGGCAAAAGTCTGTTTCTTTTTGGTTTGTTTACAAACACAAATTGCCTGGAAGGATAAACAAGAAACTACCAATAATGTTTATTTTTTCAAGAGAGTAGAAACAATGTATGGGGAAGGAAGGGAGGGAAATTTTTTTTATTCCATTTCTTTTTGATATTAGAACCTAATAAATGTATTACTATTCAAATTCAGATTATGGATGAGAATTTAAAGTGAGGTAAAATTAATTGAATTTGATATAGGATATTAAATTATATTTTAATTGAAGATTTCTGACACGGGAAAATATCAAAGTAATATTTTAAGGAGATTAATTTTGCAACATGATATGCAAAATGAATTCTAAGAGAGAGAGATGGAAAATAGAGACACCTGTTAGAATAATTTTGTAATATTCTAGGTATGGTGTAATAAATACCTATATTAGGATGGTGCCAATGGGAATGCAAAAGAAAGGGTAAATGTATGAGACCATGATTAACATGTAAGCAGTAAAATAAGGATTAAATGGATATGATTAAAACAGAAATTTACACAGGACACAACTAGATTCTATTCAGCCTACATTCCTGAAGAATAACAATAAACATCTAACAACTCTTAAGGAAGTAGATTGAAGACTGTCACAATTCCAGCTGAATTTCTAAAAGTCAAAATTCATTGCTTTATAAAGAGATAACTAAATGTTTATAAATTTGCATGAAGTTAAAAATAAAATATTTAAATAAAATAATTTAAATAAAAAAATAATTTTTTGATACTCTCTGAAAACAGATCTACAATTCAATGTCAAAGATATACCTAATTTTTTGGTGCTTAAAAATTTACACATTACTATGTGTATATTATAGAAAAATCAGGTAAATAAAAAATTTTTTAAAAGCAAATTATTCACAATGCTAACACCCAACAATTTGTACTATACCCTTTTTTTTCACAGACCTTAAAAACTTATTCCTAAGAACCTTTATACTCATATTTTTAATATAATGGGCTCACAACATATATTATCATTTTTCTTTTGCCAATGAATATACATGTTTCAAAACTATGATCCAGAGGGATGGTTTCACATGTTACTGCACCTACAGTATATATTTCCCACTAATTCAGCTCTAGCTATGAGAGAGTTTCTGTATAATATTATAATTTTTACTTATCATTATTAATATATCTGCAAAATAACTTCCTTTAAAATGTCTTTAAAAGTATTACACTCATACCTCTGATCTTAATTTTTTGGGAAGCAATAAATATTTTAAGACATTTATTTCTATTTTATTTTGGAATAGAATTTGCTTATGGTTAAATTTCAAAATGAAATTACACCTAATTACCAAAATTATGAATTTCTCAAGAATTATGAAGATAAAGCAGTAGATTACTGCAGTGAAGTAATCTTCAGAAGATTGAAAAATACCACTCATGTTTACCTGGAGTGGGAGACTTGCAACGCTCAAGTTCCAGGGGAACTGGACTGTCATTCAGCTCAGTTAAACCTGAAAATGAAATGACAAAAAATGAGAAAATTTGCTAAAATTTTGTAGATAATTCTTATTAATTCCTAGAAGTTTTAAAAGGTTTTATTTTTCCCCTGTGAGAACTTATCTATGCTTATGTTATGACAAGTATTTTGGAAAATTTTAACAATGACATAGGAAAAAATAAGCAATAACTAACTGATATATAAAGGGTAATTGAATATGATGGTGGAAAGATATAAAATTCCTTTTCTTATTTTTTCATATGAAGTAACTATTTTAGTAAATGATGTAGTTTCATCTGAAAATAGACCAAGAAAAACATGAAGTAGAAGGGGTTTTTAAAAAGATCTAATCAAATCTTCCACTTCCAAGAGAAACGGTTATTGGCTTTTTAAAAGACCTGCAAGGAGGTATAACAAATTTTGAATATTATACCTATTTATAAAAATGCAGTATTGTATAGTAAATACTCAATGATTTGTTCAATGGTATCAAATTCCTTCTTATAATAAGCACTATATTTTTCTCATTTCTAATATTTCTTATATTCTATTGTCACTTTCCTGAAAAATATAAGGATAGGCACAATAGATTAATAAACATTTTGTAATTCCCACTATCTGCCAGTCTGCATTCCTGTGGTATTCACAAAATATCCTTAGGGTTTTCCTACCCTTATTGGAGAGTTTCATATTTTTTCTTTGTAAATAAATATTCAGAGTTTCTACTTTGATGTAAATCCCCATACCCAGGGGTACTTAAGAGCCATTGTAAATTACCCAAACCATCTTTATTCATATTCCTTTCCACCACCCCCTTCTTTATATAATTTGTACCAATAAACTTGCTGTAGGTTCAAAAAATCATAGAATTTTAGAAAATGTCCATTGTCACACTCTATCCCAACCCTTACGTTTTATAAATAAGAAACTGTAAGTTCGGAGAGTTTAAACTATTTAAGGTTACAGAACTGAGTAGTGCCAAATCTTCAATAGAATTCTTTACATATTTTGCTTAAGAGTCTTTTGTTGGAAGTAGGTATTGTGAATATTTTCCTCCATTTGTGACTTATCTTTCCATTTTCTTGGTGACAATAAGATGTCTTTTGATGAGCAAAAGATTAATTTACCTTAAGGGCAATTTATTGATTTTTTTCTTTTATTTTGAATTTTTTTTTGATTCCTGTATAAGTAATCATTGCCTACCCCATGGTAATGAAAATATCACTCTTTGTTTTCTCAAGAAACTTTTTTAATTTTTAGCTTTCATTTACAGTACTATAAATCAGCTCAAGTTAATTTTGATTATGGTGTGAGGTAGGGATTAAGGTCCATTTTCCCCCTATCTATTTGCCCAGTTGTTCATGATTATTTGTTAAAAAGATTTTCCTTCCTCATTGATTTGTGTTAGTGCCTTAGTCAAAAATAAATTGACCATGTATGTGTGGGTCAATTTCTGGATTCTCTATTCTGTAATCATTGGTCTATTTGTCTTTTTTTTTTTTTTTTTTTTTGACTACCACACTATCTAATTAATGCAGGTTTATATTACATCCTGTAATCAGGAAGTGAAATCTTCCAACTTTGTTCTTTTGCAAAAGTGTTTTAGTTATTCTAGATTCTTTGCATTTCTACATACATTTTAAAATCAGTTTGTCAATTTCTATAAAAAAGATATGCTAGATTATTATTGAGTTGTGATAAATCTATAGATAATTTGGTAGAATAAATATCTTAAAAATATTGAGTCTTCCAACCCATAAAGATGGTATCTCCTCCATTTAAATAATGTATAAACATTTTCTTTCTGTAGATTTGAGTGTACAGGTCTTATACATGGCATTTTTCAAGTCTTCTACTTCCTCTTTGGTCTTCTGCCTAGTTCTCGTATTATATTTAAAAGTGGAGTATTAAAATTACCAATAATTATTGTCAAATTGTCTATTTATCCCTTTGATTCTGTCAGATATTGCTTCATGTACTTTGTAGCTCTGTTGTCAGGTGCATATATTTATAATTGTTATATCTTTTTGATATATTGACCATTTTATCATTTTAAATTGTCCCTCTTTAGTGAAATTTTTTTATTTAAAATCTATTTTGTCTGATATTAGTAGAGCTATTAGATTACTGATCTGAGATCTTTCTTTTTTCTAATTTAAGCTTCTAATGTTCTAAATTTTCCATTAGGCACTACCTTAGTAACATCTCAATATCACAAATTTTGATATTTTGTGCTTACACTTTCACTAAGTTAAAAATATTTTTAAAATTCCCTTGTGATTTCTTTTTTAAGAGACATGAGCTATTCTTAATTTTCAAATATTTGGGAATTTTAAGACATATTTCTGTTACTGATTTCTAATTTAATTTCTTTTATGATCAGAGAACTTACTCTGCTTGATTTTAATTCTTTATTGTTTCATGACTCAGTCTATATTTGTGAATATTCCACATCTAATGAAAAAAATGCACATTTTCATTAGTGTGTGATGTAGGTGTCTATTTATGTCAGGCCAATTTGGTTAAGAGAGTTGCTTAAGTTTTTTACAGCCTTACCAATTTTTGTCCTTAGACAACTCAAGTGAAGTGCTAATCAATCAGATTCTACACAGTACTGAATTGAACTAGGGCTGGTCTGCAGCTTTAATTAGATTAGGTTTCCCTTCAAAATCTCTTTGCTCCTCAATCCAACACTCAAACTTCCCTAACCCTTCCTCAAGGGGCTGATTCCTAATTTTCCCAGGATTTGTGCAGAAAGAGGGTTGAGATGCAGTTTCAGATAGTTTAATTCAGCTTGGGTCAAATTCTATAATAACCCCTGAATGCAAGCACTTTGAGACTGCATAAATTCTCTGTGCTTTCTTATTTGCTGCCACTCTCAGAAAAATTCTGAGAGTGGTGGGGTTAGTTGGCAGAGAATTGCCAAACTGAATAATTTTGTGTTTAGAGCTATTTCAGATTCCCACTCAAAAGTTCAGTCCAGATAGTCATTAAACCTATAGTTGTTCCTATTCTTTGCAGTCTGTCCATCTATAAAAGGCCCATTCCTTTCCTGACCTGTGTCCAGCTCAGTCACTTGCCCCAGGTATAAAAGCAGCTGCAGTTTTCTGCTTATCTATGAATGGTTCTTATCTCTCTGGAATTCAGTTAATCAAGGCTTCTTTGAATCCACCACTCTTCAGAAGCCTCGGTAGAAAAGTATAATTTTATCATTGTTATTATCACAGGATTTTATTATTATTGTTGTCGTCATTGTTACCATAGGGATGAAGAATTTTTATATCTTTCAACGTCCTATCTGGAAATGGAAAGCCCCTACACTTAAATCTACTCTCTTGGAAATACTGTTAAAGCTGTATTGAAGGCATGTGGAACAAAGGAATGGAAACCAGGTAAACTGGTTAATCCATTACTGACACTAGTAGGTATTCACTGAAGTGCTCAGGGTAATGCCAAATAATTGTGCTTTTCCTCATAATATATTGAACACTCAATGGTGAGATTTCCCAAAGATTATGTAGAGAAAGTTATGTCTGATATATGGATAAAGTAAAGCAAATTGACAACTAAATTTGGAAGATTTGTATAGTGATTCATTAGAAAATAGTAAATCCCGGTTAAGATCAGATAGAGATATTTTATGGTAAATAAATAATTGAATATCAGAAGACAAAACCCCCTTGGGTGCAATGAATTATATCAACATTTATTTAAAGATTTCCAAGAATATATACCTATAATGTGTCTTACTGGATAATTTAATCAATATCGTATTTGAAGTAGCAACTTGTGAATGTTAAATAAAATACCAATATTCTTTAGGAGACTAATACCCAGTGTTCAAATGTCTTCACATATATAAATAGTCTACACTTTGGGAATGTTCTTACCAAATTACCATTTACCATATAAACTTCTCTGGTCTCAATGCTTTCAAATTTGATTGACATTTTAGCCAGATAAATTTTTTGTTGTGGGGTGATATATTGTAGGATGTTTATCAGCATCTATGGCTTCTACCCACTAGATGCCAGTAGAGCACTCCTCCCCCCAGTTGTGACAACAAAAAATGTTTCCAGACATTGCCAAATATCCTCTGGGGGACAAAATCATGCCGGGTTGAGAACCACTGCCCTAAGTTATATTAGCTGTTTTATTTGTTCGAGTCACATTGAAATTACTGTTAAACTAAACTCTAGAAAACTCACATATATTACTAAGTAATACCTCCCCTATTTTTAGTTTCTTTGTTCATTTTTTTAGAATTCAAAGATGGAACCTTATATTTTACCTACTAATTACAGGTCAGTGTGCTTTTCAATACAAAGTTTGGAGTAAGAAAACACTGTAAAACTGATTTCAAAAAGAAAGGAAACCTATTAAAATACAGAACTGAAAAACAGAGATGTAAAAATCACTTGTTTCATTTCTCAACCAAATCATACATTTTGTAACTTATCCCTCTGATTCTGTAGCTTTCTCCTTTTCTTTTATGTACCTCTCTATTACAATAGAGAAAACTTCCTGTTAAATACTAATCTTTGTACATATGCTCTGATTTCCTCTCCCTTAACTTTCTGAAGGATTTTGCTTCTTTAGTTATTATTTCCTCTGTCCCCTACCACCAATCTCTCTTTCTCTACGGATCATTCAATATTCACATCAACTTTAAAATATGCTCTTTACCTAAAATGGAAAAAATCCTTCTTTTAACACTTTATTCCAATGCAGGTACTGACCTATTTTTTGGCACCCCTTCATAACCAAACATCTCAAAAGAGTTATTTACTTGTGCTGTTTCCTCACTTGCCACTCCTTAGTCTAATATAATTGTGGCTTCTATCCCAATATTTTTCCAAAACTACTTTTTAGAGAGTCACTAATAACCTTCACAGCACAACACCCACTAGACCCTTTTCTAAGCTTACCCTACTTATCCTATCTGTAGCATTTGATGTGGCTGACCACTTCTTGAAACACTCCCCTTTAATTTGGCTTCTGCAATAGTCTCCTCATTTCTCCTCTTCTCTCTGGCAAGTCCTCTCTGCCAGCTACTTATCTTCCTTTGGAAATTAAATGTTGAAATTCCTGTTTCTTTATCCACAAGCCCCCTCTTCCCTTCTTCTGCTCCCTCCATGCCTACATAACTTTATTCCCATGCCATTACATACTAAATTACAGCCCTGATATTCAGATTTGTTTACCTGTCCACTTATCGTCTTCACTTGGATAAACAATACACACCAAAATTTAACATGTCTAAAACCGAACTCTATTCCCTACCAACATACTGTGCCCCAACCCTAGCTTCTTCATCTTTGTAAATAATATCATGACAGTCATTGGCTCAAGCCCAAATTTGGAAATAATCTTTGATTCCACTTTCTGATCTCCCAAATTGAATTATAATTAGTAGCTCTGTAAGTGATTCTTGCACCTATCTCTTTCCTCCACAACAGTGCTATCACCCTGGCCAAAGCTACCTTCATTTCCGGCCTGGAGTATAATATTGGCCTCCCAACTGGTATGCTGGCTTTCATTCTTTTTGGCCCCACAATATTTTCTTCATTCAGCAGTGTGGATAACATTTTTAAGATATAAATCAAAGCATATCATTTTCTTGCTCAAAACAGAATTTCTTATAATTGCTTTAAAAGTTTGTATGATCTTGTCCCTGCTCATCTAGACATCAAAATCTTAACCCACTTTCCCTCTCAATCACTACACCCCAAGCCTCCTTGACCTTCTATTTCTAGAAGATAGTTAAAGTCCTTAACCACCTTAGAACCTTCATTATAAGCTGTTCATTCTGCCTGGAATACACTGCTCCCTGCCCTTCATGTGCCTAGTTCTCTTTTAAAAAATAACTCTTTGAGGTTCAACTGACATATTTATAAAGTATTTAGTTTGATAAATCTTGAAATATGTATACCCTTGTGAAACCATCTCTACAATCAAGATAATAAATGTATCCAAGAGTTTCTTTGTGTCCTTTTGTAACCCTGTCTTCCAGCCCTCTCCATATCAGCCCCTTCCCCATCCCCATGCAACCATGGGTCTGCTTTCTGTCACTCTGCATTAGTTTTCATTTCCTAGAATTTTATATAAATGGAATCATACAGTATCTGCCCTTTTTTGTCTGGTTTCTCTAACTCAATGTAAGACTCATTATTTTGAGATTCATCCATGGTATAGCACATATCAATAGTGCATACCTTTTTATTACTGCGTAGTAAATCATTGAACAAACATACGAGATTTCTTTATTCATTTAGTTTTCGACGGAGACTTTAGTTGTTTTAGTTTTTGATTACTAAAGATATTTGAATTTTTGGCTGCTATGAATGTCTTTGTATGGATATATGCTTTCATTTATCTAGGGTAAATAACTAGATGTAAAGTGGCTAGGTCATATTATAAGTGTATGTTTAAATCTTTAGAATCTGCCAAATGGTTATACCATTGTACATCCCCACCAGTAGTGTGTAAGAGATTCTATTTCTTCTACATTCTTGCCAGTACTTGGTATGATCAGTCTTTTAAATTATAGTCATGATAATAGATGTATTATTATATCTCATTGTACTTTTATTTTCTTAATAATGAATGTTTTTGAGTTTCTTTTCATATGCTTATTTTTATCACTATATTTTCATTTGTGAATTATTTATTCAAATCTTTGGCCTATATTTTTATTGGGTTGCTTGCTCATTATTGAGTTCTGAGAAATTAAAAAATGTATTCTAGATACAAGTCCTTTATCAGATATATGCTTTGCAAATATTTTCTCCTAGTCCATGGCTTAACTTTTCTCTCTCAAAACAGTGTCTTTTAAAGAGCAGAAATTATTACTTTTGAAAAAATCCAATTTATCCATACGTTTGTTCTTTTATGGAGCATGTCATTGGATATTATCTAAAACACTTTTGCCTAACCTAAGGTAACAAAATTTTTCTCCTTTCTTCCTAGATTTATGGTTTTAGGTTTTATATTAAAGCTTATGATCCATTGTAAGTTAACTGTTAAAAATATAGTACAAAGTATGGATCAAAGTTATTTTTTTTACAAAAGGACATTCAATTGTTTAAATATCATTTGTAGAAAAGACTATGCTTTCTCTGCTTAACTACCTTTGCACCTTTGTAAAAAATCGGTTGTCCATATATGTGTAGATGTATTTCTAGAGTCTGTTGAGTTCCATTGACATATTTGTCTTTGGACCAATACCAACCTGACTCAATAACACACTAATTTTTAAAAAAGTCTTGAAATTAGGTAGTGTTGGTTCTCCAAGATTGTTCTTTTTTAAAAGCTGTTTTGGCTACTCTAAATCCTTTGCATATCTATATGGACTTTAGAATCAGTTTGTCAATTTCTATTAAAAAGTCTGCTGGATGTTTATTGGGATTGTATTGAACTATGGATCAATTGGGAGAGAACTGATATCTTAATAATATTGAGACATGTAATTTTTCATTTTTTAAGGTCTTCTTTAACTTCTCTCAGAAATGTTTTCTGGTTTTCAATGCATGGGTCTTTCACACCTGTTGTTTAATTTATGGCTAAGTGTTGCAGGTTGACAGAAATAAAATTGATTTTTGTATACTGACCTTATATCCTGTACTTTGTTAAACTCACTTACTAGTTCTAGTAGCTCTTTCGTAGACTTCATTAGATTTTCTTCATAGATGATCATGTTGTCTATGAAAAAATGATGATTTAACTTCTTTTCCAATCTGGATAACTTTTATTTCTTTTTCTTGCCTGACTACACTGGCTAGAATCCCCAGTACAATGTTAATTAGAAGCGGATGTGAATTATATATATATATATATATATATATATATATATATTTTTTTTTTTTTTTTAGTCTGCCTGGTGGGAAAAAATAGGCACTATTCCCTTTGTTTGAGTGTTGGGTACCATTTCCTTTAATCCTTTCAGATGGTTCTTTACCTATCCCTGGGTAGCTACATCATACGTATGTGTTGATCTGTTGGAGGAGGAAACTGTAGCTCTCTGGGATCCTCTCTTTAGGAGCTGTAGCTGCTTTGATTTCCCCAGTTTCTCATCTCCATCTTCTCAGCATAAGGAGTTGACTGGTTTCCTCTTGGGTTTCCCCTTCTCCCTTTGCTGCAGTCTAGAAACTCTCTCAGGGCAGTAAAGAGGTATGGTTATAGGGTTCACTTCTTTTGTTTATCTGTCAGAAATTACTGTTCTTCATTGTCTGATGTCCCATATCTTAAAAAGCACAGCTTCATTTATTATGGCTGTTTCTGTTTATTTGAGGCAGGATGTTAAATCTTGTCCCTGTTACTCTACCTTGGTCAGAAGTGTAAGTTCAAAGCTTTGTCTGATTCCTTCTTATCTTGTAAGGATTCACTTAAATATTTCCCACTCAGATAGGCCCTTCCCTAACAACACTCTCAAAAATAGGTCCAACTTTTCCACGTCTAATTTTTTTCTTTCATAGGATTGCTTCCTTTTTTCAACTATAATTGTATTATCTATGAATTTCTTTATATATTTTCTCTTATAAATTGAGGGAAGAGACTATAATTATTTCATTCATCATTATATATCTACTGCCTAAAAAATGTTCACACAGAAGATGCTTAATAAAATATTTTTTAAATAAATGGACTTTTCCCATTTATTGTTTACCATAATTTTTGCCAGTTTTCATTCCTTGAGGCATTCCTCTTACTCTTTGTTTTACTCCTCCTCCATTCTTGACTTTCTCCATTCATTTTTTTAAAAATAAATTTATTTTATTTATTTATTTTTGGCTGCGTTGGGTCTTTGTTGCTGCGCGCAGGCTTTCTCTGGTTGCGGCAAGTGGGGGCTACTCTTCGTTGCGGTGCCCAGGCTTCTCATCACGGTGGCTTCTCTTGTTGTGGAGCATGGGCTCTAGGCTCATGGGCTTCAGTTGTGGCATGTGGGCTCAGTAGTTGTGGCTCACGGGTTTAGTTGCTCCGTGGCATGTGAGATCTTCCCGGACCAGGGCTCGAACCTGTATCCCCTGCATTGGCAGGCAGATTCTTAACCACTGCGCCACCAGGGAAGCCCGCTCCATTCATTTTTGAAAATGTTTATTTGCCTCTCTTTGCTAGTTTTATTTTCCCCTTTTCTTTCAATTTTTCTTTATGTTTCTGATTTGTGTTTCCAGGATCTGTTATGACTCCCCACACTCTGAACAAACTATGCAGTGAAAGAGAGAAAATGTCTGTAGATAGGATGGAAACTCTCCAAAGGATTCCCCAATGCATAACTAGAAATTGATGCATAAGCACCTTTTCTGACAATGTTCTACCTTAAGCATACCTTTCAAACCTCCTTTGTTTCAAATGGTATATTATCAATTTTTAACTAGCAGAATTTGTCATTATAACAAGTAGAAAGAGCACTAGGTGATGAGGCAGCTGACTGGATGTTAGCCCTAAATTCTTCCATAGATTTGTTGTATTCTGGAAAGGTTATTTAACCTGTGACGTGGTTTCATCTTCTATTATAATAATAATAATGTCTAATATTTATAGAAGTGCAATTACAAACACTAATCTTGAAAAGTTCCAAAAGTCTCTAAGGGGAAAGTAGGGATTATGATTTTTACTTTATATATGAGAAAAAAGAAACTCAGAGCAGTTAAATGACTTGCTTAAGATTATAAATGTAATGAGTAGTCAATAAGAAGAAAAGGCAGAACTTGATATAAACCTTCTCACCCTATGTCTCTTGCTCTTTCCAAAGCATTTCTTTGCATCCACAAATCAATCATAGTCCTGTGGAAGACACAGAACATCTTTTATGGCCTTCTGAGGACTTGATTTTACTCCTGTCTGTCTTGACACTTTAATTCTTTGTTTAGAAGAAACTATGATTTCTTTTGCAAAATTCCCGTGAACCCAGAAGCCATGTCTACTCTCATTTATCAAATTTGAAAAGTCCGCTGGCTATTCATGTGAGCAAAAAGAGTCTCCTGTCATGCTCTATCTATCTCAGTACCATCATCGACTTGCTCAGCTCATACTTGTGCTGGGTGTAGAGGATAATAACAATTTTAGATATGGTCTTCAGGTTCTTATCATGCATTTATAAAGGTAGAGCATATGCATAAAAATACAAACAAATCTAAATACCAATTAAATGGTTCAGACACTACTGTGTAGAAGCCTGTACACCTGTAGGCACTATAGACATTTAAATTAAGGAATTGGTGCAAAGGGCTCTAATGGCAGCAGGAAAGGTTTACTATAGGGAGTGAAATCTAAGGAAAGTTTCCAGAGAGTTGCCAGGAGAGTTTCACTTATAAGCAAATTATAAGTGTAGTAAGATACATACACTGGCTTAAGAGGAGTGTTTTTATAGGAGTAGTAGAAAATTCATTTGAAGATGCAGATAAGAATTATATTTTAGAGTACCCTGAATGAAGGTTTAAAATCTTGGCTTTTTTATTCTGAAGGCAACATAAGATTATTGAAGTAATGACCTTTAACCTTAATATCATGGTTGATATTGTAGAATTCAGATTAACTAAGAGCCTGCTTCTTATCCTCAGTATCCAACTTCTTTTTACTATAAAAGCATTACGTGTTTATTATAGAAATACCATAAAATACATTAAAAGAAATTTATAAAATCTACAATCTCATGTTCCAGAAACTTTTTCTATCTGTACAGATGGATGCATTCTCACACACACACACAGTAGGGGGATTCTACCTTGAGAAGGCTAAACTAGGATTCTGAAGTCTGAGTATGTGTGTTAAACCACCTGGAAACTATTTTCAGGAAAGGTTTTGGCTGATACCGTTTAGGTGGTAGGGGATGGGTAACGAAGAATAGTATAGGGGAGAGGTCAGCAAATTTATGTGAGGAGCAAGACAGTAAATATTTAGGTCTCATGGGCCATATGGTTTCTTTCTTTTTTTTTTTTTCAGGTGGGCAATTTTTTTTTTTAACATCTTTATTAGAGTATAATTGCTTTACAATGGTGTGTCAGTTTCTGCTTTATAACAAAGTGAATCAGTTATACATATACATATGTCCCCATATCTCTTCCCTCTTGCATCTCCCTCCCTCCCACTCTCCCTATCCCACTCCTCTAGGTAGTCACAAAGCAAGAGCTGATCTCCCTGTGCTATGTGGTTGCTTCCCACTAGCTAGCTATTTTACGTTTGGTAGTGTATATATGTCCATGCCACTCTCTCACTTTGTCCCAGCTTACCCTTCCCCCTCCCCATACCCTCAAGTCCATTCTCTAGGGGCCATATGGTTTCTGTTGCAACTACTCAACTCTGCCATTGTAGTTTAGAAGCAGCCAGAAACAATATGTAAATGAATGAGTTTGGCTCTGTTCCAATACAACTTTTATGGAAATTTTAATTATGGAAACTAAAATTTCGTATAATTTTCAGGTGTCAAGAAATGTTATCATAATACCTAATAAGTTTCTGTTTTAGTAACAGCAGAAGCCAACACAGATATGTGTTCTATCACAAGGCACCAGGAGTAGAGGCAGTGGGAAGCACTCAAAAAGGGGGTGCTCAGAGTAGAAAACTAGAGAATAGTTCCGAGCAAAAATAAGTCACCCTCTACACCCCAGAAAAATTTTAAGGCTTTCACAGGTACTGACTTCCTGTAGCTAATGGAACACAAAATTTTAGGTTTTTATAAGTGATGTAATTCCATTAAGTATGTACAAGCTGGTGAGGTGAGGTCTGAAGAAATTCAGGATACAAGCAACAAACATGTATGTGTCCATATATATATTTTATACTAATATGAGATCGTCTTATATGTATTAAGTAAAGTTCTTTTTAAACAAACATATTGATTAACATATTATATACATCTTCTCATGTCAATAAATATTTACCCATAATATCACTAGTATCATGTGCACCTCCAATCATACCCTCACTCCCCACTCTTTCTGCACCATTTAATAGAATATCTGACACACCATCTTCAGATTTGCATTTGCTACCATGGTAAATGTTAATATTAGTGACTTTTATTTGTGACCTTAATTCCCCAGTTTCACAGTGTTTGTTTCCTAAAATCACTATAGAAATGTGTGTTTGTATATTCTATTTTAATGAAAAGCATCAGAAATGCTACCCCTAAGAAATCTAATTACATTAGAAAAAGCAAGTATTGTGTCCTTGGTTACAATAATTTTATAAAATGGCCAAAGGCATAAGGTTTCCAAAATAAGCATTCAATTATTATTGATGCTAGAATATCAGGTTTATTATTTACAAGGACACCATGGCTCTTCCTCCTCAAAACAAAAGACAATGGCTCTTGGACTAATAGCACATGGTACACATGGTTTGAAATAAACACTGAAACAATGAATATGGGTAAATGGGTATATGATATAACTATTTGAAATATTTATATAATTTTTATTAAAATTATTAGGTTGCATTTCCATAACAAAACAAAAATTTGCATGCATGCTGAATGTGTTTTTAAAAACACATTACTGAGCACAGATACATGGATTTAACTCAAGCATTATGACTTTAAAAAAAAGCTATTTGCCTAACCTTTATAGAACTTACTCTGATAGGAAGTACGGATCCGTTTCGTTAAATCAGGATAAAAGTTAGACAGGCCACGCATGCAAAAGTTGTCTTTGGAACATGCCAGAACACCAGCATCAGCAGCAGGCAGAAAAAGAGAGAAAAATAGTCTAAAGTGAAAGGAAGTGATATCATACCAGAATCTAGAACAGCCAAGATGAAGAAATTGCAGCAAGTTTAGGTAATCAAATTAGAAAGGAGATATTAAAAAAATAAATCAATTAGAAAGTGAGGTGATAGATGAATGATGAGAATGCTGTAGTAATTTTATTCAATCAAATATCTTATAAAAATAAATGGCATATTTCTCTTTATGCTTTTTACATAGTAAACTTATTTAGCTTATAAATAATATGTATGTTACCTCATAAATATAAAAATGGTTGTCTTTAATTTTCAGTATTAACAAGAAAACTTAGGGATTTTAGTCTTTTTTTTAATAACAAAGTGAGTACTCACTATATATACTAAATACAAGCAGAGTTTACAACTTCATCACAGTTTTTCCTAATTTTAAAGTCATTAAAATTCTGAGCTCTAATCATAATTTTTGAGGCTCAGTAAGTTTAAATTAAATAATAATTGTATTACCTCTGTCAAAATATACACTTTGTCATCCCACTGTGTATATCCAGCAAGTAATTTAGATGCTGTCTTAGGATTCACAGCTTTTCTGATTGAATTAGTGTTTCAGCATGCAAACAGTGCCTACTATCCCCTAACATCTTTCTATCAAGAGTCCATGAACTTTCAAAAGTCAACTTTCTCTTTCTCAATCGTGAGGGAATCTCATGGTACATTCATGCACAATTTTTCTTATTCTGCCTTTCTTTCAAAAGCCAGTAGTGGTAGAAGCAGAACCTGTCTAATTTTACATTGCTAGCACTCATAAAATATTGCTAAAAGTTGAGATCCCTAAAAAAAAAACAAAGAAACTCCAGGTTCTGAAGGAGAACTTTTGTGCTCCTGAAAAGGGTCTAAATTAGCAATTTGGAAAGGGTTTAGGTTTACAAAAGAAAGATTAACAAAGAAGGAGAATTTCAGTATATCAAGTAATTTTTTATTAGTCCAAAAGGAAACTTCATTTATTACCACATTCAGATGTTAAATTTGGCACATTTGCTATTTAGAAAATAACACCTACCATAATGTACTCTTTTTACTTTAAAATAGTCTTTACGTGGGTATATTCAGTAAAAGTGTCAATATTCAACTGACTATTTTAAAAAACAGTAGAAAATTTTAAAAACTGTATAAAATAACACATAATACTATAGATGCATTTCCACCTGCAAATCTTTTAGCTCAGCCGAGTTTTTACCAATTAAACTATGTCAGTGGACAGAAAATATACAAAATGTTGGCAATGTTTGCAAAGCCAACTATTTGGATATATACTGAAATTTTAGTACAACTTTGGATAATTTGACATATCAAGGTTTGGCATTATATGTAGAAAGTATTTTGGCTTGTATTTTAGTAACTTTATATATTTTTCTTTTATAATTTGTCCTGTCAAGAAAAATATCATCTTTCATAGCATTTTAATAATGTTTACTGCATTTGTGAAAATACCTCCAAGAAAGTCACCATCCAACAAGGAAAGGTGACAGCCAAAAAATGGAGTTAATTTAAAAAATTAAAACTAGTGAATGACCTTAAGTTATATTTTTAAAGCTATCATATATTAGAAGAAAACTATCCCAGTTAACACAACCATTGCAAGCAGCTTTTTCAACTAGAGAGCCTGATTTTCTTAGCATTTTTATATTTAATACCTTATTTTTTGTTATTTCTTAGGAATTCAACTTAAGAAACTTGAGATCCTTCCTAACGTTAACAACAAATTGAAGTTTAAACACCTCCTTTACCCTTTCAAAGATTCTTACTATGTTTCTGACCAATTTTACTTACATGGTATTGTAAATTATGTTGACTTTATATTGCTGTGCATTTGAATAGCATCACAGAAGAAAGACAAGAAATCTAAAGGTAAGAAAACAGGTGAACTAATCAAGTTCATAATGATCTTATCTCCTACCTGCAATGAACTGCTTGTTTTTTCGAGGAGACCGTGGTTGTCGTTGGTATAGGTCACTTGATCTATATAGGTCAATGGTCCCCATGCTTAACAGTACTGTCTTCTGTATAAAATCCACCACAGCCAACCCATTACAGTTCCCAAATGCAACTCTGAGAGAAAAAAAAAAAAAATGCAACTAGAATGTATTACATCAACGATCATTATTTTTATCTCTGAATTTAAAAATAAATAAGATTATTGGAAAGTAATGCTTTGGGGTTGGGTAAGTCAGGCAGTGACTGGTGAAAGTCAGGAAGGATATGGTACCTTTACATAGGATAGGTTAACCTTATATAATAGCCATGACCACTGCAAAAAATAGGAATGACCTGCAATCATATTTTCTAATATATTTTATCATGTAAGTAGTGATTACTCAACCTGCTCTTTAACTTGATTTTATGTTTTTACAGACAAATCATATAAAATCTTTTTGCTATGAAGGGGGGAATAGATCAAGAAATGTCGCACTTCAATAGCTACAGCTGCTTAGGCATGCAATTAGGTGACTTTTTCAAATAAAATGATAATTATTAGGTTCCAAATTAATTCTCTTCTTAAACAGAGTGTATATTTAACACAAGATTTTACATAAAGATTAACTTCATATATCAAAGGTTTTGACACCATAGTAGATATGAACAGAGATCTAACTCATTCACAAAAATTTAAAAATTTCTCAATCTTTTGTTCTTTATTTTGTCCCATATATTAAAATACAAAGGCCATTTGATTAATTTCTTAACTAAATCTCCTGAAAACTTAAAATGGATCTCCTAAGCAGGCATTTTGGTCACCTTAACAATTGGCATACACTAGACTCTCTTTTTTCTCCATTTACAACATGCCCTCTAGCTGAACAATTGTAAATCTGCTTTTTGTTTCCTAAACTAAATATAAAATAGTTGTATAAAAGTTGTTTTGCTCATTTTATATAATTCCACGTTGTTTTATTACTTAGATTGAATATGATTGACAAATCATCCGCTTACTCTAAATCTAGTTATTTCTATTCCACCATATTGCCTTCCTCACAAAAAGTGAAAAGTTTTGCTACCATACTAAAGTATTTGATATTTTACATAAAGTTCTACATCTTCCAGGAAGACAGACTCTGGAAAATTGGAAAAAACATTGTTATAAAAGTCAGAAGATCCTATCTCATCATTTATAGGTTATGCGACTGAGAAAAATTAATGAATCTTGTGAGGCCTTAGTTTCTTTACTTTGTAATGAGAATTATAACGCAAGATTTATCTAGTCCACAGAGCTTTTATGAGCATCAATTCAGAAATGTTATTAAAGTACTTTGAAAATTTTCCACACAAAAGTAGAATTGATCTTAATATTATTATAAGAAGTGCAATATTATACATACTACATATTGTAGCAAATTAATATCTCTAAACTTTTAATGTTAAAATGTAGTTAATTACTTCTGCTTACAGGTATGAGAGAATTCCCAAATGCAGTACTGAGAAGAGAAAAAAAGGCAACTGGAATGTATGACACCAACAAAAATATTTTTCTTTTTGAATTAAAAATAAGAATACTGGGGACTTCCCTCATGGTGCAATGCTTAAGAATCCACATGCCAATGTAGGGGACACGGGTTCGATCCCTGGTCCGGGAAGATCCCATGTGCCAGGGAGCAACTAAGCCTGTGAGCCACAACTACTGAAGCCCATGTGCCTAAAGCCCATGCTCTGCAACAAAAGCCACTGCAATGAAAAGCCTGTGCACCACAACGAAGAGTAGCCCCCACTCGATGCAACTAGAGAAAGCCTGCATGCAGCAACAAAGACCCAACGCAGCCATAAATAAATAAGTAAGTAAGTAAGTAAGAATCCTGGAAAGTTATACCTTAGGTTTGGGGAGGTTAGGCAATTGTTGAAAAGTCAATATGGATACTGGAGTTAATCTCCTACCTTAACTAGGAAGCTGAACAAAATATATTAAACGACAGTTTTCACATATTGGTCAACAGACAACATAGAATAAGATGAGAGAAGGATAACAATCGAAGTAAACTTTAGTTTAAACTAAGTGTTCTAGCTTACTGAATGGAGAGATTTCCCAGGCTAGAGCACAGGAAACCGAAACTCAAGGAGAGATCAGAAGTCTCACCAAACCGAGGAGACAGAAATCAGAGTCTGATGTGGCAAAAACAGAATTTATGAGGCAAAATACTAGAGAGAAGAGAGCTGCATAGATAGAATACACCAGAGATTTACAGAACGGTTCTCTTGAAATTTTGTCTGGGTACTGATCTGTGCATCCATGTGAATAAACTACCCCAGGTTTGGGAACAAACCACCAAAAGGATAAAGCAGAACAATTCACAAAGCTCATACAAGGCTGAGAATATTTCATGTCACTACCAGCCAAACTGCTGAGATCTCCAACTACATGGGAAAACAGATATAGGGGTGTCACTTCAGTAGTGGGAACAAATTAGCCATAAACTAAACTAAAGGCTTTTCTAGACCCACCCTAAAAAAGCTTAAAAACAATGATTCTAAGTAACATAACTTCCTTCCAGATAACTATCATCTATTGAAAAGAATCCAACAAAATATCACCATAAATGTAAAATTCACAATGTTAACTATATGAAAAGTAGTAGGTATCAAGAAAAAGACTGATAACCAGAGAAAAAAAGTTAATCACCAGAAACATACCTAGAAATAAAACAGATGATAAAATTATCAGAAAAGGATATTAAAAATGCTTTGGAAAATATATTCCAGATATTCAAGAAGGCTGAGGAAAATATGAATGTGATAAAGTGAGAATTAGTAGATATTAAAAAGACTCAAATTTTGAGAGATAATTTTATCATTTCAGATATATTTTTATCTGAATATTAGACATCATAGCGGAGAAGAATAGTGAACTTGAATAAATAGCAATAGAAAATTTCCAAAAAGAAACAAGAGAGAGAAGAAAACCCCAAAGCATCACTGACCCCTGGGACAAAATTGAGCAGTCTAGAATAAATGTAATTGGAGCCTCAGAAAGGAAGATCAGCAGAAAACATATTTAAAGCAATGAAGCCAAATAGCAAAATGATAGCCAAACTAACTTGGTAACAGTAAACCTAAAGATCCAAGAAACTCAAAGGATCCTAAGCAGAATAAACATAAAGAAAAATACATCATCACATTGTTGAAAACTAGTGATAGAGAAAAAAATGTTAAAAGCAGCCAGAGAGAAAAGATATATTTCCTACACAGAGGCAAAGATAAGAATGATGAAATCTACTCCTTGGAAACTACACAGTCCAAAATGACATGACATCTTGAAAGCAACAAATGATAATAATGGGTCAAAATAACATTCTATACTCAGCACATGTCTTTCAAATGGTGAAATACAGATTTTTACTCATGAATAAAAATCTGGGGAATTAATCACTAGGAGACGTGTACTATAAGAAATAATAAAGGAGGAGATTGGTTCAAGATAGCGGAGTAGAAGGACACGCTCTCACTTGCTCTTTCGAGAACACCAGAATCACAGCTAACTGCTTCCTGTCCAATTATCGACAGGAAGACACTGGAACTCACCAAAAAAGATACCCCACATGCAAAGACAAAGGAGAAGCTGCAATGAGATGATAGGAGGGGCGCTATCACAATAAAATCAAATCCCATAACTGCTGGGTGGGTGACTCACAAACTGGAGAACACTTATACCACAGAAGTCCACCCACTGGAGTGAAGGTTCTGAGCCCCACGTCAGGCTTCCCAACCTGGGGGTCCGGCAATGGGAGGAGGAATTCCTAGAGAATCAGAATTTGAAGGCTAGTGGGATTTGATTGCAGGACTTTGGCAGGACTCAGGGAAACAGAGACTCCACTCTTGGAGGGCACACACAAAGTAGTATGCACATCGGGACCCAGGGGAAGGAGCAGTGACCCCATAGGAGACTGAACCAGACCTACCTGCTAGTGTTGGAGGGTCTCCTGCAGAGGCGGGGGGCAGCTGTGGCTCACCAAGGGACAAGGACACTGGCAGCAGAAGTTCTGGGAAGTACTCCTTGGCATGAGCCCTCCCAGAGTCTGCCATTAGCCCCACCAAAGAGCCGGGGTAGGCTCCAGTGTTGGGTCACCTCAGGCCAAACAACCAACAGGGAGGGAACCCAGCCCCACCCATCAGCAGACAAGTGGATTAAAGTTTTACTGAGCTCTGCCCACCAGAGCAACAGCCAGCTCTACCCACCACCAGTCCCTCCCATCAGGAAACTTCCACAAGCCTCTTAGATAGCCTCATCCACCAGAGGGCAGACAGCAGAAGCAAGAAGAACTACAATCCTGCAGCCTGTGGAATAAAATCCACATTCACAGAACGATAGACAAGATGAAAAGGCAGAGGGCTATGTACCAGATGAAGGAACAAGATAAAAACCCAGAAAAACAACCAAATGAAGTGGAGATAGGCAACCTTCCAGAAAAAGAATTCAGAATAATGATAGTGAAGATGATCCAGGACCTCGGAAAAAGAATGGAGGCAAAAAGATCGAGAAGATGAAAGAAACGTTTAATAAAGACCAAGAAGAATTAAAGAACAAACAGAGATGAACAATACAATAACTGAAATGATAAATGCACTAGAAGGAATCAATAGCAGAATAACTGAGGCAGAAGAACGGATAAGTGACCTGGAAGACAGAATGGTGGAATTCACTGCTGCAGAACAGAATAAAGAAAAAAGAATGAAAAGAAATGAAGACAGCCTAAGAGACCTCTGGGACAGCATCAAACACAACAACATTCACATTATAGGGGTCCCAGAAGGAGAAGAGAGAGAGAAAGGACCCAAGAAAATATTTGAAGAGATTAGAGTTGAAAACTTCCCTAACATGGGAAAGGAAATAGCCACCCAAATCCAGGCAGTGCAGAGAGTCCCATACAGGACAAACCCAAGGAGAAACATGCCAAGACACATAGTAATCAAACTGGCAAAAATTAAAGACAAAGAAAAATTATTGAAAGCAGCAAGGGAAAAATGACAAATAACATACAAGGGAACTCCCATAAGGTTAACAGCTGATTTCTCAGCAGAAACTCTACAAGCCAGAAGGGAGTGGCATGATGAAAGGGAAGAAACTACAACCAAGATTACTCTACCCAGCAAGGATCTCACTGACATTCGATGGAGAAATCAAAAATTTTACAGACAAGCAAAAGCTAAGAGAATTCAGCCCACCAAACCAGCTCTACAACAAATGCTAAAGGAACTTCTCTAAGTGGGAAACACAAGAGAAGAAAAGGACCTACAAAAATAAACCCAAGATATTTTTTGATCCACCTCCTAGAGTAATGGAAATAAAAACAAAAATAAACAAATGGGACCTAATGAAACTTAAAAGCACAGCAAAGGAAACCATAAACAAGACGAAAAGACAACCCTCAGAATGGGAGAAAATATTTGCAAACGAAGCAACTGACAAGGGATTAATCTCCAAAATATATAAACAGCTCATGCAGCTCAATATTAAAAAAACAAAAAACCCAATCCAAAAATGGGCCGAAGACCTAAATAGACATTTCTCCAAAGAAGACATACAGATGGCCAACTAACACATGAAAAGCTGCTCAACATGACTAATCATTAGAGAAATGCAAATCAAAACTACAATGAGGTATTTCCTCATACCAGTTAGAATGGGCATCATCAGAAAATCTACAAACAACAAATGCTGGAGAGGGTGTGGAGAAAAGGGAACGCTCTTGCACTGTTGGTGGGAATGTGAATTGATACAGCCACTATGGAGAACAGTATGGAGGTTCCTTAAAGAACTAAAAATAGAATTACCATATGACCCAGCAATCCCACTACTGGGCATATACCCAGAGAAAACCCTAATTCAAAAAGACACATGCGCCCCAATGTTCATTTTGCAGCACTATTTACAATAGCCAGATCATGGAAGCAACCTAAATGCCCATCGACAGATGAATGGATAAAGAAGATGTGGTACATATATACAATGGAATATTAGCCATAAAAAGGAACGAAATTGGGTCATTTGTAGAGACGTGGATGCACCTAGAGACTGTCATACAGAGTGAAGTAGTCAGAAAGAGAAAAACAAATATCGTATATTAATGCATATATGTGGAACCTAGAAAATGGTACAGATGAACTGGTTTGCAGAGCAGAAATTGAGACACAGATGTAGAGAACAAAACGTGTGGACACCAAGGGGGGAAAGTGGCAGGGGGTGGGGGTGGGGGTGTGCTGAATTGGGAGATTGGGATTGACATGTATACACTGATGTGCATAAAATGGATGCCTAATAACCTCTAATATAAACAAACAACTACTACTAAACTTTCTTTGGGTTATTTGTATGGAAATATGTTAATATAAATGTTTCAGACATTACATGAAATTTCTAAAAATCTTATATGTGCTGGTATAATGTTATAAGTCATAATTCTAGTTATTACTTTAAAATGTGTATCTCAGAATAACCAAATTTCCTTGTCAATTGCATTATTATGAACTTTCATCAAATCTTTAACCGTGGTCATTTTTAATTCTTTTGTCATTTACAGACAGTTCTGGGTGTATTCTGATGCTTTTGCAAATATGTTCCTATAAAAGGGTTTCATCTTCAAGGAATTCATGGAAAAGACTCTGACAAGTACAGGTTTCTGGTAACTGACTATACTGCTGAACTGAATGAATAAGCATTTTCAGAACTCTGATGGAAAACTGATGAACTCATAAAAGTGCTAACAAAAGATCAAGAGGAAAAAAAATTAATTACACGGGACTGAGTGAACTGCTGAGGATGATTAATTCTTTTGACTTTCTGTTTGAATAAATATATATATATATATATATATATACACACACACACACATAAATATGTACTATTTGCTCAACTCCTAAATATACACTTTTCACATTTTAATGTTCTTGAAAAAAAAAAAGGATGACTAATAAGAAAATAAATAAACATTAAAATTTAAAAAAGCATTTCCAACATAAAATAGAGCAAAAAAGGGAATGAAATGGTGCCATTTGCGCAGCATGGGTGGACTCGGATGGCATTATGCTAAGTGAAATAAGTCAGACAGAGAAAGACAAATACTGTGTGTTATCACTTATATGTGGAATCGAAAAAAAATACAACTAGTGAACATAACAAAAAAGAAGCAGACTCAACAGATAAGGAGAACAAACTAGTGGTTACCAGTGGGGAGAGAAGGGGAGGGGTGGGGGAGTAGGAAGTATAAACTATTGGGTGTAAGATAGGCTCCAGGATGTATTGTACAACATGGGGGATGCATTGTACAACATGGGGGATGCAGCCAATATTTTGTAATAACTGTAAATGGAAAGTAACCTTTAAACATTGTATATAAAAACTAGAGCAACTGTACTGTAGGAACACAATATGCCTTCTAATCACTTGTATGTAAAATAGCTACCCTATTCTCCATAGCATTATCTTGTTCTAGAATTTTTTGGCCTGTCAGTATGGATAACTTATCTTTAAATAGCTGAAGTATTTAAAAAATAATAATAATAATAAAGGAAGTCCTTTAGGCAGAAGAAAAATGATTCCAGATTAAAATATGGATCTACACTAAGTAATGAAGAACACCATAAGTGGTTAAATATGTGGATTAATATTAAAGACTCATTTCTTCAAAAAATCATTGATCACTTAAAATGCAAATAACAATGTATTGTGGGACTTATAACATGATTGATAGAAATAAAATATATGGCAACAGTAGTACTAAGAACAGGAAGAGAGATAGAAGTATACTGTTAAAGGATTCTTATATGTGAAGTGGTATAATGCTGTTTATTTATTTGAAATTAAAGATATATATATATAATATACATAATAAACCAAAGAGCAAAAATGTAAATTAAAAAAAAGTTTTTTAATTAAAATTTAAAACTTAAATACTTAGGACAATAGGAGATAAAATAGAATCATTAAAAGATACCATAAAAAAGGAAAAAATGCAAGAACAAATGGGACAAATAGAAAATAGAAAAATCTTTTCATTCAAGGCAACAATAGGGATAATCACATTAAAGTCAATAAATGTAAATGGTCTATACACTCTAATTAAGGGCAGAGATTGCCTGAGTGGAAAAAAAAATTCAGATCCAGTATATGTTGCCTACAACAAATCCAGTTTAAAAATAAACTAAAAGAATGGAAAACGTATACCATGAAAACACTAATTAAATGAAGGCTGAAGTGGCTATATTAATGGATCATTAATATAGACAAAGTATACGTCAGAACAAGAAAAATTTTGAAAGATAAATAGGGAGAATGATTATGAAGTCAATTCATCAAGAAGATATAGCAACCCTATATGTGGATTCATCTGGTAATAGACCTTCAAAATACATGGAGAAATACTGAGAGTTAGAAGGAAAAACAGACATATCTACAATTAAGGCTGAGGATGCAAACGTTCTTCTTTCAACAATCGATAGAATTATTAGGCAAAAAATAATTAGTCAGAATACAGAAGTTCTGAACAACACTATTGACATCCTTGACTAAACTGAAGTTTATAGAACGCTCCATCCAATACTCATAATAGCATCAAAATTATAAAATAGGTATAAATTTAACAACACATGTAAAAACATGTACACTGAAAATTATAAACCATTGCCGAGGGAAATGAAAGAAGACCTAAATAAAGAGATGTACCTTGATCAATGGTCAGAAAACTCAATATTGTTAATTTTCCCCAAATTGATCTACAAAGTGCAAGCAATTCCAAACAAAATGCCAGCAGACTTTTTTTGTTTAAGAAATTGAAACACGATTCTAAACTATGTACGAAAATGCAGTGATCTAGAATAGCCCAAACGGTTTTGAAAAATAAACAAGTTTAAGGAGCTACACTATAAAATTTCAAGACATACTCTAAAGCTACAGGAATCACGATAGGCTGGTATTGAAAAAGTATTGAAAAAATAAACATAAGTATTAGTGGAATGGAACAATATCCACAAACAAACTCACACATAAATGACAATATTTGGCAAAAGTGCTATGGCAACTCAGAGGAAAGATAATATTTTCAATAAATGATAGAACAATTAGATACCCGTAAATTAAAAATGGAGCCTTAACTTTCACCTTTCATAAAACGCAAAAATTAACTTAAAATGGATCAGAAGAAAATCAAAGTAATCTGGGGTTAGACAACAGTTTAAAAGGGCATGAAAAGCACAAACCATAAAATAAAAAATTAATAACCTGCATGACATCAAAATTAAATCATTTTGCTCTACAAAAGATACCATTAACAAAATGAAAAGATTAGCCACAGACTGAGAGAAGACATTTGGAAAATACATATCTTATTCAAAATATTTACAGAACTCCCAGTAATAATAAGACAACTTGATTTAAAAAGTAGGTAAAAGATTTGAACAGACATTTCACCCAACAAGATGCACAAATGTGAAAAAAGCACTTGAAAGATGCTGAACATCATTAGTTACTAGGAATATGTACATTGAAATCACTATTAGATACCAGTGAACCCATCAGAGTAGATAAAATTGAAAAGATCGACAATATGAAGTGTTGAAAAGAATGTGGAAAAACCAAAACCCTCATACATTGCTAGTTGGAATACAAAATGATATAACCTCTTTATAAAATAGTTTATCCTGTCTCATAAACATATACTTACCATATGACTCAGTAATTCTGCTCTTATTTACTCAAGAAAATACAAATGAAAAATACACTGGAAGGAATCAATAGCAGAATAAATGAGGCAGAAGAGCAGATAAGTGAGCTGGAAGACAGATTGGTGGAAATCACGGCCATGGAACAGAATAAAGAAAAAAGAATGAAAAGAAATGAGCACAGTCTCAAAGACCTCTGCGATAACATTAAATGCACCAACATTCACATTATATGTATCCCAGAAGGAGAGGAGAGAAAGGCCCTGAGAAAATATTTGCAGACATAATAGCCAAAAAATTCCCTAACATGGGAAAGGAAATACTCAAGTCCAGGAAGCACAGATAGTCCCATACAGGATAAAACCAAGGAGGAACACCCCAAGACACATATTAATCAAGTTGACAAAAAATAAAGACAGAGAAAATATTAAAAGCAAAAGGGAAAAGCAACAAATAACATACAAAGGAATGCCCCACATGGTTATCAGCTGATTTTTCAGCAGAAACTCTGCAGGCCAGAAGGCGGTGGCATGATGTATTTAAAGTGATGAAAGGGGAAAACCTATAACCAAGAATACTCTACCCAGCAAGGCTCTCATTCAGATTCAGTGGAGAAATCAAAAGCTTTACAGACAAGCAGAAGCTAAGAGAATTCAGTACCACCAAACCAGCTTTACAACAAATGCTAAAGGAACTTCTCTAGGCAGAAAAGAAAAGGCCACAACTAGAAACAAGAACATTACAAATGGGAAAGCACATCAGTAAAGGCAAACATATAGTAAAGGTAGGAAAATATACACACACAAATATGATCGCAAAACCAGCAGTTGTGAGAAGAGAAGAGCACAAATGCAGGATATTGGAAAGGCATTTGAAAGTAAGAAACCAGCAACTTAAAAAAATCTTGTATATATACATACTGCTATATCAAAACCTCATGGTAACTGCAAACGAAAAACCTACAATAGATACACACACAAAACAGAAAAATCAATCCAAACACAACTCTCTTCTCTTGTGATTTGATGACTATCAAATCACAAGAGACAAGAACAAAAGAGAAAGGGAAGAAAAAAGAACTACAGAAACAAATCCTAAACAATTAACAGAATGGCAATAAGAACATATATATTGATAATTACCTTAAATGTAAATGCTCCAACCAAAAGGCTGGCCAAATGGATACAAAAACTAGACCCATATATATGCTGTCTATAAGAGACCCACTTCAGATCTAGGGACACATACAGCCTGAAAGTGAGAGGATGGAAAAAGGTATTCCATGCAAATGGAAATCAAAAGAAAGCTGGAGTAGCAATACTCACATCAGACAAAATCAACTTTAAAATAAAGTCCATTACAAGGGACAAAGAAGGACACTACATAATGACCAAGGGATCAATCCAAGAAGAAATTATAACAATTGTAAATATATATGCATCCAACATAGGAGCACCTCAATATGTAAAGCTAATACTAACAGCCATAAAAGGAGAAATCAACAGTAACACAAAAATAATAGTGGGGGACTTTAACACCCCACTTACATCAATGGACTGATCATCCAGACAGAAAATCAGTAAGGAAACATGGGCCTTAAATGACATATCAGACCAGATGAACATTCCAACCAAAAGTAGGAGAATACACATTCTTCTCAAGTGCACATGGAACATTCTCAAGGATAGACCACATGCTGGGCCACAAAGTGAGCCTTGGTAAATTTAAGAAAACTGAAATCATATCGAGCATATTTTCCAGCCACAACACTATGAGATTAGAAATCAACTACAAGAAAAAAATTGTAAAAATCACAAACACGTAGAGGTTAAACAATATGTTACTAAAAAACCAATGGATCACCAAAGAAATCAGAGAGGAAATAAAAAAATACCTAGAGACAAATGAAAACAAAAACACAATGATCCAAAACCTATGGGATGCAGCAAAAGCAGTTCTAAGAGGGAAGTTTATAGAAATACAATCTTACCTCAGGAAATAAGAAAAATCTCAAATAAACAACCTTACACCTTAAGCAATGAGAGAAAGAAGAAAAAACAAAACCCAAAGTTAGTAGAAGGAAAAGAAATCATACAGATCAGAGAAGAAATAAATGAAATAGAGATAAAGAAAACAGTAGAAAAGATCAATGAAACTAAAAGCTGGTTCTTGAAAAGATAAAATTGATAAACCTTTATCCAGACTCATCAAGGAAAAAAGGAGAAAGTGCTCAAATCAATAAAAGTAGAAATGAAAAAGGTGCAGTTACAACTGACACCACGGAAATACAAAGGATCATAAGAGATTACTACAAACAACAGTATGTCAATAAAATGGACAACCTGGAAGAAATGGACAAACTCTTAGCAAGGTACAACCTTCAAAGACTGAATCAGGAAGAAATAGAATATACAAACAGACCAATCACAGCACTGAAATTGAAGCAGTGATTTAAAAACTTCCAACAAACAAAAGTCCAGGACCAGATGGCTTCACGGGTGAATTCTATCAAATATTTGGAGAAGAATTAACACCTATCCTTCTGAAACTCTTTCAAAAAATTTCAGAAGAAGGAACAGTCCCATACTCATTCTATGAGGCTGCCATCACCCTGATGCCAAATCCAGACAAAGATATCACAAAAAAAGAAAATTACAGGCAAATATCACTGATGATCATAGACACAAAAATTCTCAACAAAGTGCTAGTAAACCGAATCCAACAATACATTAAGACGATCATACACCAAGATCAAGTGGGATTTATTCCAGGGATGCAAAGATTCTTCAATATCCACAAATCAATCAATGTGATATACCTCATCAACAAATTGAAGAATAAAAACCATATGATCTCAATAGATGTAGTAAAAGCTTTTGACAAAATTCAACACCCATTTATGATAAAAACTCTCCAGCAAGTGGGCACAGAGAGGGAACATACCTCAACATAATTAAGGCCATATATGCCATATATTTCCAAATTGGAAAAGAAGAAATAAAACTGTCACTGTTTGCAGATGACATGATACTATACATAGAAAATCCTAAAGATGCTACCAGAAAACTACTAGATCTCATCAATGAATTCAGTAAAGTTGCAGGATACAAAATTAATACACAGAAACCTGTGGCATTTCTATACACTAACAATGAAAGATCAGAAAGAGAAATTAAGGAAACAATCCCATTTACCACTGCATCAAAAAGAATAAAATACCTAGGAATAAACCTATCTAAGGAGGCAAAAGAGCTGTACTCTGAAACCTCTTAAGATATTGATGAAAGAATTTGAAGATGACACAAACAGTTGGAAAGATATGCCATGTTCTTGGACTGGAAGAATCAATATTGTCAAAATGACTATACTACCCAAGACAATACAGATTTAATGCAATCCCTATCAAATTACCAATGGCATTTTTCGCAGGAGTAGAACAAAACATTTTACAATTTGTATGGAAACACGAAACACCCCAAGTAGCCAAAGCAATCCTGAGAAAGAAAAACAGCTGGATGAATCAGGCTCCCTGACTTCAGACTATACTACAAAGCTACAGTCATCAAAACAGTATGGTACTGGCAGGAAAACAGAAATACAGATTAATGGAACTGGACAGAAAGCCCAGAAATAAACCCATGAACCTATGGTCAATTAATCTACAACAAATAAGGCAAGAATATACAATGGAGCAAACACAGCCTGCTCAATAAGTGATGCTGGGAAAACTGGACAGCTATAAGTAAAAGAATGAAATTAGAACATTCTCTAATTCCATACACAAATATGGATTAAAGACCTAAATATAAGACTGGATACTACAGAACTCTTAGAGGAAAACATAGGCAGAACACTCTTTGACATAAATGGCAGCAGTATCTTTTAGGATCTACCTCCTACAGTAATAAAAATTAAAATAAACAAATGGGATCTCATTAAAGTTAAAGCTTTTGCACAGCAAAGGAAATCATAAACAAAACGAAAAGACAACCCACAGAATGGGAGAAAATTTTTGGAAATGAAGCCACTGACAAGGGATTAATCTCCAAAATCTACAAACAGCTCATGCCACTCAATATCAAAAAAACAAATAACCTCATCAAAAAATGGGCAGAAGATCTAAACAGACATTTCTCCAAAGAAGTCATAGAGATGGCCAAAAAGCACGTGAAAAGATGCTCAACATTCCTAATTACTAGAGAAATGCAAATCTAAAGCACAATGAGGTATCACCTCACACCTGTCAGAATGGCCATTATCAAAAAGTCTACAAATAATAAATGCTGAAGAGGGTGTGGAGAAAAGGGGACCCTTTGACAATGTTGGTGGTAATGTATAGATAAATTGGTATAACCACTATAGAGAACAGTATGGAGGGTCCTAAAAAAATTAAAGATAATACTTCCATATGATCCAGCAATCCCACTCCTGGGCATATATCTGGAGAAAACCATGGTTCAAAAGGACACATTCACCCCAGTGTTCATTGCAGCACTATTTACAACAGCCAAGACTTGGAAACAACCTAAATGTCCATTGACAGATGAATGGATAAAGAAGATATGGTACATATATACAATGGAATATTACTCAGCCATAAAAAAGAACAAAATAATGCCATTTGCAGCAACACAGATGGACCTAGAGATTATCATACTAAGTCAGACAGAGAAAGACAAATATCATATGCTATCACTTATATGTGGAAACTAAAAAGATGATGCAAATGAACTTATTTACGAAACAGAAACAGACTCACAGACTTCAAAAACAAACTTATGGTTTTCGAAGGGGAAAGGTGTGTGGGTTGGATAAATTAGGAGGTTGAGATTAACATATACACACTACTATATATAAAATATATAATCAACAAGGACCTAGTGTATAGCACAGGGAACTCTACTCAATATTCTGTAATAATCTATATTGGAAAAGAATGTGAAAAAGAATGGATCTATGTAAATGTATAACTGAACCACTTTGCTGTATACCTGAAACTAACAGAACATTGTAAATCAACCATACCCCAATATAAAAAACATTAAATTAAAAAAAAAAATACCACCAAAATGGCAGTCTGAAAGAATCACAGCTAGAGTTATAGAGTTGTGGATTGTGGTCCCTAATAGTGTTCTGGAGAGAAACGGACAGAGAACAATAGGTAGAGAAAAAAATACTTTTAATTGGATATTTTGGTTAACCTACACAAAAGGTAATTTCACTGAGAAAAAAGTGTGTGATTTTTTTCTTCCAATATTTTGTAGGTGAGGAAATTCAAAAGAAAATACTAATCAACAGGGAGATATTTTCAAGATTTGGGATTTATAATAAAAATAACTAATTTTATTAGTCCCTTCTTTGTTTCTTTAATTAATCAACATCTACCTTAAAGTCTCTGTCTTATTAAATTAGCTCTTTTAAGTTGTATGGGTTGATAAACTTTTCTATTTTATTAGTATAAAATATTTTTAAATAAAGAAATTAATTTGTCTACCTTAGAAAGGGAATTAAAAGTATAGATTATAAATTCTCTACAAGTCCTATGGGCATCCTGTTCTATTTTCCATTTATAAACAATGTGAATGTATAAGCACTTACATAAGTGAAAATCAAATATTTTAAAAATATTCCTATTTCATATCTTTAAATGTATGTTGGTGCTTCAAGAAATTACTTTCCTGGGACTTCCCTGGTGGTCCAGTGGTAAAGAATCCACCTTACAATGCAGGGTATGCGGGTTTGATCTCTGGTCAGGGAACTAAGATTCCTACACGCTATGGGGCAACTAAGCCAGGGCACCACAACTACTGAGCTCCCGTGCCTCAACTAGAGAGCCTGTGTGCCATAAACTACAGAGCCCATGTGCTCTGGAATCCACGCACCACAACTACAGAGCCCACGTGCCCTGGAGCCTCTGCGCCACAACGAGAGACACCTGCACCACAATGAAGAGCCCGTGTACCACAATGAAAGATCCCGCATGCCTCAAAGAAGATCCCACGTGCCGCAACTAAGACCCGATATAGCCCAAAATAACTAAAATTAAATTAAAAAAAAGAAATTACTTTTCTTTCTAAAGCTGTAACTCAAAATACTGACCCAAAACAGGTTTAAATATGAGTTTCTTTAATGACTGGATACTAGGTCACAACATGATAAGCAAAAATTTGCTTTTAAGTACCTTAACATTTTTGTTATTGATACATACTTAGGATAAATGCTCATGTGATATGTAGTTGATACACTCTGGAAAAATTAGACTGATTTAATAATTTCATCTTTAAAACAGCTTTGTGTTTTTTCTCTGATTTTACCACCATGTAAAAATAAACAAATAGTGCTAACATTAAGTTAAATTAAAATTAAAATTAAACGTTTAAGCCCAATCAAATAGAATTGGAAGCTCAGTTCCTTAGTTTTAGTAGCTTTATTTCAAGTGCTCAGTGTAGCTAGCAGTACCCTATTTTACTGCACAGATTATAGAACATTTCCTTACTGCAGAAAGTTCTATTGGACAGCTGTAAGTTATGTAAGTCTTAGGTTTATCTTCTCGTAAAAAGTCTAATTAATTTTAATTCCCTGAATTCCCAATATCAATTGTCTTGGTCAAAGAAACTAATACTATTTTAATATTATAAAATTCTGTGTTTAAAGAAATTATAAAAGACAATACCTGAATAAAATGGACTTATTCTTATAACACTACAAATCATTAGGCCTTCATGTATTGGCTCAAATTATAATTTCTAGATCTTTAATTATATTCAAGAACTTAGTTTAGTGTCAAACTGAATTTACTGATAATTTAGGACACCTGGATAATTTACAAGAAAAAGACATAGAGATAGGTATCTAGATCATAAAATCTGTTTTTTTCTTAAGCAGATGGACCTTTCTAATTATGTTAAACACTTTTCACTATGTATAAAAGACAAGGTTATGTTTTAGGGTTTCTAATTCAAAATGAGAAACGTATTGAAAGTTTTCTGCTCCGCCTAATATTTCTCTTAACACTTAGCAAAAGTTTATTTGTTACCTGCTTAAAGTGATGACCAAACAATATTCAATATTTGTCAGCTGGTCACAGTAGTGCTGATGAAATTGTTAATATTTGTTCCCCACATAACTGTTAAATATAGCTGTAATCTAAACCCAGCTAAACTACTTCCCTTCCTGATGAAGGTGAATCACATGATCATCTAATAGCTCTTGAAAATTTTAACTTGTCTCATCCTGACTTGACTGATGTTCAACTCTAATATACTATTAATTGATTGTGGTTTGTATACTTAAGAAATCAGATATATCTTATAGTTAAATATTATAATTTTAATATAAAATATCTAAAATAAAATATTCTATTACCTATACTTATTTTATTTAGATCCACTTTAATGTACTGATAGTAGGCATTCAGGGAGGCACATATTTTGATAAACTGTAAAAATAAAAGGCATATCTTATTTGGATATTCCAGTTTTTAAAAAAGGAAAAGAATTTATGACTATTGGAAGTAATCTAACACCTGGGGAAAAAAATCCCCTCAATTATTAAGAATAAAGCCCAGATTAATACAGTTCTCTAGCTGATTTACAAATAAGTAGTCCTACATGCATTTACACCATTAAATAGAAAGAAGATTCACTGTCATCAGACTCTACTACAAGAATACTAAATAAGTTACTGAGGCTAAAAGGAAATGATACCAGATTAAAACTACAGAATTGGGGGCTAAACAAGGAACAGAACATTTACCAAAATAAATCATATGCTGAGTCATAACAAAATTTTCAATAAATGTTAAAGGAATGAAAAATGACAAAATATGTTCTTTCAAACACATAATTAAATTGGTAATGAATAATCATTAGGTATATAGAAAAGTCCCAAATATTTGGAAATTAAACAACACAGTTCTAAATAACCCAAGAGCAAAAAGGAAAGAAATATCTTAAACTAAATGATATTGAAAATAACAAGGCAATATTTATGGGAGGTAGCTCAAGCAGTGCTTGCAGGAAAAAATGTATTACTCTAAATGGTAATATAAGAAAGAAAACAACCATACCCCAATTTAAAAAAAAAAGAAAGAAAGACCTGAAAGCAGTTATGCAATCTTCCAGCTTAAGAAGCTAGAAAAAGAAGAGGAAATTAAATCCAAACTAAGTAGAAGGAAGAAAATAAAAATAAGAGGTTAAATTAATGAAATAGACAACAGAAAAACAATTGGGACTATTCAGAAGCCAAAAGTTGGTTCTCTGAATATATTCATAAAATTGACAGTCTCTAATAAGATTGATCAAGAAAAAAAAAGAGAGAAGATGTAAGTTACCAACATCAGAAATGAGAATCCTAGTGACATAAAAAGGATAATGAGGAAATGTTATATATAAATTTTATGTCAGCAGGACTTATAGAAATGGCTGCATATGGAGCTCAAGAAATCCTTTCCTCAAAAAGCAATGATAAAAGTGGACAAAATTGACATAAACCAGTATTTAGGCCTCTGGAAATTTCCCAAAGCATACATCAAATTGAGAATTGTTTGTTGAAGAAAATCTACTGAAACTCAGTAAAAACAGTGGAAGTCTGTGGAATTTTGGCCAGGGGCTGCTCTGATTCTTCCCTCCCCAGTTTCACGGCCTGGGTTCTACCAGAGCAAACCCAAGCCCAGATGTCTTTAGTGTTGAATTCTATCAAACATTTAAAGAAAAAGACCAATCCTTTACAAACTTTGCCAGAAAATACAAGATGGAATTCATTCTACGTAGTCAGTATTACCCTCATATCAAAGTTAGATAAAGATATCCCAAGAAAACTAGACCAGTTCCACTTCTAGGTAAATCCCCAAGAGAAATGAAAACATATGTCTACACAAAGACTTATTCATAAATGTTCATAGCAACATTATTCATAATATCCAAAAAGTATCAACAATCTAAATGTCCACAAGCTTTGACTAGAAAAATAAAATCTAGCATATCTATAATATGAAATATTATTTAGCAATAAAAGGAAATGAAATACTGATAGATTCTACAACATGGATGAATCTCAGAAACATTATGCTAAGTTAAAGAAGCTGGATGAAACGACCACATATTAAATGATTTCATATATGCCATATGTTCAGAAAAGGCAAATCTACAGAGGTGAAAAAGAAATTAGTGGTAGGAATAAGAACTGATGACAAATTAAAGTGAGGGTCTTTTGGGGGAGTGGTTAAAAAGTTCTAAAACTTGTGTTTATGGTTTTGACAACTCTGCAAAATAACTGAACTGTAAATTTAAATGGGTGAATTTTAAGTTATATAAATTATATTAAAATAAAGTAATTTTGAAAACCACTTCAAATTATCATTATGTTTATTGCTTTTTTCATGTCTCACATGTATGACAAATCCCTTGAAAATCACATATTACTAAAATGGACACAAAGAGAAATAAAAAACCTAAACAGCCCCTGGTGCAGCCACTGTGGATAACAGTACGGAGGTTTCTCAAAAACTAAAAATAGAACTACCATGTGCCCAGCAATTCTGCTCCTAGGTATGTAATACAAAAAAAAAAAAAAAAACAGCCTAAAACAAAAACACTAATTTGAAAAGATAAAGGCACCCTAGTGTTCATAGCAGCGTTCTTTAGAATGGCCAAGGTATGGAAGCAACCTTAGTGTTCAACAACAAATGAATAAAAAAAGAAGATCTGGGGCTTCCCTGGTGGCACAGTGGTTGAGAATCTGCCTGCTAATGCAGGGGACGTGGGTTCGAGCCCTGGTCTGGGAAGATCCCACATGCCATGGAGCAACTAGGCCCGTGAGCCACAACTACTGAGCCTGCGCGTCTGGAGCCTGTGCTCCGCAACAAGAGAGGCCATGATAGTGAGAGGCCCGCAAAACCGCGATGAAGAGTGGCCCCTGCTTGCCGCAACTAGAGAAAGCCCTCGCACAGAAACAGAGACCCAACACAGCCAAAAATAAATAAATAAATTAATTAATTTTAGAAAAAAAGAAGATCTGGTAGATAGATATATACAATGGATTATTACTCAGCCATAAAAAAGAATGAAATTTTGCCACTTGCAGCAACATGGATGGACTTGGAGGGCATTATGCTAAGTGAAATAAGTCAGACAAAGAAAGACAAATACTGTATGATATCACTTATATGTGGAATCTAAAAAATATAAAAACTAGTGAATAAGACAAAAAAGAAGCAGAATCGCAGATACAGAGAATAAACTAGTTGTTACCAGCGGGGAGAGGGCAAGATAGGGGTAGGTGATAAATAAAAGGGTTATTATGGAATTATATGAAATCATGTGTGTGAAACTTGAAAATTGTAAAGCTGGGACTTCCCTGGTGGCACAGTGGTTAAGAATCTGCCTGCCAATGCAGGGGGCATGGGTTCAATCCCTGGTCCTGGAAGATCCCACATGCCACGGAGCAACTAACCCTGTGTGCCACAACTATTGAGCCTGCACTCTAGAGCCCGCAAGCCACAACTACTGAGCCCACATGCCACAACTACTGAAGCCCACGCACTCTAGGGCCCACGTGCTGCAACTACTGAAGCCCGCATGCTCTAGGGCCCACGTGCCACAACTAATGAGCCCACATGCTGCAACTACTGAAGCCCGCGCATCTAGAGCCTGTGCTCCGCAACAAGAGAAGCCACTGCAAATGAGAAGCCCGTGCACCGCAACTAGAGAACATCCGTGCGCAGCAACAAAGACCCAACGCAGCCAAAAAAAAGAAAAAAGAAAATTGTAAAGCACTATAGAACTTAAAGAATCTTCCATTCAATAAAAAAATAAATTAAAAAAAGGACATTTTAATGGATTTTTGTAGTATTGTTAAATTGATTTCACGAATACAATTATATATTACAACTAGAAAAAAATAAGAAAATCTGAATAGCCCTATATCTGTTTTAAAAATTGATCTGTAATTTAAAACCTTCCCACAAAGAAAACTCTAGGCCACATGGCTTTCCTGGTTAGTTCAAGTATCTAGGAGAGAAATAATACAAATCTTTTACAAATTTTTCTGAAAACAGAGGAGGTGAGAACACTTTTCAATTCATTTTATGAGGCCTAAAAACCTTGATACCAAAACCTGACAAACACATTACAGAAACAGAAAATTAAAGGTTAACATTCCTCATCAAAAAGCTCTAAGAAATCCCTAATAAAACACTGCCATAACAGACAGAGTAATATATTAAAAGCATAACACATTATGACCAAATGGATTTTATTCTAAGACTGCAATAATAGTATACTATTTGAAAATTAATCAGTGTAATTCACCAAAGTAACAAAATAAAGGAGAAAATAATACAACCATCTTAATTGATACAGTGAACAAATTTGAGTGAATGTACAAGTCATTCATGATAAAATTTTTCAGCAAATAAGGATTAAAAGGCATCTCTGACAAATCTACAGCTAATGATATTCTTAATGGTGAAATACTGAATACTCTCCCCCAAGGTTGGTAATAAAGCAAAGTGTCCATTCTTACCATGTCTATTCAACACTGTACTAGACATAAAAACTAGAAAGTCAAAAGTAGAACTGATTTCTAGTCGTAGAGACATAATTGTCTATGTATAAAATCTTAAGGAAACCACATGCAAGTACTAAGACCAATAAGTGAACTAACAAAGCTATAGGATACAAGTTAAGTATACAAAAACACTAGTGTTTCTAAATACCAGCAGTGAACAATTAGAAAATGAATTTAAAAATAATACCATTTGCAGTAGTATCAACATATGCAAAATACTTTGAAATAAATTTAACAAAATATATGCAATAACAGTATACTTGCAAAATTATGAAGCATTGCTGAGATAAATTAAAGATGCCAAATAAATAGAATGCTACACCATGTTTATAGATGGGAAGACAGTAATATCAAATGCCAATTTTCCCCAAATTTTTCCAAGGAATCAATATAACCTGAATCATAAACCCAGCAAGCTGTTTTGGATGAAATTGACAGGCTGATTCTAAAATGTATATGGAAATTCAGGAGTCCAGTTCTGGGCTAAAAACCTTTGTGTGATTTTTCAGTCTGACCATAGGCAATTACAAAGGCTTTACTTGGTAGGCTTCTCAAGGGAAAGCTGCCCTCGCAAGACCAGATTTAGTGCACAGCCAATGCACTGCAGTCTCTGAAGGGAGGTGCGGTCAAGGATCCAGGCCCCTCTAGCAGGTTCTGCTCTTATGTCCATTTTCATTCCTAGCTCAAGTGCCTTCATTGGTAGGTATTTTTTTCTGAGGCCTTTGCAGAAGTCTTCAAGCACCTCTGCTGATGTCTCCTCATTGGGGATGAGGGGGTACTCTGAAGATACTTTTTCCCCACTCTGACTCTGTACCTAGTACTCTTCCACTCCTAGCCCTCCCCCTTTGCCCTCTCCTCTGACCTCAAGATCCATAACACTGCCAGAGCCTTCTGTTTGGGGCAATCCCAACAGTGAGAAGATCCTTATTTCTGTGCTGATTCACTTGATCCTCAACTGATGTGCTGTTCCATAGGGGGAAAATAGAACAGGGGGCAGTTGGTGCTTTTTCCAGTTTTACTTCTTGCTTACTCTATCAAAGTAAGTGATTGAAGGCTTCATTTTGGCTCATTGTGTTAATCAGCTACTCTGATACCTAAGGAGCTCAGCTCTCTCTCTAGCCCAGCTGTGTTTCTGACAGAAATTCAGAAGACCTGGAATAGCCAGAACAATTCTGAAAAAGTAGAACAAATTCAAAGGCCTTATACTACCTGATTTCAAGACTTACTACAAAGCTACATTAATCAAGATATTGTGATACTGGCATAGGGAATAAAATAGATAAATGGAGCAGAGTAGAGATTCTGGAAATAGATTCACAGTTGATTTTTTGACAACCATGCCAAAAGAAGTCAATGGGGAACAGAGGATCTTTTTTATCAAATGGTACTGCAACAGCTGAATATATGTGGAACAGAAAAGAAACCAACTGTTACACATCATACTCAAAATTAATTTGAGATTGCTCATACACCTAAACATAAATTCTACAGTTATAAAACTTCTGGTTAAAAAGAAACTCCTGAGGTAGGCAAAGATTTCTTAGAACACAAAAAGCAATAAACATAAAAGAGAAAAATTGATAACTTAAGCTACTTCAAAATTAAAATCTGCTCATAAAAAGACACCATTAAAAACAGGTAAGGGCTTCCCTGGTGGCGCAGTGGTTGGGAATCTGCCTGCCAATGCAGGGGACACGGGTTCGAGCCCTGGTCTGGGACGATCCCACATGCCGTGGAGCAGCTGGGCCCGTGAGCCACAATTACTGAGCCTGCGCGTCTGGAGCCTGTGCTCCACAACAAGAGAGGCCACGATAATGAGAGGCCCGCGCACCGCGATGAAGAGTGGCCCCCGCTTGCCGCAACTAGAGAAAGCCCTCGCGCAGAAAACGAAGACCCAATACAGCCATAAATTAAAAAAAAACAAAAAACAAAAAACAAAAAAACAGGTAAGCCACAGATGGGGGGGGAAATATTAGCAATACATATAATTAACAAAGAGACTTGAATACAGAATTAACTTTTAAAACATTCTGCATTCAATAATAAAAAGAAAAACAATGGGTAAAAGTTTTGAACACACTGCCCATAAGGGAAGATATACAAATGATCAACAGACGTGTGAAAAAAGTGCTCAACATCATGAGTTAGACTGTGTGGAAAGGTTAATTAAGAAGACTTATAACACCAAATTTATTGTTGAGGATATAGAACAACTGAATGTTTACATATTGCTGGCTGTAATGTAAATTGTACAACCACTTTGAAAAATTTTAAAGTATTTTTTATAAAAATTAAACATACACCTATCCTATCACCCTGTGATTCCAATCCTAGGTATTTACTGATAGAAATGAAAATACAGTTGACCCTTGAACAACACAGGTTTGAATTGTGCAAATCCACTTATATGCAGATTTTTTTCAATAAATACAGTCAGCCCTCTGTATCTGCGGATTCCACATTGGTGGATTCAACCAACTGTGGATTGTAAACTTTAATACATGATCCTTAGCTGGTTGAATCCATGGATGTGGAACCCACATATATGGAGGGGTGACTACGGGACTTGAGCATACGCAGATTTTGGTATCTGTGTAGAGTCCTGGAGCCAACCCCCTCATGGATACCAAGGGATCACTGTACAAGTCTCGTAAAACGTGTACAAGAATATTCTTAGAAGCTTCATTTACAATAGCCTCCAAATGGAAATAGCCCAAATGTCCATTAACAGGAGAATGGATATACAAATCGTGACGTATTCATATATTGGTAAACTTCCAAGCAATAAAAGGATTGGACACTCATGCACACACATATACATACATATGTATATATTTTTATATATTGGTGAATATTATTTAGAAACCAGTATCTGACACAAACTTGTGTGTATACATATATGTGTGTGTGTGTATATATATGTATACGTATATACACATACAAACATATTTATACAGTTGATCCTTGAACAACATGGAAGATGGGTTAGGGGTGCCAACCCCCTGCATTGAAATTCCCATATAATTTTGTAGTTGGCCCTCTATATCTGTGGTTCCATATCCTCGGATTCAATCAACCACAGTGGTGTAGTAATGTAGTATTTATTGAAAAAATTCCATGTATAAGTGGACCCGTGCAGTTCAAATCCATGTTGTTCAAGGGTCAACTGTATATATATATATATATATATATATATATATATTTGAGTATGTGTTTCTGTGAATATATATATATACACATACACATATACCCACATACATACTGGTTTATAATTCTCTAATAAAAGGAACCAGAGTTCCTTGCAAAAATTTGATTCCAGGGTTAGGGCAAGGAATCTATAAGATAAATATAAAACAATCCAAATATTTATATAGAACCATAGAAGACCCAGAATTGCCAAAGCAATCCTGAGGAAAAAAAACAAAGCAGGAGGCATAACTCTCGCATACTTCAGACAATACTACAAAGCTAAAGTAATCAAAACAGTGTGGTATTGGTACAAAAGCAGATATATGGATCAATGCAACAGAATAGAGAGCCCAGAAATAAACCCACACACCTACAGTCAATCTTTGGCAAAGGAGGCAAGAATATAAAATGGGAAAAAGACAGTCTCTTCAGCAAGTGCTGCTGGGAAAGTTGGACAGCTGCATGTAAATCAATGTAGTTAGAATACACCCTCACACCATGCACAAAAGTAAAGTCAAAATGGCTTAAAGACTTAAACATAAGACATGACACCATAAAACTCCTAGAAGAGAGCATAGGCAAAACATTCTCTGACATAAATAGAACCAATGTTTTCTTAGGTCAGTCTCCCAAGGCAATAGAAATAAAAACAAAAATAAACAAATGGGACCTAATCAAACTTACAAGCTTTTGCACAGCAAAGGAAACCATAAAAAAAAAAAAAAAAGAAAAGACAACCTACAGAATGGGAGAAAATATTTGCAAATGATGCTACAGACAGGGGCTTAATCTCCAAAATATACAAACAGCTCATACAACTCAACAACAACAAAACAAACAACTGAATCAAAAAATGGGCAGAAGACCTTAATAGACATTTCTCCAAAGATGACATACAGATGGCCAGTAGGCACACGAAAAGATGCTCAACATCATTAATTATTAGAGAAATGCAAATCAAAACTACAATGAGGTACCACCTCACACCATTCAGAATGGCCATCATTAAAAAGTCTACAAATAACAAATGCTGGAGAGGGTGTGGAGAAAAGGGAACCCTCCTACACTGTTGGTGGGAATGTAAGTTGGTGCAGCCACTATGGAAAACAGTGTGGAGGTTCCTCAGAAAACTAAAAGTAAAATTACCATATGATCCAGCAATCCCACTCCTGGGCATATACCTGAACAAAACTATAATTCAAAAAGATACATGCACTCTTATGTTCATAGCAGCACTATTCACAATAGCCAAAACACAGAAACAACCTAAATGTCCATTGACAGATGAATGGATAAAGAAGATGTGGTACATATATACTATGGGATACTACTCAGCCATAAAAAAAATGAAATAATGCCATTTGCAGCAACATGGATGCAACTAGAGATTATCATACTAAGTGAAGTAAGTTAGAAAGAGAAAGACAAATACCATATGATATCACTTACATGTGGAATCTAAAATAGGACACAAATGAACCTACCTAGGAAACAGAAACAGACTCACAGACATAGAGAACGGACTTGTGGTTGCCAAGCGGGAGGGGGAGGAGGATCGGAAGGACTGGGAGTTTGGGATTAGCAGATGTAAACTATTATATATAGGACAGATAAACAACAAGGTCCTACTGTATAGGACAGGGAACTATATTCAATATCCTGTGATAAACCATAATGAAAAAGAATATTAGAAAAAGAATGTCTGTACGTGTATAATTGAGTCACTGCTGCACAGCAGAGATTGGCACAACATTGTAAATCAACTACACTTCAATTAAAAATACATAAACATAAAAATATAAAAAGGAAGGAAATTCTGAAATATGCCACAACGTGGATAAACCTTGAGCACATAATGCTAAGTGAAAATAAACCAGTCACAAAAAGAAAGAAAAAAAAGATAAATATGAAACATTATGGAGCACGAGAAAATAAGAACCTGCTCAAAAAATGATGGGTATGTATCAAAAGGACACAGAAGCCATCTTGATAGGGTCCCATAGGGCTGAATCTGGAACAATTTGAGCATCACAATAACAAATGATAATAACAGATCTTATCTCATTGAATAAAATAGAAATTCATGATTCCATAGTGATATAAACAAATGAATAAGTAAATATTTATGTAAGATAGGAGGTTATGCTCTCTAACCAGTAAAATGCTTATGAATAAATGTAGAGGAAATAATGGAGTTAGAAAATCACCAATGGATACTAAAGCTAATGAGTGAAACTTGGATAAAATTTTTATGTAATTTCACAAATCTCCCCATAAATTACTTTACCATTTACAAAGGAAAATAATAACGTTGTAATGGTGAAACCTAGTGGGCATCATCTTCACCAAACAATCAAAATTATCACGACTAATGTTAGGATAAACTATTTTCAAGTGCCTTTTGATATGACAAACTAAGGAAGACACTGCCTTCTGTGCTATACCTGCCAAAATGCTTAATTTGATTCTAATCACGAGAAGGTATCAGACAAACTCCAATTGAAGCACATTAAACAAAATAACTGGTCTGTACTCTTGAAGAATATCAAAGTGAAAAAAAAAACAAAAAACAACAAATGCTGAGGAACTATCCCAGATTAAAGGAAATTAAGAAATGAAAACTAAAATGTAAGAGCCTGGATTTGATTCTGTTCTGGGAATGTACTATACTTATGCTGTAAAAGAGTGTCCTTGTTCTTAAGAAATACACAGTGATATAGATAATTTTTCAACTCTTAAATTTGTTATCTTTCCAAGTTCAGAGAAAAACTCTCAGTTACTCACATCTTATTAAAAGTCCAATATGGTAATATACCCCCAAATCTAGATTTCAAAGGTTCTTACAAGAATCTCTATTACAGCAAAAAAAAAAAAAAAAAATTCCTAAAGAAAAAAGAGAGATCTACGAATTATCTCTGATCATAGACTCAAATGGCAAGTAAAACAATTCAAGCTTGAAGGGGCTCACAGACTAACATAACCAAATTGAGTAAATTATTCCTAAATAACAATGTACAATAGGTACCACATCACACTGTTGTGTGTAGACCATTCTCCATGAATATTTCCCTGTTAATCCTCTGGGTCTTCATAGTGAAGGCATTTACAGCCAAGTTAAGGACGTTTGTATAACGTTCCCAGACATCCCAGGCTTCAAGGTAGCTCCCTCCTTTAAGACATTCCAGGGGAGTAAAGATAAAGACCTCTCCCTTTCTTCCCCAGAGGAGATTTTCTTACATTCCAGAGTAAAGATAAGGCTTCTTTCTCCAGATGGGAGAATGGATAGACCACCAGCAGAACTATTTTCAGATCTGAGTTTTAAAAACTTGCGTTCTTCTCTTGTTATACCACTGCACATGAAGGAACCTTCTGTCCCTCACCATGTTAACATGTTGGGACTGAGGGTCAGGAACTGATGCAAGATGTTGCTCTAGCTGCTGGTTTTGCTATCAGTAATAAACTATCTTTGTCCCTGACACACATGCCTGTCTTCTGTCAATATACACACAAAAGTGTGGCAAGGCTAATTAACTAGCTTGTAAGAGAGGAAAATCTTAATCTTGCAAAGTTTCTGACTTAAGAGTTGACCTTTGGTAAATTCCTCAAAAGAGTAGAACAATCAACAATCAACAGGAAAAAAAGGCTACTCAGTTAGCTAAACTTGATTACACTAATCCTTGGGACCTATTCTCTGGGTTAGACTTAGGCCAACTAGGATATTGGACAGCAAGTGGTTTCAAATCTTTTTTATAATAATTGTGATTGTCCTTATGTTTTTCTCCTTCTTTGATGTCTGATATCGAGGTACTTAAATGCTGCTACAAAATCACTGATCTGGGGCACTATTCAACAAATTATCTGCTTCACAAAGAGGCTGAGGCCCTCACAGTCAGTCAGCTGAGGGGGTTGAGTTTGACCAAAAGGGTGGCATTGAGAAATTCTAACAAGAAAAATGGTACAGACCTGGCATATTTTAGATGGAAGTATTCCTAAATGATGACAAACATAATGCAGAAAATGTCTTTTACATATAGGTCACAAATTGAACAGCTAAGGTCTTCTGGAGAAGCCATATATAACTAAAACTGGTTTAGTTGATGATTTATACAGCTGCCCAACAGCAAATACCCTGACTGGTCTCTTTGTTAGCTGCTAACCCATTACCATTTTAATGGAAAACGCAAAGTTCATTATTTAGAAAGTGTCTGTGGTTTTTCTTTCTCTGCTTTCTCCTTTCTATAAATTGTTTTGTATGTATTAGACAAAATCGACCTATTGGTTTACTTTGTATTCAAGTAAATAATGTGGCAACAATTAAGTATGTCTTTGAGTTATTCTTTGACAGGTGGTAATAAAGTACTGTTCTTTCTAGCTCTGGAGCACTACATTACCTCATGTTGTTTCTCTACATCCTAGAAAATAATCAATTTATAAAAACTCCTCAAATTATTCTATTTTGAATATGTCATGTGTATCCTGCTCTAAGCCTAACAGATTATACTTTATATGTATTAATAAATTTATTTAATCCTCTCAACATTTTATTGTCATTTTACAGAAAAAAAAAAAACTGAGCACAAAAAGCTTAAGTAACTTTTCTAAGATCCAACAGCTAGAAAGAAGCAGAATTAGGATTTGAGTCTCAAAGAATCTGACTCTAGTGTTAATGCTCTTTAACTCTATACTAGACTATCTTAGTAAGTAAAAACAAACAAAAAAACAGAGCTCTCCACTAAGCCTAATTATCAAAGCTCCATGGTTCTGTATCCTCTGGAAATGATGGGAGGAAAAAGAGCTGATAATAATAGAAAAGCTGACTCAACATAATTCCTTTTATCTTTGGAATAAAAGTGAAGTAATCACACTTTAGCTTCTCATAAGATTCCTTCAATGACTTTGATTTCTCACGCTCTTTTTTACACTCATTTTGTTCTCTCAGTTACTTTGCTGCATTCTATCAATTTCTATATTTACTCTTTTAAATGACTTTCAGGTCACAGTATATGAACACTTCCATTATTAAATACCCTGACTAGAATATAAACTGAATGAGAGTAGCACTTTTTTCCCCCTGAATTCTAGGGAGTAATTATTTTCAAAGGTCCAAGCTTTTATAGTCATTTTTGATATCTGATGATTCTCACCACCTCACACCCCCAACTCCCAAAGGGAGGTACTTTTCAGAGGCACAGTGCTATTTCTTTGTTTTTTTTTAAGTTTTAAAAATTACACTTGAAAATATTCTTACTTTAAAAAATTCAAACAATAACTATAAAATGAAAGTTCCCTTAAATCAACCCACTGTATGCCAATCCCCTTTTCAGATTACTTCCATGAACAGTTTCGTTTATATCCTCTTGGCCTTTTTCTATATTTTAACAAGTAGATATTTGTTCTATAACTTTCTTGTTTTCACTAAAATATGTCTAAGAGGTATTTCCTTGCTGTGTTTTTTAACTTTTGCATTGTATTCTATAGTATAAAAGTAACATTAAAAAAAGTGTCTTCCTATTTATGGACTTTTACATGGGTTTCAAATATTTTGCTATGATATATAATGATGCAAAGAACATCCTTCAACAAACTTTGTGCATAAGTGACAGTCTCCAGAAATTATTAAAATTTCAGTAAGATTAGATTTTTAGAGTCAAAACATATGCTTAGTTTTACTTAAAAAAATAAAATACATGTGTATGTGAGGATCCACTTTCTGACACTGTTAACAGAAAATACTAGTTATCTTTAAAAATTTGCTCATATAATAAGCTAAAATCACTATTTTGTTATTTCATTTTTCTTTTTCCTTGTTGTTAGTGAAGTTGAGAATCTTTTCAGGTTTGTTAGCCATTTGTATTTCTTTTGTTTACATACCTTGCTTACTTTTGATTGGGTTATTTTTCATATCAATTTACAGAAATTTTTAATGTATTCTGGAAGTTTATAGCATATAGAAATGTATCTGGATGTTTATAGCATATTACAGATAAACAAATTTTGCCTGGTGCAAATAATATCATGAATCTTGATTTTATAAAGTTTACTATATATTTTGGTAATTATTTATATAAATTCATAGGAAGCTAGTTTTTTAAATGGCTTCAAAATATTTGTGGGTACTCTAATTTATTTACCTAAAATTTTGTTACAGACAACAAGGTTGCTTCTAGTCTTTTGCTATTAACAACACAATAATGAATATCCTTTATAAATTACTTTGCATTCAAATATTGAGTATATTTATGGGATAAATTTCTAGAAATAAAATTACTCAATTATTTGAAAAAAACTTTATATTTTACTCTTTAATTCAAGTATAAGACACATAAATGAAATTGTACACTTCAATGAATTTTCACAAAGTGAACAACCTTAAATAATTACCACTACATCAAGAAATAGAATGTTACCAGCAGCTGTCTTGTGCATCTCCTGATTTTTGCTCCTCTCTCGTCTCCCCAAATCTGACTTCCTACACCAAAAATCAGTTTTGCTTGCTGTTGATAAATGTTTCACTTTTTTCTAAAATATTGTTGCACATAAATGAAGTTAATTCATTTTCATTGCTGTAGAATTCAATTGGATTAGTATAATACAATTTATTTATTCAGTCTACTCTGATGGTCATTTGTTTGTAGTTTGGGACTATTATAATACTGCCATTGCAAATAATGCTACTGTCATTTGGTGCATACGTGCTTGCATTTCACTGGGCATATACCTAGAAATGAAACTTCTGGGTTGTAGGGCATGCATACATAGGTATGCTAAAATGAAGTAAATAAAGTTAACAACTTTATAAAGTAGATTCACCAATTTACCCTCTTAGCAGCAGCCTTTGAGAGTTCTTGATACCCAATATCGTTGCAAACACTACCAACATTACCAATGGTAATGGTGTACCTTTTCATATAAATATGAAAATATATTTGTTATTTAGATACTCTCTTTTATGACATGTTTGTTCAAATTTCTTCTGCATTTTTTGCTATCGACTTATATTTTTCTTATTGATGATTCTGTTTACACTCTGGATAGGAGTCCACTGTCAGATAAAATTAATCCAAATATCTCTTCCTTGTCCTGCCATTTCACTCTCTTAATTGTGCCATTTTTTTCCAAGAAATTCTTAATGTTTTCCTCTATGGTTTATACTTTTTGATTACTGTTTAAGAAATAATTCCTTAACCCAAGTATTATGAAGAAACTCTCCTATTACACTTTCTAGAATCTTTGTGTACAGTGGAAGAGTCAAATTTCATTTTTTCTATATAATTATTCAATTGACTTTGTACTACTTATTGGGTGGCGGGGAATCTGTCATTTCCTCCATTGCTCTGCAGAACCAATTTGGCTAAATATGCTTGGATCTATTTCTGAGCTCTTTATTCTGTTCATTGGTCTATTTGTCTATCCTGCACCAATAAGAACACTGTCATGACTAATACAGCTTTATTTAGTAAGTCTTGTTTTCAAGTAGAGTGGTCTTCTAATTCTGTTTTTCTTTAATACTTCTCAGCTAGTTGTGGCCCTTTGCATTTCTCTGTACATTTTAGAAGGGAAAAAATCAGCTGAAATTTATATTGGTATTCTGGTATATCTATAGATTAATTTGTGAAAAATTGTCATCTTTACACTACTACTGAATTTTTCATTCCATGATTTAGGTTCTTACATTTATCTTAAGTTTTATAGTTTTCTGGGTAGACGTCTTAAATATCTTTTATTAGATTTATTCCTAGATCTTTTATTATTTTTATTTTACTGTAGATGAAATCTTTATACAATTTTAGTTTCTAACTATTTTGTAAGTATATGAAAATTTGGTCTATTTTTACTTGGACTCTGTATCCAGTAACCTTGTTAAACTCAATTACTAATTCTAATAATTTATGTGCTAAATGATATTTTTTTTACATTTCCTTTGTTTCCAATCCATACGACTGATTTATTTACCTCTCTCAGTACAATGAAAATAGAAGTGGTCACAGCAGTCATCCTTGTCTTGTTTTTATCCCAGAGGTAAAGCTTTTAACATTTTTAAGTATGAGTAATATTTGCTGCTATATATCACACTAAAGAAATTCCCTTCTTGTTTTAGTTAGTTGTTAGTAAATGTTTTTTTTGCTTTTCTCATCTATGGCTTAATCATTATGGTTTTCTACGTTATCCTATTAATGTGATGATTTACACTGATTCATTTCAAATGTTGAACAAACCTTGCATTCCTGGTATAAACCAAACTCGATTATGATATTTTTATTGCTATATTTATTTATAGTTTGGCTGGGATTTTTGTATCTATGTTCATGCATGATATGGACTTATAATTTTCACTTTTTGTAATGCTTTTTTCAAGTTCTTATTTTTTAATTAAAAAAAATTTTTAATTCAACTATAGTTGATTTATAGTATTGTGTTAGTTTCAGCATGGTAATTTGGGTTTTTTGTAGATTATATTCCACTATAGGTTATTACAAGATACTGTGTATAATTCCATGTGGTATACAGTAAAAACCTTGTGCTTATCTATTTTATGTATAGTAGTTGTGTTTGTTAATCCCATTCTCCTAATTTGCCCCTCCCCTCTTCCCTCTACCCTTTGGCAACCACACATTTGTTTTCTATGTGAGTCTGTTTCTGTTTTGGATATAGATTCGTGTGTATATTTTTTAGATTCTACAATACAAGTGATATCATATAGTATTTGTCTTTCTCTGACTTATTTCACCAAGCATAATATTCTCTAGGCCCATCCATGTTGCTGCAAATGGCAATATTTCATTCTTTTTTTATGTCTGAGTAATAGTCCATGGTATATATGTACCACATCTTCTTAAGCCAATCATCTATTGATGGGCACTTGGGTTGCTTCCATGTCTTGGCTATTGTAAATAGTGCTGCTATGAACATTGATTGGTGTGCATGTATCTTTTCAAATTAGAGTTTTCATTTTTTCTGGATATATACCCAGGAGTAGAATTGCTTATCATATGGTAGTTCTACTTTTAGTTTTTTAAGAAACCTCCATACTATTTTCCATAGCAGCTGCACCAATTTACATTCTCTCCAACAGTGTACAAGGGTTCTCTTTTCTCCACATCCTCTCCAACGTTTGTTATTTGTAGACCTTTTGATGATAGCCATTCTGACTAGTGTGAGGTGATACCTCATTGTGGTTTTGATTTGCATTTCTCTAATAATCAATGATGTTGAGCATCTTTTCATATGCCTGTTAGCTATCTGTGTGTCTTCTTTAGAAACATGTTTATTTAGGTCTTCTGCCCATTTTTTAAATTGGATTCTGTGTGTGTGTGTGTGTGTGTGTGTGTGTGTGTGTGTGTGTGTTTGATATTGAGTTGTATGAGCTGTTTGTATATTTTGGATATTAACCCCTTGTTGGAGGCGTAGTTTGTAAATATTTTCTCCCATTCCATAGGTTGTCTTTTCTGTTTGTTGATGGTTTCCTTTGCTGTGCAAAAGCTTTTATATCTGCTTTGATTTCTTTTGCCTGGGGAGACTAATCAAAGAAAATATTGCTACATTTTATGTCAAAGAATGTTTTGCCTATGTTCTCTTCTAGGAGTTTTGGTGTCATGTCTTACATTCAGGTTTTTAAACTATTTTAAGTTTATTTTTGTATATGGTGTGAGGGAATGTTCTAATTTCATTGTTTTATATGCAGTTGTCCAGATTTCCCAACACCACTTGTTGAAGAAATGGTCTTTTGTCTATTGTATATTCCTGCCTCCTTTGTCATAGATTAATTGACCATAGGTGTGTAGGTTTATTTCTGGGCTCTCTATTCTGTCCCATTGTTCTATATGTCTATTTTTGTGCCAATACCACACTGTTTTGATCACAGTAGATTTGTAGTATGGTATAGAATCTGGAAGGGTATGCCTTGTTTTTTTCCCCCAGGATTGCTTTGGCAATTATGGATCTTTTCTGGTTCCATATAAATCTGTAGATTGTTTTGGGTAGTATGGCCATTTTAACAATATTAATTCTTCCAATCCAAGAGCATGGGATATCTTTCTGTTTCTTTGAATAATCTTCAATTTCCTATATCAATGTTTTATACTTTCAGCATATAGGTATTTCACCTCTTTGGTTAAGTTTATTCCTAGGTTGTTTTTTTTTTTGATGCAATTTTACATGGGATTTTAAAAAATTTCTCTTTCTGATATTTCATTATTAGTGTATAGAAAGGCAGCAAATTTCTGTATATTAATCTTGTATCCTGCGAACTTGCTGAATACATTTATTAGTTCTAATAGTTTTGGGGTGGAGACTTTAGGGTTCTCTATACAGAGTATCATGTCATCTGTAAATAGTGACAGTTTTACCTCTCCCCTTCCAACTTGGATACCTTTTATTTCTTTTTCTTGCCTGATTGCTGTGGCTAGGACTTCCAATACTATGTTGAATAGAAGTGGTGACAGTGGGTATCCTTGTCTCCTTCCTGAATTTAATAGGAAAATTTTTAGCTTTTAACCATTGAGTATTATGTGAGTTGTGGGTTTGTCATAAATGGCCTTTATGATGTTGAGATATGTTCCCTCTACACCCACTTTGATGAGAGTTTTTATCATAAATGGATATTGAATTTTGTCAAATGCTTTTTCTTTGTCTACTGAGATGATCACATGGTTTTTGTCTTTCCTTTTGTTAATGTGGTGTATCATATTGATTGAGTTGTGTACGTTGAACCATCCATCCTTGTGACTCTGGAATGAATTCAACTCGATCATGTTGTATGATCCTTTTTATGTATTGTTGGATTTGGTTTGCTAATATTTTGTCAAGGATTTTTGCATCTATGTTCATCAGCGATATTGGCCTATAATTTTCTTGTCTTGTGGTGTCTTTGTCTGGTTTTGGTGTCAGGGTGATGGTGGCTTCATAGAATGAATTTGGGAGTGTTCCCTCTTCTTCATTTTCTGGAATAGTTTGAGAAGGATAGGTATAAGTTCTTCTTTGTAATTTTGGTAGAATTCCCCACTGAAGCCATCCAGTCCTTGACTTCTGCTGCAGGGAGGTTGTTTTGTTTGTTTGTTTGTTTTTTTAATTACAGATTCTACTTCACTTCTAGTGATCAGTCTGTTCAAATTATCTGTTTCTTCTTGATTCAGTTTTGGCAGGCAGTTCTATCTGCAGCCAAAGGGGCTTGTCTCCTCTGTGTAGAGCCCCAGGACTGGGACTTCCAGTCTGTGGCTTGACCTACTCACTCCCCAGGGGAAGGGTCCACGGGTGCAGACCTTCTCATCCTTTCAGAGCCCTACCCAGGGTGGAGGTCCCAACCCTATGACTTTTTTCTTGGAAAAAAAAGAAATGGAAATCTTTCTTGCAGCTTTAGTTGTATAGGAATTCTTCTGACAGTTTCCAGTTCCATGAGACTTGTTCCACATGTAGGTGAATTTTGAGTTGTTTGTGGGGGGAGGTGAGTTCCACATCCTCCTACTCTGCCATCTTGATCCAATCCCTTTTCAAGTTTTGACATCAGGTTATGTTGGCCTCACAAAATAAGACGAATATGATTTTTTTCTTTCATAATTCTCAGAAAGAGAAATAAGTTCTCAGAAAGAAAATAAGTACTGTTGTTACTTATTTCCTAAAACTTTGGTGGAATTTACATGGATAGCCAATTGAACTGGAGTTTTTTGGCAGTTGAGGGTATCTATGAGGCAGGTGTCCAAGCTTTCTCATACAACTGTAGGTTCTTCAGAGGCTTTGTAATGACTGTCACCCCCACAGTAACTTTACAAGGGAAACATGCTCTCTAACTGACTTACTTATTCCAACAACCTTCAGCTCCTGAACCTGGCAATACACCTTCATAGCTCTTAATTTTGGCATCGCCTTGCCTTTGCAGGTCAGTCTCTAAGTAGGGAACCCTGAAAATGGCTTGAGCTCAGCCAATTTCCATGGTAACTACCCGGGTTAAAAGATAAGCATATATTCTTGCCATATCAAACAATGGGATTATCAGCTGTCCCACACTCCCTTCCTTTCTTCCTCTCATCCATGGACTGTTCCTGCCAGCTTTCTTACCAAAGAACTTTTCAGCCAAGAAGCAAGCTCCCAATATCATATTCACATACATCTTCTACCACCCCCACCCCCCCAAATTCTAGGAACACAGGTTTTTTTCAGGTATTCACCCTTTCAGCTGGCTTCAAGGAGTTCTCTTGGAGCTCATGAGACTTAGCTTAGGGGCAGACTGGGAAGTATAGAAATAGAGACAAATATATATTTTTTAATGTATTATTTGATAAGAGATGATTCCAAATTTAGAGGGGAATGATGAAATATCCAGGAAGTGGTATTGGCGTAACTCTTAGTCATCAGGTAAGAAATAAAGTTTAATCCCTATTTCATACCTCATACCTAAATAAACTCCAGATAAAGACTTAAATATATTAAAGAAACAATAGATATAAGACAATATTCTTCATTATCTTGAAGTGAAAAAGGCTTTTCTAAGTATGACACAAAATCCAGAGCCATAAAAGAAAAAAATAGAATTTAAAAATTAAAAAATTTTAAATTTTTGCATGGAAAAAACCATCCTAAACAAAGTCATAAAAGAAACAAAGGAAAGGAAAATATCTGTAGGTTACATCACAGAGAAAGCTAACTTACTTACTATGTAAACATTTTTCACAAATCCAAAAGACAAAGACAACAACTCTGCCAAAAAATGGACAAAGAATAGAAACAGAAATGTCACAGTAGAGAAAAAGATGTCCAATTTCACTTAAGATACAAGGAAAGTGTTAATATTATAATAATATACTTCCTTTTACTTAAAATGACAGGGATTAAAAGTTTGGTTATATACTACTGTTAGAAAGGTTGTAGGGAATCAGGTATTCTCAAACATTGCTGGTGGGAGTAGAATTTGGTACAACTTCTATGCAGGGCAACAACCTAGGAATAAGGATTAATTAGAACTCAATTAGCTTTTAAAGGGAATACAGTCCAACTTTCAAAGACAGGATGTCTGACTGGATTATGCTGTTCTGCACTTTCTACTGACTCTTAGTTTAGCCTGTCAGAGGAAATGAAAAATACATTTTGGAGAATGATAACATCATTTAGAACCTCAAATTATCTCTATAATATTCATATATATATATATATATATATAATGAGAGTATATAATGTTCATATAATGTTGAATTAAAAAAAACAAAATGGAAACAAAATCAAAAAGCAAACGTAGGTTACATGAAGACAATATAATGTGACCAAAAGCCAAGACAAATGCTAAGCTAGAAACCAGTTATGGAGTTATCAAACACATATTTAAAGTAACTATATTCGACATGTTCAAGGAAATAAAAGACAAGAGCGATAATTTAAGAAGATAACAGAAAGCTTTAAAAAGAGCCAAATGGAAGGTCTAGAACTAAAAAACAACTGAAATTGAACTCCATAGGTCAATCTACCATTAGATTAGACACCATTGAAGAATTAGTGAACTTTTAAAGACAAGTCAGAAGAAAGTATCCAAAATGAAACACTAACAAAATGAAACATTAATATCCTAACAACCTCCCAACAACATTAAAAGTGGGGATACTATTAAATTTTGACATCAAGAAAACATAGAATCACAGTTTATATTTAAATTATTATTTTTCTTAATACCATTTTCAATCTAATCAAAATCCAGGTAAGGGCTTCTTTCCATTTTTAGGATTTCACTTAAGCATTTTAAAAGAAACATTTAAATATATCAAACATATCAGATAAATAATACAACTTAGAAGACTGTTTAGCTACTTACATTCCATATGCTGAGCTTACAGCAAGGCTAGTAATCTGTTGTGGAGGTTCACCATCCACCCAGACCAACTGAATAACAAGTTCTGCTTGATACCCTGGAGGCATCCGCACTGGTCGTGTCTTAACACTAGAAAACAGAGAAAAAGTAATTGCATCATATACAGTTCAAATACATATGTTCATGCTTATTTTCAGAATTTACAACAAATCTTCCTACAGAAATATACAACACCAGGCATTGAGGACATTATGCAGGTAGGCAGTATCTTCTCTAGCTTTCTCAAAATAAACCAAGACACTTGTGATTTCTTAGCCTTTCCTTTAAGTAGTTTTTCAGTCAGATCCACAACTTCAACTGGCTTTCATCAGTTCCTTTTTCTCTTGTGATAGTAGTATTTTTAATTATTTTTCTTACATAATATTTGTTACATATATGTAAGTTATAATGCATAACAATAAAAACTATGACCATTAATCTACCACCCAACTTAAGAGCTCAACATATTCAAAACCTGAATTCCTGCTTTCTCTATAAATTTGCTCCACTTGCAGCCTTCTCTATTCCAGCTGATAGCAACTCTTATCCTTCTAGTTACTGAGTTAAAAAACCTTAAAGTAATCCTTGACTAATATTCTTATACCTTACATCTCATATCTCACATCCAACCAATTATCAAATGTATTGGTGCTATCTTCAAAATATATGCAGAAGCTGACCACTTTTTATAATACTTTAGTACTGCTACCATCCTAGTTACAGTTGACAAATAAAAATATGGGATATCCATTTAAATCTGAATTTCAAATAAACAATAAATAATGGGTTTATTTTGTTTATTTGTTTGTTTTTACTGTATTTCCCATGCAATATTTGGGATATACTGATACTAAAAATGTTCATTGTTTCTCTGAAATTCAAATTAGTGTATCCTGTTCTGTTTTGTTTTGTTCTGTTTTGCTGAATCTGCCAGACCTTAACATTATCTCTAGGTAGGTGCAATAGCCTCCTTATTGGTCTCCCATCTTTTACCTTTCCCTTCCATCCCTAAATCTACCTTCACCATAGTGACCAAAGTGACCAGTTTAAAATTTAAGTCTGATCATATCACTTCTGTATTTAAAACCCTATAATCATCCCCATTTAATTAGGAATAAAAGCCAAGGTCCTTACAATGGCCTATAATTTGCCCTCTATTACCTATCTGACTTCATCTCCTACTACCCTGTCCTCTACCGCCCACCATCCTTTCTTTGTTCTAGCTACACTGACCTCCTTATATGCCAGGCACTTTAAGGCCTTTGCTCTAGCTGTTCCTGCTGCCTAGAATACTCTTCCACCAGATATTCCTCAGAAAACTCCCTCATCTACATTTGGTTTAAGTCTCATCCTCCTAATGAGGCCTATGATGACCTCATACAAAGTCAAAAGAAAATCAGATAATTGCACAAACATGTGTATATTGATAAGAATTGTAATATTGCTAAAAATGAAGAGCTGGCAGTATTGAAAGACTTATTTATTAGCTTACGTATATGGATATCTAAATCCAGCAAAGGAAAGTCATTTAGGGATGGATGCCAACATATAATTTGGTAAAGCATAGATTATATGCAACTCAAGAACCACTTGTAATATACTGTAACTCAAAGAATAATATACTTCTGCTGCTTGGTCCTTTGGAGCTTATATACATATAGGATTATACTGAATCCCTTTGGTTCTCTTGATAATCCTTAAGATAGTCACTACTACTTTACAAGTCAGCATTAAATGCTACAACACATGGTATTGTTTACTTCATCTCCACTATCAGATTTTTGTTGATTTTACTGGTTTTTCTCTTTTATCCCTATCTTTTATATTTTTTTAATTTTATAGAAAAATACTCAGGTCATTGCAGGACCCACTTTAGTGATGGGTTTTCTTAGCTAATAAATCAATCTACAGTGCTTTCTTAAGCTTTGTTTAATTTTTTGTTCTCTTTCTCTCTTTCATTTTAATATAAATCAATTAAGTGAAGCAAAGTGATATGAAGGAAAAATTAAATGTGTAAAATTATAACCTTATGCAAGTTTTCCATTTGCTAAAGTTTAATGATTTTGTTTCCCCTTCATAGATCTTCCTCTCAGTAATGCCTACTTATACTTCCTTTTTTAATTTCACAAGAAAAATTTGGGGTGTGGGGCAGAAGCAATGATTACAAAAGTACAGCAACTGCTAATTGTATGGTAAGCTGATTTTTCTCCTGAAACCTCATCTTTAAATTTTCCATAAGCGTTTTTATAAGAAATGAGGAAACCAGTTATCCACAGTTCCTTGAGTAGCAGACTCAGATAGTTTCATATGAGGCTCAGAGAAATTCCTTGATTAGGCTCAATTCTCCAACCAGCTAATACTAGAAACATTTGGTTTGACGATGTAGAAGCAGTAAGTGGTAACTTAAGGAAACTGCATTCTTTTGTACCCTATTACCAGAAAGCATAAAAACAAGATAAACATTACTATAGGCTTGATTAACTTTAAGTTTTATTTGAGCATGACACTAAACCTTGTTTAGATATACTGAGACAACGTAGTTTATTACAAAATAGTATCAGTTGAAAAAAGAGAAAGAAATATTACGCAATATCCTAGTAACCATGAGAGAAAGCCTTTTTTCTGACATAGTATTCTTGTAGTAAACTTGGTTTTCTTTTTGATTCCAAGAAGGCTGAAGACGTTCCCTAAAAATACTTTGTCAATTGAGAAGTACCAGGCAAGTGGCAAGTTTCTGCTCTGCCAAACGTTTTCCCATTCTATCAAAGCTATGTTTTCTTTAGGGTTGGTCAGGGAAGGAAATATATTAATTAGTAATGAAGAATGGAAATATTGTACCCTCTTCATAGATATTCCAAAAAAAAAAGAAGACAAAGGTACCCCTTGGTGGACTGTAGACCACTTGACAACAACTTAATAAAAGAGAAGGATGATTTTATTTGGCACAGTTTCAAAGAATTATACAATTAACATGTAAAATTGTTTTAAAATTTGGTAGCAACTCTTACTTGAGGCATGGGATACTATCCTTCGTTACTCCTTCACTAGCCACAGTGTTAGTGCTCCCAGATAAACTCCTTGAAGAAGGAAGCTGGGATGAGAGATCAGGAAATGGAGGACTTGTTTCTGGTTCCGGGGTAATAATATCTTCAATATCATACTGAAGTCGTACTTCTAATGACTTAAAAAAAGAAAAATCAAGTTTTGATTTAACCTAGATTTTCATAACAATCACATTAAAATATCTGGAACTCTTTCAGTAATTATTCATTATTTTTTTCAGATTAATTAGTTCAATTCATAGTAAAGTTGAGATACCCCAAACTGAATTAAATAATAAATTATATAGAAAATTCAATGGCATTCACAAAAAAATGTAAATTTTTTTAAAAAAATAAATTTATTTATTTATTTATTTTTGGCTGTGTTGGGTCTTCGTTATTGTGCACGGGCTTTCTCTAGTTGTGGCAAGCAGGGGCTACTCTTCGTTGTGGTGTGCGGGCTTCTCACTGCAGTGGCTTCTCTTGTTGCAGAGCACGGGCTCTAGGCACGCAGGCTTCAGCAGCTGTGTGGCACATGGGCTCAGTAGTTGTGGCACATGGGCTTAGTTGCTCTGCGGCATGTGGGATCTTCCTGGACCAGGGATTGAACCCATGTCCCGTGCATTGGCAGGCAGATTCTTAACCACTGCACCACCAGGGAAGTCCCTAAAATGTTTTTTAATTCTTCAGAATTATAAGAAAATACCTACCAGTGGAGATAAATTTTCTGTATAATAAATATTCCTTAAGATAAAGTATAAATTACAATTCCATATACGATAAAATAAAAGGAGAAATTGGTCATGGTTATTCCAATGAAAGAAACTAAATTGGATGAGTGTGTGTGTGTAAAAACACACACACACACAACACACAAATTGTTATTTGTACAAAGCTTTTTAGCTTTAAAAAGCCTGCATTCAATCTTGACTTTGAATTACTTCAGTATAAATTTTCCAAAATAAATTCCATATTTTTGTTTGTTTCATTAGTTTAGCTCTTATATAATTTCATTAGCTTGGTCAGAATTGCTTAATGAAAAACATATGATAATTTATACTGGAATAAAAAGGTGATCCAAACCCGTTTTTTTAAAGCTGAAAATGTTTTAAAATTATTTTATGACTGCATTCAATGCTTAAATGAAATCAATTTTATAACACAAACATTCACTTTTCAATGTAAAAATAAGCATTTTTGAGATTGAAAACAATTGTTTACAAAAAGTGTAATCATGGAGTAGTGAATACAGCAATATTATCAAAATGATTGTCATAATTATCTTAAAACTTAAAACCTCTGGTGACAATAACAATTACCAATTATTGAGTGCTTACTAAGACACTCTGCTAATGACTTCATATAATCATCACAAGAACTCTATGAAAGTGGCATTACAATTTCTAGTTTATTATTATTTTCTATTTTTCTATTTTATTTTCACAGGAAGTTATATGAGTGATGAAGTTGAGACTTACCCAGACTGTACTACTGACTAATGGGCCTTGTGACTTGTTCAGAATCACACAGCTATTCATTGGTAAAGCCAGAATTAAAAGCTAGGTTTATCTGACTCCAAAGCCTGGGTTTTAACTAATATATACTTTAAGGGCAATGTTTAATTTTAGCCATTGAGGTAAAAACAGTTATACATAGGCCTTTAATAGATAATCTTTATTTTCTGATAAAATGGTAAAATGGACTGGGCAGAGAAGACCCATATCTATAGGTGCCTTAATTTAGATTTAATTTATCCCATGACAGCATCATTATTTTGAATAATTAAATTATTTCATCAGTTTAAAAATTAAGATTAGGTAAGGCAGCCCCATAATTATTTCCACCCTACAAATATGTTGCTATTTAAAAAATCATTCAAAGTAATCTTATTGTAGTTGAGAAATAATCATTTATGGCAATTAGTTGGCAAAAAGATAAATTTTTTAAAAATTTAATAAAGATATAGAACAAAGCTTACATTAATTTGACATTTATATATAAAATAAATCAGTAACTATCTATATAAAACCTATAGGTATAATCTATCCTATTTAATAATACTAAATTTTGATAGAGAACTGTTTTTGTCATTTTAAGCCAAACTTTGTTTTAATATGTTATACTAAGTAACAAGAACAATTAAAAATTCTATGAATTGGATTACTGGCCACATACTGTACTCCTGATGGCTTAAAACCATACCAAGCACTAGTCAAGATCTATGATAACTGTTTTCTTTTAATAACTCTAAGTGTGAAAGTTAAATTTTAAATGACTTACCACTATTTCTGTTGTAATTTCATGTCTGCTGAATTTATAAATTATGACATAGGCAGAGACTCCTGATACACAGAATATTCTGCTCTCTGGACACCAGTAGATCATCTGAATGGCATATGGATCTTCCTCTACAATTTCACATGTTTGTTTTCCTTCTCCTACCTTCTGTTTTTCAAACACTTTTGAAGTTTTTAGCTTGTACAGCATCTGCAGAGTTACTATAAGATACTGAATCATTAGTTATCTTCTAATTTGAACTTAATTCTTAGATGTTGTCGAAGCCTTTTAAATATACGTATTAAATCACAAAAGTAAAACCCAACTGAACAAAATAAACTACATTTTAACAAGGAATCATTCAATGTCATGCTCTCATATCAGTACCATTTAGCTGGAGGAAGACTATAGGGAAAAAATTAACATTTATTGAACATATACTATATACCAAAGAACATGTAGGACCTTTGTATGCATTGTCTCATGAGTTCCTCAGAAAAGTCCTGCGAAGTGAGTATTTTTATCCTTGTTTATTGACAAAAATACTTGGGCTCAGAAACTTTTAAATGAAACTACTGAGCCTACTTCTCTCTTAAGGGAAACCCCTCAATACTATTTCACAATTTTTTCCTTTGATTGTTAGATGAGAGGTTGATGCTATTCTTCGAGGGTTCATTCCTCTCAACAAATTTTTAGACACTCCTTCAGATGAGAAACATTTGTAATTTACCAGTACCAGTTAGCAATAGTGGGAGTCCAATGATCTGGATTATTTTAGAAAGAATCTTTTCTGAGCGGCTCTGTGTTAGGAAATGGTCAGTTGTAATTTCTAAAAAGTCTGGTTTTGTGAATTGTTTTGGGGAATATTTATTTGGAGGAATATTATTTCCATTTTAGAATCTGATGATAACTCCGCTATATAAAAGCTCTGATTCTACAAAGGATCCTTGAGAAACATTCTAAAAATCTAGGAGTTCCTTCCAAAAGTGCATAATCTGAACCTAATCATGAGAAACATTAGTCAAACACAAATTGAAAGAGATTCTACAAAATAACTGGCCTGAACTCCTAAAAATGTCCATTTCAAATACTCAGCAACCATTCCAGACTAAAGAAAACTCAAAAGATATGATAACTAAATCCAACAAATAATCCTAGATTTTCTTTTATTATGAGAGATATTATTGGAACAACTGGCTAAAACTGAGTCAGATGCGGAAGTTAGATAATAGTATTGTATTAATATTAAGCCCCTGATTTTGATAACTATAATTTGATTATATTAAAAAATGCCCTTGTTTCTAGGAAGTATACACTGAAGTATTTAGGGAGGCATGTACTGTTAGAGGAGCATGATGTTTGCAACTTACTCTCAAATGATTATAAAAAGCTATATATATATGTATATATTTATGTGTGTGTGTGTTTGTGTGTGAAAATGGAGGGAAGAGAGGAAGACTAAAAGGGTGGGGGAGGACAAGAGGGAGGGGGAGGGAGGAAGCGGGGAGGGAAGGGGAGAGAGAGAGGGAGCAAGCGAGTGCTAGATTGAGAGCATGCATGCGGGTAGGAGGGCGGGTGAAGGGAACACATGCATACATTGACATTTGGGGACTCTGGCTGAAGGCTATACAACACTTCATAGTATGTTTTTATGATTTTTCTGTAAGCCTGATGTGACATGGAAATATTAAAGAATATTGCAGACATAATTATTTAACTTTGAGTTAATCAACAGAGATTATCCTTAGTAGGCCTGACAGAATCAGGTGAGCCCTTTAAAAGAGGGATCAGGGCCTTCCCTGAAGTTAGAGAGACACTCCCTTGCTGGCCTTGAAGAAACAAATCACGAGTTTTAAAGCTGTAAGAAAATGAATTCTGCCAACAACCACAAAAGCTTGGAACGGAACTCTGAGCTGCAGATGAAACTGCAGTCCTAGCTAACACCTCAACTGCAGTCTCTGAGACCCTGAGCAAAGAACTCAGCTAACCTGAACCAGATTCATGACACACAGAAACTGAGACAGTATATGGGTTTTGTTTTAAACTGCTAAATTGTGGTAATTTAATACTCAGCAACTGAAGATGAATACAGTTGACCCTTGAACAGTATGGGTTTGAAATGCATGGGTCCACTTATTCTCAGATAATTTTCAGTAGTAAATACTACAGTACTACACAATCCGAGGTTAATAGAATCCTCAGATGCTGAATCACAGATACAGAGGAATAGTGTATAGTGAGGGCCAACTATAAATTATGCCCCAACTATAAGTTATGGTCAGATTGTGTAGAGGGTTGGCACAGTCAATCTGACTGACTCCCATGTTGTTCAAGGTCAACAGTACACATATTAACATAAACTCAACTTCCAAATTCGGTTAACCTCATTTCCTGTACTGGACCTTATCCCACAAAATTGGCAAATTAAGTGATATTTCTCCAATGACATCCATCGATTTGGAGATTTGCCCTTATAATTGATTACAGTAAAAATATTAAACATGCTGCAAACCTTTGCAACATATGTTCTGAATGTAATAAAATAATATTTTATTTAAAAATTAACTTCTTAAAATATTATCGTGCATGCTTAAGGGTGGTATGCACTTCAGTCATTAGAGTGTTCAAGTGTCTTCTCACATTTCAGAAGCTAAGGAGTGACTCTGAGGTGGTGGGAAACGAGCAAAGATGTCACTATACAATTAACTGTATTCGTGGAACAAACTCAGATTTACATGAAAAGGTTCATAAAAATAAAAAATCTGTTGTCCTTTGGAATTTCCCCCTGAACAATTGATCATTATTGTGTGAGGTCAGAAAGGGGCCTCAGATTTCATGGCTTTTAATCTTTTAATCATTTTCTCTTGCTGATGCTTTGCTCCACTGCTAAAGGACTCTAGATTGCAGACGAAGATTATCACTAATGTTCAACCTTCTTCCCTCTGCTTTTCTGTTTATCATAGTCTTTCTCAGTTCACTTCTATAGCTTCAGGTATCACTTCTATGCTGCTTCTTCATTAGTTACCATTCTTGACTGTTCTCCCTACCTGATAGACAGTTTTACTTGAATTTCCTGGTGTTCCAACAAAATCCAAACTTCCAGAACTCTTCTGTATCCTTATTTCCAAAGAGTTATCTCCATCTTGATGGTTACTCAGAAACTTAGAGACATTGCTCACTTATTCTTCTCCTCCTAGTCCTGACTATCAAAATCTTAACTATCTCCCAAAACTCACATTAAATGTCACCCCATCAAAATACCCTTCCTGGATCTACCTGGTTCAAATAAATCTCCGATTTCCGATAACACATAGAATTTGGGTTGTACTACATTTAGAGTTCTTATCATATTGTTTGCCCTGTAAGTTTTCTGAAGGGTATGTATGGGTATAATCCAGTCTTAAATCTTTGCATGCCCTTCAACATTGAGCAGAGTACCTGTAGTCCTTAAATTATGTAATTCTCAAGATTTCAAAAGAATTTTTACATTTATCAAATTATTTCTTTTGATTCTCACGGACTTGGTAGACAAGTGGCAAAGAAAAGTGAAGACTAGTGGGATAAAAGCACTTTTCTAAGAGTGAGGAGGTGAAGGAAATTCCTTGAAAAGAGTTAGTCTGACAAAGTTTGGTACTTTTTCCAATGTACATTACCTCATAAATATAATAGGTTGCTGATAAAGAGTGATTTCAGTTGTGTCTGTTTATATCATAGAAGAAAAGTACAGTAGAGATAATACTTTAAACTGATTCAATAATATAGGAAATTCATTTTTGTAACACAGCCGTATGTGTATGCTAAATATGCATCAAAAATATTAACTGTCCAAACTGAAAAGTGGTGAATGGCTATGAGTAAATATTAACCAAGTGTTTCCTGTAATAGAAGGAGAAACTTAAAACTTACTTGCAGAAGCATCCCAAAACTTTATCGATCCATCTGCATGACTAGATAAGAAATAAATTAGCATTAAGTATGGTAAATAAAAAATCATAATTGTTCTAAATGTATAAAAACTTGAATTACTATTAAAATTTGATTTAAAAATACCATTTCAATGAAAACTAATGTATGCTAAACCATTTCTAAGCTTGAAACAATGGTTTATTTTTTAAATACCACATAAGAATCTAAATTTTAGAAAAAGACAATAATTACTTAGCTTTATTGTAAGAATATTTTATATGTAATAACAATGAAAACTGATCTGTGAAGAATGAACAGTATAATTTTATATAAAATTGTTTACACTGAATAAAAAGAGACCTGAGTTAGATCACATTAAAATAATTTTGAAATGAATATCATAGCGAAATTAAAGTTGAGCATCAAAATATAAAAAGCAAATCCTTAAACCTATCTAGAGTTGTATCATTATTTGGTAATAGGTATAATGCTAAGTCTATAAGAAATCGTCTACAAATAATCGTCATTTCCCCAATGACTAATGATGTTGAGCATCTTTTCATTAGCCATTTGTATATCTTTTTTTGAAAAAGTCTATACAAATCCTTTGCCCACTTTTAAAAAATTGGTATATTTGTCTTTTTGTTTTTGAGCTGTAAGGGTTCTTTATATATCCTGAATACTAAAACCCTTATCAGATATATGATTTTTAAAAGTTTCTTCCATTCACTGTTACCTTTTCACCTGATAGTGAAGACCATTTTATCTATTTTTTTCTTTGTTGCTTATGCTTTTTCCCCTTTTTCTTCAGTACATTTATTAAATGCATAATTGCATGAAGCCTGAGCTGTGTATGGGCTGTTGAAGGGTTGAGTGCATAGCTAAAACTAGGAAAACTGCTGCCCCTTTCTCATGTTGGCAGAGCAGCTACTGCTCATAGTTGGGCCAGTTCTATGGCCTGCAAAGGAGTGGGTAAATATCCCACAGCAAGATTCTGCTGAACTGGAATGGAGCCAGGAGTGAGGGCACTGAGCCAGCCTCCCAAGGAAGTGCTCTTACAGCCTATTCTTCCTGGTGTCCAAGCTCTTTTGCTCTGAAGACAGATGGGGAGCTTACAGGCTCTCTTCTGGCTGGGATGAAGCAGGTAGGTAATAGAAAAGAAAGCCAGAGAGACTGGGGAAGGGAGACAGGAGTTGCTTTTTATTGACTTGGTCATGGGTTCCATAGTGGAGCCCCTTTGTGTTTAGGAGCATTTTTCTGCTTCCTTTTTTTTTCCCTGAAAATTCTCCTGCTGCCTGAGCTGCCATGCCAGTAATTCAGCATCCATTTCCTATAATTTCTATGTTTTGGTGTAATATCTAAGAGCCACAGCCACAATCATATTCAGGAAAGATTATCCTTGTTTTCTTGAGTTTTATAGTCTTAGCTGTAAAATTTACATCTTTGACCATATTTGAGTTAATTTTTGTATATGCCATGAGGTAAGGGTCCAACTTTATTCTTTAGCATGTGGATATTCAATTCTCCCAACACCATTTGTTGATGAGATTATTGTTTGCCCCATTAAATAGGCTTGGCACCATTGTAAAAAACCAATTAGTCATAGACGTATGGTTTTATTTCTGGACTCCCAATTCCATTCCATTAAATTATAAATCTAATCTTATGTCAGTACCACACTGTTTTGATTACTGTAGCTGTGTAGGAAGTTTTACAATTGAGAAGTGTAAGTCCTTCAACTTTGGTCTATTTCAAGATGATTTTGACTATTTTGGGTCACTTGCCATTTCATATGAATTTTAGGATAAACTTTTTTCATTTCTGCAAAAAGATCATTGGGATTCTGATATGAATTGTAGTGAATCTGTATATCACTTTGAGATATTGCCATCTTAATAATATTGCCTTCTAATTCATAAACATGGAATGATTCTATTTATTTGTGTATTATTCAATTTTTTTCAGCAAAGTTTTATAGTTTCTAGTGCACAAGCCTTTCATCTCCTTGGTTAAATTTATTTATAAGTATTTTATTTTTTGATGCTATTGTAAATAAAATTGCTTTCTTAATTTTCTTTGCAGATTGTTCATTGTTAGTATATAGAAATACACTAACATATATATAAGATTATGTCATTTGCAAATAGATATAATTTTACTTCTTCCTTTCCATTGTGATGTCTTTTATTTAAAACTGCAACAACAGCAACACTTAGAAAACTAGGAGTAGAATAGAACTTCCTTAACCTGGTAAAGGGCATTTTTGCAAATTCCCTTTTATTTTTCTTACCTCACTCCTCTGGCTAGAATTTCTGGTTCAATATGAAATAGAAGTAGCAAAAGCAGAAATCTTTGTCTTGTTCCTGATCTCAGAGGGAAAGCTTTTAGTCTTTCACCATTGAATATGACGTTACCTGTGGGTTTTGCAAAAATGCCCTTTACCAGGTTAAGGAAGTTCCATTCTGCTCCTAGTTTTCTGCATGTTGCTGTTGTTGCAGTTTTAAATCGTGAAAGTGGTGTTTAATTTTGTCAAATGCTTTTTTATGCATGAGATGACTATGTGTTTTTTCCCCTTTATTCTATTAGTGTGGGTATTACATTGATTTTTGTATGCTGAAACACTCTTGTATTCCTAGGATAAATCCCACTTGATCATGGTTTACAATCCTTTTAATATGCTGTAAGATTCAGTTTGCTAATATTTTGTTTAGTATACTTGAATCTATATTTATAAGGAATATTGTTGCAGTTCTCTTTTCATTCAGTGTCTTTGTCTAGTTTGGTATTAGAATGATGCCTCAGATAATGAGTTAGGACGTTTTCCCTTCTATTTTTTGGAAAAGTTTGAAAAGCATTTGGTGTTATCTATTTAAATGACTGGTAGAATTCGTCACAAAGCCATGTGGTCCTGGTCTTTCCTTTGACGGAAGGTTTCAATTACTGATTTAATCTCTTTACTTGTTATAAATCTGTTCAGATTATTTCTTTTTGAGTCAGTTTTGATAGTTTGTGCATTTCTCAGAATTTATTCATTTCATTTAGGTTATTTAATTTGTTGGCATAGAATTGTTCACAGTATTCTCTTATAATCCTTCTTATTTTTGTAAGATTGATAGTATTATACTCACTTTTCATTGTGATTTTAATAATTGTCTCCTTTTTTTTTTCTTGAGTCACTCTAACAAAAGTTTTGTCAATTCTGTTGAACTTTTCAAAGAACAAACTTTTGGTTTCATTGAATTCCTTTATTGTTTTTCTATTCTCTGTTTTGTTTATCTCTGCTTGAATTTTTATTATTTCTTATATCTGCTGGCATCAGTTTTTCTTCTAGTTCCTTAAGGTGTAAAGATAGGTTATTGAACTTTCTTATTCCTTTAATGTAGGTGATTACAGCTATAAATTCCCCTATGAGTACTGTTTTTGCCACATCTCCATGCTATTATTTTTCTTTTTATTTATCTCAAAATATTTTCTAATTTCCCTTGTGATTTCTCATTTGGTCTGTTGGTTGTTTAAGAGTGTGTTGCTTGATTTCCATATATTTATGATTGTTCCATTTTGTTTCTTCTGTGTTTCTTGACAATCTCACACACACCTTTAGCAACTTTATTATTTATTTCCATAAACCAACTTTGGCTTTGTTAATCTTTGCTATTGTACATTTTCTTTCTATTTCGTTAATTTTTGTTAACAGTATTATTTTCCTTTTTACTTTTGGGGGAATAATTTTTTTATCCTTTTTAACTTCTCAAGATAGATAATTAGATCATTAAATTTTAGTCTTCTTATTAACATGCATGGGTATAAACTTATATTAACTTATATAAACATATAACATGGGTATAAGCTTACCTCTAAACATAGATTTAGATGTATCCACATGTTATGATATATTTTAGTTTCACTATCTTTTTGTTTGCGATATATTAAAATCTTCTATTGTGATTTGTTTATTAACCAGTAAGCTAGCTGGGAATAGATTGCTTAATTTTGAAAACTTGTGAATGTTCTTTATATATTTTTGTCATTCGTTCCTAGTTGAATTCCCCTGTGGTCAGAGAACATGTTATATATGATTACAATCCTGTGACATTTATTGGCACTTTTATTATGGTCCTGCATATGGTCAATTTTGGTCTGTGTCTCATGTGCACTTGAAAAGAATGTACATTCTTGAATTGTAGAGTGTAATGTTTTAAATATGTCAGTTAAGTCAGACTTATTAATCATGCTGTTCAAAACTTTCTTTATTGTTATGGATTTTTCCTTTAATTTTAAAATCAGTTGCAGAGAGAGGTTTGTTATATTTTCTTCTACTTATTGCAGAATTGTCTATCTCTTTGTATATTTTGGGGCCCTGAACTCAAAATTCTTATGGATTCATCCTTTTATTATTTTAAAATAGTCCCTTTTACATTTGATAATGCTTCTTGCTTTAAAGTTTACTGTGGTAGGCAGAATTCTAAAATATTCCCCAGGATTCCTGCCTTGTGGATAATCCTGTATATTCTCTGCGACTGTGAATATAACAGAGAATATATCACTCCCATGATAATTATATTATGTTGACTTTAAGAAAAGGATACTATTTGGGTGAACCTGACCTATCACATGAAACCTATAAATATAGATCTAGAGGTAAAAGATGAAAGAATTTTGAAATTTGAAGCATGAGAAGTATTAGCTGCATTGTTACTGGCTTGAAGTAAGAAGGGGCCATGTGGCAAGAAATGCAGGCAGCCTTAGGTAGCTAACATGCTCTTCCCCCATGACACCTAGCAAGGAAATTGGGAGCTCAGTCCACAACCACAAGGAACTAAATTTTTCTAATAAAAAGAATGAGTTTGGAAGCAGATTTTCCCTCAGAACCTCCAGATGACAACTCAGCCTTGTTGACCCCTTGATTTCAGTCTTATGGTACACTGAGCAAAGATCTCAATCATACAGTGCCAGATGTCTGACCTATAGAGCTGTGAGTTAATATATGAGTTTTCAGCTGCTAAGTTTGTGGTGATTTGTTATGCAGCAATGGAAAACTACTTTACTGACATAAGTAGAGGTGTACCAAAATTTTAAATTGTTCATGTTACAATTTTTCATGTATTTACTTTCAAATTTTTAGTATACATATATTTAATGTGTCTCATAAGTGACTTAGAATTTTTTTTTTATTTAGACTGACAGTCTTTGCTTATGATTGCAGAATTCAGTCAAATTATATTTAGTGTAATTACTGATACACTGGAATTTAAATCTGCTAACCTCACAATTATGTTCTATTTGTCTAACCAATTCTGTCTTCTTTCTCTCTCTTTTCTGTCCTTTTAAGGATTAATCACATTTTAAAATATTACTCTATTTTATTAGTTTTTGAGTATTATATTCTTGTACTATTATTTTAGTGGCTAACACAGATATTACAAAACTGACCCCTAAATTGTTGATCCTTAAATTGTTCATTTTATACCTACCCAGACAAAGCAAGAATGTTAAATATTTTATCTCTGTTTTCCTTTCTCCCACCTTTTGTGCTAGCATTATGATATATTTTCATTCTACATCACAATATTATTAAAAATTATTGACATTTTAATACTTATACCAAAACATAATATTATTTTAATTTAGATTTATTCTTGCATTTACCTTTTTCTGTTGTTATTATTTAAGTTCTGCATTTCTATTATTCTATTTGGTATTGTTTTCCTTCTATTTAAAGCATTCACTTTAATTCTCTCAACATTTGTTTGAAAAAAAATTTGCCTTCATAGTTGAAGAATATTTTTGCTAAGTATGAAATTCTATATTAGCATTTTTCCCAGTAGTATAGAGATTTTATACCAATACCTTCTCCTTTCACCATTTCTGTTAAAATATCAACTCTCAATCTTATTATTGTTTGTTTTATTGTAAAGTGTGCACCTCTGGCTGCTTTCAAGAATATTTTCATTACCCTTTGTTTTCATCAGTTTTACTACAATCTGTGTAGATGGTTTTCCTTTTATTTACTCTGCTTTTAGTTTTTAGCACATTTTGAATTTGTGTTCTCAATGGAAAGAATCTGAGCCATTTTCAATAATTTATTCTGCTTTATTCTCTCTCTCCTTTCTGTTTGTGTCTCCAGTTATATATATGTTCAAACTTCTTCACCAAGTATCGTATATCTCTTATGCTTTTCTTTTTTCTCTGTGATTCCATCTGGATATTTTCTACTCACTATCTTCCAGTTTACTAATCCTTTTTTCAGCTGTCACTACATGCTGTTAAGCCAACTTATTTAGTTCTTATTTTCAGTTATAGTAACTTTTAGTTATACATTGATTTTTTTTATTGTGGTAAAAAACACATAACATAAAATTTACTATGTTAACCATTTAAAAGTGTATAACACAATAGTATTAACGATATGCATATTGTTGTGCAGCAAATCTCTAGAAATTTTTCATCTAGAAAAATTGAACTCCACATCCCCTGAACAACAACTCCCTTTTCCCCTCTCTCCTGAGCAACCACCATCCTTTCCGTCTTCTGTCTTTATGAATTTGTCTATTCTAAGTACGTGATATAAGTGGAATCATGCAGTATTTGTCTTTTTGAGACTGGCTTATTTCACTTAGCATAATTTCCTCTGGTTCATCCATGTAATAGAAAGATTTCCTTCTCTTCTAAGGCTAAACTAAATAGTATTCCATTGTATACAACGCATTTAAGAAACCCATTCATTTTTTGATGGACATTTATGTTGCTTCCACCTCTTGGATACTGTGAATAAATGCTGCAATAAACATGGATGTGCAATAAACATGGAACACCTTTGACACCCTGTTTTCAATTCTTTTGAATATGTGCTTAGAAGTGCGATTGCTGGATTATATGGTAATTCTAATTTTAATTTTTTGAGGAAACTCCGTATCATTTTCCATAGCAGCGACCTCAGTTTACACTTCAACAAACACTGCACAAATGTTTCAATTTCTCCACATCTTCACCAACACTTATTTTCTTGTTGGTGCTGCATAGTGCTATCCTAACAGTTGTAAAGTGATATCTCATTGTGGATTTGACTTGCATTTTCCTGATGAGTAGTGATGTTGAACATCTTTTCATATGCTTATAAGCCAATTGTGTATCTTTGGAGAAATACCTAAGTCAAGTCCTTTGCCCATTTTAATTGAATTGTATGTTTTTGTTGTTGAGTTACAGGAGTTCTTTACATAGTTTGGATATTAACCCCTTATCAGATATATGGTTTGAAAATAACTTCTCTGACTCTGTAGGATGTCTTTTCACTCTGTTGATTGTTCCTTTTGTTTCACAGAAGTTTTTAAGTTGAGGTAGTCCCATTTGTCTATTTTTGCTTTTGTTGCCTGTGTTTTTGGTGTCACAACTAGGAAATAATTGCCAAATCCAATGTCATGAAGCATTTCCCATTTTCTTTTGGGTGTTCTTTAGTTTCAGGTCTTAGATTTAGGGGTTTTTGTTTTCAGTTGATTTTGTGTATGGTATACGGTAAAGGTCCAATTTCATTCTTTCACATGTGCAAATACTGTTTTACCAACATCATTTGTTGAAGAGGCTATCCTTTCCCCTTTGTATAGCCTTGGTATCTTTATCAAAGATTTGACAATACAGGTGATGGTTTATAAGTTCTTTACTCTGTTTCAGTGGTCAATATCTCTGTCTTTATGTGAGTACCATACTGTTTTGATTACTTTGTAATATATTTGATTAGCTTTGTATCATGTTTTGAAATCAGGAAGTGTAAGGACTCTAGCTTTATGTTGAATCAAGTTGTGTGAGTATCCTTCCCTTGTTTCTGATCTTAGAGGGAAAACTTTTAGTTATTCACCATTGCGTATGATGTTAGCTATGTGCTTTTCACACATGACCTTTATTATGTTGTGGTAATTTCCTTCTATTCCTAGATTGTTGAATGTTTTTATCATTAAAGAGTGTTGAATTTTCTCAAATGCTTTTTCTGCTTCATCTGAGATGTTCATGTGGTTTTTGTCCTTCATTTTGTTGGTGCGGTATATCACATTGATTGATTTTCATGTTGAACCATCCTTGCATCCTGAGGATATGTCCCACTTGGTTATGATGTATAATCATTTTAACGTGTAGTTGAATTTGTTTTGTTCGTATTTTGTTGAGGATTTTTGCAATAATAGTCACTGGGGATATTGCTCTGTAGTTTTCTTTTCTGGTAGTATCTTTGTCTGATTTTGACATCATGTAATGCTGGTCTCATACAATGAGTTTGGAAGTGTTCCCTCTCCAATTTTTTGAGGAGTTTAAAAAGAACTACTGTTAATTCTTTAAATGTTAGGTAGAATTCTCCAGTTAAGCCCTCTACTTCTGGGCTTTTCTTTGTTGGGAGATTTTTTTATTACTGATTCAATCTTCCTACTGATTATAGGTCTGTCAGATTTTTTAATTTCTTCATTTTTCAGTCTTGATCGGTTGTATGTTTCCAGAAATTTATCCATTTCTTCTAGGTTATCCATTTTGTTGGCATACAAGTTTTCAGAGTAGTCTCTTATGAACCTTTTTTATTTCTGTGGCATCAACTGTAATATCTCCTTTTTCATTTCTGATATTTGTTGAGTCTTTTCTTTTTTTCTTAGTCTAGCTAAGAGTTTGTCAATTTTGTTGATCTTTAAAAAAACTCAGTTTTTAATATTTTCTATTGTTATTCTACCCTCTATTTTGTTTTTATTTCTGTTCTAATCTTTGTTATTTCCTTCCTTCTGCTAAATTTGCGTTTAGTTTTTTCTAATCCCTTGAGGTATACAGTTAAATTGTTGATTTTAGATCTTTTTTTTAATGTTGGCATTTACTACTATAAACTTCTTAGAGGTTTACTTGTAAAGCTCTTAGTTGTGTTTTTGTTGCATCCCATAAGTTTGTTATGTTGTCTTTTCTTTATCATTTTTCTCAAGACATTTTCCAACTTCCTTGTGATTTCTTTAACCCATTGGTTGTTCAAGAGGGTATTGCCTAATTTCCACATATTTTGTGGATTTTCCAGTCTTCCTTTTGCTATTCATTTCTAATTTCATTTCATTGTGGTTGTAAAAAAATACTTGTTATGATTTCAATCTTCTTAAAAATTTTAAGACTTGTTTTATGGCCTAACATGTGATCTATCCTGGAGAATGTTTCATGTGTACTTGAGGAGAATGTATATTCTGCTGTTGTTGGGTAGAGTGTGCTGTACATGGCTATGAGGTCCAATTGTTCTATACTGTTTTTCAAGTCTTCTGTTCCTTATTGAACTTCTGTCTGGGTGCTCTATTCATTATTGAAAGTGGGGTATTGAAAACCTCTACTATTTTTGCACTATTTCCTATTTCTCCCTTCAATTCTGTCAGTGTTTGCTTTATATATTTGGGTGCTATGTTGTTAGGTGAATATACATTTATAATTTTTATTTCTTTCCGGTGAATTGACTATTTTATCATCATATATTATCCTTGTCTTTATGACAGTTTTTGGCTTAGAGTCTATTTTGTCTGATAAAAGTATGCTCACCCCTGATGTCTTTTTTTGTTAGCATTTGCATGCAATATCCTTACCCATCCTTTCATTTCAGGCTATGTACACCCTTATATCTAAAGTGAGTCTCCTGTAGACAGCATATAGCTGGATCTTGTTTCTTTTTCCATTCTTCCACTCTGTGTCTTTTGATTTGAGAGTTTAATTCATTTATCTTTAAAGGAATGATAGTATAGGACTTACCACTACCATTTAAAAGTTGTTTTATGCTTATATTGTATTTATTTTGCCCCTTGTTTCCTTTCTTGCTGCCCTCCTTTTGTTTCATTGATTTTTTATAGTGACATGCTTTGATTTGTTTCTCACTTTCTTTTGTTCATATTCTATAGGTATTTTCTTTGCAGTTACCTTGTGTATTACATAAAACATCTTATAGTTATACTGATCTATTTTAAAGTGACAATTTAACTTCAATTGCATACAAAAACCCTACTCCTTAAGTGGGCTACACTGCCCTGCCCATTCCAATACCATGTAGAGCAGACACCGATGTCTTCCCAAAGGCAAAGGGACTAAAGACAGGAAGCAACTCTCACCGATGTACCCAGCAGCCCTTGGGCTTAAAACTGGTCTAAACTTAGAATCACCTGGAGTTAAAACAACATGGATGCTCCCACCCAGATCAATAGACAGACTCTGTGGGGAGGGCACAGGTGATGTAATTTCTAAATACTCATCATGTAATACTAATGGGAAACTGCATGGGAACCACGTAGCAAACATTTCTTCTGATTCTTTAAAGTGCATACAAATTTGGAGGGAATCAGGGCCCCACTCTAGGTTATGATTCTCCTGTTGGGCTCATGAAATGGCACCTTTAACAAGTTTTCTTATTGGTACAGATATTACTCCCTCAGGCTCGTATTCAGTAGCACTGAGCTAGAGATATCAGGCATAGCACACCTGAGACCACTGAGTAGTTTGAAGACTTCAGGTAAGAACTTCCAGAAGTGCAGTTTCCCTGGGCCTGTTTCCTAGCAACTGAGCTCCTCCTGGCATAGGTGTGGCCTTGTTGTTGCCTAAGGTAGATGCCGCTGAGTTAGTGGAAATCACATGGTGGATTTAGGGTTTAGGGTTGTGTGAGGGGTCGCCCTTAGAAATCTACCCCAAAATACCTTTAGTTCTCAGGGCCTTTAGCCCCCTCTCCTCTCAGGGCCCGCTTGACCCACAGGAATCCCTGGGGGCAAGGCATGACCACCTGTCCTCAGGTGAGCTGAGACTCCATACCCCAAAAGATCCAGAGCATGAAGCTGTTTACATCACAGATCTGTCTGAAAATAAACCAAAGGTTTCAGTGGAGGGTGGATTAACATTTTGTGTTGGGAATGGACAGAAGCCTTTGAAAATGATGCCATGAATGCATATTTGAGGATTAACAAAGGAAGTCGTGATCTATGTTAAGTAATACAGCACATTATAACTGAAAACAAATCCTACTCTTTTCTCTCTCCCCTCACTTTATGTTAATGATGCTGTAAATTATCAATACATCTCTTTATATTTTGTAACCATTAACATAGTTTTATAGTTATAGTTTTTAAAAATGCTTTTATCTTTTAAATTTTACACCTGAATTTAAAGTGATTCATGCACCACCACTACAGTGTTACAGGATTCTGTTTTTGTCTATGTATTTACTTTTACCAGAGAGCTTTATATTTTCATATGCTTTCATTTTGTTGTCTAGTGTTCATTCATTTCAACTCAAAGGACTCCCTTTAGCAATTTTTGTGAGGCAGGTATAGTGGTAATAAATGGTTTCAGTTTTTGTTTATCTTGGAAGGTCTTTATCTCTCCTTTATTTTTGAAGTACAGTTTTCCAGATATAGTGTCCCATGGCTGGCTTTTCTTTTTTTCTTTATTCACTTTAAATATATCATCCTTCTCCCTTCTAGCCTGTAATATTTCTGCTGAGAAATCCAATGATAATCTCATGACAGTTTTCATACAGATAATGAGTAGCTTTTCTGTTGCTGCTTTTAAGATTGTTTGTCTTTGACAATCGATTATAATGTGTCTCAGTGTGGGCCTCTTTGGGTTCATCTTCATTGGAATATTCTGATACATATCCAATGAATATGGAAGTCCATTTACCTCCTCAGATTTGAGAAGTTTTTAGCCAAGATTTCTTCAAATAAGTTCTCTGTCCCATTCTCTCTCTAGTCTTCTGGGACTTCCATAATGCTATACTGGTATGTTTGATGGTATCCCATAAGTCCTTTAGGCATTCGCCACTTTTCTTCATTCTTTTTCCTTTTGTTCCTCTGACTCAGTGATTTCTTATTACCTATCTTCAAGCTTGCTGGTTCTTTCTTCTGATTAAATCTGCTGTTAATCCCTTCTAGTAAAATCCTCAATTCAGTTATTGTATTCTTCTCTTTAAGAGTTTCTTTCTGGTTCTTTTTAATAGTTTCTATCTCTTTGTTGATATTTTCATTTCATTCATGCATCATTTTCCTGATTTCATTTAGTTGTCTACTTGTATTCTCTTGTCATGCATTGAGCTTCTTTAAGACAGTTATTTTCAGTTGCTTGTCAGGTAATTCACAGATATCAAATTCTTTAGGGTCAGTTTCTAGATGATTATCTTGTTCCTTTGATTGGGTTGTGTTTGCCTGTTTCTTCGTGCACCTTGTTATTTTTTACTGTGAATTTAGCATTTGAAAAACAGCCACCTGTTATGGACTGGCTTTATACAGGGGAAGACCTTCTCCAAGCTCAAGATCCTTGGGGTCTCTCAAACCTTCAATGGGGATGCAACTTCTCTGGGACTGTATGTGTAACTTCCCAATTAGAGAGGTTTGCTGGTTTCTTTTTCAGGAGCTTGCATCTTTTGCTCCTTCTATTATCTGTATGTAGTTCTGCAAGTTTCTTGGCACTTCAATAAGCCACTGAGCTCTCTTTTGTTCTCTGCAGCCCCTAGGCATCCAGGTTCCATCAGTACTCTGACTCAGGGGAGATAAAAACTAGTCTCTTTGGAAGTCTCCTGAAAAGCAGGAACATTGGATGTACAGTCTACTCCACTACTTCCCTCTCATGAGAGAAGATTCCTCCTGAACATGAGCTGTGCCAATTTGGGGGAGAAGCTGATATAGTTGAAATAAAATGGTTGTTTTTACCCATTTCAATGTGGCTACTCTTGGCTTTGAGGTCCCCTGGGGTATTATGATTTCCTAATTGGTTTCTAGAGTTTTCATAAAGGTTTTTGGACCATATATTGTTGCATCAGTGTGTCTGTGGGAGAACGAGGTCTGGGGCTACTGATTTTGACATCTTGCTGATGTCACTCTCCATTGATTCTTTTATAAAGTATTTTTCTGTCCTTTTTCTCTAAACCTGATTATACTGTGGTATTTGAAGTCAGTGTATTGTTAATGGCATAGCATTGGGTTATGTTTTTTAATCCACTCTGCTAATCAATGCATTTGAATTAATGTATTTAGACCATTTACATTTAAGCCTTAACACATCCATGATTAATTAAGTCTGTCTTTTTTTTTTTCTTTTCTGTTTTGTCCTTTTACTGTCACTGGGTTTTTTTCCCCCGCTTTCCTATAGGTTAACTGAATTATTTTAGTACATCCATTTTTATGTGTCAATAATGTTTTCCAGTGTATCTCTTAGCCCAGATCTTTTTACAGCGTTGCTTTAGGTACTGCATTGTAATATTCATTTAACTTGTCACAGTCTACTGATGTTATCATACTACCATTTTAAGGGAAGTATAAAAACCTTACCTTTCTTTATACCAGTTTACCCTCACCCATTTATAATTACCTTAAATATTTCCTCTATACATATGTAGAACCACATCAAACAATGTAACCATAATATTTTCTTCAACCATCAAATATAATTTTAACAACTCAAGAGAAAGAAAGCCTATTGTATTAACCCATATTTTTGCTTACTGTGTTCTTCCTTCCTTCCTCATATTCCAAGGTTCCTTCTTTTATCATTTGCTTTCTGTTTAGAGAATCTCCTTTAGCCATTCTTTCAGGGTAGGTCTGATGTTGACATATTCTTAGTTTCCCTCATCTTAGAATGTATTAATTTCTAATTAATTCCTGGAAGATATTTTTGCTGGGTATATTATTCTAGGTTGCCAGTTCTTTTCTTTCAGCACTTGAAAAAGATTCAGGTTTCCTCTGGCCTCCATGGTTTCTAATGGAAATATGCCATCATTCAAATTGGTTTTGCCCTGTTGGTGAGGTGTGATTTCTCTTTTGCTGTTTTCATATTTTTTTCCTTGGTGTTTAGTATTCAAAAGTTTGACTATGATGTGTCTTATTGTGAACTTCTTGTGGTTCGCTCACCTTCTGCAATCTCTAGGTTCATTTTTTTTGCCAAATCTGGGAAGTTTTCAACCATTATTTCCTTATGAACTTTTTAAGCTCTGTTCTTCTTTCCTCCTTCCTCACTGGACTTCCATTGACAAAAAAGGGGAGGGTATATGGCTCCTCATTACTGCTAGGCATTGCTGGGAATTCTCTCCCCACATGATCTCTGTCACCACAGGTAATGAGTTTCACTACCGTTCAGCAGGGTTAAAAGTCCCAGCACCCTACTCAGCCTTAGCTCAGTGTCAGAAACTGACACCCCCTTCATGGGTAAGTTGAGGCACCTTATTATGGCCTGATGAGGGTGAAAGTCCACGCTTTCCACTCAACCTTTGATGAAGTGGGTAGGGGTGGGGCCATAGTTTTTTCTGTGTTGGTTAGCTATAATAGAAAGATTATTTTCTAAAAGTTTACTGTCTTTATAGGCTGCCCCTTTCCTCACCTTTTGGCTAGACAGAGCTAGCTTTTGTTGGGCTTTTTAGGTTTGTGCCTGCAGCTCCAGGTTGCCAGCTTCTTCAGCTCCAATTCTGGGATATATGAGGCAAAAAGGAAAGCCAGGAAACTCACTTCCATGTCATTCCTTGAGTCTTCGGGGACCTATCCAGTCTGACTTCTCTCCATCTTTTCCAGTCATATTATAATAATATCCAGGGGTTTTAATTGTACTTAGTGGGAAGAATAGGGAAAAGTACATCTATTCCATAACCCATAAGCAGAACTCCTTATGATCTTTTAAGTCTTATCTTTATCTGTTGCTATGTTTCCATTTTCATCCCTAATATTAGAGCATGAAGTGGGTTGCTATAGGAAGTAACAACATTTCTGGTGCTCTAAGTTTTGAAGTATACTTTAAATAGCCACTTGATGGAGATACAGAGCACTGATTCCTGGATTTAGATGGAATCAAGAGATATTGGTAAGGGCCTTTCTAAGGCTAATAATCTATGATTTCTACAGAAATTCTTCCTTGACTAATCTCTCATGATTTTTCTATCTTTGACTTTCTTCTGGTCTTATAATCTACACTTATTTATTTTTGTTATATGTCTATGTTTTCAATGATTTGATTTTATCTTCTATAAAGGCTATAATCTTTGGATAGAAGCTGTGTCTTATATTTTAATTTAAACTGCCAGCATTCCTAGAGCACAATTATGGGAAAGTGTGAAAATTCAATGAAATCTTTTTGATGATAAATTGATAAACTCATAAATCACATCCCACTTACCCAGTAATAATAATTTCTGGATATGTCTGTGTGCCAAGGTTCCAAACTCCTCCACTGATTGGCCACTCCTAAACAGATTATATGGGAAGAATTTATAAGTTTTAGTTTTTAAATTTAAATAACTTAGAAACTTAAAATAAAAATATTTTAAAATAACAGTAGAAGTTTCACTTAAAAACAAATAGCTGTTAAGTAATGAAAATGAAATGTGTACCTATTTTTTAACTCTTTCATTGAACAAACAATTCCAAATGCAAAATTTCATATCCTTTAAAAATATAGATTTTAACAAATATTACCATTCATATTAAAAATGCAAAGAAGTATCTTTAATCATACAAATATGGTGTTGCTACATTTTCCATGTAGTCTATGTACCTCCAAACTGTGGTGGTGCCATTTAACACAAAATACTATGTAAATTGTGCCCCCTGGAGTTGTCCATCTCAACAGTCCTGTTCAAATAACAGAAATCATAATAGGGGGGGTCTATTACAATTGTAAGTATTTGAATCCTGTAGTTAAATATAACAAAATGGAATTCTAGAAAGTTACTTAATGAAAGTCTTTGACAATTATGTCTTATTAACCATTGATTGATAGAAATATTGATTATCAAGAAATAATTAGAGAGAGTTGACTCTTGAATTTCTTAAAACGTAATCCTTCACCTAAAATAATCAAAAGTAACATCTTATGATTCAAGCATATGTTAGTTTAAACATATACTTAGTATATAAATATACATGATAGGTAAGTATATCTTAGTATATAATTGTATACTTTTTATATAAGAAATTTATATTCTCGTAGACTTAAAGCTATGTAGCATTTAGGAAATTTGAATTTCAGAAATTATGTCCTTTATAGGTGCCAGCTTATGACTTGAAAAGAATTTAGTTCAAGTCTTCTTCTATGGAAAGTCAGAAAATAAAATAACAGAAAAAAGTATGATCATATGATATGGATATGAATACAAGAAAATTTATTTCTAATTGTTGCTTTTACCTTATTACTGTATCCTTGTTTTTTATGCTTGACTCCTATAGAGTAGAGCACTAGAATCAAATCTGGTGGGCAATCAGCAAAGTATGCTGTGCATGTAACTGGTGATTCATGAATGTCCACAGGATATGGATTTTCAAAGATTGGAAAGCTAATAGATAAAGATAATATATTAGTGTCATTTTGCACTGATATAAAAATGAAATAACTTTTATAAAACAAACCCTAAAATCTTCTAAATATTGATTATATTGAATATATTTCACATAATTGTTTTTTAAGCATCATAACACAATGATCATCTGAACAAGAATTCTCTTTTAAAAATATATATCTATAAAATGTAATATGAATACTGGTAGAATTTTACTTGAATAAACTCATTTTCTTTCCAGTAATTCCAAAATTACACAGTGATATCACTTTCTAAAATGGATAGACTAAATTATGTTAAATTGAAAATATGCAGCAAGTTGACATGTCAGGTTATTAAAACGTATCAACTAGGTACTTTATCTACATACAATTTTATCTATATATTTATATAATACAAGTATTAAAATATCTTAGAAAATTTTACATGCTTTGCAAGGGATGTAATACGTAGGCAAGTATTTTGGTTTTGTATTTTTATAGGGAGTAACTGAAAGCTGTGTGTGCAATGTAGGTATGTGTGTGATAACACATGTTTAAGATTGTTTCCTATGTAAACTAGAAAACAGTGGGAATGCAGACCTATGGGTGTAGTAAATTTCATATCCTCAAGTCATATATCATTTTAAAAAGGGGTATCAGTAAGAACCAAATTAAGAATTCTTAGAACCACAATATATTGTACACTTCTCATGTACCAGATGTACCAGGTACTGTAGTAGATGGAATTGAGTATTATTCTGTGCTGCATCTGTTCTTGGTCTGTGTGATCATGTTACTTCTGATACAGCATGCTTTTGGGGGGTGGGGAGGACTATTAAAAATAATTTTCCCCATATTATAGGAATTTAATCAGAAACTTAGTTCAAACACTAGAAAGAGTATGGTGTGTGTGTGTGTGTCTATGTGTGTGTTGACAGGGGTTCTCTTCTCTCCAATCTTAATGGTTTCCCAGATAAGAATAGTAGTACATGCAAAATCACATGGAAAGGAGAAAGTTGTGTTTAATAAATGTCAAGTAGTTTAAACTGAATGGATCAGAGGTTCCCTGTTTCAGAGCAGAAATTATCAATATTTCTGATATTGAAGAAATAGAAGTAAAATAAGTGGATCACCTTAAAGATCAGATCTACAACTTGGGATTTGATAATAGCAAGAGGTTACAATGATAGACTCCTGAGAAGGTGAACAATATCATGAAAATGTTTGGGGAAAATCACTTTATTATATTGGTAAAGAGTAGAAAAATGACATTTAAGAAAGAAATAACTAAAAATATATTACAAAAATTTACATGTGAAGGTGTGAACTGGTTGTTGTAGAAATGTAAACAAAGATGTAAATCCAAGAAACCAAGAAGAGGAAAATTTTTTAAGCCCTAATGCTTGCCTTCATGTAGAGGATTAACTGGAAAAGAAGGAAGGAAGGAATAAATTAATTTGAAAAAAGAGTACAAAGCTGCAATTTAATTGTTAACATTAAACATGGCTAAAAGTAACTATTTGGAGGGAAAGAGAACATGTTCAGTTTTTCCACATTAAACTTCTTGTAATAGACAACAAAATGGGAATGTCACATAGATTTTAAAACATGGTGCTGAAGAAGGCAAAATATTAGATAAAAACGTGCAAACAAAATGTCAATTCACATACTTATATAAGGTAATGAAAAGCATAAGAATTAATGTATAAAAATAGTAACTTTTATGTTATATATATTTTACCACAATAAAAAAGTTTTAAAAAGAATAAATGTATATGCTAAAGAATGTGAGTACTAAAGACAAAGTATAGTGGGCCTTGGAGGATGTTAGACAATTAGACAAGGTATGAGGAACCAACAAATATGGCACAGAAGGAAGAGGTGACTACCAGTGAGATCAGAAAAGTATATTTTAATAAAACCTATATTAGAACTTAGAGAAAGAGGCATAAATCCACACTTGTACACAAAATTTAATCAGGTTTTATGTTGATAAATAGAGCAGCTAGGCAGAATTCAGTTATGGTGATATTATGGACCAACCCTATTCCGTTTCAAAATATTGAAATACTATGTGCTGCAAATTATCACAAAGAAGGACTTTGGCTCTTACATTCACAAACTACACTGAGAGTAAAACTCAGACTGTACTTCATCCAACAAAAATTTATTAAGAACCTACTTCATGTGGAGACAAAGCCCATCCTTCATGAGGCCTACAGTCTAGTAGGGAGACAATCTTTAAAACAATAACAAATGGAAAATTTCATCTGTGTCAAAGCTATGAAGGACAGGAACATGGATCTAAGACAGCCCTTAATAGAATATTTGACCAAATTATACAGAAAATGAAAGATTTTCTTTAAGTGAGAAAACGATATCTGAGTTGAGATTCTTATAGATGTTAATAAGGAGAAAAAGGAATGGAAGATTATTCCATGCAGAGGAGAGAGAATGTACAAAAGCTCTGCAAATATAACGGGCTAAAAAATGATCAGTGAGTCTAGAGCAAAGAATGAGGGAAAATGAGCTTCATGCCTATCACTGATAATGAAAATATGTAGCAGGAAGACAGTGTTCATCGGTTTCAAGTCTACTTTTACTGTCCATGTAAAGTAGTGGAGAGCACCACTCTAACAGCAATATTTTATATTTGTTTCTACTGCCCACAACATAATGAAAAAGAAAAGAAAGTAAAAGAAGGCATCCATCATCTCTTGCCTCGAGATCCTGATCTCCTGTATTGTCTGCCACAGTAGTTCAATAATACTTGTATCATGTGCCATTTTCCTTTAGTCAATAGAGCAGATGGACAAACAGTACATTATGTAATTTTTGTAACAACTGTTTTTGCTTAGGGAAATAGCAGAAATGTGATCCATTTTATGTGTTTGGAGTCCCCAAAGGCATCTTTTTAAACATTAGGTGTTGTCTTTAAAATATCTTACAATATTCTCAGTGTCCCCTAAACTCTCCTGTTTTAGTTTTCATTATTGAACCAAATTACATTTTTGTAATTCTAGCAAAACAATATTCCACATAAAGAATATTTACCATCTGAAGAATTCTAATGCCAATTATCTATAACGTCCTCCTATATTTTAATTGCAATAAATAGAGTTTAAAATAGTGTTAATCTGTACACGGACAACTTACTTGCTTTGTGTCAGATCAACTACAATGAGATCTTTCTCCAGAAGTACAGCAACGGCATAGGGTTCTTGAAATTCTACAAGTAGAAAAGAAAAACGGAAAAGTTTTCATATTTAACATTTTATAAAATCACCAAACTTGTATTCCCTTTATCTCCTGTATAAATGTTATTTAAATGATTTGAGAAGACCAAAATATGAGCCAAAATAAGAAGTAAAAAAGGGCACTTAAAAAAAATATATGTTGTCCACTGTAAAGCAATTGTACTCCAATAAAGATGTTTAAAAAAAAAAGAGAAAAAGAAAAACGTGGGACTCAAAAAAATATATATATATATATGTTGTGTTTCTCTAACAATGTTTAAGACCATTATAGGGAACAAGGAAAAAATGAGAAGTTGCATAGCATAGAGTTAAATATATCTCAATAATCATGATAGTAGTAGATTATTTGAAGAGAGTGAGTCTGTCACCTCCATCTCACATTTATCTTAGTCTTCCATAACCTTCCATTTCAGATCTGATTTCATGCCTACAGGAGATACACTAAGGAAATAGTTCTGCTTCTCTCAGTTGTGATACATATTCACCTCCCTATGAGAGCAACACTCCTTATACTAAAAAAATTACTTTCAATTCAATGTGATTTAACAGGTACTTAAAGACTGCCTACTATATGCCCAAGAGTATATATCTCAAAAAATCAGAGTCTGAGGATAGCCTAGGATTTTCAAGTTCTTAAAATTCAACCCTTCCTTTCTCCCTTTCTCCATCCTCCCTTCCTTCCTTCACTATGTTCCAGAAACTGTCCTAAGAACAAAGGATATATGGGGAATAAGATTGACAAGGTCTTTGTTCTAATAAAGTTTACAATCTAGGGATACATACAAACAATGAACAAGTAAACAAATAAGATTAATTCAGAAAGTAAAGTGAACTATGAAAAAAATAACAAGGGTAATAGTATAAGAAATGACTTCTGGTTGGTGGGGGAGCACTAATTTAGTTATAGTGGTCAAGGAAGACATTGCTTTCCATCTGTAATAAAGGACTAATAAAGGAAAGCCACAGTTACAGTGTTAGCTCAATTTAAGGAAAAAAGTATTTACAAAAACATTTTACATACATGGTATTTGATTCTCAGTACCTAGAGCATGTATCATCATTTTTTTCATTTCATAGAGAAAACTGGAGTCCAAAGAGGTTACGAGATTGGCACAAGGTTACAAAACTAGTAAGTTATAGACCTGAAACTTTAATGCATGCTGTTTTCATTATACCAGCAGTTTCTACTGGCTAGTTTAAGAGGTATTTAATCCTAAACTCAACAATCACTTGGCAGGAATTTTGTATTCAAGAGTATTCAAGTCTTGAATGGTAAACTAAAATAGATGGCCTTCATAGTCCTTCCAGTCCTGAGAAGCTACAGAACCTATTCGTATTTATTTTTTAAGTCACAAGCTATGAGAGAAAAACTAGAATCAAAAAAACACAAAAAAACAAAAACTGAGGAGCCTGCCCTTGTTTGGGTGCATATTTATACAACAGTATACAGTCCTCAAACTATTTGCTACTCAAACTTTTTCAAACTGAGGCATTTCCCCTCTTCTCCCTTATCTCTTAGAGCTGTTCTAAGTTTTCAACATTATTTCAATACGTTTCGGGGTTTGGGGTTTTTTTTGTTTGTTTTTCAGTTTGAAGAATACTACTAGTTTCCTCTTTGTCTTCTCATCCCTCTCTAGGAAAATCACTGGTTGGGAAGCAACGGCTACAAAAATAGAACAGCTGAGACATTGGCATGAATGAGCAAAAGTCTTAAGTAAATTTTTATTTTAGGTAGTTACATCTGTTTTAGATTATTGTTTCTTTTCAAATAATAAAAACTGGTAGCAAAAGTTTCACGTTTGTAGAAGTACTCAGTGTGCTGTGGTAACCACTGAATAAAAAGATTTCCTTTGGAGTCAGTGTTAGGTTCAATTTGTGTCTATTATTTATTAACAGTTTGATCCTAGGCAAATTAGTTAACTTCTTTGATTTTCAATTTCTCTACACATTGAATTGGCAAAATAATACTACCTTAGACTGTTAATAAAGATTAGATGTATATAAAGATGTTTGATGCAAAGGCTGGCTTATAGTAAGTACTCAATAGATGCCAACTGTATTACTTTTTTTATTAGATTGGTTGTTTTTGAGCAGGCTCAGCCTTTTAACCCTAGCCCCCAACAAGATGGAAAAGCTCTATCATAAATACTACTTCTCTGAAGAGAAATGCATTATTTATGACACTTGTAGAAGACCAGATACAATTAAATATAGATGCAAAACTGACAAATTCGGAGTACAATTGGTTAGTTACTCTGGGCAATGCCCCCTGAGATAAGAGGATTAGGCATTTGTGTTCTTTGAGAAATAGGCTGAATTGTCAGATGTCACAAATGATTCAGCAATATTAAAAACTGTTAATAAGTGTATTTTGTTTAACATATGCATAACATTTATCATTATGTGGCTATAAAGGAGATTAAAGTTCCATATTTACTAATACGGAATCATAATCAAAATACTGTATACTGTTAAGTGAAAAAAGTGTGATACAGAACAACATATAGAGTATGCTGTTATTTGTATAAAAAAGATAATGTATATATGCATACATTATTTGGGGGAGAATACATAAGAAACTTAGTAATAGTGGTTGCCTCTGGAAGGGCAGTGAGAAAGTTTTCACTATATACTGTTGTGTATTGTAGGGTTCTTTTCTGGCGTTTTCATGTACTATTGTTTTAATCAGAAATAGTTAATAAAATACACTTAAATTTTACTGAGTAAAGTTAAACTATTTCTCCCAGCTTCTAGTAAGTAAAAAGTTCCATCCTCATTACAACTTCTCAGAAAAGCAAAGTAATATATGTGGCTTGGAAGTGATTAGACTTGGTTACAGTACATTTATAATTTGTTTAACATTATTAGAAACTGTCCTAACATCTCTACTGATGTGCAGAAATGTATATATACATATACCTATAGGGTTTGATCCTTGCAACCACACATTTTCAGTTTCTATTACTGGTATGCACACCTTCTTTCTTGAGGCTCTTTAGTAGAAGGCATTTTCCTAAGCTCAGCTTTTGGTCCTCTGTTCTTTCTTTGTTCCTTTATCATTCATTCTCACAACTCCAAAGAGCATCTATATTCTGATGACTCAAAAATAAATATTAAAGACCTTTTCCCTCTCTCTTTCTGCTCTCTAAACAACTCTACTGATTCAAACTTATTTTTCTCTCTTTCCAAGAACTGTTATTACTGCATATGAAACCACTATTCCTAAAATGTTGTCTTTGACTCATCTCTCTTATCACTCCCTAATCCAGTTGTTGACCAAATTCAATGGGTTTTCATCTTCCATTCCTACAAGCAGCACTCTGTTTCAGATCTTGACCATTTTAATGTACATTATCACAAAAGCCTCCCGGTTGGAATCTGAAGTTTTAGATTTCAGGGTCTCTCTCTTCAAACCCCCACACTAAAACATTGCTTTCTTTCACTTAATATTTCCTCAAAATTCCTCTGTAGTTCCCTATTTCCAAATACCTACAAAAGGCTTTCAACTTTTTCTCTGAATTGATCTCACTCTAGCAAAACCTCACAATTTCTAAAACCTTTACTCAATATTATTTTCAAGGCCCAAGTCATTCTTCAAGCCCTATCTAAATCCTACTTTTTCCATGAAGCTTTGCATGAATATTTCAGTCATCGACTACCTGAGTAGACTACAAATTGGTACATTATTTAAACTCTGATTCGTATAACTCAGCGCTTAATTAAGGCGTTATATTTTTTAAACTTAAGTCATCATTATCTTTCTCATGTGGCCAGATTTTCTGATTTGACATCAGAGATCAGTTTCATACTTCATCCATATTCTCAACAAGTTCTTGTCATACTGAGGCCATAGAAGCATCCAATAAATATTTGTTGGTTAATTTACAACACAGGTAATTTGTCTGCCCCTGGCAACTCTGGGAATAAAGTGCCACATTGATTGTTATTTTATATCACTTTATTTCTGTTTTTAAATATGAAACTCAATAATTTAAAACAAATTAATACATTTATAATAAAACTAATAACTATTTATCTTCATAGTTTACAAGGTATATTCCCTTTGGCCTTCCAGTAATCGTGTGGGATCAATATTATATTCTTTCTTCAAATGATAAATCAAACTCATAAATATGAAGTGACTTGTCCAAGGTCACATAGCTAGTAAGTGACAGAGCTAAATCATAAGCCCAAATACTCTGTCTCCAAGTACAATGTTCCTTTCCCTACATCTATGTTCCCTCTTGAAAATGTAGTAATATATATACACATACTATCTTTTTTAATCATAAACTCATATTTCCCTTTTTATATTTCACCTTTCTCAATTTTTAGATTTCATTATTAAAGTATTTCATCATTAGATTCCATTATACAGTTTGCATATAAGTTTAGACTGGTTTTTTATGTTTATAAAAAGTCTTTATATTTGGGATGATAAAAATACATAAGCACCTCTCCTCCCAAAGGCTCTTCTAATTATTTTCAAAATTGGAATAAATCACTAACCACACATCAGCAATCCTAGAGTAATCACAGGTGCTGCAGTTGCATCTGAAGCAAAGCCAGATGTGAAACAGATGCAGCACCACCAGAGTTACAGATCACTGATATCAGGTAAGTGCTTTAACTTTGATTGGCACAGGATTGGGATGGGTGGAGCTGGCCTAGGAAAGGCTATTAGGAGACCTCAGTTTCTCCAAGTGATTTCACCCCGGACCCTGATCGGACCCTCCCAGCTCAGCTTCCACCATCCTTATCAAAGTTTAAAGCACTTACCTGATATTAGAACCTGAAACTCCAGCACTGTTGCACTACATCTGTCTTACTTCCATTTTCTCAAGTAGGTACAGCTGCAGAACCTGCTCCAGCACCTGTAGCTCACAGTGTTGCATCACAGTAGATATCAGCTGCTAAAACTAAAAATATTTAAGCTTAATTTTGTTAGGAACTTATCATTTCAAAAATGATTTTTCAACATTAATAGTTTCATTTTAGTTACTTACCATTTGGATAGGGTGTTTCACATAAAGTTAGAAATTCAACGATAGGATGATCCATTTCAAGCACTGTAATTGCTTTTCCATGCATGATGGTTAAACTTGGTCTTCTGCAAGCTTTGTCATAGGACAGTCCACCAGAAAATATTATGAATGGTTCACTACAGAGGAAAAAAAGTTAATGAGACTGAGTTCTTTAAGATGACACAATCTCACAGTATTGAGGCAAAAAGGAATGGGCTTAGTAGGGATTATATACAATAATTTGACAGAGAGCAAAAGCCTTTCCTGGCCCCAAATATCTCACCCAACAGTTTACTATTCTACCATTCCCTTTTTTCTGGATGTATATTCTCACCATTAAAATTACTAATGAATCAATCTAAAGATGTTGAGGTGAGATGGGGGAAAGGCAGTGAGGTTGGTGAGAGGGGAAGATGCTCACTGACTCAACAGAACATCTTCACATATATTAGTTGGTTACCAAACTCTAAATTACTACTATTAGAATATTAGGCTATGTTACTTTATCATATTAACCAGTAGGCATGTGGGACCCCAAATCACTAAGAAATACAGGCAAATTTCAACATGAAATGAAATGTGACAGTGGCAAGCCCAGAATGGTAGAAGGTAACATGGAAAGTCTACATAATAGAGTTTCTGTGGGAAAGGGTTATGACAAACAGATGGAGAAAACTAATATGTAAGGGGAAAATGATTCACCAAAAGTAAATGTGACCTTCTTCTCAACTTTACCTAGGGTCAGCCAGTTCTATTTAGCTTGTAAAACTAACTTTGAACAAATTTTTTTCATTTCTGTTAACTGCAAGTTACAGTTAGATAATAGAGTGGGGTTGAAATGACCATAAAATATCATAGCTGTCAGAAAGTTACAAAACATCTTCAAAATTTTTCATTTTTCTTTTCTCAAATATCTGTATCTTTAGTATATGTATATAAAAGAAAATGTGTGTTGATATGAAGTATTTTTCAATAAGACCAAACTGAAAATATTCTCCAAAAATTTTTTAAAGGAACTAAACACTTTTATTGTACCAAATTCCTTGAACATATGTTTATCTAAATAATTCACTTCTATCCATCTACTAAACTGAAGAATCTACTTGTTTCTAGAACTCACTCCATAAGATTTCCCTTTCTTTTCCATTTTGTATCGTACATAGTACCAAACATTATCAAAGGGACATTTGCTAATCTTATGTTGGCTACGTAATAACAACAAAAAACCTTTTTAAAAAGTTCCCATCAAAACCTACATATAAAATGCCTTCACTAATTTTTATTTAAAGTTCTGTCTTAATATTTTCACATAAATATTTGAGTTGTAAGCTAAAAAAGAATTAGTTTTGCCCCAGTAATTAGACATATTAATTAGCACCAACCTACTAATGGTGGTTTTAAGAAGCAAGTTTGTTTTTTCTATGAAAAACATAGTACTTAGATTATTTAGAAGACATCTCCAGACTTAAAAATCATTTTTAATGAAATGAGTATGGGCTTTTGCACCTCTGCTGCTTTGTTTTGCAACAAAGTTCATGACTTGGAGAACATAATATCTTTTCATAAATATTGAGCTTAACTATCTGCTCCAAATATTAATAAAGGGCATAAATATCTATTTTTCCCATGTAAAAGTGGGTGAATTTACTCTCATCTCCTAGTACTAATCTAAACATAGGATAAGAAGCAATTTACTCTCCCTCATTTGTAAGCACATTGGAAAATGTCTTTTCTAGTATTCAAAGGAGGCACAATCTTTTCTGCTCTTATTATGACTTTGCATCACAAAACCCTGGGTCTGAAGTAACTGTTGATATATATGCACTTTTCTGTAAATTACTGAATGATTGAATAAAAAGCTATTTCCTCAGGAAAATGCTCAGGGAACCAGTCATGGGTAATTGCATTAGACATTTAATTATCACATTAAATCCTCAGAAGTACTGTTCTCATTTTATTAATGAGGTTAACTAACAATTAAGCAGAAAAACCCAAAAGAAAACTGAGATCTATCAGCCTTCAAAGCCTATTCTCCTAAATTGTGGTCTATACTGCCTGAAGTAATAAATAGTTACAATTTACTGAATGTTTATCAGGTGGTATATATTGTGCTCTGTGTATATATAAAGAAGTTTTACGTAATCCTCACAATCTCGTAATCCTCAATCCTGATGAGAAAAGTACTATTAGCTCAATTTCATAGATAAGGAGTCTGGGCTTAATGCAGGTTAAATAACTTGTTCAGGGTCAAGCAGCTAGTGAGTGTTTTTCATTTCTAGTCTAATAGTTCTCAAACTGTGGAATACACCTTAATAGGTGTTCTACAAAAATAAATAAATAAGTAGACAAATAAATAAATAATTTGACAAACACTTGCAAAGTATATATATCTCCCTTCTGAAATTTTATAATTCATGCCATATATTAAATATTCTGAAAAATTGTATAGTAAAGAATCCAGTTTATTTAAATAACCCAGAACTTTTCATATTTCTCAAATTTATTTGATTACAGATTCCTTTTTTTCCATGAATACAATTAGCGATTAAAGGGATACAATTTGGTAAATGCTATACCACATGAAACTGCCTCCTTTACTAATTAATACAAGTGTGTCTTGAGAGATTTATCAGATGGATTAAGAAATAACCATATAATTGATAATGTCTTCATACATAAAGAAAACATTAATAACAATTAAATATTATTGATAACAACTTAGATAAATCTCAAAGGCATTATGTTGAGGAAAAGAAACTAGGATCAAAGGTTACATAATATGTAATTACACTATATGACATCTCAAAAAGGCAAAACTATAGTGACAGAGTACAGACCACTGGTTGCCAGGGGTTAGGTGTGGGGAAAGGTGTGACTGTAAGGGGATAGTATGAGAGAATTTAGTGGATATGGAAATTTTCTGTATTCTTATTGTGGTGTCAATTTCAGGAATCTATACATGTGTTACAAATCCACAGAACTGTACACAAAAAGAAAAAAAGCCTACTTTATTGTATAATTTGTAAAATAGATAAAATATAATAAAAAGCACTGAGCATTTTTGTCTCAATGAAAGCAACAGGATTAAATAATAAATTGTGTAACATAATGTAATACATGTTAAAATAACATTTGTTGAGTATTATGATGTGCCAGGTATTGTGTGAAGAACTTTACATGCATTATTGTATTTAATCCTCCCAATGAGAGAACTACTACTATTATTCCCACTTTATAGATGGGTATACTAAAGCTTGGAGAACTTAACTACCCATGAAGTCTTATCTGTAGGTGACCACAACAGGAAGGGATTAAAAAACTAGCAGAAGGTAATTTTTATTAACTACAGAGAACCTGATAATGCTAGTGATAGCAAGTAAAGAGATCATTATTCCTTTTTTTTTTTTTAAAGGATAAAATTATTAAGCCTTGAGGCCATTGTGATTGGAGTCTCAGTAAGCAAATTGATCCTGCTACAGCTATCCCAATTTTTGACTTCACAAAATATTTGCTGTATACTAGATGGAATGGAAATATAGCTATCTATTTCCACCTCCAGACTATGGCCCATTTTGCTGTGGCAACACCTTTCAGGACTCAACTTCAGTGCCCCTCTGTTTTTGTAGTCTCCTTTTGTTCTGAGCTGTGGATCCACTGCTTCTAGAAGAGGCTTTTCTAATACAGTTGTAATCACAACAAATTGACACAATGTACTACAGTGCATAGTAAGTGGGATGATAGTAATTATGATTAGTAATACATAATTATTTCACATTAGAAATCTGAAGAATTACTTCTATACAAACTTGAGCTACCAATTACTAGAACAAATCAATTTAGAATCAGTTGAAAAATATTAACAGTGTGAAATAACATGGCTTTGATGATGATAGTAATAACTTTTTTTATTAAGAAATCCACTATGTGCCTCTCATCAAATTTATGATGTTACAAACTTTATGCATAATTCAATTTAATCCTCACAATCATCACAGTGAGATAGGTATTGTTGATGAGAAAATTAAATTTTAAAAGAGTTAATTAAAATGTTCAAGGTCACACAGCTGTCTTACTCCATAAGCCAATGATCTTTTTTTTAAATATATATCTTTATCGGAGTATAACTGCTTTACAATGTTGTGTTAGTTTCTGCTGTACAACAAAGTGAAACAACTATATGTATACATATATCCCCATATCCCCTCCCTCTTGAGCTTCCCTCCCACCCTTCATATCCCACCCCTCTAGGTCGTCACAAAGCATCAAGCTGATCTCCCTGTGCTATGCAGCAGCTTCCCACTAGCCTTCCATTTTACATTTGGTAGTGTATATATGTCAGTGCTACTCTCTCACTTCGTCCCAGCTTCCCCTTTCCCTGCTGTGTCCTCAAGTCCGTTCTCTACGTCTGCATCTTTATTCCTGACCTGCCACTAGGTTCATCGGTACCATTTTTTAGATTCCATATATGTGCGTTAGCATACGGTATTTGTTTTTCTCTTTCTGACTTACTTCACTCTGTATGACAGACTCTAGGTCCATCCACCTCATTACAAATAACTCAATTTCGTTCCTTTTTATGGCTGAGTAATATTCCATTGTAGTTATGTGCCATATCTTCTTTATCCATTCATCTGTCGATGGACATTTAGGTTGCTTCCATGTCCTGGCTATTGTAGATAGTGCCGCAATGACCTTAATCATTATTTTAAACTGCCTTGCCTTGAATTCTTGATTTCTGAAGTACATTTTCTTCATGTTTACCCTTTTCTCCCTTCATCTGGCACCATCCTATCTTCCATCCCTTAAATCCCATCTCAGGCATCTCCTTTCCTAAGAAGAATTTCAGTGATTTCTCTCTTCACTGTTGTCCTCCCTACTCCCTTTAGGGAGGGTTAGCTGTCCTTTTGCTGTGCTCTCATAGCATGTCTCTATAAAAGCACCTCACATGTTGTATAGAAACCACGAGTTCATGGACTTACTTCTGGTACTAGACCATAACAGATTCAAAAGCAGGCAGTAATTTCTATTTTAGTGTGCCAAACAAACTGCACAATGCATATTATGCAGTAATAACTTAATACATTTTGTTTTAATTGAATTAAGCTACATATTGTTGAGCACCTCATAAAAAATACATTTATATATAACAAAATAAATGTCATAAAGTCCATGGATCATGTACTTTATCAGGGAAAAACCTCTCACGCCTTCACATGAACCTCTTTATTCTCATTTTACAAACTAGGGTTTCAAATTTCTTAGTCTATAGCAAATAAAAGGCTAGATACTAGTGGATAACACAATGGAAATTAGAAGTCCCAATAGCCCAAAACTGAAGGATAGAGAAAAACTTTCAAAAACAAATAAATAATGAAAAGAAAAAAAAAAAAAAAAAAAAAAAAGAAACCACAAGCTGCTAGGAACAGTTGATAAGTGTGAAGTGCTCAACTGCTTCAGTAGTCCTTGAAGTGCAACACTGTATAACAATGGATGTAAATAACGTTGAGCCTGAAGACTCAAGCAAAGTTTAAGTTATAAACACTGTTTTAAGAAGGAAAAGAAGATATGTAAAAATTTTCAACCATAATGATTAAATTTTAAGTGTTTTAATACTTTAGTTACACTAGTAATAAAACCATGATCATTTTTACTAGTTATACATAGTAACATTAGGCTGGGCTAAAGAGGTATTGATCCATCTATCTACTATACCTTGAGAAGAGCAGCTATAAGCAAACATTAAATGCACCTGTGACAACAGGAAAATATTCTAGTGTGAACATTTAAGTAATATAAAGTAGAATTATCCAATTTAGACTTAAAATAAAACTAAGGTCTAGGCAAGATTTGTAATTATGGTAATTCTAGATGAGAGTATTGCCACTAATAATTACTGTAAGTATAAAGAACATTGCTGATGCATAGGATATGGCTGCTGTATATACAAGATAAATTTCTATTAAATATTATTTTTTATTTAATTTTCTATATCTTAAAATTTAGCACTATTGTATTATGCCAATATACATAAATGTTTACCTTCCCAACTAACTATAATCTTTCCAACTTCAGAATGTAAGATCCTAAAGTACAGAGACTTGGTTATGTATTTAATTCATGTGTAATACCAACAGGTACATAGCTTCTGCTGTTTAATAATGTTGAATGACTGCTGCTTGTAATTGCATGGCCAAAAAGCCCTACATTGTTAAAATTAATGTATATAATACTCATCTGAATATTCATATAAATTTTAAAATAATTAAGAGTTGCTATTTATAATAACGTTGACATCATACATTTGCCAATTGAACAATAAGAAATCTGTTATTATCAATGAAGAAGATTCAGCCAGCTAATATAATTATGTAAAACTTTAAACAATATATAAACATTAAAGGTTATCTGAATTTCTTGTCTCTGTTTCTTACATACTTTCCCATAACTCCCAAAGTAAAAATGCATACCTGTTTCTACAGGTTTTGTATTCTACTTTAAGAATTGGTTTGCAAGATTCAGATTTTCTTCCTTCTCTTTGAGTTTTTCCTAAAGAAAGAAAAAGGATTTTATTAAATATGATTTAAATTCTACTAACCCATGAGAATTTTAAAAGCTTGATTAAAGGAATATTTTTTAAATGTAATTATGTGTTTTTCATAATATGATAAACACATTTCTACGCATCCTAACATATTTGTTAAATTTATAAACAATTTGTTGAGCCCTAATAATTGACTGTTATATAAACAATAAAGCTATTTGTAAACATCATATTTGTATTGCTTCACATTCTCCATGTATAAATCTAGTATCATATAAAGTTATTTTAATTATTTAAGTTTCAAGATAAACAACTTCAGAATTGAAGACACACACATACATACTTATCAGCATAATGAAATGTATAATGAAAATCCATACTAGGCTGAAAATTTTACCTATAAAACAAGCAAATCCCTTTCTTATGCAGAAAGATTTGCCATTTAAAACTTATGAAAATCTTTGCATTTTCATCAAATTTATTTAAAGGAAAGTCCATTAGACAATGAACACTGATGGTATATTTCATGATTTTTAAAAATTTTAATGATGTACTCTATTTGCATAAAACAAAAATAATAGTTTCTTATAAGGGAAGGATTATGTTGTTTAGACTCCATAAGAGTCTGAATGAAAGATCAAGAAGAGTTGAAAATGGAAATAAAGATACTTCTGCCTATAACATACTTATCTTTCTAGTTATGATTTTACTTATAATTCTACATCTCATTTTGATAAAATTCATCTGTTTTTCAAGATATGTTTGTTATTTTAATAAGTACCCTATTTATTCTTGTATTGCCACAGCTGTTTATGGACACAGAAACCTATTATGTAGAGAGATGTTTACATGCATATAAGTTAAAACTTTAGAATAGCTTCAGAATGGCAAAGCCAAATTCAACTAGGATGTCAGGACAATTTTATCCAATTTGCTTAACGGGCTATCAGCTTAGAATACACCTTATCTGCTCCATGGCATGCTTTCTGAAATTGCCTTCTCTTTCTTTTATCTTATGTCAACTAAAGAAGCAACCCAATAATAAAATATTGGTCAATATCATTCACATTGTAAAACAGGATTAAAAGTATCTATATTATATGTGAAAAAGAACTGCTGACGTTAAATATATTATATATGAAAAAGAATTGCTGATATTAAATATAGATCATTACAAAGAGACAACTTTGGCTCAGGGACTCACTCTGAACAGTGGTCTTAGAGGTGAGGAACATCTGGTTGGTGCTTACTAGTTTTGATAATGAATGGAAATAGAGAGAACTGAAGGAAGTGACAGAGTCAGCAAAGAGACCCATTCTTCTCAGTTGATGATTTTTCTATCCAGAGCTTCTCTAATAATTGCCAAACAATTAGTTGACCAAAACAGTATATTTGCAGTTGTTTATATATATGGGACCAACTACTATTTTTCAATCAATAAACATCACTATTATGCACTGATTTTAGTAGAAAAGAATAATTGTTTAATTAATTAATGTTTTACTTCAATTTCCAACTCTAATAATTAATTTGGGGGTGAAGCCTTTCTGTTTTTTTGTTGTTTTTAATTTTATTTATTTATTTATTTATTTTTGGCTATGTTGGGTTTTCGTTTCTGTGCGAGGGCTTTCTCTAGTTGCGGCGAGCGGGGGCCACTCTTCATCGCACTGCGTAGGCCTCTCACTATCGCGGCCTCTCCTGTTGTGGAGCACGGGCTACAGACGCGCAGGCTCAGTAGTTGTGGCCCACGGGCCCAGTTGCTCCGCGGCATGTGGGATCCTCCCAGACCACGGCTCGAACCCGTGTCCCCTGCATTAGCAGGCAGAGTCTCAACCACTGGACCACCAAGGAAGCCCAACCTTTCTGTTTTGATTATATTCATTGCCTGTCAGTAATTGAAATATGCTTAAATGTCATGTTGCATAAAACAACATTATCAACAACTGCATTTATTGCTTTTCCTTATGTTCAGAGTACTGTATTAAGTGGGAGGATGCAAAGAAATAACTGACTACCAAAAAGCTTAAAATTTACTAAACTGAACAAAACAATTTTTGAAAATGACAACATGAGGTACCATAAACAAGTGATAGACATGAAGTGTTGTAGGAGTTGAGAATAAAACTGTGGCTTCCTTTTACAATAGAAGACTTATCTAGATTTTCACAGAAGACTTCCTAGAAGCTAGATTAAGCATTAAAAGATAGAAGTTGGCTAGGAGAGCATAAGAAAAGACATGAAGGCAGAATGTGCCTAGTATGTTGAGAGAATAATGGATAAGCCAAATTGGGCAGATTAAAAGATTAATGTAGAAGAAGAGTGCAAAAAGGCTGATGAGGTACAAAAGAGCCATACAACAGCAATCTATAAAACCGATTTGCAGTATAGACAAGGGAGAGTCATTGGAAGCTTTCAAGTTGGGAAATAATATGTGTAAAGCAATGTCTCAGAAATATTAATATGGATTTATTTAAGAAAGAAATTTTGAGGATGTAAGATACTGATAATGGAAAACAAGGAGAAGATAATCACAACTGTGCAGGAAAAACTGAAGAAAAGTGAACAGTCTCAAAGAAAAGTGGGATACTATTAATCACACCAACATGTGCATCTTGAGAGTACTGGAAGGAGCGGAGAGAAAGGAGGAGAAAAACATTCACAGAAATATTGGTTGAAAATGTTCTAAATTTTTTGAAAAGCATTATTTATACATCTAAGAACCTCAATAAACTCCATGTAGGATAAAATCAAAGAAATCTACTCCCAGGCACATCAAGGTAAAAATGCTAAAAGCAAAAAAAAAGTATTGAAAGCAGCAAGAGGAAAATGATTCATTGTATACAAGGGAGCCCCAATAAGATTAATAGCTGACTTTCTTACCAAAAACAATGAAGCTAAAAGGTAGTGGAATGACATACTTAATGTACTGGGGAAAAAAAACCACCCTGTCAACCAAGAATCAAAGTTCATCAAAATTATCTTTCAAAAATGGAGGTGAAATAAAGATGTTTCCAGATAACAAAAACTGACAGAATGTGTTGCTAGCAGAGCTCCCTTTCAAAAAAATACTTAAGTTCTTCAGGCTGAAAGAGAGTAATACGAATCTACCCACACAAAAAAAGAGTACAAGGAAAAGTAATTAATGTAGATAATTATAGTAGACAGTATAATTGTATATTTCCTCTCCAATCTTAACTGGTTTAAGAAGCAATGTAAAAAGTAATATGTATATAATTGTAATATGGGATATATAATATATTTGAAAATAATAACACAAAGAAGGTGTATGGGAACAAGGTTACACTGGAGGAAGAAAATGACACCAAATGGTAACCTGAGTCCACGAGAACAAAGGAAGAGAACCACAAATAAGAAGCAAAAAGGCTAATGTAACAAATTTTATACATATATATGTGAGTTTGTATATATATATATATATATATATATATATACACAAATATATATATATAATATATACCCTTGACTAAATAACAAATGGGTCAAAGAAAAATACCAAAAATATTGTAGAACAATGTACGCTACAACACTGTTCATACAATGAACAATGTTCACAACATTGTTCAACAATTGTAGAACAATGTATGATACAACATATCAAAACTTCTGAGATGAAGCCTAAGCAGAGCAGAGAGGGAAATTTATACCTACGAGCAGCTATATTAAAAAAGAATATATGAAATCACTAACCTAACCATTCACCTTAAGTCACAGAATAAAAGCACAACCTGAACCTGAAGCAAAAAGAAAGCAGGAAATAATAAAGATTTGAGCAGAAATTAATGACATAGAAAAGAGAAAAATATAGAAAATCAACTAAACTGAAATTTGATTCTCTAAAAAGATCAAGAAAATTGACAATCCTTTAGCTAAACTGACCAGAAAAGAGACAGACAGACAGAGATAAAAGACTTAAATTACTAAAATCAAGGGTAAAAGATGGAACATAATTACCTATTTCAGCCTGAAGGGGCTGGAGTGTGCCCTAGGCTGCAACTGGGGGTATGCAGGACAGAGTCTGAGTCCGCCATTGAAGCCCCATTGTTAGTGCGTGCAAGAAGGGAAGGGTGCAGCCCCACCAAAACATGCTTGCAGTGGGCACAGCTCTGCCTCTGTGAGCTCTGGGAGTACACAAGCACCATGGGCTGTCCACACTCAGAGGCAAGGCTGAAATCTGTGCTGATCCCCAGGAACTGCACAACTTTGGAAGCGGGACTGAAATTTGAGCAGTGTCCTGGTGGCTTTTGAGGATTTATGCCATCATCTCCTTTGTAAGCTCAGTGCCTACGGAACATTCGAGCAGACTACTGGTACTCCCGTGGCTGGGTGGATCCAGCATTAGCAGCTGCCAGAACACGCAGAGGCAGGGTCAAGGTGTAGGTTGACTCCATAGGTCTCAGCGGGTCCCAGTGCCTGATTTCAGTGGATCTGTGCCAGCATATCTATGCTGGTGGACTGGTGAGAACAGCGCCTGAGGGACATCTGGGATGATTGCTTGCATTCTCAAGGCTGAGGCAGGGCCAAGGGCAGTGCCAACAACAGTATACTTTGTGAGCCCACACAACAGGTAATGGGCTAGACCACAGAGCGTACTTCCCAATAGACAGCTCCTGTGGAGGCACACTCAGTGGCTCTTCTTCCAGTGGAAGTGTTTCAGTCCCACCTACCTCACACCACAGCTTAGAAACAGATCAGGGAGCTTCTACTCCAACAGTTGGGGAGCAGACCCTACCCCCAACAGGGCTGTGTAAACCACAGAGCAAAAAGGAGGCCCCGCTCAACGTCCAGTGCAGGCTCTGATCATCACAACACCAGCCACACCCCACATCAAGAGGATAACAGGCAGCACACACTGAGGAAAGCCAAGGAAGGCATCCATACTAAAAACAGCCCTCTAACCAAAAATATTAGACTCACACAGGCTACACAGGGACGGTCCCACATAAAAACAGCCCTTCAAGACCACAGTAGATAACTGTTTCTCCTAAATTCGTAGTCGCAGAAATATAAAATGAAGAAGCAGAGGAACCACTTCCAATTAAAAGAACAAGAGAAATCCCCCAATGAAAAAACAATTAAACAGATCTCTCCAGTCTACCAGATCCTGAGTTCAAAAAGGAAGTAATAAAAATACTGAAGGAATTAAGAAAGGCTATTAATAGAAATGCAGACCACTGTAACAAGGAACTAGAAACTATAAAGAGGAGCCAATTAAAATTAGAAAACTAATTTGCTGAGCTAAAGCAATAAATACCAAACTACATAATTCAGAAGAACGAATAAGTCATCTGGAAGATTAGAATGGAAATCACCCAGTCAGAACAACAGACAGAAAGACAAATGAAAAAAACCCAAAATGAAAGCAACATACAAGACCTATGGGATAATATAAAGCAAACAAATTTACACATAATAGGGATCCCAGAAGGAGAAGAAAGAGAAAAGAGGATTGAAAATGTATTTGAAGAAGTTACAAATACATTGGCTGAAAACTTCCCAAATCTAAAGAAGGAAATTATATCTAGGTACAAGAAGTACAGAGGGTCCCAAAAAAGATGAACCCAAATAGATCTACACCAAGATATATTATAATTAAAATGGCAAAAGTTATAGTTAAAGAGAGGATTCCAAAGGCAGCAAGAGAAAAACAAAGAGTCAGTTACAAGGGAACCCCCATAAGGCTATGATCTGATTTCTCTACAGAAACACAGACCAGAGGGGAGTGGCAAGATATATTCAAAGCCCTAGAAGGGAAAAACCTGCAACCTAGGATATGCTATCCAGCAAGATTATCATTTAGAACAGAAGGAGAGAGAAAGAATTTCTCAGATACGCAAAAACTAAAGGAATACAGCAATACTAAATCTAACCCAATAGAACTATTGAAAGGACTTACCTAAACAGAAAAGAAGCAAGAGTCTATAGGAAAGAGAAAATCACAGTTGGAAAGCAAATCACTTTAAAAAGCCAGTACATAAATTTTAAAAATAAAAAAAAAATTTTGAAAGTGATGATAACTACAATGAATAGCAAAAGGATAAACATGAAGATGTAAAACAGTACATCAAAATCATAAAATGTTGAGGAGGGGTGTAAGAAAATGGAGATTTTTTTTAAAATGTGTTTGAGCCTATATTACTATGAGTCTAAAGCAAGTAGATATAGTAATGGGTTAATACACTTGAAAAACACTGTAACCACAAATCAAAAACATAAAATAGATTCACAAAAACCAAAAAGAACACAAGCATAATACAAAAGAAAATTATCAAACCATAAAAGGAAAGACAAAAACTAAAAGAAAGGAAGAAAGAAGAAACACAAAATCAACTGGAAAACAAGGTTTAAAATGGCAATCATCAAAAATTACCTTAAATGTCAATGCACTAAACATTCCAATCAAAAGGCATAGAGTGGCAGATTGGATAATAAAACAAGAGCCCACAATACGCTGTCTATAAGAGATTCATTTCAGGGCTAAAGACACAGACCGAAAGTGAAGCGATGGAAAAAGGTATTTAATGAAAATGGATATAAGAAGAAAGAGAGTGTAGTAAAAAGAATTCTACACCATGACTAAGTGCAATTTATCCCAAGTGTGCAAGGCTGGTTCAACATTCAAAAACTAATTGATACAATCCATCACATCAATAGGCTAAAAAGGAAAAACCACATCATCATATAAATAGATGCATAAAAAGCATGTGACAAAATCCAACACCCATTCATGACAAAAACTCTCAGTAAACTAGAATGAAACTGAGCAGGACCTTGAAAGGCCTTCTCAGAGAGACACCCCACTGTGTCCCCTGCCTCTTGTTTGTAGAAGAAGGTTTAGCCTCCTAGGCCTTTGCCAAGTTCCAAAGAGCAACTTTAATTAAAGAAGTGAGAAAATACAGGAACAAAGGAAAACAGCCAAGCAAGACAAAATAATATTAGCTAGCCATAAAACAACATGAGGACACTTAGCTCCTCCACAAGAGCTATAGATAATATTTGGAGCCATATCCTTGAGTTGTTTTGCAGATACTAAAAAACCCCCACCAGGTGGAAGAAGTTAACTGCAGGCTGACAACCAGCATGTAGACCCCAGACTAGTTGGAACCAGAAAGTTGCTGATCGAGATTTTAGAAACATCACCCTGTTATGTCACCGTCAACCAGCCAGAGAATTGAGCACAAGCTGATCACATACTCTGCAACCCTCTCCCTCACACTGTCTTTAAAAGGCCTAAAAGCCAATGGGGAGTTCAGGTCTTTTGAGCATGAGCTGCCCATTCTCCTTGCTTGACCCCACATTGGGTGCTTTGCAATAAATGCTGTACTTTTCTTGACAAAAACCTGGTATCAGCAGATTGACTTGACTGACCACAGGCAAGTGTACCCAAGTTTGGTTCACTAACAGAAATAGATGGGAACTTTGTTAACTTGATAATACCTACCAAAAATCCTATAGGTAATATGGTTCTTAATGGTGAGAAACTCAAATCTTTCCCACTAAGATTAGGAACAAGGCCAGGCTGTCACCTCTCACTACAGTTTTTCAACATTGTACTGAAGTTCTAGCTAATGGAATAAGACAAAAATATGAAATAAAAGGTATACAGATTGGGAAGGAAGAAATAAAACTATCCATCCATAGATAACATAATCACCTATGTAGAAAATCCAAAAGCATTGACAAAAACCTTCTGAAACTAAGAAATGATTATAGCAAGGTTGCAGGATACATTGCTAATATACAAAAGTCAATTTATTTCCTATATACCAGCAAAAACTAAGTGGAATTTGAAATTGAAACACAATACCACTTACATTAGCATCCAAAAAAATGAAATACTTAGGTATAAGTCTACTGAATATGTACGAGATCTACAGGAGTAAAACTAAAAAACTCTGATGAATGAAATCAAAGAATTAATAAATGGAGAGATGTTTCATGTTCACGGATAGTTAGACTCAATATTGTCAAGATGTCAGTTTTCCCAATGTAGTCTATAGATTCAATGCAATCCCAATCAAATTTGGGATTTTGTGGATACCAACAAACTGATTTTTAAAGTTTATATGGAAAGGCAAAATATCTAGCATAGCCAACAGAATACTGAAGAACAAAATGGGAGGGCTGAAAGTACTGGGACTTCAAGATTTACTATAAAGCTAAAATGATCAAAACAATGTGGAGAAAGACAGACAAATAGATCAATGCAACAGAATAGGGATCCCAGAAATAGACCTTCATAAATATAGCCAACTGATCTTTGACAAAAGAGCAAAAGCAATACAATGGAGCAAAGACAGTCTTTTCAACAAATGATGCTGGAACAACTAGACATCTACAAGCAAAAAAAAATGAATATAGACACAGACGTTACACTTTTTACAAAAATTAACTAAAAATGGGTCATAGATCAATTTGTGTAAACACAAAACTATGTAACTCCTAGAAGATAACATAGGAAAAAACCTATCTGACCTTTGGTATGGCGATGACTTTTTAGATACAACACCAAAGACATAATCTATGAAAGAAATAATGGGTAAGTTGGACTTCATTAAAATTAAAAGCTTCTGCTCTGTGGAAGATAAGAGAATTAAAGACAAGCCACAGACTGGGAGAAAATATGTGCTAAGGCACAGCTGATAAAGGATTGTTATCCAAAATTTACACAGAACTCTTAAAAGTCAACAATAAGACAAACAACCCAACAAAAAATGAGCCAAAGGTCTTAACAGATACCTCACCAACGAAGATATACAGATGGTAAATGAGCATATGAAAATGTGCTCCGCACCATATGTTACAAGAGAAATGCAAATTAAAACAACAATGAGATACCAGGACACATTTATTACTATGGCCAAAATCTGGAATACTGACAATATCAAATGCTGAAGAGGATGTGCAACAACGGGAACTCTCTTTCATTGCTGATGGGAATGCAAAATGGTACACCACTTTGGAAAACTGGACAATTTGGCAATTTTGTAAAAAACTAAACATACTGTTACCATAGGATCCAGCAATTGCACTCCTTGCTATGTACCCAAAGAAGCTGAAAACGTATGTCTACACAAAACTCAAACATGGATGTACATAGCAACTTTGTTCAAAACTGCCAAAACTTGGAGGCAACCAAGATGTCCTTAAATAGGTGAATGCATAAATCAATGGTGGTACAACCAGATAATGGAATAATATTCAGCACTAAAAATAATCAGCTATCAAGCCATGAAAGACATGGAGAAACCTTAAATGTATGTTACTAAGTGAAAGAAGACAATCTGAAAAGGCTACATATTGTATGATTCCAACTATATTCTGGAAAAGGCAAAACTACGGAGAAAGTAAAAATGCCAGGGGTTGTGGGGGAAGAGGGTGAGGGAGAGATGAATAGGCAGAGCATGAGGATTTTTAAGTTATTAAAACTACTTTGTATGATACTAGAATGATGGATATAGTCATTATACATTTGTTCAAATCCACAGAATGCACAACACCAAGAGTGAACCCTAAGGTAAACTATGGACTTTGGGTGATTATGATGTGTAAATGTATTTTCATCACTTATAACAAATGTACCACTTTGCTAGGGGATGTTCATAATGGAAGAGGCTACTCATGTGTGAGGGGCAGGGGGCTTATGGGAAATATCTGTATCTCCTTCTCAATTTTGCTGAGAACCTAAAACTGCTTTAAAAATTGTCTTTAAAACTATATATTTCAGTAGAAGGACATGTGCTCACTCCCTCTTGCGAGCGCACCGTAATCACAAATAACTGCTGAACAATCATCAACAGGAAGACACTGGAACTCACCAAGAAAGATACCCCACATCCAAAGACAAAGGAGAAGCCGCAATGAGACGGTAGGAGGGGTGAAATCACAATAAAATCAAATCCCATAACCACTGGGTGGGTGACTCACAAACTGGAGAACAATTATATCAGAGAAGTCCACCCACTGGAGTGAAGGTTCTGAGCCCCATGTCAGGCTTCCCAACTTGGGGGTCTGGCAACTGGAGGAGGAACTCCCAGAGAATCAGACTTTGAAGGCTAGCAGGATTTGATTGCAGAACTTCTACAGGTCTGGGGGAAACAGAAACTTCACTCTTGGAGGACACACACAAAGTAGTGTGTGCATCAGGGCCAAGAGGGATGAAGGAGGGAACCCACAGAAGACTGAACCAGACCTACCTGCTAGTGTTGGAGGGTCTCCTGCAGAGGCGGGGGGTGGCTGTGGCTCACGGCAGGGACAAGGACACTGGCAGCAGAGGCTCTGGGAAGTACTCCTTGGTGTGAACCCTGCCAGAGTCCACCGTTAGCCCCACCAAAGGGCCTGTAGGCTCCAGTGCTGGGTCGCCTCAGGCCAAACAACCACCAGGGAAGGAACTAAGCCCAACCCATCAGGAGACAAGCAGATTAAAATTTTAATGAGCTCCACCAGAGCAACACCCAGCTCTACCCACCACCAGTCCCTCCTATCAGGAAGCTTGCACAAGCCTGTTAGATAGCCTCATTCACCAGAAGGCAGACAACAGAAGCAAGAACTACAATCCTGCAGCCTGTGGAATCAAAACCACATTCACAGAAAGATAGAAAAAATGAAAAGGTAGAGGACTATATACCAGATGAAGGAACAAGATAAAGCCCCCAAAAAAACAACTAAATGAAGTGGAGATAGGCCACCTTCCAGAAAAAGAATTCAGAATAATGATACTGAAGATGATCCAGGACCTGGAAAAATATGGAGGCAAAGATTGAGAAGATGCAAGAAATGGTTAACAAAGACTAGAAGAATTAAAGAACAAACACCTAGAAGAATTAAAGAACAAGCAAACAGAGATGAACAATACAATCACTGAAATGAAAAATACACTAGAAGGAATCAATAGCAGAATAACTGAGGCAGAAGAATGGATAAGTGACCTGGAAGACAGAATGGTGGAATTCACTGCCGTGGAACAGAATAAAGAAAAAAGAATGAAAAGAAATGAAGACAGACTAAGAGACCTCTGGGACAACATTAAACTCAGCAACATTCGCATTATAGGGGTCCCAGAAGGAGAAGAGAGAGAGAAAGGACCCAAGAAAATACTTGAAGAGATTAGAGTCGAAAACTTCCCTAACATGGGAAAAAAAATAGCCACCCAAGTCCAGGAAGCGCAGTAGTCCCATACAGGATAAACCCAAGGAGAAACACGCCGAGACACATAGTAATCAAATTGACAAAAACTAAAGACAAAGAAAAACGGTTAAAAGCAACAAGGGAAAAACGACAAATAACATACAAGGGAACTCCCATAAGGTTAACAGCTGATTTCTCAGCAGAAACTCTACAAGCCAGAAGGTAGTAGCATAATATATTTAAAGTGATGAAAGGGAAGAACTTACAACCAAGATTACTGCACCTGGAAAGGATCTCATTCATATTCGATGGAGAAATCAAAAGCTTTACAGACAAGCAAAAGCTAAGAGAATTCAGCACCACCAAACCAGCTCTACAGCAAGTGCTAAAGGAACTTCTCTAAGGGAGAAACACAAGAGAAGAAAAGGACCTAAAAAAACAAACCCAAAACAATTAAGAAAATGGTAACAGGAACATACATATTGAAAATTACCTTAAATGTGAATGGATTAAATGCTCCAACGAAAAGACAGAGACTTGCTGAATGGATACAAAAACAAGACCCATATATATGCTGTCTACAAGAGACCCACTTCAGACCTAGGGACACATTCAGACTGAAACTGAGGGGATGGAAAAAGATATTCCATGCAAGTGGAAATCAAAAGAAAGCTAGAGTAGCAATACTTATATCAAATAAAATAGACTTTAAATAAAGAATGCTACCAGAGACAAGGAAGGGCACTGCATAATGATCAAGGAATCAATCCAAGAAGAAGATATAACAATTATAAATATATATGCACCCATCATAGGAGCACCTCAATACATAAGGCAAATGTTAACACCTGTAAAAGGGGAAATCAACAGTAACATAATAACATTGGGGGACTTTAACACCCCACTTTCACCAATGGACAGATCATCTGAAATAAAAATAAACAAGGAAACACAAGCTTTAAATGACACGTTAAACAAGATGGACTTAATTGATATTTATAGGACATTCCATCCAAAAACAACAGAATACACTTTCTTCTCAAGTGTTCATTGAACATTCTCCAGGATAGATCATATCTTGGGTCACAAATTAAGCCTTGGTAAATTTCAGAAAACTGAAATCGTATCAAGTATCTTTTCCAACCACAACGCTATGAGACTAGATATCAATTACAGGAAAAAAAAACCTGTAAAAAATACAAACACACGAAGGCTAAACAATATGCTACTAAATAACCGAGAGATCACTGAAGAAATCAAAGAGGAAATCAAAAAATACCTAGAAACAAATGACAATGAAAACATGATGACCCGAAACCTATGGAATGCAGCAAAAGCAGTTCTAAGAGGGAAGTTTATAACAATACAATCTTACCTAAAGAAACAAGAAACATCTCAAATAAACAATCTAACCTTACACCTAAAGGAACTAGAGAAAGAAGAACAAACAAAACCCAAAGTTAGTAGAAGGAAAGAAAGCATAAAGATCAGAGCAGAAATAAATGAAAAAGAAACAAGGAAAACAATATCAAAGATCAATAAAACAAAAAGCTGATTCTTGAGAAGATAAATAAAATTGATAAACCTTTAGCCAGACTCATCAAAAAAAAGAGGGAGAGAACTCAAATCAATAAAATTAGGAAAAAGGAGAAGTTATAACGGACACTGCAGAAATACAAAAGAATCATAAGAGACTACTACAAGCAACTCTATGCCAATAAAATGGACAACCTGGAAGAAATGGACAAATTCTTAGAAAGGTATAACCTTCCAAGACTGAACCGGAAGAAACAGAAAATATGAACAGACCAATCACAAGTAATGAAATTGAAACTGTGATTAAAAATCTTCCAACAAACAAAGTCCAGGACCAGATGGCTTCACAGGTGAATTCTATCAAACATTTAGAGAAAAGCTAACACCCATCCTTCTCAAACTCTTCCAAAAAATTGCAGAGGAAGGAACATCCCAAACTCATTCTACAACATCATCATCACCCTGACAGCAAAACCAGACAATGATACTACAAAAAAAGAAAATTACAGACCAATATCACTGAGGAATATAGATGCAAAAAGGCTCAACAAAATACTAGCAAACAGAATCCAACAACACATTAAAAGGATCATACACCATGATCAAGTAGGATTTATCCCACAGATGCAAGGATTCTTCAATATATGCAAATCAATCAGTGTGATACATCATATTAACAAACTGAAGAATAAAAACCATATGATCATCTCAATAGATGCAGAAAATGCTTTTGACAAAATTCACCACTATTTATATAAAAACTCTTCAGAAAGCGGGCACAGAAGGTACCTACCTCAACATAATAAAGGCCATATATGACAAACCCACAGCAAACATCATTCTCAATGGTGAAAAACTGAAAGCATTTCCTCTAAGATCAGGAACAAGACAAGGATGTCCACTCTCTCCACTATGATTCAACATAGTTTTGGATCTCCTAGCCATGGCAATCAGAGAAGAAAAAGAAATAAAAGGAATCCAAATCAGAAAAGAAAAAGTAAAGCTGTCACTGTTTGCAGATGACATGATACTATACATAGAGAATCCTAAAGACGCTACCAGAAAACTACTAGAGCTAATCAATGCATTTCGTAAAGTTGTAGAATACAAAATTAATGCACAGAAATGTCTGGCATTCCTATACACTAATGATGAAAATCTGAAAGAGAAATTAAGGAAACACTCCCATTTACCATTGCAACAAAAAGAATAAAATACCTAGGAATAAACCTACCTAGAGAGACAGAAGACCTGTATGCAGAAAACTATAAGATACTGATGAAAGAAATTAAAGATGATACCAACAGATGGAGAGATATACCATGTTCTTGGATTGGAAGAATCAACATTGTGAAAATGACTATACTACCCAAAGCAATCTACAGATTCAGTGCAATCCCTATCAAACTACCACTGGCATTTTTCACAGAAGTAGAACAAAAAACTTCACAATTTGTATGGAAACACAAAAGACCCCCAATAGCCAAAGTAATCTTGAGAAAGAAAAACAGCTGGAGGAATTAGGCTCCCAGACTTCAGACTATACTACAAAGCTACAGTAATCAAGACAGTATGGTACGGGCACAAAAACAGAAATACAGATCAATGGAACAGGATAGAAATCCCAGAGATAAGCCCACACCCCTATGGTCAACTAATCTATGACAAACAAGGCAAGGATATACAATGGAGAAAAGAGAGTCTCGTCAATAAGTGGTGCTGGGAAAACTGTAAAGCTACATGTAAAAGAGTGAAATTAGAACACTCCCCAACACCATACAGAAAAATAAACTCAAAGTGGATTAAAGACCTAAATGTAAGACCAGACACTATAAAACTCTTAGAGGAAAACATAGGAAGAACACTCTTTGATATAAATCACAGCAAGATCTTTTTGACCCACCTCCTAGATTACTGGAAATAAAAACAAAAATAAACAAATGGGCCCTAATGAAACTTAAAAGCTTTTGCACAGCAAATGAAACTATGAACAAGACGAAAAGACAACCCTCAGAATGGGAGAAAATATTTGCAAATGAATCAGTGGACAAAGGATTGATCTCCAAAATATATAAACAGCTCATGCAGCTCAATATTAAAAAAACAAACAACCCAATAAAAAAATGGGCAGATGACCTAAATAGACATTCTCCAAAGAAGACATACAGATGGCCAAGAGGCACACGAAAAGCTGCTCAACATCACTAATTATTAGAGAAATGCAAATCAAAACTACAATGAGGTACCACCTCACACCAGTTAGAATTGGCATCATCAGAAAATCTACAAACAACAAATGCTGGAGAGTGTGTGAAGAAAAGGGAGCCCTCTTGCACTGTTGGTGGGAATGTGAATTGATACAGCCACTATGGAGAACAGTATGGAGGTTCCTTAAAGAACTAAAAATAGAATTACCATATGACCCAGCAATCCCACTGCTGGGCATAGACCCTGAGAAAACCATAATTCAAAAAGACACATGAACCCCAATGTTCACTGCAGCACTATTTACAATAGCCAGGTCATGGAAGCAACCTAGATGCCCATCAACAGATGAATGGATAAAGAAGATGTGGTACATATATACAATGGAATATTACTCAGCCATAAAAAGGAACGAAACTGGGTCATTTGTGGAGACATGGATGGACCTAGAGACTGTCATACAAAATGAAGTAAGTCAGGAAGAGTAAAACAAAAATGTATATTAATGCATATATGTGGAATCTAGAGAAATGGTACAGATGAACTGGTTTGCAAGGCAGAAATAGAGACACAGATGTAGAGAACAAACATATGGACACCAAGGGGGGAAAGCGGGAGTGGGATGGTGGTGGTGGGATGAATTGGGAGATTGGGATTGACATATATACACTAATATGTATAAAATAGATAACTAATAAGAACCTGCAGTATAAAAAATAAATAAAATAAAAATTAAAAAAATAGTTTGTTCAATAGGAAAATAATACATGAAAGTGAAAAAAAAGGAATTTTATTGTGCTTGTTGACTACATGAATAAAGAATCATATAACAAAAAAAAAAACTATATATATCAGGCAACTACTGTTCAAAGGAAAGCTAGTACAGCCATATTTCTTATCAGACAAAATGTTTTAAGACAACAAGCATTATTAGGCATAGAGATGATTTACAAAATGACCAATGGTTTCTTACATCCTAAAAATGCTAAACTTGAATAAATTAATAAAATTAAATTCTCCTTCTGAGAACAGGTAATATAAATTTGCAGTGCACACTAGCATTTTTAAAGCAGGTTTCTGGTTGGGAGCTCTCAGGTTACTTTTATCTCCCCTCCTACTAAGCACTAGTTTTGATATAGGCAATCAAGTTTTACTTTTGTGCATTTTTGAAAGGTAGAACTTACTTCTAGTTAACTAGTTGCACTAACTGTACAACCACTTTGAGTACAGGCTTTACACAAGTGTTTCTTCTTAGACTATTCACCTTGAGTAGGTCTCTAGGTTTTACCTACTCCCCTCCATTCTACTCCATGGAGCCTTTGGAGCAAAAGTTCAAGTTTGCATTTGGAGTATTCGTATTTGCTGATTCCAAAACCTACCAAAAAACTATAGTAATCAAGACAGTGTGGTGCTGGCATATAGATTAATGGAATGGAATTGAGAATACAAAAATAAACTCTTACATTTTTCATAAATTAATTTTCAACAATGGTGCCAACACAATTCAATGGGTAAATAATCTTTTTAACAAGTGATGCTGGGACAATAAAATATCCTCATGCAAAAGAATGATGTTGAACCCCTTCCTTACACCATTCATAAAAACTAGCTCAAAATGGATCACAGACCTAAATATAAGAGCTAAAATTATATATTGTTAGAGGAAAACAGGAATAAATCTTTGTGACCTTGGGTTAGGCAATTATTTCTTAGATACTATACTAAAGGCATAAACAATAAAATCAAAAGCACATAAAATGAGCTTTATCAAAATTAAAAATTTTGTGCTTAAAGGGCACCATTAAGAAAGTGAAAAGACAACATACAGGATGGGAGAAAATATTTTCAAATCATATATTTAATAAGAGATGTGTATTCAGAATATACAGTGAACTGTTACAACTCCATAATTTTAAAAAAAACCCTCAATTTGTAAATGGGCAAAGCAACTGAATAGACATTTCTCCAAAGAATACATAGAAACAGGCTTATAATAAGCACATGAACAGATGTTCAACATCTTTACTCATTAGGGAAATGCCAATCAAAACCACAGAGTGATACCACCACACACCTACTGGGATGGCTATAATGAAAAAGATAGATTTTAACAATTGTTGATGAGGACACAGTGAAGTTGGAAACCTAATACATTGCTGGTGGGAATGTAAAACCATGAAGACTTTTTAGAACACAATTTATCAGTTCCTTAAAGTGTTAAATATACAGTGATCATATGACCCAGCAATTCCATTCCTGGGTACATACCCAAGAGAAATGAAAATATATTTCCGCATGAAAACTTGTACATAAACATTCATAGCAGAATTATTCAGAATAGTCAAAATATGGAAACAACCCAAATGCCCACCAAGTGATAAATGAATAAATAACAGTGGTGCATATACAGTGAAACATCATTCACCAATGAAAAGGAATAAATACTTAGATATGCTATAACATGGATAAACCTTGAAAACATGCTAAGTGAAAGAAGCCAGTCATCAAAGACCACATATAGTATGAGTATATTTATATGAAATGTCCAGAGTAGGAAAAATCTACAGATACAGAAGGACCTCAGTGGTTGCCTAAGGCTAGAGGAATAGGGATAGTATAACTGGTAATGGGTATAGAGTTTCTTCTGTGGGTGGCAAAAATTTCTAAAATTAGCCTGTGTTGATGATTGCACAACTCTGAATATACTAAAAATCAATGAATCGTACACATTAACTCAGTAAATTGTGAATTATGCCTTAGTAAATCTGTATTTTTTAAAGTTTAAGTTCTCCAAAGTGTAGCAGAAAACCTCAGAACAAAATCTGTCTTTTCCAATTATCTCTCTGGGTTTCTAGTTTAACAATTTCTTTGGGGATCTTTAAGTTTACCCTATTTTTATGCTTGTTGGTTCAATGACATTTTTTAAAATTTAAATATATATTTATATATTCAGAATTGTACTTATTTCAGTAAGAATTATTTAGGGCATCTGACCTTCCAAACTGCCTGTAATTGACCATTACTCTTTATTTAAATATTTTTCCTATTTTCATGTTTATTTTTGTTACATATAAGCTCGTCTATCTTTTAAAAACCCTGTTATATTTTCCTTTGGAACAAATTAAATTTTGAATTAATATGTGGGGAGCTAATGTCTTTATAATATTGAATCTACCTATCCGTGCATAGAGTTTACTTTCCTTTTATGTTCTTTAGTAAAAATAATACCTCACTATAATTTTAAGGTGTACTCCCAGGTATCTGTGTGTTATTTAAAATGGTTCTATTCACCCACTGTATTTTGTTTTGTACACAGAATTCTCATGTTATACTAAATAGTATTCCTATTAAGTTTTTATTTTTTAGGTGTGCAATTACATTATCAAAAAGTAATTATAATTTTGAACTCTTTCTAAACTTTTAAATATATTTCTTCTTCAAGTCTAATTACATTGGATAGTATTTTTAGAAAAATGTTAAATAACAGTGATATTTGCGGATACCTCTGTCCTGTTTCTGAGCAACAAAGTCATTATTAAGTATTTGATAGGATTTGGTTAAGATCATATATGTAGGGGTGTGTGTGTGTGTGTGTGTGTGTGTGTGTGTGTGTGTGTGTTTAGCTGAGGGCATTGTGATTGAAGAATAAATACTTGAAACCATTGCAATTTACTGTGAAAGTAATCAATGACTGTAGCACCAGTGAAAACCAACTACAAGGGTAATGTCACTACAGTGCTAATCTCAAGTGAAATAGATACTAATCTAACTTCACTGGCTGTAGCCACCCTCCCTCTTGTAAAATCATTGTCCAATAATCTGAGTTTCAGACAAAGTCTACTTCTATAGTATAAAAAATTTTGATTTGTAAAAAATAATGACTCTAGATAGTATTTCCCAGTTTAGGAGACAGTGGCTAGGAAGTACGGTGGCAACAAAATTATATTCTATAGTATATACAACATAACATCCACAGTATGCATGATACAGTCCAAATGTGAAGAAGCAGGAAAATCTGGGCCATTATTATGAACAGAGGCCAACTTCAAAGTAAAGCAGATATTGGTATTATCAAAGATTTAAAGCAGTTATTATAACTAAGGTCAATATTTAAAGAAAAGAAAAGGAAAATGCTAATAATGAATGAAAAGAGGAAATCTCAGCAGAGAAATAGAAAATATTAAAAAGTAGGAAGTATAAGAAATACCTAAAATAAAAAAATAACTTATGGGCTTAATAGCTGAATTAAGATTACAGAGAAAAATACAAAAATAATTTTAGATCAATAAGAATTATCCAATTTGAAATTCAGAGATAAAAATGATTGACAAAATAGATAGAGATTCAGAGACATGTGAGACAATATCAAAAAATTCTACCAGAAAGGTAACTGGTGTCCTAGAAAGAGAGCAGAAAAACGTATTTGAAAAAATAAAAGGCTAAAATTTCCCCAAATTTTGTGAAAGATATAAATTTATAAATTTAAGAAGCTGCACTGCTCAGTAGAACCCTAAACAGAATAAACTTGAAGAAAATAAGACTACGTATATCATGGTCAAATTGCTGAAAATAAAAGGTATAAAAAACATCTGAAAGCAGCCAGAGGAAAATGACTCATTATATACAGAGGTATCAAAACTCAAAGTATCACACATTCTCAATCAGAAACAATGTAAGCCAGAAGATAGAGAAACAACATCTTTAAAGTGTTCAGAACCTTAGAAACAAAATACACAAAGTTAACCCAGAAATACACATCCAGCAAAAATGTTTCCTTCAAGAATGAAAGCAGAAGAAAGAAATTTTCAGATATAGGAAAGCTAAGTGAATTCATTTCTACCAGACCTGTATTACAGGAAATGCGAATTGATGTACTTATATCTTCAGGAACAAATGAAAAGCGTTAAAAATTACAAATAAGAGAAAATACAAAAGAATGCTTTCCTTTTGAATTAAAAAAACACTTGGGGAGTGGCCAAGATGACAGAGTAGAAAGACCCTGAACTCACCTCCTCTCACGAGCACACCAAAATCACAACAATCTGCAGAAAAACCATCCATGAAAAAGACTGGAACCTATCAGAAAAGATCTTCTACAACTAAAGACATAAAGAAGGAACCACAGTGAGATGGGTAGGAGGGGCACACTCGTGTTACAATCAAATCCCTTCCCCCCCCCAGGTGGGCATTCAACCCACAAACTGGAGAGTAATTATATTACAGAGGTTCTCCCACAGGAGTGAGAGTTCTGAGTCCCATGTCAGGCTCCGCAGCCCGGCGTTCTGGCATCAGGAAGACAAGCCTCAGAGCATTTGGCTTTGAAGGCCAGCAGGGCTTAATTTCAGTAGCCCCACAGGATTGGGGGAAACAGAGATGTCATTTTTAAAGGGTGCACACAAAATCTCATACCCAATGGGACCCAGGGCAAAAGCAGTAATTTGGGGCTTCCCTGGTGGTGCAGTGGTTGAGAATCTGCCTGCTAATGCAGGGGACATGGGCTCGAGCCCTGGTCTGGGAAGATCCCACATGCTGCAGAGCAACTAGGCCCGTGAGCCACAACTACTGAGCCTGCACGTCTGGAGCCTGTGCTCCGCAACAAGAGAGAGGTCACGATAGTGAGAGGCCCGCGCACCATGATGAAGAGTGGCCCCCGCTTGCCGCAACTAGAGGAAGCCCATGCACAGAAACAAAGACCCAACACAGCCAAAATAAATAAATAAATAATAAATAATAATTACGAACATTGATGGGCCTAAAAAAAAAAAGCAGTAATTTGACAGGAGCCCAGGCCAAACCCACCTCTTGGTCTTGGAGAGTCTCCCAGAGAGGCGGGGTGTGACTGAAGCTCACCCTGGGCACATAGACACTGGTGGAAGCCATATTTGGGAACATTCTACCATGTGGACACTGCTGCTGGCAGCTGCCATCTTAGCTCATTAGCACCAAGACTAGGCCCCACCTAACAGCCTGTAGGCACCAGTGCTGGGATGTCTCAGGCCAAACAACTAACTGGGTGGAGACACTGCCCCACCCACCAGCAGACAGGCTGCCTAAAGAATTCCTGAGCCCACAGCAGCCTCTAGATGTGCCCATAGACAAGGCCTGCCCACCAGAGGGCCAAGACCCAGCTCCACCCACCAGTGGACAGGCACCAGCCCTTCCCTTCAGGAAGCCTGCACTCGCCTCTAGACCAGCCTCACCCACCAGAAGGCTGACACCAGATGCAAGAAAACTACCATCCCGCTGCCTGCAGACCCAGCCCACCCACAGCACAACAGACTCTATCCTGGGACCAGTTGGGCCCCAGTACTACCACTAGTAGGTCATACAAGCTTCGGGACACCTCAGATACCATACCCAAGTGTGTCAGGAACTGCCCCCCCAAAATGATCTGAAACAAACTCTGGGGTCCATGAGCCTTGCAGCCAGACTCTAGGTACCAGCTCTGCCTGCCAGTAGTCCAGCACTAACTTCAGCACCAGGTTCATCCAACAGTTGGTGGTCAACAACCCCAGAGTGTCTGGGATCCTGGTTTCACCCACCCGTGAGCCAGCACTAGCCCTGGGGCCCCATAGCGTTCTGCAACCAGCTGCCTCATGACCAGGCCCCGCTAAACACCAGCCAGCCGCATCCACACAAAGCAGGGCCTGGCAACCAACTGGACCAGAGGACAAACAAGCCTACCAGAGTGCCCACACGGTCAGCCCACCATAAGAGAAGGACCCACGCAGCCCTCTTAGGGGGAACCCATAGAGCATATACCTTGGGTGATGAAAGGGGAGTGCATTGCTGGGATGCATAGGGTGTCTTCTACAGAAGGTCACTTCTCCAAGGTCAAGAAATGTACCTAACCTACCACATACATAAAAATAAAAATAGCAACTTAGACAAAAATGAGATGGGAAAGGAACATGTTCCAGTTAAAGGAACAAGATAAAACCCTAGAAGAACAACTAAGTGAAGTGGAGATAGGAGGCAATCTATCCAAGAAAGAGTCCAGAGTAACAATAATAAAGATGATCAAAGAACTTGAGAGTAGAATGAATGCACAGAGCAAGAAGTTAGAAGTTTTAACAGTGAGTTAGAAAATATAAAGAACACCCAAACAGAGATGAAGAATACAATAACTAAAATGAAAAATACACTAGAAGGAATCAATAATAGACTAAATGATATAGAGGAATGGATCACTGAGCTGGAAGACAGAGTAGTGGAAATCACTGCTGCTGAACCGAAAAAAGAAAAAATAATTAAAAGAAATGAGAACAGTTTAAGAGACCTCTGGGACAACATCAAGCACATCAATTATTTGCATTATATGAGTCCCAGAAGGAAAAGAGAGAGAGAAAGTGGCTGAGAACATATTTGAAGACATAATAGCTGAAAACTTCCCTAACCTGGGGGAAAGAAACAGTCACCTAAGTCCAGGAAGTACAGAGTCCCATACAGGATGAACCCAAAGAGGAACACACCAAGACATACTGTAATTAAAATGACAAAAATTAAAGATAAAGAGGGAATATTAAAAGCAGCAAGGGAAAAGCAACAAATAACATACAGGGGAACTCCCATAAGTATATCAGCTGATTTTTCAGGAGAAAATATGCAGACCAGAAAGGAGTGGCATGATACATTTAAGGTGATGAAAGCAAAAAAAACTACAACCAAGAATACTCTACCCAGGAAGGATCTCATTCAGATTTGATGGAGAAATCAAAAGCTTTACAGACAAGCAAAAGCTAAAGAAGTTCAGCTCCACCAAACCAGCTTTACAACAAATGTTAAAGGAACATTTCACCTTCTCTAGGTGAAAAAGAAAAGGCCACAATTAGAAACAAGAAAATTAGTAAATGAAAAAGCTCACCAGTAAAAGCAAACATACAGTAAAGGTAGGAAATCATTCACACACAAAGTTAGTAGGGAGGTTAAAAGATGAAAGTAGTTAAATTACTTATATCCACAATAAACAGTTAAGGGATACACAAAACAATTAGATGTAAAATATGATATCAAAAACAGTAATCATGAGTGGAGGAGAGTGCAAATGCAAGTTTTTTAAAATGCATTTGAAAGTAAGAGATCAGCAACTTAAAAACAATCATGTGTAAATATATATATAGAGAGCGATTGCTATAGAAAAACTTCATGGTAACCACAAATCAAAAAGCAATGATAGATATATACACAAGAAAGAAAAAAGAATCCAAACATAACACTAAAGATAGTCATCAAATCACAAGAAAAGAAAAAGAAGAAGAAAGGGGGAATAAAGCTACAAAAACAAACCCAAAACAATTTACAGAATGGCAATAAGAACATAAAAATTGATAATTACCTTAAACATAAATGGACTAAATGCTCCAACCAAAAGACATAGGATGACAACAGAAATTAACACAACATTATAAATCAATTATACTTCAATAAAAATAAAATCCAGATGGCTGAATGGTTACAAAAACAAGACCCATATATATGCTGCTTATGAGAGACCCACTCCAGTTCTAGAGACACATACAGAAAGTGAGGGGATGGAAATAAGTATTCTATACCAATGGTAATCAAAAGAATGCTGAAGTAGCAATACTTATGTACAATAAAATATACTTTAAAATAAATACTGTTATAAGAGACAAAGAAAGATGCTACATAATGATCAAGGAATCAATCCAAGAAGAAGATATAACAATTGTAAATATATATGCACCCAACATAGGAGCACCTCAAAATATAAGGCAAATATTAACAGATATTGATATAAAAGGAGAAACAGACAGTAACACAAATATAGTAGGGTACTTTAACTCCCAACTTACATCAATGGACAGATCATCCAGACAAGAAATTAGTAAGGAAACACAGGCCATAAATAACACATTAGACCAAATGAACTTAGATATTTACAGAGCATTCCATCCAAAAGCAGCAGAATACACATTCTTTTCAAGTGCACATGGAACATTCTCCAGGATAGATCACATGCTAGGCCACAAAACAACCTTCAGTAAATGTAAGAAAACTGAAATCATATCAAGCATCTTTTCCAATCACAATGTTATAAAGACTAGAAATCAACTACAAGAAAAAAACGCAAAAAAAACACAAACACGTGGATGCTAAACAATATGCTACTAAACAAGCAGTGGATCATTGAATAAATCAAAGAGGAAATAAAAAAAATACCGAGAGACAAACGAAAATGAAAGTGTGATGATCCAAAACCTATGGGATGCAGCAAAAGCAGTTCTAAGAGCGAAGTTTATAGTGATACAGGTTTACCTCAGGCAACAAGAAAAATCTCAAATAAGCAACCTAACCTTATGCCTATAGCAACTGGAGAAAGAAGAACAAACAAAACCCAAACTTAGTAGAAGAAAAAAAAATCACAGAAAAAAAAGAAATCATAAAGATCAGAGCAGAAATAAATGAAATGGAGACTAAAAAAACATAGAAAAGATCAATGAAACTAAAAGCTGGTTCTTTGAAAAGATAAACAAAATTGATAAATCCTTAGCCAGACTCATCAGAAAAAAAGGTAGAGGGCCAACCCAAATCAATAAAACCAGAAATGAAAAAGGAGAAGTTATAACCGACACCACAGACATACCAGGGATCATAAGAGACTACTATGAACAACCATATGCCAATAAAATGGACAACCTAGGAGAAATGGACAAATTCTTAGAAAGGCACACTCTCCCAAGACTGAACCAGCAAGAAATAGAAAATATAAACAGACCAATGACCAGTAATGAAATTGAATCATTAATTAAAAATTCCCAACACACAAAAGTTCAGGACAAACTAACTTCACAAGTGAATTCTACCAAACATTTAGAGAAGAGTTAGTACATATCCTTCTCAAACTGTTCCAAAAATTGCAGAGGAAGGAACACTTCTGAACTCATTCTATGAGGCCACCATCACCTTGATACCAAAACCAGACCAAGATATCACAAAAAAAGAAAATTACAGGCCAATATCACTGATGAACATAGATGCAAAGATCCTCAACAGAATACTAGCAAACTGAATCCAACAATACATTAAAAGAATCATACACCATAAAAAATGGGATTTATCCCAGGGATAAAAATTTTTCAATATCTGCAAATCGATCAATGTGATACACCACATCAACATATTGAAGAATAAAAACCGTATGATCATCTCAATAGATGCAGAAAGCTTTTGATAAAATTCAACATCAATTTATTATAAAAACTCTCTAGAAAGAGGACACAGAGGAAACACACCTCAACATAATAAAGGCCATATTTGAGAAACCCACAGTTAACATCATAATCAATGGTAAAAAGCTGAAAGCATTTCCTCTAAGATAGGAACAAGAAAAGGATGCCCATTCTCGCCACTTTTAGTCAACATAGTTGTGGAAGTCCTAGCCATGGCACTCACATAAGAAAAAGAAACAGAGGAATCCAAATTGGAAAGGAAGACGTAAAAGTGTCACTGTTTGCAGATGACATGATACTATACATAGAAAATTCAAAAGATGCCACCAAAAAAATTATCAGTGCTCATCAATAAATTCAGTAAAGTTGCAGGATGAAAAATCAATATACAGAAATTTGTTTCACTTCTGTACACTAACAATGGACTTTCAGAAAGAGAAATTAAGGAAATAATCCCATTTACCATGAAATCAAAAAGAATAAAAAACCTACGGATAAACCTACCTAGGGAGGCAAAAGACCAGTATGCCAAAAACTATAAGACTCTGATGAAAGAAACTGAAGAAGACACAAACAGATGGAAAGATATACTGTGTTCTTGGACTGGAAGAACCAATATTGTGAAAATGACCATAATACCCAAGGCAATCTACAGATTCAATGCAATCTCTATCAAATTACCAATGGCATTTTTCATAGAACTGGAACAAATAATTTTAAAATTTGTATGGAAATACAAAACATGCTGAATAGCCAAAGAAATCTTGAGAAAGAAAAATGGAGCTGGAGGAATCAGGCTCCCTGACTTCAGACTATACTACAAAAGTAAAGTAATTAAAACAGTATGGTACTGTCACAAAAACAGACACATAGATCAGTGGAACAGGATAGAGTCCAGAAATAAACTGATGTACTTATGGTCAGTTAATCTATGACAAGGAGGCAAGAATATACAATAAAGAAAAGACAGTCTCTTCAATAAGTCGTGCTGAGAAAACTGGACAGCCACATGTAAAAGAATGAAATTAGAACATTGTCTAACACCATATACAAAAATAAACTCAAAATGAATTAAACACCTAAATTTAAGACCAGATACTATAAAACTCCTAGAAAAAAACATAGAACACTCTGTGACATAAATTGCAGCACTTTTTTTTTTTGGATACAACTCCTAAAGTAAATAAAACAAAAAAATAAACAATTGTGACCTAACCAAACTTAAAAGCTTCTGCACAGCAAAGGAAACCATCAACAAAACAAAAAGACAAACTACTGAATGGGGAGAAAATATTTTCAAATTACATGGCTGATAAGGGATTAAGAGTCAACACATATAAATCGTCCATACAACTCAACATTGAAAAAACAAACAACCTGATTAAAAATTGGGCAGAAGAATTGAACAGACATTTATCCAAAGAAGACATACAGATGGCCAATAGGCACATGAAAAGTTCAACATCACTAATCATCAGGGAAATGCAAATCGAAACCACAATGAATTATCACCTCACACCTGTCAGAATGGCTATCATCAAAAAGAACACAAATAACAAATGTTGATGAGGATGTGGAAAAAAGGGTACCCTTGTATACCCTTGGTGGGAATATAAATTGGCGTAGCCACTGTGGAGAACAGTATGGAGTTTTCTTAAAAAACTAAAAATAGAACTACCATATGACCCAGCAATTCCACTCCTGGGTATTTATCTGAAAAAAACAAAAACACTAATTTGAAAAGGTACATGCACTCCAACGTTCATAGCCGCATAATTCACAATAGCCAAAATATGGAAGTGAACTATGTGTCCATCAACAGATGAATCAATAAAGAAGATGTGGTGTACACACACACACACACACACACACACACACACACACACACACACACAATGGAATACTACTCAGCTATAAAAAAAAGAATTAAATTTTGCCATTTGCAGCAACATGGATGGACCTGGAGGGCATTGTGCTAAATGAAATAAGTCAGACAGAGAAAGACAAATATTGTATGATATCACATATGTGAAATCTAAACAATGCAATAAACTAGTGAATATAATAAAAAAGAAGCACTCTCACAGATATAGAGAACAAACTAGTGGTTTCCAGGCGGGGAGAAGAGGGTGAGGGGCAATATAAGGATGGGGGAGTGGGAGGCACAAACTATTGGCTATAAGATAGCTCAAGGATATACTGTACAACACAAGTAATACAGTCAATATTTATAAATAATTGTAAATAGAAAATAACCTTTAAAAATTATATAACGTTAAAAAAAATTTTTTTAATAAACTAAAAAAATAGCTGGGGGGACTCAAGATGGTAGAGTAGGAAGACATGGAGCTCACCTCCCGCAACAAACACATCAAAATATATCTATAAATGGAACAGTACTCATGCAAAGATAACTGGAAGCTGGCAGAAGAACTCCTTTACAACCAAAGTTGCAAGACAAATCTCCACATAACCAGGTAGGTTGGGAGAAAAAAGGCTTTGGGTCAGGACCTCCATCCTTGGGAGGAATCTGTAAGGAAGAGAATGTCTGCATGGGCAGACCCTTACCCTAGGGAGCTAGCAAGTTGAGCCACAATCTGAGCATCCCAGCCCTGGCGTCCGCATGGAGTAGAAAACCCTCTTGCCTGCTGAGACAAACAGAAGGGCTACAGAAGTCTAGACTCTGATGATGGCTTGCTAACAATTAGCGCAGAGACAGCCTTGCATTGGCGGCTGCCACCTCGCTGCATTTCCCAATCCAAAGGGGCAAAAACCCCAGCCCCGCTCACTCCACAACACAGCCTGGCACAAGATCTGGGCAAAGACTCAGTCTAGGTATGCAGAGACAGCCCAGAAGGCCTGGGTGATATCTGGGTGGAGCCATGGAGGCCACTGTAATTGCAGGCATGGAGCAGTACCACAGGAGTGCACTGCAGCTAAGCACTGAATCTTGGGTAGATAGGTCCTGGGAGAGGACTCATCCAGAAATTAAGAGACAGCCCTGATGGCCTTGGGTGTGAGTTGGGCAGAGACAGCCATTGTCAGCAGGCTCAGGAGTATGCAGTGGTTCCTCTCCCAGTGAGAGCACGCCAGCTCCACCCACTCCATACCACAACTTAGTGCTAGTTCTGGGAGAAGACTGCCACAGTAGCAGCCCAGATCTCAGGTGGCCCATGAGCCACCTCAATTCCTGCCACCACAATGCGCCAACCCTGAGACTCAGCCTACTCTAAATGACAGCCTAGCACTAGATCTGGGATGTACACAACAGAGAAAAGGAAGCAACTTTGTGCTGCTTCTGGGCAGACGTCTACACAGGCAGCACATAGGTCTCTGTGACTGTATGGGCCTCACTTGCTTTCAGTGATCACCTCTTTGGGGCAGGGCAATTACTCAAGGGCAACAGAGCCTGACAGAACCCAAACCTTAGGGCTTCTACTCCAACTACTGGGAAGCAAACTCTGCCCCTTGTGGGGCAGCGACAGGCACAGAGGAGAGAGGAAGCCCTACCTCACATCCTCCACAGGCTCTAGATATTATAACACCAACCACACCCTCTATCAAAAGGATAACGGCCAGCACACCCTGAGGAAAGATGGGGCTGGTGTCCATACTGAAACCAGCTCTCACACCAAAAACACTGGACACACACAGTCTCCAAAGCAACAATCCCACATAAAAACAACCCTTCAAGATCCAGTAGAAATATGTTTCCCCTAAATTCATAGAGACAGAGAAAGTTAAGTAAAATGAAAAGGCAGAAGAACTACTCCCAATTAAAACAAGAAAAATCCCCTGAAAAAACAAATAATGAAACAGATCTCACCAGTCTACTAGACCCTGAGCTCAAAAATGTGGCAGTAAAAATGCTGAGTGAGAAAGATTATTGATAGAAATGCAGATCACTGTAACAAGGAACTAGAAGCTATAAAGATGAACCAATCAAAAATAGACAATTCGATTGCTGAGATTAAGAGCAATCTAGAAGCAATGAATAGCTGACTAAATGACACAGAAGAACAAATAAGTGATATGGAAGATAGAATAATGTAAATCACCCTATCATGCAGAAAGACAAATTAAAAAAAAAAGCAACATGTAAGATCTATGGGATAATATAAAACATGCCAACCATAATAGGGGTTCCAGAAAGAGAAGAGAGAGAGAAGGGGATCAAAAATGTATTTGAAAAAAGTATGGCTGAAAATTTCCCAAACCTAAAGAAGGAAACAGATATCTGGTACAGGAAGCACAAAGGGTTCTGAACAAGATGACCCAAACAGATCCACACCAAGACATATCACAATTAAAATGGCTAAAGTTAAGGAGAGGATTCTAAAGGTAGAAAGAAAAAAACAAATAGTCACTTATGAGGGAACCCTCATAAGAATATCAGCTGATTTCTCTGAAGAAACTTTACAGGCCAGAAGGGAGTGGCATGATAGATTCAAAGTCCTGAAAGGGAAAACCCTGCAACCTAGGATACTCTACCCAGCAAAATTATTATTTACAATAGAAGGAGACATAAAGAATTTCTCAGACAAGCAAAAACTGAAAGAATACAGCAGTACTAAAGCTACCCTAAAAGAAATATTGAATGGTCTTCTCTAAATGGAAAAGAAGCAAGAATCTATAGGAAAGGGAAAATCCCAACAGGAAAGGCAAATATATAGTAAGGTTTGAAGATCACTTAAATAAGCCAGTACACAGATTAAAAAACAATCCAAAAAAATTGTAAAAACAATTATAACTACAATACATAATAAAAGGATAAGCATGAAGATGTAAAATATGACATCAAAATCCAAAAATGTGGGGAAGGGGAAAAAAATGCAGATCTTTTACAACATGTCTGAACACGAATGACTATCAGTTTAAAGCAAGTAGATATAGTTATGGGTCAACATACTTGAACTCCACTGTAACCACAAATCAAAAATATACAACAGATTCACAGAAACCAAAAAGAAAGAAATGCAAGTATATTACAAAGAAAAATCATCAAACCATAAAAGGAAAAACAAAAAGAATAAACAAAGAAAATTACAAAATCAACTTGAAAACAAGGAATAAAATGGCAATAAATACATACCTACCAATAATTACTTTAAATGTCCATGGAATAAATGCTCTGATCAAAACACATGGAGTGGCAGAGTTGATAAAAAATAAATAACACAAGAGCCTACCATATGCTGCCTACTAGAGATTCACTTCAGGGCTAAAGACAGAGACTGAAAGTGAGGGGATGGAAAACGATATTTCATGCAAATGGAAATAAGAAGAAAGAGATGGTAGCAATACTCATACCAGGCAAAATAGACTTTAAAACAAAGTCTATAACAAAGACAAAGAAGGGAATTATATAATGATAACAGAATCAACATAAGAAGAGAATATTACACACATCAACATATAAGCACACAATACAGACACACCTAAATATATAAAACAAATACTAAGATGCATAAAGGGAGAAATTTACAGGAACACAATAATAATAGGAGAAGTTAACACCCCACTGACATCAATGGACAGATCATGCAGACAGAAAATCAATAAAGCAATACAGGTCCTAAATGACACAAGAGACCAGTTGGACTTAATTTATATCTACAGGACACTACATTCAAAAAAAATAGAATACACATTATTTTCAAGTGTTTATGGAACACTCTCTAGGATAGAGCATATATTAGCTCACAAAACAAAGTCTCAACAAATTTAAGAGGACAGAAACTATTTCAAGCATCTTTTCTGACCACAACAGTATGAAACTAGAAATAAACAATACAAAGAAAAATAGAAAAATAAGAAACATATGAAGACGAAACAACATGCTACTAAAAAAACCAGTAGGTCAATGATGAAATCAAAGAAGAAATCAGAAAATACCTCAAGACAAATAGCAATGAATACAGACCCTTACAAAATCTATGGGATGCAGCAAAAGCATTTCTAAGAGGGCAGTTCATACTGATACAGCTCTTCCTCAAGAAACAAGAAAAATCTCAAATAAACAGCCTAACTGACCACCTAAAAGAATTAGAAAAAAAGAACAAAAAAGCCTAAAGTTACCAGAAAGAAAGAAATAATAAAGATCAGAGAAGAAATAAATAAAGATTTAAAAAATAACAGAAAAGAGCAATGAAACCAAGAGCCGTTTTTTTTAAAAGATAAACAAAATCGACAATTCACTAGCCAAGGTCACAAAGAAGAAAAGAAAGAGGACCCAAATAAACAAAATAAGAAATGAAAGAGGAGAAATAATAACTGATAGCACAGAAATACAAAACATCATAAGAAAATACTATGAACAACTATTATATGCCAAAAACTAGACAACTTAGAAAAAATGGACAAATTTCTAGAAACATACAGCCTGCCAAAACTGAGTGAAGAAGAAACAGATAATGTGGACAGACCAATCACTAGAAGTAAAATAGAATCTGTAATTAAAAAAAAAAAAAAAATTCGGGACTTCCCTGGTGGTCCAGTGGCAAGGAATCCGCCTTACAATGCAGGGGACAGGGGTTTGATCCCTGGTCAGGGAACTAAGATCCCACATGCCACGGGGCAACTAAGCCTGCGTATCACAACTACTGAGCTCATGTACCTCAATGAGAGAGCCCATGTGCTGCAAACTACAGAGCCCACTTGCCCTGGAGCCTGCACACCACAACTAGAGAGAGAAAACCCGCATGCCACAACTAGTGAGAAGCCCGCGTGCGGCAACAAGAGACAGTCCCATGCACCATGATGAAGAGCCCACATGCCTCAATGAAGGTCCCGAGTGCTGCAACTAAGACCCGATGCAACCAAAAATAAACAAATAAAGAATAAATAAATCTTAAAAAAAAAATTCCCTGCAAATAGAAGTCCAGTACTGGACAGCTTCACTGGGGAAATCTACCAAACATACAAAGAAGAACTTATTCCTATCCTTTTCAAACTATTCCAAAAAACTGAAGAGAATGGAACACTCTCTAATTCATTCTATAAGGCCACCATCACCCTGATACCAAAACCAAACAAATACACTAAAAAAAAAAGAAAAGAAAATTACAGGCCAATATCTCTGATGAATATAGATGCAAAATACCCAACAAAATATTAGCAAATCAAAGCCAACAATACATAAAAAGGATCATACACCATGATCAAGTTTGTTTTATTCCAGGGTCATGAGGATTGTTCAATATTCACAAACCAATCAATGTGATATACCACATTAACAAAAGAAAAAATAAAAATCACATCATAGTCTCAATAGACACAGAAAAAGCATTTGGCAAAATTCAACATCCATTCATAATAAAAACTCTCATCAAAGTGGGTATAAGGAACGTATCTCAACAAAATAAAGGCCATTTACACCAAACACAGAGCCAATATAATACTCAACAGTGAAAAGCTGACAGACTTCCTGCTAAACTCAGGAGCAAGACAAGGATGTTCACTCTCACCGCTTCTATTTAACATAGTATTGGAAGTCCTAACCTAACCACAGCAATAAGAAACTGGAAAGGAAGTGGTGAAACTGTCACTCTATGCAGATGACATGGTACTCTATGTAGAGAACCCTAAAGTTTCCACACAGAAACTATCAGAACTAATAAAAGAAGTCAGCAAGGTAGCAGAATACAAGATTAATATACATAAGTCTGTTGCATTTCTTTACATTAACAATGAAATGTCAGAAAGAGAAAGTAAAAGAAAAATCCTGTTTAAAATTGCATCAAAAATATAAAATACCTAGTGATAAACTTAACCAAGAAGGTGAAAGACCTTACACTGAAAACTATAAAACATTGATAAAGGAAACTAAAAGTGATTTAAAAAATGGAAATATATTCCATGCTCTTGGATTGGAAGAATTAATATTGTTCAAAATGGCCATACTACCCAAAGCAAACTACAGATTTAATGCAATCTTTATCAAAATATCCATGACATTTTTCACAGAACTAGATCAATCCTAAAATTTATATGGAACCACAAAAGGCCCAAAATTGCCAAAGCAATTCTGAGGAAAAAGTACAAAGCTGGAGGTTTAACCCTTACAGACTTCAGAAAAAGCTACAGTCATCAAAACAGTGTGGTACTTGCACACACATAAAAAGGCACATAGATCAATGGAACAGGACAGAGAGCCCAGAAATAAACCCACAACTTATGGTCAATTAATCTATGAGACAGGAGGCAAGAATATACAATGGAGAAAAAATAGTCTCTTCAGCAAGGGGTGTTTGGAAAGCTGGACAGCTACATATAAATCAATGAAATTTGAACACTTCCTCACACCAGATACAAAAATAAACTCAAAATGGTTTAAAGACTTAAATACAAGACTTGACACCATAAAACTCCCAGAAGAGAACATAGGCAAAATATTCTCTGATATAAATTGTAGCAATATTATCTTAGATCAGTCTCCCAAGGCAAAAGAAATCCAAGCAAAAATAAACAAATGGCACTTAATCAAACTTAAAAGCTTTTACAGAGTAAAGGAAACCATCAACAAAATAAAAAGACAACCTACAAAACGGGAGAAAATATTTGTAAATGATGCAGCTGACAAGGGGTTAATATCCAATATATACAAGCAGCTCATATAACTCAATATAAAAAAAAAAAAACCCAATTAAAACATGGGCAGAAAACCTAAATAGACATTTTTCCAAAGAAGACGTACAGATAGCTAACAGGCACATGAAAAGATGCTCAACACTGCTAATTATTAGAGAAATGCAAGTCAAAACCACAGTGAGTTATCACCTCACACTAGTTAGAATGGTTATCATCAAAATGTCTACAAATAATATATGCTGGAGAGGATGTGGAGGAAAGGGAACCCTTGTACACTGTTGGAAGGAATGTAAATTGGTGCAGCCATTATGGAAAATAGTATGGAGGTTCTTCAAAAAACTAAAAATAGAGCTACCCATATGATCCAACAATCCCACTCCTGGGTATATATCCAGAAAAAAATGAAAACTCTAATTTGAAAAGATACATGTGCCGCAATGTTCATAGCAGCACTATTTACAATAGCCGAGACATGGAAACAACCTAAATGTCCACCAACAGATGAATTGATAAAGAAGACATGGTATATAAATACAATGGAATATTACTCAGCCATAAAAAAGAATGAAATATTGTCATTTGCAGCAACATGGATGGACCTAGAGAATATTATATTTAGTGAAGTAAGTCAGACAGAGAAAAACAAATACTATATGATATCACTTATATGTGGAATCTAAAAAATAATCTATATACAAAACAGAAACAGACTTATAGACGTAAAAAACAAATTTATGGTTACCAAAGGGGAGGGAGGTGGGGAGGGACAAATTACATGTATTGGATTAACAGATATAACTACTATACATAAAATAGATAAGCAACAAGGATTTACTGTATCAAACAGTGAATTACATTCAGTATCTTGTAATAACCTATGCTGGAATATAATCTGAAAAAAAAAATAACTGAATCACTATGCTGTACACCTGAAACTAACAAAACATTGTAAGTTAACTATACATCAATAAAAAAATACTTAAAGAGTATTCAAAGCAAAAATTATAACATTGTATTTAGATGTAATACATATGATAACTGTTGCATGAAGGACAATGGGTGAAGATAAATAAATATATGTGGTTGTGAAATTTCTACATTTTATGTAAAGTGTTACAATTAACCCTAACAGAATATGGAAAGTTAAGGAAGTACAATATATTGTAATCCCTAGAGCAACAGATTAAAAAGAATATGTGAAGATAAATTGCCTATATGTAAATTCAAATGGAGTCATAATAAAAACTTTCAAATAATCCAAAAGAAGGCAAAAAGGGGAGATAAAAGGAACAAAAAATGATAGGACCAACAAAAAAAAAATAATAAACTGGTATACCTAAATCCAATCCCTTCAGTAATTATATTTAATATTAATGGACTAAACACTCCAACTAAATGATGTAAGACTGAATAAAAAAGCAAGACCCAACTATATGTTCTCTACAGGAGACATGACAGATACCTAACAATAAAACCTTAAAATACATGAAACAAAAAAGGACAGAATTAAAGTGAGAAGTAGACAATTCTATAGTCATTCAATTTTAATACCGCTTTCTCAGAAATTGATTCCTAGTCAAACACCAGTTAAACCACAGAATATCTGATAAACGATATCAGCCACATTTAGCTATTTGGTTTTTAGAGTATAAAAACAAAAATGAATAGAATTACAAGGAAAATATTCATAACAGATATTTTAATTTACTTCTCTAAGAATTGAAAAATCAACCAATAATAAAAAACAGTGAAGATTTAAACAGTACAAAGTAAAAATGAGAATTTCAAATTTGACTCAGATCATATATATATATGTGTGTGTGTGTGTGTGTGTGTGTGTGTGTATATATATATATATATATATATATATATCTCACATCTATATAATGGATATTACTCAGCCATGTAAAAGAATGAAATTCTGCCATTTGCAACAACAGGGATGGCAGAATAGCATAGAGTACTATGCTAAGTTAAATAATTCAAAGAAAGACAAATACTCTATGTTGTCCCTTATATGTGGAACTAAAAAATAAAACAAAACAGAAACAGACTCACAGATACAGAGAACAAACTAGTGGTTACAAGAGTAGAGAAGGAAGGGGGAGGGGCAAATTAGGGGTATGAGATTAAGAGATACATATTCATTTATTTTATATGTATAAAATAAATAAGCAATAAGGGGTATTGTACAGCACAGGGAGTTATAGCCATTATTTTGTAAAAACTTTAACTGGAGTGTAATCTATAAAAATATTGAAAAACTATGTTGTACAACTGAAACTGATATAAATAATATATCAACTGTACTTCTATTTAAATAAATAAATAAATAAAGCATCTCTAAGTAAGTTTTTAAATGTAAGGTAATCTCTAAGTAAACTGCTAAGGTAAATGTTGCAATAATTTAATCTTTTGCAGTGGAACATGCAACTGTGGTACAAAAAATGGCAAACCAACGCAAGTTGGAATAATTCCATCTTTTGATTTATGGGTCACCCACTATAAAAACATACCACTATTTTCTCAATGTGAAACTATAATAAACACTCAGAAACTATGAAATAGAATGTATTTGATTAACCTCTAGGTTTTCACCTCTTTATTCTTACAACCAACCAATGGTATGAGGTAAACACGAAACTCAGATCATCACCAATATTATGGAAAATAATATGGCCTCTGAATAAAAGATATTCATACATTAGAAATTTTTATTCTGCCTAGTTAGACAGATCCAACATAAATCCTAAATATCTCCTTTCAATGAGGAATATAGTAAGTTAAATACAACCTACGATAAAAACCATGTAGTCATAATTTAGTGGAATCAAATGGCAGAAATGGAAATAAATGGGAGAATTTAGAAAACAACAGACTCTAAAGCAGTATAGAAATTAGGTCCAAGAGTCAGATCTATAAAGTGCCATTCTCTCACTAGCTCCTTACCCCTTAAAATTCATCAAATATCCTATATTATCTCCGCTGCTTCAGGTACATCAACCATCAGTTATTCAATTTTTGGTATCAAAATTGAATAGGTATCACTTACAATGTAGGAAAGTTGATAGATAGGAGGAAGGGAAGTATAGAAACTTTGGGTCATAATGTAGGGATCTGAAGGAGGTATAAAGGGGTATTTAGAATCAGAAGCTATATCCTATTACCTCTTTCTAGTGATAATGATACCAACTTTCCTACTTCAAGTAACGGCACTGAATCTCCGGAGTTGATTTCTTTTGAAAGCATACATCTTACCATGTGGAATTGTGGTCTGGAAAGGACGACTTGGGCTTTTCAGGTTCCATAAAGTCAAGCTACCATCTGAATGGCTGCACATGAATTGTTTGCCCTCATGATGCCAATCAATTGAATGAATAGCCTAATGAAATAACAATTAAAAACAAGTAGAGGAGGAAAAAAGTTGATATATCATTCTATATTCCAAAGGAAAAATATTTTAACACAGAATTATTATAGCAATAACACTTAAGGAACATATGTAATTTTTCTGACCTAGGTCATACTACCTTTGGTTTCAACCTTCTATAGGCTTATAAAAAGGCTACAAAAACTCACCTCCTAAGATAAAGAAAAGTTAAGTAAATTTCATAATATCGTTAGATCCCAGAACTTTTTGTTGTAAATCCTGGGTCCTCCTTGTACCCTTTAATGCTTCTTTGAAAATTATTACACAGAAGTAAAAGCAAGGTTATCAGAAGATAATCTCTGGTGAGGTAGAAGCCTAGTTCCACTTAAAATAGCCAACCTAAAAGGTAGTTTACATAAGAGTTGCAATTTGAGGGCTCACTACATGCCAGACCCCAAGGTAAACAGTTTATGTACATTATCTCATTTAATCCTACAAAACAGATATTATGTTTTTCCAAATTACACGTGGTGAAATAGGCCTAGAAAGATTGAGATACTTGCTCAGGTTACACCACTCAAAGCCAGCGTCTGACTACAAAACCCATATTTGGAATCATTGGACTATATTAACTCTAACATACACTATTTAAGTTGACTTAAAGCAAGAAGAGTTTAAAATTTTTGTATTTACAGATTCATTCTATAGATGTGAATTAAATAAAATTAAAAAGTAATCATTACATTTTCCTAAATTGTTTTATTTCCAGTGGTTGCACAGTGTCTTGCATAAAGTAGGTACTCAAAAAATCTGTTAAATGAATAAGTAATTATTGTTATCAAATATTTCCACACTCTTGGTATTCTTTCAAAATTAATAAAGTATATATGGAACTTGGGTAATGTGCTAATAAGCACAATGAAAGAAACTCTAGTAAGCATAAAAGTTGAACAGATGTATATACAGCATGATCCTTTCCTTAAAAGAACTTAAACAACTGCGAGATAGGAAACATTTATACCAATATTAATAATACTTATTGTTTGGAACTTTTAACATTTAGTTTTTTAATCTATATTTATAAAACTAAGTTATGTATATATTTATTTTATACCAAACTTATACATATATGTACACACACACACACATATTTCCAAACAATAAGTATTGTTAGAGTTATAAATAAATGATGGCTAGAGCAATCATTAGACATATCAGAAATGAAATAGTATATGAGCGGACCTCAAGATAAGTAAGATTTGATTAATTGCAAAGGATACCATGACACACTGGGCTTATGTTTTCTCTCACCCTGGTCTTTATTACTGACCTGGCAGAGAAGACCTCTTTATTGCCAGGGTTCAGTAGAGGCAGTGAGAGGGAAAAAACGCTCTTCTTTGTCTTCTTCTCTGCTTATTTCTTCTCGTTTTTTATGTGACTAAAGGGAAATGTCACTTTTTGCCTCCTCTACATGTTAACCTGGATGAACCTCAGTCAATTTAAAGTTCTCTCAGACTACTTTGCTCTAAATGGTAGGCGCAGAGCCCCAGCCCTAACCTTTCTTTCTATCCCACTGAATTTCTGTCTACTGGAGAAGACAGATATAAAAATGATATATATAACATAAAACCAAGATAAGTACTATAAAAGAAGTACACTTATTGTACAGAAGAGTAGGCATGTAAAACCAACTTGTTATTAAAGAATAGGATGTCAAATAGTCCATCACTGAAGAGATTGAAGAGCTGGAATTTGAACTGACTTAATGGGTAAATATTCAATTTCTATTTATTTGATTATACCCCATTCTTTTCTTTAAAAAGGACCTTAAGCGTTTGCTGAAAAACCAAATATAATACAACTAATTAAAGAAAAAAAAATTTTTTAATGAAAAACAATATGGAAAATAAACTCAGTGGCTGTGACTGAATTTCTTGTAAACAAAAAAGACAAAGAAAACCCAAAAAGCTAGATAACAATCTGAAAAAAGGAAAAACAGCAGTTAGTAAGGAATTAAAAGGTTATCCTCATGTCAGACTCTGAGAGATTTCTCTGTGAGAGATTATTTAAGAAATACTGATGTAATGAAACAAAAATTTCACAGCTAATGTGGAAGTAAGATTCATATGGTTATTTCTGAAAATGATCCTGGATTTCCAAAACAAAACTCTGAATTCATCAGCGGTTATTTATCAAGTGGCTAGTTAGATAGTCCAAATAGCTTTACAGTAGCTAAATAATTAGTAGAATTTTGATATGCATAAGAGGAAAGAAGGGAGTTCATGATAAGGTATTAGCAGAAGCAAAGGCCTGGAGGTAGGAAATAAATGGTATGTTGAGGAGATAGTGAGTAATATGTCTGAAGTGTGAGAAGTGTGTAGAAGGATGCAGTAAGTTAAATTCAAGGGAAAAAGATAGCACCAGGGCCTTAAACCTCCTGTCAAGGAATAAGACTTTGTACTGTTGACAACTGGGAGCCATTCAAAGGTTCTGAGGTAGAGAATTACCTGATCTGCTATGTCTTAAAATGATAATCTTGTTAGTGAAAGATATATTGAAAACGTAAGATATCTGAGGAAATGTGATTAGTTAAAAGGCTATTATAAGTCTTCCAGGCAAAAGAAGGACTAGGACTCAACTAGGACGCTGAATGTGGGAATGAAAAAAGAGAGGAAATAAATGAGAGACAATATAAAAATTGAATCAAAAGTGATTGCATATGATATATGAAGAAGAAAAAAGGGTCAAATATGACTCTGAGGGTTATAAATTAAAATAACTAAATCAAAATTGAAAAACTGAAAAAAAAAACACAGAAAGAGGTCAGACCTCTAAATATAAATTCAGTGCCAATGGAATATTCATCTGGACTTATAGATATTAGATATTTGGATCTAGATCTCAGGAGAGAGGTAAGAGTTAAAGATATATGAATTTTTAATTTATCAGCATAATATAGGTAATATTTGAAATGGTGGGAGGGGATATGAACATAAATGTAAACTGAAGGAGAAATGAAGAGAGGGTGAAGACGTAGAATCCTGAAGAGTATCTATAATGTAAAGGAGAGTTAAGGAAAGAACCAGTGATGGAGAAAGGAGGGGTGAAAAATGAGGTGGAAAAACACAAACAAGGGAAGAAACCATTTTAAGAAGGAAGGACTGATGTAAAGTCACAGGTTTAGGGAGGAACTTAAAAGACTATGGAAGGGGTCACTGATCATTGGTGACTTATGAGAAACCATTTCAGGACAGATGATTTCAAAATATGAGACGTAAAGTGATGAGGAAAGTTTGAAAAGTTTGGTAGTAACATGAAGTATACAACTATCTTTATTAAAATGATAGGACATATAATTATGCATTAAAGTAAATCAATTTTATATATATTCATATAATTCTAAGTGTAAAGTGTAGTATTCTACTGACTAAAAACATTGTTAATCTTTATTTAAACATTTCATTGCAAAATTACTTTCACTTACTTTTTAAAGTTAGAAACCTTCCTTCCACACTTTTTAAGGCCACAGGAAAAGTAGCTGATTGAGCATTCTCATCTGGATTTCCATTTCAGCTGCTCCACTCTAGTTCCAACTGGCTAAATACACAGATGGTATTTGGACTCTTATCTAACTGCTAGTCTTAAGAGAGGAAGTGATCTTCATACTCATCTTTGTATTTTATGTATTTAACGAAAGGAAAACCCTAGCTTAGCTCTCCAGGACCTTCTTGCCTTATGATTCAATGTGCCTCGTAAGTTGATCATAAAGAGCATAATTGTATGACATTGCTTGCCAGAGTATTGTTCACTAATCATGACCAAATTACCCAGCTGTTATATCATTTACTTCTGAATTCTTTGTCACCATGACAATAATCTTGTATATATCATAAAATCTTAGTTTGCCAGAACCACTAAGAAATGAATGGGGGGTGGGGGTTATGGGATAGCTGAAGGCTTGTATCTTTAAGCACCAAAATTTAAATTTTACTTTTATAAGGGGATGGAAGAGGGCACAAAAAGAAACTGTTCTAAAAAAATGTGTTTTCCTTTCAAATTTATTTCTCTATCTTAGTGTTGTCTTAAATTCTTTAGCACTCTTCCCATTTAAGCCTAGTTATTCTAAACAGTGATTTTTGACCTGTATTTTCCTATCTCTCATCACTGTAACAATTTTTAATTTAATTGAGAGCCTATATGATCACCTTTATTTCCACAGCTATAAGACATAATTTCCCTTTCTCACCTTTTGCCCCTAGCCTCACTCTTTTCACATTAGCTTCTTCTTAAGATGGAAATAATAGCCTAGAATCAATCTTCGAACAACTGAAGTATCAATTAAGAGACCATTCCTTGATAAGAGTTCATTGCTTTCTCTACATGAAAACCTAAAATCTCAATTCTGTACGATAAAACGTACTTCAAGATCTGACTTTTATTATTAAGTATTACTATTTTAAAAATCTCTCTTTACTGTAAGAAGGCAAGTATTAGAAAATAAGGCCTTTCAAACTGACTACTTAAACCTTCTGCCACAGAAAAACAATTTTCTAAAGACGTGAATAGTATCTTTAGAGACCTTAAGGACAAAGAGGTTAAGAAATAAGCATAGAGCCTAAAGGAAAGAAAAAGATAGGTAATAGACGCCAACATATGTAAATGCCCAAAAAAGGCTTAAAAATAATCCATCAAGGCAAAATTTCCACTCAGGAGAACAACCCAGAGGTGGAACTCATGCAAATACCAACAGGCAGTGTGAGGCACTGGATCAGAACTAGGCGGTTTTCCAATGATAAAAATACCGGTAACATACAAAGCTTAAATGTAGAAAACAGGCATAAAATCACAATACTCTTTTCAAATATTCCAGTAGAAATCACTTACCTCATCATAATAAACTCTCAGTTCTGCTCTTTTAGATTTCAAGTCCCAGAATACTACAGTACCATTTTCATAACCTATTAGCAGCTGGAAAACATTAGAACAATCATTTTTGTAATTCTAACATTAATTTTACCTTGCTCCAAATAAAGATTAATGTTAATAAAATATAATCATACTACATTATACAACTTTATTTAGAATACCAATTTTTCCAAACCTGAATATAGGTTTTCTACATTGAAAAAAATTGGCAAATGAACTCTACCTTCAATATAAACATTTACCAGTGAAATCTACCTCATTCCAAAGAGGAAATTGAGAAAATATGTAAGTATATATGAAACAACATAAAAATAAATGAGAACATTGGAACAAAAGAAAAATGGGATAGAAAAGGAAGATGAAATAAAGGATGAAATGTGATAACTTTAACGAACAGTGTATATGCCATTCAGTCCTATGCACTTGAAAAATGTGGCCACAAACTTGGCTTCAAATTTCTTTCTATCAAATCCAATTTTCTGACTTATGTCAGTATTTTAAATTGGTGATTTAGGAACTCTCAGCAGTTCACAAAGGTATCCTAGAGATTCACATCATTAAATATAGTTGATACTGACTTATAAATCAATAAGTAAGACAATTAACAAAATATACATTCTGCATTTCAAAAGAAAAGGATTTGAGAACAGAAAATGATTATTAGATGATCATATTCAAGACTCAGTCATTCAGCTAAATACTGCTAGCTGTGCTGATGGTTTTTACTATAATATGATTCTGAGTTTTATTTGTAGTTATATATTGTTAAATTTAATCTACCATTGGTTAAAAAAAACCCAGAAAGGATAAAACTAGGCCAACGTTCAAATAATGATATTTCGCAGGAATGTGCCTTAAGATGATTTTCTTGAAATCCATTATAGTAGTATTTCTCTGGTGAAAATTCTTATACTGTTAATAAAGATGTTTCAGTAACTCCAAAACACAGTGGTAAAAACAGAAAATATAATGGTAGTTATAAGTTACTCCTACATAGCTTCTTGAGACCTAATCATTTCCCTAGAAATTTTATAACAGAACACAAAAAAACAACAAAAATAAACCAGCTAGTAGTTTTAACAGGAAACAAAATTTCAAATATCAGATCATGAAAGCAATGCATATTACTTTTGAAGGTATAGCATATATTTAAATGTTTTATTATTAAACTGCAAACAATAAATTTTAAAATTGACTTAAAAAATTGAGCTTTTTACATATTAAGTTAAAGTAAATGGCATAATGACTTCATAAATTTAAAAAGTCAAAATTAGTGTAAACAAAGACTTTCTTAAAATTAAATTTATATAAAGTAATATATACTGTACTAAGATATGTATTAACTCCAACTTTTTTTACATACCAGAGAAAATGATAAACGATAAAACCAAATCCTATGAGGTGTATGATAAAAATTTCTATGAAATGTATGGAAAGGAGATTTATAAGTCTAAAAAGTTTGGAAAATCTGACCTAAGTGAGAAAATGAATAATATAACCTTTCAGAAATTGAGCCCCAAGATGTAATGAAATGATATTCTAAAATGCTATTATATTTTTTATAATAAACATAAGAAAGATAGAAGTCATTTTGTTTATAAAACATTATAACCAACAGTCCTAGTAAATCACAAAATATAAAATAATAAACCTCAAAGTATCAAAAATTTGAGATAACTGTACAAGATTGTGATATGGGAAATATAAAAATACATTAGAAACACTTAAAGAATTGAGAAAGAGAAAAACAGCCCCTGACATCCAGGAGACACCAGACAAAGTCATTCTGTGACCATGATGAATCAAGACAAAAATAAGATCCCTCTGTAATCATGCCTGATCACATCAAAACAGGAATATTGCCCACATCACAAATACATATCATATATGTATGTGTGTGTGTGTGTGTGTGTGTATATATATATATATATATATATATACACACACAGGCAAAGAAGTAGGTGATTTCTTCACTACGTATTATACATATTATCAGGACCTGGAAAAGTTTCTGAAGAAAATAGGTATCTGCAAAAATATCTGTTAAATTAGTTAGTAAATACCAAATAATCAAAATCAAAGATACTATATATTCTCTAACAAACATGACATAAAATTAGAACTCATTGACAAAAATATTTTGGAAACTAAAAAATATGCATTTAAGTAATTATGGCCAAACAAGAAATCATAATGAAAAGTATGAAACAGAACAGAACAAAAATTCCTCATTTTGAACCTTGTGGGATACAGATGAATCCTCATCAAGAGGGAAATATATGGTTTTATAAATACAGGCATACCTTGAAGATATTGTGGGTTCAGTTCCAGACCACCTCAACAGAATGTAATATCAAAATAAAGTGAGTCATACAGGTTTTTTTTTGGTTTCTCAGTGCATGTAGACTTCTATACTGCAATCTATTAAGTGTACAATAGCATTATGTCTAAAAGAACAATGCACATAACTTAATTTAAAGTACTTTATAGCTAAAAAATGCTAACCATCATCTGAGCCTTCAGTGAGTCATAATACTTTTTCAAGAGTAACATCAAAGATCACTGGGTAGAGGTGGGATAAAGATGGAAGAGTAGGAAGACCCTGAGCTCACCTCCTCCTGTGCACACACCAAAACTACAACTATATATAAAATAACTCTCTCTCAGAACAACCTGAAGACTGGCTGAACAGCTTTTTTACAATTAACAATACTTTTTAAAAAAATCACACAGAGACAGGTACAAGGGTGAAAGAAGTGATCTAGTCAGGACCCACACCCCCAGCAGGTGACCCTTTTTAAAAAAATCACACAGAGACAGGTACAAGGGTGAAAGAAGTGATCTAGTCAGGACCCACACCCCCAGCAGGTGACCCAAAAGACAAAGGGGATATTACAAACTCAGAGGCCCAGCCAATGCTCACTTCAGCTCCAGCCCTCCCACCAAAGCCACCAAGCACACATAGTCTGCAAAGGGACACTCCTATACAATGACACACTTTCCACACCAGGTGAGGCAAATGTTTTGCCTAATTAATAAAGACAAACACTGAAAGTGAAACAAAATAAGAAGACAGAGGAATATGTTCCAAATGAAATAACAAGATAAAACTCCTAATGAAATGAAGATAAGTAATTTACATGATAAAGATTTCAAAGCAATGTCATAAAAATGCTCACCAAACTCAGAAGAATAGAGGATCACAGTGAGAACTTCAACAAAAAATTAGAAAATATTAAAAAAGAATCAATCAGAGCTGAAGAATACAATAACTGAAATGAAAAATATACCAGAGAGAATAAAAAGCAGATTAAGTGGTAAAGAAGAATTAATAAATGAGTTGGAAAACAGAATAGTGGAAATCACCCAATCAGAACAGTAAAAAGAAAAAGTTTTTAAAATGAGGATAGTTTAAGGGACCTCTGAGACAACACTGAGTGTCATAATATTCATGTTATAGGATTTAGTCCCAGGAGGAGAAAAGAAAGGAAAAGGGGCAGAAAATATATTTGATGAAATAATGGCTGAAAAATTCTCTACCCTGGGGAATGAAATAGATATCCAGGTCCAGGAATCAGAGACAGTCCTAAAAAGATGAACTCAAAGAGTCAACACCAAGACACATCATAAGTAAAACAGCCAGAGTTAAAGATAGAGAATTCTAAAGGCAGCAAGAGAAAAACAAAGAGCCAAACAAAAGGGAACCCCCATAAGGCTCTCATTGACTTTTCAGCAGAAACTGTAGGCCAGAAGAGAGTGGCATGATATATTTAAAGTGCTGAAAGGGAAAAACCTAAATCAAGGATACTCTACACAGCAAGGTTAGCATTCAGAATTGAAGGCGATATAAAGGGTTCCCAAGATAAGCAAAAACTAAAAGAGTTCATCGCCACTAAGCAGGCCACACAAGAAATGTTAAAGGGTCTTCTTTAAGCAAAAAAGAAAAGGCCATAACAAGAAATGAGAAAATACATGAAGAAAATAAATCTCATTGGTAGAAGCAAATATAATAGTAAAGGCAGTGGATCAACTGCTTAAAAAGCTGGTATGGAGGTTAGATGACAAAAGTTGTAAAATCAATTCTAATTACAATGAGTAATTAAAGGATACACAAAAAGATGTAAAATATAATGTCAAAAACATAAAACATGGTGAGGATATTATAAAAACTGTAGAACTTTAAGAATGTGTTTGAATTTAAATGACTATCAGTTTAAAACAAATATCTATCTACCTACCTACCTATATATTGCATAGTAACCAAAAACCAAAAACCTAGGATACACAAATACAAACAGAAAGAAACCCGAACATAATACTAAAGAAAATCATCAAACCACAGGGAAGAGACTAAAAGAAGAAGAAAAGAATAGAGAAGAACTACAAAAAACAACCAGAAAACATATAACAAAATGGCAAAAAGTACATGCCTATCAATAATCACTTTAAGTGTAAATGAACTAAATGCCCCAATCAAAAGACATAGGGTGGCTGAATGGAAAAAAAAACAAGACTCATCTATATGCTTCCTATAAAAGACTCACTTCGGAGCTAAAGACACACATAGACTGAAAGTGAAAGGATGGGAAAAGGTATTCCATGCAAATGGAAATGAAAAGAAAGCAGGGGTAATATAACTCGTATCAGACAAAATAGACTTTAAAACAAAGATTGTAACAAAAGGCAAAGAAGGGCATTACATAATGTTAAGGGGGTGTCAATCCAAAAAGAGGAACTAATATTCATAACATATATGCACCTAACATGGGAGCAACTAAATATATAAACCAAATATTAACAGACATAAAAGGAGAAATTGACAGTAACACAGTATTAGTAGGGGATTTAATACCCCACATAAATCAATGAATAAATCATCCAGACAGAAAATCAATAAGAAAATGTTGGCCTTCAATGATACTTTGAGCAGTTGGACTTAATAGATATCTACAGAGCATTCCATCCAAAAACTACAGAATACACATTCTCTTCAAGTGCACATGGAACATTCTCCAGGATAGATCACATGGTAGGCCACAAAACTAATCTCAATAATTTTAAAAGTAAAATCATATAAAGTATCTTTTCTGACCACAGTGGTATGAAACTAGATATCAATTACAGAATGAGAGGTGGAAAAGACACAAACACAGGAAGGCTAAACAATGGGCTGCTAAAGAAAACAATGGGTCAATGAAGAAATCAAAGAGAAAATTTTTTTTAAATGTCTTGAGATGAATGAAAATTGAAACACAACTTTTCAAAATCTGTGGGATGCAGCAAATGCAGTTCTAAGAGGGAAGTTTATAGCAATACAGGCCTATCTCAAGAAATTTTAAAAATCTCAAAAAACCTGACTTGAAACCTAAAGGAATTACAAAGAGAAAAAACCCAGAGTTAGTAGAAGGAAGGAAATAATAAAGATCAGGGGAGAAATAAATTAAATAGACACAAAAAAATGGAGAATAAGATCAATGAAACTAAGAGGTTATTTTTTTTAAGATAAAGAAAATTGATGAAACTTTAGCCAGACTCATCAAGAAAAAAGAGAGAAGGTCCAGGTAAATACAATCAAAAATGAACATGAAGCTATACAAGATATCACAGGAATACAATAATTGAAGAATACTACAAACATTTACATGACAACAACTTGAACAATCTAGAAGAAATGGACAAACTCCTATAAATGTACAATATCCCAGGAAAAAATAGAAAGTATGAACAGACCAATTACCAGTAATGAAATTGAATCAGTAATTAAAAAAAAAAAAAACTCCCAACAAACAAAAGTCCAGTATCATATAGCTTCACACTGGAATTCTACCAAACACTGAAAGAAGATTTAGTATCTATCCTTTTCAAACTCTTTTAAAAATTGAAGAGAAGGGAAAACTTCCAAACTCATTCTTTGAATCCAGCATTACACTGATACCAAAGCCAGGCAAAGACACTACAAAAAAAGGAAATTACATGTCAATAAATCTGAAAATTATAGATGTAAAGATCCTCAACAAAATATTAGCAAACAAAATTCCACAATATATAAAAAGGATCATACACCATGATCAAATGGGATTTATCCCAAGGGTGCAAGTTTGGTTCAGTACCTGCAAATCAATCAATGTGATACACCATATTAACTAAAGGAAGGATAAAATCACATGATCATTACAATAGGTGCAAAAAAAGCATTTGACAAAATTCAACAACTATTCATGATAAAAATCCTCATCAAAGTTGGTATAGAGGGAATATATCTCCACATAATAAAAGCCATTTGTGACAAAACCACAGCTAACATCATACTCAATGGTGACAAGCTAAAAGCTTTTACTCTAAGATCAGGAACAAGACAAGAATGTCCACTGTTATTCAACATAGTATTGGAAGTCCTAGCCCCAGGAATCAGACAAGAAAAAGAAATGAAAGTCATCCAAATTAGAAGGGAAGAAGTAAAACTGTAACTATTTGCAGATGACATGATACTTTATATAAAAATCCCTAAAGACTCCATGCCAAGACTATTAGAACTAATAAATAAATTCAGTGAAGATGCAGGATACAAAATTAATATACATAAATCTGCATTTCTATACATTAAAAATGAACTATCAGAAAGAGAAAGCAAGAAAGCAATCCCACTTAAAATTGCATCAAAAAGTATAAAATACTTAGGAATAAAATTAACCAAGGAGGTGAAAGACCTACACTCTGAAAACTATATGACACTGATGAAAGAAATTGAAGACAACATAAATAAACATAAAGATATTCTATGTTCATGGATTGGAAGAATTAATAGTGTTAAAAAGTCTATACCACCCAAAGCAATCTACATATTCAATGTAATCCCTATCAAAATACCGATGGCATTTTTCACAGAACTAGAATAATCCTAAAATTTCAATGAACCACAAAAGACCCTGAATAATCAAAGCCATCTTGAGAAAGGAGAACAAAGCTGGAGGTATCACACACACTCCCTGACTTCAAAATATACTATAAAGCTAAAGTAATCAAAACAGTATGACACTGCACAAAAACAGACACAGAGATCAATGGAACAGAATAGAGAGCCTAGAAATAAACTCACACACATATGGTCAATTAATCAACAACAAAGGAGGCAACAATATACAATGGGAAAAAGACAGTTTCTTCACATAAGTGGTTTTGGGAAAACTGGACAGCTACATGTATAAGAATGAAACTAGACCACTTTCTCACAACATATAAAAAAATAAACTCTAAATGGACAAAAGGGGACTTCCCTGTTGGTCCAGTGGTAAAGAATCTGCCTTCCAATGCAGGGGGCGGGGGTTCAATCTCTGGTCGGGGAACTAAGATCCCACATGCCACGGGGCAACTAAGCCCACATGCCACAGCTACTGAGCTCGCACACCTCAACTAGAGAGCTTGCATGCTGCAAACTACAGAGCCCACATGCTCTGGAACCTGTGCACCACAACTACAGAGCCCACTCACCCTGGAGCCTGCGTGCCACAACTAGAGACAGAAAACCCTCATGCCACTACTAGAGAGAAGCCCACGTGCTGCAACGAAGAGCCCATGCACCACAATGAGCACTCCAACGAAAGCCCACATGCCACAATGAAGATCCCATGTGCCGCAACAAAGACCTGATGCAGCCCAATAAATAAATATTTTTTTAAAAAAGCCATAGCAATGGGCATACCATTAAAAAATAAATAAATAAATGTACAAAAGACTTAAATGTAAGACCTGAAACAACAGAACTCGTAGAAGAAAACATAGGCAGTATGTTCTTTGAAATCAGTCTTAGCAATATTTTTTTGGATCTGTCTCCTCAAGCAAGGACAACAAAAGCAAAAATAAGCAAACGGGACCACATCAAACTAAAAATCTTTTGCACAGTGAAGGAAAGCATCAACAAAATGAAAAGACAACTATGGAATAGGAGAAAATATTTGCAAATGATGTGACTGACATTCAAAATATATAAAGAACTCATACAATTCAATATCAAAACAACAAACTATCCGATTAAAAAATGGCATTTTTCCAAAGAAGCTATACAGATGTCCAACAGGCACATGAAAAGATGCTCAACATCACTAATCAACACGAAAACGCAGATCACAACCACAATGAGATATCACCTCACACCTGTCAAAATGGCTATCATCAAAAAGACAGCAAATAATTAACAAGTGTTGGCAAGCATGTGGAGAAAAGGGAACACTTGTGCACTGTTGGGGAGAACATAAACTGGTGCAGCCACTATGGAAAGCACTATGGAGGTTCCTCAAAAAAATTAAAAATTGAACTACCATACGATCCAGCAATTCCACTCCTGGGTATTTATTTAAAGAAAAGGAAAACACTAATTCAAAAAGATATATGCACCCCAATGTTCACTGTAGCATTATATACAATAGCCAAGATATGAAGCAACTTAAATGTCCATAAACAGATGAATGGATAAAGATGTGGTACACACACACACACACACACACTGGAATATTTCTCAGCCATAAAAAGGTATGAAATAATGCCATTTGTGACAGCATGAATGGACCTGGAGGGTAGTATGCTAAGTGAAATAAGTCAGACTAAGAAAGACAAATAGTATATGTTTTTACTTATATATATGGAATCTAAAAAACAAAGCAAACAAACAAATACAACAAAACAGACTCACAATACAGAGAACAAACTAGTGGTTGCCAGAGGGAAGGGCTGCAAAATAGGTGAAGGGGATTAAGAGGTACAAACTACCAGTTTTAAAATAAGTCATAGGCATGTGATGTACAGCACAGGGAACACAGTCAATAATATCATAGTAACTTTGTATGGTGCATAATCTATAAGAGTATCAAATCACTATGTTGTACAGCTGAAACTAATATAATATTATAAGTAAACTATATTTCAATTAAAAGTAATCACTGGGCTTCCCTGGTGGTGCAGTGGTTGAGAGTCCGCCTGCCAATGCGGGGGACACGGGTTCGAGCCCTGGTCTGGGAAGATCCCACATGCCGCGGAGCGACTGGGCCCGTGAGCCACAACTACTGAGCCTGCGCGTCTGGAGCCTGTGCTCCGCAATAAGAGAGGCCGCGAAGGTGAGAGGCCTGCGCACCGCGATGAAGAGTGGCCCCCGCTCGCCGCAACTAGAGAAAGCCCTCGCTCAGAAACGAAGACCCAACACAACCAAAAATAAATAAATAAATAAATAAATTTATTAAAAAAAAAAAAAAATAATCACTGATGACAGACCACCTTAAGAAATATAATAATGAAGAAGTTTGAAATACTGTGAGAATTACCAAAATGTGACACAGAGACATAGAGTGAGCAAATGCTGTTGGAAAAATGGTGCCAATAGACTTGCTCGACTCATGGTTGCCACAAATCTTCAATTTGAAAAAAAATGCACTATCTGTGAAGTGCAGTTAAGTAAAGCACAATAAATCGAGGCGTGCCTGTACATATTAAAAGGAGAAAAGTATAAATTTTTAATAAATATAAGCATTTAACTGTAGAATGTCAAGAAAAAGAGAGTAAAGTTCAACAAATAGAAGAAAAAATGAGTCATCTTATCCAAGAGCAAAGGATACCTTTCACTTATTCAAGTTTTCAGGAATTTTGAGTTTTCCACGTATAGATTTTCTTGTTAATTTCATAGCAAATTATTTTTTAAACTTTTGTTGCTATTTTATACAGGATCTTCTCTTCATTATCTTTTCTAAGAGGGTATTGTTTCTATAGTTGGAATTTAGTATGCTACCTTCTGAATTATTTTATTCTTTGTATTAATTTTAATGTTGATTTTCCTAGGCATTCCAGGTTATATTATCATATAATCTAAAATAGAGACTATTTTACTTCTTCCTTTCCAATTTTTATGCCTCTAATTGTTTGTACTTGTCTAACTGCATTACTAAAACATCTTATAGTGTTAAAAATAGTGGAGGGGATGAGCATCCTTGCTTTCTTCCTAACTTTAGTGGCAATGTCTCTGGTGTTTCCCTATTAAATAAAATCCCAGATTTTATATATATATATAATATTATTATTATATATATTATACATACATATATAATATATATAACATATATCATTAAAGAAGTATAAATTCATTCAATATTTTATAAATTTATTTTATCAGGAATAGGTGTTTATTTTTTTAATATTTTTATTGAAATATACATATAGAAAAGTCACAAATTAAAGCTGTGTCTTTCTTTAGTAATGACATTTTTTTCTTCCAATTTTGAGACATAATTGACATACAGCACTGTATAAGTTTCAGGTGTACCGCATAATGACTTGACTTAGATACATCATGAAATGTTAATCAAATAAGTTTAGTGAACATCCATCATCTCATATAGATACAAAATAAAATAGAAAAATTTTTTTCTTTTGATGAGACCTCTTAGGTTTTGCTTTTTTAACAACTTTCATATATAACATACAACAGTGTTAATTATAGTATCATGTTGTACATTACATCCCTAGTACTTATTTATCTTATAACTGGATGGTTCTACCTTTTGACAGCCTTCATCAAATTCCCCCTTCTTCCACTCCCTGTCTCTGGTAACCATAAATTTGATCATTTTTTCTATGAGCTTTTTGTTTTTTTGAAGTATAATTGACCTACCACATTTTGTTAGTTCCTATTACGCAACATAGTGATTTGGTATTTCTATACATTTCAAAATGATCACCACAATGAGTCATAGTTATTGACTGTATTCCTCACATGGCTCATTTATTTTGCAACTGGAGTTTTATTAATCTTAATCTCCCCCACCTATTTCTTTCCTCACGCCACTCTCCTCTCTTGCAACCACTTGTTTGTTCTCTGTATTTGTAACTCTGTTTCTGTTTTGTTATATTTGTTCATCTGTTTTGTATTTTAGATTCCACATATAAGTGATTCACAACAGTATTTGTCTTTCTCTGCCTGACTTGTTTCACTTAGCATGATACACTCTAGGTCTACCCATGTTGCTGCAAATGACAAGATTTCATTCTTTTTATGACTGAGAAATACTCCTGTGTGTGTGTGTTTGTGTGTGTGTGTGTGTGTGTGTGTGTGTTTATACCACATCTTAATCCTTTCATCTATTAATGGGCACTTGGGTTGCTTCCAAACCTTGCCTATTGTAAATAATGCTGCAATAAACATAGAGGTGCACATATCCTTTCTAAATAGTGTCTATGTTTTCTTTGGATAAATATCCAGGAGTGGAATTACAAGATCAATTTATTTTTAATTTTCTGAGGTGCCTTCATAGTGGAAAACCACTATGCTTTCCATAGTGGCTGCATCAATGTACATTCCCACCGAATGGAAAGAAATTTTTGTTTCTGGATTTTTTTATTACTGTGTTTCATTCTTGATATGAAATGCACAATCAAGTATACTGTGTGGGGATCTATGCACTGTAAGGATTTTTCTTCATCAGGTCACTCCATGTCACCCCCTAAGTGGAGACGTAATTGAGCAGTACTCCTTGCCCAGATAGTACCAACCAATCATCTGACCCTGTCTGTGAACCAAGCCTGAATTCTGTCCTACTCCATTAGTTGGTTTTAGATATTCCCCTCCTACTCCATAAGACCATATATGTGGGTTGAGAGAAAGGCATTGTTGCAACATAGGAATTCTTGGTTCCCCATTTATCCAATTTACTTAGGCCTTTTGGACAGTTCAAGGCTGATTTCCCAAATACACCTCTTCCATTGTAAAATGGACTGTCACATCCCTCACCCAATCCTAGGAATCAATGAATATGATGACATCCAACTCATGCTGGACAGGTCAAGTCACAGTCACTTGGTGTCCCATCGTTAGGTGTTCAGTCTCCACAAGGGCCCATTAGCATGCCAGAAGTTACTTTGAAAATGGAGAGCAGCTGTTGTTCCTCTCTTATGGGGCTTTCCAATAGAGTGTTCTTAACTACTAAATACATTAAGCTCTAGCAGATCATAGATACCAAATGGTAGGGTAGGCTGCACTTGGACTTAGGGAAGAGACCTTTTTTTCTCTAGGCTCCACTCAAAAGTGGCAGAATTTTGGATAACCTAAAAAACTGATTTGGAACAATAATTTCTAGGGCCTTATATACTATTATCTAAATCCAAAAGCGCCCACCAAGTGACATGACACTTTCTTAATAAGGAGAAATACAAAAGCTTACATTTTACCTTAGAGGAGATGCCCCTCCACCCCCAGACCATTAGACCTTCAAAATCATCACATATAGGGCCAGGTCCTAGATATTTATGGGATAAAGCCTTATGACACATGAGTCTCTGACACATGAGTCTTATGAGCTATATAGCTACTTGCCACTTCTGCTCACCAGATGAGAGTTGGAAGACCTCAGAAAGTGTCCTTACTTGGAAATAGGGTCTTTGCAGATGTAATTAGTTAAGAATTTTCTGACAAAATCATCCTTAATTTAGGGTGGGCCCTAAAATCAAATGACTGGTGTCCTTATAAAAGAAGAAGAGAGGATACAGAGACACAGAGAAGAAGGCCATGTAAAGACAGAGGAAGAGATTGGAGTTATCCTGCCAAAAATCAAGGAACAATAGGAGGCACCAGAAGCTGGAAAAGGCAAGGAAGGATTCTCTTCCAGAGCCTTCAGAGAGAGAGTGGCCCAACCAAGACCGTGACTTCAGACTACTGGCGTGCAAACTGTGAATTAGTAAATTTCTGTTATTTTAAGCTACCCAGTTTATATAGCGTTGTTATGGTAGCCCTAGAAAGCTATACCAGGTGTCAGGGTCATACTCTTTCCTTATCAGGGCTTTGACTTTAACAAATAAGACCTTTCAAACTATGTGTTTAGTCTCCTTATAAAAAGATCCTGGGCCTATTTTGAGCACAGTCTGCCCTAGAGCTGCAGAAGTTAAGAGTTCCTTTAAAGTTGTTTTAGAGGGCCTCTGGAATGCCTTAAATCAGTAATGAACTGTTCTAAGTTGATCATTTTATTTTCACACAGTCTCCTGTGTTTTGGTAGGTGAAATAATGTTCCCTCCAAAGCTGTCTATGCCTCAATCCTCAAAACCCATAAATATATTACCTGATATGACAAAAAAGACTTTTTAGATGTAATTAAGGTTTGTTGAGATGGAGAGAGTATCCTGGATTATCCAAGTGGGCCCAATCTGAACATACGAGTCCTTAAGAGTGATGAACCTTTCCCAGCTGTGGTTAGAAAGAGGTTTGATGATGGAAGGAAGTCAAAGAGATGCTAAATTATTGTCTTTATAGATGGAGGAAGATGGCTACAAGCTTAGAAATGTGTAAAGCCTATAAAATCTGAAAAAGGCAAGAAAAGGTTCTCCTCTAGAGCTACCAGAAAGGAATGCAACCCTGTAGTATTTTGATTTTATCCCAGTGAGACCTGTGTTGGACTTCTGGCCTACAGAACTGTAAGACAATACATTTGTGTTGTTTCAAACTACCAGATTTGTCATAATTTAAATTGGAATAGAAAATAATACAAGTGGCATCAAAGCAAGCTATTTTATTCCATCATCATTATAATTATCATTGCCCTTTATGAATCAAGCACCACAAATATTCGATTTCCTGTTTGTTTGCCTTTCATTAGCCCCTCATCCTAATTAATCAAAGGAGAATGTTTGAGTAATTTTGATGTCACCACATGATAGGGTTTTAATACTTCACTTGACACCTTCACTGGGTCCTTTGATTTTAGATAGGAGACAACCCAACTCCAAAATCCCATCCTGAAGGTCTACAGTCTAGAACAGGGGTCAACAAACTTTTTATGCAGGGATAGAGAGCAAATACGTTAGGCTTTGCAGGCATTTAGTTCTGTCACAACTGTTCAGCTTTGCTTTTGTAGTAAGAAGACAACCACAGAAAAACATGTTAATGCATGAGCATGGCTGTGTTCCAAGAAATCATTTTACAAAAACAGGCAGTACACTAGATTTGTCCCATGGGCCATAGTTTCCTATCCCTGATCTAGAACAATTCTGATACTATTGTCTTAATCGGGGTTCTGTAGAAAATAGACTGAGGCAAGGCCTAAGTGCTAATGTTTCACTAAGAAGTATAATCTCAGGGCTGCAATAATAAAGGAAAAGTGAAGTAAAGCAAAGAAGTAAAAGATGATTCATTATCATACTAACCACTATTTCTTGGGGAGAAGCAGAAGAGATATAGCCAATAACCTAGCAGGTGTATTTACTTGGCTTGCAGGATGTCTCTAACAGCTTACAGGGAAAAACCATGATTCAGAATAGCCCAACCATAGGAAGGAAGGAAGGGAGGGAGAATTTATTTCTTGTGTCTTGTCCAATAATATTGATCAAGGTTTTCTCCATGGGAAATTAACACCCCTTCACAACAGGGCTGTGTCATTTGACCCCTTTGGCATCTGTTAGGGAAGCCAGATCTCATGCCTTACAGTATGGCACATTATCTAAATCCAGAATTAAAGAGAGGAGCCAAAGACTGGGTATAGCCAGTCAGCTTCAAAAAGTAGTACTGCATGAAGCTGATTAACCCTGCCAAAACTGAGATGAAGCAAGCAGCCAAGGGTTTGAGAGATAAGCAAAGCTGAGAGAATCCAAGGAGATGTACACAGTAACATGCCCAATACAGGCACCTCTCAGTCCAAGAGCACCCTCCTGTATTTGATAGGCTAATATGCAGTTTCTTTAGCAAATGGTGTCTCAGGGACAGGGGGTTCTATTTTCTGATTTTATGATACTATTTTGTTTCAGCAGGAACCTTAACATCAGTAATTTGTTCCTTCTTTCACTTCACCAACAAGCCTCCATGAAAGTTTTCCCCTTCCAGGTTGAATTTATCCCAGAAATGCAAAAATGTTTACATTAGAAAATCTATTTACATATTTCAACGAATAATTAAGGAATAGTCATTTTGTAGTGTAAGTACCTGACAGTTAGCTTTTTAAATTGTAATGTAAGTGCCTGACACTAAGCTTTTGATTACTGAGGCATCTATTGCAAAGACCTCCATCTGAAATAAACCCATTGCCAGCTACACAACTAGATAAAGAGCCAGGATGCCCCACCCAGAAAGTTTCCTTTTTTTTTCTTAAGAAAGCTCTGGTTGACTTAGATAAACTGGCCATTTGACTGACTGCTTGCATTTCCCTTCTTGGACTTTAATTCCTCCTCTTGTTTTAAATTCACCAATAAAGTGAACCTGCGAAACCATAGGCATCCCACCCCGATCTCAATAAAACTCCAGGTCCATGTGCTCGCGCTCTCTCTCTCTCTCTCTCTCTCTCTCTCTCTCTGTCTCCCCCTCCCTATCTCCCTCTCTGTCTCTCCCTCTCCCCCTGACCACAGCATCCCTGTGTGGCCCCAGGCATGCCATGTACTCTCCAGGAGCTATGAGTAATAAACCATGTTTTTCAAAGTTCTCAGATGGTTGTTGCTGAGGTGCGTCTTACAATCATAGTAAGAATCACAAGGGCTGTTCCAGCCACAACACTGGTTTCAAAAGGGTTAACATTTGTGAGGATTCACCCAACTGAGTGTCCCCAGGCATTTCTACTATCACTGTCAATACCATCTTTATCAATAGGCTGAGACTGGTACAAAACACATCTTGATACTATAGAAAAGCATTAAATAAAATTCCACACCATTCATAATGTAAAGCCCTTGGAATACTGGAAAGAGGTGGAAACTTTCTAACTTCATCAATCAAAGGCCTGCAGCAAACATCTTAAAGTTGAAAGCTTGGAGGCATTTGCTTTGCAGTTAGAAACAAAAGAAAGTTCCCATTAAAACAATTTATATTCAGCAGTACACTGGGTTCCTATCCAACAAAACAAATATATATATAATATATATATATATATTAAGGCAAGTCAGGGAAAATTTAAACACAAAAATTCTTCCTGCCCTTTGGCCTCCTCTCTCCCCTCTACTGTGCTTTGTGCATCTGCATTACGCATTGACCAAACCCCCCCCATTGGCAGAAATACCTGCTCAACGATAAAGAGCAACATTCTCCTAGCACCAACTAGACAACTCCTTAAAAGATAACATTCCTTTTTAATCTTGTAAGGGGTCACAATGACCCATAACTTTGTACTTGCAGATCTGGATTGTGTAAACTATCTACATCATTAAATGTATATCCCTCTGTCTCAAAAACCTATATAACTGTGCTTTGACCTCTAATGGGTGGAACAGTTCTCAGAGTTTTCTGAGAAGCTGTTCCCAGGTTATAATCTTCAATTTGGCTTGAATAATATTTTCCATCTCTTTCAAAAATTGACTATTGGTTAATTTTCCATCAACATATATATGAAACAAAATTTGTCTACAATTGCTATGCTTTTATACACAAAATATTTCAGATAATCTAAAGACAGCTACTAAAAACAACATTCCGTGATGTAGTCAAATATAAAATAACAAAAATGAACAATATATTATACACTAACAATTAATTATGAAACTGATTTTAAGAAAACTAATCCATAGGAGCAATAAAATCTATAAGATACTTAAATTTAAGGTAGCAAAAGATATGTATGACTTTTGTGAACAAGTTATAAAGCCATATAAAAAACAAAAGAAAGCCAAAGTAAATATATCGTGTTTATAAGATGGAAACATGGAACACTCATGTCTTAATTATGTAAATCTTCTCTAAATTCATCAATATGTTCAAGTTTCAAACAAAATCCCAACAAGGATTTACATAGAGCTTGATAAACTAATCCTAAAATTCATATAGCAGAATAAATGGTCATAAAAAGCCAAGATGAGAGAGGGAGAAGGGGAGACCTACCAAATAGCAAGATATTTTGTAAAGTTATTATAATTATAAAGGGTGCTCTCAGTAGAATAATAGATAAATATATCAATGCAACAGAGAAAAAAATCCAGAAAAAGACCCACCCAAATATGGGAACTTGATATATAAGTGAGATGTCCTTATAAATCAGTGGAAACTGAAATGACTATTCAATAAATGAATTATTTATATGTAAAAATGAAAGTATACCCTTATTTCAAACCAACATAAAATAAATTACACATAGATTAAAATTGAATTGTGAAATGGAAAGCCTTAAAACTGATAGAAAAAATAGAATTATATTTTCCCTCAGGAAGGGAAAGATCTACTGGGTAACAAACAAAATGCAGGAGTCAAATAAAAAGACTGAAAAGGCTGAGTACATTCAAATCAAGAATTTGTATGTGACAAAAGGCTACTGATGGAAAAACTAGTCAACAGGAAGTCAAGTGATTTATTCAAGGTTATATGCTAATAAGCAGTGGAGCCACAATTCAAACACAGTCTTCTGCCTATAATACTAATTTATTTTGCATTCCTTTTAATTTTTAATTACACAATTAACACACATTATATTCTTTCATAAAAATTTGAACAACACAAGTAAAATAAGAATAACTTTGACCATTTTCCACAATTCTAATCACTAGTATCCTCCCCAGATTTATGCATTTCCTTTTAGGCTTTTTTCCTTGAGTAATCTGAATATATAAGTAAAAACACAAATTCATTATTCAAGTGGTTTTATACTACACTTAGTGTTCTGCATCTTTTCTTTTAAAAATGTGGCTTGAAGAACTTTCCTTATCATCACTGCCTTCCACAGTATGTATACCTCATCATTCATTTATTCAATTTTCTATTAATAGATCTTTAAGCTGTTTTCAGTATTTTGCCCTTTGGTCATATAAGTAGGATAGATATCTGAAATGGATTTTCTATCTATCAACATGTTTTAAATGTTGATAACAAATTGCCCATACTGGTATGTATACCTATGATTGCTGTATCTAGATGCCCATTTTTCAATGCCTTTTCCATTACCTGATATTATTAATATTTTTAATTTTTAATATTTTGCCAGTCTAATGGGGGACAAGGGGCATACTGCATTTCCCTAGTGATTACTAATGAGGCTGGTTCCTCCTCACTGCCAAACCCTTATCTTCAGAGGTAAGAGGCAACCACACCTTCAATTCTTAAAATCATTTTTTCTAGTAGACTTAGTTTCATATTTCTAATTATATTTATAATGTCATTTCTTGATTTATTAATTAGACATTATCTATTGATTTCCTATTATGAAAGATGAGGATTTAGCAAAAGATCTTGATATATTTTGCATATTCATTATTTGTCTGCTATATATCTAGAAAACACTGTCTCCCACTTTGTTGCCTGTCTCTTATCATGATTGTCTTGTTATGGCATATTCCTTAAAGCTTTCCTAAGGAGGTCCCTACTCCATGGTAACAACCTGTTTCTTATTGTTTCTTCTAAAACTCTCTGGGTTGCTATTTGAACATTTGTGTATTTTCTCCATCTGGAATTTACTTCTGTAAATGGTATAAGGTAGAGTTCTTACATTTTTTTCAAAATGGATACTAATTGGCCAAAGCCATTTATTCAATAGTTTATCATACCCTGAAACATCTTCTCAAAACATACAAAATTCTCCCAAACACCTGAACCATTTCTGGAATATCTGTTTAGATCTATTGGTCTTCTTATATTCCCCTGTATCAATATCACAATGTTATTCATTTTGAAAAAATGTTTTGCCTATTCTTAAACATTTCATTTTTCTTATGAATTTTAAAATCAGCTTGTAAATTCTTTAAAAATGTAAGTAAATTCTCTATACCCACTTTGATGAGAGTTTTTTCATGAAAGGATGTTGAATTTTGCCAAATGCTTTTTTCTGCATCTATTGAGATGATCATGTGATTTTTATTTTTCCTTTTGTTAATGTTGTGTATCACATCAATTGATTTGCAAATGTTGAACCATCCTTGCATTCCTGGAATAAATCCCATTTTATCATAGTGTGTGATGTTTTTTGCACACTGTTGGATTCCGTTTCCTAATATTTTGTTGAGGATTTTTACATGTATTTCCATCAGAGATATTGGCTTGTAATTTTCTTTTTTTTGTAATGTCTTTTTATGGTTTTTGGTATCAGGGTAGTGCTAGACTAGTAGAATGATTTTTGGAGTGTTCTGTCCTCTTCAATTTTTTTGCAATAGTTTGGGAATGATAGGTATAAGTTCTTCTTTATATGTTTGTCAGAATTTTCCTATGAAGCTGTCCAATCCTAGACTTTTTTGCTGCAAGGTTTCTTTTTTTTTAATTACAAATTCAACTTCACTCCTAGTGATTGGTCTGTTCAAATTATGTTTCTTCTTGATTCGGTCCTGGTAGCTTGTATGTTTCTAGAAATTTGTCCATTTCATCTAGGTTGTCCAATTTGTTGGCATATAACTGTTGTATTATTATCTTATTATTCTGTATGTAGTATTCTCTCATGATTTTTTTGTATCTCTGTGGTATTGGTTGTTATTTCTCCTCTCTAATTTCTTATTTTGTTTATTTGGGTCATCTCTCTTTTCTTCTTGGTGAGCCTGGCTAAAGGATTATCAATTTTGTTTATCTTTACAAAAAAACAGCTCTTGGTTTCACTGATCTTTTCTATTATTTTTTTAATCTCTATTTTATGTATTTCCTCTCTGATCTTTATTATTTCCTTCCTTCTACTAACTTTGGACTTTGTTTCTTTTTCTTTTTCTAATTCCTTTAGGTGGTAGGTTAGATTGTTTGTTTGAGATTTTTCTTGTTTCTTTATGAAAGCCTGTATCACTATAAACTTCCCTCTTAGAACTGCTATGGTGTATTCCACTGATTTTGGAGTGTGGTGTTTCCATTTTCATTTGTCTCAAGGTATTTTCTGATTTACTCATTGACCCATTGGTTTTTTGGTAGCATGTTGTTAAGTCTCCACATGTTTGTTCTTTTCCCATTTTTCTCTTTGTAATTGATTTCTACTTTCATACTGTTGTGGTTTGAAAGAATTCGGTATAATTTCCATCCTCTTAAATTTGTTGAGACTTGTTTTCTGGCTTAGCTTTTGATCTATCCTCAACGTAATAAAGGCCCTTTATAACAAACCCACAGCTAACATCATACTCAACAGTGAAAAGCTGAAAGCCTTTCCTATAAATTCAGGAATAAGATAAGGATACCCACTCTTGCCATTTCTATTTAACATAGTATTAGAAGCCCTAGCCACAGGAATCAGACAAGAAAAAGAATTAAAAGGAATTCAAATTGGAAGGGAAGAAATAGTAACTGTTACTATTTGCAGATGACATGATACTTTATATAGAAAATCCTAGAGTCTCCACCCCAAAACTGTTAGAATAAACAAATTTAACAAAATTGTAGGATACAAGATTAATATATAGAAATCTATTGCTTTTCTATACACTAACAATGAACTATCAGAAAGAGAAAGTAAAAACACAATCCTATTTAATCTCATCAAAAAGAATACCTAGAAATAAACAATCAAGGAGATAAAATATCTACACTCTGAAAAATTTAAAACATTGATAAAGGAAACTGAGAACGATACAAAGAAACAGATATCCTGTGCTCTTGAATTGGAAAAATTAATCATGTTAAAATGTCTATACACCCAAACCAATATACAGATTTAATGCAATCCCTATCAAAATACCCAAGACATTTTTCACAGAACTAGAACAAATATCCTAAAATTCATATAGAATCACAAAAGATGCTAAATTGCCAAAGCAATCTTGAGAAAAAGAACAAAGCTGGAGGTATCATGCTCCAAGACTTCAGATTGTACTACAATGCTACAGTAATGAAAAAGTATGGTACTGTCACAAAAAAAGACATACATCAATGAAACAGAATAGAGATTCCAGAAGTAAACCCTTGTATCAAGTAACCCTTGACCCTATGGTCAAGTAATCTATGGCAAAGAAGGTAAAAATATAAAATGGAGAAAAGACAGTCTCTTCAACAAGTGGTTCTGGGAAAACTGGAGAGCTACATGTAGAACAGTGAGATTAGAACATTTCCTCACACCATATACAAAAATAAACTCAAAATGGATTAAAGACCTAAATGTAAGTCCTGAAACCATAAAACTCCTGGAAGAAAACATAGGCAGAACACTCTTGACATAAATTGTAGCAATATTTTTTGGATCTGCCTCCTAAGGCAAAAGAAACAAAGCAAAAATAAACAAATGGGGCCTAATTAAACTTAAAAGCTTTTGAACAGCTAAGGAAACCATTGACAAAATGAAAAGACAACCTACAGTATGGGAGAAAATATTTGTAAATGATATGGCTGACAAGAGGCTGATATTCAAAATATATAAACAGCTCATATAACTCAATATTTAAAAACAAACAATGTGATTAAAAAATGGGTAGAAGACCTGAATAGACATTTTTCCAAAGATGACTTACAGATGGCCAACAGGCACATGACATTGCTAATTATGCTCGACATTGCTAATTATCAGAGAAATGCAAATCAAAACCACAATGAGATATCACCTCACACCTGTGAGAATGGCTGTCATCAAAAAGTCCATAAATAGGGCTTCCCAGGTGGCACAGTGGTTAAGAATCTGCCTGCCAATGCAGGGGACGTGGGTTCAAGCTCTGGTCCAGGAAGATCCTACATGCAGTGGAGCAACTAAGCCCGTGTGCCACAACTACTGAGCCTATGCTCTAGAGCCCGTGAGCCACAACTACTGAGCCCATGAGCCACAACTACTGAAGTCCATCGCCTAGAGCCTGTGCCCTGCAACAAGAGAAATCACCACAATGAGAAGCCCATGCACCGCAACCAAGAGTAGCCCCTGCTCACTGCGACTAGAGAAAGCCTGCGCGCAGCAATGAAGACCCAAAGCAGCCAAAAATAAATAAATAATAAATTAAATAAATTTTTTTAAAAAGCTATTAAAAAAAAGTCCATAAATAACAAATGTTGGAGAGGATGTGGAAAAAATGGAACTCTTGTACATTGTTGGTGGGAATGTAAATTGGTGTAGCCACTATGGAAAACAGTAAGGAGGTTTCTCAAAAAACTAAAAATAGAACAACCATATGATCCGGCAATTCCACTCATGGGTATATATCTTAAGAAAATGAAAACACTAATTCAAAAAAATACATGTACCCCAATCTTCATAGCAGCGTTATTTACAATAGCTAAGATATGGAAGAAACCCAAGTGCCCATGAACAGATGAACAGATAAAAATGATGTGGTATATATACATATATGCACAATGAAATATTATTCAGCCATAAAAAGGAATGAAATCCTGCCATTTGCAGCAACATGGATGGACCTAGAGAATATTATGCTTAGTGAAATTATTCAAACAAACACAAAAATATATATCATTTACATTTGGAATCTAAAAAATAATACAAATGAGTGTATATAGCAAAACAGAAACAGATTCACAGATATGGAGAATAAACTAGTGATTACCAGATGGGAGCGGGAAGGGCAGAGGGGCAAGTTAGGGGTATGGGACTAAGAGATACAAACTGCTATGTATAAAATAGATAAGCAACAGGGATATATTGTATAGCACAGGGAATTAGAGCCATTATCTTTTAATAACTTTGAATGGAGTATAGTCTGTAAACATACTTAATCACTATGTTGTACACCTGAAACTAATATAATAATGTAAATCAACTATACTTCAATTAAAAAAGTAAATTCTAATAACACCTGATTGGAATTATACTGTATTTATAAATCAATTTGAAGAAATTCAATGTTCTTTCTCTTACCATCGGGGGACTTGTCTTTCAGGTTCAATATTTATTAGGCTAATTCAGTTTCTATCATTTAAAAATAAAGAACCAAACCTATACTAAATAATTTATTTAGGTGTTTTATATAGTACTTAGCAAAAATTATATACTTGAAGAGATGATATTTATAATGAAAGTGACACTCTAGAGATTTTCATGTTATCAACTTTGTTTCTCATAATTAAAGGAAAATTATGAATAATCAAAATTAATAAGGATTATTTCTGTAATCTTAGAACATTTTCTATATTATTACCTATTTATAAAATTAAGATTAGCTAATTTATGATTATTTAATATTGCTCGTTTATCATTACCATTACTGAATATCAGGGGCCAATGATTAATGATATTGACAATATTTTTACCTTCAGGCATTGAATATTTGAAAATTAAAGTTGTTCTATGTGTTACATGCCTTCCTCAAAATTCTAGAATTAAATATCAACTTTAGGTGAAACTAAAGACTCAATTTGGGACCATTATTAGTGTAAATAATATGTTCATTCATTTATTTGCTCATTCATTCATTCAACATATTTTAATTTTAGATTACACTGAATGCACTGTGCTAGATGTTAGGTATAAAATAATAGTAAGAAACACCTTTATTCAAGAATAAGGAAAATAAATTCAAGAATAGTGGTACTGTAATACTCACTTTCCCTTCATCTCTTGGGCTATCACTTAAATGTACAACTGGACCTGGATGAGTCTTTGTGGATCTGTTAAATCAATTCAAAAGAGTAATTAAAAAAAAAAAAAACATTAAAACACCTTACCGTTAGAGACTGAAACAAAGAAATTAAGATTATACTGGAATACACTCCCAATATTCTGGAGTTTAGCTTAGACTGATTTGAGTCTTTGGTTGTTTTTCTTTAAGACTACTTTTCTTTCTCCTACTAACTCTATTAAAGTAGGTCTATTTTTTAAAAAATCAGGTTTAAGAACATAGATCCACACAACAATGGGATTCTTTATTATCTTATATGCTTATATGTTTGTTGCCAGATCTGGTTCTCTGAAAATTTGAGAATGAAGTTTTACTTATACAGCCACAAGACTGATGCTGCAAACCTGTTTCAACCAAACTGCAAATTACATACCAAATTTAAAATTTCCTTTGACAAGAAATCTCTGATTTTGCTCCTAAAGGAAAGTATAGTGGCTCCTTTTATTTACAAATAGACTCTTTCTAGTGATAGCCATCCTACAGAAAACTGAGCAACTAGGGAAACCTAGTTCACTGGTTATGTCTCATTTATCTGGTTAACTAGGGTAATCAATAATAGTGTAAGAGCATATTGTTAAAGGGATCTTTGCTCTGTTACTCTGACTTTAAATTTATTCTATTCTAATATCTGGCATGTTTCTTTTATATTTCCTACTTTAACTGATATCACCGTTAAGTATGAATATGTTATGGTTAAATATGGCATGAACGGATATGACATAGATTTATCATTGCTCATTTTTCCATATCCTTTCTTCAATGACCTAATTGTGCCAGATTAACCCTAGTATAAGTATATTGACATATTTATAATTTATTTCTTAAGCACACATGAAAATCATCAAATATTCTGCACAAAACAATAATGAAGATTTAAATTTTAGAAACTCTTTGGACTCAGACAAAAGTGACAAATTAAGTAACTCCAGGTTCCCTAGATACTGACTCCCCAGAGTAACTCAGAAAAATAAATACATATTTATTAGATATTTTGTTAGTGGCTTTATCCTAAATTTTCTCACTTAAAAATGGAGATGATAGCAGTGTACCTACTGAATAATTGTGAGGGTTAAAATATACATATAGCATCTAACATAATGCCAAAACATAGTACTCAATAAATAGTATGTATTATGATTGTTGTAAATCATTGGAATAATTAGAAATTAGAGTTACTATTTGCATTCTAGGATATGTGCAGGAAGAAAAGGCTTCATAAAATGTTTACAGGGTTTTTTGCAGTTCTTTTATGTTTATATGTAATATATTATTCACATATAAATGCAGTGCTTTATTACAGTATAAATGCCTCTGATAAAAGACAATGTCCTTCAATTATCTTTTGGTAACTAATAGTATCCAACAAACCAAAAACTCTGTCTTTTGGGTTTGACTGGAACAACAAATACCCAAAGTGTACTCCATGATAAACTAGTGAATATATATAAGGTGTTTCACATAAAGACTGTCCCATATCAAAAAAAAAAAAGTTTGGGAAACCTTGAATTAAAATTAAATATTTTTATTTAATAATATTAAATTAAAGTTCTTTTACAGAACTTCTTAGAGCCATAATATGCAAATCACCATTGCAAATCTTCAATATTTTCCAAAATTTTGGTCCATAGAATCCTTTTTCATTGATCCTCTATTGAGGGAATCACTGAAATACACTTTGAGAAACACTAGTTAGACCATATGAAAGACTCTTCCATTTAGCTTATGACTCTATAAAACACTCAAGTTCAGGAAAAACAATCTACAATTAATCTTTGGTTATTTGTAATAACTTTTTCAGACTATAGAAGAGACTTTTTTTTAATTGTAAAAAAAAAACAACAACCCTGAAACTCAGAAGATAACAAAAGTTAAGAGGAAAAATCTCTCATATTATTTCACTGCCTAGATATGACTGTTAACATTTTGATATTTTTTCTGACTTTTTCCCTAACATTAAATTTCCAAAAACTACCAAGCATTATTTGCAAAATTTATGGCCATTAGAAATTGACTTTAAAAAGCAACTGTGTACTCTGGATTCTATAAATCCCATAAAAATTACTTTAGATAGAATTATCAATGAAATTAAATTCATGGGATAGTCATCTAAACAATTTTTCTAATATCCCTATTTATTTCTCTCCCTCCCATTCACCAGAATGGCTTCTCGATAGTTTTCTTTGTGGACTTTCTCTTCCTTTATCTTAAATACTGGTATTCCTTTGTATTCTGTCCTAGACTGCAGTGTATTCCCATATTATACATGGTCACGAATTCAAGAGCCCACAGGAGCCAGGCAGGTAATGCAAATAAGTTCAACAGGCTGAATAAGAACTGTGCCAAACTGGATAGCACATTACCCACCTACAAAAGGAAAGTCGTTAGTCAGTTCCTGTTGATTACTGACTGCCATGCAAGAATACTGTACTGGGATTGTTTCATCAGGAATTATTTTCATGAAAAGCTGGAAATCCAAATTTTTATCTCTACTCTACCAGTTCTTAAATGTTGGAAACTAATAATTCAGAATATATTTAAATACTCTGATGGGCAAACAAAACATATCTGTGAGTCAGAATTGGTTCACTGTCTACAAGTTTGCTACCTCATTTATATACACTTTTCATGCACAATCTCAAATATTCTTATAGTTTTAATGACCATGTAAATTCTGATCTCATTAGGTTCAGATCCATATATCCCACGTCCTACCATTCTCCCATACCAATTCCATTTGAATAACTTAAAAACACATACAACCCAACCTACCTAAAATTGAACTCATTATTTTACTCCCAACCTACTCAATCTCCTGCATTCTTTCACTAAATGGCACCCTTATCAACACAGTTACTCAGGCCAAACACTTCGGGTCACTCTTAATTCTTAATATATTATTCTTACATCTTCCCACAATACCCAAGTATTGCCTCTTCTATCTTCTATTTCTTTAATATGTCAGCTTATCTTCACTCCTAAATCCACCCTAATTTTTACCAAGAATACAGTCTTTTCTCTTTTCAATGATTTCTCCATACCTGCATTCAGAGTGGACTTCCTAAATGCAAATTTGGTCAAGTCAATTCTTTGCTTAAAACTCTTCAAAATCTAGCTCCCGACCTTAGATAAAGTCTAAATGCTCAAACTGGCTTACAAGCCTTTCATACTATATATTTTTATTATCTTCTCAACTTTATCTCTTGCCATCCTTTCCCCCAGCCTTTCCAACCAACTAAACTACTTGAAATTTCTGTGCATGGAACAAAAACTCTCACATTCTATCCTTTAAAACTTCTGTTCCCTCTTCCTGGAAGCCCTCTCCTCCAATTCTCCACTCACCTAACTGAAACTCATCCTTCAGATCTCATGGATGTAACTTCCTTCACAGATACTCCTCTGAGACTTCATCTCTATATTAGGTTTCCTTCTTATAGAATTTTCACTTTATATTTCCAATATATTGTAATTGCCTTTTTACTTAATCTCACCTTTATTATACTGGAATCCCGAGAGGAGAGAAACTATGTCTTCCCAGTTTATACTTGTTTCCAGGAGCTAGCATATCATAGTGCTCAATAAATATATTTGAAGACTGTATGTCTTACATCTATGATTTAGTTCTAAATTTCATGCTCAAATTTTTAATCACATGTAGAAAAAACTGGTTATTTTTTTTTTTCTTTTAAAGCTAGGGCTGTCCTTCAGAAACAGCTATTTCTGTGCTATAACCTGGAACATATTTTCCCATATAAAATTTTTTAATGTCAGTTTTGTTCTATACTACTATTTTATAAGGTATTCTACAAACATTACCATTTCTACAAACATCACAAAAATGGCTTCCAGTTTCCAAATAACCAATATACACATTATGGGAACACAAACTATTTGTAATTATGGGAACTGCCTACAATTATAATTAGGAGACTTCACTAAAAATACAAACAAGCTAAAAAAATAACAAACATTGAATGAAAAGTATTTCAAGTAAGAACTTAAAATAGAAATAATCTCATATAGCTCAAAGATAATTCTGTATTTCTCACACTTAAAACATGTACTGTTAAAATTTGTTTAAAATTCTAATTATAAAATGATTCTTGTTAATTAAATACGTATTTTATTATACCCTTCACACATATTAATAAGTGGCATGCATTTTCTAATGTATCTCAAGAGGTAGAGAGCAATTAAAAGACTGACTGCTCAGGAAGACTGGAAGTTGGCATTTAAAATTACACCTATCACAGTGGGACTATAATTTCATGGAAAACATTTTTGGAAATCTGGTCTAAATAAAGCAAGAAACAGTCAGGAGATAAGGTGGCTACTAATGATTTCTTGAGGATATTTCAAAGTCATTTTCAGAGGCACGTACAACTCTATAAAACACCGGATTTATATAAATGGAAGATTCTATTCAGAATCACATGCGTAAGAACATATTATGAAAAAATAAAATGCCTTATTTTATTTCTTTAATTTCTCCTAATTTTACCCTCCTTTATAATATACATTTTTAAATCTTCATTAGTTCTGAAATCATAAAGTATGGACTATGTAAATACATATAGGGTGTAAGTCATAGTTCAGGTAGTATTAATCTGAACTATGAAAAGGATTTGTTAAGTAAATGAATATAGAAACAACATTGCAAGTGTGGTGAAATATTTGATCTGTTTAGATAAAAAACTCTTCTTAATTACTTTATCAGCATTGAACTGACCACAAATGATACACCTATTACTATTTGTACTAATATTAAATTTATATAAAATCTCTATATTTGATCTCTCAAGTTTACTTTATCAATATCCCAAAACAATATTATGAAAACAAATATTAAGTTCAGCCCTATTTAATGTTTTTATAGAACTAAGATTATAGGGGGAAAAGCCTTTCCCAAATAGCTGAAAAAATAGATAACTTTTTGGGAGACACATAATTGTCTACCGGACAAATGTTTTTAAAAATATACACATAGAATATTAAAATATATATGAGCAAAATAGCTCATACCAATTATAATTATAAATGAAAGCTGTAAGTCAACAGCACTTGTATCTATTTATCATACTAATTTTCACTGTCATTAGTTATTTAGTAGCCACTCTGTGGAAAGCACCAAAATAAGCCAAATATGAAGAAAAAAAGAGCAATGAACAAAGGATTCTGCCCTGGAGCAGTTCTTAATCTAATGAGGAAGAGTTATCATTAATTAAAAAAACTCCTTAGAACATAATACGAGAGGAATATTGTAATAAGAATATAACTAGTAACAACCTTCCCTATCAAGTAATATACATGTACATTGAAACATTGGGAATAGGGAATAGTAGATTTATTTTAAAGACCACAGTCAAGTTTCATGAAAATAGGCTGTTTTAATCAGAGTTTTAGAGAAAAACAATTATGTAACTTAGAATATATATATATATGTAAGAGAGAGAATGAGCCAACCTCAAGTCAAACATACCTTATTAAGGACCTAATATGTACAGAGCACAAACATTTATTAAAGAAAAATTGTTTTTCCAATTAACACATTGACCAGGAGAATTGTCTCTGTATATGCTACAAAAGATGGCTTGGAATTCCGTGAAGTTTCACATTTGAGGGATTTCACATTTCACATGTGTAGAAACGTAAATATCAGTGCCAAAGTGAAAGTGGTAATTGCCATCAGCCACATACCCAAAGAGCTGTATACATCACAACATGAAAGATACGGATGAACTGATTCTTCTTGGAACTCAGAACAATATGTTAATGAGGCAAGTGAAGAATAAGCTACCAGCATTTAAAAATATGTGAACTGATCATGATTATTTTTACATAAAGCTAAATGTGGTCATAATCCACTTGCCACTCCCACTGGAAGTGGCTATACTAAGGTTGACTATAAAGAAATGAGACGATTTTCATGTATAAGTTTTAGAATAAGCTTTAATATTTTATCATCAAATTTTGCATACATAATAACCCTTAATTATTTACAGTATTTGGAAAGTCTAAAGTTAGCATATGTTAATACTACAATATCTATTTTTAAAAGCCTTTAGAGTTTTAAATTATTTTAGATGAACTTTTCACTCAAATTCATCATAAATTAGCTATTGATGTTTCAAATAACTCTACAATTTGATATATATCCTGCATAACCATAAGATATATTTAATCCAAATAAAGTGGTATTCAAGTTCAAACTTACAGTTCAATTGCCTTGTTCCACATGATAACATATCCAGAAAGAATGAAAGATTCAATATTTACAATATGTGTATTTCCTCTTTCTGTTCCAACATAGAGCCATTTACTCTGGAAAGGTAGATGACAGTAAGTAATTCTGAAAGAAAGAAAATTACAATTAAAATATCTAAATTTTATATCTGGTCAGCATTATATTTTCCTTATGCTTATTACATAGTGATACCTATATAAACAATAAAATTTACCATATACTCAGTAGCACTTAGTTATTAGTTAGAGTTTATAGGATAAATAACAATAGTATGTCATTAAAAATAATAATGATAAAACAACCACTATTAAATAAGTGTCTAACGTGGGCATTGATATATATTATTTCTAACTGAAAATAGCACTTCAAGACATATATATATTTCTGTTTCACAAAAATATTTGCTTTTACTTGCCTAGGACTGACAGCTAATAAGTGGCAAAACTGGGATTCAAATCCATTCCTGTTTGGTTGAAAAACTGCCATATTTCTACAACGTTACACTGTTTGCTTTTTTTCACTTGAAATAAAAATTAGGTATATATAAAACATAAATTTCAGAGGTCAGAGAGTCTGTAGCTTTGTCTACATGAGGCGATGAATTATTTACTTTTTATTCTGATGCTTGGCATCTAAGTATAAAGAAAACTTATAAGGTCAGAGATCCATTATACTATTCCCTTATTTTTTTGTTCTGCCTTCATCTTCACAATGGGCTTTCTGACCAATTCTGGGAAACTGTTCCATAGCCAAAGCAACCATGACTCCTATATATGAAATTTGGGAATTTATCAGAGTCTTCTATCCACAACATCATCACTTTTTCTAGTTGGGCCTACTTAGGCTCCTTAACCACTCTTAAAAAGACATGGGGGGATAAAGTTCACAGTTATTCCTTATCAGAACTTGTTATTAAATCATAATATTTCCTAGAATTTATTTAGAAAAGGAGCTGGTAAATTGTTAGAAGAGCAAAACAGAATTCTGATGCCAAGCAGACACACAACTATGGAAAAAAAAAAGGAAAGTGAATGGTAAATTCCAAAAAGGATTCCATCTTGTACCTCTTTATATAAGAGTGAACATGCAGTATGTCAAATTTATATTTTCAATCTGGTTCATTGACTTTCTCTACACCAAACTTTATCTATTCAAAAGTATTCTGTTGAAGGCACCTTGCACACTACAATCCAAAAAACTAGAAGCCTTGTTATTACATACACATTTACAGAGTCAACTGACAATCTAATTAAAGTATAACATATATGACATTGGACAATTTTGATTAAAACCTGAAGTCTAGAATTGCTGTTGCCAAGAGATACTCAATAATGTTCCACAGAAAATAACTTGATAGTCATGTTTCTAGGCAATGAACAATCAATTTTCAATTCAATCCATGTAGAAAGAGGAAGCTCATTTTAAAAAGGATCTATGATCACCCTTTCTGAATACTGGGAGAGTAGAAAAAACACTAATCCCATTAAAGTAGACACAAATACAGGAGTTCAGGTAGAAAAGGAGCAAACTTAAATATTACATGGTCATTTATAAGGTTAAGAAGAAAAGTCTAAGAACTGCCAGGTTTCAGTAATGAGACCTGAAGCAAGCAGCAAAATTCCAATATAGACAGACTTTACAGTATGTACAAGAACAATGGAATACATGAAGAAGATCCAAACAGAAATATAAATATTCCTTGAACCAACACTACTGTATTCCTCATTCTTATTGATAAGAAACTAGACCCTTTATGACAAAAGGGTTTCATCTTATGTCCAAAGTCCAACTGATGGGTCCTGGTTAAACAAGTAAGAGACTCCCAGAATTAATCTGAACCCAGTTTGAAAAGTAAAACAATAAAACAATAAAAACACTAATTTGAAAAGATATATGCACTCCTATGTTCATTGCAGCATTACTGACAATAGCCAAGAAACAGGAGCAATGCAAGTGCCCATCAGTAGATGAATGGATAAAGAACATGTGGTATATACATGTACAATGGAATATTACTTAGCTATAAAATGGATGAAATCTTGCCATTTGTGACAACATGGATGGACTTTTGCTAAGTGAAATAAGTCAGACAGAAATACAACTATTATATGATTTCACTTATATGTGGTATCTAAAAAATAAAACAAATGAACATAACAAAACAGAAACAGAGTTATAGATACAGAGAACAAACAGGTGGTTACCAGAGGGGAGGGAGATGGGAGGATGTGTGAAATAGGTGAAGAAAATTAAGAGGTACAAACTTCTAGTTACAAAACAAATGAGTCATAGAGATGAAATGTATAGCATAGGAAATATAGTCAACAATGTAATATCTCTGTATGGTGACAGATGATACCTAAACTTATCGTGGTGATCATTATATATAGAAATATCAAATCACTATGTTGTGCACCTGGAACTAACATAGGGTTGTAGGTCAATTAAACTTTTTCTTCTATTTAGGATCTATACAAAATTATGGATGTTCAGTCTTCTTATTGTCATAATCATTTCATGATGTATGTAAATCAAATCATTACGCTGTATACCTTAAAGTTATACAGTGCCATATGTCCATTTTATCTCAATAAAACTGCAAGGAAAAAAAAGAAATTGAAACCTAAGGACAACCACTCGCAAAAAGCCAGCTATGCTTTCGTAAATAAAGCAACTACTTAAGCTATAGCCAATCCAATAGTTCTTTGCTTTGCTTTCATGTCTTATCTATAAAAGTCTTGCCCCTAGCTATCTGTGGAGCACTCTTAACCACTTCTGTTGGCACTGCCCAATTCAAATTGATTTTTGCTCAAATTAACTCTTAAAATTAAAAAAAAAAAGTAATGTGATTTACTTAAGATGATTGACATAGGTGAAGGAGAGGGCATGATTAAACTTGTGCTGTGTGTTTGATAACCATAATAAGTGACTAATCAATATCCTTATAGAACTTAATTTATTGTACTTAATAGCTACACTTTCACTTATAATGTATTTCTACCACCACCACCTGCAAGATGAAGGATTTTCTATTATGTGTGGGCCTTGGAAAAATAATACTGTTCCTATATCCATATTCACTATCATTCTTTCATAGTAAATCATCTAAGACATTGTCAGTCTTCCTTCCATTCATCCATTTATTCAAGCTTCACTGAGTAATTCTTTACAAAGAGTACTGTCCTTGATTACAACATACCTAATCTTTTTCCTTAAAAAAATATAACATCTAACAGGAGAGATAAGACAAGTTGACAAGTAAGAAAAATAAAAGTAAAATGTGTTAATTGCTATAAAGAGTTCAAAGGAGGGAGGGATTAATTCAAGTAAGGGAAATCAAGGAAAGCTAAGGTAGAAAACTGTACAGTATTTGAATTGGGCCAAAGGACTCTGTAATTTGATATATTTGTTATATAAGCATATTAAATAAACAAAATACATGTTTCTCAAGTTTGAATAATATACAGATCTTTAAAAAAAGTTTTGCTGATCCTCACTTTTTTTTTTTAACATCTTTATTGAAGTATAATTGCCTTACAATGGTGTGTTAGCTTCTGCTTTATAACAAAGTGAATCAGTTATACATATACAATATGTTCCCATTTCTCTTCCCTCTTGCATCTCCCTCCCTCCCACCCTCCCCATCCCACCCCTCTAGGTGGTCACAAAGCACCGAGCTGATCTCCCTGTGCTATGCAGCTGCTTCCCACTAGTTATCTATTTTACATTTGGTAGTGTATATATGTCCATGACACTCTCTTAACCTGTCACATCTCACCCCACCCCCTCCCCATATCCTCAAGTCCATTCTCTAGTAGGTCTGTGTCTTTATTCCCGTCTTGCCACTAGGTTCTTCATGGCCTTTTTTTTTTTTTTTTTCCCCTTAGATTCCGTATATATGTGTTAGCATACTGTATTTGTTTTTCTCTTTCTGACTTACTTCACTCTGTATGACAGACTCTAACTCCATCCACCTCATTACAAATACCTCCATTTCATTTCTTTTTATGGCTGAGTAATATTCCATTGTATATATGTGCCACATCTTCTTTATCCATTCATCTGTCGATGGACATTTAGGTTGCTTCCATGTCCTGGCTATTGTAAATAGAGCTGCAATGAACATTTTGGTACATGACTCTTTTTGACCTATGGTTTTCTCAGGGTATATGCCCCGTAGTGGGATTGCTGGGTCGTATGGTAGTTCTATTTGTAGTTTTTTAAGGAACCTCCATACTGTTCTCCATAGTGGCTGTATCAATTTACATTCCCACCAACAGTGCAAGAGTGTTCCCTTTCCTCCACACCCTCTCCAGCATTTATTGTTTCTAGATTTTTTGATGATGGCCATTCTGACCGGTGTGAGATGATATCTCATTGTAGTTTTGATTTGCATTTCTCTAATGATTAATGATGTTGAGCATTCTTTCATGTGTCTGTAGGCCATCTGTATATCTTCTTTGGAGAAATGTCTATTTAGGTCTTCGGCCCATTTTTGGATTGGGTTGTTCGTTTTTTTGTTATTGAGCTGCATGAGCTGCTTGTAAATCTTGGAGATTAATCCTTTGTCAGTTGCTTCATTTGCAAATATTTTCTCCCATTCTGAGGGTTGTCTTTTGGTCTTGTTTATGGTTTCCTTTGCTGTGCAAAAGCTTTTAAGTTTCATTAGGTCCCATTTGTTTATTTGTGTTCTTATTTCCATTTCTCTGGGAGCTGGGTCAAAAAGAACCTTGCTGTGATGTATGTCATAGAGTGTTCTGCCTATGTTCTCCTCTAAGAGTTTGATAGTGTCTGCCCTTACACTTAGGTCTTTAATCCATTTTGAGTTTATTTTTGTGCATGGTGTCAGGGAGTGTTCTAATTTCATACTTTTACATGTACCTGTCCAATTTTCCCAGCACCACTTATTGAAGAGGCTGTCTTTTCTCCACTGTATATGCTTGCCTCCTTTATCGAAGATAAGGTGACCATATGTGTGTGGGTTTATCTCTGGGCTTTCTATCCTGTTCCATTGATCTATATTTCTGTTTTTGTGCCAGTACCAAACTGTCTTGATTACTGAAGCTTTGTAATATAGTCTGAAGTCAGGGAGCCTGATTCCCCCAGCTCCATTTTTCGTTCTCAAGATTGCTTTGGCTATTCGGGGTCTCTTGTGTTTCCATACAAATTGTGAAATTTTTTGTTCTAGTTCTGTGAAAAATGCCAGTGGTAGTTTGATAGGGATTGCATTGAATCTGTAGATTGCTTTGGGTAGTAGAGTCATTTTCACAATGTTGATTCTTCCAATCCAGGAACATGGTATATCTCTCCATCTATTTGTATCATCTTTAATTTCTTTCATCGGTGTCTTATAATTTTCTGCATACAGGTCTTTTGTCTCCTTAGGTAGGTTTATTCCTAGATATTTTATTCTTTTTGTTGCAATGGTAAATGGGAGTGTTTTCTTAATTTCACTTTCAAATTTTTCGTCATTAGTGTATAGAAATGCAAGAGATTTCTGTGCATTAATTTTGTATCCTGCTACTTTACCAAATTCATTGATTAGCTCTAGGAGTTTTCTGGTAGCATCTTTAGGATTCTCTATGTATAGTATCATGTCATCTGCAAACAGTGACAGCTTTACTTCTTCTTTTCCGATTTGGATTCCTTTTATTTCTTTGTCTTCTCTGATTGCTGTGGCTAACACTTCCAAAACTATGTTGAATAATAGTGGTGAGAGTGGGCAACCTTGTCTTGTTCCTGATCTTAGTGGAAATGGTTTCAGTTTTTCACCATTGAGGACAATGTTGGCTGTGGGTTTGTCATATATGGCCTTTATTATGTTGAGGCAAGTTCCCTCTATGCCTACTTTCTGCAGGGCTTTTATCATAAATGGGTGTTGAATTTTGTCGAAAGCTTTCTCTGCATCTATTGAGATGATCATATGGTTTTTCTCCTTCAATTTGTTAATATGGTGTATCACATTGATTGATTTGCGTATATTGAAGAATCCTTGCATTCCTGGGATAAACCCCACCATCCAAAATGAAAATAAATAAGGAAACACAAGCTTTAAATGATACATTAAACAAGATGGACTTAATTGATATTTATAGGACATTCCACCCAAAAACAACAGAATACACATTTTTCTCAAGTGCTCATGGAACATTCTCCAGGATAGATCATATCTTGGGTCACAAATCAAGCCTTGGTAAATTTAAGAAAATTGAAATCGTATCAAGTATCTTTTCTGACCACAACGCTATGAGACTAGATATCAATTACAGGAAAAGATCTGTAAAAAATACAAACACATGGAGGCTACACAATACACTACTTAATAACGAAGTGATCACTGAAGAAATCAAAGGGGAAATCAAAAAATACCTAGAAACAAATGACAATGGAAATACGACGACCCAAAACCTATGGGACGCAGCAAAAGCAGTGCTAAGAGGGAAGTTTATAGCAATACAAGCCTACCTCAAGAAACAGGAAACATCTCGAATAAACAACCTAACCTTGCACCTAAAGCAATTAGAGAAAGAAGAACAAAAAAACCCCAAAGCCAGCAGAAGGAAAGAAATTATAAAGATCAGGTCAGAAATAAATGAAAAAGAAATGAAGGAAACAATAGCAAAAATCAATGAAACATAAAAGCTGGTTCTTTGAGAAGATAAACAAAATTGATGCCATTAGCCAGACTCATCAAGAGAAAAAGGGAGAAGACTCAAATCAATAGAATTAGAAATGAAAAAGGAGAAGTAACCACTGACACTGCAGAAATACAAAAGATAATGAGAGATTACTACAAGCAACCTATGCCAATAAAATGGACAACCTGGAAGAAATGGACAGATTCTTAGAAATGCACAAACTGCCGAGACTGAACCAGGAAGAAATAGAAAATATGAATAGACCAATCACAAGCACTGAAATTGAAACTGTGATTAAAAACCTTCCAAAAAACAAAAGCCCAGGACCAGATGGCTTCACAGGTGAATTCTATCAAACATTTAGAGAAGAGCTAACACCTATCCTTCTCAAACTCTTCCAAAATATTGCAGAGGGAGGAACACTCCCAAACTCATTCTACAAGGCCACCATCACCCTGATACCAAAACCAGACAAAGATGTCACAAAGAAAGAAAACTACAGGCCAATATCACTGATGAACATAGATGCAAAAATCCTCAACAAAATACTAGCAAACAGAATCCAACAGCACATTAAAAGAATCATACACCATGATCAAGTGGGGTTTATCCCAGGAATGATCCTCACTTTGACTTACTTTTATAACTTCTTTAACTTATACATAAAAATAAGAAATTCCTCATACTTATGACTCATATATACATAAAACAAAAAAAGCTAAATAAAACTAAAACTAGAATTCAAATGACAATTAATTTACATGACATATGAATTTTTTTACAAAAATAAAACAATCTCACAATATGGATATGATTCTGACTCCACAGGTTCTTTTATGTCTATACTTACTCTGTGTCTCTCTTTCACCACTTGCCTCTACTTGCATACCTTTGAATTCTGTTCCACAGTATACCATCAAATAATTTTATAATCATTTGGCATGAATACATAATACATGTGCATAGTCCACTTCTATTTTTTATTAACCCATAACAATTAAAATAATACTACTGGGCGCCAACACAACCATAAATGCATATATAACTTCACATATTGAAATTGTATGGCAGTATTTTTGCATAAGAGGGTTTATTCAAATCATTCAGAATATTTTCATTAGTCTGATTATAAACTACTGTGGATAATTCACAACCCCAAGACTATGCCCATAAATCCTATTTTGAGAAACACTGTCAATACACAAGCCAAAAATATACTGTAAAAAGGAAAATGACTTAAAATTACAAAAATTATGCTGTATAAAATTTAGTGGAAGATTTCAGTTTTGAAACTTTCCCCACTGCTAAGTTCTAACATAGTTCAATTTTAATCTTATTTTTTGTCTGGATTCCAGGTGAAACCTCTATTACCGGGCGTGATGACTCTGGCTCCAGTCCCTTCTATAATATTTATAATCATTCTTTACAACCTGGTTATATTCAGAATCAGGTGTATGATTCTGCATATTAAAAATACAAACCAGAGATGACGATTCAGTAGTTCTGGAGTAATATCTAGGAATACTGTTTTAAAACTCTTTCTGGGTGGTTTTGATACACAACCACAGTTAAGAACTACTAAATTATAACAATAACCTTAAATTTTTAGTATAGATAAATATCTCATTAAAATGCCAGATTCTATCCCAGATTCTAGTCACACAAACTGTGACTCCTTGGACTTGGGATGGATTATATGACTGATATTTTAACAAACATTTTGCTATTCAAAATGAAGTCCATAGACCAGCAGCATGGATGTTACCTGGAAGCTTAGCAGAAATTCAGAATCTCAGGCCCAATCCCAGAATTAGAAATTGAATTATATGAAGAACCCCCAGATGAGTTACACACACATGAAAGTTTAGGAAGCACTTCCCTAGGTGATTCTGATACAGATAATTCATGAACTACATTTTAAGAAATGTAGTTCTGTGGCTGAATGACTGCTGCTTACTTACTCTTCAAGTTTTAGGATAAGAACCTAAATTACTAAGTTAGTAGTAGGGATAAAGCTATGTAGTACCCCCCAAACAGCTAATGTTGGTTATAATAATGATGATAACGTGAAGCACAACAACAGCTAGGGAAAGGGACAGATAGCTACCCTAAGATTCCCTCAGCATCTTAAGTCAAAAGCTGATATTTAGGAGTTTTAGTGGAAAAACTCAAATCATGTAAAAAGAAAAAATAAGGAATTAAATTTTCTTTAAGAAAAAGAATCTGATAATTTTAGACAACCTATACCTAGCTGAATTATAACACAAGAGATAAAATTAAATAGGTAGTGAAATTTTAGTTAAATTTCATTCATTGTCTTAATGGGCTTTAATTAACCAGAGAGTAAAAAAATTCACTGAATTTTATTGTCCATAATTAGTCCATAAAAACTAACAAATGTAAGTCAAATTTGAAAAATAAGTCAAATCTGCATTTGCATAGGGAATAACATAATGATTTTTGGCAAATGCAATTCTGAGAAGCTAATTTTCATTCTCCTACAGTGAAAGAAATAACATTTTCTATCATCATTTAAATTCATAGAATATTTCAATTTCTGAACGGGAGAACTGAATTAGTGGAGGCCACATGGGGAGCAGGAATGAGTCACAGGTCTTCTGGTCAGGGTGATAAAAGTAGAAGTATGATGGGGAGCCATAACCCCACCCCAGTAAGATGCCTCTCCCAACCTCAGGTGTTAGTTGAAGGCCAACTGGGGAACCTGAACTTCTATTCCCACCAGTTAGCAACAAGAGGTCATCTGCCCTCCTGTTGCCAGAGCAATGTCAAAACAACTCACCCAAAACAGAAGGTTTAAATAAGACCTAGGGTGTCATAACATTATACTGAAAGTGTTCAGTTTGGATTAAAAAATCACTCATACCAAGAAACAGAAAAATCACAATTTGAATGAATAAAAAAATAGATACCAATATCAAGATGATACAGATGTTAGAATTCACTGAAAAATATTTAAAAGAAGCTATCATAAAATGAACAAGCAATTATGAATAAAATGAAAGAAAAAAAAAAAACCAGAAAGTCTCAGCAAAGAAACAGGAGATAAAAAGAAGAATCAAATGCAAATTTTACTACTGAAAAGTACAATAAAGAAAATTTTAAAACCTACGGATAAACTGAATAGCATAATGGAGGAAACAGAAGAGTCAGTGAACTCAAATATAAAGCAATATAAATTACCCAATCTGTAAAACAGACAGAAAATACATGTAAAAAAAAAAAAATCAGAGACTCAGAAACCTGTGGGACAAAAACAAAAGATCTGATAACAATCATGTTATCAGGGTCCCAGAAGGAAAAGGATGGGACTGAAAAAGGAGTCAAAAAAATAATGTCTAAAAACTTCCCAAAATTGGTAAAAGGCAAAACAAAGGATTCAAGAAGCTGAAAAAACCCAAAAGGATAAACCCAAAGAAATAAAACCAAGACAGATCACAACCAAATATCTGAAAACTAAAAATGAAAAGAAAAAAATCTTGAAGGTGGCAAGAGAGCAACAACACTTTAACTACAGGAGAAAAATTCCGATGATAGCAGATTTCTCACCAGAAAACAGGGGGCCAAAAGGAAGTAGAACATTACTCAAGGGCTTAAAGAAAAGAACTGTCAACCCAGAATTCTATACATGCCAAATATATTTCTGCTTTTATTAGATGAAGGAAAACAAAGAATTTGTCACTAAAAGGTCAACTCTAAGAGAATGGTTAAAGGGAGTTTACTAAACAAAAAGTAATAATTTTTTTTTAAAAAAAGGAAAATTTGAATATCAAGAGTGAATAAAAAACAACAAAAAGTAAAACTATGGGTAAATACAATATATTTTCCTTCTCATAATTTCCTAAATTATGTTTGACAGTTGAAGGAAAAATTATAACACAGTCTGACTTGGTTCTAAATATAGAGAGAGGAAAATTTATTATAAATGAGGGAAATAAAAAAGAAAAGGTCTTTATACTTCATTCAAACTGGGAAAATGCAATAGCAAAAGACTGTGGTAAATTGTTTATATATAATGAAATGTCTAAAGCAACCTCTAAAGAAGTGAAGTGATACAAAAAGACACTAAAAAATAAAGATAAATCAAAATGAAATTCTAAAAAAATGTTCAGTTAAAAACAGGATGGCAAGAAAAAAAATACCAAGTAGGTGAAAAACAGAGAGATCAAGCAGACAACAAAAAATAAAATGAGATCTTAAGTCCTGAGATATCAATAATTACAGAAAATGTAAACACCAATTAAAATACACAGATTGACAGAGTGAATTTAAAAAACATAAGCAAACTATACACTGTCTACAAGAAACTTACTTCAATTATATTGATGTGGAAAAGCTGAAAGTAACAAGAAGGACTAGATATATCATGCAAACATTAATCAAAAGAAAGCACAAGAGGTTATATTAATATCAGATAAAAAAGAGTTCAGATAACCAGAGACAGAGAAGGACATTATGTAAAGATAAAAGGTCAGTCCACCAAGAAGACAGAGCAATCCCAAATGTGCATGCACCAAACAACAGGCTGCAAAATACATGAAGCAAAAACTGATAAAACTGAAAAGAAAAAAAGAGAGACTCCATGATGCTAGTAGATTTCAACACCTGTCTCTAGCAAATCAGTAAGGATACAGAAGAACTCAACACAACCATCAGCCAACAGAAACTAATCAACATTTATAGAATAACCTGCTAAACAACAAAATAGACATTCTTTCCTAGCAGCCATAAAACATATACTAAGATAGATGACATCCTGGGCTAAAAAACAAACCTCAGTAAATTTAAAATAATTCAGATCATATACAATGTGTTCTCTAAACACAATGGAATCAAACTAGAAATCAATAAAAGAAAGATAATAGGAAAAAAATCTCCAAATACTTAGAAGTAATCAACACACTTCTAATCCATGGGCCTAAGAAGTCATCACAAGGGAATTCAAAAAATACACTGAACTGAATGACACTGGAAATACAATAAATCAAAATATGTGGGAGCTTAGACATTGATTTGAAACTTTTCCTAAAGCAATGCCAAAAGGGAATTTATAGCACTAAATACTTACATTAGAAAAAAGGAAAAGTTTCGAATCAATGTCTAAGTTCCCACCCTCAAGAACCTAGAAAAATAAGAGCAAAATAAATCCAAACCAAGGAGACAAAAAAATAATAATAATAAAGAGCAGAAATTAATGAAATTGAAAACAGTAAAGCAATGTAAATAATCAATGAAACAAAAAGCAGGTTCCTTGAAAAGTTCAATAAAACTGAAAAATCTCCAGCAAAACTGACAAGAAAAAAAAGACAGGAAAGACAATTTAGCAATATTAGGAATTAAAAAGGAATATCAGGAGTCCTCGGGAAGATGGCGGAAGAGTAAGACGCGGAGATCACCTTCCTTCCCACAGATACAGTAGAAATACATCTACACGTGGAACTGCTCCTACAGAACACCCACTGAACGCTGGCAGAAGACGTCCGACCTCCAAAAAGGCAAGAAACTCCCCCCGTACTTGGGTAGGGCAAAAGAAAAAAGAAATAACAGAGACAAAAGAATAGGGACGGCACCTGCACTAGTGGGAGGGAGCCGTGAAAGAGGAAAGATTTCCACGCACTAGGAAGCCCCTTCGCGGGCGGAGACTGCGGGTGGCAGAGGGGGGAAGCTTCGGAGCCACGGAGGAGAGCACAGCCACAGGGGTGCGGAGGGCAAAGCGGAGAGGTTCCCGCACGGAGGCTCGGCGCCGAGCAGCACTCTCCAGCCCGAGAGGCTTGTCTGCTCACCCGCCGGGGCGGGCGGGGCTGGGAGCTGAGGCTCGGGCTTCGGTCGGATCGCAGGGAGAGGACTGGGGTTGGCGGCGTGAACACAGCCTGAAGGCGTTAGTGCACCACAGCTAGCCAAGAGGGAGTCCGGGAAAAAGTCTGCAGCTGCCGAAGAGGCAAGAGACTTTTTCTTCCCTCTTTGTTTCCTGGTGCGCGAGGAGAGGGGATTCAGAGCGCTGCCTAAACGAACTTCAGAGACGGGCGCGAGCCGCAGCTACCAGCGCGGATCCCACAGCAACAGGGGCGCAGAGGGAAAAACGGAGAGATTCCCGCACAGAGGCTCGGCGCCGAGCAGCACTCTCCAGCCCGAGAGGCTTGTCTGCTCCCCCGCCGGGGCGGGCGGGGCTGGGAGCTGAGGCTCGGGTTTCGGTTTCGGTTGGATTGCAGGGAGAGGACTGGGGCTGGCGGCGTGAACACAGCCTGAAGGGGTTAGCGCACCACAGCTGGCTGGTAGGGAGTCCGGGAAAAAGTCTGCAGCTGCCGAAGAGGCAAGAGACTTTTTCTTGCCTCTTTGTTTCGCGGCGCGCAAGGAGAGGGGATTCAGAGTGCCGCCTAAACGAACTCCAGAGAAAGGCGTGAGCCGCGGCGATCAGCACGGACCCCAGAGACGGGCGTGAGACGCTGGGGCTGCTGCTGCCGCCTCCAAAAAGCCTGTGTGTGAGCACAAGTCACTCTCCACATCGCCCCTTCCAGGAGCCTGTGCAGCCCGCCACTGCCAGGGTCCCGTGATCCGGGGACAAGTTCCCCGGGAGAACGCACTGCCCGCCTCAGGCTGGTGCAACGTCACGCCGGCCTCGGCCGCCGCAGGCTCACCCCGCCTCCTCTGTACACCTCCCTCCCCGCGGCCTGAGGGAGCCAGAGCCCCCGAAGCAGCTGCTCCTTTAACCCCGTCCTGTCTGTGCGGGGAATAGACGCCCTCAGGCGACCTACACGCAGAGGCGGGTCCAAATCCAAAGCTGAACCCCAGGAACTGTGCGAACAGGGAAGATAAGGGGAAATCTCTCCCAGCAACCTTAGAAGCAGCGGATTAAAACTCCACAAACAACTTGATGGGCCTGCAGCTGGTGAATACCTGAATAGACAACGAATCATCCCAAATTCAGGAGGTGGACTTTGGGAGCAGGATATATTAATTTTTCCCCTTTTCCTTTATTTGTGAGTGTATATGTATATGCTTCTGGGTGCGATTTTGTCTGTATAGCTTTGCTTTACAATAGCTTTATTTTACTTCACTATATTATAGCCTCTTTCTTTCTTTCTGTCTTTCTTTCTATTTTTTCTCCCTTTTACTCTGAGCCGTGTGGACGAAAGGCTCTTGGTGCTCCAGCCAGGCATCAGGGCCGTGCCTCTGAGGTGGGAGAGCCAACTTCAGGACACTGGTCCACAAGAGACCTCCCAGCTTCACGTAATACCAAACGGCAAAAATCTCTCAGAGATCTCTATCTCAACATCAAGACCCAGCTTCACTCAACGACCAATAAGCTACAGTGCTGGACACCATATGCCAAACAACTAGCAAGACAGGAACACAGCCCCATCCATTAGCAGAGAGGCTGCCTAAAATCATAATAAGGCCACAGACACCCCAAAATATACCTCCAGACGTGGACGTGCCCACCAGAAAGACAAGAGCCAACCTCATCCACCAGAGCTCAGGCACTAGTTCCCTCCACCAGGAAGCCTACACAACCCACTGAACCAACCTTAGCCACTGGGGACAGATACCAAAAACAACAGGAACTACGAACCTGCAGCCTGTGAAAAGGAGACCCCAAACACAGTAAGATAAGCAAAATGAGACGACAGAAAAACACACAGCAGATGAAGGAGCAGGGTCAAAACACACCAGACCTAACAAATGAAGAGGAAATAGGTAGTCTACCTGAAAAAGAATTCAGAATAATGATAGTAAGGATGATCCAAAATCTTGGAAATAGAATAGACAAAATGCAAGAAACATTTAACAAGGACGTAGAAGAACTAAAGAGGAACCAAGCAATGATGAAAACCACAATAAATGAAATTAAAAATACTCTAGATGGGATCAATAGCAGAATAACTGAGGCAGAAGAAAGGATAAGTGACCTGGAAGATAAAATGGTGGAAATAACTACTGCAGAGCAGGATAAAGAAAAAAGAATGAAAAGAACTGAGGACAGTCTCAGAGACCTCTGGGACAACATTAAACGTGCCAACATTCGAATTATAGGGGTCCCAGAAGAAGAAGAGAAAAAGAAAGGGACTGAGAAGATATTTGAAGAGATTATAGTTGAAAACTTCCCTAATATGGGAAAGGAAATAGTTAATCAAGTCCTGGAAGCACAGAGAGTCCCATACAGGATAAACCCAAGGAGAAACACACCAAGACACATATTAATCAAACTGTCCAAAATTAAATATAAGGAAAACATATTAAAGGCAGCAAGGGAAAAAAAACAAATAACACACAAGGGAATCCCCATAAGGTTAACATCTGATCTTTCAGCAGAAACTCTGCAAGCCAGAAGGGAGTGGCAGGATATACTTAAAGTGATGAAGGAGAAAAACCTGCAACCAAGATTACACTACCCAGCAAGGATCTCATTCAGATTCGATGGAGAAATTAAAACCTTTACAGACAAGCAAAAGCTGAGAGAGTTCAGCACCACCAAACCAGCTTTACAACAAATGCTAAAGGAACTCCTCTAGGCAAGAAACACAAGAGAAGGAAAACACCTACAATAACAAACCCAAAACATTTAAGAAAATGGGAATAGGAACATACATATCGATAATTACCTTGAATGTAAATGGATTAAATGCTCCCACCAAAAGACACAGGCTGGCTGAATGGATACAAAAACAAGACCCATATATATGCTGTCTACAAGAGACCCACTTCAGACCTAGAGACACATATAGACTGAAAGTGAGGGGATGGAAAAAGATATTCCATGCAAATGGAAATCAAAAGAAAGCTGGAGTAGCAATTCTCATATCAGACAAAATAGACTTTAAAATAAAGACTATTACAAGAGACAAAGAAGGACACTATATAATGATCAAGGGATCGATACAAGAGGAAGGTATAACAATTGTAAATATTTATGCACCCAACATAGGAGCACCTCAATACATAAGGCAAATACTAACAGCCATAAAAGGGGAAATCGACAGCAACACAATCATAGTAGGGGACTTTAACACCCCACTCTCACCAATGGACAGATCATCCAAAATGAAAATAAATAAGGAAACACAAGCTTTAAATGATACATTAAACAAGATGGACTTAATTGATATTTATAGGACATTCCATCCAAAAACAACAGAATACACATTTTTCTCAAGTGCTCATGGAACATTCTCCAGGATAGATCATATCTTGGGTCACAAATCAAGCCTTGGTAAATTTAAGAAAATTGAAATCGTATCAAGTATCTTTTCCGACCACAACGCTATGAGACTAGATATCAATTACAGGAAAAGACCTGTAAAAAATACAAACACATGGAGGCTACACAATACATTACTTAATAACGAAGTGATCACTGAAGAAATCAAAGGGGAAATCAAAAAATACCTAGAAACAAATGACAATGGAGATACGACGACCCAAAACCTATGGGACGCAGCAAAAGCAGTGCTAAGAGGGAAGTTTATAGCAATACAAGCCTACCTCAAGAAACAGGAAACATCTCGAATAAACAACCTAACCTTGCACCTAAAGCAATTAGAGAAAGAAGAACAAAAAAACCCCAAAGCCAGCAGAAGGAAAGAAATTATAAAGATCAGGTCAGAAATAAATGAAAAAGAAATGAAGGAAACAATAGCAAAAATCAATGAAACTAAAAGCTGGTTCTTTGAGAAGATAAACAAAATTGATAAACCATTAGCCAGACTCATCAAGAGAAAAAGGGAGAAGACTCAGATCAATAGAATTAGAAATGAAAAAGGAGAAGTAACCACTGACACTGCAGAAATACAAAAGATCATGAGAGATTACTACAAGCAACTCTATGCCAATAAAATGGACAACCTGGAAGAAATGGACAGATTCTTAGAAAGGCACAAACTGCCGAGACTGAACCAGGAAGAAATAGAAAATATGAACAGACCAATCACAAGCACTGAAATTGAAACTGTGATTAAAAACCTTCCAACAAACAAAAGCCCAGGACCAGATGGCTTCACAGGTGAATTCTATCAAACATTTAGAGAAGAGCTAACACCTATCCTTCTCAAACTCTTCCAAAATATTGCAGAGGGAGGAACACTCCCAAACTCATTCTACGAGGCCACCATCACCCTGATACCAAAACCAGACAAAGATGTCACAAAGAAAGAAAACTACAGGCCAATATCACTGATGAACATAGATGCAAAAATCCTCAACAAAATACTAGCAAACAGAATCCAACAGCACATTAAAAGGATCATACACCATGATCAAGTGGGGTTTATCCCAGGAATGCAAGGATTCTTCAATATACGCAAATCAATCAATGTGATACATCATATTAACAAACTGAAGGAGAAAAACCATATGATCATCTCAATAGATGCAGAGAAAGCTTTCGACAAAATTCAACACCCATTTATGATAAAAGCCCTGCAGAAAGTAGGCATAGAGGGAACTTTCCTCAACATAATAAAGGCCATATATGACAAACCCACAGCCAACATTGTCCTCAATGGTGAAAAACTGAAACCATTTCCACTAAGATCAGGAACAAGACAAGGTTGCCCACTCTCACCACTATTATTCAACATAGTTTTGGAAGTGTTAGCCACAGCAATCAGAGAAGACAAAGAAATAAAAGGAATCCAAATCGGAAAAGAAGAAGTAAAGCTGTCACTATTTGCAGATGACATGATACTATACATAGAGAATCCTAAAGATGCTACCAGAAAACTCCTAGAGCTAATCAATGAATTTGGTAAAGTAGCAGGATACAAAATTAATGCACAGAAATCTCTTGCATTTCTATACACTAATGACGAAAAATCTGAAAGTGAAATTAAGAAAACACTCCCATTTACCATTGCAACAAAAAGAATAAAATATCTAGGAATAAACCTACCTAAGGAGACAAAAGACCTGTATGCAGAAAATTATAAGACACTGATGAAAGAAATTAAAGATGATACAAATAGATGGAGAGATATACCATGTTCCTGGATTGGAAGAATCAACATTGTGAAAATGACTCTACTACCCAAAGCAATCTACAGATTCAATGCAATCCCTATCAAACTACCACTGGCATTTTTCACAGAACTAGAACAAAAAATTTCACAATTTGTATGGAAACACAAAAGACCCCGAATAGCCAAAGCAATCTTGAGAACGAAAAATGGAGCTGGGGGAATCAGGCTCCCTGACTTCAGACTATATTACAAAGCTTCAGTAATCAAGACAGTTTGGTACTGGCACAAAAACAGAAATATAGATCAATGGAACAGGATAGAAAGCCCAGAGATAAACCCACACACATATGGGCACCTTATTTTTGATAAAGGAGGCAAGCATATACAGTGGAGAAAAGACAGCCTCTTCAATAAGTGGTGCTGGGAAAATTGGACAGGTACATGTAAAAGTATGAAAATAGAACACTCCCTGACACCATGCACAAAAATAAACTCAAAATGGATTAAAGACCTAAGTGTAAGGGCAGACACTATCAAACTCTTAGAGGAAAACATAGGCAGAACACTCTATGACATACATCACAGCAAGATTCTTTTTGACCCAGCTCCCAGAGAAATGGAAATAAGAACACAAATAAACAAATGGGACCTAATGAAACTTAAAAGCTTTTGCACAGCAAAGGAAACCATAAACAAGACCAAAAGACAACCATCAGAATGGGAGAAAATATTTGCAAATGAAGCAACTGACAAAGGATTAATCTCCAAGATTTACAAGCAGCTCATGCAGCTCAATAACAAAAAAACGAACAACCCAATCCAAAAATGGGCCGAAGACCTAAATAGACATTTCTCCAAAGAAGATATACAGATGGCCTACAGACACATGAAAGAATGCTCAACATCATTAATCATTAGAGAAATGCAAATCAAAACTACAATGAGATATCATCTCACACCGGTCAGAATGGCCATCATCAAAAAATCTAGAAACAATAAATGCTGGAGAGGGTGTGGAGGAAAGGGAACACTCTTGCACTGTTGGTGGGAATGTAAATTGATACAGCCACTATGGAGAACAGTATGGAGGTTCCTTAAAAAACTACAAATAGAACTACCATACGACCCAGCAATCCCACTACGGGGCATATACCCTGAGAAAACCATAGGTCAAAAAGAGTCATGTACCAAAATGTTCATTGCAGCTCTATTTACAATAGCCAGGACATGGAAGCAACCTAAATGTCCATCGACAGATGAATGGATAAAGAAGATGTGGCACATATATACAATGGAATATTACTCAGCCATAAAAAGAAATGAAATGGAGGTATTTGTAATGAGGTGGATGGAGTTAGAGTCTGTCATACAGAGTGAAGTAAGTCAGAAAGAGAAAAACAAATACAGTATGCTAACACATATATACGGAATCTAAGGGGAAAAAAAAAAAAAAAAAAAGGCCATGAAGAACCTACTGGCAAGACGGGAATAAAGACACAGACCTACTAGAGAATGGACTTGAGGATATGGGGAGGGGGTGGGGTGAGATGTGACAGGGTAAGAGAGTGTCATGGACATATATACACTACCAAATGTAAAATAGATAACTAGTGGGAAGCAGCCGCATAGCACAGGGAGATCAGCTCGGTGCTTTGTGACCATCTAGAGGGATGGGATGGGGAGGGTGGGAGGGAGGGAGATGCAAGAGGGAAGAGAAATGGGAACATATTGTATATGTATAACTGATTCACTTTGTTATAAAGCAGAAGCTAACACACCATTGTAAGGCAATTATACTTCAATAAAGATGTTAAAAAAAAAAAAAAAAAAAAAAAAAAAAGGAATATCACTACAGATCATGCAAACTTAAATATGACAGTAACAATTTTACACAAGTATTTCTGACAACTTATGAAATGAACTAATTCCTCAAAAAGCACAAATTAGAGCAATTCCCCAAATCTGAAGTAGATTGAATAGTCCTATAACTACTAAGAAAATTTAATTAGTAACTTAAAAATTTCCAGAAAAGAAATCTTCAGGCCCATATGGTTTCACAAGAGAATTCTACCAAATATTTAAAGAAAAATTATCACCAATTCTAACAATCTCTTCCAGAAAATACAAGAGGGAAAACTTCCCAATTCATTCTATAAAGATAGGATTACCTGAGAGTGAAATCAGATAAAGACAATACAATAAAGAAACCCACAAAGTGTATACCTTAAAAATATATAACTTTTACTTGTCATTTTAACTCAATAAAGCTGGGAGGGGGAGAAAAGTATGCACCAATACTCCTCATGAATATTGATGTAAAAATCCTTAACAAAAGGTTAGCAAATAGAATTCAGCAATATATAAAAGACCAAGAGAGGCTTATTCCAGGAATGCAAGGCTAGCTCAATATTTGGAAATCAGTCAATGTAATTCACCATAGTAACAGGCTAAAACAGAAAACATGATCATATCAATTGATGCAGAAATAGCATTTGACAAAATTCAACATGCACTCATGATAAAAGCTATCAAAAATAGTATTAGAGAGTATTCTCTCAACTTCATAAAGATCAGCTACAAAAAGCCTACAAGGAACATTATACTTAATGGTGAAAGAATGAATGCTTTCCCTCTAAGATCAAGAACAAGGCAAGCATGGCTGCTCTCATCCCTCTTCATGAACATAGTTTTGGAAGTTCCAGCCAGTTCAAAAAAGCAAGAAAAAGAAATAAAGGCATGTAGATCAGAAAGGAAGAAATAAAACTTCCTTGTTTGCAGATAACATGATGGTCCACATAGAAAATCCCAAGGAATCTGCAAAGAAAGTCACAGAACTAATAAATAAGTTCAGTAATGTTGCAGCATATAAGATAAGCATACAAAAATCAGTTGTATTTCTACACAGTAGCAATGAGCATGTGGAAGCTGAAAATGCAACACCATTTAAAATCACTCAAAATATGATATACTGAGGTATAAATATAAAAAACAATTATAGAACTTGAATGCTAAAAACTACAAAATCCAGATGAAAGAAATAAAAGATCTAAGTAAACAGATATCCTGTGTTTATGAATTTTAATACCCAACATTGTAAAAATGTCAATTCACTTTTTTATAAAACTCTGGCAAAATATTTTTGTAGATTTTGTTGACATGCTTATTTTAATATTTATATAAAAAGGCAAAGGGACAAGAATAGCTAAAGCAATTGTGAAAAAGAAGAATGAAGTGGGAGAAACCAGCCTACCCAATTTCAAGACCATATATATCTATAGTAAAGACTACGTGGTACTTGCAGAGGGATGGAAATATAGATCAATGCAATAGAATAGAGAACACAGAAAAATAAACCCTTTAATATGTCCAACTGACTTTTGACAAACTTGTAAGGCAATTCAATGAAAGAAGGTCAACAAATAGTACTAGAGAACTGGATATCTACTGAGACAATATTGAATCTCTACCTAAACTTCAAACCTTATACAAAAACTAACTCAAAACAGATCACACATTTATATTTACATGTAAAATATAAAACTTTACCAAAAAAAGGAGAAAATCCTTGGGATCTGGGACTAAGCAGTACGTTCTTAGATTTAATTTAGAAGTATGATCCGTAATCACAGAACTAATAAATGGTGCTTCATCAAAATATAACCCATTTTCTACATGAAAGACTCTCTTACAAGCATGGAAATACAAGCTATAGACTGGGAGAAAATATTTACAAACCACATATCCAACAAAGGACTAGTTTTTAGAATAAATTTTTAAATGCTCAAAACTGAATGGTAAAAAAAAAAAATACATGAGAAAGTGCTAACAAATGGAAAATCAATTACTCTATTGGACCCAGAAGAGAACTGAAATCTTGGAACGAACTACAACTCCAAAATTTCTATATAAGGAGTTCTTAGGGAATCCAAAAAGCAAGGGAGACAAAATCAAGGACACTAGAAAAGTTTGAAGCCTCTGGTACCTACAGCCACAGCAAACGTCGATACAGCCTAACTCCTTATTGTATCAACATAAAACCTCATGTTAAAGTCCTATCTACCTCAAGTACTATTACCCAATACACATGTCTAGCTTTCAACAAAAAATTTATAAGGCATGCTAAAAAGCAAGGGAAAATGTCTGAAGAGACAAAGTAACATTAGAACCAGACTCAGATGTGACAAAAATAATATGCTTATTAGATAAGAAATTTAAAATAACTATGATTAATATTTTAAGTGCACTAATGAAAATAGTAAACAACATGCAAGATGGGTAATGTAAGCAAAGAGATGAAAACACTAACAATGATTCAAATGGAAGTGTTAGATATTAAAACCATTGTAAACAAAATGAAGAATGCATTTGATGTGTTCATCAAGAGTCAATATGGCCAAGTAAACAATCAACGAACGTGAACATAGGTTACTAGAAACTTGCCAAACTTATATACAACGAGAAAAAAAAGAGGCAGGGGAGAATATCCAAGGACGGTGGGATAGTTTCAAAAGGTGTAACATACTTAGAAGTGGAATGCCAGAAAAGAGAACTGAATAGAAGTATTTGAAGCAATAATGGCTAAAAACTTCCCAAAATTAATGACAGACACCAAACCACAGATCCAGGAAGCTCAGAGACACCTAGGAGGGGGGAATATACAAAACTGACACCTAGCTTTATCATACTCAAACTGCAGAAAACCAACAACAAAGAGAAAATCTTGAATAAATCCAGGGGTAGAGGGAAAGCCCGCTTACCTACAATACCTATAGAGAAAAAAAGGATAAGGTTTATGATGGACTTCTCATCATAAACCATGCAAGAAAGAATAAGAGTGGAGTGAAATAACCAAAGTGCTGAGAGGAAAATACCCTCACCAACCTAGATTTGTATATCCAAAGAAATTATGCTCCAAGAGTGAAGAAATAAAAACACTGTCAGAGTGAGCACAGTGGTACAGCCACTATGGAAAACAGTATAGATTCCTCAAAAAATTAAGAATAGAACTACTATATGACCCAGCAATTCCACTCCTGGGTATATATCCAAAAAAAACACCAGAAAACCAAACCACTAATTTGGAAATACATACACACCCCAATCTTCATAGCAGCACTATTTACAATAGCCAAGATAATGGAAACAACCCAAGTGTTCATCAACAGATGAATGGATAAAGAAGATGTGATACAAACACAAACACACACACACACACACACACACACACACACACACACAATGGAATATTACTCAGCTATAAAAAGAATGTAATTCTGTCGTTTGCAGCAATGTGGATGGACCTAGAGATTATCATACTAAGTGAAGTAAGTCAGATAGAGAAAGACAAATACTGTATGATATCACTTATATATGGAATCTAAAAAATAATACAAGTGAATGTATACAGCAAAACAGAAACAGACCCACAGATATAGAAAACAAACTAGTGATTACCAGATGGGATAGGGAACGTGGGAGGGACAAGTTAGGGGTATGGGATTAAGAGATACAAATTACTATGTATAAAATAGATAAGCAACAAGGATATATTGTATAGAACAGGGAATTATAGCCATTATCTTGCAAGGATTTTTAATGGAGTATAATCTATAAAAAATACTGAATCACTATACTGTAGACCTGAAACTAATATAATATCATAAAGCAACTATAATTTAAAAAAACACTCTCAGAAAAAATTTTTAAATTAAGAATTTTTTTGCTAGTAGAGCTGCATGGCAAAAGAAAATGTTGGAATTTTTTCAGGGAGATGGAATCTACATTAAAAAAAAGAAGAACTTGGGAGAAGGACTAAATGAAGGTAAAGTAACTTTTTCTTAACTGATCTAAAAGATAAATGTCTATTCAAAGTAGTAATAGTAACAATGCACTGTGTAATTACTGTAAATAGATAAATTAAGTGGCAACAATGTCATAAGGGACAGGAAGAAAAATTTGGGAATATTCCATTATAAGCTATATTTGAAGTAATATATGTTATTTTAAAATTTTTTATTGAGACATAATTGACATATAACATTGTGTAAGATTGAGGTGTACAAGGTGTTGTTTTGATACATTTATATAGTATAATATGATTACTACAGTAATGTTAGCTAACACATTTATCACTTCACATAATTATCATTTCTTTTTTGTGTGGAGAATAGTTAAGATCTAGTCTCTTAGCACCTTTGAAGTTCATATTACAGTATTGTTGACTATAATCATTATGATGTGCATTAGATCTCCAGAACTTATTTATCTACTAGTTTCAAGTTTGTACCCATAAAAAACATCTCCCCAGTTCCCCCATACCCTAGCTCCTCATAACACCATTTTACTCTGTTTTTACAAGTTCAGGTAAGATTCCACATATAAGGGATATCATACAGTATTTGTCTTCCTCTGCCTCACTCGTCTCACTTAGCATAATGCCCTCAAGGTCCATCCATGGTTTTGCAAATGGCAGGCTTTCCTTCTTTCTTGTGGCTGAAATATTTCTTTGTACATATAAACTACATCCTCTTTATCCACGGATGGACTCAGATTGTTTTGATATCTTGGCTACTGTGAATAATGCTGCAATGAACATGGGTGTACAGATATCTCTTTGAGATTGTGATTTCAATTCTTTAAATATATACTCAAAAGTGGGATTGCTAGATCATATGGTAGTTCAATTTTTAATTTTTTGAGAAGCCTCGATACTCTTTTCCATAATGGCTATATCAATTTACTTCCCCACCAACAGTACTTAAATGTTCCTTTTTATCCATATCCCAAACAACATTTTTTATCTCTTGGTCCCTTTTATAAAAATGGGTGTAAGGTAATATCTCATTGTGGTTTTGATTTGCATTTCCCTGATGATTAGTAATGTTGAACATCTTTTCATGTATCTGTTGGCCATTTGCATGTCCTCTTTGAAAAAATGTCTATTCATGTTCTTTCCCCATTTTTAAATTGGATTATTTGCCTTTTTTTGCTATTGAGTTGTATACATTCTTTATACATTTTGGATATTAGTCCCTTTTCAGATATACGGTTTGTGGATATTTTCTCCATTCCCTAGGTTGCCTTTTCAATTTACTATTTCCTTTGCTGTGCAGAAGCTCCTTAATTTAATATAGCTCCTTAATTTAATTAAGCAATATTTAATATTGTTTATTCTACATTGTCAAGGATCTTTTTCCCTATGTTTTCTTCTAGTCGTTTTACAGTTTTTGGTCTTGCACTTAAATCTTTGATCCATTTCAAGTTAATTATTGTGCGTGGCATAAGACAGGGGTCCAATTTCATTCTTTTGCATGTGGATACCAGTTTTCCAAACACCATTTATTGAAGAGAGTGTCCTTTCCTCATTGAGTGTTCTTGGTGACCTTGTTAAAAATTAGTTGTTGGGGTTTATGTCTGAACTCTTAATTCTGTTACATCTATATGCTTATTTTTAGGCCAGTACCATACTGTTTTGATTTCTATAGCTCTGAAATAATGCTTGAAATCAGGTATTGTGATGCCTCCAGCTTTGTTCTTCTTTCTCAGGATTGTTTTGTCTATTCAGGGTCTTTTGTGATTCCAAACAAATTTGATAGTTTTTTCTATTTTGGTAGAAAAAGTCATTGGAATTTTGATTGGAACTACATTGACTCTGTAGATTGCTTTGGGTAGTAAGGCCATTTAAACAATATTAATTATTCCAATCCAAAAACATGGGATATCTTTCCATTTATTTGTGTCTTCTTCAGTTTTTTTAATCAATGTTTTATAGTTTTTGATGTACAGGTTTTTCAGCACCTTGGTTAAATTTATTTCTAAGTATTATATTGCTTTTGATGTTATTATAAATGGGGTTGCTTTCTTAATTTCTCTTTCAGATAACTGTTTATGTATAGAAATACAAAAGGTTTCTGTATGCTGATTTTGTATTCTGCAACTTTACTGAATTCACTTATGAGTTCTAAAAAAATTTTAGTGGGGTCTTAAGGTTTTCTGTGCATAAGATCATGTCATCTGCAAACAGAGATAATTTTACTTCTTCCTTTCTAATATGTATGCCTTTTATTTCTTTTTCTTGTTTAACATCTCTGGCTAGGACTTCCAGAATTATGTTGAACAGACATGGCAAGAGTGGGCATCCCTGTCTTCTTCCTGATCTTATAGGAAAGGATTTTAACTTTCACCATTGAGTATGATGTTACCTACTTGTTGGCTTGTCATATATGACCTTTTTTATGCTGAGGAACATTCCTTCTATACCCAGTTTGCCAAGTGTTTTTCTCATGGAAGGATGTTGTATTTTCTTGAATGCATTTCTGTAGCTATTGAGACAATTCTATAATTTTTTATCTTTCATTCTATCTATTTTATCTTTCATTCTATGGTGTATCACGGAATTGATTTGTGTATGGTGAACCATTCTTGCATTCCGGGGATAAATCCCACTTGATCATGGTGAATGATCCTTTTAATGTACTGTTGAATTCAGTTTGCTAATATTACATTGAGAACTTTTCCATCTATATTCAACAAGGATATTGGTCTATAATTTTCTTTTCTTGTAGTGTCTTTAATAGGCTTTTGTATCAGAGTAATGCTTGCCTCATAAAATGAGTTTAGGAGTATTTCCCCCCTCTTCAATTTTTTTGGAAGCATTTGAGGAGGACTGGTGTTAATTATTTAAATGTTTGGTAGAATTCACTAGTTAAACCATCTGGTCCCAGTCTTTTCTGTGTTGGGAGGTTTTTGATTACTGATTCAGTATCCTTACTCATCTGTTTATATTTTCTATTTCTTCATTGTTTGGTCTTGGTAGATCATATGTTTGGAGGAATATATCCATTTCTTCTAGATTATCCAGTTTGTTGGCACATACTTGTTGGTAGTAGTCTCTCATAATCCCTTTTATTTCTGTGGTATCAGTTATAATGTTTTCTCTTTCAATACTGATTTTATTTGAGTCCTCTCTCTTCTTATCTTAGTTAATCTAGCTAAATATTTATCTATTTTGTTTATCTTTTCAAAGAACCAGCTCTTAGTTTCATTGATCTTTTCTATTGTTTTTCTGGTCTCTATTTCATTTATTTCTTCTCTTCTCTTTGTTATTTCCTTCCTTCTGCTAACTTTGGGCTTAGTTTGTTCTTCTATTTCTAGCTCGTTGAAGTGTAAAGTGAAATTATTAAGGTCTGTCTCATTTTGTAATGTAGGCATTTATCACTACAAACTTCCCTCTTAGAACTGCTTTTGCAGACTTTCATAGGTTTTGATATATTATGTTTCTAATTTTATTTGTTTCAAGATATTTCTTGATTTCTCTATTGATTTCTTCTTCAACCCATTGGCTGTTCAAGATCATGTTGTTTAATCTCCACATATGTGTGAATTTTCCAGCTTTCCTCCTGTTATTGATTTTTAGTTTCATACTGTTGTGGTCAGGAGATATTTGGTATGATTTCAATCTTCTTAAATGCTAAGACATGTTCTGTGACGTATCATGTGATCTCTCCTAAAGTATGTATGTTCGATGTGCACTTGAGAAGAATGTATATTCTGCTCCTGTTGGGTGGAATGTTCTGTGTATGTCTGTTAGATCCATTTAGTCTAAACTGTCATTCAGGTCCATTATTTGTGCAATGATTTTCTGTCTGGATGATTTACTCATTGCTAAAAGTAGGTACTGAAGTCACCTACTATTATTGAATTGCTATTTTTCCCTTCATATCTGTTAACAATTGCTTAATATACTTAACTGCTCCAATATTCGATACGTATATGTTTATAACTGTTATATCCTCTTGATGAATTGACCCCTTTATTATTATATAATGAACTATTTGCCTTTTGTTAGTGTTGGATTTAAAGTATATTTTGCTGATACAGGTATAGCTACCCTTGCTCTTTTTTGGTTTCCATTTTCTTGACATATCTTTTTCCATCCCTTCACTTACAACCTGTTAGTGTCCTTAGTGTATGGTATTGGAAAGTAGACTTACATTCATTGTAAAACCATATTGAAAAACCACTACAAACTTTCTAAAGAAGTATAACTGATATGCTAGGAGAAGAGAGAAAACAAAATCATATAAAATGCCCAGTTAAAACCAGAGAAGGTAGAAAAGGGGGAAGAAAAGATTTAAAGAATAAGTGCAATGTTTAGAAAACAGTTACAAATATGGTAGATATTAATTCAACTATTCAATAATTACATGTAAATGTTTTTGTTGACAAATTAAAAGATAGAGATTTTCAAAGTAGATAAGAAAAATAACTATGTGTTATTGAAACAAAAACTCTTAAAAATACTGACAGTGTTCCACTCTGTGGTATTTATCCAAAGAAAATGAAAACACTAATTTAAAAAATATATGCACCTCAAGGTTCATAGCAACATTACTTACAACAGCCAAGATACGGAAGCAACCTAAGTGTCCAACAACAGATGAGTGAATAAAGAAGATGTGGGAGATATATACAATGGAATACTACTCAGCCATAGAAAGAATGAAATTTTGTCATTTGTGACAACATGGATGGACCTGGAGGGTACTATATTTAGTGAAGTAAGTCAGACAGAGAAAGACAAATACTGCATGTTTTCACTTATATGTGAAAGGAGAAAGATATACATATGATGATAACACTAATCAAAAGAAAGCTAAAGTAGCTATAGTAACTTTAGACAAAGTAGACATCAGAACAATAAATATTATCAGGGATAAGGATGGGCATAAAATAATGATAAAAAGGTCAATTCTTCAAGAAGATGTAACATCTTAATGTATATGCACGTAACAACAGACATTAAAATACATGAAAAAAAACTGATAGAAATGCAAGTATGAAGAGAAGAATTTATTAATATAGCTGGAGACTCTAACACCCAGGCAGAAAGTCAGAATACAGGTGACCAGAATAGCAGCATCAATCAACTTGATGTAATTGACATTTATAGATTACTCCAAATAAAAACAGCAAAATTATATTCTGTTTAGGCTGACATGAAATATTCACTAAGACAAACGCATTCTGAAATAAAACACACCACCTTAACAAATTCTAAAAGTAGGAATTACATAAAGTGTGTTTTCAAAATATGATGGAACTGAACTAGAAATCAAATACAGAAAGATAGCTGGAAAATTCGCACACATTTAGAGATACATATCTAAATAAAGCATGGTTCAAAGAAGACATCTCAAGAAAAATTTTTATATATTTTAACTAAACGAAAGCAGAACTACTCAAAATTTACAGGACACAGTGAAAGCAGGGCTAAGAGGAAAATGTATAGCACCAAAGTGAATATTTGAGAAAATAAAACAAACACATGGTTACCAAAGGGGAAAGGTGGGGGGGGGGATAAATTAAGAATTTGGGATTAACATATACACACTACTATATACAAAATAGATAATCAACAAGGACCTACTGTATAGCACAAGGAACTATACTCAATATTTTGTAATAACGTATATGGGAAAAGAATCTGAAAAAGGATGAATATATGTGTATATATATATAACTGAACCACTTTGCTGTACACCTGAAACTAACACAACATAATATGCTGTAAATCAACTATACCTCAATTTAAAATAAAACTTTTAAAAAAAGAGTTTTAAAATCAATAATCTAATATTACACCTTGGGAAACTAGAGAAAGAAGAGCAATTTAATACTAAATCAAGAAGAATAAAGGAAACAGTAAAAAATTAGAGCAAAAGTAAAAAAAATAAAAAACAATAGAGAAAATCAACAAAACCAAAATCTTGTTCTTTAAAAAGATTAATAAAATTGATAAACCTCTAGCCAGGCTAATCAAGAGCAAAAGAGAGAAAACACAAATTGCCAATGTCAGAAACAAAGGAGGATCATCATGCTAATCCCATGGACATTAAAAGGATCATTAAGGAATGCTATGAAAAATTCTATGTCCATAAGTTTGATAACCTGTAAGAAATGGTCTGAGTCCTTGAAAGACACAAACTACTAAAACTCACACAAAGAAAAGTAGATAATCTGAATAGATGTTGGGAGGTGGAGATATTGAATAATATCCTTTGAATTGAGAGGGAACTTTAAGACCAAAAAATGAAACAGGCATCTCCATAAAGTGCAATTATGAAGTTTACTGTAGTTATCTTACACAAAGGCAGGACTGGGTGGACAACGATTCAGAGGCATTTGCAGCTACACTCCAAGAGGATGAAAGGGGTGCAGAGAGATATAAAAGGGCCAAAGGTAAAAATAGAATCTGCCTACCAAGTGAGAAGCATGTCCGTACCAACAGGAACAAGGGTTTCCCCCCACCCCAGGGGTCTCATGACCATTAAGCATCTGTATCAGCAAAAGGCATTCTTCTAGTTTTCATAACAGATGAGGGCAAGGGTAGAAGTTGATTGGGGACTTATCTGGTTTGGGCATATTCCTTGTGAGTAGGCTAAAGCTCAGTCCCACAGAAAGAGGAGGGATTAGGACTTCAGGCCTAAGATGGAGCTAACAAAATGGAGTCAGTGTGGTTCAGTCACATGGTAGGACTACACCTATTAAAGAAACTGAATGAATTAATAACCTTTAAAAAAAAAATAAAAGAAAGAAAGCAACAGGCCCAGATGGGTTCATTAGTGAACTCCACTAAACATTTAAGGAAAAGAAAATACCAATTATCTATATCTCTTCCAGAAAACAGAAGCATAGGCAACACTTTCTAACTCATGCTATGAGGCTAACATTAGCCTAATACCAAAACCAGACAAAGACATCACAAGAAAGGAAAACAATAGACCAATGATTCTCATGAACATACCCGCAAAAATCTTCAAAATATTAACAAATCAAATTTTTAAAATGTATAAAAATAATTCTACACTACAACTCAATGTGATTTATTCTAGGTATGCAAGGCTAGTTCAGTATTTGAAAATCAGTTAATGTAATGAATTATATCACCAGTCTAAAGAAGAAGGATCATTGTCAATAGATGCAGGAAAAACACTGAAAAATTCCAGCGCTCATTCGTAACAAAAATGAAACCAACTCCTGTTAAATCCGAGTTCCCTTACTGAGTTTATGATTAACCTCTCCATAAAAAACTTTATTCCCTTCTTGTCCCCTCTGACATCAATTCTGTGCTAACTGAAAACTAATCAACCAGAGTCAAATGACTAAAATTGCTATTGTTAATGACATCATTAATGTACTAAAATTGCTACTATAGATATCATCATTAACGTACAAACTCAGGTTGTTTCTCCAGGGCAAGATGAGCTAACAGACCCCTGAACCATGGACCACCTGGCCTGAGAATCATAAACCAGAGACATCCTGACTCCTGAAAAAATGATTAAGGAATGTCACGAGATGATGATCAATCCAGACTCTATATTCTTCCCCCTTATAAAAAAATGCTAATTCAAAGACCAAGTTGGAGTAAATCTGAGACGTCTCCCACTCCCTTGCTGCCGCCCTACAAATAAGCCCTAACTTGGCTTCAAACAACCACTGTCAGAGTTTGGCTTTCTGTGCCATGAGCACACGAGCCCTTGCTCAATAACAAAAACTCTCAGTAAACTAGGAATAAAGAGGAACTTCTTCAACTTGATAAAGTATAGCTACAAAAATGCTTCAACAACATCACACTTAATGGTGAGAATAGATGCTTGTCCCCTAAGATCAGAAACAAGGGAATGATGTCCTCTCTCATCACTCCTATTCAACATTGTATTAGACGACCTAGCTAATGCAATATGAAAATTAAAAAGAAATAAATGATATATAGATTGGGAAAAAAGAAATAAAAATGTCTATGTTCATAGAAGACATGATTGTCTACGTAGAAAATTCCAAAGAACTGACAAAAACAACCTCCTAAAACTAATAAGCAATTTCAGTAAGGTTTCAGGATACAGGACAATTGCTGTCAATTGCTTTACTATGTACCAGAAATAAACAATAGGACTTTAAATTTAAAAACACAATACCATCTATAATAGCACCAAAAAATGAGATGCATGGATATAATTCTAACAACATATGTACAAGATCTATATGCAGAAAACTTCCATGGGTTAGTAATGGGACAGGGAGGGAGGAGAGTGAGTGTAACTATAAAGGTGCAGCACAAAAAAGATCTCTGTAATAATAGAACAGTTTCTTATTTTGATTGTAGTGGTGTTTACATGAGTGTCCACATATGATAAAATTGCATTATTTATGCAGACTTAACTACAAACACACACACACACACACAAATGAGTACATGTAAAGTTAGTGAAATCTGAAACTGTGAATAGTACAATGTTGATCTCTTGGTTAATATTATACTATAGTTATATAAGATATTATAATTGGAGAAAACTGGGTGAAGGGAACACAGAACCTCTCTGTACTATTTTTGCAACTTCCTGCAAATATACAATTATTTCAAAATAAGAAGTTTTCTAAAAAGTGAAATAACAACAAACAAAGTCTGAGAGAATTCATCTAATAAACCTACAGTAAAATAAAGAATAAAGAATATTCTTTAGGAAGAAGAAAATGAATCCAAACAGAATTACAGGAAGAGATGAGGATCAGAAGAAAGAATAAATATACAATGGCAAAAATATATTAATATAAACTGAATATTGAGATTATAAACTATATTAGCAATACATTATGGAGTTTAAAGTGAATCTAGAAATAAAACACATGTTATCAATTATACAAAAGGCAAGAGGGATGGTAAGTGGAGATAAACGTTAAGTTACTGTCACTATCAAAGAAGTGACCAAAGAAATACTGTTTTAGAATGAAATAAGTGAAGCTTCTATGTTGAAGTCTCTAAGTTAAACCCTCAAACAAAAGGGAAAAAATACATATTAACTTCACATAGAGAAAATAGGATAATCAAAAGTTTAAATCAAAAGAAAGGAAAATTAAAAAGAAACATAAAAATTACAGTGAAATAAAAAACATTAAGATAGTAGATATAAACCCAGGTATATCAGTAAACTATATTAAATGTAAATATACCAAGTGCAAGACCAAGATTGTCAGACTAATTTTTTAAAGTATATGTTTACAAAAAAGAACATAGAGAAACTGACAGTAAAACAATAGAAAAATACACACCATGCAAACACTAACCAAAGAAAGCTGGTATAGCTAAATAAATATCAACAATGTATATTTTAAAACAAGATACATTACTAAAGAGAAAGGGGATATTTCATACTGATAAAGGAATAAATAAATATATATAACAATTCCAAATCTGTATGCATCCAACAATTTAGCTTCAAAACATATAAATTGTTAGCATTAAAAAGAGAAGTATCCCTCTACTTCACTTCGCTGTGCAGCAGAAACTAACAACATTGTAAACAACCATACCCCAATAAAAAAGAGAGAGAGAAAGAGAGGTAGTCAGATCTATAATCATACTGGGATATTTTAACACTCCTCAATACTACATAGAACAAATACAAATAAAAGTCAGCAATAATTTAAAAATCCAAACAACACAATTAACACACCTGGTCCAAGTTACATATATAACATGCACCCAACAACAGATGAGTAAAAATTCAGTTTCTGTGCACATTTACCAAAATTGTCCATATTCGGAATCATAAAACAAGTCTTAACAAATGCAAAAAGAACTAAAATCATATAGACTATAATCTCTCCACAGTAGTATTTCATTGTTTACTAACAATAAAAAGATACATAGAAAACCTCCAACTGCATGGAAATTAAGTCATTTATAAATAACACAAGAAATCATGGAGAAATTATAAAAGACTTTAGCTTCACATTAATAAGGATAAGACATACCTACAATCTCCAAATACAGCTAAAACAGTATAATTTACAGGAAAAATTTTAGCCTTAAATTCATCTGTTATAATGAAGAAATATTAAATTAATTACATGAGATTCCATCTCAAGCATCTAGTTAAAAGAAAGTTAATCAGACACAACAAAAGTTGCAAAGAGTAGTAATCAATGAACTAGAGGGACATATGTTGTTCAACTGAGGAAGTCAACAAATCCATCAAAATGATAAATCTATCAAAATCACAAAAATGATAAATATGCAGATTGATCATGAAAAATGATAACTCAAAACTCACCAATATCAAGAATGAAGAACAGATCTTCTCTATCCATTCATCAGTTGATGGACACTTAGGTTGCTTTCATGCCTTGGCTATTGTAAATAGTGCTGCTATGAACATTGGGGTGCATGTATCTTTTTGAATCAAGATTTCATCTTTTCTGGGTATATGCCCAGGAGTGGAATTGCTGGATCATATGGTAGTTCTATTTTTTTTTTTTAAGGAACCTCCATACTGTTGTTTCATAGTGGCTGCACCAATTTACAGTCCCACCGACAGTGTAGGAGGGTTCACTTTTCTCCATACCCTCTGCAGCATTTATTGTTTGTAGACTTCTTGATGATGGCATTCTGACCTGTGTGAGGTGATACCTCATTGTGGTTTTGACTTGCTTTTCTCTAATAATTAGCGATGTTGAGCATCTTTTCATGTGCCTGTTGGCCATCTATAAAGAACATGTGGTATATATATATATACAACGGGATCTTACTCAACCATAAAAAAGAATGAAAGTAGAACATTCTTTAACACCATACACAAAAATAAACTAAAAATGGATTAAAGACCTAATGTAAGACCTTATACTAGAAAACTCTCAGAGGAGACTTGGGGCAAGATGGCGGAAGAGTACGACGCGGAGATCACCTTCCCTCCCACAGATACAGTAGAAATACATCTACACGTGGAACTGCTCCTACAGAACACCCACTGAACGCTGGCAGAAGACGTCAGACCTCCCAAAAACCGGGTGGATGAAAGGCTCTTGGTGCTCCAGCCAGACATCAGGTCTGTGCCTCTGAGGTGGGAGAGCCAACTTCAGGACACTGGTCCACAAGAGACCTCCCAGCTCCACGTAATACCAAACGGCGAAAATCTCTCAGAGATCTCCATCTCAACATCAAGACCCAGCTTCACTCAACGACCAGCAAGCTACAGTGCTGGACACCCTATGCCAAACAACTAGCAAGACAGGAACGCAGCCTCATCTATTAGCAGAGAGGCTGCCTAAAATCATAATAAGGCCACAGACACCCCAAAACACACCACCAGACGTGAACGTGCCCACCAGAAAGACAAGATCCAACCTCATCCACCAGAACACAGGCACTGGTCCCCACCACCAGGAAGCCTACACAACCCACTGAACCAACTTTAGCCACTGGGGACAGATACCAAAAACAATAGGAACTACGAACCTGTAGCCTGTGAAAAGAAGACCCCAAACACAGTAAGATAAGCAAAATGAGAAGACAAAAAAACACACAGCAGGTGAAGGAGCAGGGTCAAAACACACCAGACCTAACAAATGAAGAGGAAATAGGCAGTCTACCTGAAAAAGAATTCAGAATAATGATAGTAAAGATGATCCAAAATCTTGGAAATAGAATAGATAAAATGCAAGAAACATTTAACAAGGACGTAGAAGAACTAAAGAGGAACCAAGCAACGATGAAAAACACAATAAATGAAAGTAAAAATACTCTAGACGGGATCAATAGCAGAATAACTGAGGCAGAAGAACGGATAAGTGACCTGGAAGATAAAATAGTGGAAATAACTACTGCAGAGCAGAATAAAGAAAAAAAAACGAAAAGAACTGAGGACAGTCTCAGAGACCTAAGGGACAACATTAAACGCACCAACATTCGAATTGTAGGGGTCCCAGAAGAAGAGAAAAAGAAAGGGACTGAGAAAATATTTGAAGAGATTATAGTTGAAAACTTCCCTAATATGGGAAAGGAAATAGTTAATCAAGTCCTGGAAGCACAGAGAGTCCCATACAGGATAAATCCAAGGAAAAACACGCCAAGACACATATTAATCAAACTATCAAAACTTAAATATAAAGAAAACATATTAAAAGCAGCATGGGAAAGAAAACATATTAAAAGCAGCATGGGAAAATCAACAAATAACACACAAGGGAATCCCCATAAGGTTAACAGCTGATCTTTCAGCAGAAACTCTGCAAGCCAGAAGGGAGTGGCAGGATATACTTAAAGTGATGAAGGAGAAAAACCTACAACCAAGGTTACTCTAACCAGCAAGGATCTCATTCAGATATGATGGAGAAATTAAAAACTTTACAGACAAGCAAAAGCTGAGAGAGTTCAGCACCACCAAACCAGCTTTACAACAAATGCTAAAGGAGCTTCTCTAGGCAAGAAACACAAGAGAAGGAAAAAACCTACAATAACAAACCCAAAACATTTAAGAAAATGGGACTAGGAACATACATATCAATAATTACCTTAAACGTAAATGGATTAAATGCTCCCACCAAAAGACACAGAGTGGCTGAATGGATACAAAAACAAGACCCATATATATGCTGTCTACAAGAGACCCACTTCAGACCTAGAGACACATACAGACTGAAAGTGAGGGGATGGAAAAAGATACTCCATGCAAATGGAAATCAAAAGAAAGCTGGAGTAGCAATTCTCATATCAGACAAAACAGACTTTAAAATAAAGACTATTACAAGAGACAAAGAAGGACACTATATAATGATCAAGGGATCGATCCAAGAGGAAGGTATAACAATTGTAAATATTTATGCACCCAACATAGGAGCACCTCAATACATAAGGCAAATACTAACAGCCATAAAAGGGGAAATCGACAGTAACACAATCATAGTAGGGGACTTTAACACCCCACTTTCACCAATGGACAGATCATCCAAAATGAAAATAAATAAGGAAACACAAGCTTTAAATGATACATTAAACAAGATGGACTCAACTGATATTTATAGGACATTCCACCCAAAAACAACAGAATACACATTTTTCTCAAGTGCTCATGGAACATTCTCCAGGATAGATCATATCTTGGGTCACAAATCAAGCCTTGGTAAATTTAAGAAAATTGAAATCATATCAAGTATCTTTCCTGACCACAACGCTATGAGACTAGATATCAATTACAGGAAAAGATCTGTAAAAAATACAAACACATGGAGGCTACACAATACACTACTTAATAACGAAGTGATCACTGAAGAAATCAAAGGGGAAATCAAAAAATACCTAGAAACAAATGACAATGGAGACACGACGACCCAAAACCTATGGGATGCAGCAAAAGCAGTTCTAAGAGGGAAGTTTATAGCAATACAAGCCTACCTCAAGAAACAAGAAACATCTCGAATAAACAACCTAACCTTGCACCTAAAGCAATTAGAGAAAGAAGAGCAAAAAAACCCCAAAGCTAGCAGAAGGAAAGAAATCATAAAGATCAGATCAGAAATAAATGAAAAAGAAATGAAGGAAACAATAGCAAAAATCAATGAAACTAAAAGCTGGTTCTTCGAGAAGATAAAATTGATAAACCATTAGCCAGACTCATCAAGAGAAAAAGGGAGAACACTCAAATCAATAGAATTAGAAATGAAAAAGGAGAAGTAACCACTGACACTGCAGAAATACAAACGATCATGAGAGATTACTACAAGCAACTCTATGCCAATAAAATGGACAATTTGGAAGAAATGGACAGATTCTTAGAAATGCACAACCTACCGAGACTGAACCAGGAAGAAATAGAAAATATGAATAGACCAATCACAAGCACTGAAATTGAAACTGTGATTAAAAATCTTCCAACAAACAAAAGCCCAGGACCAGATGGCTTCACTGGCGAATTCTATCAAACATTTAGAGAAGAGCTAACACCTATCCTTCTCAAACTCTTCCAAAATATTGCAGAGGGAGGAACACTCCCCAACTCATTCTACGAGGCCACCATCACCCTGATACCAAAACCAGGCAAAGATGTCACAAAGAAAGAAAACTACAGGCCAATATCACTGATGAACATAGATGCAAACATCCTCAACAAAATACTAGCAAACAATCCAACAGCACATTAAAAGGATCATACACTATGATCAAGTGGGGTTTATCCCAGGAACACAAGGATTCTTCAATATACGCAAATCAATCAACATGATACATCATATTAACAAATTGAAGGAGAAAAACCATATGATCATCTCAATAGATGCAGAGAAAGCTTTCGACAAAATTCAACACCCATTTATGATAAAAGCCCTGCAGAAAGTAGGCATAGAGGGAACTTTCCTCAACATAATAAAGGCCATATATGACAAACCCACAGCCAACATTGTCCTCAATGGTGAAAAACTGAAACCATTTCCACTAAGATCAGGAACAAGACAAGGTTGCCCACTCTCACCACTATTATTCGACATAGTTTTGGAAGTGTTAGCCACAGCAATCAGAGAAGAAAAAGAAATAAAAGGAATCCAAATCGGAAAAGAAGAAGTAAAGAGGTCACTGTTTGCAGATGACATGATACTATACATAGAGAATCCTAAAACTGCCACCAGAAAACTCCTAGAGCTAATCAATGAATTTGGTAAAGTAGCAGGATACAAAATTAATGCACAGAAATCTCTTGCATTCCTATATACTAATGATGAAAAATCTGAAAGTGAAATTAAGAAAACACTCCCGTTTACCATTGCAACAAAAAGAATAAAATATCTAGGAATAAACCTACCTAAGGAGACAAAAGACCTTTATGCAGAAAATTATAGGACACTGATGAAAGAAAATAAAGATGATACAAATAGATGGAGAGATGGACCATGTTCTTGGATTGGAAGAATCAACATTGTGAAAATGACTCTACTACCCAAAGCAATCTACAGATTCAATGCAATCCCTATCAAACTACCACTGGCATTTTTCACAGAACTAGAACAAAAAATTTCACAATTTGTATGGAGACACAAAAGACCCCGAATAGCCAAAGCAATCTTGAGAACGAAAAATGGAGCTGGAGGGATCAGGCTCCCTGACTTCAGACTATATTACAAAGCTACAGTAATCAAGACAGTTTGGTACTGGCACAAAAACAGAAATATAGATCAATGGAACAGGATAGAAAGCCCAGAGATAAACCCATGCACATATGGTCACCTTATCTTTGATAAAGGAGGCAAGCATATACAGTGGAGAAAAGACAGTCTCTTCAATAAGTGGTGCTGGGAAAATTGGACAGGTACATGTAAAAGTATGAAATTAGAACACTCCCTGACACCATACACAAAAATAAACTCAAAAATGGATTAAAGACCTAAGTGTAAAGCCAGACACTATCAAACTCTTAGAGGAAAACATAGGCAGAACACTCTATGACATAAATCGCAGCAAGATTCTTTTTGACCCAGCTCCTAGAGAAATGGAAATAAAAACACAAATAAACAAGTGGGACCTAATGAAACTTAAAAGCTTTTGCACAGCAAAGGAAACCATAAGCAAGACCAAAAGACAACCCTCAGAATGGGAGAAAATATTTGCAAATGAAGCAACTGACAAAGGATTAATCTCCAAGATTTACAAGCAGCTCATGCAGTTCAATAACAAAAAAACAAACAACCCAATCCAAAAATGGGCAGAAGACCTAAATAGACATTTCTCCAAAGAAGATATACAGATGGCCAACAGACACATGAAAGAATGCTCAACATCCTTAATCATTAGAGAAATGCAAATCAAAACTACAATGAGGTATCATCTCACACCGGTCAGAATGGCCATCATCAAAAAATCTAGAAACAATAAATGCTGGAGAGGGTGTGGAGAAAAGGGAACCCTCTTGCACTGTTGGTGGGAATGTAAATTGATACAGCCACTATGGAGAACAGTATGGAGGCTCCTTAAAAAACTACAAATAGAACTACCATACGACCCAGCAATCCCACTACTGGGCATATACCCTGAGAAAACCATAATTCAAAAAGAGTCATGTACCAAAATGTTCATTGCAGCTCTATTTACAATAGCCAGGACATGGAAGCAACCTATGTGTCCATCATCGGATGAATGGATAAAGAAGATGTGGCACATATATACAATGGAATATTACTCAGCCATAAAAAGAAATGAAATGGAGGTATTTGTAATGAGGTGGATGGAGTTAGAGTCTGTCATACAGAGTGAAGTAAGTCAGAAAGAGAAAAACAAATACAGTATGCTAACACATATGTATGGAATCTAAGGAAAAAAAAAAAAAGGTCATGAAGAACCTAGTGGCAAGAGGGGAATAAAGACACAGACCTACTAAAGAATGGACTTGAGGATATGGGGAGGGGGAGGAGTGAGATGTGACAAGGTGAGAGAGTGTCATGGACATATATACACTGCCAAATGTAAAATAGATAGCTAGTGGGAAGCAGCCGCATAGCACGGGGATCAGCTCGGTGCTTTGTGACCACCTAGAGGGGTGGGATAGGGAGGGTGGGAGGGAGGGAGATGCAAGAGGGAAGAGATATGGGGACATATGTATATGTATAACTGATTCTCTTTGTTATAAAGCAGAAACTAACACACCATTGTAAAGCAATTATACTTCAATAAAGATGTTTAAAAAAAAAAAACTCTCAGAGGAAAACAGAAGAAGAACACCCTTTTACATAAATTGTAGCTATATCTTTTTCGATCCATCTCCTAGAGTAATGGAAATAAAAGCAAAAGTAAACAAATGGTACCTAATTAAACTCAAAAACTTCGGCACAGCGAAGGAAATCATAAATAAAATGAAAAGACAACCCACAGAATGGGAGAAAATATTTGCAAATGAAGCAACTGACAAGGGATTAATCTCCAAAATCTACAAACAGCTCATGCAGTTTAATACCAAAAAAAACCACAAACAACCCAATGCAAAAATGGGCAGAAGACCTAAATAGACATTTCTCCAAAGAAGACATACAGATGACCAAGAGGCACATGTAAAGATGCTCAACATCACTAATTATCAGAGAAATTCAAATCAAAACCACGAGATATCACCTCACACTGGTCGGAATGGCCATCATCAAAAAGTCTACAAACAATAAATGCTGGAGAGAGTGTGGAGAAAAGTGAAAACCATGGTTCGAAAGGATACATGCACCCCCAACGTTCATTGCAGCACTGTTTACAATAGCCAAGACATGGAAGCAACCTAAATGTCCATTGACAGGAATGGAAAAAGAAGATGTGGTACATATATACAATGGAATTAAAAAGAATGAAATAATGCCATTTGCAGCAACATGGATGGACTGGAGATTATCATTCTACGTGAAGTAAGTCAGACAGAGAAAGAAAAATATCATATGATATCACTTATATGTGGAATCTAAAAAAAATGATATAAATGAACTTATTTACAAAACAGAAACAGACTCACAGACTTAGAAAACAAATTTATGGGTTACCAAAGGGGAAAGGGAAGAGGGGAGGGATAAATTAAGAGTATGGGATTAACGAATATACACTATAAGATATATACAAAACAGATAAACAATAAGGATTTACTGTATAACTGAAGGAACAATATTCAATATCTTATAATAACATATAATGGAAAATAATCTGAAATATATATATATAACTGAATCACTCTGCTTTACACCTGAAACTAACACAATATTGTAAATCAGCTATACTTCAATTTAAAAGAGAGAGAGAGAGGGGGTCTGGGCAAGATGGCGAAAGAGTAAGATGCGGAGATCACCTTCCTTCTCACAGTTACATTAGAAATACATCTACACGTGGAACTGCTCCTACAGAACACCCACTGAACGCTGGCAGAAGACATCAGACCTCCCAAAAGGCAAGAAACTCCCCACGTACCCGGGTAGGGCAAAAGAAAAAAGAAATAACAGAGACAAAAGAATAGGGATGGGACCTGCACCAGTGGGAGGGAGCTGTGAAGGAGGAAAGGTTTCCACACACTAGGAAGCCCCTTCGCGGGCAGAGACTGGGAGTGGCAGAGGGGGAAAGCTTCAGAGCCACTGAGGAGAGCGCAGCCACAGGGGTGCGGAGGGCAAAGCAGAGAGATTCCCGCACGGAGGATCGGTGCCGACCAGCACTCACCAGCCCAAGAGGCTTGTCTGCTCACCCGCCGGGGCGGGCGGGGGCTGGGAGCTGAGGCTCGGGCTTCGGTCGGATCCCAGGGAGAGGACTGGGGTTGGCGGCGTGAACACAGCCTGAAGGGGTTAGCGCACCACAGCTAGCCGGGAGGGAGTCCGGGAAAAAGTCTGCAGCTGCCGAAGAGGCAAGAGACTTTTTCTTGCCTCTTTGTTTCGCGGTGCGCAAGGAGAGGGGATTCAGAGCGCTGCTTAAACGAACTCCAGAGACAGGCGTAAGCCGCGGCTATCAGCGCGGACCCCACAGCAACAGGGGCGCAGAGGGAGAAGCGGAGAGATTCCCACACAGAGGATCGGTGCCGAGCAGCACTCACCAGCCCGAGAGGCTTGTCTGCTCACCTACCGGGGCGGGCGGGGTCTGGGAGCTGAGGCTCGGGCTTCGGTCGGATCCCAGAGAGAAGACTCGGGTTGGCGGCGTGAACACAGCCTGAAGGGGTTAGCACACCACAGCTAGCCGGGAAGGAGTCCAGGAAAAAGTCTGCAGTTGCCGAAGAGGCAAGAGACTTTTTCTTGCCTCTTTGTTTCGCGGTGCGCGAGGAGAGGGGATTCACAGCACCGCCTAAATGAACTCCAGAGAGGGGCGCGAGCCGCGGCTATCAGTGCGGACTCCAGAGACGGGCATGAGACGCTAAGGCTGCTGCTGCCACCACCAAGAAGCCTGTGTGCGAGCACAGGTCACTATCCAGACAGCCCCTCCCGGGAACCTGTGCAGCTTGCCACTGCCAGGGTGCCGTGATCCAGGGACAACTTCCCCAGGAGAACGCATGGTGCGTCTCAGGCTGCTGCAACTTCCCGCCAGTCTCTGCCACCACAGGCTCGCCCCGCATCCATACCCCTCCCTCCCCCCGGCCTGAGTGAGCCAGAGCCCCCGAAGCAGCTCCTCCTTTAACCCCGTTCTGTCTGGGGGGGGAACAGACGCCCTCAGGCGACCTACACGCAGAGGCGGGTCCAAATCCAAAGCTAAACCCCAGGAGCTGTACGAACAAAGAAGAGAAAGGGAAATATCTCCCAGCAGCCTCAGAAGCAGAGGATTAAAGCTCCACAAACAACTTGATGTGCTTGCATCTGTTGAATACCTGAATAGACAACGAATCATCCCAAAATCAGGAGGTGGACTTTGAGAGCAGGATATATTACTTTATTCCCTTTTCCTTTTTTTGTGAGTGTATATGTGTATGATTCTGGGTGAGATTTTGTCTGTATAGCTTTGCTTTCACCATTAGTCCTAGGGTTCGATACGTCCGTTTTTTTGGGTTTTTTTTAACCTTAAAAAAAATTTTTTTCTTAATAAATGTTTTCTTAATACTTTTTTCCTTATTTTCTATTTTTAAAAATTAAAAACAATTTTTTTCTTAATATGTTTTTTCATAATTTTTATTTTAAAAAATTAAAAAAATTTTTTCTTAATAATTTCTTTCTTATTTTTTATTATAAAAAATTAATAAATCTATTTTTTAAAATTAAAAAAAAATTTTCCTAACACTTTTTTTCTTATTTTTTATTATAATAGCATTATTTTATTTTATTTTATCCTCTTTCTTTCTTTCTTTCTACTTTTTCTCCCTTTTATTCTGAGCCATGTGGATGAAAGGCTCTTGGTGCTCCAGCCAGGCATCAGGGCTGTGCCTCTGAGGTGGGAGAGCCAACTTCAGGACACTGGTCCAAAAGAGACCTCCCAGCTCCACGTAATACCGAACGGCGAAAATCTCTCAGAGATCTCCATCTCAACATCAAGACCCAGCTTCACTCAACGACCAGCAAGCTACAGTGCTGGAAACCCTATGCCAAACAACTAGCAAGACAGGAACACAGCCCCATCCATTAGCAGAGAGGCTGCCTAAAATCATAATAAGGCCACAGACACCCCAAAACACACCACCAGACGTGGATGTGCCCACCACAAAGACAAGATCCAACCTCATCCACCAGAACACAGGCACTGGTCCCCACCACCAGGAAGCCTACACAACCCACTGAACCAACTTTAGCCACTGGGGACAGATACCAAAAACAATAGGAACTACGAACCTGCAGCCTGTGAAAAGGAAACCCCAAACACAGTAAGATAAGCAAAATGAGAAGACAAAAAAACACACAGCAGGTGAAGGAGCAGGGTCAAAACACACCAGACCTAACAAATGAAGAGGAAATAAGCAGTCTACCTGAAAAAGAATTCAGAATAATGATAGTAAAGATGATCCAAAATCTTGGAAATAGAATAGACAAAATGCAAAAAACATTTAACAAGGACGTAGAAGAACTAAAGAGGAACCAAGCAACGATGAAAAACACAATAAATGAAAGTAAAAATACTCTAGACGGGATCAATAGCAGAATAACTGAGGCAGAAGAACGGATAAGTGACCTGGAAGATAAAATAGTGGAAATAACTACTGCAGAGCAGAATAAAGAAAAAAGAATGAAAAGAACTGAGGACAGTCTCAGAGACCTCTGGGACAACATTAAACGCACCAACATTCGAATTATAGTGGTCCCAGAAGAAGAAGAGAAAAAGAAAGGGACTGAGAAAATATTTGAAGAGATTATAGTTGAAAACTTCCCTAATATGGGAAAGGAAATAGTTAATCAAGTCCTGGAAGCACAGAGAGTCCCATACAGGATAAATCCAAGGAGAAACACGCCAAGACACATATTAATCAAACTATCAAAACTTAAATATAAAGAAAACATATTAAAAGCAGCAAGGGAAAATCAACAAATAACACACAAGGGAATCCCCATAAGGTTAACAGCTGATCTTTCAGCAGAAACTCTGCAAGCCAGAAGGGAGTGGCAGGATATACTTAAAGTGATGAAGGAGAAAAACCTACAACCAAGGTTACTCTAACCAGCAAGGATCTCATTCAGATATGATGGAGAAATTAAAACCTTCACAGACAAGCACAAAAGCTGAGAGAGTTCAGCACCACCAAACCAGCTTTACAACAAATGCTAAAGGAACTTCTCTAGGCAAGAAACACAAGAGAAGGAAAACACCTACAATAACAAACCCAAAACATTTAAGAAAATGGGAATAGGAACATACATATCAATAATTACCTTAAATGTAAATGGATTAAATGCTCCCACCAAAAGACACAGAGTGGCTGAATGGATACAAAAACAAGACCCATATATATGCTGTCTACAAGAGACACACTTCAGACCTAGAGACACATACAGACTGAAAGTGAGGGGATGGAAAAAGATACTCCATGCAAATGGAAATCAAAAGAAAGCTGGAGTAGCAATTCTCATATCAGACAAAACAGACTTTAAAATAAAGACTATTACAAGAGACAAAGAAGGACACTATATAATGATCAAGGGATTGATCCAAGAGGAAGGTATGACAATTGTAAATATTTATGCACCCAACATAGGAGCACCTCAATACATAAGGCAAATACTAACAGCCATAAAAGGGGAAATCGACAGTAACACAATCATAGTAGGGGACTTTAACACCCCACTTTCACCAATGGACAGATCATCCAAAATGAAAATAAATAAGGAAACACAAGCTTTAAATGATACATTAAACAAGATGGACTTAATTGATATTTATAGGACATTCCACCCAAAAACAACAGAATACACATTTTTCTCAAGTGCTCATGGAACATTCTCCAGGATAGATCATATCTTGGGTCACAAATCAAGCCTTGGTAAATTTAAGAAAATTGAAATCATATCAAGTATCTTTTCTGACCACAACGCTATGAGACTAGATATCAATTACAGGAAAAGATCTGTAAAAAATACAAACACACAGAGGCTACACAATACACTACTTAATAACGAAGTGATCACTGAAGAAATCAAAGGGGAAATCAAAAAATACCTAGAAACAAATGACAATGGAGACACGACGACCCAAAACCTATGGGATGCAGCAAAAGCAGTTCTAAGAGGGAAGTTTATAGCAATACAAGCCTACATCAAGAAACAGGAACCATCTCGAATAAACAACCTAACCTTGCACCTAAAGCAATTAGAGAAAGAAGAACAAAAAAACCCCAAAGCTAGCAGAAGGAAAGAAATCATAAAGATCAGAAATAAAGAAATGAAGGAAACAATAGCAAAAATCAATGAAACTAAAAGCTGGTTCTTCGAGAAGATAAACAAAGTTGATAAACCATTAGCCAGACTCATCAAGAGAAAAAGGGAGAAGACTCAAATCAATAGAATTAGAAATGAAAAAGGAGAAGTAACCACTGACACTGCAGAAATACAAACGATCATGAGAGATTACTACAAGCAACTCTATGCCAAAAAAATGGACAACCTGGAAGAAATGGACAGATTCTTAGAAATGCACAACCTGCCAAGAATGAACCAGGAAGAAATAGAAAATATGAATAGACCAATCACAAGCACTGAAATTGAAACTGTGATTAAAAATCTTCCAACAAACAAAAGCCCAGGACCAGATGGCTTCACTGGCGAATTCTATCAAACATTTAGAGAAGAGCTAACACCTATCCTTCTCAAACTCTTCTAAAATATTGCAGAGGGAGGAACACTCCCCAACTCATTCTACGAGGCCACCATCACCCTGATACGAAACCCAGACAAAGATGTCATAAAGAAAGAAAACTACAGGCCAATATCACTGATGAACATAGACGCAAAAATCCTCAACAAAATACTAGCAAACAGAATCCAACAGCACATTAAAAGGATCATACACCATGATCAAGTGGGGTTTATTCCAGGAGTGCAAGGATTCTTCAATATATGCAAATCAATTAACGTGATACATCATATTAACAAATTGAAGGAGAAAAACCATATGATCATCTCAACAGATGCAGAGAAAGCTTTCGACAAAATTCAACACCCATTTATGATAAAAGCCCTGCAGAAAGTAGGCATAGAGGGAACTTTCCTCAACATAATAAAGGCCATATATGACAAACCCACAGCCAACATTGTCCTCAATGGTGAAAAACTGATACCATTTCCACTAAGATCAGGAATAAGACAAGGTTGCCCACTCTCACCACTATTATTCAACATAGTTTTGGAAGTGTTAGCCACAGCAATCAGAGAAGAAAAAGAAATAAAAGGAATCCAAATTGGAAAAGAAGAAGTAAAGCTGTCACTGTTTGCAGATGACATGATACTATACATAGAGAATCCTAAAGATCCTACCAGAAAACTACTAGAGCTAAAGTAGCTCTAGTAGAGCTACTACTAGCAGCTGATAAAGTAGCAGGATACAAAATTAATGCACAGAAATCTCTTGCATTCCTATATACTAATGATGAAAAATCTGAAAGTGAAATTAAGAAAACTCTCCCGTTTACCATTGCAACAAAAAGAATAAACTATCTAGGAATAAACCTACCTAAGGAGACAAAAGACCTGTATGCAGAAAATTATAGGACACTGATGAAAGAAATTAAAGATGATACAAATAGATGGAGAGATATACCATGTTCTTGGATTGGAGGAAGCAACACTGTGAAAATGACTCTACTACCCAAAGCAATCTACAGATTCAATGCAATCCCTATCAAACTACCAATGGCATTTTTCACAGAACTAGAACAAAAAATTTCACAATTTGTATGGAAACACAAAAGACCCCGAACAGCCAAAGCAATCTTGAGAACGAAAAATGGAGCTGGAGGAATCAGGCTCCCTGACTTCAGACTATATTACAAAGCTACAGTAATCAAGACAGTTTGGTACTGGCACAAAAACAGAAATATAGATCAATGGAACAGGCTAGAAAGCCCAGAGATAAAGCCACGTACATATGGTCACCTTTTCTTTGAAAAGAAGGCAAGCATATACAGTGGAGATAAGACAGCCTCTTCAATAAGTGGTGCTGGGAAAATTGGACAGGTACATGTAAAAGTATGAAATTAGAACACTCCCTGACACCATACACAAAAATAAACTCAAAATGGATTAAAGACCTAAGTGTAAGGCCAGACACTATCAAACTCTTAGAGGAAAACATAGGCAGAACACTCTATGACATAAATCACAGCAAGATCCTTTTTGACCCAGCTCCTAGAGAAATGGAAATAAAATCACAAATAAACAAATGGGACGTAATGAAACTTAAAAGCTTTTGCACAGCAAAGGAAACCATAAGCAAGACCAAAAGACAACCCTCAGAATGGGAGAAAATATTTGCAAATGAAGCAACTGACAAAGGATTAATCTCCAAGATTTACAAGCAGCTCATGCAGTTCAGTAACAAAAAAACAAACAACCCAATCCAAAAATGGGCAGAAGACCTAAATAGACATTTCTCCAAAGAAGATATACAGATGGCCAACAGACACATGAAAGAATGCTCAACATCCTTAATCATTAGAGAAATGCAAATCAAAACTACAATGAGATATCATCTCACACCAGTCAGAATGGCCATCATCAAAAAATCTAGAAACAATAAATGCTGGAGAGGGTGTGGAGAAAAGGGAACCCTCTTGCACTGTTGGTGGGAATGTAAATTGATACAGCCACTATGGAGAACAGTATGGAGGCTCCTTAAAAAACTACAAATAGAACTACCATACGACCCAGCAATCCCACTACTGGGCATATACCCTGAGAAAACCATAATTCAAAAAGAGTCATGTACCAAAATGTTCATTGCAGCTCTATTTACAATAGCCAGGACATGGAAGCAACCTATGTGTCCATCATCGGATGAATGGATAAAGAAGATGTGGCACATATATACAATGGAATATTACTCAGCCATAAAAAGAAATGAAATGGAGGTATTTGTAGTGAGGTGGATGGAGTTAGAGTCTGTCATACAGAGTGAAGTAAGTCAGAAAGAGAAAAACAAATACAGTATGCTAACACATATATATGGAATCTAAGGGAAAAAAAATAAAAAGTTCATGAAGAACCTAGTGGCAAGATGGGAATAAAGACACAGACCTACTAGAGAATGGACTTGAGGATATGGGGAGGGGGAGGGGTAAGATGTGACAGGGTGAGAGAGTGGCATGGACATATATACACTACCAAATGTAAAATAGATAGCTAGTGGGAAGCAGCCACATAGCACAGGGAGATCAGCTCGGTGCTTTGTGACCATCTAGAGGGGTGGGATAGGGAGGGTGGGAGGGAGGGAGATGCAAGAGGGAAGAGATATGGGAACATATGTATATGTATAACTCATTCACTTTGTTATAAAGCAGAAACTAACACACCATTGTAAAGCAATTATACTCCAATAAAGATGTTTAAAAAAAAAAAAAGAGAGAGAGGAAAAAAAGAATGAAAAACAGGAAATTACTATAGACACTACTGTTAAGGCCAATAAATTTAAAAATTTTGATGAACAGGATAAATTTCTACCAAAACATAACTTACCAAAACTGACTTAAGGAAAAAAAAGAATATCTGAATATTCCTAAACCTACTAAAGAAATGAATATGCCATTTAAAATCTTCCCACAGAGAAAAACCCAGGCCCAGATTGCTTTACTGGTGAATTTTTTTTCAAATTTTAAGAAAGAAATAACACCAATCGTTCACAAGTATTTGCATAGAAAAGAGGAAACATTCCCCCATTCATTTTATAAGGTCAAATAACTATGACATGAGAACCTAGCAGAGAATTCAAAAGAAAGGAAACTTACATGCAAAGCTCTTATTAACATAGATATAAAACTCTTAACCAACATATTAGCAAAATATTAGCAAATCCAGCACATATATTAATGTTAATACATCACAAAAGTTGTATTTATTCTGGGAATACAAGGGTCATTTAACACGCAAAAATCAAGTGATGTCATTTACCACATTAATAGATAAAAAAGAAAAAAATAATATGATCATCACAAAAGATACATAAGAACTATGTAATAAAATTTAACACCATTCATGATTTTAAAATATATATGCTTATAACAAATTAGGAGCACAAGAAACTTCCTTAAACTAATAAAGAATATCTATTTAAAAACCTGCAGCAAACATACACTTAAAGGTGAAATAATAAAAATATTTTCCCTAAGATCAGTAAGTAGACAAGAAAAGCATTGTCCTTGAACTTTTTATTCAATATTGTACTGGAAGTCTATGATGGACAGATTCCAAGGTAGTCCCCACAATCACCACCTCTTGATATCCTTGCCCTTGCATAATCCCCTTCCCCTTCAGTGTGCACAGGACCTGTGATTTGCTTATAACCAACGGAATATGGCAAGGGTCATGAGATGCCACTTTCATTACTAAATTACATGTGATTGTAACAATCATCTTGTGAGGAGACTCTCTCCCTTACTGGCTCTGAAGAAGGAAGCTGCTAGGTTGTCAGATGGCCTATGGAGAAAGGCATATGGCAAGCAACTGACAGTGGCCTCTGGTCAACAGCCAGTAAAAACTAAGGCTCTCGATGCATCAACTTGCTAGGGAACAGAACGCTGCCAACAACCAAATAAGTTTTGAAAATGGATCCTTTCCCAATCAAGCCTCAGATGAGGTCACAGCCCTGGCAGTCACCTTAACTGTAGTTTGTGAGATCCTGAAACAGAAACTCATCTAAGCCACGCCTGGTTTCCTGACCTACAAACTCTGAGATAAGAAATGCATGTTGTTTTAAGCCACTAAGTTTGTGTAATTTTGTCACACAGCAATAAATAACTAATACAACGGGGGGGGGAAGGGGAAGTTGGGACGAAATGAGAGAGTAGCATTGACATATATACACTACCAAATGTAAAATGGAAGGCTAGTGGGAAGCTGCTGCATAGCACAGGGAGATCAGCTCGATTATTTGTGACGACCTAGAGAGGTGGGATAGGGAGGGTGGGAGGGAGGCTCAAGAGGGAGGGAACATGGGGATATATGTATACATACAGCTGACTCACTTCGTTGTACAGCAGCAACTAACAACACTGTAAAGCAATTATACTCCAATAAAGATATAAAAAAATAATTAATAATAATAAATAAATAAATAAATGCTGCAGTACTCCAACAGTGGAAAAAAAAAAAAACTAATACAAGGTCCTAACCCCAGTGCAATAATAAAAAGAAATAAATATAAATACATATATAACTAAAGAAGGAAATAAAACTGTCATTATTTGAAGACGGCATGACTGTGTACATAGGAAAATCTACAATAGATAAACAATTTGAATTATTAATTGAATTTAAGTAAAGTCATTGGACACAAAGTCAACATATAAAAATAAATTATATTTTCATATTCCAACAAAAATAACATGAAAAATAATATATTATAATTTAATTATGTACAATTTACAATATATTATTCTTTATCATTATGTACAATTTTCAATAGCATTTAAAATTATCAAATATTTATGACTAAACATAACAAAAATGTAGAAGACCTCTACAGAGAAATCTATAAATGTCATTTAGAGAAATCAAAGAATACCTAAGTAAGTGGTGGGATATATACCATGTTTGATTCCCTGACTGTGTGTGATTCAGACAATGAATCAATATGTCATCATTGTTAATGACAATCAATCGATATTGCCATTCCCCATCATCATGGGGAATGTCAGTTCTCCCCAAATTGATCTACAGATTCAAGATATTTCTAATCAAAATCTCAGCAGATATGTTTGTGGAATTTGACAAGCTATTTCTAAAATTTACAAGATGTTAAAAGTTTTAAAATTAAAGAATTTTAAAAATTAAAATTAAAGAATCAAATTAAAGAATATCCATTAAATTGAATACTACATAACAATGAAAATAACAAACTACGGCTACATGTAACATGGATGAAACTTACAAATATAATGTTGAGCAAAAGAAGCCAAATAGGGACTTCCCTGATGGCACAGTGGTTAAGAATCCACCTGCCAATGCAGGGGACGCAGGTTCGAGCCCTGGTCCAGGAAGATCCCACATGCCGTGGAGCAACTAAGCCCATGCGCCACAACTACTGAGCCTGTGCTCTAGAGCCCACGAGCCACAACTACTGAAGCCCACATGTCTAGAGCCCATGCTCCGCAACAAGAGAAGCCACTGCAATGAGAAGCCTACACACAGCAATGAAGAGTAGCCCCCACTCACCACAACTAGAGAAAGCCCGTGCACAGCAACAAAGACCCAATGCAGCCAAATTAATTAATTAATTAATTTAATTAATTTTTTTAAAAAAGAAGCCAAATATAAGCAAGCAGATATGTACAATTCCATTCCTATAACTGTCAAAAACAACAGGCAAAACTAATCTATAATGTTTGAAATCAGAATAGTGCTACACTTGGGGGTTAGGTAGTGATTAGAAGGTAACAGAAGGATTTCTGTGGCTTTAGCAATTTTCTGTTTCTTGAATTGTACATTTGTTACATGGATGTAAAATTATTTCAAGGCATACACTTAATATTTACACAGTTTCTTGATAGTTCGGTAACATTTGCACACACACCAAAAAAAGAATAAGGAAACTTTTTATGTACTGATAAGGAATGATGTTGAGAACATATAAAGAGAAAAAAACAAGGTACAAAACTGTATAATGTGCTACAACTTGTGCAACAGAAATATATGATACTTTCATATTTGTCTATAAATACATAAAGAAGAAAATTATGTTACATATAATATTTGCTTATATGTGTACAGAATGAATCTCTAGAAAGACACAAGAAATAAATAGCACTGCTTGGCTCTGCGGATAGACACTGAGTGTCCAGGGAACAGGAGTGGAAGAAAGATCCTTCACTGTACATACAACTTTTATCTTTTGACTGTCAAACCAGGCAAACATGTTAATTACTTAAGAAAATTTTAAAAGAAAAGTAATTCAGATTATCTTTATATAGCAATAAAATATTTTAAATTGGGGTTATAAATAGTGTCCCCAAAAGCCAACTCTGATGGGTCAAGTTTGCTAGAGACTTCAGAAATAAGGTTCTTAATAACATATTCCTTGCTGGCGGTTTAGCTAATATTCCTTAGAAGTATTCTGACAATATTAATTAGCAGAACACCACAGATAGAAAAAATAAACTCTGATATAATCAGTACAAATACTTTATAATCTGTATATTATAGCCTATCTGTTGAATTTTACTTGAAAACCATAGAAAACAATTCTAGGCTTTCCCCAACGTTACATGATTTATGATCAGTGATAGCAAGGACTGTTAATATGCCTGAAATGTAAATGTTTGATTTTATTCATTTTTCAGATCATGCATCACAGAAATCAAAAGTTTTTCTTCCATATTTAAGTTTATAAACTCAGATATGAGAGGAACCCAAAGATCATCCACCAGAAGCAGCTGGAATATCTAAACCTATTTCTCAACAATCTAAGCCTGGTTGCTACCTTCAAAGACTATAAAACCAAAGACTGAAGTTGCCCTAATTAAAAAAAAACTAAAATTTACGAACTATATAAACTAAATATGTATATATGTACATGGCATAAGCATAAAGATACATAAACAAAGAATACTGCCCAACATTCCAGTTCTACAAGGATTAAGTTGCAACCCACTGCAGTCACCCACTGACAGTGCCCCCAGAGGGGAATTCAGGACAGAGAAAAACAGGATGGAGCATTCTGTGTTTTAGATATATGGTCCCTAGACAGTTAAGATTCATATCTAAGGAAGAATTTCAATGACCCCAGATTCTTGCATCTTCCCATACATAGAAAAGCACTTAAATCATTAACTTGAGATGTCTGTTCTTTGTGATTAGCAGTAATCTTTTATGCTTGACTACATGTATTTCCCAGCCAAAAAATTAATATATATACTGGCTCCTCCCCTACGGTTTTGGAGCAGTTCCTCAGAGCTATCTGAGAGGCAATCTCCCAAGCTACAGTCCTCAGTAAGACCCTCAATAAAACTTCACTCACAACTCTCATATTGTGTGTCTTTCTTTCAGTTGACAAGTATATAGGAATGTATAGAGTTAAATGGCCGATTTAAGAGGGCTTAGAGTTCCCAAAGATGCTTGGTTAAATTCTCCTTCATTGACTTAAGCCCTGCATTCACGATACATTTAAAGATATTTTCCCCTCCACAATAAATTGTGATATTAATGATTATTCTCAAGTTCAAGATAATTAATTTATCTTTCACAAAAAGATAAATATCACATTTTTGTAAGCATTAAAATAGGCAATGTCGGACAGCATTGTCTTTTAATTTCATGTAAAAGAATGAAGATAGAACACTCCCTAACACCATACACAAAAATAAACTCCAAACGGATTAAAGACCTAAATGTAAGACTGGACACTATAAAACTCTTAGAGGAAAACATAGGCAGAACACTCTTTGATATAAATCACAGCAAGATCTTTTTTGACCCACCTCCTACAGTAATGAAAATAAAAACAAAAATAAACAAATGGGACCTAACTAAACTTAAAAGCTTTTGCACAGCAAAGGAAACCATAAAAAAAATGAAAAGACAACCCTCAGAATGGGAGAAAATATTTGCAAATGAAGCAACTGACAAGGGGTTAATCTCCAAAGTCTACAAACAGCTCATTCAGCTCAATATCAAAAAAACAAACAGCCCAAAGAAAAAATGGGCAGAAGACCTAGATAGACATTTCTCCAAAGAAGACATACAGATGGCCAAGAGGCACATGAAAAGATGCTCAACATCACTAATTGTTAGAAAAATGCAAATCAAAACTACAATGAGGTATCACCTCACACTGGTCAGAATGGCCATCATCAAAAAAACCTACAAACGATAAATGCTGGAGAGTGTGTAGAGAAAAGGGAACCCTCCTACACTGTTGGTGGGAATGCAAATTGGCACAACCATTATGGAGAAGAGTATGGAGATTCCTCAGAAAACTAAAAATGGAACTACCATATGACTCAGTAATCCCACTCCTGGGCATATAACCGGAGAAAACCATAATTCAGAAAGATACATGCACCCCAATATTCATTACAGCACTATTTACAATAGCCAGGACATGAAAGCAACCTAAATGTCCATCAACAGAAGAATGAATAAAGAAGATGTGTTACATATATACAGTGGAATATTACTCAGCCATAAAAGGAACGAAATAGTGCCATTTGCAGAGACGTGGACAGACCCAGAGACTGTCATACAGAGTGAAATAAGTCAGAAGGAGAAAAACAAATATCGTATAATATCACTTATATGTGGAGTCTAGAAAAATGTTATAGATGAACTTATTTGCAAAGCAGAAATAGAGACACAGATGTAGAGAACAAACTTATGGATACCAAGGGGAGTGGGTGGGATGAAGTAAGAGATTGGGATTGATATATATACACTACTATGTATAAAATAGAAAACTAATGAGAACCTACTGTATAGCACAGGGAACTCTACTCAATGCTCTGTGGTGACCTAAATGGGAAAGAAATCTAAAAAAGAGGGGATATATGCATACGTATAACTGATTCACTTTCCTGTACAACAGAAACTAACAAAACATTGTAAAGCAACTATACTCCAATAAACATTAATTTAAAAAAATAGGCAGTGCCTGCAAAGTTCCTAAGATTTAAACTTGTCCAAAATCTGTCAGCTTGGTCTTTTATGTTCCTACCAGTTAAATATACCTCAAATGAGTTAATAAAATTATAATTGGAAATCATCACCATCAATCATTTCTTCTCCCCAAAATGGCTATAAAAGAGGCCAGAACATTTCCTTCAACATTCCAATTGTGAGGGGAAAAAAACTCATTCTGCCTATCTACACAAAAGGGTAGGGCCAGATCTACTCAAAACACTGACAAACAAAAAATCTTACAAGCAGAGAAAGAGATAAAATCAATATGGCAATATCTGAGTAGGTAATATTTTCAGTGGTAAAGGTACAAGGAACAGTATAACAACTCTTGACTGACCTTTCAATTTTTCATATCCTGAAATGTTTGCTACATTACTTATTTTAAAATTTAAAATAACATAACCAAAATTAGATCTAATATAAAGAAAGAAGTCCTATCTAGTTTTAGCAAATAGCTAAAATATAAATTTCCTCCTCTCAAAAAAATACTGGATTAATAAAAACTTCCATTGATGCTGAATCCCAAAATACTGTGAACATAATACTCATGAATACTACTCAGAATACTGAAGGTTAATGATTCAAATATTACAGTATGCATACAAGAAGAAAAAGAAAAAGCTCCAGATAGAAAAAGGAAGAATGTCTGTATAGCTGCCATCCTTTTTTCTCATCAAACGTATAAAAACAGGTTTACTTCATTAAGCTCTGCCCATACAGTGATAATTCCTTATGAACTATTACCATTCAACAAAATAAAATAAGCACTTTCTTGAGCTCTCAGCAGTGGCTGCCTGTCTCTATTATCTACCTAACTCAGTTTTGACTAGTACTTGCTAAACTGTGTAAATTTACTTCTCAGAGGTTTCTTTTTCTTTCATTAATATCAATTTTTCCTGTGATAGATAGCCTTCTCAATCACACCAAAAAGTTTGACTGTTTCCCAAATAATAAACAAATATCAGATTATTTAATAGTTAAATAACAGATACAGATAATAAAATACAAATTTTACTTCATCTTAAGGTGGATTATCAGCTAAGTAGATGTCTGTTATATTCTAGCTCTGGTTGAAACCAACACTAGAAACATTAAAATTTGGGACAATTTGTTACAAATAAAATCTAATAACATTTTCCATATCCATTCATAAAATTTTCTTTTTCCAATTATTATTTCATTCTAAAATGGGAGAATTTGAATTCTGATCAATTCACCATCTTTGAAAATATTAATCTTGGATGTGCAATGTTGCGCAACACTTAGTATCAATATTTTTGGATGTCTAAAACCTCTGTGTCATATTTTTTTAAGGTAAAAAATATTTAAGCAAAAGGGTGAAAGTGTAGGAGGTAACTTCCATGATCAAAAGGTGTAGAAATACATTTAGTATTTACTTGACTTTTAAATTTTAGGTCTGGGTTTTCAGCACCTTGACCTAAGGAAAAGAACACATCATTGGTGAAGTCCTAGTTTATAGCAAGGAGAACAAGAATGCTAGGAGTTCCCTATTAGAAAAGGACTGAATCTATATCAATTATGAATTTTCTATGAAAATAAACTATTATAAAAGTAAGCATAAATATTATTTCTAGCTATTAATATTATTTTTTAAATTCTTTCAAAAATTAACCTGAAATTTGCTCGGGAAATAATTTTCTTACACATTAAGAAATTGTTTAACTCTTACATTCTTACCGTTCTCTGTTAAATTTAAGAGAATGAAGAATAGCTGGCCTTTTTTGTCTAAGGTTCCACAAATGAAGTGTATCATCTGAACCTGCACTGACCAAAGCACCCTGGAACAAAATGAAGACAAAGTGAGCGATTTACTTAATTTATGTTTTTTTTTTGTGAAGCAAAAACAAGCTAATTTACTGAATTTTTCACTGTTTTTAATGTTATTTGTATTTATATAATGTAGAAATACAAGGAAGGACAATGCACATACTTCAGTCAGGAAGCCTAAGAATGCTAACAGTAGAAGAAGCAGGTAAACTACTGTATATGGATTGGTGAGAATGATTAGTTCAAGGAATATGCATTTATCAATAGAGGGATTATTATTATAAGAATCATTGTGACTATTAAAGATTTCTTATATTTTCTTTGGGAAAAACTAAGTTTAATTTTTTTGTTGTTTTTACTATTTACACATATACCATGTAGCTCTACAGAAAAGCAAATATCCAACCCAGTTTTAAATTGCAATCTGGTCATATAAAAGTACACTGTTTGTAAAAATTTTCTGTATAGTTAAGAAGTATATAGTCTTCCTAAAAGAAGTATATAGTCTTCCTAGAAGTATATAGTCTTCCTAAAAATTTTCTATATAGTTAAGAAGTATATAGTCTTCCTATATAGTATATTTGATATAATTTAATTTGTTTTCTTACTTCAAGAAGCTTCATCTATGACAAAAGAAAACATCTGTAATAAAAGAAAATATTTCTCCAACTAGAATTCAGTATAACTACAAAAATAATACTAAGATCCTTTTTATACAAAGCCTCCAAATAAAAATGAATCCTACTTCAAATACAATAGGATGGGTTCTACCTATTAGTATGGCAGACACCATATGGGCAGAAAATTAGCTGCCATGTATGACTTCATATACATATTTTAAACTATTTATTTTACTGAGTTAAGTAAGATCATCTTAAACTATGTCAGAACTTTTGCCATTATGAGTTTCCTGGCAAAAAAATGTCAATGCTTGCCCTATGTCAGAGCCTGAAGCTACTCTAGAGTATTGAATGTGTTCTGTAAAAGTGATCTTGCACAATTATGGTAGTCCTGAGATACCTAAAATTCTTTTCATACTTTACAAAGTACTCGGTTACAAGTAACCTTTCACAGTTTATTAAATCAATCACAGATATAAAAATGATCAACCATGTAGATGTTAGGAAGAACTATATTGAAATTCCTAGAATTTACTTCTTCTTTAGGAATTAGAGGAGAGAAGAATATAGGAATCTAAATGCCGTTCCATAACAATTCCTACGACAAACATATGCTCATGTAGCCTATGATGGTTCTCTTGATATTATATACCTATGATTTTAGTCTCAAAGAAAAATAACTTTTAAAACAATATCATAATCAGAGAGTATAACCATTAAAATGTTTTAAAATGTGTACAATTTGTATATTTGTATATAAATATGTAAATACACATATTCAAAGAGGTATACATTGATATATACATTTTAAAATGAACTCATAGATAATTACATTCATGCAATAAAATGTATCCTACACGTGCCTTGAGGATTTTTGTGTTTGTCTGCTTTTTTTGTAAACTGTTCTCAACTGTTCTACATATTCAGATTAGAAAATTATTAGGACTGCTTGGAAGTACTTGATGAACTACAATTTTTTTTTGAGATATAGAATAGTGATCTCATTTCTCAGGAAAGTGGAAACTCATTTGGGATAGGGTGAAGATAGACTATGATATATGAAATTAATAAAACATTCTCTACAGTAAATACTTACGTGTTATACAAAAGATATAATATGCCAAAGGCAATGAAAGTAAAATAAATCAGATGTTCAATAATATCTTAGTGTAATAGCTGAATAAATCTAGGAAGGAAGTCAGTATTAATAATTCTATGATAAAACTAGGAGATAACTTAGCATTTGAGGGAAGTGAACAGAACCACTGAACAGCGCCAACAGAAGTACAAGACACATGAAAGTAAGCACATTGGCAGGGTGTCTAGGGCTCATTTACAAAAAGCAAATCCATAAGAAGCACTACTAATGAAGATCTGTGAAAAGATTAAAAACTGAATAAAAACACAGGTCAAGAGGTCAGAAGCTGGGAAGTTTGGAAAAAGGTACAGAAGTTGAGTATAAAGCAGATCAAGGTGAGCAGTTTAGGATAGACAATGTAAACACTGGAAAGATGTTGAAGGCTTGCCTTTATTTCTTCTTAGTTATGTAACAGCACAGAGGCAAACTTATGGCCTTGAAGACAATTCTCAGAGGACAGGACACAGAGAAAATCACCTGGAAACAATTTATGCTTGCCAGTAAACATCCATGCAGAAGGCAAAAGGCTGAGATCTCTCAACTAGGAGCTATAGAGTAACACTGAGACTTCAAAAAGGTTGTCAGTCTAGATACTAAAGACTAGTTATTATGATAAAATATTTTTTTAATGTTTCCCCTGCTCTTCCTTATTTCCCTGTCTCGTTTTGGTACCCCACAGCAAGTATGCCTACAACATGAAATATGCTAGGCTGGTCAACAAGGAGAATCTCACAGCCTTCTGAGAAAGATTTTTGAGCTAAGAGAAGTAAAAAGTGGACATTTCCCAATATCACAAATTTTTCATGCCTCAGGTATCTCTAGTATAAAGTTATATGAAACATTTCACCCATGGTTATGAGTAAAAATTCTTAGAATATATATATGCAAATATATAGAGATACTGAATAAAAGATCATCATTCATGCCACAAGAAACAACCAGTGATACCTCTTTTTTTTTCTTTCGACACACTGAGTTCAATCTCCTAAGTGCCCAAATTTGGTATGTCATAAACTCTTAAAACATTTTTGCATTGACTGGATCACTTAACATAAAAGAGTTCAAAAGACTCAAGGATCCATTGTAAAAATATGAGTCAAGAAAGCCTTAAGTAGCCTTCAACTACTGGAAGACCTGCAAACTTTCTGAGCTTTACAAACTTTGTCTTTAGGGAGTTCCTCATCACCATAGGTCTATAAAAATAGGAGTAGGGGAGGCAGCCAATTGTTATAAAGCTATGCATATGTATACCAACAAATGAATATGGAGATATATACAGACAAAGAAGCCCAAAGTAAATAACTGAAAAGATTATTTAATGGAAGATAAAGACAAAACATGAAAATTAACGCTGGATTAGAAAACAAATTGGTGGGAGGAGAGTGTGTAGAGGGAGAGTTTAATGGTCAGTGTAGCAATCAAAGGATTTTAGTAATTTTTTTAAAACCATTTAAACAATTAATCTATAAATTATACTACACAATCACAATAACAGGATCTTCTGGTACATACAAAATTTTTCCTTTAAAATTTAATAAACTGACAAATACAAGAGTACAGTCTTTTATGAAAAATGTAACCATGAACAATATTGCATACGTATATATCTTTAAGCATGTAGAAAAATAATATTAAAAAGATTACACAACGTGTGTGTGTTTGTGTGTGTGAGATAGAAATATCTAAGAAAATCCTTACCTCATTGATCAAGAATTGGAGCTGCAGAACAGCTGCACCACTTTCATGTTGACAATAACAATCAACGCCAGGTCTCCCAAGTCTAAAATAATTAAAGTCAAGGATTCTAACATTTTAATTAGCATTAATATTAATGTGTAAAGAAAAAACTAACTTACTTAGCAACTGACATTTGGCTTACTAGTTATCTTTATTTTTGTAAATAAAGAGTTGAAAAATCTTGGTCTTAGTTGATGGAAATTACATTATATAGCATTGTTTGTCAGCAAAATCGCTGGATAAAATGTCCCTTGTACATAACCAACCCCCCTCAACAACAATAATTCTGCATCTACACTCACAGACAAAAGTGCCTTCACAGGAGCTTCAGGATCCAGGTTGGAGATTGTGAAACCCTGGTGCAGTCCAAGAATGAAGAGAGCCATTTTGAGGAGACAGGCTTGCACTTAGGCAGGAGACTCACTGACTGTGGTCTCAGCTATAGAAACAGAAATAGCTCTGTACCCCTGAGAACTTAGCTACAGCTCCATCTGGCTCTGAGTCTGTCACCAGCATATGCCACATGTCAAGGGACCCAAAGGAGTCACACTCATTCATGTATAGGTAATAGGCATAATAAAGAACTTAAAGAACTTGTTCCTGGCTGTAGAACAGGAAGTGACCTTTGAACCAGCTCCAGCCTCACTAGGCTGCGGTGTGGGAACCCCTGAAGGTAAGCCCCTGGAAGTAAGGTACAGTCCGTCAGACTGTGGATTCTGAAACGGCCTGTAACAGAGCTCCAGCAAGTCCCAGCCACAGTCTAGGAACAATCATGCTGGCAAAGGAACCCTATAGGAAACGCGCTTGTCTGTACCCTTTAAGATCCTAAAAGAGGTTTATACTCAGCTCAAGCCCCCTCACTGCCACAGTCTTCTAGAATTTCTGCTTGCACAAAGACCAGGCAGGAGACACTCCTGTCTCTGCCCCCTGGAGTTCCTGAAAAGGCCCTGTCTGTGACTCCAGCTTCCTCATAACTACAGTCTGCCAGTCTACGGCAGTCCTGAGGGTCCAAGGTCTCAGTAGGAAACACCCCTGGCTGCAACCCTGGAGATCTGAAAGGGCCCTACACTGAGTCCTAGCCCCTCCCAACTGCAGGCTGTGAACAGTTCTGTTGCCACAGGTATCCAACAGGACACACTCCTGTCTGCACTCCCAGAGATCCTGAGAGGGCCTAATACTCCCAACCACAATCCACAAGCAGTCCTGGCACAGGGACCTGTCAGAAGACATAACTGCACTCCAAGAGATCCTGAAAGGGCCCAATACTCAACTCCAGCACCTCTGGCCACAGTCAGGGACCAATTCAGCCCATCCAATGATCTGGAGGGAGACATACCCATCCATGACTGCAGAGCAAATCTTGGCTGTGGAATCTGAAACAGCATTGAAGCTCAATTTCAGCACCTCTCAGCCACAGTCCAGGGTCAGTCCTGTCCACACAGGGACCCATCCAGTGACCAGGCAGCAGCCCACCCAAGATCTGGCAGGAGCCACACCCACCATTTACCTGGTAATAGGCTTGCTATCTGGGGACCCATACATGGACCCTAAAGCAGACCCTTGTCCCAGTCCCACCCTACTGAACAAGGTACTGCAGGTAGTCACATCTACCCGGGGACTGGAAGGGATCCACACCAGCATAAGACCCAGTATCAAGCCCACAAATCATAGATGCTACTGCAGACCCAGCAAAAGCCTCAGAACTGGCTCCAATGAAGCACAACTGCAATTATGGAAGTAATCATATCAGCTCGGGAAACAAACAGAAGGTCTTTATCTTCTGAAACCAGTCTGTAAAGACTGGAAGAGGTGTTTGCTTCACAAATGCACAGACACCAATGTAAGTCTACACAGACAACAAAGAATTATGCAAGTATGACACCACCAAAGGAAAGTAATAGAGCTCCAGCAACTGACCCCAAACTCCTGGAGTTCCAGCTGGCACTCAAGGACTGTGAGGAATGCATCCAGCTAGAACCGACCTTCATCAAGGGTTATACACGGAAAGCAGCTGCCCTGGAAGCGATGAAAGACTACACAAAAGCCATGGATGTGTACCAGAAGGCCCTCGACCTGGACTCCAGCTGTAAGGAGGCCGCAGATGGTTACCAGCGCTGCGTGATGGCCCAGTACAACCGACATGACAGCCCCGAAGATGTGAAGCGGCGGGCCATGGCCGACCCTGAGGTGCAGCAGATAATGAGTGACCCGGCCATGCGGCTCATCCTGGAACAGATGCAGAAGGACCCCCAGGCGCTCAGCGAACACTTAAAGAACCCTGTGATAGCACAGAAGATCCAGAAGTTGATGGATGTGGGTCTGATCGCAATTCGGTGATGACTTGCTCGTCATGCCCCTTCCCTTCACCCTCACGTGGAAAGAGGAGCTGGGACCGCGGCAAGCAGCACGGAGCAGAAGGGAGAGAAGGGGAAACAAGCGAACAACTTATCTATATATTTATACAGACGTACGAGGAAGATTCAGAGACTTGTACTCGCGTATTCGTGCAGCCGCTGCCTCTGGGCCCTCCCAGCACACACATGGTCTCCTTCCCCTGCCCCCAGTCGCTGTCTCAGCTGCTCTCCCATAGTTGGTTATTTTTTATTTGGGGCAGTGGGCTTGTAAGGGGAGGGGAGGGTGTTCTTCCCAACCTCAGGTCCCAACTGTCTTCACATTGTTAACTCCACGTCCTCTTCTCCAATAAAACAAGCCAGTCAGGCGTGGTTATAAAAAAAAAAAAAAAAAAAGAAATGGAAATTTATGATTTCCCTGACAAAGAATGTAAAATAATCATCTTAAACTGTATGAAATGCAAGAAAACACAGATATACAACTGAGCAAAATCAAGAAAACAATTCACGAACAAAATGCATTTAATAAAGAAATGGAGAGAGATCAAGATGGTGGAGTAGAAGGACATTGGGCTCACCTCCCCCAATGAATCAATCAAAAACAGATCTACACATGGGCAACTCTAGCTGAAAACAAACTAGAGACTGGCAGAAAGGCTCTTTTACAACCAAGGCTATAAAGAAAGACCCACATGGAGTCGGGTAGGAAGGGAGGAGAGGGGATCAGGCTGGGACCAGTTCTTGTAGCAGGAAACAGAGAAGAGGAAGGGGATATCACAGGTTGGGAGATCCTCCCTGGGGACTGAGGGGTTTGAACTACATATTGGGCACCCCAGCCATTGGGTTGGACATCAGGTAGATGAGTCCCCTGAGCAGGTTTAAAAACCAGTGGGATATACCAGAGAGTTGAAAGAAACTGAGACTCCACTCACGCATGCTTGCTTACTCCCAGGAACAAGGTGGAGAAAGTAGGCTGAAAACACCCCAGGGCTCTGGCCAGTTTCCCACTACTGCCCCAGTGCACCCCAGCCTGCACCTGGAGACTGCTGCAGCCCCTCTTGCTCCAGCACATCTCTCCACTAGGGCAAAGGCTGCCACTGCTAAGGAATAACATATTTGGAGGTGATGGAGCTGGTGTGCAACCAGCCCTGAATCTGAACAGGGTGAGGGCGGCCACTGCTGGTGTGTGGGGAGGAAGCAGTTTGGGAGCAGCCTGGGGCTCTGACTCCTGTATGGGAACCAACCCAGTAGGCACCCTGGCCCACGGCAGGCAGTTGCTCCAGCTCCTCTTGCTCCAGAACTGCTCTCCGCTAGGGTGAAGGTACACACACTTGGAGGAAGGAGAGCCAGCTAGGGCCAGGCCCTGCTTCTAAACAGGGCAAGGGAGGATGCTTCTGGTGAGCACATGAAGGCAGCGGATCAGAAATGGCCTGGGGCTCTGACTGGCTTGCTGGGACCATACCAGGGCATACCCCAGCCCCACTGGGGGCTGCTCAAGCCCCTTTTCCTCTTATGTTCCCTTCCACTGGGGTAGAGATGCCAACACCAGGGGCAGGGGAGAGTGCACACTTAGAGGGAATGGAACCAGCTCCAATCGACACATGGGACTTCAGCTCCAGCACCTTGGGCCCCAAACCCACTCCCATAGGGTGGTGATAGCCACTGAGCATAGAAGAAAACCAGGCTCACACCTGGCTCTGGCTCTAGCCCCTCCACCTCCACCCCTGCCTCCCAGCAAGGTGGTAGCTGCTAGCACACCCAAAGGGAAGATGTGACCTGTGCTCACTTCAGATTAGCAATCCCAAGAAAGCCACTGAGCATGTGAAGACTGCATGGGGATGCTGTCACACAGGACACCCCTGCAAGACTGAAATAGGTAACTGTTTCACCTAATTTTGTAAAGACAAAGAAAGTTAAGCAAAATGAGAAGACAAAGGAATTTGTTTCAAGCAAAAGAACAAGAAACAAAGCCCTGAAAAAACAACTAATGAAACAGAGATAAATAATTTGCCAGATAAAGAGTTAAAAGCATTAGTAATAAGAATGCTAACTGAACTTGGAAAGAGAATAGATGAACACAGTGAGAATTCTAACAAGGAACTAGAAAATATAAAAAAGAACCAGTCAGAGAAAAAGTATATAATAACTGGAATGAAAAACATAGTAGAAGGATTTAACAGCAGACTAGGTGATGCAGAAGAATGATAGGCAATCTGTAAGACAGAATAATGGAAATCACCCAATCATAACAGCAAAAAGAAAAATAAATTTTAAAAGGTAAGGATAGTTTAAGGGATCACTGAGGCAACATCAAGCATACTAACATTTGCATTATAGGGGTTCAAGAAGGAGCGATAGAGAAAGGGGTTGGAAATGTGTTTGATGAAATTATGGCTAAAAAATTTTCAAGCCTGAAGAAGGAAACAGACATCCAGGTATAGGAAGCATAGAGGGTCCCAAACAAAATGAACTGAAGAGACCCACACCAAGAGATATCATAATTAAAATGGAAAAAGTTAAAGATAAAGAGAGAATTCTAAAGGCAGCAAATGAAAAACAAAGAGTCACATGCAAGGGAATGTCCATAAGGGTATCAGCTGATTATTCTACAGATTTTGCAGGCCAGAAAGGAGTGGCATGATATATTTAAAGTGCTGAAAGGGGAAACCTACAACCTGGGATACTCTGTCCCACAAGATTATCATTCATAAATGAAGGAGAGAAAAAAATTTCTCAGACAAGCAAAAACTAAAAGAGTTCATCAATACTAACTAAACTGACCCTAAAAGAAATGTTAAAGCGTCTTCCCTAAATGGAAAAGAAATGGCTACAACAAGAAGTAAGAATTTACAGGAAAGGAAAAACCCCACTAGTAAAGGCAAATATATAGTAAAGACTGTGGATCAACCACTTAAATAAGCTAGTGTGAAGATTAAAAGACAAAAATTGTAAAATCAACTGTAACTACAATAAACAGTTAAGGGATAAATATGAAGATGTAAAATATGACATCAAAAACAGAAAACATGGGGCAGAGGAGTAAAAAATGTAGATCTTTTAGAATGTGTTTAAACTTAAATGACTACTGCTTTGGAAGAAGTAGACATAGTTATAGGTCAACATATATAAACTCCATGTTAACCACAAATCAAAACCATAAAATAGGCAATAGGTACACAAAAACTAGAGAGAAAGGAACACAAGCATACCACACACACACACACAAAACTATCAAACCACAGGGGAAGAAATTAAAATAAGAAGACAAGAACAGAGAAGAACAAAAACAACAACAAACAAGTAACAAAAAAAAAGTAACAAAATGGAAATAAGTACATACCAATCAATGTTCTCTTTATATGTCAATGGATTAAATGCTCAAATCAAAAGATATAAGGTGATGATTGTATTAAAAAAAAACCAGGACACATCTATATCCTGGCTATAAGAGACTCACTTCAAAGCTAAAGGCACCCAGACTAAAAGCGAGGGAATAGAAAACAATATTTCATGCAAATGCAAACGACAGGAAAGATGGGAGTAGCAGTACTCTCATCTGACAAAATCAACCACAAAAGAAAAAGAAGGGCATTATATAATGATAAAGGGATCAATACAAGTAGAGGATATAACACTCGTTAACATATATACAGCTAATATAGGAGCACATAAGTAAATGAAGCAAATATTAACAGATGTAAAGGGAGAAACTGACAATAATACAATAAGAGTAGGGTACTTTAACATCCTCTTACATCAATAAACAGATTATCCAGAAAAAAAATTAAGAAACAGTAGTCTTAAATGATACATTAGACCAACTGGACTTAATAGGTATCTAAAGGACTTTACATCACCAAATGGCAGACTACACATTCTCTTCAAGGGTGCATGGAATGTTCTCCAGGACATATTACATGCTATACCACGAAACATGTTTAAACAAATTTAAAAGGATAAAAAGACATCAAGCATTTTTTCTGAAAAAAAAAACTAGAAACTAATACAAAACTAGAAATCAATCACAGAAAGAAAAATGGGTAAAAAAAAAAAAATGGAGAACTAAACAACATGCAACTAAAAAGCCAATAGATCAATGAAGAAATCGTAAAATACCTCAAGACAAATAAAACTAAAAATGCAACTTTCCAAAATCTATGGGACACACACAAAAAAAGCCATTTTAAGAGGGAAGTTTACAGTGATATAGGCCTTCATCAAGAAATAAGAAAAATCTCAAATGAACAACCTAACCTACCATCTGAAAGAATTTAAAAAAAAAAAAAAGAAGAAGAAACAAAGCCCAAAGTCAGGAGAAGGAAGGAAATAATAAAGATCAGAAAGGAAATAAATAAAATAGTGACCCCCCCCACAAAAAAAACAGAAAAATCAATAAAACCAAGAACTGAATTTTCGAAAAGATAAACAAAATTGATAAGTTTATAGCTAGGCTCATCAAGAAAAAAAAAGACAAGATCCAAATTAACAACATAAGAAATAGGAGAATTTATAATCGATATCACAAAGGTACAAAAAAATCATAAGAGAATACTACAAACAGTTATATGCCAATAGATTGAACAACCTAGATAAAATAAACAAATTCTTAGAACCATATTCTTCCAAGACTGATTCAGGAAGAGACACACAATCTGAACAAACTATCACTAGTAGTGAAACTGAATTTATAATTTTAAAAAGCTCCCAGTAAACAAGAGTCCAGGACCAAACCGCTGCACCAGGAAATTCTACCAAACATAAAAAGAAGAACTAATATCAATACCTGTCCTTCACAAACTATTCCAAAATAGTCAAGAAGAGGGAACACTTCCAAATTCACTCTATGAGGCCATTGTTATCCTAATACCTAAACCAAAGACACCGCCAAAAAATAAAAGAAAAAAAGAAAGAAAGAAAATTACAAAGGACAGAGACAGATGGTGGAGTAGAGGGACGTGAGCTCACTGCTCTTATGAAAACACCAAAATCACAACTAACTGCTAAACAACTATCGACAAAAAACAAAACAAAATAAACAAAAAAATCTGGAACCTACTAAAAAAATCCCCTATATCCAAAGACAAAGAAGAAGCCACAATGAGACAGTAAGAGTGGTGCAACTGCTATAAAATCAAATCCCATACCCACCAGGTGGGCAACCCACAAACTGGAAAATAATTATACCACAGAAGTGAAAGTTCTGAGCCCCACATCAGGCTCCCCAGCCTGGGGGTCTGGCAATGGTGGCAATGGGAGGAGGAGCCCCCAGAGAATCTGGCTTTGAAGGCCACCAGGGTTTGATTACAGGAATTCCAGAACTGGGGGAAACACAAACACCACTCTTGGAGGGTGCACGCAAGGTCTCGTGTGCATCAGAACGCATGGAAAAAGCAGTGATCTCATAAAAGACTGTGCCAGACCTATCTGCTGGTATTGTAGGGTCTCCTGTGGAGGTGGGAGAAGGCTGTGCTCATTACAGGGACAAAGACACTGGTGGTGGCAGTTCTTGAGAGTACTCATTGGTGTGAGCCCTCCTGGAGACTGTCATTTTCTTAACACCTGGCCCCACCTTACAGTCTGCAGGCTCCAGTGCTGGGATGCCTCAGGCCAAACAGCCAACAAGATGGGAAAACAGCTCCACCCATCAGCAGACAGGGTGCATAAAGTCTTCCTGAACCCACAGCCCTCTAGACACACCCCTTGGCACAGCCCTACCCACCAGAGGGACAAGACACAGCTCCACCCACCAGTGGGCAAGAACCAGTGTCCTGCACAAGCCTCTTAGACAGCCTCATCCACTAGGGAGCAGACAGCAGAAGCAAGAAAAACTACAGCCCTGCAGCCAATGTAAAGGAAACCGCAATCACAGAAAGTTAGACAAAATGATATATGGCAGAGGAATAAGTCCCAGATGAAGGAACAAGATAAAACCCCAGAACAACAACTAAGCAAGGTGGAGATACACAATCTACCCAAAAAAGAATTCACAATAACAGTAAAGATGATCCAAGATCTCAGAAAGAGTGGAGGCACAAATCGAGAAGACACAAGAAATGTTTAAAAAAGATCTAGAAGAACTAAAGAACAAACAAACAGAGATGAACACCACGATAACTGAAATGAAAAATACACTAGAAGGAATCAATAACAGAATAACTGAGGCAGAACAGATAAGTGAACTGGAAGACAGAGTGGTGGAAATCACTGCTGCAGAACAGAATAAAGAAAAAAGAATGAAAAGAAACAAGGACAACCCAAGAGACTTCTGGGACAACATAAAATGCACCAACATTTGCATTATAGGGGTCCCAGAGGGAGAAGAGAGAGAAAAAGGCCCTCAGAAAATATTTAAAGAGATAACAGATGAAAACTTCCCTGACATGGGAAAGGAAACAGTCACCCAAGCCCAAGAAGCTCAGTGAGTCACAGGCAGGATAAACCCAAGGAGGAACATGCCGAGACACATAGTAATAAAATTACAAAAATTAAAGACAAAGAAAAAATATTAAAAGCAACAAGGGAAAAGCAACAAATAACTTACAAGGAATCCCCACAAGGTTATCAGCTGTTTCTCAGGAGAAGCTCTGCAGGCCAGAAGGGAGTGCCATGATATATTTAAAGTGATGAAAGGAAAGAACCTACAACCAAGAATACTCTACCCAGCAAGGCTCTCATTCAGATTTGACAGTGAAATGAAAGCTTTATAGAAAAGCAAAAGCTAAGAGAATTCAGCATGACCAGAACAGCTCTGCAACAGATGCTTAAGGAACTTCTCTATAGGGAAAAGAAGAGACCAAAACTAGACACAAAAAAATTACAAATGGAAAACCTCTCTGGTAAAGAAAAACACACAGTAAATGTAGGAAATCATCCACAAACAAATATGATATCAAAACCAGCATTCGTGAGGAGAGCACAAATGCAGGATATTGAAAATGCATTTGAAATCAAAAGACCAGCAACGTAAAACAATATTGTTTCTATACAGACTGATATCAAAACCTCATGGTAAAAAAAAAAAACCTCATGGTAACCCCAAACCGAAAAATCTACAATAGATACACATGCAAAAAAGAAAAAGAAATCCAAATACAATGTTAAAGTTAGTCATCAAATCACAAAAGAAGAGAACAAAAGAGAAAGGGAAAAAAAAAGACCTACAAAAACAAATCTTAAACAATTAACTAAATGGCAATAAGAACATACATATCAGTAATTACCTTAAACGTAAATGGATTAAATGTCCCAATCAAAAGACATATACTTGCTGAATGGATACAAAAACAAGACCCGTATATATATGCTGTCTACAAGAGACAAACTTCAGATCTAGGGACACATACAGACTGAAAGTGAGGGGATGGAAAGGTATTCCATAAAAATGGAAATCAAAAGAAAGCCAGAGTAGCAATACTCATATAAGACAAAAAGACATTAAAATAAAGACTGAAACAAGAGACAAAGAAGGACAAGGGATCAATCCAAGAAGAAGATATAACAGTGGAAAATATATATGCACCCAAAATAGGAGCACCTCAATATATAAGGCAAATGCTAACAGCCATAAAAGGAGAAATCAACAGTAACACAATAATAGTGGGGGACTTTAACACCCCACTTTCATCAATGGACAGATCATCCAGAAAGAAAACCAATAAGGAAACACAGGCCTTAAATGACATGTTAGACCAGATGGACTTAACTGATAGTTATAGAGCATTCCACCCAAAAGCAGCAGAATACACATTCTTTTCAAATGCACATGGAACGTTGTTCAGGATAGATCACATGCTGGGCCACAAAGCAAGCCTTGGAAAATTTAAGAAAATTGAAATCATACCAGGCATTTTTACTGACCACAATGCTATGAGATTAAATATCAACTACAATAAAAATAACTGTAAAAAACAAAACACGTGGAGGCTGAACAATATGCTACTAAAAAACCAATGGATCACTGAAGAAATCAAAGAGGAAATCAAAAAATACCTAGAGACAAATGAAAATGAAAGCATGATGATCCAAAACCTATGGGACACAGCAAAAGCAGTTCTAAGAGGGAAGTTTAGAGCAATACAATCTTACCTAAGGAAACAAGGAAAATCTCAAATGAACAACCTAACCTTACACCTGAAGCAACTAGAGAAAGAAGAACAAACAAAACCCAAAGTTAGTAGAAGGAAAGAAATCATAAGGATCAGAGGAGAAATAAATGAAATAGAGATAAAGAAAACAATAGAAAAGATCAATGAAACTAAAAGCTGGTTCTTCGAGAAGATAAATAAAATTGATAAACCTTTAGCCAGACTCATGAAGATAAAAAGGGATAGGGCTCAAATCAATAAAATCAGAAATGAAAAAGAAGTTAAAGTGGACACCACAGAAATACAAAGCATTCTAAGAGACTACTACAAGCAACTATATGCCAACAAAATGGACAACCTAGAAGAAATGGACAAATTCTTAGAAAGCCACAACCTTCCAAGACTGAACCAGGAAGAAATAGAAAATATGAACAGACCAATCACAAGTAATGAAATTGAAACTGTGATTTAAAAACTCCTAGCAAACAAAAGACCAGGACCATATGACTTCACAGGTGATTTCTATCAAACATTTAGAGAAGAGTTAACACCTATCCTTCTGAAACTCTTCCCAAAAATGCAGAGGAAGGAACACTCCCAAACTCATTCTATGAGGTCACCATCAGCCTGATACCAAAACCAGACAAAGATGTCACAAAAAAAGAAAACTATAGGCCAATATTACTGATGAACATACATGCAAAAATCCTCAACAAAATACTACCAAACTGAATCTAACAATACATTAAAAGGATCATACGCCATGATCAAGTGGGATTTATCCCAGAGATACAAGCGTTTTTCAATATCTGCAAAGCCATTAGTGTGATACACCACATCAACAAATTAAAGAATAAAAACCATATGATCATCTCAATAGATGCAGAAAAAGATTTTAACAAAATCCAACACCCATTTATGATAAAAACTCTCCAGAAAGTGGGCACTGAGGAACATATCTCAATATAATAAAGGCCATATATGACAAACCTACAGCTAACAACACAGTCAAAGGCAAAAAGCTAAAAGCATTTTACCTAAGTTCAGGAACAAGAGAAGGATGTCCACTCTTGCCACCTTTATTCAACATAGTTTTAGAAGTCCTAGCCATGGCAATCAGAGAAGAAAAAGAAATAAAAGGAATACAAATTGGAAAAGAAGAAGTAAAACTGTTACTGTTTGCAGATGACATGATCCTATACATAGAAAATCCCAAAGTAGCTACCAGAAATCTAAGAGATCATCAATGAATTCTGTAAAGTTGCAGGATACAAAATTAATACACAGAAATCTGTTGCATTTTTATACACTAACAATAAAAGATCAGATAGAGAAATTAAAGAAACACTCCCATTTACCACTGCATAAAAAAGAATAAAATACTTAGGAATAAACCTACCTAAGGAGGCAAAAGACCTGTACACTGAAAACTATAAGATGCTGATGAAAGAAATCAAAGATGACACAACCAGATGGAAAGATATCCATGTTCTTGGATTGGAAGAATCCACATTGTGAAAATGACTACACTACCCAAGGCAATGTACAGATCAATGCAATCCCTATCAAATTACCAGCTACATTTTTTACAGAACTGAAACAAAAAATCTTAAAATTTGTATGGAGACACAAAAGAGCCCAAATAACCAAAGCAAACTTGAGAAAGAAAAATGGAGCAGGAGGAATCAGCTCCCCTGACTTCAGACTACACTACAAAGCTACAGTCATCACAACAGTATGGTACTGGCACAAAACTGAAATATAGATCAGTAGAACAGGATAGAAAGCCTAGAAATAAACCCATGCACCTATGGCCAATTAATCCACAACAAAGGAGGCAAGAGTACACAAGCAGAAAAGACAGTCTCTATGACAAATTGTGCAGGGAAAACTGGACAGCTACATGTAAAAGAATGAAATTAGAACATTCTTTAAGATGATACACAAAAATAAAATGGATTAAAGCCCTAATTGTAAGACCGGATAGTATACAACTCTTAGAGGAAAACATAGGCAGAACACTCTTTGACATAAATCACAGCAATATCTTTTTCAAGTCATCTCCTAGAGTAATGGAAATAAAAAGAAAAATAAACAAATGGGACTAATTAAGCTCAAAAGCCTTTGCACAGCAAAGGAAACCATAAACGAAACAAAAAGACAACCCACAGGATGGGAGAAAATATTTGCAAACGATGCAACCAACAAGGAATTAATCTCCAAAATCTACAAACAGCTCATGAGCTCAATATATTAAAAAAAAAAAAGAAACAACCCAATCAAAAAATGGGCAGAAGATCTAAATAGACATTTCTCTAAAGAAGACGTACAGATGGCCAAGAAGCACATGAAAAGATGCTCAACATTACTAATTATTAGAGAAATGCAAATCAGAACTACAATGAGGTACCAGCTCACTCCACTCAGAATGGCCATCATCAAAAAGTCTACAAACAGTGAATGCTGGAGAGAGTGTGGGAAAAAAGGAACCCTCCTACACCATTGGGAATGTAAACTGGTACAGCCACTATGGAGAACAGTATGAAGGTTCCTCCAAAAACTACAAATAGAGCTACCATATGATTCAGCAATCCCACTCCTGGGCATATACCTGGAGAAAAACATGGTTCGAAAGGATACATGCACCCCAATGTTCACTGCAGCACTGTTTACAATAGCCAAGACATGGAAGCAACCTAAATGTCCACTGACAGATAAATGGATAAAGAAGATGTGGTACATATATACAATGGAATATGATTAAGCCATTAAAAAGTATGAAATACCGCCATTTGCAGCAACATGGATGGACCTGGAGATTATCATACTAAGTGAAGTAAGTCAGACAGAGAAAGACAAGTATCATATGATATTGCTTATATGTGGAATATAAGAAAAATGATATAAATGAACTAATTTATGAAACAGAAATACTCACAGACTTAGAGAATGAACTTATGGTTACCAGGGGGAACAGGTGGTGGTGGCAGGGATAGATTGGTAGTTTGGGATTGACATGTACACACTACTATATTTAAAATAGTTAACCAACAAGGACCTACTGTATAGCACAGGGAACTTGGCTCAATATTCTGTAATAACCTAAATGGGAAAAGAATTTGAAAAAGAATGGATACTTGTATGTGTATAACTGAATCACTTTCAGTTCACTGTACACCTAAAACTAACACAACATTGTTAAAGAAGTATACTCTAAAATAAAATAAAAAAAGATAATTATAGGCCAGTATCTCTGATGAATGTGTATATAAAAATCCTCAAAAATATTAACAAACCAAACTTAATATATAAAAAGGACAATATACTATGATCAATAGGATTTATTCCAGGGATGCAAGGAAGGTTACAATATCCACAAATCAATCAATGTAATACACCATGTTAACAAAATAAAGAATAAAAATCACATAATCATCTCAATAGGTGCAGAAAAGCATTTGACAAAATGCAACATCCATTCATGATAAAAACTCTCATCAAAGTTGGTATGGAGGGAAGATATACCCACATAATAAAGTCCATTTATGACAAACCCACATCTAACATCATACTCAATGTTGAAAAGCTGAAAGCTTTTCCTCTAAAATCAGGAACAAGACAAGGATGCCCACTCTCACCACTTCTATTTAACATAGTATTGGAATTCCTAGCAACAGCACTCAGACAAAAAAAAAAAAAAAAAGAAATAAAAAGGCATCCAAATTGGAAGTGAAGAAACAAAACTGTCACTATTTGCAGAAGACATGACATGATATAGAGAAAATCCTAAAGTGTCTCCCACCAAAAAAAAAAAGAACTATTAGAACTTACAGATTAATTCAGTTAAGTTGTAGAATACAAGATTAACATACAGAAATCTGTTGCTTTTCTATACACTAAAAATGAAATAACAGAAAGTGAAAGTAAGAAAACAATCCCATTTGAAATCATATCAAGAAAAACAAAATACCTTAGAATAAACTTAACCAAGGAGGTAAAAGACCTATACTCTGAAAATTATAAAACATGAAGCAAGTTGAAGCTGATACAAAGAAAATGAAAGATATCCTGTGTTCATGGGCTGGAATAATTGATATTGATAAAGTATCCATACTACTCAAAGTAATCTACAGATTTAATGCAATCCCTATCAAAATACCCATGAAGTTTTTCACAGATCTAGAATAAATCATCTTAAAATTTATATGGAACCACTAAAGACCCCAAATAGCTAAAGCAATCTTGAGGGAAAAAAAAAGAAAACAAAGCTAGAGGTATCAGACCCCCTAACTTTAGACTCACTACAAAACTATAGTCATCAAAACAATATGGCACTGGCACAAAAACAGGCGCACAGATCAATGGAACAGAAGAGAGAGCCCAGAAATAAACCCATGCACATATGATCAATTAATCTATGACAAATATGGCAAAAATATGCAATGGGAAAAATGTCCCTTCAATAAGTGGTGCTGGGAAAACTGGATAGCTACATGTAAAAGAAATAAATCAGAACATTTTCTCACACCTTATACAAAAATAAACTCAAAATGGATTAAATATATAAATATAAGACCAGAAACCATAAAATTCCTAGTATAAAAGACAGGCAGGACATTCTTTGACATAAGTCATAGTAATATTTTTTTGGATCAATCTCCTCAGGCAAAGGAAACAAAGGAAAAATAACAAATGGGACCTAATTAAACTTAAGAGCTTTTGCATAGCAAAGGGAACCACTGGCAAAAGGAAATGACAACCTACTTAATGGGAGAAAAAACTGAAAATGATATGACCAATAAGGGTTAATATCCAAAATATATAAAAAGCTCACACAATTCAATATCAAAAGAACAAACAACTCAATTAAAAATGGCAGAAGACCTGAATAGACATTTTTCCAAAGAGGACACACAGATGGCCAACAAGCACATAAAAAGATGCTCAACATTGCTAATCATCAGAGAAATGCAAATTAAAACCACAATGAGATATCACCTCACACCTGTCAGAATAGCTATCTTCAAAAAGACCACAAATAATGTGTTGGCAAGGATGTGGAGAAAATGGTATTCTTCACAGAATTAGAACAAAAAATTTTACAATTTGTATGGAAACACAAAAGACCCTGAATAGGCAAAGCAATCTTGTGAAAGAAAAATGGAGCCAGAGGAATCAGGCTCCCCGACTTCAAACTATACTACTATACTACAAAGCTGGTACTGGCACAAAAACAGGAATATAGATCAATGGTATAGGATAGAAAGCCCAGAGATAAACCCACGCACATATGGTCACCTAATTTACGACAAAGGAAACAAGAACATAAAATGGAGAAAAGACAGCCTCTTCAATAAGTGGTGCTGGGAAAACTGGACAGCTACACGTACAAGAATGAAATTAGAACACTACCTAAAACCATACACAAAAATAAACTCAAAATGGATTAAGGACCTAAATGTAAGACTGGACACTATAAAACTTGTAGAGGAAAACATAGGAAAAACACTCTTTGACATAAAACCACAACAAGATCTTTTTTGACCCACCTCCTAGAGTAATGAAAATAAAAACAAAAATAAACAAATGGGACCTAATTAAACTTAAAAGCTTTTGCACAGCAAAGGAAACCATAAACAAGACGAAAAGACAACCCTCAGAATGGGAGAAAATATTTGCAAATGAAACAACGGACTAAGGATTAATCTCCAACGGACAAAGGATTAACCTCCAAAATATACAAACAGCTCATGGAGCTCAACCTCAAAAAAACAAACAACCCAATTAAAAAATGGGCGGAAGACCTAAATAGACACTTCACCAAAGAAGACATACAGATGGCCAAGAGGCACATGAAAAGATGCTCAACCTCACTAATTATTAGAGCAATGCATATCAAAACTACAATGAGGTATCACCTCACACTGGTCAAAAAGGCCATTATCAAAAAATCTAGATACAATAAACGCTGGAGAGGGTGTGTGAAAAGGGAACCCTCCTGCACTGTTGGTGGAAATGTAAAGTGATACAACCACTATGGAGAACAGTATGGAGGTTCCTTAAAAAACTCAAAATAGAACTATCATATGACCCAGCAATCCCACTACTTGGCATATACCCTGAGAAAACCATAATTCAAAAAGGGACATGTACCACAATGTTCACTGCAGCACTATTTACAATAGCCAGGACATGGAAGCAATCAAAATGTCTATCGACAGATGAATGGAGAAAGAAGATGTGGTACATATATACAATGGAATATTACTCAGCCATAAAAAGAAACGAATTTGAGTAATTTGTAATGAGGTGGAAGGACCTAGAGTCTGTCATAGAGTGAAGTAAGTCAGAAAGGGAGAACAAATACCATATGTTAATGCATATAAATGGAATCTTAAAAAAAATGGTACCGATGAACCTAATGGCAGAGCAGGAATAAAGACGCAGATATAGAGAATGGCCTTGAGGACATGGTGGGGGAGGGGGAAGCTGGGGCAAAGTGAGAGAAGCATCAACATATATACACTACCAAATGTAAAATAGATAGCTAGTGGAAAGCAGCAGAGTACAGGGAGATCAGCTCAGTGCTTTGCGACAACCTAGAGGGGTGGGATAGGGAGGGTGGGAGGGAGGCTCAAGAGGGAGGGGATATGGGGATATATGTATGCATATGGCTGATTCACTTTGTTGTACAACAGAAACCAGCACAGCACTGTGAAGCAATTATACTCCAATAAAGATGTATAAAAAAAAGATTTTTATTTCAACTATTACATTTTTCAAACCCCCTAAAAAAAAGAACAAAGCTGGAGCCACCACACGTCTTGATTTCAAACTATATTACAAAGCTACAGTAACCAAAACAGTATGATACTGGTGCAGAAACAGACACAGACACCAACGAAACAGAATCAAGAGCCTAGAAATAAGCCCACACATATACAGTCAACCAATATTTGACAAGGGAGCCTAGAATACACCATGAAGAAAGGATAGTATTTTCAAAAAATGACATTGGGTGTTTTCTATACATAGAAATAAATATTCTGATGCAAAAGAATGAAATGGACCCCTATTTTATATCACTCACAGAAAGTAACTTGAAATGAATTAATGATTTCAACGTAAGGCCTGGAACTATAAAACTCCTGGAAGGAAATATACACAAAAATCTCCTTGACATTGGTTTTGGCAATGATTTTTTGGATATGCCACCAAAAGCACAAGGAACAAAAGCAAAAAAAAAAACAAGTGGCACTACAGCAAACTAAAAAGCTTCTGTACAGCAAAAGATATAATTAACAGAATGAAGAAGCAACCTACAGAGCTAGAGAACATACTTGCAAACCATATATCAGGTAAGAGGTTAATATCCAAAATGTACCAAAATATTCATAGAAATCAATAGCCACAAGAGGAGGGGAGGGGCAAAGGACCTGAATAGACATTTTTCCAAAAAAGACATACAAGTGGCCAATAGGTACATGAAAACATGCTCAACATCACTAATCATCAAGGAAATGCAAATCTAAACCACAATGAGCTATCATCTCACATCTGTCAGAATGACTGTCATCAGAAAGACAAGAGATAAAAAGCATTGGTGAGGATGTGGAGAAAAGGGAACCCTTGTGCACTGTTGCTGGAAATGTAAATTGGTACAGCTATTACAGAAAACAGTATGGAGGTTCCTCAAAAGATAAAAATAGAGATACCATATGATCCAGCAATTCCACTTCTGGGTGTACATATACTAAGGAAATGAAATCACTCTCTCAAAATGATATCTGTATCCCCATGCTCTGCAGCATTATTCACAACAGCCAAGACATGGAAACAAACTATGTGTCCATCAACAGATGAATGGATAAAGAAAACATTTTTTATATATGTGTGTGTATAAATATATGTACATATATACATATATATGTATATATATGTAATGCATGTATACACATACACACACACACCACAATAGAATATCATTCAGCCACGAGAAAGAAGGAAATCCTGCCATTTGCAACAACATGAATGGACTTTGTTGGCATTATGCTAAGTGAAATAAGTCAGACAGAGAAAGAAAAATACTGTATATTATCACTTATGTGTAGACTCTAATAAACTTGAACTTGTAGAAACTAAGAGTAGAATGGTCGTTACCAGGGTCTGGAGGTGGAGGAATTGGGGAGCTGTTGATCAAGAGGTACAAACTTGCAGTTAGAAGATGAATAAGTTCTGGAGATCTAATGTATAACATTGTCATTATAGTTAAAAATACTGTATTATATACTTCAAAGCTGTAAAGAAACTCTTTACAAAGTTATAAAGAAACTAGATCACAAAAATAAAAAGATAATTATGGGATATGATGAAGGTATGTTGGAGGAGGTCATCAAGAAGATAAAACCACCGGTCTATCCAGGCAATTAGAGGCTCCATACACCCTCCCTTGTCCTTGGAATGTAAGGTCCATCCACCTACTATTCTCATACTAGTAGCCATTTCAAAGATGCAGCTTTGAGAGAGTAATGTATTATTGAGACCATCCAGATTGAATACATGGCTGAATCCAGTTAAGGCCTCTATATAAACTTTCGGGATTCTGGTGGGCCAGAGTGGTCATCTATTCATCTTGAGTTTTCCAAGACAAGCCTTGTATGCAAATTGCCTTGCTGATTAAAACTGCCACCTACCAATCTGGACTGGTCTGCCTTTTTCTTTGGCCTCTCCTTGCCCTCCGTGTATGGAGCCCAGTTTTGAATTTCACCTGGGGAGCTCCTGAGGTTGGGAACAATACCTAATACTACATTGTAATCATATTGCAATATGTAAATGTATCAAACATACTGTATACCATAAATTTATACAATGTTATATGCTGATTATATCTCAATAAAAAAATAATAGGAAAAAATAAGAGATTCTGCTTTACCTTCATTTATTCCTTCCCCAACACTCTTTCTTTACACAGATTTACATTTCTGACATATCATTTTCTTTCTCCCTAAAACACTTCTTTTTAACATTTTTAGGTGCAGCTCTGCTGGCAGTGAATTCTCTAATTTTTTGTTTGTCTGAGGAACTCTTTATTTCTACTTACTTTTATCTCCAAATTTTATTTCTTTTTGAAAAATTTTAATTATTTTCTTATTTTATTTTTTCATTGTGATAAAATATATATAACATAAAATTTACCATTTTAACCATTATCAAGTACACAGTTCTGTGGCATTAAGGACAATCACATTGTTGGGAACCACTACCACCATCCATCTCCAGAACTTTTTTTTCTTCCCCAACTGAAACTCTGTACCTATTAAACAATAACTCCCCATTACGCTCTCCATTCCCAGCCTTGGAAGTTACCATTCTAGTTTCTGTCTTTATGAATTTCATTACTCAAAGAACTTCATATAATGACAATACATGTCCTTTTGTGACTGGCTTCTTTCACTTAACATAATGTCTTTAAGGTCCATTCATGTTGTAGCATGTAACAAAATTTCCTTTCTTTTCAAGGTTGAATAATATTCCACCATGTATATGTACTAACTTTCTGTTCATCTAAACATGTTTTAAATTTTTTTAAATAATATCGTTCCTAGTGAGTGTGAAGTGGTATTTCATTGTGGTTTTGATTTGCATTTCCCTAATATTGAGCATGTTTTCATGTTTAATGGCCATTTGTATATCTTCTTTGGAGAAATGTCTATTCTAGTCCTTTGCCCATTTTTAGCTGGGTTTGGTTTCTTGCTGTTAAGTTGTAAGAGTTCTTTACAATATTCTGATATCAATCCCTTATCAAATATATGATTTGCCAATATTTTCTCCCATTCCATGGGTTGCCTTTTCACTCTCTTAATAGTGTCCTTTGATGTACAAAAGTTTTTAATATTGAAGAAGTCTAATACATCTATTTCTTTCTTTGGTTGCCTATGCTTTGGACACCATATGCAAAAATCATTGCTAAATCTAACGTCATGAACTTTTCCTTTATTTTTTTCTAAGAGTTTTATAGGTTTAGCTTTTAGGTCTTTGATCCATATTGACTTAATTTTTGTATATGGTTTAAGGTAAGATTCCAACTCTATTATTTGCATGTGGATATCCAGTTTTCCCAGAACCACTTGTTGAGAGGACTGTCCTTTTCCAATTGAATGGTATTGGCACTCTTATCAAAAATCATTTGACCATGTATTCAAGGGTTTATTTGTGGGCTCTCTATTCTATTCCATTGGTCTATATGTCTGTCTTTGCGCTATTACCACACTGCTTTGATGACCACAGCTTTGTAATAAGTTTCAAAACCAGGAAGTTTGAGACCTCCAACTTTGTCCTCTTTCAAGATTGTTTTAGCTATTTCGAGTCCCTGGAAATTCCATATGAAATTTAGGATGAATTTTTCTCTTTCTGAAAAACATACTGAGTTGATAGGGATTACATTGAATCTGTAGATCACTTTGGGTAGTACTGACATCTTAACAATATTAAGCCTTCTAACCCAAGAACACAGGATTTCTTTCCATTTATTTAGATCTTCTTAAACTTATTTCAGAAACATTTTGTAGTTTTTAGTGTACAAGTCTTTTGTCTCCTTGGTTAAATTCATTCCCAAATATTTTATTCTTTTTGATGCTACTGTAATTGGAATTGTTTTCTTAATTTCCTTTTCAGATTATTCATTGTTAGTATATAGAAACAACTGATTTTTTGGTGTTGATTTTGTATCTTGAAGCTCTGCTGGATTTATTAGTTCTAACATTTCTTTTTAATTTTCAGGGTTTCCACTTCACTTGTGAAATATAATTTCCTAGATACAGAATTATATGTAAAAAAAAAAAAAGAATTATATGTTGTTGGCTTTTCCTTTCAACACTTTATATATTTCACTCTTATCCTTGTTCCTCTACTAGTAAGGCAGTTTCCTTCCTCTGGCTTCCTTCAAGATTTTCTGTATTTGCTTATCTACAGTGAATATTACATGCCTCATGCAGTTTTCTTTTTTGTATTTATCCTGTTTGTTGTTCCCTGAGATTCCTTGATCTGTGATTTGGTGTATGTTATTAATTCTGAAAAGTTCTCAGCCATAGTTTACTTCAAATATAGTTCTTCTGTTCTTCTCACTCTTTCTTATCTTTCTGGTAGTCCAAGAATATTTACTTTACACCTTTTGAAATTGTCACACAGCTCTTGGATATTCTACTGTTCTTTTTCTTCAATTATTTTCTCTCTTTACTCTTTAATTTCTATTGACCCACCTTCAAACTCAATGATTCTTTCCTTGCCTGAGTCTTGTCTATTGATAAGTTCATCAAAGGTATTCTTCATTTCTGTACAGTGTTTTTGATTTCTGGCATTTCCTTTGGACTATTTCTTAGAGTTTCCATCTCTCTGCTTAGATTACCCATCTTACATGTGGTTAACTTTTAGACATATTGTCTGTTTACATTAGAGCTCTTAGCATATTAATCATAGTTATTTTTAATTTCTTATCTAATAATTCCATAATCTGTGTCATAGTTGAGTCTGGTTATGATGCTTGCTTTATCTATTTAGATTGCATTTCTTATTGCTGTTTAGACGGCATGTCTTATTGTTTTGGAATGGCCTACAAGTTTTTGTTGAAAGTCAGATATGAAAGTATGGGGGCTCCCCTAACAATTTGGCCCCAGGAGTTTTATGTTTTCAGGCTAATCGCACATTCAGCATCTAACAATTTGAAAAAAAATTTACTATTTGAGTGTTCCTACCAGCTTATGGTTCCAGCGGCTTCTAAAATATCTGTGACTCTCTAGATTTGCTGTTCTCTTCAGATTTTGGGGTGGAAGTATGCCCTGCAACCTTATTTCTCTAATAGGTTCAGGAAAAGTTGTTGATTTTAGGTTTGACCAACATTTTTATTTCATTTTATTTCATTTGACAACTTCCAAGCTCTTCACATGTAGAAGCTGAAACCAGATAGGCCATAAAACAAGCCTTAATACATTTAAAAGGATTGAAATCATATAAATTATGTTCTCTGGCCACAGTGGAGTGAAGTTAGAAATCAGTAACAGAAAGAAATTTGAGAAATTCACAAATATGTGGAAATTAAAGAGCATATTCCTAAATAACCAACAGGTCAAAGGAGTCACAAGGGAAACTTTAAAATAATTTTAGATGAATAAAAATGAAAACACAACATAATAAAACTTAGGGGATACAGCTAAAGAAGTTCTTAGATGGAAATTAAGAGCTGTAAGCATCTATACAAAAAAAAGATCTCAATTTAATAACCTAAAATTGCACCACAAGAAACAACAAAAGCAGAGTAAACTAAACCCAAGCAATCAGAAGAAAGGAAATGAAAAAGATGAGTTGATATTACTAAAATGGAGTATAAGACAAAAATAAAGAAAATCAATGAAACCAAAAGTTGGTTCTTTAAAGAAAAAAAAAAATCAAAATTTACAAACATTCAGCTAGATCAACCATAAAGAGAACACACAAATAATTAAAATCAGGAAGTAAAAAATGGGACAGACTACAAATCTTACAAAAATAAAGATTATAAGGGGATACTATAAACAATTATATGCCAACAAATTAGATAATATAGATAAAATGAAAAAATTCCTAGAAAGACATAAGCTACTGAAATTGATTAGAAAAGAAATTTAAAAATATGAATAGACCTTTAAAGCAATTGATTTAGTAATCAAATAACTTCTCAGGATGAAAAGCCCAGATGGCTTCATTGCTGAATTCTACCCAAAAGTTAAGATTAATACCTATTCTTCATTAACTCTCTTAAAAATCAGAAGAGAAAACACTTTCCAACTTATTCTATTAGGCCAGACTACCCTGATATCAGAAACAGACAGAGATATTACAAAGAAAGAAAACTAAAGACCAATAATTTATTAATATAGACACAAAAATTCTCAGCAAAATATAAGCAAACTGAATACAGCAACATCTAAAAAGGGTCATTTCTCATGACCCGGTGAGATTTATTCCAGGATTGCAACACTGGTTTAACATTTAAAAATCAATTAATGTAATATACCATATCAATAGAATAAAGAACAAAAGTCCCTTGGTCATCTCAGTAGGTGCAGAAAAAGAGAAAATTTTGTACACCTTCATGATAAAAAACTCTCAATGAATTAACAATAGAAAGAAATTTCTTCAATCTGATAAAGGGCATGTACAAAAAACCCACTGCTAGCTAACGCCATACTAGTGAAACAATGAATGCTTTCCTTCTAAGATCAGAAATGAGACAAATATGTACTAAAGGTTTTATCAAGGGCAATTAAACAAGAGAAATAAAGGACACCCAGATTAGAAAGGAAGAACTAAAACTACTTGTAGGTAACATGATCTTGTACACACAGGAATACCTTCTTTTATTGTGCTTTGCTTTATTGCACTTCTCAGATACTGAGTTTTTTTACAAATGTAAGGTTTATGGCAACCCTGCATTGTCAGATGATGATTAGCCTTTTTAGCAATAAAGGCATGTACACATGTTTTTCAATTAAGGCATATACATTTTTTTTAGACATAATGCTATTGTATACTTCACAGGCAATAGTAGAGTGTAAACATAACTTTTATATCCATTGGGAAACCAAAAAATTCATGTGACACTTTATTGCAATATTTGCTTTATTCCAATGGTCTGGAACTGAACCCACAATATCTCCAAGGTATGTCTGTACACAATCCTAAGAAATATACTGAAAAATTATTACAACTAATAAAGGAGTTCATTAAGGCTGCAGGTAACAAAATCAATGTACAAAAATCAATTATGTTTCTCTATATACTAGCAAAGCACTATCCAAAAATTAAATTAAGAAAATAATACCATTTACAGTAGCATCCAAAGTAATAAAATCGGAATAAATTGAACAAAAGAAGCATAAAACTTGTATTCTAAAAACTATAAACATTGATGAAAAAAATTAAAGACCTAATAAATGGAAAGACATCTCATACCCATAGATCAAAAGACAATATTAAGGTGGTAATACTCCCCAAATTCAGAATCAATTCAATCCCTATCAAAATCTCTATCAAAATTCCTGCTGCGTTTTTGCAGCAATAGACAAGATGATCCAAAGATTCATATGGATATTTAAGAGACACAGAATATAAAAATAATCTTAAAAAACAAGAATAAAGTTGGAAGATTCTAACTTCAAATTGTATAGAAAGCTACAGTAATCAAAACAATGAGGTACTGGAATAGGGTAGACATATAGCTAATTGGAACAGAACTGAGATTCTAGAAATAAACCCTCACATACTTAGTCAAATGATTCTCAAGAAGGATATCAAGACAATTTTATGGAGATAGATTTTTTTTTTTTAGGAAATAGTGCTACAACAACTGAATATCCACATGCAAAAGGATGTAGATCCCATCCTAACACCATATACAAAAATTAACTCAAAATGAATCACAGCTTAAATTAAAAAGCTAAAACTATAAACTAATAGAGGAAAACAGTCACAGTAAAGGGAGTCACACGAATTTTCTGATTTCCCAGTGTGTATAAATGTTGTTTACACTATACTGTAGTCTATTAAGTGTGCAATAGCATTATGTCTAAAAAAAAATGTACATACCTTAATTAAAAATACTTTATTGCTAAGAAGTGCTAACCATCATCTGAGCCTTCAGTGAGTCGCACTCTTTTTACTGGTGGAGGACTTGAAATATTGCGAAAATTACCAAAAAGTGACACAGAGACATTAAGTGAGCAAATGCTGTTGGAAAAATGGTGCTGATAGACCTGAAGACACAGGGTTGCCACTGTGTCTTCAACCTTCAATTTATAAAAAATGAATATCTGCAAAGCAAAATAAAATGAGGTATACCTGTATTTAATTCATAGAACTGTATATTATTAAAATTAAAAAGTCAAATTTACTATATGATAAATATTGAAAGATGAAATTTAAATTGATTAATGTATTCTCTAACAAGAAAAGTAACATCTCTTAAAAATAACTATTATGTTAAAACATAAATCTGTCTTTAATATAAAAATGAATCAAAAAATTATAAAGGACAGAGATTGTCAAATTAGGCAAAAAAGCAATACCCAAACTATATGCTGCCTACAAGAACACACTAAATATGAAGACACAAATAGGTTAAAGTAAAAGAGATGGAAAAAGATGCACCATGCTAAGAATAATCAAAAGAAAGCTTTAGTGGCTATATCCATATCAGACAAAGTAAATTTCAGATCAAAGAATATTACCAGAGACAAAGAAGGTCATTTCATAATGTTAAAAGAGTTAACTCAACAAAATAACTTAATACTTCTAACTGTTCATACAGCTAAAAACAGAGCTTCAAGATACATGAAATAAAACAAAACAAAACTGATAGAACTTCAATGATAAATAGATCATTCTAAAATGATAGTGGGAGATTTCAGTACCTCTGTCTCAGTAATAGATAGAAGTAGATTAAAAAATCAGCACAAATATAGATTTGAATAACACTATCAATTTTACCTGATTAATACTTACAGATAAATCCACCCAACAATAGCAGAATACACATTCATTTCAAATGCATATTTAACATTTATCACGATAGACCACAGACAGGGCCATAAAACAAGCTTCAATTAATTTAAAAGGATTCAGGTCATATAAAGTATATTGTCTGACCACAATTGAATTAAATTAGAAATCAATAACAGAAAGATCTCTCTCTGGAAAAATCTCTAATGTTTAGAAACTAAATAAAACACTTATAAATAACCTACACGTAAAGAAAAGAAATCAAGCAGAAATTAGAAAATATTTTAAGCTAAATGGAAGGAAAAAACAACATGTTAAAATTTGGGGATGGAGAATTACAATTCTGCCAAGATGAAAGAGCCCTATTCCTCCCAGTTTCTGTCTTTCACAACTGAAAACAAAAACAAAAACAAAAACAAAAACCCTGCCCTGGAGATGACATTATAAACAAGCGAAAGGGAACTCTGAGGTAGAAAAGAGAAATGCCCAGGCATCTCAGGAAATGGGGAGTGACACAGCAGTGAGTTCCTTGAGTTTCCTTATTGTGTCCCATATATCCTGGACAGGACACTGCAGAAGTTTCCAACCCAGGACCACCAACTAGCACAAGCAAAAAATAAAGACAAAAACAAAAAACAATCCAAGAAAAGGCTGTTCTCCCAGTCAAAGGACAGAGAATAGGGTAGGCTAAAAGCAAATTGTGACATTACCCACAATTCTAGCCAAACAACAATGAGAAAACCATACTCTAGCCAAACAACAATGAGAAAACCATACTCTCCTCCTTCCCACTCCATGGGAGTTCAACAGAGCTGACTGCAGAGCTGATCTTCTACCTCATCTCACTCCCACCCTGCAGAGAGCACACTTCAACTCCCCCAGCAGGTAGTATTTAAGGGCACAAGCAGGTTGCTAATCACCCATCCCCTGCCTGGAAGAAGCAGGTAGTCCTTTGTTCCACTGCCAGGTTGTATCAGTGCACTCAGCAGGATGCTGATCACCCATCTCCATACAAGCGGAGGCAGGTGGCAGCAATCCAATCCTGATGCAGTAGTATTAGTGAGACTAAATTAGCAGTTGATCTTCCATCCCCTTACAAGCATAAGGAAGAGTTGTTCTAATTCCCCCACCAAGGTAGCATCAGTGGAGTCCAAGGGCAACAAGATTGAATGAGGTAGTATAAGGTGGGGCTAGTCATCATTAGCCTTCACTCACACCCTCCTAGCACTCCAAGTCAGCAAGGTGGTCTTTCGGAACCAGAATCCTCACTTCCACCTGACAGCAACAAGACTGAACAAGGTGGATGAAGCAGGGCTAGTCAGCAACCACACTGTATCAGAGAATCCTAGTAGGAGCTGAACCTCTATTCACATTGATGAGGCATAACAAGGTGGTGCAGGGAGAAGTGATTGATACTATGCTTCCTATATCTCCTGATGTCACTGGAGCACAGCGGGAAGATGAACTTCCACCCCATCCATTTGAAGTGAGGCAGTGTCAGTCACTATCCTCTTTTTCTGGGGGTATGTTGACAGGGCTCACCAAGAAACTGAACATGCACACCCACCTGGCACTCAAACTGCAAATGAAGAAGTAAAACTGTCACTATTTGCAGATGACATGATACTATACATAGAAAATCCTAAAGTCTCTATCAGAAAACTACTAGAACTAATAAATCAATTCAGTAAAGTTGCAGGATACAAAATTAATATACAGAAATCTGTTACATCTCTATACACTACCAGAAAGAGAAATTAAGAAGACAATCCCATTTGCAATTGCATCAAAAAGAATAAAAGACCTAGGAATAAATTTATCCAAGGAGGTAAAACACTTATATACTGGAAACTATAAGACATTGATGGAAGAAACTGAAAACACAAATAAATGGATAGATATACTGTACTCATGGGTGGAAGAATTAATACTGCTAAAATGTCCATACTATCCAAAGCAATCTAAAGATTCAATGCAATCCCCATCAAAATACCCATGGCATTTTTCACAGAACTAGAACAAATAATCCTAAAATTTGTACAGAACCACAAAAGACCTCAAATAGTGAAAGCAATCTTGAGAAAGAAGAGCAAAGCTGGAGGTGTCATGCTCCCTGGTTTTAGACTATATTACAAAGCTATAAGTAATCAAAACAATATGATGCTGGCATAAAAGCAGACACATAAACCAATGGAACAGAATCAAGATCCCAGAAATACACCCATGCATATATGGTCAACTAATATTTGACAAGGAAGCCAAGAATACTTAATGGGGAAAAGACAGTCTCTTCAATAAATGATGCTGGGAAAACTGGACAGCCATATGCAAAAGAATGAAGCTGGACCATTATCTTACACTACACACAAAAACTAACTCAAAATGGATTAAGAACTTGAACAAAAGACCTGAAACCATAAAACTCCTAGAAGAAAATATAAGCAGTAAGCTCCTGGAAATCATTCTTGGCAATGATTTTTTAGACTTGACCCCAAAAGCAAAAAAACAACAACAAAATACAAAACTAAGTGGGACTACATCAAACTAAAAAGCTCCTGTACAGCAAAGGAAACTGTCAACAAAATGAAAAAGTAACCTATCATATGGGAGAAAATATTTGCAAATCATGTCTGATAAAGGATTAATATCCAAAATATATAAAGAACTCATATGACTCAATAGAAAAAAATCCCAAACAATTCAATTAAAAAATTGGCAGAGGAGCTGAATGGACATTTTTCCAAAGAAGATATACAGATGGCCAAGAGGTACATGAAAAGGTATTCAACATCACTAATCATCAGGGAAACGCAACTTAAAACCACGATGGGAAACCAGCTCACACCTGTTAAAATGGCTATTACCAGAAAGACAAGGAATAACAAGTGTTAGCAAGGATGTAGAGAAAAGGGAACCCTTGTGCACTGTTAGTGAGACTGTAAATTGGTGCAGGCACTATGAAAAACAGTATGGAAGTTTGCAATTGACATGTAAACACTACTATATTTAAAATAGTTAACCAACAAGGACCTACTGTATAGCACAGCGAACTCAGCTCAGTATTCTTTAATAATCAAAATGGGAAAAGAATTTGAAAAAGAATGGATACTTGTATGTGTATAACTGAATCACTGTGCTGTACACCTGAAACTAACACATCATTGTTAATCAACTATACTCCAATATAAAATAAAATAATTTTTTAAAGAATAAAATAAAATAGAACTACCATACAATCCAGCAATTCCACTTTTGGGTATTTATCAGAAGGAAATGAAAACCTAACTTAAAAAGATATCTATACTCCCATATTCATTGCAGCATTATTTACAATAGCCAAGATACAACAGCCTAAGTGTCCAATAATGGATGAAAAGACAAAGAAATGTGGTATACATAGAGAGAGAACAGAATGTTATTCAGCCATATTAAAAGAATGAAATCTAGCCATTTGTGACAACATGGATGGACACTAAAGGCATATGCTGACTGAAATAAGTCAGATAGAGAAAGACAAATACTGTACAATCTCATTTGTAGTGGAATCTAAAAAAAAAACAAACAGAAATACTGAACACGTAGACATAGAGAACAGATTGGTGGTTGCCAAAGGTGGGAGGTGTGGGGTGGGCAGAATCAATGAAGGTGCTCAAAAGGTCAAACTTCCATTATAAAACAAATAAGATCTGAGGACGTAATGCATAGCCTGGTGATTATAGTTAATAATATTCTATTGTATATTTGAAAGTTACTAAGAGAGTAGATCTTTAAAGTTCTCATCTGAAGAAAAAAATTTTTGTAACTATGTGTGGTGATGCATGTTAACTAGACTTACTGTGGTGATCATTTCACAATATATACAGATACTGAATCATTATGTTGTACACCCTTAAGATAATGTTATATGTCAATTACACCTCAATAAAAAAAGAAAAAATGATCCAACAATATGCTGTATACAATAAACTCACTTCAAATACAATGACGTAAGTAAGTTTACAGTAAAAGGATGGAAACAGATATAACATGTAAACATTAATTTGTTTTTAAAAAGTAAGAGTGGTTATACTAAGATCACATAAAGTCAATTATAGAGCAAAGAAAATTACTGGAGATAAGAAAAGACATTACATAATGGTAAAGGGATCAATCCATGGAAGATATAACAATCCTAAATGTGTGCACACCAAACCACAGAGTCTCAAAATACAGAAAGCAAAAACTAATGAAGTTAGAAAGAGATAAATATATCCAAAATTAGAGTTTGGAGAACCTAATTCACTCTACTTTCAGGATTTGACAAGAATTTTCAGACAAAAAATTAGCAAGAATATGGAACTCAACAACACAATCAACCAACAATATCTAGTTGACAAATATAAAACATTCCACTCAACAAGAAAAGAATGCCCATGTTTTTCCATAGTCCATAGAGTATCCACCAAGACAGATCATATCCTAGGCCACAAAACAAATCTTAACAAATTTAAAAGAACTGAAATCATAAAGAGTGTGTTTTCTGACCATAATGGTATCAAAACTAGAAATCAATAATAAGAAAACTTCCAAACAGTTGCCAATTAATTAAAATACTTCTAAGTAACTGATGGTTCAAAGAAGTCTCAAAGGCAATTTTTAAAACTACATATGATTGAATGAAAATTCAAATGCACATATCAAAATTTGTGGAATCCAGTTAAAGCCATGCTGAGAGGAGAATTAATAACACTAAATGTATAACTTAGAAAAGAGAAAGGGAATCAAATCAATAACGTAGGTTCCTACTTCAAAAAACTAGGAAAAAAGCGCAAAATAAGCTAAAGAAAAGTAAAGAAAGGAAATAATAAAGATAATTCAGAAAAAAATTGAAAAGAATAAAACAGAGAAAATCAATTAAACAAAAAGCTAGCTCCTCAAAAACAAAAAATCAGTAAAATTTATAAACCACTAGTAAAACTACAAACTATGCAAATTTAACAAGATAAAATAGAAAGCTAAAATAGTCCTAAAACTAATTTTTAAAAGTGAATCTGTATTAAAAAAATATCATAATCTCTAGGCTCAGGTACTCTCATTAGAAAATTCTTCCAAACATTTAAAGAATTAACACCAATTTTATACAAACTATTACAGAAAACAGAAGCAGAGGGAACACTTCTCAATTCATTTTATGAACCCAGTATTATCCTAATAGTGAAAGCAGATAAAGACAATACAAATAAAAAGTTAACTCAAAATGGAACCTGTATTTAAATATAAAATGTATAACTATAAAATTTTTAGAAAAAAATGAAAGAAAATAATTAAGATCCAAGGTTAGACAAAGAGTTTTAAAAGGTGATACCAAAAGAGCACATGCCAGTCTCTGGTGTCCGAGCTGATAGCCGTGGCTCACGCCCATCTCTGGAGCTCATTTAGGCGGTGCTCGGCCTTCTGTGGGCAGACAGGGAAGGAATCCCCTCTCCTCACGCACCCCGAAACAATGGTCTCTTGCCTCTTAGGCAGGTCCAGAGTTTTTCCTGGACTCCCTCCCAGCTAGCTGTAGTGCACTAGCCCCCTTCAGGCTGTGTTCACGCAGCCAACCCCAGTCTTCTCCCTGGGGTCTGACCTCCGAAGCCCAAGCCTCAGCTCCCAGCACCTATAAAGGAAAAACTGATAAACTGGACTCTGAAAGGCCCTGTTAAGAGGTGAAAAGACAAGTTAAAGACTGGAAGAAGACAAATATCATATTATACCACTTATATGTGGAATCTAAAATATGATACAAATGAATTTATCTACAAAACAGAAACAGACTCACAGACATAGAAAACAAACATGGTTACCAAAGGGGAAAAGAGGGGGAGGGATAAATTAGGAGTTTGGGATTAGCAGATACAAACTACTATATATAAAATAGATAAACAGGGGACCTTCAAGATGGCGGAGGAGTAAGATGCAAAGATCACCTTCCTACCCACAAATATATCGGAAATACATCTACATGTGGAACAACTCCTGTAGAACACCTACTGAACGCTGGCAGAAGACCTCAGACTTCCCAAAAGGCAAGAAAATCCCCACGTACCTGGGTAGGGCAAAAGAAAAAAAGAAGCAACAGAGACAAAAGAATAGGGATGGGACCTGCACCTCTGGGAGGGAGCTGTGAAGGAGGAAAAGTTTCCACTCAATAGGAAACCCCTTCACTGGCGGAGACAGGGGGTGGGCGGGGGAAGCTTCGGAGCCACGGTGGAGTGCACAGCAACAGGGGTGCAGAGGGCAAAGTGGAGAGATTCCAACACAGAGGATCAGTGCCGGCCAGCACTCACCACCGAGAGGCTTTGCTCACCCGCCGGGGCGGGTGGGGGCTGTGAGCTGAGGCTCAGGCTTTGTAAGTCAGACCCCAGGAAGAGGACTGGGGTTGGCTGCATTAACACAGCCTGAAGGGGGCTAGTGCACCACAGCTAGCCGGGAGGGAGTCCAGCAAAAACTCTGGACTGGCCTAAGAGGCAAGAGACCATTGTTTCGGGGTGTGCGAGGAGAGGGGATTCCTTCCCTGTCTGCCCACAGAAGGCAGAGCACCACCTAAACAAACTCCAGAGATCGGCACGAGCTGTGGCTATCAGCTCAGACACCAGAGACTGGCATGAAACGCTAACGCTGCTGCTGCAGTCACCACGAATCCTGTGTGCAAGCACAGATCACTATCCACACGCCCTCCCCCCAGTCCACTCCCTGGGAGCCTGTGCAGCCTGCCACTGCCAGGGTCCCATGATCTAGGGACAACTTTCCCAGGAGAACACACGGCATGCCTCAGGCTGTTGAAGTGTCACAGTGGCCTCTACTGCCGCAGGCTCACCCCGCATTCCAATTATAATGACCATACCCCTCCCTCCACACTGCATGAGTGAGTCAGAGCCCCCTAATCAGCTGGTGCCTTAACCCCATCCTGTCTGGGTGGGAACAGAAACCTGAGGGCAACCTATATGCAGAGGTGGGGCCAAAACCAAAGCTGAACCCCAGGAGCTGTGGGAACAAAGAAGAGAAAGGGAAATTTCTCCATGCAGCCTCAGAAGCAGCAGATTAAATCTCCACAGTCAACTTGAGGTACCCTGCATCTGTGGAATACCTGAATAGACAACAAATCAACCCAAAATTGAGGCAGTGGACTTTGGGAGCAACTGTAGACTTGGGGTTTGCTGTCTGCGACTGACTTGTTTCTGATTTTTATGTTTATCTTAGTATAGTTTTAAGCACTTGTTACCATTGGTGGATTTTTTTTATTGGTTTGGTTGCTCTCTTCTTTTTTTTTATTACTTTTTTACTTTTTTATTTTAATAGTTTTTAATTTTAATTATTTACTTTTATTTCTTTCTTTCTTTCTTTATTTTTAATTATTATTATTTTCTTTTTTTCTTCTGAGCCGTGTGGCTGACAGGATCTTGGTACTCCAGCCTGGTGTCAGGTCTGAGCCTCTGAGGTGGGAGAGCCGTGTTCAGGACATTAGACCACCAAAGACCTCGAGCCCCACATAACATCAATTGGCGAGAGCGCTCCCAGAAATCTCCATCTCAGCACTAAGACCCAGCTCCACCCAATGGCGAGCAAGCTCCAGTGCTGGACGCCCCATGGCAAACAACTAGCAAGACAGGAACACAACCCCACCCATTAGCAGAGAGGATGCTTAAAATAATACTAAGTTCACAGACACCCCAAAACACACCACTGGATGCAGCCCTGCCCACCAGAAAGACAATATCCAGCCCCAGCCACCAGGACACGGTCACCAGTCTCCTCCACGAGGAAGCCTACACAAGCCACTGAACCAACCTTAGCCACTGGGGGCAGACACCAAAAACAACGGGAACTACAAATCTGCAGTCTGTGAAAAGGAGATCCCAAACACAGTAAGTTAAGCAAAATGAGAAGACAGACAAATATGCAGCAGATGAAGGAGCAAGGTAAAAACCAACCAGACCAAACAAATGAAGAGGAAATAGGCAGTCTACCTGAAAAAGAATTCAGAGTAATGAGAGTAAAGGTAATCCAAAATCTTGGAAACAGAATGGAGAAAATACAAGAAATGTTTAACAAGGACCTAGAAGAAATAAAGAGCAAACAAACAATGATGAACAACACAATAAATGAAATTTAAAATTCTCTAGAAGGAATCAATAGCAGAATAACTGAGGCAGAAGAACGGATAAGTAACCTGGAAGATAAAATAGTGGAAATAACTACCGCAGAGCAGAATAGAGAAAAAAGAATGAAAAGAATTGAGGACAGTCTCAGAGACCTCTGGGACAACATTAAATGCACCAACATTTGAATTATAGGGGTCCCAGAAGAAGAAGAGAAAAAGGGACTGAGAAAATATTTGAAGAGATTATAGTTGAAAATTTCCGTAACATGGGAAAGGAAATAGTCAATAAAGTCCAGAAAGCACAGAGAGTCTCATACAGGATAAATCCAAGGAGAAACACACCAGGACATATATTAATCAAACTATCAAAATAAAATACAAAGAAAGAATATTAAAAGCAGCAAGGGAAAAACAACAAATAACATACAAGGGAATCCCCATAAGGTTAACAGCTGATCTTTCAGCAGAAACTCTGCAAGCCAGAGGAAGTGGCAGGAGATATTTAAAGTGATGAAAGGGAAAAACCTACAACAAAGATTACTCTACCCAGCAAGGATGTCATTCAGATTCGATGGAGAAATTAAAACCTTTACAAATAAGCAAAAGTTAAGAGAATTCAGCACCACCAAACCAGCTTTACAACAAATGCTAAAGGAACTTCTCTAGGCAAGAAACACAAGAGAAGGAAAACACCTACAAAAACAAAGCCAAAACAATTAAGAAACTGGTAATAGGAACATACATATCAATAATTACCTAATGTAAATGGATGAAATGCTCCAACCAAAAGACATAGACAGGCTGAATGGATACAAAAACAAGACCCGTATATATGTTGTCTACAAGGTAACCACTTCAGACCTAGGGACACATACAGACTGAAAGTAAGGGGATGGAAAAAGATATTCCATGCAAATGGAAATCAAAAGAAAGCTGGAGTAGCAATTCTCATATCAGACAAAATAGACTTTAAAATAAAGACTATTACAAGAAACAAAGAAGGACACTACATAATGATCAAGGGATCAATCAAAGAAGAAGATATAACAATTGCAAATATTTATGCACCCAACACAGGAGCACCTCAGTACATAAGGCAAATGCTAACTGCCAGAAAAGGGGAAATCGACAGTAACACAATAATAGTAGGGGATTTTAACACCCCACTTTCACCAATGGACAGATCATCCAAAATAAAAATAAATAAGGACACACAAGCTTTAAATGACACATTAAAGACGATGGACTTAATTGATATTTATAGGACATTCCATCCAAAAACAACAGAACACACTTTCTTCTCAAGTGTGCATGGAACATTCTCCAGGATAGACCATATCTTGGGTCACAAATTAAGCTTTTGTAAACTTAAGAAAATTTGTATCATATCAAGTATCTTTCCTGACCACAATGCTATGAGACTAGATATCAATTATAGGAAAAAAACTGTAAAAAATATAAACACATGGAGGCTAAACAATACGCTACTAAATAACCAAGAGATCACTGAAGAAATCAAAGAGGAAATCAAAAAATACCTAGAAACAAATGACAATGAAAACAAGATGACCCAAAACCTATGGGATGCAGCAAAAGCAGTTCTAAGAGGGAAGTTTATAGCAATACAATCCTACCTCAAGAAACAAGAGGAATCTCAAATAAACAACCTAACCTTATTCCTAAAGCAAGTAGAGAAGAATGAAAAAAAAACCCAAAGTTGGCAGAAGGAAAGAAATCATAAAGATGAGAGCAGAAAAAAATAAAAAATAAATGAAGGAAACAATAGCAAAGATCAAGAAGACAAAAGCTGGTTCTTTGAGAAGATAAAATTGATAAACCATTAGCCAGACTCATCAAGAAAAAAGGGAGAAGACTCAAATCAACAGAATTAGAAATGAAAAAGAAGTGAAAACTGACACTGCAGAAATACATAAAGGTTTGTGACCACCTAGAGGGGTGGGATAGGGAGGGTGGGAGGGAGATGCAAGAGGGAGGCAATATGGGGATACATGTATATGTATGGCCGATTCACTTTGTTATAAAGCAGAAACTAACACACCATTGTGGAGCAATTATACTCCAATAATGATGTTAAAAGAAAAAAAGAAATACATAGAATCATGAGCGATTACTACAAGCAACTATATGCAAATAAAATGGACAACCTGGAAGAAATGGACAAATTCGTAGAAAAGCACACCCTTCCGAAACTGAACCAGGAAGAAATAGAAAATATAAACAGACCAATCACAAGCACTGCAATTGAAACTGTGATTAAAAATCTTCAAACAAAAGCCCAGGACCAGATGGCTTCACAGGCAAATTCTATCAAACATGTAGAGAAGAGCTAACACCTATCCTCTCAAACTCTTCCAAAAAATAGTAGAGGGAGGAACACTCCCAAACTCATTCTACGAGGCCACCACCCTGATACCAAAACCAGACAAAGATGTCACAAAAAAAGAAAACTATAGACCAATATCACTAATGAACATAGATACAAAAATCCTCAACATAATACTAGCAAACAGAATCCAACAGCACATTAAAAGGATCATACACCATGATCAAGTGGGGTTTATCCCAGGAATGCAAGCATTCTTCAATATATGCAATTCAATCAATGTGATACACCATAATAACAAACTGAAGGATAAAAGCCATATGATTATCTCAATAGGTGCAGAAAAAGCTTTCGACAAAATTCAACACCCATTTATGATAAAAACTCCCCAGAAAGTAGGCATAGAGGGAACTTACCTCAACATAATAAAGGCCATATATGACAAACCCACAGCCAACATCGTTCTCAATGGTGAAAAACAGAAACCATTTCCTCTAAAATCAGGAACAAGACAAGGATGTCCACTGTCACCACTATTATTCAACATAGTTCTGGAAGTTTTAGCCACAGTAATCAGAGAAGAAAAAGAAATAAAAGGAATACAAATTGGAAAAGAAGAAGTAAAACTGTCACTGTTTGCAGATGATATGATACTATACATAGAGAATCGTAAAGATGCTACCAGAAGACTACTAGAGTTAATCAATGAATTTAGTAAAGTAGCAGGATACAAAATTAATGCACAGAAATCTCTTGCATTCCTATACACTAATGATGAAAAATCTGAAAGAGAAATTAAGGAAACACTCCCACTTACCACTGCAACAAAAAGAATAAAATACCTAGGAATTAACCTACCTAAGGAGACAAAAGACCTGTATGCAGAAAACTATAACACTGATGAAAGAAATTAAAGATGATACCAATAGATGGAGAGATATACCATGTTCTTGGATTGGAAGAATCAACATTGTGAAAATGACTCTACTACCCAAAGCAATCTACAGATTCAATGCAATCCCTATCAAACTACCAATGTCATTTTTCACAGAACTAGAACAAAAAATTTCACAATTTGTATAGAAACACAAAAGACTCCGAAGAGCCAAAGCAATCTTGAGAAAGAAAAATGGAGCTGGAGGAATCAGGCTCCCGGACTTCAGACTATACTACAAAGCTACAGTAATCAAGACAGTATGGTACTGGCACAAAAACAGAAATATTGATCAATGGAACAGGATAGAAAGTCCAGAGATAAACCCATGCACATAGGGTCACCTTATCTTTGATAAAGGAGGCAAGAATATACAATGCAGAAAAGATAGCCTCTTCAATAAGTGGTGCTGGGAAAACTGGACAGCTACATGTGAAAGAATGAAATTAGAACACTCCCTAACACCATACACCAAAATAAGCTCAAAATGTATTAAAGACCTAAATGTAAGGCCAGACACTATAGAACTCTTAGAGGAAAACATTTACAGAAACGGGATGACACTAAAACAAAATTTGGGAGGAAATTCACAGCCCTACAGGCATATATTAGAAAAGAAGAAAGTTCTCAAATCTGTGTCCTCAGTTTCCACCTTAAAACACTAGAAAAAGATAAAATGAAACCGAAGATTAATCAAAAGAAGGGAAATTTTAAAAATCAAACCAGGAATCAATGAAATAAAATATAGGAAAACAATACAGAAAAGCAATGAAACCAAAAGTTGGTTCTTATGAAAATCAGTGCAGCTGATAAGCTTCTAGTCAGACTAATCAGGAAAAAGTAGAAGACACAAATCACCAATATCAGGGATTTTAAAAGGAGCATCAATACTTATCTCACAGACAGTAAATATATGCCAATAAATTTGATGATGTGGGTTACTCATTTCTAAAGAAACAATAAACTTTATTTGGTCATAAATATTTCACTTACCTAAATATTTAAGGAAATGTAATTGGTATTAGTATAGCAAATAACGAACCAAAAATTAAGGATACATTCGTATAGCACCAGTTCTCGTCCCAATAGCCAAGATTTTCTGAACTGGATCAAAGGCTAATGCTGTGGGCTGATAAGGAAAACCATGCCGAACTGTCTGAAAGAGAGAAAACAGTGAAAATAGTCATCAGGGAAATAAAAATTAAAATCACAACAAGATACCACTATCCAACCACCAGAATGGCTAAAATAATTATTTATTTAATTTTTTAAAAATTACTACCAAGTATTGTTGGTAGGAGTGTAAAATGACACAACCACTTTAGAAAAATGTGTTGTAGTTCTTTAAAAACTAAACATATACCTGTCCTATGACCTAGAAATTCCACTCCTATGTATGTACCCAAGGAAATGAAGAGCATATGCCCACATAATAATTTGTATAAGTATGCCCCTAACAGCTTTATACATAACAACCTACAAACAGCCCAGGTGACAATCAACAAGAGAATTCAAAAACAAAACTGTGGTATACGCATACAGTAGAACACTACTCAACAATTAAAAGATAAAAACTAATGACAGAAGCCAAAACATGGATGATTCTCAAATATATTATGCTAAGTAAAAGAAGCAATACACAAAGAGTACATATAGTATGATTACATTTATATTAAATTCTAAACAAGTAAAACTAACCTATGGTGAAAAAAATCAGAACAGTGGTTGACTTGAGGAGAACTGACTGGAAAGGGTATGAAGGAACTTTATTGAGTGAAGGTAATATTCTATATTTTGACAAGGTTTGAATTACACATGTGTATACTTTAGTCAAAACTCATCAAACATTACAATAAAATTTGTGACTTAACATATAAATACATATATGAGTGTTCCAGTATAATTCTTTCAACTCCTCTGTATGTTTGAAAGCTTTCATAATAACACAGTGGGAAAGAAAGGAAAAGAAAAATATAAAGAGTTCATAATATCACAAAAGAGATAAGACTAACATGTAAAAAAGGAATATGCAATATTAGACAGGAATTAATTTCAATATGAAATGTGCTATAACTTTTCAAAAAAAATAGAGGACTCACACAGGTCAGGATAAAAGGGATTCTATATCTTGTTCAGACACATATTTAGTGCTCTAAAAACTATTTTTAATGGAAATATCTTTATAATAAAATATGGCTTTTGTAAATATTTGAAGATGAAAAGATTAACTATAGCATGTAGTTTATCTAAAACTCATTCCCCAGAGAAAACACAGTAAGGAGTTCATTGCATAAACTCATTTTCTTTTAAAGCATATATAAACATATATGCATATGCATATTAACTAATATATAACCAGATCTGTAATCTGGTTTTCTCACTTAGCAGTATATCATAGAAATATTTCCATAAAAAAATATGTTTAGATGTATAATGCTTCAACTTATTTAAAGGGTGCAGAATTTATTATAGTATGAATATACCACAATGTCTTTAACCAACCAACTACTGTTCTATAACCTCCAAAGAATTCTCAACTCAGTTGGTTAAAAAATTACTACTAAGAAAACCCATTTTCTATTCATGATCCTTAACTGAGGTGTTTCCCTTTTGATTCTGAACTGTCCTTCTTATTTTGACTTATAAACAGAATTGTCAACAGGAAGATATTCATAATCTTCATGCAGATCAATGTGGATAACAATAATCAGAATATAGTTTCTCTCAAAAAAAATTAGAACAGGTGGGAACACTTCCCAACTCATTCTATGGCCAGTATTACCCTGATCCCAGAAACAAAGTCATCACAAGAAAAGAAAACTAAATATCACTAATTCTTAATTAATATAGGTATAAAAATCCCCAATAAAATATTAGCAACCAATTCCAGCAACATATAAAAAGGAAATACAATATGACTTGAAAGAATTTATCCCAGGAATGCAAGGTTGGTTTAACATCAAAAAATTAATGTAATATCCTATCTCAATAAAACATAGGACAAAAATCACATGGTCACCTCAATAGATGCAGAAAAATTATTTCAGAAAATCCAACACCCATTCATGTTAAAAAGCACTGAATAAATAGAACTGTAGAGAGCTTCCTCAATCTGATAAATGGCATGTACAAAAAACCAACAGCTAACATCATACTAATTAGTGAAAGAATAAATGCTTTCCCTCTAAGATCAGGAATGAAACAAGTATGTCAGCTCTTGCCACTTCTACATCCTATCCAGGGCAATTAGGAAAGAAAAAAAGAAAGACATCAGATTTTTTTGAAAAAGGAACTAAAACTATATGCAGATGACATGATCTTGTGTATATAAGCCTAAGAAATACACTGAAAAATTATTAGAACTAATAAAGAAGTTAAGCAAGATTACAAAATTAATGTACAAATCAATTATATTTCTATATACTAGCAATGCACTATCCAAAAATGAAATTAAGAGAACAATGTCATTTACAATAGCAACCAAAGGAATAAAATATTCAGTAATAAAATGAACAAAAGAAGTACAAAACTTACATGCTAAAAACTACAAAACACTTTTGAAAAAAATTTAAGACAACCTAAATAAAAGGAAATGCTTCTCATACCCATGGATTAAAATACTTACTATTGTTAAGGTGACAATACTCCACAGATTGATCTTCAGAATCAATGCAATCCCTAACAAAACCCCAGCTGGCTTTTTTTTGCAGAAATTGACAAGTCGACCCTAAGATTCACATGGGTATTCAAGAGGCCCAGAATACCAAAATGATCTTGAAAAGGAAGAACAAAATTGGAGCACTCACATTTTTAAAATTTAGACAAATCTACAGTAATCAAGACAATGAGGTACTGGCATAGGATAAACGTTTAGATCAATGGAACAGCATTGAGATTCCAGAAACAAATGTTCACATTTTCAGTCAGTTGATTACTGTCAAGGGTGCTAAGACAATTCAATGAGAAATGAACAGTCTTTTAACAAATGATACTGCAACAACTGGATATCAACATGCAAAAGAATCAAGTTGGACTCTTATATGTACAAACTAACTCAAAATGGATCATAGACCTAAATGTAAGGGCCAAAACTATAAAAATTTTAGAAGAAAACATATGCTTAAATCTTAGTGACTTAGGATTAGGCAATGGTTTCTTACATATGACACCAAAAGCACAAGCAATAAAATTAAAAATAGATAAATTGAATGTTGTGAGAATTAAAAACTTTTGTGCTGTAGAGGATACTATCAAGAAAGTAAAAAGACAACCAACAGAATGGGAGAAAATATTTGCAAATCATATATCTGATAAGGAATTTATATCCAGAATAAATAAAGAACTCTTACAACTCAATAATAAAAAGACAAATAACTCAATTTAAAAAATGGGCAAAGGATCTTAATAGACACTTATCCAAAAATATATATATAAATGACCAATAAGCACATGGTAAGATGCTCAACATCATTAGCCATTAGGGAACTGCAAATCATATCCACAATGAGCTATAACTGCATACTCACTAGGATGGCTACAAAAAAAGATATTAATACAGGTTGACTAAGATGTAGAGAAACTGGAGCCCTAATACAGCTGGTAGAAATGTAAAATCATGTAGTGTCTTTGGAAAATAGTTTGGCATTTCCTCAAAATGTGAAATAGAGTTACCCTATAACCCAGGGATTCCACTCCTGGGTATATATATAACCAAGGAAAATAAAAAAGAAATCCATATAAAACTTTTATACAAATATTCATAGCAACATGACTCAAAATATTCAAAAAGTAGAAACAACTCAAACATTCATCAACTGATGAATGGATAGATGAAATTTGGTATGTCCGTACAATGGAATATTATTCATCAATAAAAGAGACTGAAGTATGATACATGCTACAACAGGGATGTACCTTGAAAATGAAAGAAGCCAGTCATATATTGTATAATTCCATTTATATGGAATGTACAGAATAGAAAAGTCTATAGAGAGAGAAATTATTGGGTTGGCCAAAAGGTTCATTCAGTTTTTTCTGTAAGATGGCTCTAGTAGCTCTTAGTCATCTTTAACTCCATTCAAAACAATTTTGTTAGATTGTATGTGACAGCTGTCTTATCAGTGTATATTTTAAAAAAGCCATCAAAATTGGTGAATTTTTGTGTAGCCATTTTAAAATTGAAGATGGAAGAAAGAAAGCAACATTTTCAGCATATTATGCTGTATTATTTCACGAAAGGTAAAAACGCAACTGAAACGCAAAAAAGATTTGTGCAGTGTATGGAGAAGGTGCTGTGACTGATCAAACGTGTCAAAAGTGGTTTGTGAAGTTTTATGCTGGAGATTTCTTGCTGGACGATGCTCCACAGTCAGGCAGACCGGTTGAAGTTGACAGCAATCAAATCGAGACATTAACTGAGAACAATCAACGTTATACCACTCGGGAGATAACCGACATACTCAAAATATCCAAATCAAGCGTTGAAAATCATTTGCACCAGCTTGGTTACGTTAATTGCTTTGATGTTTGGGTTCCACATAAGTTAAGTGAAAAAAAACTTCTTGACCATATTTCCGCATGCAATTCTCTACTTAAACGTAATGAAAACGTTCCGTTTTTAAAACAAAGTATGACGGGTGATGAAAAGTGGATACTGTACAATAACGTGGAATGGAACAGATCCTGGGGCAAATGAAATGAACCACCACCAACCACACCAAAGGCCAGTCTTCATCCAAAGAAGGTGATGTTGTTTATATGGTGGGATTGGAAGGGAGTCCTCTATTATGAGCTCCTTCTGGAAAACGAAACAATTAATTCCAACAAGTACTACTACTCCCAGTTAGACCAACTGAAAGCAGCACTTTATGAAAAGCATCCAGAATTAGTCAACAGAAAACGCACAATCTTTCATCAGGATAATGCAAGGCTGCATGTTTCTTTGACGACTAGGCAAAAACTGTTACAGCTTGGCTGGGAAGTTCTGATTCATCCACCATATTCACCAGACATTGCACCTTCTGATGAAATGTTCTAAAAGTGATTATGGTGGTTGTTACATAACTGTGAATATACTAAAAACCAGTGAAATGTATGCTTTAACTGGGTGAATTTTATTTTAATTTTAAAGAAAAAATACTGTTCTCCTCAAGAATATCAAATATTCTGATATTGCATCATCAGACAATGTATACAATAAGAAGTTAGGATCAGTTGGGATACCTGGCTGATTTCAAAAGAATCAAGGCTATCAACTGGAATGACATAGATGCAGTAAAAAAAAAATTAAAGCAGAGAAAAATGTAGGACAACTGAGTCTGAAGACAACTTGTCAAGGTCAAAAATTCTCAATTTTAGACAGAGTCAGAAAGGGTTGTTGAAATACTATAGTTTATGTTCAGTTGGTGAAATAAGCAAAGCTGATCACCAACAAATAAAATGAGGTTCTTAAATATCTAATTTTTCCTAATATTATTTTGTTTCTCTTGCTTTGTTTTACTCTCTGTATTCGTCTGCTCAGGCTGCTATAACAAAATACTGGATAGCTTAAACAAGGGCAGTATGAGGCAAAGAAGAACTCATATTAGGCCTGGCTGACTGGGCTTAATATTATCATAATATTTCAAAACAGCCTCAAAACCACCTATGACAGAGACTGTCTGTTGCTCCCCACTATCTTCTTCTCCCCTTTTTCTATAGTACTAAAATTTTGAGTTCAGCACATGGCAATCCAGTTCACACTATATTTCCCAGCCTCCACTGCCGAGATTAGATTCTAAACAAAGGAATGAGAGCAGAAATGATATAAACCCATAAACATAAGGGCAAATACAACTTATTTTTCTCACCTTTCTACTAATTGGAAAATGGATTCAATGGCAGGAATTGGATCAGCCATCTTAGAACATGAGATGAAAGCCATATGTCAAGGACAGTAGAGCACCAAGATAGAAAGACCTTGTTGGGTTCCAGATACCATAAAGCCATTGAATCAGTCCTTGGTTGCTTAATCTTAGACAGATTTCATGAAAGAGAAATAAACTTCTACATTGTTTAAGCTGCAGTTATTATGGCTTGTTAAAACATCTTAACTGTCATCCTAACACCCATACCAACCATTCATTCCTAAAAAGAAGAAAATATTTATTAGACCACCAAGTTAGTTTATAAAGAATGTTCCCTAGTATTGCTCATTAGTCTGAAAAATGAAAGAAGCAAATATGGGACTTCCCTGGTGGCCCAGTAGTTAAGAATCAACCTGCCAATGCAGGGGACACGGGTTCAAGCCCTGGTCCGGGAAGATCCCACATGCCAGGGAGCAACTAAGCCCGTGTGCCACAACTACTGAACCTGTGCTCTGGAGCTTGCGAGCCACAACTACTGAGCCCACGTGCCACAACTACTGAAGCCCTTACACCTAGAGCCGGTGCTCTGCAACAAGAGAAGCCACCTCAATGAGAAGCCCGTGCACCACAACAAAGAGTAGTTGCTCGCCGCAACTAGAGAAAGCCCGCGCACAGCAACAAAGACCCAATGCAGCCAAAAATAAATAAATTAATTAATTTTTAAAAAGATACAAATATGGCTTTTGATTCTATACTACTAGAATTCCAACTTGCTACCGTATTGGTGATTCATGCTTATATTTACCATATCTCTATACTATTGATGTGCCAAAGCTATCATTTCTATAATCTGAGCATAGAACTCCTAATATCATATACCAGTTTTCATCTAATAACATGAATGCAACAATTGAAAACTACCAGATATAGAAAATAAAACTACCTATAGATTACAGAAGATAGAATATTACAATTATGAAATAAATTTATTCTATTTAAAATTCCTCTAGATAGACGATTTGCCTCTAAATATTTATGATTACATAATATGTACATTTTCTGATATAAGTTCACTTGCCTGGTTAGGTCTACAAATGTTACACTCTGGGGAAAGGGTAGAGTGGGGTAAATTATTCCTGATCTTGGATCCAGAAACTGGAAATTAACCACAGTCTCAAAATTTGTTCAGTAAGTCATAAAGTCATATAATCTGAGATAAAATATCTGGGCTCTTCTACTACAGAAAAGAACATTCACATGGACACACATATTTTGGTAAGCAAAAACCAATTATTACTGTAACTGTGGAGCAACTCCCATTGATGGGAAAATTCCCTCAATTTCAATGATATTTGTTTCCAATAACAGCCAAATTACTTGAACTTTGAGGGTTTTTAGGGATATGTGTGTATGTCCATAGCTCTTCTCTAAATGTGATGTCATCTTAGATCCCTGAAAATATTGCTGAATGATTTCCTGCTCCCTTGGATGAAGAATAAGACTAAGAGAACTATGATAGGCATATGACACCATGGAGTGGCATAATGGTAACAAAAATAACAAGTCCCTATGAAACCCCGTCACTTTGCGATAGAAAGGTAAGATTGTTCTATATGCACAAGTATGGCAAAATACCCTCTCATGCAAATGCCATTGGCAATTGATGTATTGGTACCAGTTTCTCATTAAGACTTTTAAATCTCTTGAAAGAATGAGAAAACCACCATGCTCAAAGATCTAAAAGGCAGTTGATATTAAAATTAAAGGAGAGGGACTTCCCTGGCGGTACAGTGGTTAAGACTCCATCCTTCCAATGCAGGGGGCGCAGGTTCTATCCCTGGTTGGGGAACTGAGATCCCACATGCTTTGTGCCGTTGCCAAAAAATTAAATTAGAATAATGCCCAAATATACCCCCATTTTATAAGATATTTGGAAGTAGATATAACAGAAATGTGATTTTATGATTAATATTTAAAAATTTTATATCCTATTTTCTTTTTTCATTTTAGTTTTATTTTTATCAAACTCAATCATGCCACATAATTTAAAAGGTCAGATAATTCTATAGGACATGTCACGAAAATTAGAAATAATCTGTCCCCTTCCCTTGCCCATTTCCTGCTTTCTAGAGGATCTTGTTGCTATTTGTTTTGACATTTACCTAATGTGTCTGAAAATAACATTTTTATATTGCTATTTACTGACTTTTCAAAAAATTCTCTTTTTTCTCCCACCTCCTCATTACACATACAAGCACACTTGCCATATCCCTATCTTCTCAATAAATCATAGCAGTTAGTGTTAACACTCTAGTAATACTGCTCTCTTATTTTGCCTCACAAATGTTTTATTCCCTGAGGTTACATTTTTTTAAGTTGCATTTGCTAAGTTTTTATGTGCTTTTGTCACTAATTCAACCCCAAACTTTTCCCCAATTGCCCACATTATCTTTCAGTATGTTAAACACAACAGGTATATAGATTCAGAGAGAGGAAGGAGAAAGAGACAGAGAGGGAAAGAGAAAGGGACAGACTATTTACATAAAATTCAAACAATCCTTAATGACTTAAAGCAAATCAGCTGTTGCCTGGGTCCAGGAACAGAAAGAGGGATGGGCTGCTGCAAAGGCCACAAGTGATGAAAATGTTTGTCTTAGTGATTTCACAGGAAACACATCACATAGTACAGTATACACAATTTCAGATTGTTTTAAGCATTATAAAGTAAATAATTATGAATATAGGTACAAAATACTAAACAAGATACTAGTAAATCCAATCCAGTAATGTATACTAACAATGATAAACCAAGACCAAATTATTGTTTATCCCAAAAATTTAAGTATGTACATATACCTCATATTTCATTTGTTACTAACATATTTCATCCTTTTCTTTTCCTTAATTTAAATTTTAAGTTTTTGAGACCTTAGCCTTGAAACTGGGGGCACTTCTGCTTACAAAATAAACCTTGACAAGATACAGACACAGAAAAGCAAATAATATTCTTCATCATATAAATGTCTTTGCAAATGCCATTTCTAAAAAGGAGCCTATACCTTACAGATTGATGCTACCTCTTGTGAATACAATCTTTAGTTTTTAAGCAGTCTCTAATTCTGATTGGTTGTTTTATTTATTAATGTGTTCCCCTGACAATAATATTTAAATTGACATAGCATTTTCAGAAAAATATAAATACATGTGAGTTTTCTTTATAAAGCCAGAAGAAGATCATTAGTACTTTTTCTTTCATAAGGATGGAAGAGAAATAAAATTTTAAAGTATGTCTCTGTTGGGTTTAGATAGAGTTTGGTTGCCTAATCTCATTTAAATTAACACAAAGACAGCTCAATATCAGGATATGTACTGACATTCATTAAATCAACAAATAAAAAGATAAAACCTCAAGATTATATCAGTAAGTTCTGGAAAGACATTTGATAAAATTCAGCAGTCAATCCAAGTAAACATCTTATGTAAAACAGGATTAGAGGAAAACTACTTATATATGATAAATATTAACAATAACAAAAATAACAACAAATATAATACTAAACAGCAGAAAGGTATAGTATTCCCATTAAAGTCAGGAAGAAGAAATACATGCTCATTATTCCCATTATTGTTCAGCTTTGTTTTAGAGATTCAAGCTAATTTAGTAAGATAAGAAATTGAAATAATAAATATATAAATATAGGAAAGTAAAAAACAAATTACTAAAATTTTTTGGAAGAAAAAGAATCTGGTAAGTCGTCTAGATACAAGGTAAGCAGACAAAAATCAGCAACTTTTCCCTCCACTAAAAGTAACCAATTACCAATAAAACTGGGGGGAAATCCCCATTTTTATTTTTGGTTGTTAATTTGAAGTCTGTCAAATTTTTTAAAAGTCCAAAAATAAATGTTTTATTCAGTAGCATTGAATAATATATTTTCTAATATATAAAATGGTTAGGGAGACAAAATATTTTTCACTAGACTAGAACTTAGTGATTAATAATAGAATTATATTCATATGTACCAATGTTTATTTAATACTACAGAAGTTACAACACAACTGTTAAAATTCTATTAGAAATGCAGAGCTGATGTAGTTTCTGTTGTAGCTAGGACAATAAAATCCCATCAGGATTTAGTATTCAAGAAGCAATTATTTGTTTATATACTTCAAAAACTTTTTCATTATTGTTGTGTGATTTAAGCTGCTAAAAGCATCTCTTTCCAAAGTATCTACAAAAACCTAGTTTTCTGTAGGAAAACATATTTACACATAGGAAAAACTGGAAATTTTATTTATACATAGTAATAAACAAATGAGGTCCTAATTATTAGTGTTTTGCAAAAATAAAATATTTACCTACTTACCTCTCAAATTCCAAGTCAAGGTCTCACTCCTACATGAAATATTTACTAAAATTCTAAACCAACACCACAGTGTAGCACTTATTCAAAATTATTGAAGAATGATTATTGCCCTTTGGTCTCCCCAAATAAGTTCTAAACTCCTTTGTGAGCAGGAACCATGCCTTTAATGGTGTCCCCTTCACTAAGCTTAGTGCTATGATTAAATAGTTAGGTGTTTTAAAGTTCATCAGTATGATTTGTCCATGTAAGCAGTAGTTCCTTCAAAAACTATTCTCTTATATTTTTAAGAAAGATGAATAATTGCAACCAAATATTTTATAAGTATTGAAATAAACTCTTTATCTAGAATATCTCTGTATCTGGAGCTATTGTCTCAACTTACCATAGTAATGAAAGCACACTTGCGATTTTATTCTAAATGTTCAATAGTTATCATTCTCACCCTTTTCCCTCTGAGCACCTTCGTGAATTATTGTAACCACATGCGATTACATAATGCTAAGGTGTTAGAATAGAAAAAGAACCCACACTTGGATAATATATTTAATATATATAGTTATTTAATTGGGAATATGTTATAGATACTAATGTATCATTAAATCTAATGTAAAAGTAGGCTATTCTTTACTACCTAATTGTGTTTCTTCCTACCACATTATATTACAAACTACTTGAGGTTAAAGATTCTGTTGTTTCAAGCTTAAGAGCCTTACAGGCATTCAAAAAACTACTGATTTTTATTACAACAGTTTAACATATATAGTGAGCAACTTAGACTCTATAGTTCACACTGTTAATCTTACCAAAAAAATCTGACTCATAAATGAGATAATGCATGTAAATGTGCTTTATAAATTGAGCATACTATGTAAATATATGTTTACAGTACTTAAACTTAATAGAAAGGTGTCCTTTCAAAACATGAGGGAATCAAGTTCAAATTAAATGAATTTATCTTCTCTAATACTATCTCATTATCTCTCATATTATCACGTTCTCTCATAATATCACGTAGGTATGCTAAAACATACCTTCAAAAAACACACCAAGTTACATATGAACAGGTCTAATTCTCACTACAGAAACGTATAGAGATATATATACAAATATGTATTGACATAAGTAATATGAACACGAGCACACTAATAACAAGTAACCATGGGTATACCCAAAGGTATCCAATTCTATCATCTTTACTGTTTAATAAAGGACACAACTGAAGGACAGAACGTCTTCAACGTGGCCAGATTGTTCTCTCCAAAGTACTTCCACTGTTTGTGTTTTGTTTTGTTTTTTCCATCCACAGGACTCATTTTTATCTTCTAGATGATTTTACCATCTGGCTTATATATTTTCTCTCTACTCTGAGCCCTATTAACAGCCTTATGTCTTCAGTATCCTTGCTTCACTCTATCATACACCTTGACTACATCATTCTTCCTTCCCTTTCAATTCAACTGAGCATCACAATTAATATCATCAGCCTCAAATGAACACAGACTCATCATCATACACTTCCAGACCTCTTTCAAGAACCCAGATTTGGCATTCTCTATATTCACTCACCTTTCCTGTCATCACTTCCATTCCATCTTTCTTACTATCATAGTATTTCCACTTAAACCCTCCTACTTATTTGATACCCTTATTTTCTTTCTGGCTACACTAGTGTCTATTCCCAACTTATTTAACATTTCAACTTACTTCTGTATCATGCTTGAAAGAAATATATACATCTTTTGTGAATCTATTTTATATGTCTATATAGCTATCAAACAAATTTCTGGGAACTTAAAGATCTTTTCCCATTGATAAATAAGAAAAATGGAAATCAGTAGTCATAGAAAAATAATCTAGACTAGGGGTAAAATAAAAATCACTTTTAAAAGAAAAGAAAAGAAAAATCTTGTGAAGCAAAATTACAGGTAGGATGATGTGGAAGAATATTGCACTAGGAGTTAGGAGAGCTAGTCCAGGTCCTAACTCTGTCCCTGACTATCTAACCTGGACACATTACTTAAGCTCTCAGTTTCTTCATCTATAAAATAAAGAGAATGAGCTAAATTATTTCAAGGTGTTTTCCAATTCCATACTATACTCCTAATACAAAAACTTGTACTAGAAACAATGGCAGACTTAGAGACACATGATAGACCAATAGATATTTCTCACAAAGAATGTATTCCTTAAAAGAAACAATGGGCTTATATTTAATGGTATATTCCCTGATTCAAAAGGACTAATTATCTACTTAGTTACCATGTTAGACTATTAAAAATGATTTGCTGTTTATTTAGTTTGATTCCCTTGTGAGCTACATACTTGGATTTCAAACAGTCCACTGAGATAGCTGATACTATTGTTATTTCTATTAGTATAAACAGTCTTTAAGTATTTGAGGGCCACCTCTCTTCCTCAGATGGCACCTTCTTAAATTTCCAATAATAGGAAGGGTAGACATTTTGAGCCTCCATTACAAATAAAATAAGATCTGAATTTACAAGCTACTTGCAGAAACAGCTTTTTGCTCCCTACCAAAGAAGTAATGCAGAGCTGATGTCTTTCTTTCCTCAGCCTAGTTACTGTCAATTGCAAAGAACGTGAAAATGAAAATGTTCCTCTTGCTACATTAGAAATAGACAATGGAGACTATATGCATACAGTCCTTGCCCCCAAGGTCGCTGTTACCAACATTTATTTACTATGTACAGGGTACAGTGAAGAACACTTTACATGGTTTTATCTCATTTAATTTGCATATATTTCTGTAGCCCCATGAGGTAGGTGGTGTCATTACAGAGGAAGAAATTGAGGCTTAGTAAAGTTAATCAACTTATCCAAAGTCACCAAGCTAATGGATAAACAGTTCGATTGATAGCTTTGGAAATGAGAGCCATGTAGCTTTTTGGTACCCTAATCTTGTCTCAGGATGAAAGAATGTAACCTTCTGATTTGAATGATAAGAATTTAAAATCAGAACAAGAAATGCCTTTGAAAAGGATCATAAGGAATATCAGAGCTTCAACTTGGGGTAGAATCAGAATCAGCCATTGAATTAAGGAAACCACAAAGACAATAACCAAACACTTCTGCTCCTAACTTCACTAAGTCTAAGTTGTGTAAATAAGATCAAGTGAAGGATGCTTCATGCTTCAATCAAGAAAATAGTAAGATTGTATCAAAAAAAAGGAGGAGCTGTGGTCATCCCTGATCTTTGAGTCATAGGGTATGGAAAAAGGGGCATTACAAACCAGCAAAATGCTTTTTTTCCCCGTTTTTATTTAGTTATTTAGTTTTCGTCTTTGTTGCTGCACGTGGGCTTTCTCTAGTTGCAGCGAGCGGGGGCTACTCTTTGTTGTGGTGCGTGATGCTTCTCTTATTGCGGAGCACAGGCTCTAGGCATCTGGGCTTCAGTAATTGTGGCAAATGGGCTCAGTAGTTGTGGCTCGCGAGCTCTAGAGCGCAGGCTCAGTAGTTGTGGCGCATGGGCTTAGTTGCTCCCTGACATGTGGGATCTTCCTGGACCAGGGCTAGAACCCGTGTCCCCTGCATTGGCAGGTGGATTCTTAACCACTGCGCCACCAGGGAAGTCCCCAAAATGCTAAAAATGCTTTTTTTATCTCCTACTACTCAGGGCCATTCTGGAATAAGCTCTTTCATGTTAGGTTAAGAAGAAACTGATCCATGCCAACCTTTACAGTTCTTATGGCTTTATGCCTCAAGGTACTTAGAAAAATCTAAAGTGTTAGCTTATTAATTTTCCTGGAATGTGTAAAAACAGTTCATTTTGCAAAAAATAGGGCAGAAAAAAACAAGAGCATGGGTGATAGCAAAAGTATGGTGGTTCAGGGTACAGTAAAAATGGATACAAGAACTCAGAAATTTATAATTAAGAATGGGAGAACAAAAAGGCATAGCAGGGGCAGAGGGAGAGAGACAAATTAGGAGTTTGGGATTAATATATACACACTACTATATATGAAATAAACAACAAGGACCTACTGTATAGCACAGGGAACTCTATTCAATATCTTGTAATAACCTCTAATGGAAAAGAATGTGAAAAAACAGATATATATGTATATGTATAATTGAATCACTTTGCTGTACACCTGAAACTAACAAAACATTGTATATTAATTATACTTAAATTTTTTAAAAAATGGTTAAAAAAAAAGAAGGAATAGGAGAACAAGGTCCACGCTCAAAGGGGAAAGCAAAAGGCTGGCAGAGATCACCAAAGGGAAAAACTATAGGCCAGTGACCCTGCACTCTGTCAAACCTCCACCTCAAGTTGCTGCTGGTAATAGGCCTCAACTATAGGTGGCACAGTCAGTCCATTAGGTAAAAACTGAGAAACAGGTGGATGCTTGAGAGGGCAAAATGTGAGCTATTTATGCTGACTCTAAGAGTTCTACCTACCAAAGTAGAATTTCAGAAGCAGTGTAAATCTTTTTTGGCTCCATATACCCCCATAATTTCCATTAATTTAGTCCGCTGCCCAAAATACAACTCTCAGAAGGTCAACACATTTTTTAATACCACAGCAACAAAAACTTAAAAAACAAATACCTAGTAAAGACAACACCTGGGAGACACAATTTATAAAACAACACATTGACTAAACACCTTTTCACAATGGGACTATCATAATGATAGCAGTGTTTTTACTCCTGAAGTGTGGGAGGGGTGTCAAGATAATAGTAGGGAAAAAGTTAAGAAAGAGAAGACTGGAAGCTGAATACCAACCTCATCTACTGAAATAGAAGCTATGAATGAAGGTATTTTTCATGTTGAAATACATTAATCCCAAAGGTAATACTTAAAGATTTATAATCCCTGATCCTTGGGTAGTAGCAGTAGAAAGATGAAGAAAAAGAAACCTTAAGAACGAACACCTTTGGTGTACAGATCTTTCACTTCCTTGGTCAAATTCATTCCTAAGTATTTTATTCTTTTTCTTGCTATTCTAAACAGGATTGTTTTCTTAATGTCTTTTTCAGATAGTTCATTGTTAGCATATAGAAATGCAACTGATTATTATATGCTGTTTTTTTTTTTATGCTGCAACTTCACTGAATTTATTAGTTTGAACAGGATTTTTAGTAGAGTCTTCAGGGTTTTCTATATATAAGATCATGTCATCTACAAACAGAGACAATTTTACTTCCTCCTTTCCAACTTCAATGCCTTTTCTTTCTTTTTCTTTCCTAATTAGTCTGGCCAGGACTTCCAGTATTATGTTGAAGAGAAGAGGTGGGAGTGGGCACCCCTGTCTTGTTCTAATCTTAGAGGAAAAGATTTTAGCTTTTCACCATTGAGTACAATGTTAGCTGTGGGCTTGTCATATATGGCTTTTATTACACTGAGGTGCCTTCTTCTATACCTAATTTGTTGAGAGTTTTTATCATGAGAGTATATTAAATGTTGTCAAATGCTTTTTCTGCATCTATTGAAATGAACATATGATTTATATCCTTCATTTTGTTAATGTGATGTATCACATTTATTGCTTTGTGTATGTTGAGCATACTTGCTTACTAGGGATTTATCATCTGACTTGACCATGGTATATAATCCTTTTAACGTACTGTTGAATTCTGTTTGATTCTATTATGTTGAGAATTTTTGCATCTATGTTCATCAGGGATATTGGCTTATAATTCTCTTAAAACACTGGTGAAAGAAATCAAAGAAGACACAAATAAATGGAACGATATCCTGTGTTCATGGATTGGAATAATTAATATTGTTAAAATGTCCATTCTTCACAAAATTATCTACAGATTCAAGTCAATTCCCCATCAAAATTCCAATTGCATTTTCCACAAAAATAAAAAAAAATCCTAAAATTTATATGGAATCACAAAAGACTCCAAATAGCCAAAGCAATCTTGAGACAGAAGAACAAAGTGGGAGGTATCACAATTCCTGATTTCAAACTATATTACAAGTCTGTAGTAATCAAAACAGTATGGTACAGGCATAAAAACAGACACATAGACCAATGGAACAGAATAGAGAGTCCAAAAATAAACTCATGCATATATAATCAATTTTCAACATAGGTGCCAAGAATGTGCAATAGGGAAAGAATAGTCTCTTCGATAAATGGTATTGGGAAAACTGGATAGTCACATGCAAAAGTATGAAACTAGACCTTTATCTCATACCATATACAAAAATCAACTCAAAATGGATTAAAGGCTTAAACGTAAGACCTGAAACCATAAAACTCCTAAAAGAAAAGATACAGGAAAAGCTCCTTGACATTAGTCTTGGCAACAATTGTTTGGAATTGACACCAAAAGCACAGGCAACAAAAACAAAAATAAACAAGTGGGACTATATCAAACTAAAAAGCCTCTGCACTGCAAAGAAAGCCATCGACCGGCAATCAACAAAATGGGAGAAAATATTTGCAAACCATCTATCTGATAAGGGGTTAATATCCAAAATATGTAAGGAATTCATATAACTCAAGAGCAAAAACCAAAACAAAACAAATAACCCAGCTAAAAAAATGGGCTAAGGACCTGAACAGACATTTTTTTCCAAAGAAGACGTACAAATGGTGGAATTATAAATTGGTGCAGCCACTATAGGAAACAGTATGGAACTTCCTCAAGAAATTAAAAATAGAACTATGATATGACTCAGCAATCCTACTTCTGGGTATACATCCAAAGAAAATAAAAACATTATCTCAAAGAGTTATATGCACTCCCATATTCACTGCAGCATTATTCATGAGATAAAGAAACAACCTAAGTAGACACTTAGGTTGATGGATGAATGGATAAAGAAAATACTGTGTACACACACACACACATGTGCACACACACAATGGAATATTATTTGGCCTTTAAGAGGAAGGAAATTCTGCCATATGTGACAACATGGATGAACCTGGAGGACATTATACTAAGTGAAATAAACCAAACACAGAAGACAAATATTACATGATCTTACGTATATGTGGAATCTAAAAAACAGAAGTTGAACCCATAGAAACAGAGAGTAGAACAGTGGTTACAGGAGGCTGGTGGGGTGGGGAAAAAGGGGAGATATTAAAGGGTACAAACTTTCAATTATAAGACAAATAAGGTCTGGAGACCTAATGTACAGCATGGTGACTATACCTAATGATAATATATGTATCTCTGAAATTTGCTAAGGGAGTAAATCTCAAGAATTCTCACCACACTCACACACAAAATGGCAACTTTGGGAAGTGATGAATTAGTTTGTTTGTAGTAATCATTTCACAATGCATACATATATCAAAACATCATGCTGTATACCTTATATACAATTTTTATTTTTCAAAAAGAAAGAAAGAAATAAAATTTTAAAATCTACTCATCAATTTCATTAAAGGATCTGGATTCAGGATAAATATGCTTATTCGTAGTAGCAAAAACTAACAATGCATGATATCGGAATCAGGATTCATTATAACAAGAAATATATGGGATAAAAAGACCAAGATAAAAGATTTGAACAAATGCAGAAAGAGATCCACATACCTGCATGGATAGGAAAAATATTAAGGTACTACTTATCTCTCAAATTAACTTACGGATTTAATATATTTTTAAAATCAAAATCTCAATGCATTTTACGTGTACTGGAGGAGGTAGATTAAGATTCTTAAGTTTAGCAAGAAATATATATACTTTTAAAAAGTGTAGTAAGAAAAAACTAGGTCTACCACTTAATAAAACATGTTCTAAATGTGTAATGATTAAATCAGTATGCTACTAGGGTAGGACTAGATACCAATGAATGAAATAGAATTGATATCTCAGAAGCAGACCATGATTTTTGGTTGAATTTAACATATGATAAAGAAAACATCAAGAATTACTAGGAAAAGAATTAATTATTCAGTAATTGGAATTCAGGAAATTAAATAACTACTCAGAAAAATAATTTTAGGTTCTCCATCACACCACACAAAGTCTTGATGTTTGATTGAACTCTAAGTCTTGGCTAAAATGTTTCAAAAGTGCCACTGTATTTCTCACCCTGGAGTTCTTTGATAGATGGAAAAATGACCAAAAATTCTTTCCCTCCAATCAACGAGTAGAGCCTATAGCCTCCCTTCCTCTCTATCTTAGTCATGTGATTTGCTTTGACCAATAGGACAATAGTACACATGACCCAACATTTGAAAAGTGTTGTGCACTGGGGACTGGTCTTTTGCTGATCTTAGAACCTCAAGATCATCATGTGATCCAGCCCAAGCTAGCTTAATGGAGAATGAGCAGCCACAGGGAGGAAAACCAATCATAGTTGACAGCCAGCACAAACTCCAGACATGTGAGTGAGGCCATGTTAGATCATTAATCCACCAGCCAACCCAACAGCTGATCCCAAACATGGGAGAGAGCTGAGCCTGTGTCTGTGGTTAGCTGGTGGGTCCACAGCAGAAAACCTGCCCAGCTAACTCACAGAATCATGAGCAAAATAAATGATCATTTGTAAAGCCAGAAAAGGAAAAGAAAAAAGGAAACAAAGCCTTTGGATTGGCAGTAACAAGATTTTGTAGATAGACCTGCCTATTTTACAGACAGGACTGCCTTTGTTACTAGGCAGGTCTGTCTGAAAAGACCCAAGATAGTATTCAAGTATTTAAGTGGCTGGAGGTTATTTTCAGATAAATAAGCAGAAATTAAGAGAACTACTAGTGATAAATGACTTGGCAATAGTGAAACAAGTCATAAAAACTGGCAAATTTGACCTGGCTTAGAGTGTAACTCTCAGGTTAAACAGACTGGATTTTGAATCATAGCCCTACACTTATTAGTCATGTGACTTTAGACAATTCATATAACCTCTCTAAGCTTCAATTTTCTTATCTGATTCATGAGAATAAGAACAGTTTTTACTTCATAGGGGTGTTATGATGACAATCAAAAGACGTAATCCCTCCAAAGTGCTTCATACTTTCTGCATACTTATTGTATTTCTGGTGCATGACCAGAAGTAGGCACTGAATAAATTTTAACTATTATCATTGCCTTCTTTTATAATTTAAATTTAATGTAAAAAATGATACCAGATATTCATTTTGACTATCCTTGGCTTTGTCAGGTCCTTAAAATCCACTTACTCTATGTTTAGCATCTCTGAATTTACTGTTACCTTCTCGTCCTGACAGACTGATGATTTAGTCTAGTTAGTGGAAAATGTGGGTATATTTATGTGTGTGTGTGTGATGAAACATGAAAAAAAATGATGAAAAAATATTTAAATGCCAAGTTACCTAAACCTATGGAGTGGCAGAAAGGCATTAGCTTGAACTGATCAGTACTGGCAAAAATAGTTTATGTTCTACTTTATTCAACTGTCTTTCCCTAGGCAAGATAAAGCAGATGAGTCAATAAGAATTAGGCCCCTGCTTCTAAATGAATTAGTCTCAGAAGTAGAACAAGCTAATGAAAAATAAGCCTTCATTTTTGTTGTAACAATTTTAGGACTAGCAACAAAGCAAGTCATATTTGTATTAGATGGAGTGGAACAGAATTATGAGACAAAATAAGCCCTGATCATATACTAAAATTGTTACAGTGACCATCATGCTAGTTCAGTTGATACTTTTAGACTGGACTTGATCCCTATGCCTGACTCTAAAAAGAGCACTTTAGACAGATACTGAAGAGCAGAGCCAAATCATGATTCAAGAGTCATCAACAACATTATAATAATTATAAAGAAGAATGCCTCCACCATGAAAACAACATGCTCTGGAACCAAGAGAGCAGACCAAGGGGAAGTGGTTTGCACCAATATTTCCTTCTTAAGCCACTGCCCACCTTTTTAAAAAGTCTGAGGTTAAGAGCACTCAGTTGAGCAACCAGCCAAATACAGAATGTGGAAAATTCTAAGACAAATGACCTAGTTTCTTCAACTATCAATAGCATGGAAGAAAAGGAAGGGGAACTATAATAAATTAAAATAATCTTAAGGGACATACACAAAGAAACAGGATGCATGGCCTTTGTATCATTTTACTAACAAATCTATTATAAAAAGACATTTTTGAGACAATCAGGAAAAACTGAACAAGTATTAGATATTAAATAATATTAAGGAATTATAATTAATTTTGCTAAGATAGTATCACTATGGTTGCTTCTTTTAAATCCTTACATGTTAGTAATATATACTTAAGTATTATTGGGTGAAATAATAAATATCTAGGACTTGGTTTATTTTTACTTTTTGGAGGAGGAAATACATTATTTATTTACAATTCTTTCACTTTATCCACAATTTCCCATACAAACATAAGAACTAAAAAAAATAAAACCACCACTTGGGAACACAAGTGTCTTTCTTTAATTAGTCCAGTAGAGGGAGGGTCACAGCCCTCTCACTCTGTGAAGGAGACAGTTGAGGCACACTGAAGGGGAAAAGGGCTAGAAAGAATGCCTGAGAAACAGCTTTCAATGAGAAATACGACATGTGAGCGTGGTGGGCTTCTCTGGCAGACTCATGGTGTTACCCACAGGGGACACTGCCTGGCTTCCCAAGAGGGTGCCAGCTGCTTGCCACCATCCCCCACCTCTTTGCTACCAAACACTGAACATCCAGCACAGGTCACACATCTCATGAGCTGTGTGGGGTGTGACAGTGACAGTGGGGGACACTGAACGCCTCTCTCTCTGGGAAGAGCCCAAAACCCCAGGGACACACAGGAAACCCCTTTCCTTGGCATTGACAGTCAGTCACAGCTTCTGTCTTGAATACAATGCTGACCTATAAAAGTAAAAAACAAAAGGACTCCTCAGATTCCAGGGGAAAGGCAGGGGCTAAAAGCATGCAGAAGGGCTTCTGCCTCTGTAGTTCTCTCTGGGAGGCTGCTAGGGGTGAAGGGTGGGGAGCTCTGACTGCTGAAGATGGGGAAGGAGCAGGGCAGATGCTCCACAAAGGCTCTAGGATTTGTTTTAAATTACTCCAGTAAACCAATAACTCCAGTAAATTGTTTCTACATTCTACAAAATAACTGACCTGATCTCTTCAAAAATATCAAGATGAGAGAAGTCAAAGAAAGATTGAGTAATTGCCCCATTTTAAAGGAAACTAAAAAGACATGACAGCTAAATACAACATATGATCTTGGATTAGATCCTGGCTCAGAAATAAATTTATTTTTATCTTGCCATAAATAGTGAGACAACTGGCAAAATTTGGATAAAGTCTATAGATTAGATAGCAACATTATACCAATGTAGATGTCCTGATTTTGATAATTGTACTGTGTTTTTTTTTTAAGTCTTTATTTCAAGAAAATAAAAGCTTATGTATTTAGGGACAAAGGGGTATCATGTCTGTAACATACTTTCAAACAGTACAGAAAATGAGAAAGAATAGTAACTCAAATGTGATAAAATAATATTTGTGGAATCTGGGTGAAGATATATGGAATTCTTTGTACTACTTTTGTAATCTTTCTGTATATCTGAAATTATAGTTAAATGAAATTTAATAAAATAAAATATTCCAATAAAAAAGTTGTGTGTTTGAGGAAAGGGTAATAGACAAAATAATAACAGCAAAATGTGATAACTATTGAAACTGAGTGAGGGATACATATAGTTTTTTATATTCTTCTATTTTTGTCTATATTAAAATTCTTCCCTATAATATTTTTGTTAAAGAATGCTCAGCTGGCCAAAGAGATAGATCAGAGGGTAAATAAGCTTTCCTTGTCTTTCAATTTCTTTATCTGTCTCAAGGATCCTCTGGCATATATACTATTCAACCAGTCAGATTAGTACTGTCCTTTAGAGAAATCTGAAAAACATTGAAATACCTTTTCAGAATTCAAAGAAACTTCAAAAGTCTCACTAAAAATAGTTGTCCAGTGGTATACTATGTAGAATAGATTCATATGCTTCTTATTAGTATTGGTTTCCATAAGGAAAACATCAAATATACCACATATCTTCAAATAAGTAGGGGTAAGAAGGATATGGTATAAAGGGGTGTTCCTATAGCAGGGGTGTATTCCCCCCTGCGTACTTTTCACAACACTATTTAATCAATGTCTTACGGTTTAATATAGGGTATTTTGCTTTTAGAAATTGTTTTAACTCAATGCCAACAAAAGCTAAAACTGAAAGTGGCATTGGCCAGCTTTAAGGTAGCAACTGTGAGTTTAGCAAGATAAAAAACAACTAAAACTCACCCAAATTACTTTGTAAATTACCACATTATGTATCTATAGTGTTTCCTATTAGCAAACAGTGCTATAGTAACCAAGGTCCCCTTCATCCAAAACAGAGACCCGCTCATATTCTTGAGCACCACTTTTATCACAGAGACAATGAGGAACAATTCAAAGAAAACAAAAATAAAATTTACATCAAGAGCTCAAAAACATCTGTATTTCCCCAAAATATAACTTTAGGTTACCCAATTCCTCACCCATAGTCCTTGTAGGCTGGCTGGGTTTGCCCATAAAGTTCTCTTACTATTTCCATCTCATAAAAAGCGGTGGAGTTCATTCACCAAATATGCACAGAATCTTAATTCCTAAGACTTAAATTCTTTTTATTTCTTTTGTTAAGGAGACTAAGGAGGCTATCTAGTTTTCCTTTCAGAACAAATTTCAAATATAAAAATGAAGTAAACATTGAGTTGTTTGCAAAGTAGTTATCCATTGCTAATTTACTATGAAAATTAAGGTAGGCAGCAGAGAAAGGAAAACTGAACCGATTTACCTTTTCACAGTAAACCTTGTGATAACTTTTGACTTATTTTTCCTCTTTTCACTTAACTTCAGATATCTCAAAAGGCATTTCAAGTGCCATTTACCTGAACCACCCACCAAAAGCAAACAGCACATTTGATACAAACTGTCAAAAACTAAGCGTCTAGTTAAGTTTTCCAAATAAAAAATTTTCTCCTGTGAAATCTGATATCTTCTACTCTAAACAATGACATATATGTATGGAGCAGACATTTTATCAAAGTGATGAGATACTAAGTACCCCATCACACCATCCTATAATTTTAAATGCAAAAATTATTTATACTTTCAACAGAATTTTGAAAAACATGTCACGGTTTTTTTATTTTAAAAACTAAAATAAAATAGTTATTCCAAAATAAAGTTGCTGAGCACAAAAATGGCATAATAAAAGTACAGCTTTATTGAACAGCTTGTTAAAGGCAAAGAGACATATGAAAGCATTATTTGAATAAGAACTGGCATTCAAGAGATTAACATTAATAAAAAGACATTAATGGAATATGGGAATAGATTTGTTATACTGAATAAAACATTAAATAGAGTTTGAACTGTATCTCTAGTTCAAGAGCACAGAATGGGTTATTTTCCTTTGCAAAAAACTTGGCAAAAATATAACAATAGTCAACACTGTCTAATCTTAATGTTACTTTAATGTAATCTTAATGTCTTTGAACTTGATTTCTGCACTTGTAAAAGGCACACATTCAACTTTATTATCTCTAAATTCTCTTCCATGTCTAAAATCTTGTGATGATTTCAAATTATCTCCAAGGGATTCAATGGTTTCCCCAAGATTTGGAAGTCTTCAATCTGCATCCCAGTTGCATGAGCCAAGTAAAATAGTCCTGAATTCAATCTGTGTATTCATATATTCCATAATGTATTGTATAAGGAGGTTACCTAATCATGGGAAAAATACACTGTATATCATGTCTGGCCCTTAACAAAAAATTATAAGACATACTTAAAAACCAAAAAGAACACAGTTTGAAGAGACAACAAACATCAGAACCAGCTTCAGATATGGCAGAAATTTTGTAACTATCAGTCCAGGAATGTAAAACAACTATGATAATATGCTAAGGGTTCTAAAAGAAAAAGTGGATAATACACAAGAATAGGTGGGTAATGTAAGTATAACGATGGAAACTCTAAGAATAAAAAAAAAATGCTAGAAATAAAGCACACTATAAAATGGAAAGGAAGAACACTTTTTGTGGGTTCATCAATAAACTGGACACAGCTGAGAAATGAATAAGTGAGCTTGAAGAAATGTCAACAGAAACTTCCAAAGCTGAAATGCAAAGAGAAAAAGGAATGAAGAAATCAGAATAGAATATCCAAGAACTATGGAATAATTACAGAAGGTGTAATACATGTAATGAGAATATGAGAAAGAGAAGAGAGAAAGAAACAGAACAAATACTTGAAACAACAATGACTGAGAATTTCCAAAAATTAATGACAGACACCAAATCATAGTTCCAGGAAACTCAGAGAATTCTAAGCAGGATAAATACCAAAAAATCTACACATAGGCATATCACATTAAAACTTTGGAAAATCAAAGACCAGGAGAAAAACCTTAAAAGAAGCCAGAGAAACAAAACCTTACCTGTAAAGAATCAAGGATAAAAACTATATCAGACTTCTCTTCAGAAACCATGTAAGCAATAAGATAGTGGAGTAAAATATTTAAAGTGTTTAAAGAAAAAAACCACCAGCCTGGAATTCTGTATCCTATGAAATTATTCTTCAAAAGTGAATGAGAAATAAAAATTTTCTCAAACAAAAATTGAGTGAATTTGTCACCTTACAAGAAATGTTAAAAGAATTTCTTCAGAAAGAAGGAAAATGATATAGGTCAGAAACTTAAATCTACATAAAGAAAAGTAATGTGTAAGAGAAGGAATAAATAGAGGTTAAAAAAATTTTTATTTTTCTTATTCTTAATCGATCTAACAGATGATAGTTTGTTCAAAATAATTAATAGTGGTGATTATTATAATAATAATCAGAGTGTTATTTAAAAGAGGACTTGGATTAGTTGTAAATGTATACTGCAAACTCAAGGACAATCACTACAGAAGCATAAAAAGAAGTATAATTGATAAGTTAAGGAGAGAAAATTGAATCATATAAAATGCTCAGTTAAAACCAGGAAAGGTAGGAAAAAAGTCTAAGACAAAAAAAAAAAAAAAAATGACCAAAGAACAAGAGCAACAAATAGAAAATGGTAACAAGTACAATATATGTTAATCCAACTACATTAATAACGATTTTAAATATCAACAGACTAAATACACCAATTAAAAGAGACTGTCAAAGTGGATAAAAAAAAATAAGACCTCAACTATACTTTTTCCACAAGAAACCTACTTTATTTGTAAAGACACAGATCAATTAAAAATAAGTGAATGGAGAAAGGTACCAAGTGATATCACAGTTCTCCTGCATCACTCTTCCCTCCAAGCCTTCATCTTGAATCTTAATCTCTAACTATATATGATCACACTAAAGCAAGCAAATACAATCTTTAGACAAATTAATTGCTTTCTGTGACTATGCCCTATGCACTTCCTTGCCTGCATCTCTACCAGACTCAGTAAGTTAAGTTTTTGAGTATGATTCATTCAACAGCCTGGCGATCCTGTTCCCAAATACAATTCTATCCTCAAAATACATAATTGCTAAGGATATTATTTTACCTCACATAATTTTCTTTTATCAAATAATCTATGTTTGCCAATATAGGAGTGACTAAAAATAAAGGGTTTGAAAAATAGAAGAGAGACTGTTTCAGCATTGTAAAATGTTTGCAGTGATGTAGGACAGATAATAATTTCTCTCTGGAACTTAGTTAAAATAACTGGTTTAGCTGATGTCACAGAGTTCAGAAGAAAAATCAGAGTATTACAGACAGCTTACTTCACTCATACACAACAGAGCTTCCCAAAGGATTTTCAAAAATTAGTTTTATTTCTATAAATAGTTTATTTTTGAAAATCAGTTTTATTTCCACAGTAAATGGAATTTTGTATATCCACCTAGCTATACAAAAATACTAAATTAATTTGCTGGGTTGAACTCTCAGAAAAGCAAGAGTTAACTTCAAATCTTCTTTTTACCTGCTGGAATTTAAAAATGGCTGCATCTCAATAGATGCAGAAAAAGCTTTTGATAAAATTCAACATCCATTTATGATAAAAACTCTCCAGAAATTGGGCATAGAGGGAACATACCTCAACATAATAAAAGCCATATATGACAAACATACAGCTAATGTCATATTCAACGGTGAAAGATGAAAGCATTTCCTCTAAGATCAGAACTAAGACAAGGATGCCCATTCTTACCGTTTTTATTCAACATAGTTTTGGAAGTGCTAGCCACAGCAATGTAAGAAGAAAAAGAAATAAAAGGAACCCAAGTTGGAAAAGAAGTAAAACTGCCACTGTCTGCAGATGACATGATACTCCATATAGAAAATCCTAAAGATGCTACCAGAAAACTACTAGAGCTCATCAGTGAATCTGGTAAAGTTGCAGGATATAAAATTAATACACAGAAATGTGTTGCATTTATATACACTAACAATGAAAAATCAGAAAGAGAAATTAAGGAAATAATCCTAGTAACCATCACATCAAAAAGAATAAAATACCTAGGAATAAATCTACCTAAGGAGGCAAAAGACCTGTACTCGGAAAACTATAAGACACTGATGAAAGAAACTTAAAATGACACAAACAGATGGAAAGAAATACTGTGTTCTCGGATTGGAAGAATCAATATTGTTAAAGTGACTATACTAGCCAAGGCAATCTACAGATTCAATGCAATCCCTATCAAATTATCAATGGCATTTTTCACAAAACTAGAACAAAAAAAATTTAATTCGTATGGAAACACAAAGATCCCGAATAGCCAAAGCAATCTTGAGAAAGAAAAATGGAGCTGGAGGAATCAGGCTCCCTAGCTTCAGACTACACTACAAAGCTACAGTCATCAAAACACTATGGTACTGGCACAAAAACAGAATTAGAGATCAATGGAACAGGATAGAAAGCCCAGAAATAAACCCATACACCTATGGTCAATTAATCTGTGACAAAGGAGGCAAGAATATACAATGGAGAAAAGACAGTCTCTTCAATAAGTGGTGCTGGGAAAACTGAACAGCTACATGTAAAAGAATGAAATTAGAACATTCTCCAACACCATACACCAAAATAAACTCAAAATGGATTAAAGACCTAAATGTAAGACCAGATACTATAAAAGTCCTAAAAGAAAACAAAGGCAGAACACTCTTTTATATAAATCACAGGAATATCTTTTTGGATCTGTCTCCTAGAGTAATGAAAATAAAAACAAAAATAAACAAATGGGACCTAATTAAACTCAAAAGCTTTGCACAGCAAAGGAAACCATAAACAAGACGAAAAGACAACCCTTAAAATGGGAAAGAATATTTGCAATTGAGGTTTAATCTCCAAAATATACAAACAGCCCATACAACTCAATAACAAAAAAACAAACAATCGAATCAAAAAATGGGCAGAAGACCTACATAGACATTTCTCCAAGGAAGACATACAGACGGTCAAAAGGCACATGAAAAAATGCTCAACATCGCTAATTATTAGAGAAATGCAAATCAAAACTACAATGTGGTACCACCTCACTCTGGTCAGAACGGCCATCATCAAAAAGTCTACAAATAATAAATGCCGAAGAGGGTGTGGAAATAAAGGAACCCTCCTACACTGTTGGTGGGAATGTAAATTGGTACAGCCACCATGGAGAACAGTATAGAAGTTCCTTAAAAAACTAAAAAGAGGACTTCCCTGGTGGCGCAGTGGTTAAGAATCACCTGCCAATGCAGGGGACACGGGTTCAATCCCTGGTCCGGGAAGATTCCAAATGCCACAGATCAACTAAGCCCGTGCGCCACAACTACTGAGCCTGTGCTCTAGAGCCTGCAAGCCACAACTACTGGAGCCCGCATGCCTAGAGTCCATGCTCTGCAACTAGAGAAGCTACCTCAATGAAGAGTAGCCCCCGCTCACCACAACTAGAGAAAGCCCATGCACAGCAACGAAGACCCAACGCAGCCAAAAATTAATTAATTAATTTTTTTAAAAAACCTAAAAAGAGAGTTACCTGGCTGCCTGCCAGGGAGTATTTTACAGAGGAAATAAAATCTGCATTATTTTCTCAAAATGGAGAGGAAAAGAAAATGTGAATAAATGGAGAAATAGTGCAAATGAAAACAAGATATTATACTTATTTAGGAATAGTTGTTTTCAAGTACACTATTTCAACTATATAATTATACTAAACAATAGCTGTTGTCCAACAATTATATAACAAATTCAAATCAACCAACATGGATTATTGGTTGTCAATAAGAAAAATTTCTCTTGTCTAAGTATTGAACCAGGCCTGCTTAGCAACATATTGTAGGAACTTTAGCGACAAAAGCTACTTTAGAAGTAATAAATTGCTAAAAGAGAAAAAAGCAGCCTCTAACAGCTGTCAGCTGGAGCTTGCCTGGCACTAACAGCTAGGCAGGCCATGGTGTTCTTCTGTTGAACACGAACAATTTCACAGAACACAGATATCAAACAAGGCCACTCTATGAAGCAAGATAAAAACAAAACCACTGCAGAACCATGTCTAGGTCAGATAAATATAAGAACATTGCGCAAACCACACTAATGATTAAACGTTCCCCTCATCTAGCTAACATAAGCAACTGCTGCTCTTTAGCAATTATAGATTTATGCCATTCCTCTTGCTTCCTGGATAAAAATTCTTAGGATACCAAATGACAGAAATGTCCCCAACTTTCTAACAACTCTCAATTCATGCTTCTTTGAACTTTGCTAAAATCACCTAACCTAAGCCCGTATCCTATAACAAGCCCTTCCTAACATCCTCTTACTGGGATGTCTCATGGTTCCCTATGGTATGCAATCTCCTTTGTTGTAATAAACCCAGATTTGTCTGACCATATTTATACAGTCTTTGGTTGATGGGCACAGACACTGCATTTCCTTTCAAATATTCCAAAACCCAGGCTACACATTATTTTGACCAGTCTTTAGCCTGAAAATTGTCAGTATGGTATTGGTATAAGAACAGGCAGAAAGATGTAAAAACATTGTAACCCCAGATACAAATCCTAATACATATCAAATGTTAATATATGGGCTTCCCTGGTGGCGCAGTGGTTGAGAATCTGCCTGCCAATGCAGGGGACACGGGTTCGAGCCCTGGTTTGGGAAGATCCCACATGCCGTGGAGCAACTAGGCCCGTGAGCCACAACTACTGAGCCTGCGCGTCTGGAGCCTGTGCTCCACCACAAGAGAGGCCACGATAGTGAGAGGCCTGCGCACCGCGATGAAGAATGGCCCCCACTTGCCACAACTAGAGAAAGCCCTCACACAGAAACGAAGACCCAACACAGCCAAAAATAGATAAATTAATTAATAAATTTTTTTTAAAATGTTAACATATGACAAAGGAGTATCACAAACAGTAGAAAAAGGAAGAATCAGTTAATAAATGGTATGTTAAAACTGATTGTCTATTTGGAGGAAAAATCATTTTAGAGTCACACTATGCAACCAAATTCTGTTTGGATAAAAACGTTAAAATACAGAATATCAAAGCACCAGAAAAAAAATAGAAATAGGTATTTAACCAAAACTCTGAATTTCAGAGGCACTTCCTTGCTTAGGAGATTAAAAAAAAAAGGGACCAATAGATTTAACCATACAAAAAAAAAAATCAATAAATAAATGTAAATATATATATATGTATATATATAAATGAAAATCATGAACTAGGGAATATTTTCACAAAAATACAATAGACAACAGATTAATATGTTTAATATATAAAAATGTTATACAAACTAATAGAAAATTACTAAGGACAAATAGATAAGAGGGTAAAGGATATGAAAAAATAATTCATTTCTTCAACCAGTTGAAGAAACTCAACTGGTTAATAAATATATGGAAAAATAATCAAGGTCACTAATAATCAAAAAATACAAATTAAAATAAATTCTATTTTTCATCTACTGAATTAGAAAAAATATTTTTAAATATCTAAAGCTGGTGACTATTATTTAACTGGCAGTTATATATTACTAAAGTGAGCTTAAATTGGTGAATCCTTTTGGAAGGTAATTCAGCAAGATATATAACCCAACTCATATATATATATATATATATATATATATATGTCTATATAACCCAACTATTTTACCTCTAGGAATCTAGTCTGAGGAAATAATAATAAATATGCTGAAGGTTTAATGCTCACAGACATTCATAACAGCATTATTAAAAGAATGGAAAACTGAAACAACCTGAATTTCCAATAATAAAGGAAGAGTGCATCCACTAGATGGACTGTTATAAAGCCATTAAACTTATGTGAAGAAAAAAAACCTTAACAACATGAAAAAAACATTAATGTTTAATAATAAGCAAAAAAGTCCTAGAATGTAGAATTCTATATAGGATCCACAACACAAACCAAAATACAACTGAGAGACTGAACATACAATACAATATATAATGCTGGACCAGGTATGACAACAGAACTCTGGCCCACAAACTCTGCAGCAGCAAGTAAGCTCAGAAAACCAAACCACAATCCCTGCAGCAATCATTCCAGGAAGCCAAACCACAACCTCTGCAGCTATCAGTCCAGAACATTAAGATTTGGTCAATGATGCTGGGCTCCCTAATTTTTGCAGACCCCTCCTCCACAACACTTCAAACTCAGTACTAATAAGAAAGCCAAATATGATTCCCAAACCAATCATATAGGATGCCCTACTTATAGTTAGTCTGCCTCCAGCTTCTCATGCCAACAACCTCCAATAAGAGTAGACCTTACTCAGCCATAAAAAAGAGTGAAATAATGCCAGTTGCAGCAACACAGATGGACCTAGAGATTATCATACTAAGTGAAGTAGCTCAAACAGAGAAAGACAAATATCATATGATATCACTTATATGTGGAATCTAAAAAAATGATTCAAATGAACATATTTACAAATCAGAAATAGACTCGCAGACGTAGAAAGCAAACTTATGCTTACCAAATGGGAAGGGGGGGAGGGATAAATTAGGAGTTTGGGATCAACAGATACATACTACTATGTATAAAATAAACAAGTATAGCATAGGGAACTATACTCAGTATCTTGTAATAACCTATAATGGAAAAGAATCTGAAAAAAGAACATATATATACATATATATATATATATATATGTATTACTGAATCACTTTGTTGTATACCTGAAACTAACACAACGTGGTAAATCAACTGTACTTCAATTTAAAAAAAAAAAAGAGCATACCTGAAGCCTACCCTTTTTTTCACTATAAAGTTTTCCCCACTCCCTTGTTGGTCTTTGAGTCTTTGCCAAAAGCAAGTAATGGTCACTGACTCCCTTGCTATAGCAAGCTTTGAAAAAACAGCATCTGTTCTCATTTGGGTGGTCATTTATTTCCACATAACAAAAAACTAAACAAAAAATTCTGATATAAAATGTACCTCAAAAAAATCACTAATCATTATCTGTATCTGAGTATTCAAAGTACAAATTTGAATAATTTAGGAGTGTTTTTCTCTCTACCTGTTGTATTTTCTGTTATGAGCATGTTTATATTTGTAATAGAAATGTAATTTTTCAATAAAAACATCTGATGGACTATTACTCAGCAATAAAAGAGACAAATTGCTGATAGATTCAACAACACAGACATATATCAAAAACATTATGTTGCATGAAAGAAGATATACACACACACATAGACACATACACACAATACATACTGTGTGATTCTATTTATATGAAGTCCAAAAACAGGCAAAACTAAGCTATGGTGATAAAAGTTAAGAATTCATTGCCTCTGGAAAGTGGTGGAAGTGGAAACTGACTGGAAAGGGGCAGGAAGAAACTTTTTAAAAATTTAAGATATGCTATATCATATTTTGACTGATGGTTACATAGTGTTTATACCTGAAAACTCATTAAATTGAGCACTTAAAATCTGTTAATTTTATGATGTGTAAATTACACCTCAAATTATTCCTTCCCTGCTCTTTCCTATGTTGCTTTCAGCTGTCAGCTCTCGAGTGTTCTGCTCCTAGTATCCAATCCTCTCGATATTTATCTTTTACTCCAAGCTTCTTAAACCTATAGCTCTCCTCAGGATAAAATACACAGGCATGTGAAAAATGTTTAAATTAAATAAAATTTTTTATCATAAATGTATAATCTTGCTTTGTATGAAGACAGAAATTAGGTTAGTTATCAAATAGCATGATTTGAAGATAATTCTTTGAGGATTACACTGAGCATACCAAGTTTAAACACCTTTCAATCCTTTAAAGAGAATACTGATAAATAAAAGAGAATCTGTGACTTAAACAGCTATTTTGGTGTATTAATAGTCCCAATAAAACTATTAGACTTGTTAGGAGAATAAAAATTGTGGCAAAAGAAATATGTTTTAAACATTTTCCAGGTTCTTTCAGTTTAGAATAAAAGAGCTTTTAGCCAAGAGAATAGAAATAGAAAGAGAAAGACAATAAATACGTTAAAAATGATGCAAAAATAGCAGAAGTACAAATAAAGAGGAGGGAAGAAGCAAAGAATTTAAGCCATTTTAAAAAAATTTCATTAAAAAAAATAAAAGAGGAAGTTTCATAAAAGTTGCCAAAAAAATGAAGTACACATGATGCAAATCATTAATCCCATAAAAATATAAATGGTTCATATAGTGTGTGCTGGCCTTGCAAACTCATTCCAAAAAAATGATGGCCTAGGGCTTCCCTGGTGGCGCAGTGGTTGAGAATCTGCCTGCTAATGCAGGGGACATGGGTTCGCGCCCTGGTCTGGGAAGATCCCACATGCCGCGGAGCAACTAGGCCCATGAGCCACAACTGAGCCTGCACGTCTGGAGCCTGTGCTCTGCGACAAGAGAGGCCACGATAGTGAGAGGCCCGCGCACCGCGATGAAGAGTGGCCCCCGCTTGCCGCAACTAGAGAAAGCCCTAGCACAGAAACGAAGACCCAACATAGCAATCAATCAATCTAAAAAAAAAAAAAAAATGATGGCCTAGTTAAAAAGTGCCTAATATAGAGTTATACATAATATAGGTCTTTAATAAACAAGTACATAATAAGTAATATACATAATAAGTAAATGATTCACCTAATGCCTAGGCTAATACTAATACCTGTGTCAGAACAAAAGAGTACTGAATATTGATCAGTTTGAAATGTAGACAAATATTGAATCACTATGTTGTGTAACAGGAACTAACATAGTGTTGTAGGTCAGTTATACTTCAAAAACAAACAAACCAACAAACAAACTCATAGAAAAAGAGATCAGATTTGTGGTTACCAGAGGTGGGGTAGGGGGTGGACGTTGGATGAAGGCAGTCAAAAGGTACAAACTTCTGGTTATAAAATAAATAAGTACCAGTGATGTAATGTACAAAGTGATAAATATAATTAACACTGCTAATTATATGTGAAAGTTGTTAAGAGTAAATCCTAAAAGTTGTCATCACAAGAAAAAATTTTTTATTTCTTTAATTTTGAACCATATGAGACGATGGATATTCACTAAGCTTATTGTGCTAATCAATGATAGATGTAAATCCCATCATTATGTTGTACACTTTAAACTTATACAGTGCTGTATGTCAATTATATCTCATTAAAACCAGAATTAAAAAAAAAGAGTATTGAATATTACCACAAATAGCAATGGAATTTTGGTTAAGATAGAACTGGAAAAAGCAAAGAAAGATCCAATAATAAACTACCAGGAGGCTTTTGAATTATATAAGTAACCAATAAAAATAGTGTACAAATTATTTATAAATGGATTTCTCAATAAATCAAAGTACGTTCCTTATCAGTATTCTGCTCCTCCTCTTAATGCACTCTAATTCAGTTCTTCAAGTATATTTAGTCTATTAATCTGATATCCTATAATGTAGAAGAAATCTACGTTAAGACTTGACCAATCCACTTTCAGCTTCTTGCTATATAATTCTAAGTAGCGTGAGTCCTTGCAAATGTTTTCTTTTTTCACCTGTCTTTTAAATATTCACTTAAAAAAAGAGACGTGCAACGGGATCCCATCCTATCCCTCCAGTAAGTTATTTCATAGATAAAAATTAATACTGTTGAGTGCAACCTAAAAAATCTACTCCACTCTTATTCACTTTGATATATCCTATGTCTTTTATATTTTCCTCTTTTCTAATATTCTCAGGGAAATATACCCCACAGTAGCAACAAAAAGTAGGAATAGCTCAGGCTGACTTAAAATATTATTTTCCAATTCCTTAAAAGATGTGACCATCTCTAGAAAATAACTTTTAAGTCTACTTTTCATCTTGTGGTACACTGCACAGCCCACCCACTTCCTCACATACAGTCATCCAGTTCAGAAATGAATCAGAGAGCTTTGTTCTCAACAACACACACAAAAGCACAGGATAGCTGATCTCAAAACAAACCAACAGACTCTGTAACAGCACACAAATTGAACTAAAGATAAGTTCAAGTCAGATGAAAATGAAACGTGGACCTTGTTTGGATCCCAATCCAAACAATTCAATTATAAAATGATACTATGGAACAATTTAGAAAATTTAAACATTAACTGCATATTAGATTACATAAAGAAATTTTGTTAATGTTTTTACATGTGACAATGGTTTGGGGTTCATAGCTTTTAAAAGAGAGAGGGAGTCCTTATCTGATCTCTGAAGTTTTTACAGATAAAATGGTATAATGTCTGGGGTTTGCATTAAAATAATGAAATGGGAGATGAAGATTTACAAAGTTGATAATCGTTGAAGCTGAGAGTTTATTATACTATTGTCTCTGTTATTATTTTGTTTTCCATAAAGTAACTGAACAACAAAAGACAGGTGAAAGTAATGAGCATCTTTGTGAAAGGCAGAATAATGGCTCCCCAAAGAACCTGTGAATATGTTAGGTTATATGGCAAAGGGGAGTTAAGGGTTGCAGATGGAATGAAGACTGCTAATCAATGGACCTTGAGATGGGGAAATTAATCTGGATTATCCTGGTGGGCCCAATGTAATCACGAGTGTCTTTAAATGAGGAAGAGGAAAGCAGGAGAGTTAAAGTGATGCAAAGTGAGAAAGATTCAACTGGCCACTGTTGGCTTTGACGACAGAAGGGGGCCACCAGTCAAGGAATTGTGAGCAGCCTATAAAAGCTGGAAAAGGAAAGAAAACACTCTCTCCTAGACCCTCCAGAAAGGAATGCAGTCCTACCAATGCCTGGATTTTAGCCCAGTGATGCCCATTTCAAACTTCTTACCTCCTGAACTATAAGATAATAAATTTGTATTGTTTTAAGCCACTAAGTTTTTGGTAATTTGTTGCAGCAGAAATAGAAACTAATACAATCTTCTAGTAGAACCACGTATTTTTATATGGAGGAGATAAAGCACAGAGTTTACTGAGAATTCAAATGAAATATGTATTCTCCTCAAGTAAAGAAAAATTTCCAAATCAGATACCCTTACTTTTTTTTTTTTTTTCATTTAAAATAATCTTTTACTGCTCAGGATATTTCTTTTTCTTGTGTCTTATTTTGTTTGTTTTTGTTTTCTTTTTTAATAACTATAAATTCAATTAGGGAAGCTTGCCTTTGTTTTGAAAAACAAAATAACAAAGCTTTTATATCATGCTAACCTGGTCTTGTCTTAAGAGAGAGATGGGAATTATCTTGCAAGAGTAAAATTTATACCATGAATGATGCAGGTCTAAGTCTGGTGGTACTAAAAGGAGAAAACAGAGCATTGTTGACAAAAGTATAATCTGCTGGTGGCATTTGTGGAAAAGAAGCCCTTGCAAATTTCTAAACAACAGTAAACTCTGTTAGGAAGATACCCTTACTATTTTAAAGGGCAAATCATACCTCTATTTCCCACCCTACTCTTCCTTTTCTGGTAGCCTCAATTTCTCTTCTGTGGATAGACTGCATTACTCCCCTGCAATATACCAAAATGCTATCAGAATCTACCATCTCTGCTACTTTCCCAACACTTTTCTCTTATATAAAATCAACTTACACACTTACTCTTAAAAGTACTAATCCTATCAATTCTACTCTCTATTATAGTGTGACCTTAATTCTGTCCATCATTTTACCATAAATATTTTTACCCTAATCAACTTCCTCTTGGTCTAATTCAGCTGTCTCTTGGTAGTTCTGGTTTGTTTGCTTGTTTTTCATTTGTTTTGTTTTCACCATCCTTGCTCTCTTTACAATGCCGAGATACTCTTGAATTTGTCTCTTAATAATCTTTCTTAAGAAAGCTTCAGATTATCTGCTTCTACTTTTGAGTTTTCCTCATATCATTCTGCTCAGTTCTCCTATGTCTCCTTTGCTAGCTTTACATTTTCCATCTACTTAAATGTTGACAAACTAAGCATTTCCCCCAGACTCAACCTAACTGCTCAATTTACTGTACTACTTATTTTCAAACTTTTTTGGTTTGCAGACTTATAGACAGGTTTTTAGTCAATTTATAATGAACAAATTAGACTGAACATTAAGCCATCCAATAAATTTTCATGACAGTCTAACTTTACTGTGTTCATTTAGGTAAAGTACTAGATTTCTAATGTGACTGAAATCTATAGGTGATTAACAGAAGAGAAAAACTGAAGAAACATAACAGTTTTCTCTAGCTACCCTACCTTTTAAATCCAGGTATTAAACCTACATCTAAAACCACCATTATTTGTTGCTTTTATGCTATTTTCAATTCAAGAGATACTTACTGTATATATATAATCCAATTATAAGACACAACTAAAATTAATACACTAAATATTATATATTTTAATTAAAATTCATTATATTGATTATGTATCATCATTACATAATATATTCAAAGTCATTCTCTACACCATCAACAACAATTGGCAATTTGGGGCCTCCAATAGAACTAAAATCATACTCTTCTTTCTAGTATCTTACATAAGTCCAGAAAGTACCATAAGTGATTTCTCTGATAAATCAACCAAAACACATTATTTCACTCATTAGAGTCAGTTGGCTGAGAATGGTTTATGTCCTAATCATTTTTAACTCTGTATAATAAATATTTCTTGAATAATAAACTTGTCAAAATATCTTCTTCTTGTATTCCTTCAGTGACTATGAATGCTCCATTTAACCAAGCCTCTCTACATGTATCACAGTAGGCCTATTATGCACTTTTTTGAAGTCTTACATTCTATTGTTTACAACTACCTTCTATAAATCTTTTAAATACAATTTCTATTTTTTTCTTTCTAAAACTTAATCACTGATTTTCTACCAGTCTTTATAAATAACTTTTAGCTTTACTTAGATAAGTAGAAATGATTCCCCAGTATGCTTAATATATTTTTTTAAATAAAAACACTTGTGTTTAACACACATCAAAAGATTAGCCTTCAAATATTAAAAGTAAGAAAAGTTATCTTCTTTTTTAAATTAAAAAAGAAAAGAATTCTTGCTATAACTAAGATCTTTTATAAAGATTATTATTTTGACAATTAAGTAGGAACAAAAACTCAATTTTCTCTGATGAAAAACTCAATTTAAAAGCTTAAAACAGGACTTCTATTGTACTTGAAACCTTTAATGGATACAGTCAAAGTTATTGCTATTAAACTAATATGTAAATGGTTCATGGAACCATAATGTAGGAAATCAATATAATCATTCTATCATTACAAGTAAACGATGAAACTTAACTGTGATTTTTCACAGGCACATCTTCAAGTAAAGTCGGAAGGGGTCTACAGAAATGCACTAAACTTCAAGAGATCGGAATCTACTCTAACATTACTGATAATCCTACAGATAACCAAAGTCAGAAATCACGTAAGATTTTAAATTAGTTCTATATTGAGACATACACAAAGCATGACACCGTTTGTTTTTAAGAACATAAGAAATGCCATACTAAATGAGACCAACAGCCCAATTTGCTGACAATATACTAGCACCAAAGGACCTTTTGTGAGAAAACGTAATTGTTCTCTATGGTAACCTAAAAAACTTGTAATCATACTTCCCACAAATCTATAATCCCTTACTCAAGCCTGCCCGTGCACCCTTATGCTCTCAGGATAGGCAAAGTAGAGAGCCTAGAGTACTGAATAACTTGGCTTTGGTTTTTCTAGCTCTTAAAAAATTTTTATTTTAATTCTTTTTGGTTCTTAAATTTGTTAACACCTCAATCCTAACAAGAGAGCTTAATTCTTCTGGTTTGCCTCCATTACTATTCTTAAAGATGTCTATTCGCTACTGTACATTCTAGTGACGGGAGCATGAAGTCTTTGTCAGATGCTTTATCCATAATAAGTTATCCTGCAGTGTCAACTGTACTATGTTTTATTCAACCCATTTATAAGTATAGAATGAGACAAGTCCACACATCTCAGGGAATCTTGTATAGTTCTTTTAATGAATGAAAACTGCAGAAATGTGGAACTATGATCATGGTCTTGTGCCAATCTCAGGTACAGAATCTCCCAAGTAAAATGATATGAAATTGGAAGAATATGGGAAAATGAAAAACCTGAAGAAGGGATATCTAGGCAATTAATCTCCTTTCAGCTTTCCAGGGTCCTGGAAAGCCCAACTCTCCATAGTCCACGATTATGTTTCTGAGCTTACACCAGTTTATCTGGGAAGATCTGATATTATGTTTGGTATGAATATCATGATTACAAATCCATTTCCATGTAAGAAGTTACACTAGTTATCTACATGTTGTCTCTGACACCATGACCATTTATAAATTCAACTTACAAATGTTGATGAATAGTGAGTTGGCTAATTTAAGAGTTTATTCAAACTTTAGGTATTATGCCATCTGGTTCTAGTGATATATTTATTTTGTCTATTTTGTTAATTAGGTCTAGAACATCCTGTGTGTTTGTCACTGTCAGTCTAATATTTCTGAATTGTTCCCCTAAAAAGATCATTTAGAAACAAAAATAAAAACTGAAATAAATTTAACTGAATCTTTCTACAATCTTCTTTTCCATATCTTTCTAAAAAATATGTACCATGTTCCTAAAGTGGTGTCACTCTTTTGCTCAATGGTTTCCTTGTGTTTATGTAATATAAAATGTATTTAATAAAAGCCTTTTCCAAAAAATTGTTCAAAATATATCTAGTTTGCTCTTAATACATCACTCTATCAGATTCCTTGCTCTCATTTATTCATTCAGCAAATATTTGACTGCCTTCTATGTGGCAGGCTCTGCTCTAGGAATTAGAGATAGTTGTGAACAAAATAAAGCCCTGTCCTCATGGAGTTACATTATAATAGGAGAAGCAAAAAACCAAGCAAATAAATATATAATTTAATAATAGGTAGTTATAAGTGTTATCAAGAAAAAAATATCAGGATAAGGGTAGAGAGTAAAGGGGATGAGCAGTGGTCAATGAAGATCTCTCGGAGAAGTTAACAGTTGAACTAAGAACTGAATGATGTAAAGGGAACAAGTAATATAATTATTTGGGGGGAAAATGTTCCATGTAAAGGAAACAGCAAATGCAAAAAGCCCTGAGGCAGGAATCATGTCTGAGAAACAGTAAGAAAGCAAGTGTAGCTGGTGAAGGATAAGTAACAGAAAACAGTTGAAAATCATGTCTTGTCAGGGGCCAGATCATTTAGAGCTTTATAAGACATAACAGGACTTTTGATTTTATTTTTAAGAGAAATGAAAAGCCATTGAAGAATTCTGAGCAGGAATGACATGATATGATTTAAATTTTAAAAGGATTCTTCTACCTATTATGAGATGAGACTGTGGTGAGGACTGAGTGAAAGCAGGGGAAACCCAAAAAGGCCATAAAATAGTAGCCCAGACAAGACATGTGGTGGAAGAGACATGGTCAGATTTGAGATGTATTTTAAAGGGAGAGGCAAGAGAATAGTCTTTATCTTCTCAGAATCTCTATGTTTCCTAAGGAATTAATCATGTTGCCTTTTCTAATAAGAAAAATGAAGCAGAAAAAGTACTGGATTTGAGAATCAAAAACCAGAGCATTAAACTTATCTATGTCTCTTACCAACTTGGAGATGTAAGGATACCACTTAAATTCTCTGGTCTCAGATATCTTCTCAGTAAAAGGAAAATATTAACACTATCCTTGACTTCTTTATAGGACTGTTACGAAGGTCAAATGGGATATTTTACAGATGAAGCTTTCTAATTTTAACTTAAGCAAATTACTAGATTAACAAAAACTCTCCATTCTCTTTGTAAAACACAAATTGATACTAATGGTTCATTAAATGCTTGAAACTAGTAAACTTGTAGCTAGAATACTCACACTCTCCTGCTCCCAGACTAACTAGGTGTGGGCCAGGTAGCTATAGGGATGAACGCAAAATAAATCCAGAAAAAATATATATACATATACACACACACACATATGTATGTTCATCTACACTCTGTATATAGGTCTGTATATATATATATATATATTCATCTAGATTATACACCCATGTGTATAAACTGTCAGCTGATATATATATATGTATATATATATATAGAATTTATTTGCTTGTTGAAATATATATCTCATCTGACACTGAAGCTTCCTCCTTATTCTACTTTAAACAAACAAAAACTGAAAATTGCACGTAATGAATTTGGGATGGTTTATGGATGAGAAGTTCACACAGAACTCTAATCAGAGAACCAGTGTGCAACAAAAAAATCTTGGTCATTTACCAAGTGATTTGTAAATTGATGCATATTTAAATGTTTTCATTTAAAATAAAATGTTTAAGACATATATCATTATTAATGACTTTATGCTTTAATCACTTTTCAATTAATCAACCAACCATGTATATGCTACTTCATTCATAAAGTATATCAAGTGCCTGCTATACTGGTTCTCAATATTGACTGTGCATCAGAATCTCCTGTAGGGTCTTTTTTAAAAATGCAAGTGCCTAGGCCCCATTCCTAGAAACTCTAATTTTCTAAGACTGGGGTGGAGCTAGAAATCTTTCTTTTAGACAGAGTTAAGAACCAGTGGCCTAATAGGTAGTGAGCACCCTAACAATAATAAGAAAATAAAATATAATTGTCTCCCAGAGTTCAGAGTATGATAGTAGTGACAAAAAAATCTTTTTTAACCACAATAAGTTGCTAAATTCACACTATAGCAGATGCTATAAGCAAACAGAGAAGAGGGGGAAAAAACCCTAACTCTGCCTGGGGTGGGTAGATGAGGAAGGCAGTGGTCAGAGCTGGTTTCATACAGATGGTGTTTCAACTATAAAGTAATGAAAAGTAACTGGAATTCTCTAATTATATTAAAGCTGGAAGAGATATTCTAATCTGTAGCAATAAGCTAAGAAAAGGCATTGAGATATGAGAAAATATGGTGCTTTCAGGGAATACAATATATTTAGGGTATCAAGGAAATGAGGATGGAAAGGTAAACATGAGCCCCTTCTGAAAGGAACTATATAAAGATCAATTAAACAGTTTGAAGTTTAGTGTATAGAGCAGTGGTTTCAAATTGTGTTCACGGAATTCAAGTTTGGAAAAGGCAGTTCATTATTGCACAAACATCTGAACAACATGGGCATTCAAATGCATACATACTGAACTTAAAACAGATTGCAGTAAACCGATGCCATAACCTGTTTTTTGCTGACCTTGAACAAAAATTGCTTCTACCATTTCTCTTTTTGAACTTCATATAGATATGTCACTGATTATAAAGGTTGTACTTTTACTTTTTTAAGGTTAGCAAATGTCCTATGACCTGTCTATGGATAATATCATACAACAAAACCAAATATAAAAAAAAGATTTTTATTTATTGGCTAAATAATTTATTATAATTTATTTTTTTTAATGTACACCAATCAAGTACCATATTTATTTGTTTTAATAGGTGTTATTCTGCTGGGATTTTACATAAGACTTTTGTTTCTAGGTCACCACTGCTCTAGGGAAACCAACATAGAATTTTTAGCAGGAAAAATGACATAATTAACATTATAGTTCAGAAATAACCATTATTATAACAAAATGAATTGGAATAGGGTAAAACGAGAGGTGAGAAAATCAGTTAAGAAGTGATTTCAAGAGACCAGGCAATACAAACACATGAAAGAATACTCAACATCATTAATTAGAAAAATGCAAATAAAAACTACAATGAGGTATCACCTCACACCGGTCAGAATGGCCATCATCAAAAAATCTACAAACAATAAATGCTGGAGAGAGTGTGGAGAAAAGGGAACCCTCTTGCACTGTTGGTGGGAATGTAAATTGATACAGCCACTATGGAGAACAGTATGGAGGTTCCTTAAAAAACTAAAAATAGAACTACCATACGACCCAGCAATCCCACTACTGGGCATATACCCTGAGAAAACCATAATTCAAAAAGAGTCATGTACCACAATGTTCATTGCAGCTCTATTTACCATAGCCAGGACATGGAAGCAACCTAAGTGTCCATCGACAGATGAATGGATAAAAAAGATGTGGCACATATATACAATGGAATATTACTCAGCCATAAAAAGAAATGAAACTGAGTTATTTGTAGTGAGGTGGATGGACCTAGAGTCTGTCATGCAGAGTGAAGTAAGTCAGAAAGAGAAAAACAAATACCATATGCTAACACATATATATGGACTCTAAAAAAAAAAAAAAAATGGTCATAAAGAACCTAGAGGCAGGACGAAATAAAGACGCAGACCTACTAGAGAACGGACTTGAGGACACGGGGAGGGGGAAGGGTAAGCTGGGACAAAATGAGAGAGTGGCATGGATATATATACACTACCAAATGTAAAACTGATAGCAGCCGCTATGGGAAGCAGCCGCATAGCTCAGGGAGATCAGCTCCGTGCTTTGTGACCACCTAGAGGGATGGGATAAGGAGGGTGGGAGGGAGGGAGACGCAAGAGGGAAGAGATATGGGGATATATGTATATGTACAGCTGATTCACTTTGTTATACAGCAGAAACTAACACACCATTAAGCAATTATACTCCAATAAAGATGTTAAAAAAAAAAAAAATGGGCACAGGTTCGTGGTGCCCCAAAACAATTACAATAATAACATCAAAGATCACGAATCACAGATCACAACAAATATAATAATAATGAAGAAGTTTGAATTATTGTGAGAATTACCTAAACGTGACACAAAGACATGGAATGAGCAAATGTTGTTGGAAAAATTGTTCCAATAGAATTACTTGACGCAGGGTTGCCACAAACCTTCAATTTGTAAAAAGCACAGTATCTGCAAAGCGCAATTAAGCAAAGCACAATAAAATGAGCTATGCCTGTATACGTTATGCTTTATACATTGCAGTATTCAAGGCTCAAATTGTCCCAAATTTGGTCAATGTGAACTCCTTGAAGTTGACCCCTGTATCCACACAATCCCAGTGGTATTGATAGCATTCCTGCTTTCTGGCATAGCAAGAGGTATCAAGCTCATCTGGTACATTTCCTGCCCCAGACCTAGAATCAGCCATTCTTTTCAAGGAGCCCTTCTTCCTTTTGTTGGGAAATGGCTTTCAGAGACTATGATCAGCACTGGGGATGCTCACTTCTACCAGACTGTCATTATTTCTATGCCCTCTCAGTAAATAAAGCTAGGAAATATGTGAATTTCAGAAAGAAAACTAAATCATGCATTCATATGGATATTTCCAATTTAAGTGAAAAATTAAATCATCAATTATTATATTTGTATTCCTTTGCTTTCACACTGAAAATCTTGGTTTTAATGACATTAACATGATTGCATATTTGCTTATGCATATACATAACATATACATATATAATGTATATTATGCATAAAATAGTTTCAAAGCTACAATACTAGTATTACTACTAACAATAGAACTATCAATTGTGGGACTTTCCTGGTGGTCCAGTGGTTAGGACTCCAAGCTTTCACTTGCGTGCTTTCACTTGCACAAGCTGTATGATCAAAAAAAAAAAGGAACTATGAACTGCAACTGAATATTTCATTGTGGTTCTTTTTGTTCTTTAGGATATACCTCACCATGGAGGCCCATTAAAAGCTTGAGTTTTAATGTCATTTGAAATAATTTTTTTTTTTCTGTGTGGTTTATACTATCAATTTTATATACTCCTAGGTTCATTTGTATCCATTTGTTTCAGATTTGTAGGAGTTTTTTCCTTTTTGATCCAAGTTTTTTAATTATATGAAATGTTCACATGGTTCCAAAATCAAAACTATAAAACAAGGTGCAGTCAGAGAAGCTTTTTAAACACTTTTTGTCCCTCCTTTTCACAATAAAGGTGTTTTTTAAGGTTATGAAATTGGACTGAATTGTTAAAGAGAACCTGATACCAGAGAGAGATTCAACAGAGTGCACTGTTAGTAACAGTTACAGGGGGAAAATTACATGTTAATGAAATAAGCCTTATTCAAATCAGTAAACATGCTATAGATCCAAAATAAATTTTACAGACACACACAAAAAAAGGAAGAGACCAGGCAAGAAAATATGGTGGAATGAACAAGTACTGGAGATGGTGAGAAGGGAATAAATTGTAAAAACACTAAGGAAATAGGATAGAATTTGACAACCAATCAAATAATAGAGAGGAAAATGGTTTTCAAAAGAGCAGATTCTTGATTTGTACTTTAATTTTGGCCATATTGAAAAGGTAGAAGTACTCAGAAGGTACCAACTGCTTAGTACTCAAAATAGAATGTTCTTTGCACATCTAATCAGTGAGTCCAAATTAATTCCCCATTTTAGTAACAGTTTTAATTTTGGAGTTTCCTTAATGCATCTTTACATATTTTATTACAGTCCAGGTAACCTAAAGTCATATAACCACTTTTTAAAATTAACTATATTCCTATCTAAAGATGTCACAGAACTTTTGCCATTTAGTGAGATTTCAATACTATTAGTGTTCAGCTCACATAGCTTTCTATCCTTATAATTTCTTTGAATATTGTTACCTAATATTTTATAACCCACTGGTTATAGTCATTCCACCAAGAACAAGGTGATTTTAAAACTTTAACAATCATATAAATATGCGTTTCATTGCCTTTTCCAACTTATACATTGCCTTCACCTAATTGTCTTGTTTGATCTTCCCAACTACCCTCTTAGGTAAGAAGAGCAGAAATACTTATTACCATACTACAGATGAGAAAATCAAGTCACAAGGCAGATAAATGGCTTTCCAAAGAATATGTGGCTGACAAGTGGCAGAGCTTTAAATAAAATATAAATTTTCTGATTCCTAGGCCAGGGCTCTTCCTACCATCCCATATGTTTCTGAAGTAATACATATTTAACTTCTGTCACTTTGCATGACTGTCTTGCCTAAATAAATAGGAAGGTGATTATCTATCTCATTTTCCTCTCTTGCATTCACCCATTTCCCCTGAAATGTTTTACTTAAAACCTTCTCTACCAGTTTATACCATCAACAGTCCAATGCCATTCTGTTTCAGAAATTTATCTTTTCTATATCAAGTTTACCTCTACTAAAACTATCCTGCATTACTATCACATTAATGAACTGAGAGACTTTGGAAATTTTTTAAGATTCTTGGAATGGTAATAGTAATACATCAAAGATTAGAGAATCAGGGCCTAAGTCCCCTGCTTAGCAGTTCAAATTTGGCCTTTAGGACCCTTTCACATATTTGCCTCATGACCACTATTAAGCTCCTCCCTAATCTGACAAAATATCTATTATTTAAATGAGGCCAAAATTGTATACAACTTTGTATACAAAATTGTATTATATACAAATTTCACAGGGTAGATTAGAATTAAATCTGTTTATCTAACCTAATTCTAAATAAACTTGCTTTTATGTAATCTAATTTATAATATTTTAATAATTATAGATTTGTTTTTATAATGACCCTACTGGGGTCAGAGATTAAGGGAATAATTGAAACTTATCCCATTACACATAATATGTTTACCACAAAAATAATTTTAATAATTTCAAAAAAATTTGTGTTGAATTACTGAAAAATTTAATACTTAATTTCAAAAATTTACTATTTCTTCTCATGTATTCAAACACATTTATAAAACTATATTCATCTGCATCATATGAATGACTTGGTAACTTTCTTGCTGCACATGACAGGTCAAAAGCACATTCTTAGGCTACCCCCCAAAAAGGGACAATAAAAATTATAAATCACTTGATGTCAGAAAATAAAACAATTATCTCTATATATTAAAACAATCCTTGTTTTGTAAATTCTCATCTCTCCCCATCAGAAACTCTTTCTTTTGCTTATTTATTAGAAGTTCAATATTAAAGTATAATTACCGAAAATGCTTCCTCACTAAACCAGAACACAGGCTAATTTTGAGTTCTTACAAGTATTAAGCCCATAGCATTTGTATGTTTGTTTATTAAGAATTTAAAAATCTGGGTGTGTTTTTATTCAGAATTTTAAACACTGCCATTAGATCTTTTAAAATGGACATATTCATCTAGCTCTTATCTACTTAATTCTAGCAACATCTTAATAGCTTTAATCATTTTATACTGAACAGTGAAATAAAATTAGTTTCTCTGAATAACAGCATGGGATTAACTATTTATACATAAATATTAAATTTAAAAAGTAGTCCATTAATAGGCCTTAATATAATCTTGCATAGTCTACTTTTTATGTTTGCTTATTTCCCTCTTAAACTATCATTGCTTTTTAAGTTGATGCCTGGAATATCTTAATTCAAACTGGCCTACCCACAAAATTCTCTGCACCAGACTCTCTGATACTGGCATCTCAACAATTTCCAGTCCCTAGAGTGTGTGTTTTCATTCTTTCCTCACAGCAGTAAAATAAAGAAATAATAAGCTTTAAGCCAATTCAAAACTTACCTTACAAATCTGGAAATAGTCTGAAGTCAAGGTTTCCTGAATCTCCTCTCTGAGGACCCCTGCAGTCCCTCCTGGATGCATGGAACCACTTCCAGCCCCACCACCACTGTTACTGCCACTGCTGCTACTACTGCCAGGGGAAGAGGCAGTTAAGCCATCCAAAACTTTTCGGAAATTAAACTTCTTCATTTTAAAAACTGTTGAGAAATTCAAAGGAAAGGGTGACTTAACACATGGAATTATACGTGGGTAAAAGTGTTTAGCGTTTCATCAGTCATGGCAGTAGCCAGTCCCCATTTTACGAGCATTGGCTTTAAATGAGTAAAAAAAAGGAAAAAAATCAACCTTTGGTCAAATTTTAATTCTAAAAAGCATATCCTTCAAAAAGAAAAAGAAAACACAACTCCTAAAGCACCAGTATTCCCTCCTCAGACACCAAATTTTCAAGGGCTTTATCCCCAGCTGTAGCTACGCTTTATCAGCACGCGGGTAAAAATAAAAGGCAGTGTCATCATCGTCATTAGCATTATATCATCATTATTATACAATCAAACCAGAGTCCATCAGACCAAGACTCTCTTTCTTAAAGGCGGGCTTTCCTCCTAAAGGTTGAGCTCAGAATATTTTATTTTCAGAAAAATGGTGGTGGGGGAGAGCTCGTATTTATTCTGCCACCACCTAATGGGCTGTCCCTCATCATTTTCAACGCTCCCTTTTTCTCAACAGGAAACGCAGGGTGGTGAGGGGGCCTTTTTCTATTTCCCACCCCGAACAGCCCGGACCCCAAAACACCTGCAGGTGACCCACAGCAACAGCCGACGGGAGGGGCCAGCAGCGGCGCCGACTGCCTCCGCTTCCCCCTCCGTCTCCCTCTTCCCTCCCCGCGTCTCTGCCCCCACCCCCCTGCTCTCACCCTCCACACCACCACCACCACCACCCCCGCCCCGCTCTGCCCGCAGCCGCCGCCTCGCTAGCCCGCCCGTCCACTCTCCCCGCAGCACGGCGGTGGCTCTTGGGGGACATGAGGCAGTGGTGACGACGGCTGTGGCCCGAGTCCCGCCACATCCCGCTGGGCAAGGAGAGCCGCCGCTCCCGCGGTCCCTCCCCGGGCCGAGCGCCTAGGCGCGGGGCTCTCGCCCGCGGGCGCGCTAACACGCAAACATCCTCACACAGACATTCGCGCGCCCAGCCGGAGCACACGGAAACACCCTCACGCAGACATACGCGCGCCGGCGCTCACGCGCACAGACACACACACACAGGTGTGAGGGAGCCGCGGTTGGACGGCGGCGTCGGCGTCCCAGAGGGATGACTGACTCCCGACTTAGGCACCTTCCACCGCCGCCACTATCCGCCTGCCAGCCCGGAAAGCTGAGGGTGCGGAGGGAGGCGGGCTCGCAGGCGTCTGTCCGGCCCGGCTCCGGCAGATTCTCCAGTCCCTCTGGTAGCGGCGCCCGGCGCTCTCCGAGGTCCTACCGGAGCAGGCTGTCTCCACCGCAGGCTCCGCCCTCCCGCCGTGGGAGGCAAGCCCCGCCCCCGAACCACCCCTCGCTCGCCCTCCCCTTCTCCCCTGGCTGCTAGGGGCCCGCGAAAGGGGCGGAGAGCTCCGGTACGTCAAAGGGCGGGAGTAGCCTCGGCTCCAATCCTAGGCTCCAAAGAGCCAAGTTCCGCGGTGCGAGGCGTGGAAGAAATTTGTGGATAGGTCGAAAGAAGAGCCAATGAAAGGGGGAGGGGAAAATTTAGAAAGGCAGGTGAAGTATTTGATTGACAGCGGTATTGGCCACTATGCTGGGGGGCCGTGCTTTGGGGGCTGTAATTGGCGCTACCTGTTGAAGGACGCAAGTGTGAATCAATAGAATGCCAGGAAGCGTGAGAACTTGGGCGCCTTCAAGGCTACAGGAAGGGTTTCCCTAGGTCTGAGTCTGGACAATATTGTGATTTGGGCAAGTATTTTGCAGTTTACCACCTCTGAGCCTCTTCCCGCTCTCCAAGTGCATCTATGGGCTCTCCTCACTGCCGTGCTACTTGTATAATTGTTTAACAGGTAACATCTGCCAAATGGAATGTTATTGAAATAGAGTTTTGGAATATACAGCCTTTCAGATCCTGAGGAATGAATCGCTCACCTTATTCCAATACGTAGACTTGTCCCTTCCCCCCATTTTCATATATACAAAAAAAAAATTTAAGAAACATCTCTCTCACTTAGTAAGCCATGTCAAAAATATTTTTTAAGCTTTTTCTATGAGTCACAATAATCATTTCGAAAGATGCATGGGAAGATGTGGTTCTGAGTCCTAACTTGCTACTGAATTTGGGGAATTTTGGACCTCGATTTCTTCATCTCCGAAAATGAAGGGCAGCTCAGGAGACCATAAGCAGCTGTAGACTACAATCTGGGCAATGCAACAGAGCTTATTAGTAATCATCCCATATATTCTTACATTTTAGAGATCTTCTAGGATAACCTCTTCTTTTTCTTTCTTTTCTTTTCTCTCTTTTTTTTTTTCCTTTGGAGGAAGGGAATGGAAGGGATGAGGGATGAAAGGGGAGACCTGAAAGAGAAATGAGTTGCCCAAGGTCACATAGCAAGGAAATGGCAGAGATGGAATAGAGCCCAGTTTTTTTGGATCCTCAGCTCAATGCTCATGTTCTCTTTTTTATTTTTTTAGTACTATTTTACTCCTTTGGAGACCTCCCAAGGACCCCTCCAATACTGCCTAGTAGTCTCTTATTGCCACAGCTAGAAAGTAACGCTCTTGTAGTCAGACATGGTATTGTATATTTCTCCTATCTTACCCAGCACCTGACACAATGTTTCACACATAAGAGGTGCTTAAAGGGTTTTGAACAATTGGGTTATTGACAGTTATTAGTAAAAGATTTATGAGATGGCACCCAATTATGTCTGGTTTTGGAGGGGTAAAAATAAGGGTGAAGCAAATGCCATGTCTGATGTAAACCCATTTTAGTAGGGTTCCAAATTTTACATTGGATTCCTAACAATGTGTATCTGTCCTTACTCTCTTTTTCTTCTTTTTCTTCTCTTCTTCCTGGCCCATTTCACCTCTAAGCATGGGTGCCTATTGAGGCTGAAGAGTTTGCTTTCCTCTTTTTTATGTCTTGCTTTTCTTTTAAAAAGGGGAGAGGGGAATTGCTTCAACTCTTTGAGAAGTAGGCATTGTGGTCTAAAATAATGGATTTAGATGCCCTCCTTTCCTTCATCAGAAAGTCTATTGGCAACTCCTTAATTTTCAAATAAAGGGAAGCAAACCTATAGCAAGTGATCGTTTGGTCTTTTGATGAGAATGAAGAAAGAAGATATCCTAATTCAGCAAAGTGAGAGGTAATGTTTGCAAGAAAACCCCCTAAGCCACTAATCACTAACACTATACTATCTTAGCAAACTAAGTGATGGTTTTATTCTAAAAATTATGAGAGAACTGAAAATGAAAAAGCACACAAAACAGATTGACAAAGACTCTGCTTGAGGACTTGGAGGGAATTCATTGGCTTTCTTGAGTTAAAAAGAGGTGACAGGGTAGATATCTCTTCAGATGGGACAACAAATAGGAATGGGAAGTGGAAGAAAAGTCATCAGAATATATAAATGTTTTCAAACAAATATTAGAAGCCTAAAAAAATATGGTTAGAATGATGAGACTGTGGACTCTTTGAGGCTATTCTAAATATTCTTCTTCCTCCACAGTAGATACGTAGCACAGTGTCTTATACATAGTAAGTGCTCAGTAAATATTAATTTGAATAAATTATAGCAAGTAAAAATCTTCACATAATTGCAGTCTCACAGAGAGAGAGAGAGACACTGGGGACAAAGGATATTATGATCCCAGTTTACAAACTGTGAGCAAAAGATAGAAATAAGCAAGAGAAAGGGTGAATTATGTACATGAGGAGACAGCATAAACATTTATAGCCTAAAAATCTTACTAGGTAAGGGAAGCATAGTGAAATATCTATGGAAGCAAATTCCATTCTTAATTAATTAAAGAGAAATAAGATGTTATTCTATAAACCAACTGGTAAAGGGAATGAGACCAGACTATGAAATATACCTTATAAATAATATAGAGAACTTTAGAATTGAGTCAGATACTAAAATTGTAGAACTTTGTTCTTTCTACTGCAAACTAGAATACCTCATGGAGTGGAGTTTCTGATGTTCCATGATGTTTTCCTAAAATGAAAAGTTTGAAGAACTTCAAGAAAGAAAAATAGCCTAACTTGGTCCTTGGAGAAAAGTTTTCAGATCATTTAAACAAATCTAATACATTAGAAGGGATTTTCGGATATATGTTTAAAATATATTACAACTCACTTTATGGGTTTGTGATCTTGGCTTCAAGCCAACAATGAAGCTAACAGATGCTGCTTTTCCACACCCCAAAAATAATCAAATAATTGTAGAAAGTATGTATGTGTGTGGCACTTCACACAGAGAAGATTTACTAAACTGACTGGGCTTGGAGAAAACTAAGCCAAATTGACAAAACACAGGTTAATGGTCCATCATACATAAAGATGATAAATTCTACCACTTATTTAGCACCTGTATGCCAGACAGTATACTATGAAATTTATAAGCATCTTTTTAAACTTCATCCTTACTATAACTCTATGAGGTAGGTATTATCCCCATTTCATATGTGAAGAAATTTGCGACTCAAAAACATTTGAGAAGTTCACCTAAGTTCACTTATGTATACAACCCAGTCTTCAAATTCAAGGCTAACTTCTAAGATTATGCTCTTAATCACTGCCCTATCACTAAGTAGAGGATTAAATAGAAACAGGAACAGGAGAAGTGTGGGGGTCAATTCCTCTGAAATAGTGAATATATGTGTATTAGTTTGCTAGGACTGCCATAACAAAATACTACAGAGTGGGTGGCTTAAAGAACAGAAGCTAAGTATCTCACAGTTCTGGAGGCTAGAAGTCCAAGATCAAAGTGTCAGTAGGGTTGGTTTCTTCTGAGGCCTCTGTCCTTGGCTTGTATATTACTTCCTTCTTACTGTATCCTCACATGGTCTTTCTTCTGTGGTGTGCATCACTGGTGTCTCTGTGTGTCCAAATTTTCTTCTATAAGGACACCATTCAGATTGGATTAAGGCCCACCCTAATGGCCTCATTTTAACTTACTCTCTTAAAGGCCCTATCTCCAAATACAGTCACATTCTGAGGTACTGGGTGTTAGGGCTTCAAATAAGAATTTGGGGGTAGGAGGGACACAATTCAGCCCATAATAATGTGACAATCAAATTCAAGGTTCTTTGAGGAGAACATCTATTATGACCTGGGACTGTGTAAACAATTTTACATTTCATTTCTTATTTAATTCTCACAACAGTCATGTATGGTAGCTATTGATAACTCTATTTTACAGGTGAGAAAATGGAAGCAAAGAAGGGTTAAGTAGTATGCCCAATATCATACATTTAGTAAGTTGTGAAATAGGAATTTGGACTCCTATAAATCATACCTCAAAGCTCTTTCCTCATGCTGTTAGCTTTCTTTAGAGAAAAAAAAGAAATCCCATTATATAGATATTTGATATCAGAAAAGGAAATTATTATAGAATATAAATATTAGGATAAAACAGACAGAAGAGATAAAAGAAAGGAAAAATATATGCTAAGGAGTTTGGATACTAGACCTAAAAAGACATTTGAGAGTTGGGGGAGAGTGAGAACTAGCAGCAGAGAACATTTGGGATGACAAGATAATAGGAAGTCTTATCTCACAATAAATCTCAGTATAATTTGAAGTATGTTAAGAGTCCCAGGGGAGTATTCCCACCAAAACAGAAGAAAATCAGTTATTCCGTAACTAATTAGACATTGCTCAGAGAGGCTGTAGTCTCAGAAATATCATAACAGCTGGATGATGACGCAAGACTTACCATAAGGCCAGGCTGGGAATTATTTACATTAGCAAGTGTGAACGTTTCCAATCTGCTTACTAGAGATACTGGCTTTTGGACTGAGCAACCTAACTTATCACCCGTTTCTGACTCCTCAGTCAAGTTATAGCACCAGCCTTTAGTATTTGCCAGTCTAGGAATTAGAGTTTCATTAGGAGAACACAGTTGAAAAACAGGTTCCACCTATAGCCTTTCCGGCAAAACTTTCAAAAGGATTAGGAATTATATTTCTTTCCTAGATCTTCGTCTGACTTTTTTCTGACTTTATTATACATCCTTCAGGAGGGGTACTGATTGGTAATTGTCAGCTTTCTGTCATATGGCAGGAAATAGCAACCAGCATTAAAATCCCTTATTCAGCCTACTCCAAGCCCACAAAGGGAGAAACCACAGGGTTAATTAAATAATGTCATAGCCCTCATGGGTTTTAGATAAACAGGCAAGTGTCATTAGGATAGACCCAAAACATACAAAGTATGGCTCAGCACACAATCAATGACAGAATTGCAAACAGAACTCATGCCTTCTAGGGCAAAACGCAAATATTTGCCATTAAACATGTAATTAAAGTCAGCTTTTTGTGCATATTTAAAAAATAGGTTTTCACATATCCATCCATCACGTTGGGATGTGGTAGGAGAAAGGGATTTAGTCTTGAGTCAGGACTAAGTTTTCTAACTAAAGCACTAACAAGTCCTTTCAGCCTCCTACCCTCAGTTTTTCCTTTATATATGTAGGTTATTTTAAGAAAAAAATGGGATTATGTATGAATTTGTAGAATTCAAACCACTATACAAATATATTGTTATTATTTTCATTATTCTTTTGCTTTAGTGAAACAGTTTATAGGAACTTACTTTAGAGTTGAATTTATTTTCCCATTATTATTAATATAAAAGATGCTTGCGTCTCTGGATTTACTGTTGCTGAAATTGAAGGAGAGGTTTGGACTAGATGATCTTTAAGGTTCTTTCCAATCCAGAATTCTGTCTTTATATAATTTGTTTAGTCAAGGTTCACTGCATTCTCTTCCTAAATACTATAAAGCATCATTGAAAAAGTAATTAAAAAGATATCCATTTAGGTACAGGCCAACAGAGTTGAACTGCAGCCTACAGTAGGCAAAAAAACACAGGAATCCTAAAAACCTTCTGTCTACCAGTTAGACATACTTGGAGATCACATTTTTTATTAATATTTCTATTTATATGAATGTCATATATATCTGATTATAAAAGTAAGGTGTGCTTGTTATAGAAACTTTAGAAAATTTAAGCATTTATTTCTAGTCCATTTCAGGACATTTTTGAACAAATTAGAAGTGTCCAGTATATACCACTTTGATTTTTGGTTTTTTTTAACTGAACATTTTGTTGTGAACTCAAAATTTTGTGTTCCACATTTCATTAAATATTCTTCAGAAATACTGTTTTGAATGTCAGTATATATTCAGTCATACAGATATTTACACAATGTATTTAATCATTTCCACATTCTTGGATATTTCATTTATTTCTAACTTTACACTATTATAAATGATAATGGAGAGAAGACTTTTATACTAGATCTTTGGCAAAGTTTCAGATCTTTCTTTCATAAATGTGCCTCGTATATTAAATTTTTGCATGATATTAATTCCTCAGACAGGAACTCTTCAATCAGATTTTTTTAGGGGACATTACTGTGTCAAAATAATATGTCTTCATACTTATTTCTACATTTTATTTTTAAAAGGTTGCACCCTCATTATACCCTCATTATGAGCTTATGTTCCTGTGGAGAACTCATGTTACAATAAACCTTTTTGTAAAGTGATATCCCATACCAGCTACATTGACATTTTTGTTTAGATGTTGAAAAAAATTCAGAAGGTTTTAAAATTATAAGAATTGGTAAGCATAATCAACTAAACAGAGCAGAAAAACATGACAAGGTAAAACATATAATTTCAGTAATGCTTGTAATTTCAGTTTGGAGGAAGAAAATATAAAAGTTTTCATAGAACTGTAAGCTTAGAAAGAAACAGTAATTCACATGTTTGATTTTGAAATTTAAGAAATAATAACACAGGGGCTTCCCTGGTGGAACAGTGGTTAAGAATCCACTTGCCAATGCACGGGACACAGGTTCGAGCCCTGGTCTGGGAAGATCCCACATGCCGGGGAGCAACTAAGCCCGCGCACCGCAACTACTGAGCCTGTGCTCTAGAGCCCTTGAGCCACAACTACTGCAACCCACGCACCACAACTACTGAAGCCTACACGCGTAGAGCCCATGCTCTGCAACAAGAGAAGCCACAGCAATGAGAAGCCCATGCACCGCAATGAAAAGTAGCCCCTGCTCGCCGCAACTAAAGAAAGCCCGCACGCAGCAGCGAAGACCCGATGCAGCCAAAAATAAATTAATTAATTAAATTTTTTAAAAAAAGAAATAACACAAACCTCCATTCAATTATATCAACAAATTAAAATTATAATTTTGTCATATGCTATTGTTATTTGAGGAGGAAAATGAGAAAATAAGCACAGGGAGAGCTTAAAGGATAAAAAAGAAATACAGATAGACCTACAGAATAATTTCACAGGAAAACAACCAAATCTTAAAAGAATATTTAAGGCTTTTAAATAGGTTGGATTTTTGCCACTATAGACTAAACAGAGATACGAACTCTTGGAATTGGTTATACAAATTGAACAGGAGAAAAAGATTCAGACCACAGACCATAGATGCTCTGACCCTAATGTAGATGATAACAACTATAAAGTATTGACAGCCTTTCCTGGGTTTGGAATATGGAGATAAGTGGAAACAGTTTCTTTTATGACCAGCCTCTTGTTTCCTGAAGCTTTGATTCACCATGACTCGTGATACTTGGACCAATTTAAGTAGGAATATGCATTTGTTTTTGTGATGGCAATCACAAAATTTAATAATGCCACTACTTAATTTTTTACAACGGCTAACAAAGGGTTAAGATAAGATTTTTGTAATATGGACAATAAAATGTCCATATTAGTTATTAGCTCTGCAAAAATTGGCACCCTAGAATTTTAGAGTATAAGCCGGGGTGCCGGCATGACTTTGCTTTCCCATAAACAAAAGTTCCCAAAGACAGCAGAGTAGAAGGATGAGTGACTTCTTGTCTGCCCAGTTGCAGACTCTAAGACAAGAGAAAACCCTGTAAGTGTGTCCTCTCTGGCCCTGCAGGATAAGCTTTCCCTTTCAATCAGCTCCTTGGCTAGCTTGGGCTGACAAAACATTGTTGTTCTCTCAACTTTTGCAAAGTAGAGGAACCTTACAAGTATTTTTTCAGTAACATCCAGAGTGATTTATGGCTTCTTCTAGATCTCCTCAGTTAGAAAAACAAATTTTATTTCTCTGCCTCACTCCTTCCTCCCCATTATCACACTCTCTATTGTCTTCAGCCATAATCCTTTATTTAATGCAAATATTACTTTGTTTTGCATAGTTTTTCAAGCATGCCTATGTCTATCTAATGTTCTTTAATTATGGAGACCAAATTTCTTGGATTTTCTGGAATAGTTTCTATTAAAAATATTTTATGCCACTCTTCTCACAAACCATTAAAACCACTTCAAAAAACTTTCCAGCTACTCAACAAATACCACTGTTTTCCATGATGCCATTTTAAAATTTGGCAAAACCTATGGAGAAGGAGAATACACAATAATATATTTTTAAGAGCAGAAACTCTGATTTCAGACAGACCTGAAATCAGGTCTGCTACTTATTCAGCATGAGACCTTGGACAAGTTATTTATCTTTTCTGTGTCTCAATTTTCTTATCTATAAAAGGAAGATAAAATTACCAACCTCATAGGATGGTTGTAAAGATTAAGTGAGAGAATTCATGCTGGCACTCAGCACACTGCCTGGCACATAGGAAACCCTCTATACATGTTAGTTATTATTTTTTCAGCACCAGAAGTCTCATATGAACATTGGTGATCATAAAGGAATTGTAAGAAAAAAACTTAATTCTACTGCTAAAGTAAAATATCTTAACAGGAAAACTACTAAAGTGCTGTTTGTTGTGATTAGGACCTTGGGAAGTAGGCAGCTGGGTATTTGTAGGTTAATAATTAACTAGCACTTTGGAAAGGAAATCTTAGTAGAAACTATAAGCTTGGCTGGGTTCAGTTGGGGAGGCCCAGAATGGTAAATCTTGGAAAATAGACAATTAACTTAGTCATATTATCTTTTTAATGAACACTGTATCCTTAAGTCACATCTTAATGAGAACTTGCTAGTGAAATAGGGCAAAGGAAAATGTATCTATAGATCAAAGATGGTTGAATATGTTTAAAGGTTTTCAACAAGGAAACATTGTTCCTCCAAACAGAAAGAAAACGTATAAACTCAGTCTCTCTTTGTCCAAACTCCGGATGGAGAAAAGTTGTTGCTGTTATTGTTTACTTGCTTACTCTTTGTTGTTGTTTCGTGTTTTGTCTTTTTTTCCTCATTAACAACTTTTGGAAATTGCAATAACCATTGGCAGCCACTGGGTATTATAAACTCTTTCCTGATAATCCACATGAAGTACTCAGAGACTTGCCAAGAAATGCTGGAAAAAAACTGGAAAGAATAAATAATTATTAAGCAAACCGAGTTCCTTAAACAAGTATGCGGAGAATAATGTGCCATCATTTCAACAGCAGATGATGAAACTGACAATGCAAATATAGTATTAACTAATATATCTCTTGGCTGAATTTTTAAATTTCTCTTCACGTAATTGTATACTTTTTAAATGAAAGTTATACATTATATGTATAATCTAATGTGATTTAAAGACTCATGCCACTGTAAGACTTTTGATGTCAATTTGTTTAAAATAAGAAAAAATAAACCTTTTGTAAGAATATATGCCCTGATTTATAAATCTTAAAATGTGGTTACCATATTTATAATTCATCACCTCTTACAGAGATTTCCACAATCCAAGAAAGGAAGAAGCTAAAGGAATCAAGGGTGGTAGCTACAAAAGCATATGTTCCAAAGGATGTGAGAAGGAAAGCAGAGAATGAGGAAGGAGCTTAATTCCCATTATATATACCAGGCCTACTGAAGGCCTTAGCCTTTTATAGTACAGGATGAGAAAAGAGGAAAAATACCAAGAATAGATATGTCAGTTTTATAATCTGTAAAATGGCTTACAAACATCAATTTTTGTCTATTTTGTTCATGGTTATATCCTTGGCACTTACAGTAGTGTCTGGCATGTGGTAGGTGTTCAGATTTGCTGAACAAATGAATACTAGTGTATGATATTCATGCTCCATGCAAGAATTTGAGGCCTGAATTTTTTGAAAATGTAATTAAGCCACAAATTAGATAAAAGGCTTCAGTTATTTAACAAGTATGTATCACATGCCTATTTTGCGCTAGGTAGAATGCTGGATGTTATAGGGCACAAGAGAAAGAGAAAGAGAAAGAGTAATACAGACTCAAAAGACCTATAATAATTGAGTATGGAAAGTGACAGACATGCAAACAATTACTTATAAACGGAATTTTGAGAGTAATGTGAATGGTATAAGCAGAGCCCTGTGATTGCATTGAAAGAATAAACAATTATTTCCTACAAGTGCCTCAGTGAAGAAGAGCTGAAAGAATTGAGAAGGTTGGTTTTAGCTCTCCCTGAATCTTTTTGTATACTTAGCTTCCTCAACACTGGTCTATGTTGATTTTCCTTCTACTTCTTTGAGGTGTTTTTCACCTCCTTAACTGAGTCATCTTTTCCCAACCCCTAAGGATTTAAGGAGTAAATGGAATATGAGCAAGAATTGGTAGTTATCATAAATTACTATTTCAAGAAGTTTGGTAGTGAAGGAAAAGAAGAAAGTAGAGAAAATTTAAAAGTGAAAAGAGAGGGGCTGGAGGGGATAGAAATGAAGAATATTCTTCGACAGAGAGGTAAGACCAGAAAGAAAAATATTAAAGATTCAAGAGTAAAATAAGATAACCAATGAAACAAGGTCACAGTCCATAACAACAATTTCATAATCTTTGTACTTTCCCCAACCCTCCAACTTCTCCCCTCTCATTACAACCCTAGCAGATGGTTTCGCCCTTAATAGAGAAAATGGGAGCCATTAATTGAGAATATTCTCATCCTCTTACCATCATCTTCAAGGCAATAATAGATAATAACATCAGCACCCTCTGTGCCTTCGCACTCTCACCCCACCCCTTTGGTAATTGAAGAGGGAACTCTCCTACTAACAGCCCCTACCTCCCACCTTATTCCCTCCTTCTCACATTTAACTACACTCTCCTGCTTCTACCAAGCTTCACATATGTCTTTCTCTTTGTTTATCAGTATGACAATTAAGAATCCCTGGGAACCTCTCACCTTCTCTACATGCAAAAGTATGATCATTTACCCTAATTCTCCAAGTTATGGTTGATTTTTAGGACAAAAATATTCATGAGAAAAAGTCCTACACAGTTATAAGTGAACATAAGATATTTCTTCATTCTACAATAGAAATGGTGAAGTAATGGTGAAGGAAAGATTTTCTTTTGCCATGCCAGGGAGCATGCTTTATCAGGTGGGAAGGAAGATTTAGAAGATTCCTACCTAGGAGGATTATAATAGGCTTTATTCGGCTTCTCAGTAAGAATAACAATTTCCTCAGCATATTATTTTTTAAATTATTGAAACTATTTTTAAAATCCAAGATTAATACTAAATTAATTGCTTTAGAATTTGCATGGTGTTTTGATATTCAGATAAAAATAAACAGAAGCCCAGTATTCTTTTTGCTTTGGCATTTAGATTTTTTTTAATACGATAAAAAAGCAGGCTTGCCTCCTGGGTGTAAGGAGAGCTTCTAGCTGTAAGAGTCAATCAATCGGGAAGGGCATTTGTGGGTAGAAGTCGTGAAAAATTGCCAACTTGACCTTGAAAATAATGAAAAATAATTGAGACTCATGGCAATGAGCGTTTATTTCCCATGTGCTGCAGTCGCTCACGTTTTTAATTTGGTTTAAATTTCTGTCCCCTACCACCTACTCACATATATTCATGTGCACTATTAACATCATAATGCATATTAACAAGCCCTCACAGCTGGTTAAGAAGCTTCTTCTAGCAGGCTAATAACATCTATTTGACTCAGTGATGCTGTGCATAATGTAATCTAATAAAACTGTGTCATGTACACTGAAAAGCAGCCAGAATAAAAGAATAGTTCACCCACCCAAAGAGGCAGCAACTAGGAACACAGCTATACTAGCAAAATCATCCTCATTAATATAGCTCAGTGGAATTTGTGTCCTTGTGTATAATTCTTTGATTTCATATACATGCATTGTGGTGGGTTGATATAAAATAATAGAATCTCAAGGTTGGGAAAGATATAAAAGGTCATCTACTGCAATCAACTGTTTATTATTTAAACTATCTCAACAATATTTGCTCCAAGTTGTCTTCCAGCAGGTATCTGAAACGTTACCCTCCTCTTCCCAATATCCTACCCTTACCTATCCCCTGCAACAGCAAGAAGGAGTAAAACACGTCTAGAGAAGAGGTTTTCAACCTTGGCTGCACAATGGAACATCCTTGGGAGCTTTTAAAAATCTCCACACTGAGGCTACAGACCAGGTAAATTAAATCAACCTCTGGGTATGGGACCCAGAAATCAGAATTTTTTTTTTTTTTAAAGATTGATTGATTGATTGATTGATTGATTGCTATGTTGGGTCTTCGTTTCTGTGCGAGGGCTTTCTCTAGTTGCGGCAAGCGGGGGCCACTCTTCATCGCGGTGCGCGGGCCTCTCATTATCGCGGCCTCTCTTGTTGCAGAGCACAGGCTCCAGACGCGCAGGCTCAGTAGTTGTGGCACACAGGCCTAGTTGCTCCGCGGCATGTGGGATCTTCCCAGACCAGGGCGTGAACCCGAGTCCCCTGCATTAGCAGGCAGATTCTCAACCACTGCGCCACCAGGGAAGCCCCAGAATTTTTAAATACTTCCCAAGTGATTCCAAATGCAGCCAAGGTTGAGAATCACCTCTCTAGAGGCAATACATCCTGAAAATGGTAAGATTTTTACTGGAAGCCAAAGTCGGTCATGCTGCAACTTTCGCCTATTAGTCCTAAAAGCAGCTTTCTTGGGAATTCTCAGCTGAAGTACAGGGAAAGACTCTCATCTTCTTGTCAGATCAAAAATTAAATAATAGGTTATATTTATAAGCATGAGTGAAAGTTTCAAAACTATAAGTGAAGACATCACATTGACACCCATTTGTTTTTAGCTCTTGAAGGAAATATCTCCTTAAACTTTTGCATATTTGAGTGGAAGAGAAGCCCCTATCTAAAGAGGATTAGACAGAAAAAGTTTCATGTAGAGTCTGGGTCTATGGACATGATGCTGTCACTGCTTCTCCACCCATGAGATGCCTGCCCATCTCTTTCTCATGTGAGATGTGATAACATCCAAGTAAACATTTTCTTTTGGGACACCGAATGATGGGCTTCCTCTATACCTAGCAGAGATATTGCAAAGTAACAACCATACAAAAATCCTTAGAACATACAGCAAGATATTAAGACTGTAAAACATCTCAAGATGTTGTTTACTTCCTTTTTTGTTATAAATATATAAAAGATATCTTGGGAACTAAATGACCTAAGTCTTACAGTATTGTATTCTCCTGATTATCAAGTCCATCCATTCTCAGAAGAAGAAAGCAATGTCGCATCTTTAATGACCTAAGTGAACCAAAATGGACAGTCCAAGTATGGTAATCACCTTTTCACATGAAGGACTCTAGAAATATTTAATAATAGACGCCACTTCTTATTCAATTTCTTTTCTAGGTTAAATATACCCTCAAATTCTTCAACTATTCCTCATAAAACATGTTACTTTCCTTCAATATCTTGGTCATTTTACTCCTATTACTTTCCAAATACCTGTAGCCCTCTTAAATTATTGTTCCCAGAAATATGAAGATTATCTTCTTGATCCTAGATATCATAAAATAAAGGTCATCTTACTTAAAATATTAAGATAAGTAGTTGATCAACAATTTAAAAAATTTAGTAATATGAAGAACCATTAAATAAGTGATACTCTTCTAGTATATAATGGTACACTATGAATGAAAGGCTATAGTCTCAGGCCTAAACAATTAAAAGAAAAGAGTTGCCATTAACTAGTCAGGGAAAAACCTAGGAAGGAGAAAGTTTTGAAGGAAGGGCAGATCAGGACTTAATTTTGGACCTGTTACTATTTTGGTCCCTGTTAGTTAGTGGTTGGATATTTAAGTCAAGTATTCAAGGAAGAGGTCTGAGCTATGAATAGTAGAAAGATATAAATTTGTGAGTCACCAGTGTTTAGATGGTATTTCAAGACATGATTTTGGATGAGACCACTAAGGGAATGAGTATAGATAGAAAAGAGAAGAGGCGCAAAGACTGAGCCCTAGGGCATTCTGACATAAAGGAGTAAGTAATAACCAGGAAACAAGAATGAAAATGAGCAGTGAGATAGTTGAAAAACTGATAGAGTGTGTTCTGCATGCTAGTGTGCTCAACTATGTCAAATATTGCTGAAAGTCTATAAGATGAAGACTTGAGGTCATGGATGACATTGACAAGGGTGGTTGTGATGGAGTGCCAAGAGCAAAAGCTTATTTAGAGCAGATTCAACAAAGAATGGGAATAGAGGAATTGGAGATCAAGTGTATAAATACTTTTTCTTTGGGTTTTCTGCAAAAAGAAGAAGAGAAGTAGCATGGAGCTGGAAGAAACTGAGATCGAGAGAAGAGTGATTTTTTTTGAGATAGAATAAAAACAGCATGTTTGTTTACCATTAGGAAAAATCCATTAGAGAGGAGGAAATCAATGATGCATGAAAAGTGGGGAGGATAGTTGGAGAATATCATTGAGTGAGAGAGAAGGGAAAACATTGAGAACACAGGTTGAGGGCCTGATCTTATCTAGAAGTACATAGAATTTATCCATAATAACAGGGGAGAAAGCAGAGCATATGGTTACAGACGTGTTAGGGTAGATAGAAAAGGTGGTGTTGCTTTTGAAAGTTCTTTAATTATTGCTTCTATTTTCTCAGGAAAAGAGGAAGAAAGATCATAAACTAAAAGTGAGGATGAAGGAAGAAGTGTTGGAGGTTTAACAAGAAGAAGGTATGAAATAATTATCTAAGTCTAACAGAGTGGGAGTATAATTGCTAGGCAGCATTAAGGGCCCATTTAAGATTAATGATAACGAATATAAATGGAGACCAGCCAGCTTAGTTGTGTGTTTTTCTTTAGTCATATCAACTAAACAAGTACAGGCATGCAAGAAGCATAAAATTGGTTTTAACTAGGATTGAAGACAAGTGAGAACAACTTAGTGAGAAAGTAGAAAGAGGCTGAGAGTATAAGCAAGGAGTTAGTCTAGTGATTGACTATAGAATTCAAGCTGAATAACTAAGGAAGTGAAGACATAAATGATGAGATAGTGAAAAGGAAACAGGATAGATACTTTATTGGTCTTGGTGGGTTCAAGGGATTGTTGGAATTGAGGTACTAAAAGAAATGAACTAGAAAGGTTAGAGAAAGAGGTAGTCAGTGTGTAAAGCTTGACATTGAAATCATGCAGGGGTTTCAGTTATTGACAAGCACAAGGTTTAAGTTATGACCTATAGGGTGAGTGAGGTAAGGTGAAAGACAAGGTCATTGGAAGAGAGGAAGCTGAGAAACTGAAAAATCAGGCAACTGGAAGGATCATCTATGTATATAAAGAAATTACGAAGAATCAAGACAGCAGTGTTACTGGAGAGAGTGACAAAAATGAGGAGGAGTGATCTACCGGGGGTCAGTACATGACTGCAAACAGGTGGGGTAGTGGGTGGAATAGACATCTGATGACATAAAAATCAAATCTTAAGAGGAGATGGTTTAGAGGTTGTTTTGGATATTTCTGCACGCAACATACTTGTTTTCATCTCCAGATTATCATTGATATTTGTTTAACACATATTCTACATTTTTATTTGTGACTTAGATGAAATGATAGAACAAAATAAATCTAAGGATAGAGCTCCAAACCATGCCACTAGAAACCTCCCTCCAGGTTGATACTGACCCATTAATAAACATCCAACTAATTATTGCTTTGGTTTAATAATATAATTATCTTGTGCATCTATAAGGATGTCCAGTATTGTGAGACAAGTCATGCCTTATTGAAATTTTGATATTTTATATCAAGTTCAGTGTTTCTCAGCTTAGCATATGCTGCCCCGAGTAGTCCACAGATACATCCTCAGAGGTCCTCAAGTTCCATATGAGAACTATTCTAGTGTTCTTTTATTTAAATTTTTTAAATTAATACAGACATATTCAATATAATTTGGATGACCTCTTTATAAGTTAAGACTGCTACACTTCTGTTTCTGGGTCTGCATTTATCCTCACATTGATACCAAGAAGTACTACTTTAATTGTTAGTTTAAAAAAAAAAACACAGAGGATGCCTTAATACTTAAATGATGCATGCACACAAAAAGCAGGCCAAATGACATCATTGTGTCCTCTGTAAGTGATGATTCTGCAGTGTTTCAAATAAAGAAAAGACGTGGGTGACCTGAATCATCACATGGCATGTGGTAGGATTGGAAGATCAAACCCATGGAAGTTAGTACCACATTCACATTGCTAAACAGTGATTTTAGCTCATCTAAACAATACCAACTGTCACATGAAATTAATGGGATGAATTTAAATAATTCTGGTTTTGTAGCTTTATTAGATTCATATTGGATGATCTTGGTATATAGTCTTATCTATATTTGATTATAATTAAAATAAAAATAATTTAGATTTAATTATTACTAAAGTTGGTGAAACACCAGTCTTTTCCATTTTCCTTATATTTCTAGTCTAATGACTCTGATTTTAAAAAGTGAGAGAGATGTCCTTTATGACCCCATGCTGGCAACCAGAAAACTATCCACTTTTCTACATCCTATAAAGTCACTCTTGTAGTACTGTCAGTAACACTCCCCACTCCTTAATCTCAATAGTTTAACATAATAAAAGTTTCTATGTACCTCATACTACAAGTCTCATGTAGTTCAGGAGAGAAGCTCTCCTCATCATAGTCACTCAGACACCCAAGCTAATAGACTTCATCTGGACAGGAGCTTCCCTGATCACCAGAACAGTGGCAAATTGCACACAGGCTCTTTCAAGTTTCCACCTGGAAATGCTCCATATCGTTTCCAATCACGTTTCGTTGGCCAAAATGAAAAAAAAAGTCACATGACTGTTCCTTCTAAGGAGACTAGGAAGGCCAGTCCTAACAAGTAAGTAGCAGGGGAATTGGAAGAATAATACTAATGACTGTCCATATCCCTAGAGTCTTACAGGATGAATACCATATTCACCAGTTTAGAATTAACATTTGTGTCAATCAGAGTTCTTTAGTTGCAAACAACAGAAATTGACTCTAGCTATCTTAAGCAACAAAAAGAAATTCATAGGAAGGACTAAAAAGAGAAGATTAAATAACCAGGTTCAGAAAGATAAAAAATCAGAGCCATTCTGGGTGTCTCAGTAGTAAAAATAAATGAACGGCCTCTTCAAGGTGTCCCTATTAGGGCGAATGAAATCCACACAAATTCAGTGTCTTTGATGCTCATCCAGGAGTTGGGAATAGCTTGGTTATAATCAGTTACATGCCCACCCCATGGCTAGGGGACATCAAGTACCCCTAATATCCCATGTCAGTGGGGAAAGAGGTAATTTCTCAAAAGAAGTATCAGTGTTTTTATGAAAAGAAGGATAGAGGGACACTGGAAAGCCAAAAAGTAACCTTTTTTCCCTGTTGAAAATCTGAACTTCATTATGCTGTCTCCTGGCATCCCTTCAATTCTTGCTCCCTCAGAAGTTTATTGATATTCTCATGTTCATAGGATGGGAGACTAAGAGAAAGATCCTGTCTGCCCACAATTATCTTTCCTACTGACATGCCACATAGCTGAAATCTTTCACCACTATAGACATTTTGTTGTGCAGTCATCATCTCCAGGAGGGGTTTAACATCAATCATCACTAAAACAATTTATGGATAAATTTGTGAGATTAGATGGCCATAATTTTTCAGAGCAAGACCATGTGGGAAGGAAATGAAGGACGATGGGGACATTTTTAAAAGTCTGCATTCTGGGAAACTTCTTGAGAATGATGATTTGGGGGTGGGAGGCAGTTCTAGAGAGAGGTCCTGGGCAGTCTCAAGTACAAGTTTTATGATTGGGAAAAAGAATCACAGGAAACATTTTTACCGGAAGAGAATGAACACAGAATTCTTTCTATCATTCCACACTTGCAGCATCTGACCTTTGAAATTTGGCTACTATTGAGTTTTCCATGAGTACCACCTGTTTTTCCTACTCTCGAGACTCAGTTATAAATAAAATGAGTTATTAATATTTGGCAATGCAGCTTCAAACACTAAATAGAAAGTTTTACTGACTACTCTGCCGAGTCCTTGAAGACAGATGGACCAAGCATGTGTGCATCATTTGGAAAGGCAGCAGTTTGCAATGGAGGGCCAAGACTTCATTCTGTCCGCCCGGCCTCCCCCCAACACTGCTTCTGCAGGCTGAGCTCTCTGCATAATCAGAGATAGTTCTGCACATGTGAGAAAAAGACAATAGCACAAGTCTGGGGTGGGTTTGTATTATATTTAGTTACTTTTATTTATTTAATTTTTTTAAGGAGACTGATGCCAAAGAGTCTCTAGATATGCTTATAAAGCATTTTATAATGAACCAAATTCTCCCAGTAGAATATCTCACTAGTCATAAATTAAGCAATCTGGTTGCTGCACGTGCTGTCTCAGACCTTAAGTAACTGCTACTTTGCAGAATGGCCCAAATGCAGAAACAAATACAAAGTAAAGAAACGGGCTTCCCTGCCAGTTTGCTAATAAATTGCCTCTTCAGTTCCCTAAATGAATTCCTAGTGGCCTAAAAGAGTTGACATTGATTCTAAACCCTGTCAGACTTCTAGGAAAGGAACTTAGAGGTTAGTAGGAAAAAAATGATAAATTATTTAGATTTTAAAAGACTAAAGATGAAATAAAGAAAACATTAGTCCCTGCATTCATGCCTTAGGCCAAGAAGTTAAAGTCAATTTTTCTAGGAGGCAGTGTGCGGCACAGTGATCTTAAATTTTAAGGACTTACTCCAAGAATGGACTAAGAAATGCATTATATACAATGCTACTGGTTACACTATAGAAATGCATTATACAGAATGCTACTGGTCACAGTATAGTGTACTGAGGCAGCTATTTGCTATAGGCTATATTAGGGGGACAGCTAAACCTTTGTGGGGTCACTGTAGACCTGATACTGGATCTAAACCTAAATCTAATCATGTCGTCGCGTCATTCTCCTGACTAACATACTCCAGTGATTTTCCATGGATCTTAGAGTGAAGTCTAAAATCTGTGACGAGGCCTGCAACATCCTGTCTGATCTAGTCCTTGCCTACCTTCCAGCCTTAGCTCATGAAATATGCTTTAGCCACACTGGCCTCCTTTCAGTCCTTCCAGTACCTCAAGCTCCTCCTCACCTCAGATTCTTTGCAGATACTTGCTCCTTTAATGGGGATACTTGTTCTCCATTTGGTTAAGTGGCTAACGCCTCACATCTTTCAGGCCCCCAATTAGCCTTCCTTAGTCTTCCCTAACTCCTGGAGGATGTCAGGTCTCCTAATTACATTCATTTGTTTAAAAAATCAAAAATAATGAAAACAGGATTATTATAAATTAATGATGAACAGTAATTTATAATAGTGATAGAGCAAAGACATTTCCCAAATTCCGAAACTGGTTGTTCCCCAAATCTCATGTGTACATAGATCTATTTTTTTTAAGTGTGGGATATGTTTTTCAATCATACTTGAAGTCCCAGGCTAATTTTAAAAGATCGATCCACCCCAAAACATGCTTGAGTATGGTGCTTTCCGTATTATTTTGACTACACTTAGCCACAGTTTATAATATTATTTATAGACAAAAAGACATTCTGAATTCTACATAAAGACACCAAGAATACATTTATCCTGTGACAGCAGCTTTCCCGTGACACTCCCCCTCCCATGACAGAGATGGTACAGGGACCTAGGGAAGAAGTGGAAAGAGGAGAAGTGACATAGGAGCAGTCACCCGATGCTAGGTTGATACTTCAGACACACATAACATTTAATTTCCCACCTCTACACCTCACTTCTCATGTGCTCTGCAATAGGAGAACAAATAGCAGGGGTATCACAGATGGGAAGAATGGTATATGAAACAGGGTAGTGAGTAATATTGAGAAAATATCCCAAAGGTTCCAGTTGTTTGTAAATCAGATGTTCTCAGATCTGGGAGTACTTGACCTCATATCTATTAGTTAAGACATATTCTTCCCAAAATAATAATTAGAAGATTTTTCTTAAACCTGAAGGCAGAGAGAAGGTATCTGAATAATTTATGCAAAAGCCAAAAGATTTATACCTGCTCTGTCCAGAGAAAACCTTGCTAGAGACTAGAATTCTTTAAAGATTTTTTTTAAATTATTTATTTATTTATTTATTTATTTATGGCTGTGTTGGGTCTTCGTTTCTGTGCTAGGGCTTTCTCTAGTTGCAGTAAGTGGGGGCCACTCTTCATCGTGGTGCGCGGGCCTCTCACTATCGCGGCCTCTCTTGTTGCGGAGCACAGGCTCCAGACGCGCAGGCTCAGTAGTTGTGGCTCACGGGCCCAGCTGCTCTGCGGCATGTGGGATCTTCCCAGACCAGGGCTCGAACCCGTGTCCCCTGCATTAGCAGGCAGATTCTCAACCTCTGCGCCACCAAGGAAGCCCGAGACTAGAATTCTTATGTCTACCTGCCAGACAGACAGTGCTTTTTTCCCTTGGACACAACTAGGTGAAGACTTGTCATTTTTTTTTTCACTTTCCTTCTCTTCCTTTTTAATATTCCCTATTAGTCCACAAAGTGCTTCAGTCATTACAGCCTTACCTCTCAATATAATTTCCAAGGTTAGAGCTTAGCCTTCATCATCACATTTTAGACTGGCTTCCTGATGAGATGTTAGGAGAGCAGACACCTTAGTCTCACCAGCAACACTTTATAAATGATATTTAAAGTGGGTCTCCCCTGTGAAATTGTTTTGCAAAGAGTGCTATCTACCAAGTGTTGATTCCTGTGTCTCACTCCTAAATTTAAAGCTCTAGCTTACATTGGGAGTGTTTTGACATTTATCTTCTTCTTATATTTCTCTTGCCTCATTTTCCACACCCATTGCCTCAAGTCAATGAAAACTATATATGAATCTAGACAAGAGAAGAGGCTGGTGATTGTACGTGCAGGGGCAGGGCAGGGGAAGGGGATGCCAGAGTACAATTTTACAGCAGAGGACCTTAGAGGCATCAATCTGAGTGATAAGGGGACTTCTCTTAACATTGTGATTGTGAAAGGAACACACTGTTTTTTCTAGGCACCTGTGTTTATTTGAGGGTAGAGTGAGAGTAGAGGTGGCCTTTTTGATAGATTTTTTTGGTTCACCACTTTTGATAGTACTGATATGGGTAAAGAAAAAATTTTTTCTCTACCATGTGGATCAGCAGCAGTCCGAGTAGGACAATAAATGTCAAATGTTATTGGTCTTAGTCTCAGGGATAAAAAAGGAGTGACAGGAATATGGCAAAATGAAGAGGGCCCCATCTAAAAGAGGCAGCTGCTATTTGGTTCAGGTGGATTACTGCCACTTACGAACATGGGCACTATGTTATCAGTCTTTTCGAGTTTTCAAAAGAAGCCAGAAATCCAGACTTTTGTGTGAGCTCTCCCAATTGTTTTCAGTGTTGGCTCAAACTAACGCTTTTTTGTGACTTTACAAGACAGTATGGCATCTTTTTTTCAGGAGACGTTGACATCCGTTCTATCTTGACTGACTCACTTGGTGGGAACAAGAAGTGCACATGCCAATGAAAATAAAGAAGGGGGAAGAGGTTCAGGAAGAGGGGGGTGAGTGGGGGAGACATTCTGCAATGTATAAAGATAATAAGTATTGATGCTTTACTTTTTACCAAAATATATATATTCCACCAAACTGAGTTCTTGAGATAAAGAAGATAAAGAAGAATACTGGGATACAGAACTGTGATAAATCTAGTAAGAGCTGTGCTTATAAAGAATTGAGGTTGGTTAGTAGCAAAAATATAGAGAAATGCCCTGTATGATAAACAACAAAATAATTCAAGATACTAGTTATCTGAGATGCAATCTGAGAGGGGTACCAGAGGGCTTTAATTGTATTGCTGGTGTTTTATTTCTTAAAATGGGCAGTAAGTATGTGAATGTCCACTATAAATTGGTATGAATTTCTATATGTCTGAACTATTTCATAATAAGCACATTTTAAAAGAATGTTAGGCCTTTGTCAGACCTCTGAATGGTTTTTCTACCAAACAATTATATTTTTTCAAGGGCAAATGGGTCTTAGACTTTTCTTCTCTCACTAAAAATCTCTCAGCCTCTGACAGATGACAGGAGTCTGTGAGCTGAAAAACACACCTCAGGTTGGCAGTACCATTGAGAGTTTACCAGAAATGTGCTAGCTGATAACACAGCCATGCCTCCAGCAATTAGACCCTAGATATCTGTTTGCTCTCTGAATCCAGACAGAGATGTTTATGAATGACAGTGCTGAAGAGCCTGCTGTGGTTTTTACAAGGAGGTAACTGAGATTAGTAATTCCTGAGTAATATCCAGGCCCCACAGTGGGCATGTGAATTGCTATCGTCATCACCATCATCATGACAAGCAACATTCATGTAGCATTTAAAAGTATACAGAAAGATCTTATGTACATTATCTTATCTGAGCCTAGCAAAAACCCTGGAAGGAACTGAGGAAAAGGAGTATTATATTCATGGAGAAAACTGAGTAACAGAGTAATTTTTCCAAGGTCAATGAGCTATTAAGTGTCAGAACACTGAACTCAAATCCAGGTTTTCTGATTCCAAACATTTATTTTTTCTTACCATGCTCTGGGTCAGCTGAATGGTTGAGCTCACCCAACTTCTAATACTGAGAGGTATTTGATAAGGAGGTCCTGAGATTCCAACCCTCAAAACATAATTGATCAAACATCTCTAATCCCCGTAATAGGTTAATAGAGATCTATAGGCATAACTTTATCAAAACTCTTTCTACACAATTATCTACCAGTGACTCATTTTCCCTAATGGCACAATTAGAGTCTACCTTCCTGGCTTGGACCAAAGGTTTGGCCATGCCCCAGACTTGATGACCAGTCCTGTTCTTATCATGGGTAATTTAAAAAAAAATCTTACATGCGAGAATAATATCTCACCATTCTAGTATTATCTGTCTGACTGCTAGTCCCATCTAATACGGTGCCCATGTTCTTGTAACTATAAGACTTGTTTTTCTTACAAATTCTTTATTTTTATGTTTTAATTCTATATCCCAGCAACATACTTACCTTCTTATTTGTAGTGGTTTTTGTCATTTGATTCTCATGTGTTTTACAATCATACAATGATATCCTCTGTAAATAGTCATAATTTTACATATTCTTTCCAGATTTTACATCACTAGTTTTTTTCTCTCATATAGTTGAAATGAGTAATACCTCCGGTGAAACATTAACTAGTAGTGGTAACAGGGGGCAACCTTGACATGTTCCTGACTAGCAGGGGTTCCTCAGTGAATCCTCATTAAGATGCTTCTGGTGTGGGGCTTCCCTGGCGGCTCAGTGGTTAAGAGTCTGCCTGCCAATGCAGGGGACACGGGTTCGATCCCTGCTCCTGGAGGATCCCACATGCCGTGGAGCAACTAGGCCCGTGTGCCACAACTACTGAGCATGCACTCTGGAGCCCGCGAGCCACAACTACTGAGCCTGCGTGCCACAACCACTGAAGCCCACGAACCTAGAGCCCGTGCTCCGCAACAAGAGAAGCCACCGCAATGAGAAGCCCGCACACTGCAACAAAGAGTAGCCCCCACTCATCGCAATTAGAGAAAGCCCCCGCACAGCAACAAAGACCCAATGCTGCCAAAAATAAATAAATAAAATAAATAAATTTTAAAAAAAAAAGATGCTTCTGGTGTGATGAGGAGCATCACTAGCAGCTTGAGGAGGTATGTACCTGCTCCTCCTCGCTGAGGGAGAGAGTGTGTGTTTTGTAGTTTTTTGAGATACTATTGACATATAACATATATAAGTTTAAGGTGTACAACATGATGATTCGATATGTGAATATGTTGTGAAATGATTACCACAATAAGGTTATAACTTCTATCCTCTCACATTATTTTTGCGTGTGGTTAGAACATTTAGGATCTACTCTTTTAACAACTTTAAAGTATATAATACAGTGTTGTGAATTACAGTCATCATGCTGTACATTATATCCCCAGGACTTATTCATCTTATAGCTGGAAGTTTGTACCCTTTGACCAACATCTCCCCATTACCCCCAATCCCCAGCCCATGACAAACACCATTCTACTCTCTATTTCTATGAGTTTGGCATTTTCAGATTCCACATATAAATGAGAACATAGAGTATCTGTCTTTGTCTGACTTATTCACTTAGCATAACGCCCTCAAGGTGCATCCATGTTGTCACAAATGGCAGGATTCTCTTCTTTCTCATGACTCAATAATATTCCACCATACATATATGTGATATATATATATATCTCATATATATGCCATATATATATAATATACATATACCATATATATACCATAACTTCTTTATTCATTGATTTATCAATGTATAATTACGTTATTTCTATACCTTGGCTATTGTAAATAATCCTGCAATGAACATAGGGATGCAGATATCTCTTCAAGATAGTGATTTTAATTTCTCCAGATCAATACCCAGAAGTGGTATTGCTGGATTATATGTAGTTCTATTTTTAATCTTTTGAGGAAACTCTATACTGTTGTCCAGTTTACATTCTCACCAATAGTGCACAAGCATTCCCTTTTCTCCACATACTCACCAGCAATTGTTATCTCTTGTCTTCTTAATGACAGTCATTTTAACAAGCGTGGGGTGATATCTCAGTGTAGTTTTGATTTGCATTTTCTTGATGTTGAGCATCTTTTCATGTACCTGTTGGCACTTTGTATGTCTTCTATAGAAAAAAGTCTATTCAAGTCCTCTGCCCATTTTTTGATCAGATTGTTTGTTTTCTTGCTATTGAGTTGTATGAGTTTCTTATATATTTTGGTTATTAACCCCTTATCAGATAGACAATTTGCAAGTATTTTCTCCCATTCCATAGGTTGCTTTCTCAATTTGCTGATTATTTCTTTTGCTATACAGAAGCTTTTTAATTTGATGTACTCCTACTCATTTTATTTCTTTTTTATGGCTAAGTAATATTCCATTGTATATTTATACCACATACTCTTTATCCATTTATCTACCAGTAGACACTTATGTTGCTTCTATATCTTGGCTATTGTAAATAATGCTGCAATGAACATTGAAGTACATATCTCTTTTCAAAATAGTGTTTTTGGTATCTTTGGGTAAATACCCAGAAGTAGAATTGCTGAATTATATGGCAGTTCTATTTTTAAGTTTTTGAATAGCCTCCATACTGTTTTCCTTAATGGCTATACCAATTTACTAAAGTCCCTAAAGGGACTTCTTGTAAAGCTGGTTTAGTGTTGTCAACTCTTAGCTTTTGATTTTCTCTTCTTCAAATATGAATGATAGCCTAGCTGGGTAGCACACTCTTGGTTGTAGGTTTTTTCCTTTCATCACTTTGAATATATCATGCCACTCCCTTCTATCTTGCAAATTTCTGCTGAAAAGTTGGAAGAGATACATATAGGAGTTCCTTTGTATGTAACCAGTTACTTTTCTCCTGTTGCTTTTAAGATTCTCTATCTTTAAATTTTATCATTTTTAATTATAATGTATCTTGGTATTTTATTCCAGGAATGAAAGGATGGTTCAATATCCTCAAATCAATAATGTGATACACCACATTAACAAAAAGAAGGATAAAAATCAATGATTATCTCATAGATGCAGAAAAAGCATTTGACAAAATTCAACATCCATTCATGGTAAAAACTCTCATCAAAGTTTGTATAGAGGGAACATATCTCAACATAATAAAGCCCATTTATGACAAACCTACTGTTAATTAACATCATACTCAATGGTGAGAAACTGAAAGCTTTTCTCTAATATCAGGAACAAAACAAGGTTGCCCACTCTCATCACTTCTATTTAACATAGTATTGGAAGTCCTACCTACACCAATCAGACAAGAAAAAGAAATGAAAGGAATTAAAATTGAAAGGGAAGTAGTAAAACTCTCACTAACTGCAGATGACATAATACTATATATAGAAAACCCTAAAGTCACCATCAAAAAATTATTAGAACTAATAAATCAATATTTGGAAATGATATGACGGACAAGGGGTTAATATCCAAAATACATAAACAGCTCATACAACTCAGTATCACTCAATATTCAAAAAACAAACAACCCAATTAAACAAGGGGCAGAAAACCTGAATAGATATTTTTCCAAAGAAGACATACAGTTGGCCAACAGGCACATTAAAAGATGCTCAACATCACTAATCATCAGGGAAATACAAATCAAAACAACAATGTGATATCTCCTCACACTGGTCAGAATGGCTATTGTCAAAAAGACCACAAATAACAAATGTTGATAAAGATGTGGAGAAAAGGAAACACTAGTGCACTGTTGGTGGGAATGTAAACTAGTGCAGCCCTTATGGAAAACAGTACAGAGTTTCCTCAAAAAAACTAAAAATAGAACTACCATATGATCCAGCAATTCCATTTCTGGGAATAAATCCCAGGAAAATAAAAACACTGATTTGAAAAAATATATGCACACCAATGTTTATAGCAGCATTATTTACAATAGTGAAGGTATGGAAGCAACATTAACGTCCATCAACAGATGAATGGTTAAAGGAGATGTGGTATATATACACAATGGAATATTACTCAGCCATAAAAATGAACAAAATTTTGCCATTTGCAGCAACATGATGGGCCTGGAGGGCATTATAATTAGCAAAATAAGTGAGACAGAGAAAGATAAATACTATGTGTTGTCACTTATGAGTGGAATCTAAAAAAATAAAACAAGTTAATATAACAAAACAGAAACAGACCCACATATAAAGAGAACAAACTAGTGATTACCAGTGGGAAAAGGAATGGGGGAGGGGCAGGATAGGTGTATGGGTTTAAGAGGTACAAACTATTATGCATAAAATAAATAAGATAGAAGGATATATTGTACAACACAGGGAATATAACCAATATTTTATAACTTTAAATGGAGTATAATCTATAAAAATATTGAATCACTATGTTGTATGCCTGAGACTAATATAATATTGTAAATAAACTATTTTAATTATTAATTAATTAATTAATTAAATGTATAAATAAATTAATTAAATAAATAAGTCTTTTTTTTTTTTTAAATGGTGCTTTCCAGCATCAGTGTCCTGGTAGAACAAGCTCCCCAAAATGGCTGTCACCAACATTTATGTCCCCAGGTGGATCTCAGTTGCCTCTTGTCTCTCCAGGTGGCTCTCCAAAATCAGCAAGTAGGTCTGACCCAGTCTCCTTTCAAATTACTAATTCTGTGCTGATACTCAGAGCACGTGAGATTTTGTGCAAACCCTTTAAGAGTGGAATCTCTGTTTCTGACAGCCCTGCAGTCCTCCTGTACACAAGCTCCATTGTCCTTCAAAGCGTGGTGTTCTGGGGCTTGTCTTCCCAATGCAAGACCACCAGGCTGGGGAACCCAATGTGGGGCTCAAACCCTTCACTCCTTGGGGAGAACCTCTGCAGTTGTGATTATCCTCCTGTTTGTAGGTCATCTAGCTAAGGGTGTGGTTTTTACTGTACCGCATCTCCACCCCTCCTACCCATCTTTTAGTTCCTTCCTTACATCTTTAATTGTGGAAAAACTTTTCTGTTAGTCTTCAGGTTGTTCTCATAGATAGCTGCTCTGCAAATAGTTGTAACTTTGGTGTGCCGGTGGGTGGAGGTGAGCACAGGGTCTTCTTACTCTGCCATCTTGGCCATATGTCCCTTGACGCTCAATTGTATAACTTCTATTAGCTGAAGGAGTTCTAGGAAGCATGAAAACCTTAGGCTTTCTAGTCACACAGAGAATATTCTAGTATGTTCTCTCTCTCTCTCTCTCTTCCCTTTCTCTCTCTGAAAATCATTCACACTGTCATTCCAGAATCTTTTCTATATGTCACTGTTAAACCCAGCACACCCTAATTAAGAGAGAGCCTAACAATCACTTAACACAAAAAAAATCTTGGCCAAATTTAGAGATTTGGTTTGTCCAAGTAGAAATTGCTTCATATTAATGCTATAGAGAAAACAGGTTTCTTTCTCTTGGCAACATTTTTCTCATAAGCAGATGACTATTACTTTGTGGTCTTGTAATAAAGTGCTCCAACCATTATCAGACATGTCAACTGCCAGTCTGAACAGGTTTGAAATGCCTGGAGCTCTAAAAACTGATAAGAAAAATCAGAGCTTATTTCAGCTTTTCAAAAGCTTCTTGACACTCTAGGTGACAGATATCCTTATCATGGTTTTCTCTTCTAAGTAAAATAAAAAATCAGACAAGCTAGAGTGGCAAAGTGAGGCACTTTGTATTAATGTTCTTGTCCCCAACATGCTGATTTGGTCTTTTAAGTTATTTGTTTGCAAGTATGTAAGAATTTTCCAGTTTTTCACAGTTTTCTCTTTGTTCTGTAAAGAAATTAAATGTACTTTTCCACATTTAATCGTACATGTTTAACCTCTGAAAACTCAAATTTGTATTCTCTAAGCTTCAATATAAAGCCAATTCGTTAAACGTTCAACAGATATTTTTGTTTGTTCATGCATTGTATACAGACACTGTAATAAGAACTGAAGCTACAATAGTGAATAAAATAATGGACTCTGCCCTTACTCTTACTGAGCTTACAGTAGAGTGGAGAAACAGACATTGTCAGTCAAAGAAGGTTTATCAAGGAAATTTAAAACTAAGCTAAAACCTTGTATTGCTTAGGAAAGTAATGCCAGCTGCTGAAACAAACCCCAATTTCTGGGCAATTTAATACACTAGTGATTTACTCTTGTTCATGTTACAGCCAAATGAAAGTCCCAGGCACCTTCATCTTTGGCCTCTGTCCTCTTCCAAGTTCTCTGAATCCTTTTCAGTCAGATGGTGGATGGCAAAATAGAAAAAGGTTTGCTTGTGGCAGGGTTTCATGGACCAGTCCTGACAGTGGCACATCACTTCCACCACATTTTATTAAGTTACACGGTCACAGTTAACTGCAACGGAGGCTAGGATTGTAGTGTAGCCATGAGCCAAGGATGAAGAGAGAAAGGTCGATGCTGGTGAGCACAGGTAGTGCCTACCACACCTGAAGGGAGAGTAGCAGTAGCTGTGAAAGTTGAAGGGGAAGAGGACTGGGAGAGAGGTAATGAAACACGTTACAGGATGAGAGAACATAAAATAGAAAACACGGAGGTGAGAGAGCATAGCATGTGGGACTTGAAAGTTGTCCAGTAGGGCTGGATTATGGAATTCAAATTGGTGAAGTGAATGATGGGCAGGTCATGAACATCTTTGCAGACCACTTTAAGAAATATAGGAGAAAAGAATATTTTATCCCAAGAAAAGTGAAGCTCTGTTAAATGTGTTACCCAAGGAAGTGAAATGACTAGATCAAATATTTAGAAAAACCGTAATTCCCGTAGTGTGAAAAGAACTGGAATAAATGAGAGAGAGCAAGACCAGAGGCCAATTAAGAAGCTGTTTCAATAATCCAGATGATGGACTCTAAACTAGGATAATGTGACTAAAGGCCTTGAAAATATATGGATTGTTTTGGGAGATATTTAAAAGGCAGAATTGAAATAATATGGTTTCTAATTAAATGTGGGTTGCATGTAGCATCAACCTGCAACGTTTCAGATGTTTTTCTGTATTTTATCTAGGTATACTTACTTATTCATCTAGGTAAGATAGAGAAAACACTCCTAGTTCATATCACAAACATTTATCAACCCTGGAATGAGGTTGGGGTATTCCCAACTCAAAGAGCAAGATATCACACCAATATGTTACATTTAGAATTATAAATGCAGTTGAGGACTTTACTTCTCGTGCAAGGTCAATTGCCTGAAATCATTACATAAATCAATAACTGAGATGAATTAGGAAGTTTCCAGTTGACTCTGGTCATCTGATGTCTCATTTTTCTCATTTTATAGACTTCTAAAAATTACAGGATTGCTCAAATTGAAACAATTTTCTGCTTCATAGCAAGTCAGGTTATAGCTTGGTTTGGAGTGAACATTTAATTTTGTCACTGGCTGAAGAAGTCAGGGACATCTTAGTCAGACAAGAAGCAGGAGATGCCAGTAGCCTTGCTGCGCAAAGGCCTTTTCAGCATATTTCAGGACATATTGGTTTAGCAGAATCCTAGCCTGTGTTCTGGGACCTACCACCTGAAGATATTCTGTCTTTGCAATATCAAATCATAAGGATGTTGCTTGCCAAGACTCACACTGTTGTCCACCTGGCCAGGGCTGACCACTTTAAGAATTGAGAATAGTGGGCAGAAGGTCCTGGTTGACAGTGTGGAAATTAGGCCGTGCCTACAAGCTCATATTTAGAAGTAACTGCCTGCTGGATTCTGAAGTCCCCTTGTGTATCCCCTACTTTGCTCTTGATCAGTGATCCTGAGTGATGTCATGCTGTTCCTGACTCTGTTTCTCTCCTCTAGACACACCCAGTGCCTTCCTACTTCCTCATAAATCCCACTTACTTCCTTGTGCATTACACACGCTCTGGTGTCATACTTTGATCTTCAACCTGTCTGAACAGGGCATCTGGCTCCTCCCCAGGAGGAAGGTATGTATTTCTTCCAGGTACTCCACTTCCATCCTGGAGCTTCCCCTAAATTCTGGAGAGCCTCTTTCTTACAACTGTTATTCTGGCTTCACTCCAGTCATTGTGGTTGCTTTCTGCAACTGGAATTACCCATTGGATCCCATCTGTTCCTCCAAGAGTGATACCACTTGCTTTCTAGTCTTGTAAAATGTGATCATAGAGCTGGCTCCATATTTCTTTTTTGAATTTGGGATTTAAGAAACTTGCAGCAGCAGGAATTAACTAACAACAATTACTCCTGTTTCTTAATAAAAGTCTATTATTTATGTTCTTTGTTTCTTAAAATTAGAAACATATTTTGAATCTCAAATATATTTTAAGTTGACTTTACCCATAACTTAGTTGACAAGTACCTAAAACTGCTACTTGATTCAGAGCCAATGATTACTAAATACCATGGTTTTAAAATATTCTGTAGTTCGTAGCTAAATTTTGTAGTTAAACTCAAAATACTGCCTTAGGTGATTTGCCCCTGTTTTTCTGAGTACAGTAAGATTATTAATAACTATTGTTATTTTTTGAAGTTTTTTAAAACTCTCAAAGGCTAGGATTCATAGAAGATACAATTTCTCACTGATTCTTCCTTTCAAGATCCCATGACCTGTTTATATTCTGACTCCAAGATGAGCCTTGATTAAATATAGCATGCAGTAGAAAAATGAAAACGTGGTCTTCAGAATTTAAAATGCCATAATAATAACTACCACATTCTGAGTACCTAATGTACAATGAATGTACAATTCATTGTGTTAGTTGCATTTACAGATATTATTACTAATCCTCATAGTAAGAGGTATGCCTTTTTACCTCCCTTTTGTAGATAAGGGAAAGGTAGTTGAAGCCCAGAAAGATACAGCAGATACAACTAGTTAAGATGAGGTCATACTGAAGTAGGTTGGGCCCCTAATCCAATAAGACTGTTGTCCCTATAAAAAGAATGCCATATGAAGAGATAGACATACACACACAAGGAGAACACCATGTGAACATAAAGGCAGAGATTGGGGTGATGCCTCCACAAGCCAAGGACCACCAAAGATTTCCAACAACACACCAGAAGCTAGGAGACATGGAACATTCTCTCTCACAGCCCTCAGAAGAAACCAACCCTGCTGACACTTTGATCTTGGACTTCTAGCTTCCAGAAAACTGTGACAGAATAAATTTCTGTTGTTTAAGCCACCTAGTTGGTGGTACTTTGTTACAGCAGCCCTAGCAAACTAATATATAAGCTTCAGAGAACAGAAAAACATGAGATATGGAGAAATTGACAAGAAGCTCAATCAGTTGTGTAATTAGGAAATGGGAAATGAACCCAACCTGGAACAGTTAGAACAGACACTAGGGTTAGAGAGGGGCCATCAACAAACCTGACTTGATCTCAAATCAATAAGTTGGATAAACTCATTCCAAGATCTGAGAGGAAGCAAAGCCTCCAGGTAGATTTAGGTGAGGGGAATCTGGGGACAGGAAGAAAGTCAGGTGTACTGTCAGTAAACAACACTGCCCTGTGACAAATTCATTCTTCTTACAAGTGTTTGGTCAATATATTTATTGATTCTCTGTGGTTACCTTGCCTACAAATGAAGGTCACTGAAAGGTTTTTGTGTATTCACTGGTTTTAAATATTTGGTTACTCAAGGAAGTTAATTGGGTACCTCTCTATTCATTTTGCAAAAGTAGCAGCAGAACATGTGGTGATAGAATAGTGGCAAAGCAACTTGTCTCTCTTCTTTATGACTCTTTCTCTCCTATATCCATGAAGGATTCCTTTAAAAAAAACCAAACAAACAAACTGCAGTACACTTCCTACATATAAAAATGTGTTTGGTCATCCTGGTAGCATTGGAATTGTACATTTTATTGGACAGCATTTGTGAATTTTTTTTCATTAAAATTACATTTCTTCTTAGAATTATAAATCCAAGGAATTGGTTTCACCATTCTGCTGTGGGGGTAACAAAAAAATATATAAATAATTGGCTAATTTGCATGTAAATGCCAACCTACAGCATGTGCCAATATAGGGATGGGTCCCCACAAAGTTAAATGTAAACAAATTTCTAGTCCTACAGGCTTCATTTCACTGCCAAGCTTGAGCAGGTGATTATGCAATAACACTTGGTAAACAGAACTTCAATGACAATTTATAAGGCTAGGAAAATATGCTAATGTTGTTAAAATATAGTCTAGTATTCCCATTCATGTATATTTGAACTCTTATTTGCCAGTGGTGATCTTTCAGCTCCTTGGTGGATCAGGAAAAGTCATATTCCAATTACTATATCTTTAGATTTATTTATTCTCCTTCCTCTCTTTCTCTCTTTCTTTCTCTCTCTCCCTCTCTCTCTCTCTTTTTCACTTTCTCTCTTCCTCAATAGTGTTTGAAGAATTAGGGCAATATGCTTCTTGATTCCAGTCTCTAAGCGGGTAGATGTTTGTTGTAATCACTGTTTCACTCTAGACTTCAAGGCCTAATCAGCAGAATAGGAAAACTCCCCAACTTTTAAATTAGAAGTCTATAAGCAAAGAAAGCCCTTAATTCTTTGTTCTCTTCAGCTTGGAAAAATAGAAAGATATTCTGAAATTTATTTTACTTTTGCATTTGAGAGCTGTGCTGTGTTGCTTGTCACCTGACACTGTACAGAGGTTTACATTTTTTAAAAATTCCTTTTGAATTTGGAACGCGCAAAGACCAGACATCAATAGAAAAAAGCCTCATTCTAAACATTTATTTTTTAAAACAGTTTTAGTGTCAGTTTTCTTTTAAAAGGACATTTTAAAAATTCCTGAGTTTATAAGATAATTATTAATTTTTCCTCCCACCCACTCCTTTACCCTGCTTCAGTTCTCATCAAATCATGTGAAGATTCTCTCTCTCTTAAGGGGGAAATAACAAATAAAAATTAAAAGACCACATTCCTCCAACATTTTATCCAAGGAAGGGGTATCTCTATGTAAGAAGAGCCAACTGACCACATCACCCCAACTCTAAATCCTAGAAATTCACCTTCCCATCCACACTACCATTTTGAATTCTCAGAGGTCTACAGGTAAAGCTCTAACCCAATAAGACCAAATCCCTTTCCTTGGTTCCCTTTGGCTTAGCTAGGCAGGATGGAACCTTCAACACAACTCTATTAAATAGGAAGAGAAGAAGAAAAAGAAAATAAGCAGAGTACAAAAGGATCAAAACAATGCAGCAGTTTCTGACAGTCTTGTAGCCAGCTCGCTTTCTATCCTATTCCATCTGTACCCTCTCTATTAAGACATATACTGAGCCTCAAAGCCCTCTCTTAATAACTCTCACCAAGAGGTCATTTTAATCCTCTGTAAACTAGACGAAGCTAGACTGAGTGCCTTCTGCTTTCAAACTGTCATTGCTCCAGTTCTAGTAATGAAAAACTTTCCTTGTTCCCATTACAAAAACCTGCAGTAATCTCACCTTTCAAATGAGATCTTAATTCCTTACAAGGTGTGACTAAAAGTATAACCAAGGGAATTCCCTGGCGGTCCAGTGATTAGGGGTCCACGCTTTCACTGCTGAGGGCCCGGGTTTGATCCTTGGTCAGAGAACTAAGATCCCACAAGCCAAACGACATGGCCAAAAAAAAAAAAAAAAGCTTTAAAAGTAGAACCATATTTTATAAGACATGGTGTAAATTTAAAGTTTAAAACAAACTACCCTTCCCAACAGGAGACGTTTCTTTACACTACTCTTTGTTACTACCTGAGGTAATAAACAGAGTGCCAAATTTGGAGTTAGGAGACCCAAGTTTGAATCCCAAATCCATCATTTATTAGCTGTTTCACTCAGAACAAGGTACATAACTTCGCTAAGTTTCAGTGTCCTCATCTGGAGAATGGGGATAATAATGTCCCCTCACCACCTGCCTCTTCATAATGTTCTACCAAAAAGATAATAAAAGATGATAAAGTTTTATAATCACAAAACTTTAAGCAAATGCAAGTTATTAGCACTACTGTTGTCTGCGAGCCACCCTAAATAAAGTATTTTTAGAGGAAGACAGAGGAAAAACAAAGAAACAAATAAATATACAAATACTTAATCCAATAAAGCTCAGTTTTAGTATGGTATCACTCAGAAAGAAATTACAGTTCAACAACCAAAATAGAAATTATTGTGATAATAATAATTTAAAAACAATTTAAATCTTTACAGAGGTCTCTCAAAAATATCAATTTTATCCTAACGCATAGCAAAATTTCTTTGTTTTCTCTCTCCATCTCTCTCTATATGTACTTTTCACCTCCCTCAATTCTATCTCCAAACTGCTTTAAAAACTCAGAATAAATCTTTTCCCCAAACCAGCCCATTCTGGTTCTTACTCCTTTCGCTTTCTGGCCTATTATGTTATCCTTCCAAGAACCATCTTCTCTTACCTGTTTATAGACGTTCATAGATGAGGAGTCATGTGACTCTCCTTCGGTCCACTGCCACCATTCCATCTGCATTTGTTATTTACTTTGACCAATTGTTCTTTTAGTTCTTCAGAACTTTTGGGTAGCCAACGTTTGGTGGCTTGTCTAGATCACTCATTTGCATTATATTTATAAACTCTGTCTAGAAGTGAGATCACAAATTACATGGCCTACTCACTGTCACCCCTCCCACCCATGTTCATGGTAACATCACCAGTGGACTACTGCATTTTTTTCTCCCCTGAGCTCAACACACTACTCCAGACCAGTTGTTCTCAAACACTGATGTGCATCAGAATCATCTGGATGACATTAAAATAGAGATTACCTCAGAGTTTCTGAGGCAGTAGGTCTGGGGTAAGGACCAAGTATTTGCATTTCTAACAAGTTGCCAGGTGAGGCTAATGTTATTGGTTGGTGGGCCACACTGTGAGAAACACTACTTCAGTCAGTTACTACCATAACTGAACACAGTTGGCCCTAAGATGGACCCTATTTGCTATCACTTGTTAGGATACCTTATCTCCATGGGTCTTCAGAAAACAGGTAACTGCTCTCCAGAGCAGATGAGAACCCTTAACAGTTCATATTACAGGTATCCTATAAAAGCTCTCCTCCCTTTGATTCACAAAGCTTCTGGTTTCTCCTTCCAAGATGCTTCTATCAGTATCATGTATTCTCCATCACATGTCCTTTGTCTTGGACTTAGATCCAGCTTTTTGTACTCTGCCTTTGAACTGAATACTGTGAACTATCAAGTTAATTTCCAATCTCACCTTTGATCAGAAGAAAGCAGTGAAGGGGTATCTGCTTCCCTTAGAAGATAATTTGGACAGGAATCACAGGGTTTTCTAACAGGGGGTGGGACAGTACAAACAGTCCCCAGACTGACAAAGAAAAGTTATGCTGGACTTTGCTTGCTTCTGTACTATCAAGCATTCAATGTGGAAAAAAAACTAAATGGTTAAAACTTAGAAAACTAAATGTGTCACTCTTGCGGGGAAGAAGGAAATGAGGGGGAACACTCAAAGTTAGAGGGAATACTAAAGAAGTAATTAATGTCTTCTCTCTGATAAGCTGCAAATAGATAGCTGAGGACTTTTAACACTGCTCTCAAGCACAGATGCGCCTTGAGGTATACCCACCTGCAATGATACATGTGCACAAAGAATAATCTTTAAAAAAAAAAAAAGCTAGGGCTTCCCTGGTGGCGCAGTGGTTGAGAATCTGCCTGCCGGTGCAGGGGGCACGGGTTCGAGCCCTGGTCTGGGAAGATCCCACATGCCGCGGAGCGACTAGGCCCGTGAGCCACAACTACTGAGCCTGTGCGTCTGGAGCCTGTGCTCCGCAACAAGAGAGGCCGCGATAATGAGAGGCCCGCGCACCACGATGAAGAGTGGCCCCCGCTTGCCACAACTGGAGAAAGCCCTCGCACAGAAACGAAGACCCAACACAGCCATAAATAAATAAATAAATAAATAAACCTAAAAAAAAGTTTAAAAAAAAAAAAAAAAAAGCTATATCCAACAAAAAGTTAAACACACAAGGGGACTAACACACCTGAGTGTCTACTTTGTGCGAGATGGCTAAACAGAAACAGTTCAAGTACAGGCCAGACATAAATGATAAATGACAACTGACCTGTTAAACTGGTGTAAACATCTATTGAATACAATTAAATAATTACCCAGAGGTTATCATTTAGCATACTGCGTTAGCCAAATCTCACACACAGTGTAATGCAAAGATGACTCAACAACATTCAACAAATATTTACCGAGTACCAAGCTGGCAAACATCAGTGTATACGACAAAAACCCCCCTGCCTTTACACAGTTTATATTCCAACTGGAAGAGACAGACAATAAGCCAAAAATGTAATAAATAAACAGACTGGCAACATTTGAGCGAAGAGTTGAAGAAGGATCTCCAACACTGGTAACTTCCTCAGGTAACTTCTACTTTCACTGCCTTTTGTACGCCTGGCTGAATTTACTGATGGCACCAGTGAATCTCTGCTGGCCCAGAATTCATGTTGGTTCACCATGGGTCTTTGAACAGGAAGACTGATTTAAACTCCTACAAGCTCCAGGAAGAAACAGGTCTGGCGTTTGTGTGAGTGAAGCACTTGTTGCTTCCCCGTCCAGACTTTTAGATTTTCAAACTATTGTTTCTTCAAACTGTTGACTTATACTAGTTTGATATATTCTTTTGCATTTTATTATTATAAATAATAGTAGCAAGAGTTAAAGTTTCTTGGGTATCAAGCTAAGTATCAAGCTTAGTATTGAGCACTGTATATATAGTATCTAACTTAATTCTCACAACAATTCCATGAGATAGAGAATGTTATTACTTCCATTTTAAAGATGAGAAAGCGGAGGCTTAGCGAGGTTAAATAACTGACTCAAAATCACACAGATGATAAGTGCCAGAGTCAGGATTCAAGTCTGTCTGACTCCAGAGTCATTTTAGCCTCTATTTAGTAACTAAATTTAGTACTGAATTAAATGTATTCTTCAATAGAAACTTTAAAATGTATGGTAAAGATTATCTAATTCAACAGTTTTTTGAAGACATTGCTCCAGCCATCTTGGGTAATTCACACTCACAAAGAATATGACATTTGTTCTTACAATGCTTCTGATTGATCCAGTGTTGTGGTTCTCCGTGTGGTTTTATTTTGCAGTAGAATTTTGTGGTTTTATTTAGCAGTAGAATCCTCTACTAAACAAGATCTTACAATAGAAGACTGAATCAGTCATAGTCCTAGCATGGTAAATTCAAACACAGATGGAAAACTCAAAAAGGGTGACTGAAAAGGGTTTAATGAATGGACTATTCACAAAAGACTGGGTAGGGTAAAGAGAAACCAGCAAGGGATGGTAAAAATAACACTGGACTAACCACAGTGGGATGCAATGGCCACCCCTAGACTTGAAGGGGCAAAGGAGGAGACAGAATGGTTACCAGAATCTGGCAAGCTGTAGCTATAGGAAGGCACCAGCAGATAGGGGCTGTGGACTTTTATAGAGGAATGTAGCCATTGCCAAACCACAACCTAGAAGGGAAGGAGTCAGGGAAATAAACACCCCTGATTGTCTCTCCTCTGCCCTACAGTCTCCTACTGCTCCTCCCATTGGCTGAACCCAGCTAGAGGTCAAGGAAGCCCAGATGATGCAATCCATGGAAGTCAGCTTCATGGGGGCAAAGAGCAAGATGGAGAAGGGCAGAGAATGGATTTAAACAGGCAAACAGAATATCCAGTGCAAAACCAAATATGCAAAACTCATAAAGCAGAGCTACTCTTGTTGAATTGAGGGGGGGGGGGTGTGGTTCAGAGTCTGCCGGCTTGCCTCTCTCTAATCTTGCTCATTGTGACCACAGCAATCTCTAGGGCACCTTTGTCAAACCCCAGTGCTCTGGTCTACTTATGTTATAAATATCTTAGTCACAATAAACAACAGGTCTGTGTGCTTTGCAAAAATACAATATGCATGTGAATAAGATAACTTGGACTTACCATAGGACAATGAGGGGCACCAGACATGTCTCTGAAGGTTCAGGGTCCCAGGCTCTGAAAAGAATAGTCTGATTACACACATGATCATTCTGAGGGGCCCATGAATCTGGGAACCTGAGGGCTGAATGAAATGTCTATAGGTCCTCCAGCTGAAGACACTCATATACCCCTGGACGGGCTTTGGGTTTGTAGGCTAAGGGGCTTCTTTTGAGTAGCCTCATTTGTCTTTAAGTAGAACCCTTCCAAAGTGATTCACATTTAAGTTTCATTGTCCATCAGATTAGAGAGAGGACTTTATATCCAAATACACTGAAATGCGTAGTTTCACAAGGACAAATAAGGAGGTGCAAGAGAGGGGAGACAGGGGTAAAGATACAGGGTAATTGGGAAGAGGGTTAAGTAGACAAGAGAACTGATTAATCAGAAAAATGACCACAGGGCTTCCCTGGTGGTTAAGAATCCACCTGCCAATGCAGAGGACACGGGTTCAAGCCCTGGTCCCGGAAGATCCCACATGCCATGGAGCAACTAATCCCGTGCACGGCAACTACTGAGCCTGCACTCTAGAGCCCGTGTGCCACAACTACTGAAGCCCATGTGCCTAGAGCCCGTGCTCCACAACAAGAGAAGCCACCGCAGTGAGAAGCCCGCGCACCACAGCAAAGAGTAGCCCCCGCTCACCGCAACTAGAGAAAAGCCCGCATGCAGCAATGAAGACCCAAGGCAGCCAAAAATAAATAAATAAATATTAAAAAAAGAAAAGAAAAGAAAAATGACCACGGAGTGCCCATCACAAACAGATCACAAAATCTAATACTGTTACTGGCAGCTGAGAAGCAATACCCTCCAAATGTGCTCTGAAGTCTGAATCACAGCCTGGCCTCCCCAGCGGGGGCTGCAGCAGGTCCGTCAGTCATTGGGCAGAACTGCTGCGCACACCCTCTGCTGCTATGCAGAGAAGTCTGACTAAGGAAGCCAAAACTAGGATGAAGATGGGTGGGGTGGAGAGGCGCCAGCACACAGGAACCAGACAGCCAAATATTCTGTCACTGGTACTGCCACTTAAATCTCTTGGTTCACTGGAGAGAGGCTTTTTTGTGGGGAGGGGGGTCGTTTTTAATCTCAGTAGCTATAATGGCCTTCACGGGAACAAAAATAAGCTGAATTGAGGAGAAACTCACAGCTGTTCTTTCCTTTCTGAGTTTACACATCTCATTTTATTCTGTGTTGGTGCAGCTGCCCAGACAAGAAGAGCACAGGTTACACCTATGACAGGTAGAGAGCAAGGTGGTATGACCTGCAGCCTATATCTATCCTGTATCCCCTCTGTGCTACAGCCCCTGGCCTGTTCCCCTCACTGTGTGTCTCTCCTCTAGGTTGGTGAGCTTTATATTACTAGCATAAAACATTTGTCACACATGAGATAGACTCAACTCATTTTACATATATTATCACATTTAGTCCTCAAAGTAACATTATGAGGTAGGTTCTATGATTACCATATGTCTATTCAGATGGGGGCATTAGGACTTGGGGAGGTCAAGAGACTCAGGAAATAAATGGCAGGCTGGAGTGCGAGCCTCAGTAGCCTGATTTCAGTATCTGTGCACTTAACTGCTAGACCATCCTATCTTGTCCTTACATGGACATTTGCTTTGCTGCTTCTGTTTTCTGAGTCAGCCTGGCCTCCATGTTTCTGACCCTGGACTGATCACTTAATCTTTGATTTCCAGTTATTTCCTCTGTCACATATGCTGAGAAGGGAAGGTCAGATTCACCTCGCTTGGCTTCTCTCTGCTCATAATGAGGGCCAGTTGGAGGGCCACCCTGAGGGGCAGCGGGTCCTGGGTCAGTGAGGGATGAAGCACCCAGGTCTCTTCCTGGAGGGCCACACCTCATCAGCTTAGAATCCCATTTTCAGATCCTAACCTTGAATGCAAAACCCTGCCAGAAATGTTCCACTAAGTCCAGAAAGCTTCCCCAAACCCTCTTAGAAGGAAAAGGAAGCTGGGCCATTAATTGGAATCTATGGCAATGCCCATAGAAAGCAATGCTCCTGTGGCAGAACTGAGTCAGAGGGAAGAGGAAAATGAATCACACTCCAGAATCATCCCACCAGGTATTTTCAGAGAATTAAGGATGACTTAAATACTCATGTACAGGAATTCAATTATAATTCGGAAATCTACTAAATTTTCCTTGATTAAAATAATACATGGGTTTAGATAAAGCAATTCAATTGGTTAGTCATAATACTTAAAATTGCTGAAGAAAATGAAAACTTCAGGCATCTATTTAGAGTTTCTAGGAAAAAAATTTAGACTATGTTCATGTTTCACATGTACATTTTAGTATTTATAGGAATAGATTTTAAATTGTTTGCTTTCTATATATATCATGGAACTTCATGCTTCAATTCCACATCTTCTGCCTTCTTTCTTTTCTAAGTAACACTCTATCCAGTATTCTGGTAAATTTGGCATATGCATACATATGTGCTCTTTCATGTATAAATGGAAATACTATTTTTAAAAGATTCAAAAGAAAGTTTACATGAATCATGGAAGCAGCTATTTAACCACCTTTGTTTTTCTTTCTCTACTCTGCCCCCTCTATATGGTATGAACTTTGTCCTCTACTCTAAAGAATAAAAGGATATGTGGAATTACACACATTTTGGCATATATCAATAGTTATTCATGGTTTTAGTCTCTAAAGCTTAATCTCATCCATAGAAGTAATTTTATCCTTTGTATTAGGACACATCTGGTTTCAGGGAAGAGAAGTCTACTGAAAATAACTCAAGTAAACTTCTGAGCATATAGCTGGAAAAGCCGAAAACTCTAATTTGAAAAGGTACATGCACCCCAATTCATAGCAGCACTGTTTACAATAGTCAAGACATGGAAGCAACCTAAATGTCCACTGACAGATGAATGGATAAAGAAAATAAGGTATATATATGTACACACATACACAAACACACACACAGTGGAATATTATTCAGCTATGAAAAGAATGAAATAATGTCATTTGCAGTAACATGGATGGACATAGAGATTATCATACGAAATGAAGTAAGTCAGAGAAAGACAAATATTATATGATATCACTTATATGTGGAATCTGAAAAAAATGATACAAATGAACTTATTTACAAAACAGAAATAGACTCACAGACATAGAAAATAAACTTATGGCTACCAAAGGGGAAAGGGAGGGGAGGGATAAATCGGGAATTTGGGATTAACAGATACACACTACTATATATAAAATAGGTAAACAACAAGGACCTACTGTATAGCACAGGGAACTATACTCAATATTTTGTAATAACCTATAATGGAAAAGAATCTGAAAAAGAATATATATATATATATATATATATATATTCTTACTGAATCACTTTGCTGTACACCCAAAACATTAGAAATCAACTATACTTAAATTAAAAAAAATAGGGGGGATGTGGAGTTTATTATAACGATACAGATCTCCTACAAACCTAGACGCTTCAGAAAAGTCAAATCAACCTCAGCAACAGTCATTCTCAGTTTTCAGTCTAGGATTCCACCATAAACAGTATTCAGCTGCCAATGCCCTCAACTTCTAGGCTTCTTGGTTCTTAATGCATGTGTGTGTGTGAGAGAGAGAGAGACAGAGAGAGACAGAGAGGCTGATTGGTCAGCCCGACCTATTCATTAGCTCTCTTTGAGTCAGATGACTACTTCTCCTGCGGTCACTGTAGCCACGGTGGGACAGGGTTACTTGCTACCAACAGAGCCATACTGCAGATCCTTTCAATAGGTTATACATTTAAGTGGATGTGAGTGCATGTTTGAAGTTGAATGGGAGGGAAGGGGGAGAGAAAGTGAAAAATATCAATTTCTAATATATTCATTGAGGGAAAGCTAAAATGGATGAAAAATATCTTTATTCAAGGATTTTGAAAGGTTCATATTGTGCTTTCAAACCCTAGGTTTCTAGGATGTCCTTATTTTACAATTTAGTCACACACTGTATGTTAAAATATCTGTTCTCCAGCCCCTAAACTATACCAAGCCCTAGAGCATCCAGTCATGAAAAATAATACATAACAGCAGTATACAACTTACCAATAGGTCGTGTCCTAAGAGTTTATTGGTATATTAGTTTTCTAGGGCTGCCATAACACATAACATAGACTGGGGGGCTTAAACTACAGAAATTTATTTTCTCAAAATTTTAGAGGCTAGAAGTCTGAGATCAAGCTGTCATGAGAATTGGTTTCTTATGGCCTTTCTCCTTGGCTGCAGATGGCTGTTTTCTCCCTGTATTTTCACATGGTCTTCCCTCTGAGTGTGTGTCTGTGTCTTTATGTCCTCTTCTTATAAGGACACCAGTCACAACGGTTAAGGCCTAACCTAATAACCTCATTTTTATTTAAGTACCACTTTGAAGACACTATCTCCTAACGTAATCACATGCTGAAGTAGTAGAGGAGGGTGGTTAGGACTTCAACATATGAATTTTGGGGTGTACACAATTCAGCCCATAACAATTGGTAAGTCTATTATTTGGAACTAAGAATAGAGGACACGTTTTGTCATCTCTCACTTGGACAGTAGCCTCCTACCTGATATCACACTTTGCTGCACTATTTTAAATCTGTCAGAAAGCCACGAGACTGACCCTTTTCTAAACTCATTGATCCTTTTCTAAATTACTAATCTGATTTTGTTATTTCCTGCCTGCAGGACTTCTCTGGCTCCTTAACACTTTGGTGTAAAGTCCAAACGCTTCCTACAGCACACACAGTTTCTCACGGTAAGCTGCAGTCAGTCTTCCCAGCCTCACCTCCAGCCACTCCACATGATGCCTGGACCACTGACTGGTAACCTGCTGAGAAATTTATATATTCTATATTTTATGTTCTTATTTATTCTGTGTATTTAAACCAATGTCATAGTACTTTAAATATGGAGATGATTTCATATGATTGCTTTCTACCATTCTATTGTTAATGTATATCTATTTCAATTACATTGTAAGTGAAACAGGATTTTGAACTAGTCTAGGAACCTAATCTGCTGTTCTGATTGGTTTCTAAAATATTTGTGAGACACCTACCATATGTCAGGTACTCTCAACATTTATTACATAAAGATGAAAATGTCACTGAGTTTAGGAAGTTCACAGTCTAGCTGGGAAAGGGGACAGGCAGGTAAACAAATAACTGTAATACAATGTGACAAGTATGTGAATAGAAATATGCATATGGTACTCTAGGAATGCAATGTAGATTAATTTTACCTGAGGTGGTCAGGGAAAACTACAGGGAGGAGAGTTGATATTTGAGCTGGGAACTTGATAAGAGAGAGAATGGAATTTCAGGCACAGAGCAGCAAAAGCAAATCATATACAGACACCTGCCAGGACATCAGTCGACCCTGAAGCACTATCTCTTTTCTCTGAGGATCTGAAACTAAGGATTGAATAGACTTTTCTTTTGAACTTTCAAAACCTAAAGCATCTAATATCATATTCCCTTTTCTCTAGACAGTGACTGCTGAGTTCAGACTCCAGGGCTCCTATACACCTGCCTGTCTGAAAGGAACCAACTTCAGATTCCAAGGTAATTTACCTTCTAAAAGAGGGTCCTGAAGTAATTTCCAAGATGCTTCATGGTACCTCTCTTCCTAGAATAAAGAAAAAGAAACTTAATCTCTGGAAAGTTTCCCTGCTACTTATCATCATTCCTTTTCAGAACATTGGTTCTCATCCCTGACTGTTAAGTTAGATTTACCTAGGCAGATTTTAAAGATTCCAAGGCCCAGGCAGCACCCCAGACCAAATAAATCAGAATTTCTGAGAATAGGACCCAGGCATCAGTATTTTTAAAGCCCCCCAGATGATTCCAATGTGCAGCCAAGGTTGAAAATCACAGATTCAGAATTTATGGGGATTTTCCCCCTTAGTACAGATGTTTAACTGTCATAACTCTCAAGCTTCTCCAACAAGATTAGGATTACTTATTCGTTTAGAAATGGAATGGACAAACATTGCTTTTATTCATCCCCAAGGTAAAATTTGTCTCCCTCTTTTGGTTTATCTCAGTCACATTGTCTCTCTGGTTGACCTTAATGTTCATCTCTCTGATGTGTATGTATCTTTCTCTCAGGCTCATGGCCTCAGGTGAGGAGACAGGTTTTGGCCAAGTGGTTTTAAGAGAAAGGTCTGCAGCCTATCCCACCTCTGGTTCATTGCTGCTATAGCTGGAGGTCCCCTTAATTTAAGGTTGCAGACTCCTGTGTCTTTACCCAACTCAAAGGTCTTCTTTGGAACTAAATCTCTGCAGTTCCCTCTCCATGTCTAGCCTGGTCTCAGGCCCTGACCCACAGGCTGAAATCAGGATCAGTGCAGGTGTTCCCATTGCCTGATCCTCCCAGTGTGCTGATGAGGGAGAGGATGAGGGGAAGAGAAGGGAGGAACTTCACGTTGAGGGAAGATGGACAATCAACCTTCATCCTGAGACAGGAGGCCTGATCTATGCCCCTCTTTCTCCCTGATTTGAGAGGAGAAATTTGATAATACAGAGTGCAGGTGGTGCTGGACAGAGGAGAGAAGAGTGAGCCAATTAGGTAGCCCACCAGAAAGTCAGCAGGAGAGTGGGGAAAGGATAGCATCAGAGCCCCAGCAATCATGGTGACAGTGACAGGAAAATGAAGCCCAGACCAGGCAAGAGTCTGATGCTGCAGTCCACTGAGTCAAAAAGAACCGATTTCTCATCAAATTAACCAGCTAATGCCTGTGGATGAAGCATCCCACACAACTGTTGGCTCTAGCCGGGCTGTTCTTTTGTCAGCATTGAAGTGACATCATGTAAATTCACAAGCAGATGCCAAACTTGATGAAAACTCATGATTCACTCCGTGTCTGTTGGGCATACACAGCTAATTGGATGACCTCTAAGGTCCCTTCTGGCTTTTAAATTCTAAGATTCTGTGATCCCAAGTGACTGCCATGAACCTGGCATGTCCCAGAAAGTGCACTTGGAGAATTTCCAAGGAGCTTTGTGTCTAGGTGCCAGCATGTTATATGTGAAAAATGAGGAGCTCACCATGCCAAGAGGCAATTTCCAACAGGGGAATGGCTGCTTATGTGTACTCATTCTTCCTAATCAGTCCTCTCAACAGTATATATACAGAGGGCCAGTGTCTCTGATCAGTCCCTACCCAGGCAATGAAATTTTTTTTCTAGCAGAGATTTGACTCTTCTTTCTGGTTGCCCATAGATAGTACTCACTTAGGACCATACTATAGAAGGCACACCCACCTCCCACTGCTATTAGCAATCTGTCCACCCTTCTGTGGCTTTCTAAGCTTACTTATTCAGAGGCACCATGGGGGCCGTGGTCTTTATTTCTGATCCCTCCAGGCAGTAAACATTGTGCCAGTTCCTTCTGGACTGAGAACTAGAGCCAGCAGAGAACTCAGCGGAAATAGGAGCTCTGCAAGGATGGAAGCAGACCATGTGCTCCCCACCACGTGCATAACAGGTCTCTGTTCTCATGCTGAGGTAGCAGCTGCAGCACTGCACCCTATCTCCACCAGACCCTTGCCTCATTCTCTTTCTAATCATTTATTCTGGCTGTTCTTCTTTCTGCCACAATAATTCATAGTGATTTCACATATAATGCTCCTCTCAACATGGTGCAGCATAAACAGTGAAATTATAATAAAAAGGATAAACAGAAAATACTGCTTACACAATTCTTTGTTTGCATGTGAAAATCAGGGGAAAGACAAGATATTTCACTTCTAATCATGAGTTGGGAGCACTGGTAGAGTTTGGCTTATAATCACTTTTTAAAAAAAATAACGTTTTCTACTTCATGAGTTTTCTTATAGTAAAATCTTTGTTAATAGGAACCCAGCTACTGAGACTGAGTTCACTTGCGGATATTTTCTATAGCTTTATATTTTTAGATGGAAACCAAGTACAAAAAAAATTAGACATCATGGGTTTAATTTTTTAAAAAGACTAACTTTAAAGCATGTTCGGAAGTCCATAATGAATTGGTGCAATCTTATAAACCTCTGCTAAGTACATCATCTGCAATAATAGGTGATAGACAGTCAGGAAGATTCACTCATTCTACAGAATCCTCAAACTTTGAAGAAACATTACGTTCTCTGGTAATTCCATGTCTTCAAATTACCCAGAGTTGTGAGAATCAATAACCTGAGCTCAAGAGGGGAACTCATGTCAATTACTTTTGCCATGCCTGTAAATAAGGCACATCTCTCGGATGAGAAATCCAAGTTAAATGCAAGAACTCAAACAATTCTGGGACTTTTGAGCCAGAAGAAAAGAAATTTGCTCTGAGAGGGATTGAGAAAGCCAGTTAGGCCAGTTCCTAGGAAACAGAATATAATCAGACCCCCAGAATCCATACAGCCAAGGCGAGGCCGGAATTTGAGAGAAATGGTAGGAAAGACACTTATGAATTTAAGCCATGTCTTCAGACCAAAGTATGTTTATTTTAGGATAAGGAGATTTGAGGCTCAGATAAGTTTTTGCTACCTTTACTAGGATCCTTAACACCAAAAATATATGCTGTGCTTTAAAAATTAGAACATTGTAAATGTCTTTATACTCATTCTTATTTATTTTTCCATTCCATTAAATTACAGAGTCACCGTCATCCATTATTTTTTTCAATTGTTTTTCCTACCTCATATAATGTAAATTCTTCTTCATTATAGCTCTTGATTTTGGACTATATCTCCCTGCCCTACTTGGTCCACTATGAAGTGACTGCGTTTACTAAAATGGAAAAGAAGACTCTTATGTAAAAAGTCATATGTAAGGTTGAAATTTTTTCCTAACTAAATTCGCAAGAAAAGTCAATTTTACAGAACCATTACAGATTAATGTTTAGTAATCATAGAAAATAGTAAAGAAGCCTAGAGATTAGAAAAAGATAACTTTGCCTAATTAACAAAAGTGGCAAGGTAAAAGAGAGTAACTTTTTCTATGACTTGGAACTATGGACAAACAAGTATAAAATTACAAACAGATTTATTTACAATGGTGAATAAGCACACAGATAAAGAAGTGGTGACCATCAGGACCCAGTATGGGGTCTTAAAAAGAAAAATTATTTTCTTTCATTAAGATTAGAGGTTTGCTAAATAAAAGAAATTCTAAAGACAAATGATGATTTCAGTAAGTCTTTTAGACTGTCATGGACAAGATGATTTGGTGTGAGATAAGATGACGGTTTAGAGTGGGTTGAAGTTTCTTCAGAATGTGTCACTCTCTCCCACTATACTGTGAGCGCAATGACAGAATAGAGCATATTTCATATGTCTTTGTATCACCGGTACTTAATTCAATGCTTGACAAATACTAAGTACCCAATCCATTTTTCCTGAATTCATAGGCACTTAAACAAGTCTACTCAAAATGAACTTTTTAACAGATAAAGGTCAACCACAGCAGAATTATTAAGTGACATATTTTAAATGCCCTGTACATGACCATTATCCTTTTCAACACTCTCATACTAGCAATCAACAAGTAAAATTTTAAAGGCAAGTGGTCTAGTGCATAAGAATCAGAAACTTATACCCAGAAAGAGGATTGTGGTCCTATATCTCATAATGCCTATTATAATGCTGCATACAGAATAGGTGTTCAATAGCTATTTTCTTAACTTTTTTTTAATTAATCATAGCATTCTCAAGCTTTAACATTTATGGTCATTGGGACAAGTAGATATCTACATTTGGCCCCCCTATCTCACACAATATACAAAAAGTACTCAAAATGGGTCAAAAGCCTGCATGTGAGAGCTAAAACTATAAAACCCATAGAAGAAAACAAAGATGTAAATGTTCATGACCTTGGATTACAGAATGGTTTCTTATATATGACACCAAAAGCATGAACAACAAAAGAAAAAATACATTAAACTGGACATCACCAAAATTTTAAAACATTTGTACTTCAGTGGACATCATAAAGGAAGTGAAAAGACAACTATGGAATGAGAGAAAATATTTGCTAGTCATATATCTGACAAAGGACTTGTATCTAGAGTCTATAAAGAACTACTACAACGCAATAACAGGAGGACAAATAATTCAATTTAAAATGGGCAAAGATTTTGAATAGACATTTCTCCAGAGTTGTATAAATGGCGCATAAGCACATGAAAAGAAGCTCAACATTATTAGCCATCAAGGAAATGCCAAACAAAACCACAAGGAGATACCACTTCACGCCGCTAGAATGACTATAATTTTAAAAAGATAGACAATAACAAATGTTAGCAATGATATAGAGAAGTTGGAACCCTCCTAAACTGCTGGTGGGAATGAAAATGGTGTAGCCACTTTGGAAAACAGTTTGGCAGGTCCCCAAATGGTTAGACATAGAGTTACCATATGATCCAGCAATTCTACTCCTAGGTATATATCTAAGAGAAATGAAAACATATGTCCACACCAAAAATTGTACATGAATATTTATAGCAGCATTATTCACAATAGCCAAAAAGTGAAAATAAGTGAAATGTCCATCAACTGATAAATGGATAAATAATATCCATACAATGGAATGTTCTTCAGCAATAAAAAGAACTGAAGAACTGATGTATGCTACAACATTGATGAACCTTGAAAACATTATGTTGTGTGAAAGAAGCCAGTCACAAAGAACTACATATTGTATGATTCCATTTCTATGAAATGTCCATATAGGCAGATGTACAGAAATTGAAAGTAGGTTAGAGGTTGCCTAGGGCTGGAGATGACGGGAGGACTGAAGGGTAACAGATAAGGGGAGCAGTGTTTCTTTTTGTAGTAAAGAGAATGTTCTAAAATTATGGTAATGGATGCACAACTCTGTGAATATACTAAAAGCCACTGAATTGTATACTTTACGTAGGTGAATCACTTGGTATGTGGATTATACCTCTATAAAGCTGTTTTAAAAGAAAACCTATTGTGGGCTTCCTGTTTATCGTAGACGTGGAGATACACTACCCACATCCCCCTTCAAGGAAGGACTTGCTGCCCAGCTGTGAGGGGCATAGTCAGCAGAGAGCCTACAGCTGTCAGGTCCTTCAGGGTTACCCTCAGATTTAGGGAGCTGCCTTGCCCAATGTGAGATGATAGAAAATATATACATTGGTCTCTGCCCCTGGTTCATGGCACAAAGCTCCTAAAACCCTTGTAATTTTTTAAGTGATAAGAACACTTGGAGTGCCTCTTGTTCTTAGAGCGCTAGGAGTATATTTTGTTCTAATGAGGTGACTCTGGGTGGCTCCTGGATGGGGGCTGATAACCGGAAAAACTAAGCCATGATTAGAAGCTTGAAATTTTCAGCCCCATCCCCTCTGCTCCCTTTCTCCAGAGAGAGGAGAGAGGCTGGAAATGGAGTTAGTAATTGACCATGAGTACATGAGGAAACCTCCATAAAAATCCCAATAGCACCGGGTTTGGAGAGCTTCCAGGTTGGTGAACACATCCACCTACTAAGAGGGTGACACACCCCACCTCCACGGAGACCACAGCTCCTGTGCTGCAGACCTTCCCAGACCTCACCCTATATATCTCTTCATCTGGCTGTACATCTGTGTTCTTTATCATATCCTTTAATAAACTGGTAAATATAAATGTTTCCCTGAGTTCTGCAAGCCACTCTAGCAAATTAATTGAAGCAGAGGAGGGGGTCGTGGGAACTTCTGATTTGTAGCCAAATTGGACAGAAGCTGTGGGTAACCTGGGGGCCTACTCCCTGTGAGTAGGCATCTAACGTAGGGTAGGAGATGGTGGGTCTGAGCCCTTATCCTGTGGGATCTGGCACTATCTTTGGTAGATAGTGTCATAATTGAGTTAAATTGTGGGACGCCCAGCTGGTGTTGCAGAGACTTGCTTGTTGTGGGAGTAAACTTCCACACATTCGGTGACCAGAAGTGTCACAAGTGAAGTGTTGTGTGTGAGTAGTAAAGGAGACTCACGGGAGAAAAGCACAGGTGGAAAACTGAGTTTTTCCTTTACATCCAAGGTCACACCCTTCCCAGGACAGCCCACATTCCAGTAAGGCAGGAGTATAAAGACCCAGCTATTTCCACTGGATCAAGAACAGTCCTGACTAGCAGTGCTCACTACAGAGCTCCTTGCTGGGTTGACTGAGGCTTTGTCAGACCTGCATCATGGTTTGACTTCTCCCTCTGCTCAATCCTGCTTCCTCCTCTTTCCTTTCACATGTATTGATCTCTAACCTTGAACCTCAAACTAACTCAGCATCTGTTTCCAGGGAAACCAAACTGTGACTATGTTAAACATGGCAGATTAGGCATACACATATGTATTCTATATCTCAGAAACTCCATTCAAATGAAGGTAAAGTAATATTGGTCTTGTTTTTAACTCAGGTGAAAAGAAAAGAAGCTCTGTCTATGAAGGGATAACAGTTGTCTTAGCAGAAAAGAGGAAACAATAAAAATGCTTGTAGAGTTGGATACCAATGAGAAGTTGGACGATTTCTTCCAGAAGACCTCTGAAAGTTTCAGGACTTGGAAGGACAGGATGTAGATGCAAAAACGAAGTTGATAAGAGGGGACTGATTGAAATCAATATGCCAAATGCTTACAGCTCCTAGGCTTCTTCTTTCATCTTTGCTTATGACTAGAGATTTATTTCCTAGAAAAAATGGAGTAGGGAGACTCTGAATTTGTGATCCTAGGATCACTACAGGAGGCGTGAGGTTCGGAGCTGAAAATATTGGAAATAAATGAAAGTCTGAATGTTGAATAGGAAGACTGCTCCCCTCCCCTCTGCTTCCTCCGATAAGTTCTCTTCACAAAGGCTGGAGTGTTGACCCCAAAAAATAGATTGAGGATTTTTCTCTGTAGAAACTGAATAACTTCAGAAAAGACATAATTACTCAATACTGGCATTTGAAGGTCCTCAATGAAGAAGCTATCTGACTGCTCTATCACCCTACACTGCCCCCACACATGGAGTTTCCAGTTTTATAGTACGTCATTCTTAAATATGAATGGTCAGGCTAGGGTGACCAGACATGTAAAGAAAGCCTTCAACATGAAAAATAGACCAAAACAAAGAGGAAAAAAAAGAGCATAGAAGAAAATGCAGGGAAAAGAAAACAATTTCCAAGAACAAAATACTCATAATTTAATATCTGTGGTAAAAAAGGAAAAGTTATTGCATCTATGAAGCAAAAGTGGGAAGGGAAGAACAATTAGAGGCTAAGAACTTTTGGTAAACAAAAATATGATAAAAATAAAAATGCAATAAAAGGCTTGGAAGACAAAGATGTGGAAAGCTCTCAAATATAGAATAAATGACAAAGAGATGAATAATAGAAGGGAAAAGATTAAAAAGAAAAGACCCAAGTACCAAGGCTCATAGAAAATGATAGCATAAGAGATAAAGAGCAAATTGTGATGAAAAAAACAAATCACAAAAAAAGGATTGGAAATGACTGGACTTTTCAACATCAACACCAAAAGCTGTAAGATACTGGAGAAATACCTTCAAAAGTCTAAGGGAAATTTTAACCTTAATTCTATGCTGAATTAAATTATCAATCAATTCTAAGAACAGACTAATGATGTTTTTAGGCATTCAGGACTCAAAACTGGACCTTCCATGTACCCTTTCTTAGGATGCTTCTGGGAGATGTGCACCACTAAAAGCAACAGAGTAAACTGAGAAATGAAGTGTTACATAATTCAGGAAACATGAACTCTAACACAGGAGAGTAGTGAAAGATGACAGTAGGGTAACAAGTCCAGATTTGAGCAGGAGATAGGGGCAGAAAGAAGGTTCTCAAAGACCACAAAAAAGTGGGGGGTGGGGGGGAACTGTTAGGTTATCTGATGAAATTGACCATACAGAAATAGTATTGTGAGATGTTTCTAAAAATCTATGGTTCATTTAGAAAGAATTAGCAGTAAGTGGATAAGAAACAAAGTCATTAAAAAACCAAGGAAATTTCTTACTCAAAAAAAAAAGGCAAAGAGGTATACAAGAAGGGAACATAATCAGGGTACAATACCTAGCTAAGCAGTAAACATTATTTATATCATCATCATAATGTAAACGTTAAGTATTAATTTACCCTTCCCAAATTATATGATCGTTGAGAGGATGGAGTAGACAGAAGAAGAAGAGGTAGAGGTATATAAAAGATAAATCCTCATCTACAAAAACAAGATATCAATAGATAATGTTTTAAAATGATGAAACAATAAACAGCAGTCAAGTATTTCATTTTGAAATATAGGAAACAGAATAGAATGAAAAAAAAAACTAAAAGAAATGGGCATGGTTGCCTTTGAGGAGCAGTACCAGAGGTAGGGAGGGAGAAGTGGACAGGGAACAGATACATTTTGTTATGTCTTATATTTGACTTTCAAAACTACTTGCACATATGATTCTGACAAAAATAAAATTGAATTGAAAAGTAAAACCTGTAAATATCCCCAGCTTCCTAGCATAGTCAATCTAAACTACTTATCACTCAAATTTTGAAAAGGGGAAAGAACATGAACTGCAGATTCAGACAGATGTGTCACTTTTTAGCTATGTGACTTTGGTCAACCTTTTTAACCCTTTTATTGCATCATCTAAAACAGGATTCATAATACTTTCTGGTAGGTGTAAGGGAAGTTAATAAAAGTAGTCTTGTTCAGGCTTCATAGGCAATAATAGGCCTTTGACTGAACAGAGACCTTAAAAGAGTTACATGCCAAACTGCTGACCAGCAGAAGCCACGAAAGTAGGTCTTGAGAACCAACAGATAGGGAAGGGAGTAAGTCCAGCAGGTCTTGAGAACCAGCAAAGGGAGTAAGTCACAAAGCTTCCTGGGCCCTGGGAATCTGGCCAGTTCCCGGGGATCACTGAACATTCTGAGACTTATGATTAGAAATACAAACATTTAACATAATAGCCAGAGCTACACATTTGCATGTAAGCTGATGATTATCAGTTTGCAGATTGGCGATAAAAGCAGGATTCCTTTGGATGACACTCTGAAGTCTTACCCTTTGGGTGGATGCACCGCCCAGGACCTTCCCAACTGGGACTTCAGATTGCTATTCCAGGGACTTCCCAGCATTGCTTGGATCTGGATGAAGTTCTCCCAAATTGCTGATGTATGCGCTTCTGTCTCTTTATATATTGCTTGTTCTCCCAACCTGGTGATGCAAATTCTCCCAGGTTGATGATGATGCTTGTTCTCTCAATTTGGTGATGAAAGTTCTCTCAAACTAGTAACGTACGTGGCGATGTAAGTGCTCCCAAATCGATGATGTATATATATATATATATATATATATATATATATATATATATATATATATATATATATATATATTGCTTGTCCTTATACTGTAACCTACTACTAGTATAATAAATTTCCTTATTTCTTGCTTATTGCAGTGTGGAGTGGTTATTTTGCCGGTAAATCCTCTAAACCTAAAACCAAAAGTAAGTCTTTCAGCAGAACATAAATCTTTTGGCAAAACAGTAGGATTGTTGTAGAACTAAGATAGTACCCTATCTTATTGTGATACGTAACATGGAACCCAGCATATAACTGAGGCTTGAGAAGTGTTAGCCTTTGTTATCATTTATCTGGCCATCAGGAACCTCCATCAGTTTGCCCTTCTTTTCCAATCTCCATTTGTTTTTCTCCCTACAACCTGACATGGCTTTCTTTTTGCTTTAGCCATATCTCCTATCTCCATGCTTGTTACTGGCTTTGTACAAACCTCTATCTCCAAATGGAAAAATCTTCCTTAACCTTTTTTCGAAAATTCTACATGCATCAAAACAAAAAACAAAAAAACAAACACACAACAACAACATCCCCTGGACTTTTCAGTTACATAATTTAATAAACTACCTTTTGCTGCTTAAATAAATAATAAATAAATAAATAAAATTCTATATGCATCCTTTTCTTTGAAACTCATTTCTTCTCAGTGTACCTCCAGGTCTTTTAAATTTGAGGAACTCGGGTTATATGGCAACCTGATCTGAAGGGAGTCGCTAGGGGTCTTATTTTACTGCTGAAATTGGATAGGAAAATTGCTTTTCTTAGCTTGGATAGTAAGTTTATTTGGGGTAGTTTGGGAATGAGTGCTCATGGAAATTATTGGGTCTAAGCACACTTAAATCACTACTTGACACTCTTTTCTCTTCTTCCTTAAAACGACCCCTGTAAAACCCCACCTGATACCTTTACTCAGAATTCCCTTGATTCTCCTACATATGCCATCACATATAACACTTGGCACCCATTTAAATGTTGCTTTTCTTAGGTGAGCTCATCCTTTACTTTCTAAACCAGTTGTAATGAGGGCAGATACAGCTCTCCATTTGTTTTGCATACTCCCATGACACCTGATACATACCATACTCATAAAATCCTGATGATGTGTTATTTGATTCTAACTGATACATAGAGTGAGGTAGCCCAACATATAGAGAAGAAAAAATGGGAATTTAGGCATTTCCTTGGAAGAAATCAATTGTCAAGAATCCTTGGGAATACACAGTGGCCCCTTCAAAAGAGAAAATATGGCTGTGAGAGTAGGAAGAAGAGAACCAAGGCATGTATGGGAACAGCAGGGATTTTTGGAGACATAGCATGAAAGGGAGAGAGACTGTGTAATCAGCAAAATGGCCACAGCTCTTCTTCAAGTGAAGCTCAGGTACTGCAAAAGTACTGGGGCTGGAAGCATCACCATCACTATTATTATTTAGATCTTTGAAATGTGCCCATCACTGAGCCCTGAGACACATGTACAGAAACAAACACATGTTTCAATATTTACTCTCTGGGGCCTGAATCCATGGTGGTACAGTTGTCGATCCTCCCACAGCCATCAGGCACATGCTTGACTAAACAGATGGCCTTCCAGAATTTTTTCACTTGGGTAGGAGGGTGGAGGCTTGTATAGCCAGAATTCTTAATTCAATATCTCTTCCTGAGTCTATTCTCTGAACAGGCCACCTTATAAGCACTATGGGAAGGGCAGTTGACAAGGTGGAGGGGTACGGGGGAGGTGAGGAAGAAAAGGGGCAGCAGCCATGTATCACAGAACACAGAACTTAAGAGATCAAAAACCTAGTTTCAAGTTGTTTCTTGCCACTAAATTGCTAGTTGACTGTTCTAGTTTCAAGTTGTTTCTTGCCACTAAATTGCTAGTTGACTGTTCTAGTTTCAAGTTGTTTCTTGCCACTAAATTGCTAGTTGACTGTTCTAGTTTCAAGTTGTTTCTTGCCACTAAATTGCTAGTTGACTCTTCACTTCTCTTGGTCTTAGTTTCCTCATCTGTGAAAAGGGAATAATAATGTTTCTCTTGCTTATTTCTCATACTTTAACAAGGATCAAGCAAGTTTAATATGTGTTAAAATACTCTGTAAACTGTAAAAGATTACATCCTCATCTCATGATACCCTAGTGTCTAAGACAACTCTTTTAAACTTTTTTTCCCCAAAGGAGAAAAATAAATGCTTTCTTCTTTTAAAGGCTTTGTAAAAAACTTACTTACATAACAAAATATTTATTTATTACCTAATATTCTTTAAATTTCCACAATTATTCTAGATTAAGGAGGAGAAAATAATTTATTTTTAAAAATTCAGAATGATGTTCTATATCAAAATATTTTTCAAAAGGAAATAGAATTTGAGTAAGAGTTTATGTAAGATAAACTTTTATTTCTACTTCAATATTCTTATAAGTAGGCCCTTTAAATTAGTGAAAGGTCTATAGGTGAACATTTCATCCATATATTTATTTTTAAATTATCTCCCAGTTGAACCCAGAAATGAGAAGAATGAATGAATAAAAACAGATAATGCAAGACTGAGTGATATGGGAAAAGGGCAGAAAAAATATTATGGAAGAAAAGATGACACACAGAGAAAATATCCTTGTAGGAACACATTTTTTTAAAGAAGAAGTTTTCGGGGGGCATTTATTCTATAATCTGTACTCCTAGTTCCATGATAATTGTATCTAAAGTTTAAAAACTGTAAGTAGTTTAATTCTCTCCTGTGCCCTGAAGTGAAACCAGATTCTGAAAAACAATATATGATAGCATGCATCACATATTATCCAGGGATGCCACGACTGGATTGGCCTGGGTTCCAGTTACCAACTCCTGTCTAACCTTAAGTGAGCTATTTCACCTCTGCCTCCTCATCTATAAAAATGAGGAATTGGCACCTGGTAATCACTGGCGTTTCTTTACCTAGGACTACAGGCCATGGGGCTTCTTTTGACTTCTGAGAGTTTGTTTTCCAGTTTATTGGAGAACAGTAACAATGTTTATGTTAATGTTTTATTTCTGGATGGAAAAGAGATCATTGAGATGTTCCTGAAGTTTCGGTATTGTGAAGACAAAAGAGCCAACTGGGCTTTTTCATATAGAAGTTAATATGTAAACAATGCAGGAACAGGTAAGAGCCATCACAAATCACCCTATACATCAGTAATATCTGGGATCAAACTGACTCTTGTCTTTTTACTCTGTTCCTTAACTCAGCCTCAGCCAGATCAAGTTTTAGTCACTCAAAAGAATCTTGTCAGAAAGTAATTTTTAGTTTTATCTCCTGTAGGCCATTGAAATTTTTGAGAATGAAAGCAATTTACTTCCAGAAATATGGTTTGAAATAGATAAAAAATAAAATTGGATCATGGTATTGAAAGGAGAAGTAAGTTTTGTATTTTTGTTATATTTAGGAATAAGTGGAGAATTTGTATCTAGCTTAAATGTGTTTGATTTGAAAACCACAATCTAATGTTTTTTATTGAGTGTATTTTCCAAAGTGTCCATTGGATAGTTAAATGACAAGAAAATAAGTAAAATTTTCAAAGCATTGTGCAGGTAGTGATTTATAAAGAGCCTCACTGAAGATGGTGACTCCTTTTCTTTCTATCTTTTCCTCCCCTTTTTTTCTTTCTCCTTTCTCCATTAGCCATGTCTTCCTGACAAAGCCCTCAGACTGTGTAGGACTTGGCTTCTCTGTGATGGAGAGGGAAGACAGCAGCTGTTTAAGGAAGATCTAGTAGCCCAGTCACAAAAAGGGAGTGATAAGGGCTGACACTAGGTGATGGGATTGCTTTTCTTTCTTTTTTTAATCTTGCTTTCTTTCCTTCTCCTTTTTAAAAAAGCCTTCTCTGATTATCATTCCTTTCACTTGGGCTTAGCCATTTAAATCACTGCTTCTGGGAGGGAGATGCAAGAGGGAAGAGATATGGGAACATATGTATATGTATAACTGATTCACTTTGTTATAAAGCAGAAACTAACACACCATTGTAAAGCAATTATACTCCAATAAAGATGTTAAAAAAAAAATCACTGCTTCTTGTTCCTCTTTTAAATTTTCAAGATGCCAACCAAAAAGGATGAAAGCGGGGGGAAAGTGTAACTATTTGATAGTTGGGGAGAAAAAAATCCTTAGCCCCAAAGGAGAACTATCTTTTTAAAAATTAATATGTAATGTATACTTATAGAAAAATGCATATGTGATAAGCATATAGCTTGATTAATTTTCACAAATTGAATACAGCCATTTAACCAATACTCTGATCAAGAAACAGAATATTAGCAGCATGCCAGAAACCCTAAACCCCAAGGCCCCTTCTAGTCCTTACTTTCCTCTTCAAAGGTTACTGCTGTCCTATTTTCTAATAGCAGAGATTTGCCTGTATTCATATTTTATATCATTTGAATCATATCATATATATTCTTTGTGACTGTTTTCTTTTGCTCAATGCTACATTTGTGAAGTTTATTCATATTGTTGTGTTCAGTTTTAGATCTTAATTCTCCATGGCAAGATAGTATTCCATTGTGTGAATGTATCACAATTTATTTTTCCTTTCTATTTTTGTTGGACATTTGGGTAGTTTCCAGTTTGAGGCTATTATAAATAGTGTTTCTATATACATTCAAGTGCGTGTTTTTTTGGTGAATATATGTATGCCTTTCTATTGGTTATATCCTGGGAGTGGAATTGCTGAGTCATATGCACATTTTTGGCTTCAGTCCTACCAAGCACTTTTGGAGATATAATGGTTTCACACTTCAGGGAAAGAATTTGGTTTTTGCTTTACACACAAAGAATAACTTTCCTCTTCCTTCCCTCTTATAGTTAAACTTCCCCGCATTCATATATGTTTTATTCTTTTACATGAAGCTTATTTGCTTTTCCTAGATTTAATAAAAGTTGGATAGTCTAAGCTTAACAGAGCCTTCTTCTGAGAAGAGAGACTGAGAATGTTGTATAAAACTTTTCACTGTGCTCCTGTTTGCCCTTTGCACAACCATGGCAGAAAATTATTTTAATTTTCTTCAGTGCTATTTTCAGGAGCTCTAACCATATACTTAACTTTTCTGAAATCATGCATAGTTCCATTCCCTAATCATACCAGTTTGTACTTCTCTCCACTCACCTCTTGATTCACCTAGAGACCTCACATCTGTTTTTCAACTATACTGAAAGAAAAATAAAAATCAATAGGTGATCATCTTTCCAGTTATATACAGGAGCTACAGCAAATAATTTAAGGACAGAAAAAAAAAGATAATCTTTCAAGGGACAGACTAAGAGAATATGAATGCCTTACATCAGCTTTTCAAACCATTTGAACCAGAGGCCCCATTAATCCTTTGTCTATTAATCCAGTAATTGTTTGATGGTCTCAGGAAGGATTTCAGCAAAAAGTAGGTCAAGGGACAAACTATGATCGATTGCTGATTAGCCTTGAAACCTTTGTGAGGTTTCTGGAATTACAGAACTCCCATGATTCTGCAGGCTTCCCATTCAGTCTGTTTCAACTCAAAGTTTTGGACCTCCACCATCACTGAGAAGCCTTAAAACACTCTTTTGGTTGATAACATAATGCTGGCATATTTGCCTCCTACCAAGGTTAGATCCAATTCGAGTATCCATTCTCCAAGTAGTTATTGAACACCTGCAACATAGCATGCTGATTTATATATTTATTTAAATCAGCATGCTGCTGATTTAATATTGGACTAACCAGATACAGTTCCTGTGTCCTTGTAGAATTTATAGCCTAGTGAATAGTTTTTAAAAATGGAAATGAGTAAATATATAAGCACAGCTTGTGATTAGGCTAAGAAGAAAATAAACAGAATAAAGTATCCAAGCATAATGAAACAAGAAGGACATTGGGGTCTATGGAAGGTAATATTTAAGCTAAAATGTAAATGATGAGAAGGAACCAGCCACTTATAGAGCCATGGGGGGAAGTGTTGGAAGGGAACAGCATATGCAAAAAGGCCAGTGCAGCTGAGGAATAGTTGTTCAACTTTTAAAGAAATGCATATTCCTTCTGAATTTATTTTGAATTTATGATACAAAATTTGGATTTTCCAACTCATTTAAAATGTAGCAAGGACAGTCAATTTGTTAATAGTAAATCTTGTATAAATGTGAGAGATAGCCCTAATTGCTCTATGCTAAATACTTGTAGTTTGGCAGCAGGTGTGTGGATTAGAACTGGAAAATGGGGATAGGAACAAGGATTCCAAATTAAGTGACAGAAAATAATCAGTGGCAGAAATAATGGAACACCAGGGCAGTTGACAAAGGCATAGTGCTAACACAGCTGAGGTCCAAAGTGTTTGTCAGGAGCCAGAGCTGCAGTCTAGGGGAACAAAGTCAAGTAATATTGGCAGAGCCAGCATTCTAAAACATCTAAAAGATTGCTCTCAAACCAACAGGGTTTCCTGGTCCCTTGCCTCCTTGGAGGAAGCAAAATGGCGAGTTGGACAGGCTGGAGCAGGCAAGGGACCAGAAGTAGGAAGTCAGAGCTGGAATGTACAAGAAGTGAGAGGGTCATGAGACGGTGGGTCAGATATTGGACAGCAACTAAGGAGGAAAGTCACATAACCAGAGAAACAGGGAGAAACCAAAAGACAGGTATGAGGCAACCAGAGGAATGCAGGACTTTGATAACAGAGGGAAGGGATTTTAGGCATCCATTTCACCATCTCAGAGGAAGATAGCTGCTGTTGCAAAACAGGGACCAGGATTTTAAGAGCTTTAATCTCTGTAACTTCCTTATGTTTTTACTTTTTACTATAAATGCAGTAAAAAAAACTATTTTGCCAAAACAATTAGAAGGAACACCCTTAAAACCTATACAGCCTGTGAGCCTCAAGAGACTGTGAGACTGGGGAGCTAAGGAGTCTGTGTCCCTGTAGCCAAGCTGGTGTGGGTAGGGGGACAGATCTCCAGGGATGGCAATAGCTACAGAAAGAAAAACAGGAGAGCACAGAGAGCTGCTTTGGAAACCTTGGGGCTGAGCGGTAGAAGGGCCTATATGCGGTTCCCTGACATTCGGTGACCAGATATGAGGTTAATTCCACTTGGACTCATGCTGAATCTCATGAGGCCTGGCTGGAAGCTCAGGGACCCAGGAATGCAGGTGAATGAAAGCATAATTCAGCCAGGCAGATGTAGTGGTGGCCACCATCTCTTCTTCAGTTGAGGTGGCTTACTTAGACCTGAGCTAAGATAGACCCCCAAGAAGACAATCTTCAGAACCTTGCTACTTAGAGTATGATGCATAGACCAGCAGCATCAGTTTCACCTGGGATACTGTTAGAGATTCAGAATCTCAGGCTCCAGCCCAGACATACTAAATTAGAATCTGCATTTTAAATTACAGGTGATTCCTATGTAATTTAAAGCTTGAAAAGTACTGGTCTAGGACATCCTTGGAGAATCCAAAAGAGCATTACAGACTATATAAAGAGAGGACAGGAGGAAGAAGCTCATCTGTGGAACTGGAGACAGATGATGAATTGCAGTTTGAACCTAAGCTAGACTGGGGAAAATCCGAGGGTGAAGGCCCAGCACAGCACTACTGCCGGGGGAAGGGTGGCACCTCTTGGTGAGAGAACAGATTCCTTTCCTTGGCCAGCAAAACAGGTAAGAGTTTAAAAAATATCAGGTAACTCTAAAGATCCTCTTAGGAGAAAGTCCTAGATAGATGACTGGGAGAAGATACTTAGCCATGAAGAGCCAGGGATTAAATTGGTGACAGACTCTGTTATAAGACAAAAAAAGAAGAGAAAAAGAGAGATGGAGCATCCAAAGGAGGCAAATGGCTGCATTCCATTAGAGGAAGCAAGCCCAACTCACACCAAAAGATTTCCAAGTATGCAGAACAAAGAAATCTGTTTGCTTTTCTTTGTTCCTCTGAACAAACAGCAGTCCTGTGGAATATTCCTATGAAGACTAGGTACCATTTCATAAAAGCAAACTATGAAGTCAGAGAAGTCCAGTATGGCTATCTGACCATCCCAACTTGTCCAGCCTCATATCCTACTAGGCTTCACTTTATACTTTATATTCTAGCAATACTGAGGTGGGTTTAGATCCAGAAATTTCCACACACTTTAGTGTGTAAAAGAGATGCCATGTGGCAGGTAAGGGAAAACGTGTGACATTAATAAGGAATCCTAAACTATTTTAAAGGCTTTTGAAAAGGCCAGATTTTCTGCTGAGCACGTTAGGGACAAAACTAGGGACTTAGTTTCATGATGAATTTTGTACTCTGAATTTTACCCTCAAGCAAGGATGACTAAGTAACCTGGGTTTCACTGGTGATTATTATATTTTTATAATTATTTGTTTGGTTGACTACTAAGAGATCATCTTTTTGTCTTTGTGTCTACAGCACTCAGCTTTGTTCCTAACACAGAGAAAGTACTCAGTTCATATCACTTGGAGAAATGAATAAATGAAAGATTTGTCTTGGCTCAGAGGCTCATACAGGCTTCCTGTAAAGGCAAACATCAGTCTCCAAATTGCTCCAAAGCCAGCAAATAAAACATACAAACAAACAAATAAACAAATAGAAAATCATCCCTGGAGTAGAGAAACAATCAGGCTGAGAGGAAGGAAGATGCAAAAATCAGCCCTGACTTCCTCTGTTAGTCCTAAATTTCCAGCTACTTCCAGAGGTACCTATTTTAATGACACAAACTTAACAGGTCAAAAATTATCCCCTTCAAAATATTATACCTTCCTAAATTCTCCATTATCATTGATGACACATGTATTTCAGTTTCCCCTTACTCACAATCTCAAATTTACTTTCTTTACTTTGTTCCATGTACATCCTGGTACAAAGTTCTGTGGTTTGTTTTACTGAATGTCTTTCATATCTCTTCTTTCCTATCTTATCCCATAGTTGTCATTCTTGTACAAACACTAATCATTTCACTATCATATCATCATAATATCCCCCTGACTGGACTTTCTTCCTCTGGTCTCCAGTTCTTCCCAGAAAGGTTTTCAAAAAATGTTTTCATCTTGTCATTCTCTTAAGAACAACCAGTTTCTTCCACTTGTCTATTGACTCAAATATAAACAGACAGGTAGATAGATGTTTATGTATTAATATTTCCTCATTTCTTAGTATCTCTGCATGGCATAAGTCAAATTGATATTCTTACCATTCCCCTCTACCAACTCTTGATAATTCCCATTTTTGTTCATTTTTAAATGATTTTTCTCTTTGCCTGCATGGCTCTCAACATCTCTCTATCAATTCATGACTAGCATTCAATTAAAGTCAGATTCAAGACTGACTTGCTACCTTCTTTGGTTAAGCTTAGGTTACACTGATAATCACCTTGATTTTCATTTCTAAGTACTTTCATATATATATATATTATATATATATATATATATATATATATATACACACACACATATAAATTATGTATATAATTCTTTTAATATATTAATATTGCTTATTTTATCAACCAAACTAATTTATATAAAATTAAGGGACTTTATTACTTTAATGTTTTAACATAGAATAGAATTATACAGAAACTAGATTATTACTAATGATTTTAGAGGAAATAAATGAATAATTTTGCTTTGAAATATTGCTGTTGCCATTTGTTTTTCTTCATAAATAGATTACTTGATCCATACATCTACAGATTCATTCATTCACTGATCAACTACTTACTTATTGAGCACCTATTGTTCTGAAACTGAAGTGTGATCTGGAGATCCTGAGATGAATAAGACGCTATCAATACGCTCAGGAGCTTACAGACCAGTGAGGAGACAGAGAAAAAACTAGATAATTGCAGTTATATCAGACACCTGGAATTGTCAGCTACTTTTCTAGGAATTCCCCTCCCCGACCCACATAGTCACAAAAGGCAGTATTACCCTAACCTAGTAAGCAATTGTCTCATGAGTATTTTACATTTTTATTGAAGAAATGATTCTTAAGTCCAGCGGTAAAAAGTTATATATCCTTCAGTCAAAGTTTTATTTGGTGCCCAGCAAGACAACAGCAGTTAGACTGAGTAACTCACCAGTGGTGATACTGGTCTAAAAGGAATGACTAGAAAAAACTTTGGGACCTGAACAAGATTTACTCTCCATTTTTCTCAAGGAAAAGTGCTCTGAATAAAAGAGCCCAAACTGAATTGTTCTAAACTGAATGGGCTGGGGACTTCTAAATAGCCTATTTCTTGAGATGATCCAGATTATATAATTTAAATTGAGATATCCAGGAATCATTTTATTTTCAACAAGTTCTGTCTTTTCCTCTTCCCTGGTGTTCTGTGGTAAGTGGCTCCTATCTGATTTTCAGTTATTGACTTCCTCATAATCTCACATTCTTAGTTCCTTCTCTTCTATGATCTTCAGTGGAAATTGGTTTGTCTTGAGTCCCTGTTGGAACATATATTTTAGGAGTGTGAGTGTCACGGTTCATGGCATTCTGATACTGCCGGTGCAGAAATACATCTATTTGGTAAGATGAGGTGAAAGGAAAAAAACATTGTAGTGACCCTGATAAATGTGAAAATAGAACAATAAAATGAAATTCAATAAAGAAAATTCGAAGTAGTTGATTTATAGACAGAGGCACAAATATATAAATACAAGGTAGGGAACAATACTGTGCAACTGTGTAGAGCTTTGCAGCTAATACAGTGATTTGCAAAGGGAAAAGGAGAGAGATGAACTGCATTTAGACTTCTTACATACTTGAAAAATTTTAAGAGACTAGTGCTCATCAGGTGTTCTCCAGAGACAGGAAAAAAAAAGGAAAGGAAAGGAAAGAAATTGGCTTAGAATAAAGAATATTATTTTTAGTGTATACCAGCAAAGCTTTCCTTACTATCAGATGGATGAAATACTGAAACAGGCTCCTAAGGGGACTGTAAAATCTCTAATCATTCAATAAATACTTATTGCTTTCCTTAGGGAATCATAATAAAGAGGACAGAAAACTCCCTGAGCTGGAAGATTTAGTTCTTTGCCTTCTTAAAGAAAGGTAGCTGAACAATCTTTCAGATTCTGCCTGACTTTAGAATACTTCCAAAAACATGATTCAGGGGAATTCAGGGTTCTAGAAAGTGAATTGTTTAGAGCTGTATGCTGAATTGATCCCATGCTATAACCTGACTTTCTAAAATAAAAAACAAAAAGAGGTACCTGTATTTTATATGGGCCCTTCCCTTAATTTTAAATTTGACTTTCCAAAGTTTGTTGACTTCCATGACTAGTTGTGGTTTGGAGAAATGGTTCCTATTTTATACCAGTTTTGCCCTCATTCACCACTTGTGACCACTAACATTTTCAACTGTCATCAAGTTCAGAATGAATATTAAAGATAGAAATAATTCAGTCTAATTAGCATAACAACTAAATTAAAATGTTCTGTCTTATAGTTTCTAAAACATGCCCTTGTGAATCTATGTTCTATTCTGGAACCTAAATTCCTTTTCCTTCCCTGGCCCTACCACATCTTAATGGTAGCTCTGAAGTATGCTGAATTCTAGAAATGTGAATCCTGTGATTGCATTTCTTGATCCAGAGGCCACGGTGGTGGGGGTGAGGAGAGGCTTTTGAGGAACGCTGGAGGGAAGACATTCAACAAAATGAGAGATGACTTACCTAGCAAGGCAAGAATGACATTCACTCTAATAGCAAACCCCCCATTTCAAGTTCTAGGTATGAGCTACCCAACAGAAATATCATGTGAACTACATGGATAACTTTAAATTTTCTGGTAGCTACACTAAAATATATTTTATTTAACCCAGTATACACACAATATTATCATTTCAACATGCAATCGATGTAAAAGCATTAATGAGGTATTCTACATTCTTTGAAATCTGGTGTGCATTTCATACATACAGAATATCCCAATTTGGACTAGCCACATTTCCAGAGCTCAATAGCCACGTATATCTAGCAGCTACTATGTTGGTCAGAGAAGTTCTAGATCATATATCTAACTTCAGCTGCAAGGAGAGGAAAGAGCAAAGCAAGGAAAGGGTGGACCTGCTCTGTGGTATTTGCCCTAGCACTTCACTAATTCTTTTCCCTCTTACCATATAGGAAAAAATACTTTGAGAGGGCATGGGACAGGACATTGCCACATCTTTGCTTAAATGGCACTTTCTCAGTCCCACCTGATCACTCTATATAAAATTGCAACTCTTCCCCATACCACACTCCCTCTTCACTATGCTCTTTATTACATAGCACTATAACCTTCTAATAGACTATATTATATATTTATTATCATGTTGTTCATTGTCTGTCTTCCTCCCCTATAGAATATAAGAGAAGAGAGGGCAGGATATATGTCTGTTTAGGTCACTAAGGTAACCCAAGTAAATGGACCAGTGGCTGGCATATAGTAGGTCCTCAAAAATAGCTGATGAATGTTGGAGGAATGAGCAGAACTTTAAAGCTTGGATTTTAAAGACATTGGGGTCCAGAGAAGTAAAGTGACTTGTCAAGGTCAAATAAGCTGGTCAATGGCAGAGCCAGTCCTAAGACCCAAGTTTCTGAACCACTCATATGAAGCTTTTTACACCATTCCATGTATAAAAAGAAATGCAGAAAAATAATTCAGTTATTAGATGTGAATTACAAATTACGGTATTGATAGTGCAACAATTTTGCATTGGATTATGGGTTCCTAGAAGGCAGAGACTGTGTTCTTATTCAGCATTGAACCTCTTCCCCAGCCCCATCATTGCAAAGAATGTTTTATACATTGTAGGTACTGAATTAATGACAGAATTAGTGGTCAGTGGTATCTGGTTTGCAGTATAATGTGTGGTTTTCTTTTATTGGGAAAGCAGTAGAGAGAAGTTGCTGTGTTCACCACAGAAAATTACTAGCTTTTCATCATGGCTTGGAGAGCTCAGGATGAGGTTGACATATCTTCTGCTACTATCAGTAACTAGCCTGTGTAGCTGAACCATTAGAATCTAAGAAAAAAGAAGGTGACTCCGGAGGCAGATTTTAACAATGTCTAGTTTCTAATTCTCCCTAAAGATCTGACATTTACATAAGTGTTGATAGTTTGAATCAAATTTTATGTATGTTCCTGAGATTCTGGCTTTTTAGACGGAAATCAATGTGGTGATGGTAAATAATGAAGCTGAATAAATGAGCAACAAGAACTACCCTTTGTATGCACCTGTAATAAAACTTAGCTATTGTCATGATGTGATTATATTCATGATATTTTTATGTAATAAAATACAACCTCTCTTTTAAGAATGTTCACAACATCCTTAATCCTTGATACCCCTGGGAGAATGGAAAGAGACAGTTGTTACCTTTCTTCCCTAGAGAAGGAAGCAGAGATGAAGAAAGATATCTGCTGGTTATTCAGCAAGTTAGCAGCCAGATCACAAATCCAAATCTCTGCATTCTAAGGACACCTAAGAAAGACTTTGAATAAGAGTCTAGTGATCTTTGATATCCGTTTGAACTAAAGGTCATGTCCTCATTTAAAAGCAATACTAGCCAGGGCTCTGAGAAATCCCATTTGCATAGGAAATCCACAATCAAAGGTTTACAGAAACATACTATTGGCATCCTAGTAGCTTGCTCAGCTTGAACATATGCTATCTGATCCTTTTTTAGAATCATAAAAAAAAAAACAGTGCTGGAACTTTGGGTGCAGCTTAAAGTACAAACCCAGGACAACTAGGAGCAATGCCCCTGTAATTGAATTTGAATTTGAATGGAGAATTTTTAGTAATTTTAAAACAAATTGTGGGCATCCCACTATCATTTTTTTGAATTTTAAGTTTTCTTTAAGGATTACAGATTGAAAAGCCATAAAAATTAATCCATATTTTGCAGATTAATTTGGCTGGATATGTTAAAATATCTTCATTTGCCATGGCTAGGGTCCAGTATAAGGGAGAGAGTCTTCAGAGGCTAATGTTTTCCTGTATTTTATTGTCAGGCAGGTGTTATACAAATGCAATTTGAGTTTCCATTTATGGTTCCATCCTATATTAATCTGATTCTGAAACAAGCAGTGTGGCTAAGGAAAGAAAGCACTGTCTTGAGAGTCAGAAGAATAGGTTTAAATCCAGCTCAATCACTTGCAATACAAGCTCAGGAAAATCATTCAACTTCTTTGAGCCTTGGATTTTTTATCCCAAGAGAGGGAAGGGAGAAAATTCTAGATGAAGGGAACCTTATGACCAGAGACCTGGAGGTGAAAGTTATGGAAGATCTTGGGCTTGACTAAGGCAGACACTACATATTGGATAAAAAAGGAGAAGAAGGAGGAGAAGAAGAAGAAGGTGGCATGGATAAAGTTAGATAAATAGGGTCAGAATAAGGGTGTGAACTTAACTCAGTGGGCCACTGGCAACCAGAGTAATGTGAGAAAACGGTGTGTAAAGATTGGCCAAGTGTGGTAGCAGTATGCATCAAAGAGCAAAGCACCTGGAATTGGGAAGGCCTCCAAAAGTGATCTGCAATAATTCATCTGTGAGGTAAGGAGATCTGCAGTAACATTGTGGTAGAGGGAATGGAGGGAAGAAAATCAGGAGGACTTGGTGAGTCTCTCATATATATATATATATATATATATATATATATGAAAGGAGGAGAAGGATGAGTCAAGGATGACTACAAGTTTTAAGTCTGGGTGATAGCAAAGATGACGATTCCACACACAGAGAAAGAAGATGGGAGAGGAAAATGAAAGGGTTTCCAAAATGTTGAATTAGAGTGGTGATGGCAAGTCATCCATGGGGAAACATTGATTGAGGTTTTGATGTGTGGACCCAGTGATGAGGCTATATCCAGATTAAGTATGACGATGATAGTTGAAGCCATTGGAACAGATAAGCTCTCCTGGTGAATAGAGAAAGAGAGAGCATAACTTAGGATTTAAGATGGAACACTGGCAAATTAAATATCATTATGTATGTAAAGTGACAGGCATATAGTAAGAGATCAATAAATGGCAACTTTTACTATAGTTAAGAATACAGATTTAAAAGATAAGGCAGACAAGGGGCTTTCAAAGGATAGAGGCATGCATGGTAAACCACAGCAGCTCCCCTATCTGATTAAAGAGTGCAGTCTCCATGGTAAAGGAGTCAGGCTTCAGTGCAAGGATGCCCCAGGGCTCCTGAGAATCATCTTTCACAAAACTCCTTACGAACTATAGGAAAGAGCTGAATATTAACAGCTAATATTGTTGGTGGGTTGAATTTCTGAGAGATATGGTAATTGGTCATTCAGGCATTAGCTGGAAGTGACGTAAAATATGACCCACAGATTTTTTTTTTAAGCCAGAGTTTGAGTCTACCATTATTATTCTCCTAGCCAGTTAAGATCAACCTTGGGGCCACAAATTATTCTTGCTTGAGTTAAGTCCAAGGGCAGTTAACATCAAATGGAACAGGGACTTCCACTTTGTAGTGTTCCTGCAACTTCATGGCCACTTGACCTCAGCTCTCTGTACCTGGACAGCTCTCTAGTCAAGCAGCCCTAACATGAGGCCTCTTAAATGCCATAGTACCCATGGTACCCATATAGGGAGATACTCCTAGAAAATCATTTATCCATTTGTTAACGTATATTGAGTACCAACTCTGATCCAGGCCCAATGTCACCCACACTCAAAAAAAGAAGGTTCTAAGAAGGGTAAGTCACTGAATAGACAAGAAAGTGGAGAGAAAATAATTAGTAAGAGCTAAAGAGATATAGGCTGCTAATAAGATGCTGCAAAGCATTTAACTCTTCATCTGTCTTCCTAAGCTCTCTCTACTTTATAGCAGAGAAGACAATTAGATGTGTAGGCTGCTCAATCCTAATTTCTGAATTCAAGAAGAAATTAATGGTTCCAAAAAAGAAGAGTTTTTCCACTTTTCCTACATCAATCCAGCATGAGCACAAATGTATCTCTGTTAAGGCTAGGGGGAGAAAAGGGGAGGGAGAATATGATTACTGCCAGAACAAGCTCAACAGACAGGAACAGAAAAGAATTTTACTGGCAGAAATTAGAAATTGTTCTTTCTCACTCCACCAACACATAAGTAATAAACGCAGAACTACCTTCTGCTGCCTTTATAAACTGTGTTACAGAAACGATGCCTCAAGGGATACAAGTAGAATCTGCCATGCAGTAAAACTCTACCACCCCACCTAACACACCTGAAACTATTTTTAAAATATTTAATTTTTGCTCATGATTTTTAAAATATTAACTCAATAGTCTAAGTTAATTCATAAATGAGGCTAAAACTTTTTGACCACAGACCTTTGCAAACCCTCCAGAACAGATTGAAAAGCATATGGTGCAATCTTTAGAATTAATAAAAACTGCCACACACACACACACATACACACACAAAACATACATGCACACAAGTTAAGTGAATGTTTCATGCATGAGACATGTAATGTTTCAGAGGGTACCAGACATGTATAATGAGATGTTAAAATAAGACTCTGCCTTTGGCCAAAGCTCTAAGGTAACGAACGCCAACCACTCCCACATTCCAACGTGAGGTTCTAGATCCCCTAAGCAGGGCTTGCTGTTTTGTAACCATTAGTTGATCACCCATTCCCTGCCTAGGAAAATAAGGCTGGAGATGCTGAGAGAGTTTTTGGAGACTGAGAAAAAGATTTCTTCTAGAGTGAGCTGTGGAAGTGGGATGACATTCTCCTTCCCCATCATGCCCACCTCGCACCAACATGGAACCCTCTATTCCACCTCAGGCCCAGTGAGAGGAGTGTCAGGGAGAACACCAGAGTTCAGAATGCATCTCCAGGTCAACCGTGAGGTATCTAAAGGGTTAGAGACTGCCGGAAGTACCCTGAGGCAGCAGAATAGAGCACTGCAGCTGGTAGGTAGCTACATCCCCACTGACAGCAGAGCCAAGGTGTTTGTTTGCTGTGAGTCAGTTGTGGACAACACAGGAAAGAGGCTGTTGACCTGGAACTGGTTAGAACAGTGCTGAGGAGGGTTTTCTGTGAGGAACAAGCAGCAGTCAGCCAAACAATAGCTCAGCCGGAGACTATGACATGCCCTTGAGCAAAAAGATATGTAAGGGCTATCAGTTTCCTTGGCATGTGAATATAAGAAAAAGGAGAGAATGAATATACTTAACCATGGGAGTTGGAGCTAAAATATCATTCATTCATTGAACAAATATTTTGTGAGGGTACTACCATGCTATAATAAGGAATAAGAAATATGAAGTCCCTGTTCTCAAGGAGCTAATGTTCTAGTGGGGAAGCAGACAAAAAGCAGTTAAAAATAAATAAATAAATAAGATAATGACAGAGTATTATTATTGCCACAAAGGAAATGAATAGAATATTTGAATAAGGAATAACAAGGGAGAGAGACCCTTCTCTAGGGTCTGGGAAGGATTTGTTGATGTGTGATTTTTAAACTGAGACCTGAAAAATGACTTAGATCCAGATTTGTGAAGAGGCAGGGAGAGAGTGTTCCAAACATAGAGAAAAGCAAATGCAAAGACCCTGAGGAAGGAAATTGCTCGGCACATTCCCAGAACTGACAGACGGCCAGGGCAACTAGATCAGAGTGAGAAAGAGGGAAAGATGAGCTCAGAGAGGGAGACAGGAGCCAGACCATGCTGAGATTGGGAGGCCATGGTGAGTACAATGTGACCTAATGAAACAAAGTTGAGACCTCTGTGGACTAAGTGAAATATACCTTTAAAAAAGAGCAGAGACTGAGCAGTAACTATGAGCTGTCTAGTAAAAAATCATAGCTAACAATTATTGAGTTCTTTGGTGCCTTTTAGTGTACTATATTAGAGGTCAGCAAACTTTTCCTACAAATAGCCAGATAGTAAGTACTGGAGACTTTGTAGGCCATACAGCCTTGGTCACAACTACTTAACCCTGCTGTTTTTGTGCAAAAGATGCCATAGACAATATGTAAATGAATGAGTGTGGCTGTGTATCAACAAAACTTTATTTATGGACACTGAAATTTGAATTTCGTATGTTCATGTGTCAGGAAATATTCTTTTGATTTTAAAACCATTTAAAAATGAAAAAATTATTCTTAGTTTACAGACCTTAAAAAGCAAAATAGGGGCTTCCCTGGTGGCGCAGTGGTTGGGAGTCTGCCTGCCAGTGCAGGGGACACGGGTTCGGGCCCTGGTCCGGGAAAATCCCACATGCCGCAGAGCAGCTGGGCCCGTGAGCCACAATTACTGAGCCTGCGCGTCTGGAGCCTGTGCTCCGTGGCAAGAGAGGCTGCGATAGTGAGAGGCCCGCGCACTGCGATGAAGAGTGGCCCCCACTTGCCACAACTGGAGAAAGCCCTCGCACAGAAACGAAGACCCAACACAGCCATAAATAAATAAAATTTAAAAGAATAAGGCTTTAAAAAAAAAAAAAGAGTAAAAAAAAAAAAAGTAAATACCTTGAAAAAAAAAAAAAAGCAAAATAGTTAGCAAGACTGGTCTACAAACAATGGTTTGCCAACCACTAGTCTACATACTGTACTTGCAATTAACTCTTGTAATACTCTCAACAACCCTATGAGATAGTTACTATTAATATGCTCCCTTCATAGAAGAGGAAACTAAGGCAAAATTATCACAGCTAGAAACAAGTCTGGTTCTAGATTACATGCTGTTAATTTTGCAATCTTGCCTTATGCTAATAAATAATTCAAATTTAACATATTCAAGAGAGCCCTTCTGGAATGGTGGTGTAAGAAATGGTAGAGTAAAATTCCTTTCCTCCATAAAAACAAAGAGAACACTAGCAAAAAAAATAGTAAAAATCAACTGTTTCAGAATTCTGGAAATTAACCAAAGACTTGCTACAATCTGAGAGGCATTTATTTAAGAAAAGTGGTCAAAAAATGGTGAGTTTTTTAGTGTTTTAAGTTGCCCTATTCCCACCCCCCTCTTCCCAGCTCCTCAGTAGCCTTGAATATTAACAACCTTGTGAATACGATAGCTGTGAATATCAGCCTAGCAGCCACTGGTAGGAGACAAAATTGGTTTGGAACACCACCTTATCAGAGAATTATCATTATCTTACTTGTTTGACAGCTCCCTGGAAGCCCCAACTCACAGGGCTTTATTTCATCTGGCCCAGAGTTCATTCAGTTTATATAGTCTTTTCCCTGAGGCATCTGTCAAAAACAATTCGTGGTAATTGTTTAATGTCACAATTGCCTACAAGGAAGATAATTGTTGGGACAAATAAGAGGTTGTCCAAAAAACCTAAGAAGAAAAGCTGGGGAATAAGATATCCTTAGGGGGCTTTGAAAAGCTCCATCATGTTCTTGGAAATCTAGAAGGCTACACACATGTGCAAGGCTGTGTACATGCCCAGGAAAGAATTGAGAAGCTCCTAAAGTCTTGACTCTGGCTGACATTGAGGTTCTACATAAACAGGTAGTGAGGGATAAAGCAGAGTTGTGAACTGCCAGAGAGCTGAAGGTGTGCCCCAACACACACACAGAGCTCATTAGCAAAGGATAGGAGACATATTAGTTCAAAGCATTTAAGAAAATCACTGTGCAATTATTAGCTGACCACTAAGATAATCAAGCAGAGAGTTTAGCAATGGAACATGCGCAAAATTTACAGAATTAGTTTATAAAAGTTACTAAACAAACAAGAAGCAATAACAACAATAAGGGGAAAAACAACAAACCCTGGGAAAGAGGGGCAATCTGATGTGCAAAATTGACACATTATTTTAAATGCCTAGTTATGAACAAAAAAATTAAGATACATACAAAGAAACAAGAAAAGCAATCTATGAAAACTGCATTGGACATTCTAAACAAAGACTTTATATAACCTATTAGAAATATGTTCAAATAACTAAAGGAAAATAAAAGAAGAATGTCTTACTAAATAAGAAATATCAAGAGATAGAAATTATGATTTTCTAAAAAGCAAATATAAATTCTAGAGTTGAAAAGTACAATACTGAAATAAAAAATTTACTACCATGACTCAACAGCTGATTTGAGATGGCAGAAGAAACAATATCAATGAACTTGAAGATAGATCAAGATTATCCAGTTTGCAGAGAAAATAGAAGTATACATGCTTCTAGAAGTAGAAGTAAATGAAGAGAGTGTCAGAAACCTTTAGGACACATCAAAAATATTAACATAGGCATAACAGGAGTCCCAGGAAGGAGGAAGTGTAGGAGGGAGGGAGAGAGGGAGAGTGGGAGAGAGAGAGAGACAGAGACAGAGAGAGAATGGGCAGAAAGAATATTTGAAGAAATATTTGCTGGAAATTTCCCAAATTTGATGAAAAACATTAATCAACATATCCATAATCAAACTCAAAAAAGTCCAAGTAGGATAAACTCAAAGAGATCCATACTGAAACACACTGTAATCAAACTGTTGGAAGCCAAAGACAATGAATCTTGAAATCAGTAAGACAAGCAATTTATCATGTACAAGGGAGCTTTAATAAAATTAACAGCTGATTTCTTATCAGAAACTGTGGAGGCCAGAAGACAGTGAGTTGATATACTCAAAGTACTAAAAGAAAACCACAGTCAACCAAGAATTCTACACCCAGCAAAATTTTCTTTCAGAAACAGTGAAATAAAGACAGTCCAGATAAACAAAAAACTGAGAAAATGCATCACTGACAGACCTACCTTACAAGAAATACTAAAGGGAAACCATTTGGCTAAAATGAAGGATACAAGACAATAACTCAAATCCACATGAAAAAATAAAGAGAACCAGCAAAGTTAATTATTTAGGTAATTATAAAAATTATAATTATAAATATATTTAAAAACTATAACACTTGGCGAGGAACCAAGATGGCGGAGTACAAGGACGTGCTCTCACTCCCTCTTGTGAGAACACAAGAATCACAACTAGCTGCTGGACAATCATTGACAGGAAGACACTGGAACTCACCAAAAAATATACCCCACATCCAAAGACAAAGGAGAAGCCACAATGAGATGGTAGGAGGGGCACAATCACAGTAAAATTAAATCCCATAACTGCTGGGTGGGTGACTCATAGACTGGAGAACACTTATATCACAGAAGTCCACCCACTGGAGTGAAGGTTCTGAGCTCCATGTCAGGCTTCCCAACCTGGGGGTCCGGCAACGGGAGGAGGAATTCCTAGAGAATCAGACTTTGAAGCCTAGTGGGATTGGATTGCAGGACTTTGACAGGACTGGGGAAAACAGAGACTCCACTCTTGGAGGGCACACACAAAGTAGTGTGTGCGTCAGGACCCAGGGGAAGGAGCAGTGACCCCAGGGGAGACTGAACCAGACCTACCTGCTAGTGTTGGAGGGTCTCCTGCAGAGGCGGGGGGTGGCTGTGGCTTACCGTGAGGACAAGCACACTGGCAGCAGAAGTTCTGGGAAGTACTCCTTGGCGTGAGCCTTCCCAGAGACTGTCATCAGCCCCATCAAAGAGCCCAGGTAGGCTCCAGTGCTGGGTTGCCTCAGGCCAAACAACCAACATGGAGGGAACCCAGCCTCACCCATCAGCAGTCAAGCAGATTAAAGTTTTACTGAGCTCTGCCCACCAGAGCAACACCCAGCTCTACCCACCACCAGTCCCTCCCATCAGGAAGCTTGCTCAAGCCTCTTAGATAGCCTCATCCACCAGAGGGCAGACAGCAGAAGAAAGAAGAACTACAATCCTACAGCCTGTGGAACAAAAACCACACTCACAGAAAGATAGACAAGATGAAAAGGCAGAGGGCTATGTACCAAATGAAGGAACAAGATAAAAACCCAGAAAAACAACTAAATGAAGTGGAGATAGGCAACCTTCCAGAAAAAGAACTCAGAATAATGATAGTGAAGATGATCCAGGACCTTGGAAAAAGAATGGAGGCAAAGATCGAGAAGATGCAAGAAATGTTTAACGAAGACCTAGAAGAATTAAAGAACAAACAAACAGAGATGAACAATACAATAACTGAAATGAAAACTACACTAGAAGGAATCAATAGCAGAATAACTGAGGCAGAAGAACGGATAAGTGACCTGGAAGACAGAATGGTGGAATTCACGGCTGCACAACAGAATAAAGAAAAAAGAATGAGAAGAAATGAAGACAGCCTAAGAGACCTCTGGGACAACATTAAACACAACAACATTCACATTATAGGGTTCCCAGAAGGAGAAGAGACAGAGAAAGGACCAGAGAAAATATTTGAAGAGATTATAGTCGAAAATTTCCCTAACATGGGAAAGGAAATAGCCACCCAAGTCCAGGAAGTGCAGAGTCCCATACAGGATAAACCCAAGGAGAAACACACCGAGACACATAGTAATCAAATTGACAAAAATTAAAGACAGAGAAAAATTATAGAAAGCAGCAAGGGAAAAACGACAACATACAAGGGAAATCCCATAAGGTTAACAGTTGATTTCTCAGCAGAAACTCTACAAGCCAGAAGGGAGTGGCATTATATACTTAAAGTGATGAAAGGGAAGAACCTAAAACCAAGATTACTCTACCTGGCAAAGATCTCATTCAGATTCGATGGAGAAATCAAAAGCTTTACAGACAAGCAAAAGCTAAGAGAATTCAGCACCACCAAGCCAGCTCTACAACAAATGCTAAAGGAACTTCTCTAAGTGGGAAACACAAGAGAAGAAAAGGACCTAAAAAACAAACCCAAAACAATTGAGAAAATGGTCATAGGAACATACATATCAATAATTACCTTAGGGCTTCCCTGGTGGCGCAGTGGTTGAGAATCTGCCTGCCAATGCAGGGGGCACGGGTTCGAGCCCTGGTCTGGGAAGATCCCACATGCCGCGGAGCGACTAGACCCGTGAGCCACAACTACTGAGCCTGCGCGTCTGGAGCCTGTGCTCCGCAACAAGAGAGGCCGCGATAGTGAGAGGCCCGCGCACCGCGATGAATAGTGGCCCCCGCTCGCCGCAACTAGAGAAAGCCCTCGCATAGAAACAAAGACCTAACACAGCAAAATAAATAAGTAAATAAATAAATAAATAAAGTCAGGAGCTCTTTAAAAAATAATAATAATAATAATAATTACCTTAAACGTGAATGGATTAAATGTTCCAACCAAAAGACACAGGCTTGCTGAATGGATACAAAAACAAGACCCTTATATATGCTGTCTACAAGAGACCCACTTCAGACCTAGGGACACATACAGACTGAAAGTGAGGGGATGGAAACAGATATTCCATGCAAATGGAAGTCAAAAGAAAGGAGTACTAACAATACTCATATCAGATAAAATAGACTTTAAAATAAAGAATGCTACAAGAGACAAATAAGGACACTACATAATGATCAAGGGATCAATCCAAGAAGATATAACAATTATAAATATATATGCACCCAACATAGGAGCACCTCTATACATAAGGCAACTGCTAACAGCTGTAAAAGAGGAAATTGACAGTAACACAATAATAGTGGAGGACTTTAACACCTCACTTACACCAATGGACGGATCATCCAAAATGAAAATAAATAAGGAAACAGAAGATTTAAATGACACAATAGACCAGATAGATTTAATTGATATTTATAGGACATTCCATCCCAAAACAGCAGATTACACTTTCTTCTCAAGTGCACAGGGAACATTCTCCAGGATAGATCACATCTTGGGTCACAAATCAAGCCTCAGTAAATTTAAGAAAATTGAAATCATATCAATCATCTTTTCTGACCACAACACTATGAGATTAGAAATGAATTACGGGGGAAAAAACGGAAAAAACACAAACACATGGAGGCTAAACAATACGTTACTAAATAACCAAGAGATCACTGAAGAACTCAAAGAGGAAATCAAAAAATACCAAGAGACAAATGACAATGAAAACACGATGATCCAAAACCTATGGGATGCAGCAAAAGCAGTTCTAAGAGGGAAGTTTATAGCTATACAAGCCTACCTCAAGAAACAAGAAAAATCTCAAATAAACAACCTAACCTTACACCTAAAGGAACTAGAGAAAGAAGAACAAACAAAACCTAAATTTAGCAGAAGGAAAGAAAACATAAAGATCAGAGCAGAAATAAATGAAATAGAAACAAAGAAAACAATAGCAAAGATCTATAAAACTAAAAGCTGGTTCTTTGAGAAGATAAACAAAATTGATAAACCATTAGCCAGACTCATCAAGAAAAAGAGGGAGAGGACTCAAATCAATAAAATTAGAAATGAAAAAGGAGAAGTTACAACAGACGCTGCAGAAATACAAAGCATCCTAAGAGACTACTACAAGCAACTCTATGCCAATAAAATGGACAACCTGGAAGAAATGGACAAATTCTTAGAAAGGTATAAACTTCCAAGACTGAACCAGGAAGAAATAAAAAATATGAACAGACCAATCACAAGTAATGAAATTGAAACTGTGATTAAAAATCTTCCAACAAAAGTCCAGGAACAGATGGCTTCACAGGTGAATTCTATCAAACATTTAGAGAAGAGCTAACACCCATCCTTCTCAAACTCTTCCCAAAAAATTGCAGAGGAAGGAACACTCCCAAACTCATTCTATGAGGCCACCATCACCCTGATACCAAAACCAGACAAAGATACTACAAAAAAAGAAAATTACAGACCAATATCACTCATGAATATAGATGCAAAAATCCTCAACAAAATACTAGCAAACAGAATCCAACAACACATTAAAAGGATCATACAGCATGATCAAGTGGGATTTATCCCAGGGATGCAAGGATTCTTCAGTATATGCAAATCAATCAATGTGATATACCATATTAACAAATTGAAGAATAAAAACCATATGATCATCTCAATAGATGCAGAAAAAGCTTTTGACAAAATTCAACACCCATTTATGATAAAAACTCTCCAGGAAGTGGGCATAGAGGGAACCTACCTCAACATAATAAAGTCCATATATGACAAACCCACAGCAAACATCATTCTCAATGGTGAAAAACTGAAAGCATTTCCTCTAAGATCAGGAATGAGACAAGGATGTCCACTCTTACCATTATTATTCAACACAGTTTTAGAAGTCCTAGCCACGGCAATCAGAGAAGAAAAAGAAATAAAAGGAATACAAATTGGAAAAGAAGAAGTAAAACTGTCACTGTTTGCAGATGACATGATACTATACATAGAGAATCCTAAAAATGCCACCAGAAAACTACTAGAGCTAATCAATGAATTTGGTAAAGTTGCAGGATACAAAATTAATGCACAGAAATCTCTTGCATTCTTACACACTAATGATAAAAAATCTGAAAGAGAAATTAAGGAAACACTCCCATTTACCACTGCAACAAAAAGAATAAAATACCTAGGAATAAACTTACCTAGGGAGACAAAAGACCTGTATGCAGAAAACTATAAGACACTGATGAAAGAAATTAAGGAAGATACCAACAGATGGAGAGATATACCATGTTCTTGGATTGGAAGAATCAATATTGTGAAAATGACTATACTACCCAAAGCAATCTACAGATTCAATGCAATCCCTATCAAATTGTCAGTGGCATTTTTTACGGAACTAGAACAAAAAAATCTTAAAATTTGTATGGAGACGCAAAGACCCCGAATAGCCAAAGCAGTCTTAAGGGGAAAAAACAGAGCTGGAGGAATCAAACTCCCTGACTTCAGACTATACTACAAAGCTACAGTAATCAAGACAATATGGTACTGGCACAAAAACAGAAACATAGATCAATGGAACAAGATAGAAAGCCCAGAGATAAACCCATGCACCTATGGTCAACTAATCTATGACAAAGGAAGCAAGGATATACAATGGAGAAAAGACAGTCTCTTCAATAAGTGGTGCTGGGAAAACTGGACAGCTACATGTAAAAGAATGAAATTAGAACACTCCCTAACACCATACACAAAAATAAACTCAAAATGTATTAGAGACCTAAATGTAAGACTGGACACTATAAAACTCTTGGAGGAAAACATAGGAAGAACACTCTTTGACATAAATCACAGCAAGATCTTTTTTGATACACTTCCTAGAGTAATGCAAATAAAAACAAAAATAAACAAATGGGACCTAATGAAACTTCAAACCTTTTGCACAGCAAAGGAAACCATAAACAAGACAAAAAGACAACCCTCAGAATGGGAGAAAATATTTACAAGCGAATCAACAGACAAAAGATTATTCTCCAAAATATATAAAGAGCTCATGCAGCTCAATATTAAAGAAACAAACAACCCAATCCAGAAATGGGCACAAGACCTAAATAGACATTTCTCCAAAGAAGACCTACAGATGGCCAAGAAGCACATGAAAAGCTGCTTAACATCAATAATTATTAGAGAAATGCAAATCAAAACTACAATGAGGTATTACGTCATACCAGTTAGAATGGGCATCATCAGAAAATCTACAAACAACAAATTCTGGAGAGGGTGTGGAGAAAAGGGAACCCTCTTGCACTATTGGTGGGAATGTAAATTGATACAGCCACTATGGAGAACAGTATGGTTCTTTAAAAAACTAAAATCAGAATTACCATATGATCCAGCAATCCCACTACTGGGCATATACCCAAAGAAAACCATAATTCAAAAAGACACATGCACCCTAATGTTCATTGCAGCACTATTTACAATAGCCAGGTCATGGAAGCAACTTAAATGCCCATCGACAGACGAATGGATAAAGATGTGGTACATATATACAATGGAATATTACTCAGCCATAAAAAGGGACGGAATTGGGTCATTTGTTGAGACGTGGATGGATCTAGAGACTGTCATACAGAGTGAAGTAAGTCAGAAAGAGAAAAACAAATATCGTATATTAATGCATGTATGTGGAACCTAGAAAAATGGTACAGATGAACCAGTTTGCAGGGCAGAAGTTGAGACACAGATGTAGAGAACAAACATATGGACACCAAGGGGGGAAAGCCATGGGTGGGTGGGGATGGTGGTGTGATGAATTGGGTGATTGGGATTGACATGTATACACTGATGTGTATAACATTGATGACTAATAAGAATCTGCTGTATTAAAAAATAAAGTAAATTAAATTAAAAAATTTAAAAAAAATTATAACACTTGTCTTCTCCTATCTGATTACCAGCTGCTATCTGAGGGTCCAGCTTCTAATAAGCTCATGTCTATATGCTGACTGAAATCCTGCCCAGAGCCCAAAACAGCCAGTGGATACCTTCTCCCACCTTCTCTCTGTGGCTAACTCCAACGGTAAAACCAATTCACCAGGATCTACCTGGAAGAAACGTGTCCATACATTTAGCACCCCAACTTTTATGGTTGCCACCTAAGGGTCAGACCCTCAAATCACCTAGCTGTGATAACCAGTCTGGCTTGCATTCATTCATGAGTTCCACAGGACTTTAGCCAACAAAGAAGCAGGTGGGTTTTTTTGTTTTGTTTTGTTTTGTTTGTTTGTTTGGGCTGTGCCACACTGCTTGCAGGATCTTAGTTCCTTGACCAGGGGCTGAGCCCGGGCCCTTGGCAGTGAAAGCACAGAGTCCTAACTACTGGACCACCAGGAAATTCCCAAAGAAGCAGTATTTAAACAGGCATGTGAGCCCTGTCTGCAGCTATATATGTAGGCTCAGGGCAGAAGGAGCAGGCAAAATTGTTCATCCCCCAGTTTCTCCCCAGAAGAAATTTACTGTATACTTTACTAGCTGCTGCCTGAGGGGCTAGCTTCTAATCAGTCTGCACCTAGGCAAGGACTGGAATCCTCCCAGGAACCAAAAAGAGCTGGTGGGCTAGTAGTCACTTACCCCACATTCTCCCTCTTGCTCGTTCCAACAAAAGAACCAAGTCTCCAGCTTCTACCTGGTAAAAGCTTGTCCACATATCTAGCATCCCCAATTTTTTGTGCCATCTGAGATATGGGCCTTCAAATCACCTAGTTCTGATTGCCAAAAGGGCTTGGCATTCACAAATCCCCCAGAACCATATTAATTTTAAAAAAGGAGTTTTCAAAGAGGCACAGAAGCACTTGATGCAGCTATTCCCTCACCAGGCTCAACACAGAGGAAACAAGCAAAAAAGCCCATCTCCCAGTTTTTCCCTGGAAGGGGTTTGACTGCACACTTCACCAGATGGTGCTTGAAGTCCTGGTTTCTTATCAGCCTGCCTATAGAAGCTGACTAGACTCCTTCAAGGAGTCTGAGTAGACCTGTTCCTGCTGTCACCCCCTGGCTCACTCCAGTAATAAAATCAAGCCTCTATCTTCTCCCTGAGAGAAGCTTGTCCGCATATCTAGGACCCCAAATTTTATGGCTGCCACCCAAGGTACTGACTCCCAAATCACTTAGCTCTGAGAGCTATCAGGGCTCAGCATTCACAGTCTCCCAGAACCACACAAAACAAAGAGGTGATTCTATTTGGTTTGTAAGCACTCCCAGAAACTATTCCTTCTGGTTCAGCACAGAATGAGTAGCAAAGAAAATGCTGCTCCCAGTTTCTCCTTGATAGGGCTTAAAGTGCATATCTAATGTGTTGACTTTCCTAGACACTGCCTGAAGGTCAGGCTTCTTGCATCATGGAGCTGAAGGTGCAGGCAATTTGTAGTCCTCTGGGAGTCTGAACAGGCATAAGTATGGGCATTCTCCATGCTGTTGGGACACTGACAGGTCCTGGCAAAACATCAACTACAGACAGCCACTAAGAACAAAGATAGCAATTTGGATAAAAGTTTGATAGGTAAGCAGGAATTCTAGCCGGGTTGATTGATGAGCTTCTTCTCCTACACAAGACCAGTCTGTCAAGACTAGAAGAGGTGGTTTTATCTAATGTGTGGAAAACAGCACGGAGAGTCAAGGAAAATGAAGAAACAGAGGAATACATTCCAAACAAAAGAACAAGATAAATCTCCAGAAACTGACCTTAATAAAACGGAGATAAGTGATTTATATGATAGAGAGTTGAAACTATTGATGATAAAGAAGCTCACTGAGGTCAGGAGAGGAATGCACAAACAAAGTGATAATTTCCACAAAGAGATAGAAAATATTAAAAACTATCAAACACAAATCATAGAGCTGAAGAATACAATAATTGAACTAAAGAATTCAGTAGAGGGGTTCAACAACATACTAGATGAAGTGGAAGAAAAAAATTAGCGAACTCAAAGACAGGGCAGTAGAAATCATCCAATCAGAAGACCAAACAGAAAAGAGAATAAAAAAGAGTGAAGATAACTTAAATAACATATGGGACAACATCAAGAAGGCCAATATATGTATTATAGGTGTCCCAGAAAGACATGCTATTATATATGGAACATTCAAAAGACTCCACCAAAAAAAAAAAAAAAAAAAAAAGCTGTTAGAACTAATAAATGAATTCAGTAAAGTTGCAGATGTAAAATCAATATGCAAAAATCAGTTGTGTTTGTATACACAAACAAACTACTGGAAAGAGAAATTTTAAGAAAACAATCCCATTTAAAATAACATCAAAAAGAATAAAGTACTCAGGCATAAATTTAATCAAGGAGATGAAAAATCTGTACATTGAAAACTATAAAACATTGATGAAAGAAATTTAGGAAGACACAAATAAAGGAATGATATTTCATGTTCATGGATTTGAAGAATTACTATTGTTAAAATATACATTCTACACAAAGCAATCCACAAATTCAATGCAAGCCCCTTCAAAATTCCAGTGCTTATTTCACAGAAACAGGAAAAATAACCCTAAAATTCATATGGAACTACAAAAGACTCCAAATAGCCAAAGCAGTCTTGAGAAAGAAGAACAAAGCAGGAGGTATCACAATTCCTGATTTCAAACTGTATTATAAAGCCAGAGTAATCAAAATGGTATGGTATTGGCATATAAACAGACACACAGACTAATAGAACAGAATGCGGAGCCCATAAATAAACCCACGCAGATATGGTCAATTTTCAACAAAGGTGCCAAGAACATACAATGGGGAAAGAATAATCTCTTCAATAAATGGTGTTAGAAAATCTGGAAATCCAGTATGGTGGTTCCTCACAAAATGAAAAATAGAACTACCATATGATTCACCAATCCCACTTCTGGGAATATATCCAAAGGAAATGAAAATAGGATATTGAAGAGATATCTGCACTCCCTCTTCATTGCAGTATTATTCTCAATAGTCAAGGTATGGAAACAACCTAAGTGTCCATCAATGGGTGAATGGATAAGGAAAATGTGGTATATATATATATATATATATATATATATATATATATATATATATATATATATATATACACACACACAATGGAATATTATTCAGATCCAAAAAAGAAGGAACTCCTGCCATCTTCAATAACATGAATTAACCTGGAGGGCATTATGATAAATGAACTAAATCAGACAGATAAAGACAAATACTGCATGGTATCACAATATGTAGAATCTTTAAAAAAAAAAATTTAACTCATAGAAACAGATGGTAGAGTGAATGTTACCATGGGCTTGGCGTGGGTGAAATGGGGAAAGATGGTAAAAGGGTGCAAACTTTAATCTATAAGATGAATAAGGTCTGAGAATCTAATACATAACATGGTGACTATAGTTGATAATACTTTATTGTATAATTGAAATTTACTAAGAGAGTAGATCTTAAGTGTTCTCATCAAAAAAATTAAACACATGAGATGATGAATGTGTTAGTTAATTTGATAGTGTGACTTCTTTCACACATATACATGTATCAAATCATCACATTGTATACTTTAGGTATAATACAATTTTATTTGTCAATTATACCTTAATAAAGCTGGGGAAAAAAGGATAAAAGATCACAAATCAGGGGCTTCCCTGGTGGCGCAGTGATTGAGAATCTGCCTGCCAATGCAGGGGACACGGTTTTGAGCCCTGGTCTGGGAAGATCCCACATGCCGCGGAGCAGCTAAGCCCGTGAGCCACAACTACTGAGCCTGCGCGTCTGGAACCTGTGCTCCGCAACAAGAGAAGGCCGCGACAGTGAGAGGCCCACGCACTGCGATGAAGAGTGGCCCCCGCTCACTGCAACTGGAGAAAGCCCTCGCACAGAAACGAAGACCCAACACAGACAAAAATAAATAAATAAATAAATAAATTTATTAAAAAAAAAAAATCACAAATCAGTAATCTAAACTTCCACCTTAAGAAACTAAAGAAAATCAACCTAAGGCAAGTAAAAGGAAGGAAATAATAAATATCATGGAAGAAATAAATGGAATAGATAATAGAAAAACAATACAGAAAATTAACAAAATTAAAAGTTGAGCCTTTGAAAAATTCAACAAATTGACAAGTCTTTATTTATCAAGAAAAAAATATCTAAATTTCTAAAATCAGGAATAAAAGAGGGAGCATTACTACCAAACTTACAGAAATAAAAAGGATTATAAAGAAATACTATGAACAATTGTATGCCAGTAAAATACATAATGTAGATGAAAATGGACAAATCCCTAGAAAGACACAAACTACCAAAATTGACTCAAGAAGTAGAAAATCTGAATAGACCTATAATAAGTAGAGAAATTGAATTAGTAATTGACAGAATTCCCAAAAGAAAAGCCCAGCTTTTCAACACTTCACAAATTCTCCCAAAAAATAAAACAGGGGGAAATACTTCCTGAATAATTTTATGAGGCCAGTAATATCAAAAGGAGACAAAGAAATCCCAAGAAAGAAAACTAGGGACTAATATCCCTTACGAATACAGAAGCAAAACTCTTCAACAAAATACCAGAAAGCAGAATCATATGTCACAACTAAGTGAGATCCATCCGAGGAATGTATAGGTAATTTGACATACAAAAATCAATCAATGTAATACACCATATTAATAGACCAAAAAACAAAACCACATGAGGTAGTAGAGCATAATGGCTAAGAGCACAGTCCCTGGAACCAGCTACATAGGTTTCTATAGTAGGTCCACGACTAGCTAGTTGTGTGATCTAGGGCAAGTCAGATATTTTCTGTGCCTGTTTCCCCCTCGGTTATCTTGAGGATTAAGTTAGTAGAATGTAAAGCACTTAGAATAGTGTCTGATACATAGTAAGTGCTAGTCAAGTACTTTCCGTTGTTATTATTTTATTATTTTTTATTACTAAATTTATTAAAGATCATGAAAATTATGACTTATCTAACTCCAAATTATATTTGCTGCTGTGCCACAAGTATCTCAACTGACATACTCAATTTACTATCTTTATATGTTATAGAAATGATGTTGAGAATCAACAGATGCTTTCAGAGATTAAAATAAACTCATCAATATAAGAAAAAAAGTTTACCATAATCAAAATCTTGATATCCCCTACTTAAACCTATTCGTCCTCCAATGTTTTCCTTCTCAGAAAATGACAACACCCAGTTTCTCAGGCCAAAAAAAGATTTAAGTCAACTTTGTTTTCTTTTCCCCCTCATATTCAATATCCAGTGCAAAAGCAAACTCTTCAAAATTTATCCCAATCCATCCACTTCCTACCTTCCCAGCAGTAGCATGTTAGTCTGAGCTGTCATCACCTCTCTTTGGATTACTATACGTACTCACCTCCTGACTGGCATTTCACTCCTGCTCCCCTACAGTCTAGTCTCCACACAACAGCCAGAACAACACTTTAAAACTGTAAATCAGATCACGACTGTTTATTCCATGCCCTACAGGGCCCTACATAATCTGGCCCCAGGACACCTCTTTTCAACCCTGTTTTCCGTGAATTCTTCCCCTGCTCTCCTCACTCCAGCCACAGCTAATTTCCATGTTGATCCTCTCGCTGGCCAAGCACATTCTTTTCTTTTCTTTTTAACATATTTATTGGAGTATAATTGCTTTACAATGTTGTGTTAGTTTCTGCTATATAACAAAGTGAATCAGCTATACGTATACGTATATCCCCATATCCCCTCCCTCTTGCGTCTCCCTCCCATCCTCCCTATCCCACCCCTCTAGGTGGTCACAAAGCACTGAGCTGATCTCCCTGTGCTAGGGCATGTCCTTTTGATTACCTTCTCCAACAAACTGGCCTTAGAGTACAAGCTTGGGGTGGGAGGGGACAGGCTTTGCTGCAGATTGCAAACGTGGAGTGCAAGTAGGCAACAGGGAACTGTAGATGTACACCCTCAGCTCTATTCAGCACCCTGATGGTGTCAATTTAACCTGGTTACATAGCATAACCTTTGCCCTGTTGCTGAGAGATCCAGGCAGGCTCCAGATCTCAGGATTACTTAATGTATTAGTAAATGTTTCTCCATTGCCTCTATTTGTTATTTGAATTCGTAACAAGTAAAAAGTTTACAGGCTATAGTACAAACTTCCAATAAATTCAAATAGGCACCTATGCTCTCTTCTGCCACAATTAACAATCATAAATATTCAGTGATTTAAGACTTAAAATTATCATTTTTTTAAAAAAAAATAGTCATTTTAAGAACTACAGTGAAGCTCATCTCAGTCTTCATTTCAAAAAAATTTTTCCTTATTTAAAAATTTAAAGCAACTGAACGTATTCATTATAATTAGGTATGGCTGCAAGTAACAGTGACTTAAACAAGGTAGAAGTTTATTTCTCTATCAGGTAAAAGTAAGGTGGCCCAGGGCTTGTATGAGAATCCACAGTCTTCAAGTATTAATGCTTTTTCCAGATCACTGCTTTGACATTCTATGACAAAGTCTTTGTCCTCATGGTCCAAGAGGGTAGCTAGAATTTGGTCATCACATCATATTTCCAGGCAGAATAATAGAGAAAGGGATGAAGGAGAAGGGCAGAAGACACCCATCAGCTGCTTTTTAAAATGGTTTCCTGAAAGGTGCTGCACAATATTTCTGTTTACCTCACATTAGCAAGATCATAATTACCTTATCCTGGGGGTCAGCTACAAGGAAACTGGAAAATGTCTGTATTCTGGGTGGCTATATGCCTAGGTAAATATTGGGGTTTATATTACTAAGGAAAGAGAAGAATAAATATTGAGGCTAACAACTGGCAATCTATGCCACATTTCAGGATAGAGCTCTGGAAATTCTGTTTCTAGAGCAGCTTAGCCACAGTTGTTGCTAGGGATGAGAAGATTAATCCATGTAGCTATTAAGATATGCCTGGCTAGAGGTAGAAGAAAATGGAAGTGGAAATTTAGGTTAGAAAGTAGGAATAGAACGCTTTGATTTTAAAATATAAAAGGAAATTATTGATTAGAAAATACTGATGAGGGGCTGGAAAGGTGGCTATGCTTTTAATGGATACCTCCTCTGCCCTTCATGCTACAGAAGTGGGAGAGTTTGGGGAGAGTCGTGTTAAACTGAGGGTTAAAAGCTGAAGTTGACAAACTATGGCCTTAGGACTAAATGCAGCTCACTGTTTTTGTAAATAAAGTTTTATTAGAAACCAATCATGTTCATTCATTTACATACTGCCTATGGCTGTCTTCATGCTTATAAGGGTAGAGCCCCGTAGTTGCAACAGAGACCATGTGGCCTGCAAAGCTGAAAATATTTGCTATCTGGGCCTTTACAGAGAAAGTTTGCTGACCTCTGGTTAAAACACCTGTGTAAGGCAGTCCAGTCTCTGACTTTAATACTTGCTATGTTCTTAAAGCAATTTCACATGTAAAAATAATAGTGGATTGTAAATATGATCTGAGATGTAATTACAAGAATGTAATAGCTGGATATTATTGAGGGAGGGGCAATATTGTTTGTCTTAAATAATGAGTTGTCTTTGCCCTGGAGAAATTCCTATTTCTTACTGTAGCTAGTTGAGTTCTCTCTGGACTCAGCATTCTTTTGTTTCCATAAGACCCTTTGCCTTGCTACTGGAGCAACTGAATGTGGACCTTCCCTCTGATAGATAATGATAACATCCCCAAGGAGTCATCTCACATATTGTCCCTGCTGTTGTTATAATGCAAAATGGAGAGATATAATTTTCTTAAGATAATAACTTTACCTTTACATATAAGGAAAGCATCAAAGCACAGTGAAAAGGAAAAATAAAATCATCTTTCACATTCCAGATCAAATGTTACTTCCTCTGTGACGGTTTCCATGCTCTGCTAGATGGAATTATTGTCAGCCTCATCTGTCTTCTGTAGCAAGCAACTTGTAGCTCTATTGAATCTGTCACATTATGCCTTGTTTTGAGATTGTCTGTGAACAGATCTCTCTCCTCTTCTAGAAGGTGAAATCCTTAGTGGTATAACTTTTATCTTGTTAGCGTGTGAACACCCAGCGTCCAGCACGTTGCCTGGCACCTACTATGAGCTCAGTAAATGTTGAATTGAAATGTGAAAATGTGCTCTCACCATCACATCTTTTCTCTTTCTTCTCCATTACAGAGGCTGGCAGACCTGCCTCCAGCTCACCTTGTTCTGGCCACTGTATTGTCTTTCCCTTTCCCTTCTTAGTTTATTTGCTCAATTACAGATCTACATAAACTGTATGTGTGTGGAAAATGTGTCTTTCATGATGAAATTTTCCAAATATGGATTTTCTTCTAACTCTAAAAATTCTCGTTCTGTGATACTTTTTTCCTCTGGACATTATTTTCCCTCAACCCCTTCTCCACTCCTAAATTATATTCACCTTTATGCACCCACCAAACAGTGAAGCAGAAAAGAGAGAAAAGGGGCTTGATTTTTCTATATTCCCTCACCTCCCTTCCTCTTGCTCCATCAATCCAAAACACTTGAACCTGTCTTGGCAAGAATTGACTCTGGTAAGAAGTGCAGCAGCTTTCCTGCCCTGAATTTTATTTTATTTTATTTTTTTAACATCTTTATTGGAGTATAATTGCTTTACAATGGTGTGTTAGTTTCTGCTTTATAACAAAGTGAATCAGTTATACATATACATATATCCCCATATCTCTTCCCTCTTGCGTCTACCTCCCTCTCACCCTCCCTATCCCATCCCTCTAGGTGGTCACAAAGCATGGAGCTGCTCTCCCTGAGCTATGTGGCTGCTTCCCACTAGCTATCTATTTTACATTTGGTAGTGTATATATGTCCATGCCACTCTCTCACTTTGTCCCAGCTTACCCTTCCCCCTCCCCGTATCCTCAAGTCCATTCTCTAGTAGGTCTGCATCTTTATTCCCGTCTTGCCCCTAGGTTCTTCATGACCTTTTTTTTTTTTTTTTTAGCATACGGTATTTGTTTTTCTCTTTCTGACTTACTTCACTCTGTATGACAGACTCTAGGACCATCCACCTCACTACAAATAATTCGATTTCGTTTCTTTTTATGGCTGAGTAATATTCCATTGTATATATGTGCCACATCTTCTTTATCCATTCGTCTGTCGAGGGGCATTTAGGTTGCTTCCATGACCTGGCTATTGTAAATAGTGCTGCAATGAACATTGGGGTGCATGTGTCTTTTTTATTTTTTTTATTTTTTATTTTTTTTTTGGCTGTGTTGGGTCTTTGTTTCTGTGCAAGGGCTTTCTCTAGTTGTGGCGAGCAGGGGCCACTCTTCATGGCGGTGTGCGGACCTCTCACTATCGCGGCCTCTCTTGTTGCGGAGCACAGGCTCCAGACGCACAGGCTCAGTAGTTGTGGCTCACGGGCCTAGTTGCTCCACAGCATGTGGGATCTTCCCAGACCAGGGCTCGAACCCGTGTCCCCTGCATTGGCAGGCAGACTCTCAACCACTGCACCACCAGGGAAGCCCCTGCATGTGTCTTTTTGAATTATGGTTTCCTCTGGGTATATGTCCAGGAGTGGGATTGCTGGGTCATATGGTAATTCTTTTTTTAGTTTTTTAAGGAACCTCCATACTGTTCTCCATAGTGGCTATATCAATTTACATTCCCACCAACAGTGCAAGAGGGTTCCCTTTTCTCCACATCCTCTCCAGCATTTATTGTTTGTAGATTTTTTGATGATGGCCATTCTGACTGGTGTGAGATGATATCGCATTGTAGTTTTGATTTGCATTTCTCTAATGATTCATGATGCTGAGCATTCTTTCATGTGTTTGTTGGCCATCTGTATATCTTCTTTGGAGAAATGTCTATTTAGGTCTTCTGCCCATTTTCGGATTGGGTTCTTTGTTATTTTGATAATGAGCTGCATGAGCTGCTTGTAAATTTTGGAGATTAATCCTTTGTCAGTTGCTTCATTTGCAAAGATTTTCTCCCATTCTCAGGGTTGTCTTTTCGTCTTATTTATGGTTTCCTTTGCTGTGCAAAAGCTTTTAAGTTTCATTAGGTCCCATTTGTTTATTTTTGTTTTTATTTCCATTTCTCTAGGAGGTGGATCAGAAAGGATCTTGCTGTGATTTATGCCATAGAGTGTTCTGTCTATGTTTTCCTCTAAGAGTTTGATAGTGTCTGGCCTTACATTTAGGTCTTTAACCCATTTTGAGTTTATTTTTGTGTATGGTGTTAGGGAGTGTTCTAATTTCATTCTTTTACATGTAGCTGTCCAGTTTTCCCAGCACCACTTATTGAAGAAGCTGTCTTTTCTCCACTGTATATTCTTGCCTCCTTTATCAAAGATAAGGTGACCATATGTGCGTGGATTTATCTCTGGGCTTTCTATCCTGTTCCATTGATCTATGTCTCTGTTTTTGTGCCAATACCATACTATCTTGATTACTGTAGCTTTGCAGTATAGTCCGAAGTTGGGGGCCTGATTCCTCCAGCTCCATTTTTCTTTCTCAAGATTGTTTTGGCTATTCAGGGTCTTTTGTGTTTCCATACAAATTGTGAAAATTTTGTTCTAGCCTGCCCTGAATTTTAAAACTCATGAGAAAGGAAGAGCCTCTTCCCACCCCACTCTTATCAAAACATGGCCTTAGCTACAAGGACATATGATTCCTGTATTTTAAAAACAAACTTATGAAAAACTAATTGTGATGAAAATGGGAGCCCACAAGAATAGATACTCCCATGATGCCCTTCACAGGCCATGGAGTAGCTCTGCCTTTATTAGCAAAGGACCCATGACAAGGGTCAAAGACAGGTTCCTTTCTTGCCCAGCCTGGTATCTGTGAGCCCTTTTACCTTTTACTTGTGCTGCTGCCGGTGCTGCCTCTTAGTGTTCCAGCTTCCTAGGCACCCACCAGATTCAGCTGCCAGGCTGAAAGGAAAGAAGAATTGATTTCAGTTTCAAGCTAGAGAATGTCCTCACTGCTCCGACCTTGAACAGGGCTATTTCACTTTCTTGCCAATCCTCAGTCCATAGGCAGAGTTGTGCTCTCAGCGTTGTTTTGATGCATTTCTCCAGGATTTCTTCCCTCATTTCTTCTCTCTGGCCTCTCATCTTGGCTGGCCCTGTGCCCTGACCCTCTCCAAACCTAGCAGGGCCTCCTCACCAACCAGGATAATCATGGACACTAAGAGCCTTGCAGCACTGGCTCTTGGCAGGCTGACAGGCACCAGAGAGGACCAGCAGCTGGAAGAGAACCAAGGTTACCTGGTCCATCCCTCCTAGTCTGAGAATCCCTTTGTAAATGAAGAGATACTGGTCCTAATATTGAGGTGGTGTGACCTTTGGCAGGATCTATTTTTGTCTCCTTTTTTATTTATAAGATGAAAACAACACCAGAAGTCACAAATCTTCACACAGAGACACTCAATGTCAGAGCAGTGGCAAGAGCTCCTTGAAAGAAAGCAGTGATTGCTTTAGGCTAGAACTATTAAAGATTTGAGAAAGCAGTACAGGAGAACTCAAATTTGCTCAGACTTTCCAACAATAAGATCCAAACTAGATTAGCTCTGTAGTCAAGCAATTACACTTTTCTTTCCAGCGAATATATCTTATTTTCAGAAGTCAGACTTGGAAACACTGATTCTTGCACAGTACTGCTATTCTAGAATCCTTTATTTACCCCCATTCCCCTCCCCTGGGCCACATCCTAGGAAAAGGGAGTTGTGTGACTCTCTCTGAAGCAAAGTTTACCCTTCTGGCTAGGAAGCAAAATGAAGATCCGTAGATTCTTCTGCAAGCTGGAAGTCAGGAATGGAGAAACATGTGATTTGGTTTCAGTTCTACCTCAGCTACTTGAGCAAGTTTCTTCACCTCTCTGGCCCTCGATTTCTTCTCCATACAAAATAAGTAAGCTAAGTCTTTCTCTAAGATTCATTCTTAACTGCGTCAAGTGCATCACAACTCTGAAGGCAAGAGAGAAATGACTGGCTCTCAGATGCAGTGATTTCTCTTTGCAGCATGAATGGAAACTTTACTGAGGACACTGCCATATTGCCTTAGACATGGGGGGAGGAGAGTTGTGAGCAAAGAAAATTGTGCTCCAGAGTCCTGGGCATCGATTCCTCTTGAGAATTCATAGAGTTGACACACATTCCTCTACTGGCATCTACAGAGGCAGCAAGAATCATCTTCTTTAAGCATCATCCCTGCCCTCCGCTGCCCATCCAGTTTACTACACATGGAGCGAGTACTTTTCTATGTCAGGCACTATTAGAAATACAAAAATTAATTTGGCAAGATTCCTTTCAAATCAAGCTTACAATATTTGGTAGGAGCGCAAGGACCCAGCAAGGCAAAAACCCAAGGATCCTAGTTGAAGAATCATTCTGATCCTCTTTTTCACCTGCCCAGGAAGGGAATTAAGCAGTGGTTCAGAAGATCTTTGACACCAGACACACCTGGATTCAAATTTGGGCAAATTAATCTCTCCCATTTAGTTTCCTCATCTTCAAAATATCACAAAAATAGAACCTCTCTCAAAGGATTAGTGAGATAATAATGCATGTAAAAGTTCTTTACCTTCTTGTCATAAATAGTTTTTGAGGGTTTTTATATATTTTGGAAGATAACTAAGGATACAGTTTTGAGTGCAGAAGTGGCCCTGCCCCTCATGAATTTTTCAGAGTGGTGCAAGTAAATATATAGTTTAAAAAGTGATAAGTGCTATGTGTCATTTGGACCCTCCAGGGAACAGATGCAAATACAGAATTATAAGCAAAAGAGATTTTGGGGGGGTTAATGCCTGAGAAACATTAAGGGCAGAGAAAGCAGAATAGGGCAGAAGAGTCTCAGACTGAAATGCAGATCTGTCAAAGGCTCAGCCAGGTCAAGAGGAACTTAGGAAAAAAGATTGTCCATTAGAGGAATCCCACATTGGACAGAAATGACCAGGCAGTAGGACTATCTGCTATGTCCACACATTAGATTGGGGCTGCCTGGAAGAGTGTGGCCGTGGCTAGAAAGCTGGGGCAGGTCCTGAAGTCACTAAAAGAAGGCATCCAGTCATCTGTACTCTTTGCAGCTGCATAGCAAATTCCTGAAGGAAGATCCACTTGGTGTACCTCCATGGCTGTCCATGCTATGAAGGAAAACTCTAAGAGAGGTTAATGCAGAACCTAACCTAGGCTTCCCTGACAATGTGTCATTTACATGGAGATGTAGAGGATAAAGTAGTGTTAACCAGACCACGAGGTACCAGCAGGAGCTGTCCAGGGTAAGAAAGAGGATCTGTGAAAGCACTCTGCCAGGAGAGGGCAGGACTTGGGTTAAGGAACCAAAAGAGAACAAGATTTGAAGCTGAAGAGGCTGGAGCCAGATCTGGCAGGACCTAGTAGGCCATGAAAAAGGATTTTGGTCTTTTTCAGAAGAGCAAAGAGAAGCTAGCGAAGAATTTTAAGAAGGGTGCGGGAGAAGTCAACAACATGATCAGATTTGCAGTTTTTTTAAATTACTGTGGCTGCTCTGTTGAGGCAAGAATTAGCAGAAGAACAAGAAAAAGTGCACGAGGACCAGTTAGGAGGTTCTTGCACAATGACTTGGGCATAGTAATCCCTCGAAAAATAAGACCAATCATCGTTATTATTAATACTTACAAGCTTGAATTATGTACTCTTACTCTTGCTCTTTGTATTAAATCTAGACACTTTTGCATTTGCTTTAAGCTCTCTACCAATTACCTCCAGCCTAGTCTTCATTCATCACAAATTATACTGTTCAATAACCTCACATCCCATTGCTCTGTTTCAGACATTTTACTTCAACATAACGACCTTACTATTCCCTGAACACTTTATACATTTCTGCTCCAAACCACAGTTCATGCCCATCTGGATGCCCTTCCCCACCCTCTGCCAAAAATTATCTTCCCTGCTTCTCAAACCCTGCTAAAGTCGTCCCAGACCACCCCCACTTAGCCTAATATGCCCTCCATCCCATCCTCCTTCTGGCACTAAAAACTTTGTAAGGCAGAGGTATGTATTGCAATGTGTTCTTTTCATGGTATTTTCCCCTCTTTTGACCTTGTAGAAATCAAGGGCTTGAGGAGTAACAGGCACTTAGAAAATGAAAATGTAGAGGAATAGCTTATATTTCCAAAAAACTTATCATTTAAAAAAATAGTCAGAAATGGTCAATATAGATTGTTTATGATGGAGAACAGGAGCAAATGGGAAAACTGCTAGAAAAGGAAAAAAATAAATGTGATGTGCTAGGAAAAGACAGCTAGTAGTAATAGGAACTAAAATGTATTTAACACTTACATTGTATCAGTTACTGTCCAAAGAACTTAATATATATTATCTCATTTAATTTTCACAACAACTGTATGAGGTATGATTCTTATCCTTATTTTGTAATGTTGAATGATGAGCATCACCCAGTCCCCTGAGCTCTAAAGAGAAAGAACATTTTCCTGGGCAGCTAATTTTTGAGCCTTAGTTGTGCCATGTGGTCGGAGGGGAGAGGGTCACTGGAAAAGCTGATAGAAGCCAAATGGCTTAGAAGATGAAGTTGACCCCCAGAGGGAAAGATTGGGTAGTGGGAAGTAGAGGGAGGAGAGGCAAGGAAGAAGGAAGTGTGATTTGGAAAGGTGAAACGTTTACAAGATACTTTAAGGAAGTTTTGCATATCCCTTCTCAATGTCCTCAAGAATTTTTAATGAAGAGCTACATTGCCCTTTAGAATTTTCTACCTCAGGTTTTTTTAGTCTTCAATAATGTGCCAAGTCTGGCCTTGATGAAAGCTAGATAGCCCAGCTCCTTCAGATTTCCCTAAAGGTATGGTCTCTGGGAACTCTGGAGAAGTGTACATTACAGATATTAACTTTAAATGGAGAGGCACCTCTTTCTCTGGATCTGGAGGGTAGGATGAGGGAACACAGTTGGGAAGGGTTTTCTCTGTCACAGTGAAGGGCAATTTTGAAAGAGTAGTTTCATGGAATGTCGGTGCCAAGGAAATGAAAGCAGGGACTTTGTGCAGAAGCTTTAGAATTCCCACGTTGATCAAAGTAGTCCCGAAGGCTCTAGAGAGCCAAAGAGTGGAGGCTACACTGAGGCCACAGTGAAAGTGAAAAGCCTTAATTTCCACCAAATTGCAACTAAATCGGCACTGTTCTGCTTCCTCTTCCTTAACATTCAGCTCATTGACTTCCCCACCCACCCAAGAACCAGACTTTATGTCCTGATCCCCAAGTTGCTGGTGGCAAGAAGAACGAGCAAAGCTTTGCTCAAGGAAGAGTTATTATAACAAAATAACTATAATTAGCGTGGTAGTGCAGGGAGAGAAGCTCCATTTCTTCTGCTGAATTCAGGGCCTTATTTGCATTTAAAAAACAATCTCATTAGAACAGTGTATTAGATTATAAGATATTTTCCAGGAAAATACTTCAGAAGAACCGTAGCGATCCCTTGCATATACACACACAAACAGACACAGACATATACCCTTAATTTTCCAATTAAAAGTACAGACATACATTTTAAATTAAAAAGCAACCAGAAAGTAATATAAACTGATCACTAGATGTTCCTAAATTTAAGGCGGAAAGACCCTTGGAAGTTTAGAGAGAAAAGGACTGGGAGTTTGGATGAACAGACATTAAGGAAAGCTATATGGCAAGGTTAAGAGAGTTGTGGAATTAATGCTGTTTAAAAATAATTGTGTTAAAAATCTTTCTCAGGGAATTAGTCCATTTCACTGACTTAGGTGATTACAAAAGTAATCCCTTTTTTCAGGAATTTTAATTGGGTCGCTACAACCGGATACACATGGGGAACCCCTCCTAGTGCTAGAATTGCAGTCAGCATGTTCAATTCATCAATGGGGGATGGTAAATCCCCCAATTCAAAGGGGTTCCATATAGCTACCACGCACCTAAAACCACCCCCAAATGGTTTCCTTGCTTTCATGTTCCACTTCCAAGTCTTTACTTTTGGCTAAACCTGCTCACATATTAGGCTATTTGCTTACTTTCATTCCCCCTTACACTTACCTTACAAAATATTTCTGTTTTCTCTCTTGGTTGCACAATTACAGAAGATAAAACTATTTAGGACTGCAAGGATCCTTAATGATCATCTTGTCCTATTCTCTCATTTTCTTTTCTTTTTAAAAATAATTAATTAATTTTTTTGGCTGCGTTGGGTCTTCGTTGCTGCATGCAGGCCTTCTTTAGTTGCATCGAGCAGGGGCTACTCTTCATTGCGGTGTGCGGGCTTCTCATTGCGGTGGCTTTTCTTGTTGCAGAGTACGGGCTGTAGGCATGCAGGCTTCAGTAGTTGTGGCACGTGGGCTCAGTAGTTGTGGCACGTGGGCTCTAGAGCACAGGCTCAGTAGTTGTGGCACACAGGCTTGGTTGCTCCGCGGCATGTGGGATCTTCCCGGACCAGGGCTCAAACCCATGTCCCCTGCAATGGCAGGTGGATTCTTAACCACTGCACCACCAAGGAAGCCCCTTCTCTCATTTTTTAGGTAAGGAAACCAGGACAAGATAGGTTAATTTACCCAGGATCATATAGCCAGTTAAAGGCAGGGGTGGGGAAAGACATAGAACCCAGGTCCCCCTCCCACAGGCCTCCTACTGTCATGCCTGGTCTTCAGTAGCTTTCCTTGGGCGGCTCTCTATCTTCTAATTTTCCCTCCTGGGGGCCTTTGCCAGCTCTTTATAGCATCTTTATAGATGACAGGGAGCTCAGTATGACACACACACAATATGTTTATGCAAGGGCGATCTCAAATGCCCTGGTTTGTTTCCTAAACACATTTTGTGGCCTTTTGGCTTACTTTGCACATTGGGCATATGTTTCACTTTAAGTAGGCTGGCCCAAATTCCTTCCCTCTAAAAGGAGTCTTAAAACAGGAAAAAAGAACTCAACAGAAAATCCTCTATTTTTCTTTTTAAAGAAAATGGAAAATACAACAAATGCATAACAGAAAACTGGGAAAGTCATGATCCTATCACTTTACCCACCATTGTAATCACTATGATGTACTTCCTCCAGGCTGTTGTCATAGGCATGTCTTTTTCATATCATTGTTATCTGTCCTTAATCTGACTTAGCTCTAAATTTGTGCTGGAATAAGCTTTCTACAAACTGTTCTTGTTCTTCCTCAGAATCAGTGAAAGGACATCCACAGAACACGAATAAATCTTAGAGCTTCACCCAGCACATAACTGGGAGTTATAAATAATTTTTCTGTCATTATATGGTTGGGGTTTGTGGTATAGCCTGCTAATTTTCTATTTAATATCCATAATCCCCTTTTATCTTACTAAGAGAACCCCAATTTTATTTAAAGCAACTTAATACCAAGCTTAAAAAACTATTTCTGCAGCCTCTCTTTTAGTTAGGATTGGTCAAATGAAACACCTGGTGAAAAGATGTAATCAGCAGTCACAGGGGGGAATAGTGCAGGGAATGCTCTTTAAAGGGGACTGGCTGACTCAGTTGATAAACATTTGTTTTGTTCTCCCCAATTCCTCCCTCTTCCTACCTGTATGGTAGATGTGATGGCTGGAGCTGCCGAAACCAACTGTGACCATAAGGCAATCCTGAAGATGAAAACTACAGGCTAAGGAATAAGGCCAACCTTGGCATTGTGGTGCTGCTATATCAGCTCTGGACTACCAACTTTCCAACTTTATGTTGTTTGACAGAAAAGTATATGCCCATCTTGTTTAAGCTATGTTTTTATCAGAATTTTTTTTTTTACTTGAAGCCAAAAATTACTGACACAAGAGCCAAACAACTCTGAAATGCTTTCAGAGAGCTTCCCTTGAATGCTCTCTTTGAATGCCCTAATGGTTCCTCTAAGTCTGGATCCTTTAGTTACTTGGGATTTCTCAGTCCTCTCTACACACCTCGACCTCCCGCATTGATGCCTTGGCAAGGCCACAACCTCATCCTTTGGACTCTTTAGACTTGACTCTCTTGACACCCAGGGCTAGGTTCTTTTCCTCTTACCTTTGTCCATTTCCCGTTGCATTTGCTGAAAAGGCCTGGCTTTGCATGGGAAGCTGCTGCTCCTTCTAAATCCGCCCCTCCTCATTCCACCCCCTCCTCAATTTAGTGTCTGCACCTGCTGGGGGTCAGCCTAGACAATTTTATACTAAATGCTTAACAGGAGATTTACATGTAATATTTCTTTGTAGAACATCACCTAAGATGTGCTCAAATTTTATCTACTATTTCCAGATGTATTATTCCCCTTCCTAACAGTCTCTATCAAATTGAGTGACTAGTCCCCAGAGTTCCAGCAAGGGGTGATCATTGCTGATTAGACCCAGCTGAAAAAAAATCTATCCATAGGTGGCTAATGAAGAAGCTTTTGGGGGAAAATTTTCCCCCAAAGTTTAGCCATAGAACTAGAGAGACCCTTGTTCCATTATATTATTTTTACCCCTTATCTTTCTCCTTGAGTTATTATTCTAGCAACACACAGGATCTGAAATTTTTAAGATGCAAATTTACTTAATGGATAAGTGATAACTTTTAAGCCAATCTAAAATATCCAACTTGTGGATAAAAATAAGCAAAGTAAATTATTAAATAGTAACTTGGTGCCTGGATTTTAGTGGTAAGTACAATTATTTCCTAAACTATCACTCAGCAACATTAGCTTGTGACTATAAATTAGTCTGGTCAAGTATTTTCTCCTTGGATTCTCGTGGCTATCCTTAACCCAAACCCTCAGGGAAGCAATCTTCCTGGTCCAGATTCCCTACTAATAAAGCACTCACAGGACTATTGACTAATGTGATTTAACTTGGCTCATGCATGCTCCCACTTGCATGAGAGCCTGGCTTGAGATAGGGAAACACAGAAGAGATCTCCTTGGCTGGCCCTGGGAGGAATGGGTCAGAGAAGAATGACTTGGCAGAGATGGAAGGCTAGATAAACATCTCTGGGCATGAGTATCTGAGGCTTGGTTTTCAGAGAGTCATCATTACTCTCAATGAATTAAGAACTGCTACATATATACACTAATATGTATAAAATGGATAACTAATAAGAATCTGCTGTATAAAAAAATAAATAAAATTTAAAAATTAAAAAAAAAAGAACTGCTATAAAGACATTACAAAGGTAGTCCATTCTGACAGGGGCAGTTCTAAAACTTGGGGCCCTCAATAGCTTCCTTCTCTATCTTAATAGAGGCTGCTCATAAGATCTAATCCAGAGATTAAATTATTTCTTCCCTAGGAAATCTCATTTGCCTTCTGTGCTATGCAGAGCAATTCTACACACACATACAGCCCAACTTCTACCTCCAAATTTTCTTCCCACCACCCATGATGACTTGGCAAACAGAGAGCATTCTAGCTACCAGGACCTCCTCTCAGAATTATAAACAACAAAACATTAATTTCTTTTACACATAGATAAAAGACAAAATGAAAATAGCTCAGTTCAGGTGGTAGAATTCTGGGTGGTTTATTTTTTTTTTCTTCTTTCTACTTTCAGTCTTCCCATACTTTCTTTGATTATAATACATATTAATAAACACTAACATTTCCTGAGTACTGACTCTGGGCCAGGCACTCTGCTAAGCACAGTACATATTTTATCTCACTTAATCCTCTTTAAAAATCTATGGATTTACATATAAGGAAACTAAAGAAATTAAGTAACTTATCAGTGAGTAGCCTGCATCTAAGTCCATGTCTAGCTGACATTAATGTCAGGACTCTTAGCTACCACAATATTATTTTTATAACGGAAAAAGTACACATTAAAAAAAGATTATAAGATGTTGAAACTAGAGATTTAGTCATGGATTTATCTCAAGGAATTGTACTGTTCTAAAAACGAGAGGGTACATGGCAAGGCAGTATATATAGTATGGTGGTTAAGAGCCTGGATTTTGGAGCCAGAACTCACGAGCTCAACTCTCAGTGTACAGTCTTGCTACCTCCATGACCCTGGGCAAGTTACATAACTTCTCCATGCCGTATTTTCTCCATCCACATAATGGAGATAATAGCACGTACTATGGGGTTATTGTGAAGATTAAATCTATTATATTACATAAAATGCTTAAGTAGTGCCTGACACATAGTAAGTACTATGAAAGTATTGTTGTCCTTATTGTTATTATTATTATTATTTTATTCCAAGATATTTTGAAGCCAGGCTTGTATCCTCCTGAAAAGAAATCTGGGCTATAATTCTCCTAAGCTCCTGGATCAAGGATTTTAAGAATGAGACTGCCTGACCTTTCCTAGCGGGATAGCTGTGAGGTAAGGGATGAAGGGGGCATGGTGGTCAATCTCTTTTGGGGCTGAATGGATGCACTTTGCAGAGAGAAGTCTCCTGGTATCATTTTAACTACACAGTCAACACTCAGAGCAGAAATTTCCTGTTCATCTTTTTTTTCCTTCGTGTAATCAATTAAAATTATTATATTATCAAAGGTCTGTTCATCATTTTTAAAAGCAGGGGAAAAAATGTCTAAGAATTACCTAATGAAACTCAAATAAATAAAAGTCAATATATGAAATAATAAAAATATTTCTCCAGGAGAAAAAATAATTGCCTAATATATGCTCAAAAAGTAAAGTGAGTCTTTCTGTTATTAAGCTAATGGATGAGTACAGGAACTTAAGTTTCACTGTGGGTAGAATTCCTAAGGCACTCAGGTTTTCCAGAATGGTGGTCCCTGCTCAGGAAGTCACGGGCCTTGAATCCTGGACCTCCAGCAGATGTCAGTGGCTCCCAAATTAAGGCCGAAGAAAAACTATGAAATACCTATCAGGTGAAATCAGAGAAGTGAATCCAGCTGGAGGAAAACAGAGAAAATGGTGGTCTCTTTGGTGCAGGGAACATAAGTCAAACAAATAATGCTTCCTCACTTCTCACCTCACCACTGCCCAGTGTAAAATTCTCCTCCAATATAGCCTTAGCCATAGTACTTCTGGAATCTGGGAGCTCCCTCTCTCTAGGGCAATGACTCAGCTGTTGAACAGCTTTCATGCTGAACTGAAATCTGCCTTTTAATTTCTACTCCTTGGTCTAGTTCTACATCTTGATAGGGAAGAACAAATTTATTCTGCCTGTCACATAAGAGCCTTTGAAATATTTGCAGACAATAATCTGCTGTTCCTTTGGTTGACTTTTTTTCTTCTCCAGGCTAAATGTGACCATTTCTATCAACTATCTCTGACTTCCTGACTCTCACCTTTCAATTTGCCTTGCTCTAGTTGGTCAATATCCCCCAAGAATTGTGGTACCTACCACGGAACCCAGTACTTCAGTGTGGTCTGACCACAGCCCACTGCAATAGGACCAGGGTTGCCTGTGATCTCCACCTCACTTCCCTTCATGCAGCCAAAGTTTGGGTTGGTTTATTTCAGCAGACACATCATAGTCTTGGCAAATATTCAACTTGTGGTTAATTAAAATTCCCAGTTCTTTCATATGAATAAATACTGTCCAGGTAATCTCCTCCATCCTTAATAACTGTGTTTCTTTTTTACCCTAAATGTAGAATTCTGCAATTATTTCTGATACATTTTATCTTATTGAGTTAGACAAGACACTCCAGACTGTCTAGACAATTTTGCATTCTGATTTAGTTCTGTGGCTATACTTTCTAGCTTTGTGTCACTCGAAGGTTTAATAAAAATGCCATAACCTATTAATGCATTGCAAAAGTAAAGCAAACTTTTCTGACATTATTGAAAGTGTAGGCTTGGGCACATGTTGCAGAATGACTTCTAAAGTAGCTTGAGCAATTTATAGACAGCATTTTTCAATTCTCTCCAACCCACCCGCATGACATGTAATGCAAGGCACACAAAGAAGAAAAAGAGGCCTCTTTCCCGTGGGTAGTGAGCAAGAAAGAAAAAGGAAAGAAGTAGTGACACTACCTCCATCTTCCCTATTCTCCTATCCCTAGTCCCAGGATTGGACACTCTTGTGCTCTGATTCAGGCATAATCCCTTGGGGGTAAATGAGGCTGACAATGTGTTTATAGCTCTTTCTAGACCAGTGCTCAGCCTAGCCACCCAACTTCCCTGTCCAGGAAGATCAGAGGCAACAGGTTGGTATCGAGGCATCATTTGAAGAGGATGGAAGTCAGATGCAGCAGCCCCAGTCTGTACAAGACCCAGCCTGTTGATAATTCTCTATCTTCCCGCCAGCAGCCATCTCTGCCTCCCTCTTCCCTTCACCTCCACAGGACCAGTACCAGACAGAAAAGGAGTTTTTCCCTCATTGATTCAGTTCCTACTATTCAGACCCAGTCAGAGGAACTGCGGCTAACTTTTATGAGCTTAATATTAGGAAAACAAAGTTTACTAATAAAACTAACAAATAGAAACAATTTTATGGCCAGGGTCTGCTGACCAGTATAATGTTTTCTCTGAACCCAAACATATTCAATCTGACTTTTATATCTCCCCTCCCAAAGGGAGATAATCATAACAAAAGTCTCTAGGAGATTCCCTTATATAGGATTATATGGGCTGCTTTTTCCTCATATTTCAAGGTCAGGTAATCTCAAATGGAACTTTAAGAAATGTCTTACACAGTCATCAGAGTGGGAGCCATAAAACAAGAGAATAGAGAGTAGGACCGTACTTGGGACCTGGCTCTAGAATCAGTCCTAGATTTCAGTATTGGATTCTTTACCTATCAGCCATGTGGTCCTGGGCAAATTACTATCTTTCTGCTCCTCAGAGATGGGTACATAAAAATAGAGTTGATGTGATAAGAATTAATCAAAAGTCTTAAATTAGTTATTATGGTCCCTGGCATCTATATAGTTCTTAATAAATATGTTATTTTAACATAGTTTTCTAATATATATGTTCAGCTTTCATTTTTTCTAGTATTCGATTGGTATGCTTTGATCTAAAACAATTAAGAAAGATGGTAACTGTTGTCACCAGATTCTTAGAATCCTAGCATATTAGAGATCTAGTCTGACCCGTCCTTTTGCAGATGAAGAAATTGAGGCCCAGGTAGGAAAAAGGAGCTTCTTAAGGCACACAGTGAGTGCATGGCTGAGCCAGGACCATAAACCAAGTATCCTGATTCTCAATCCTGTCCCCAGTTATAGCAGAAAGGAATCAGAAATAGCTATATAACCAAATGCAGATTTAGATGCTAATATATATAATATAACTATATGTAAATTGGTATATGTATATATTATTATGTAGAGAGAAATTTTAAATATTACCTATAGCACAATGAATCTTATGCTCAAAACTCCTACTTTAAAACCACCTCTTTACTAAGCAGCATGGGGTCATGGGGAAAGGGCATAGAACTTGGAAACTGAGTGGGCCTGGATCCAAATCCCAATTCCACCACTTACTGCTTGTATGACCTTTAGCAAGTCATTCAACCAAGACGGGAATATTAACCCCTATCAGTGGCTTTTGTGATGCATAAGGCTCATCCAAGTATGGAGACACAATGCCTGGAATATTGAGATACCCATCACATGTTGGCACCCCTCCTTAGATGACGCTCACTTGATTCCCCTGATTTTGGTGCTTTGCTAGGAGCAAGCCACTGCCAGGTGCTAGTGAGATGAGAACCACGTTTGAGAGGAAAGACAGTGACCTGTTTTCTTTGTCATGGGTGGGATGGGGACATGGTACTTGGAGTTTCCATCAAGGCTACTTGTGGGTACAAGGTTGTTTCCTAGAGGACATCAGCTCAGGAAGTATACCAAGACCCAGGATTACTTACCACAGGGAAATTGTCTCTAGATTGTTTAATGTCAGGCCTTGGTTTTATTGGCTGGCCTTAGAGCTGTCTATGCACTGGGATTATATATCCCAATCCTCAAAGTCTGTTATCACCTAAAAGCAGCTTTTTCTTTTGGCACTTGAAGAGTTGATTGCCACAATCTTCTCTTAGTAAGCTTCCTTATGCATTGGATTTTATAAATATTTATGGAAAGAAAGAAGGCAAGAAGGCAGGAAGGCAGGAAGGCAGGAAGGTTGGTTCAAGGATGCAACTGTGATTGGTCCTTGAGAACTAGGAAATAAAATTTTGTTCTGAGAGTTAATCTATACAACCAATTCATAACGGATCAAATCAGAATATGCAAAGTCATCTTAAAGGGACAGTACAGATTCTTAGCCAGATAAGTGGTTCCCCAACCTGGCTAATGATCAGAGTCACTTGGGACCCTGTAAACATTCAGATTCCTAAGCCTTTCCACAGACCCAATAAATTAGAATTTCTAGTTGAGCCAAAAAATGTCTTTCTTTGTAAACCCTCCAGGTGATTTTGTGGCAATAAACCCCAGCCTGGCTAGCCGACTGGCTTTGGGAACCACTGCAAGAGGTCTGAAAAGGATTAACATATATAAAGAACAATGTGTAGGTCTGAAGAGGGTTGGTCAGCAAAGGGAATGTGGAGAAAAGGGCACAATTGGCACATTCTGGCTCAAGTAAGCAAAATTCTAGAATTGAGTGCCCTGCCAGGGTGCCAGAAACATCCAGACTATCTGGAGGGTGGATTCCTTTTGAGAAGATAGCAAAGCCAAATGAGCAGAGCCTGATGTTATTAAACATTTGAATCGACTAACTCCCCTTATCAAAGTTCCTTGCTCACTGAGCAACTTTCTGATGATTTCTCTTGCCTTACAACTGGTCTATAGGGAGCAAAGGTGCAGATCAGGCCAAATGTTTCCTATTGTAAATTAATAAAGTGGCATTCTGGTTATATATCTGTCTCTTGTGAGTTAGTATGAGTCAGCATCCTTGAGTGTGATCAACTCAGAGGTTCTGCAGAAATTGAATTCTGGTGCTGCAAAGCTGAGGGCCTGACCCTAGGTCCCAGTGAATTCATCAGAGTAAAAGCATCCCATGCAGGCCCCAGGAAACCAGCCAGTTAACCTCTCTTGGAGAAGGAAAATGAGAAGGAGCCCATTTCCCAGGGACACACACTATGGAAGATTTTCTTTTTTCCTTTTTTTTTTTTGGCCACGCCACGTGGCTTGTGGGATCTTAGCTCCCCGACCAGGAATCGAACCCGGGCCCCCTGCAGTGGAAGCATGGAGTCCCAACAACTGGGCTGCCAGGGAATTCCCTAGATTTTCTAGATACTACATGTGTTTTATTGGGTACATTAGCTCAGAAGGGGTTATGTTGTAAGAACCTAACCTAATAAGCAGAGTCATTTAAATTGCTTTTTCTCTTCTCAAAGGGCTTTCATATGTATTAGCTCATTTGACATTTGAACCAACCTGTGAAGTGAGCCAGGCATATATTATTATTACTATTATTATTATTATTATTATTATTATTATTTCTGAGATGAGGAATCTGAGCACATAGTCACTTATCTTAGATCCAAAGTAAATGGCCCAGTTAGGACCAGAATCCAGATCTTTTGGCTCTTATACATTATGCTTTTCACTTCTCCTCTAATTTAATTTTAAAAATACTCTAAACAAAACCCTAAAGAGGCAATAGAATCACCTGAATGGGATACAGTGGGACTGTGTTTGCACGTGTGTATGGGGGATTAGGTTAAGGACATGGGTATGGAGGGGTAAGTAGACAGCAGAGCAGAAGAGAAATCAGATCAGTGGTGATAATAAGAAAGCACATCACATTTTTTTGCTTCTTAGCCCAGAGAACTGAGGAATGATTCAGTTGAATTGAGTACCTATTGTGCACAAGGCCTCATGTGCTAGGTGTTATCAAGAGGAGTAGAGCTTCAGAAAGAATATTTTTAAACATGTATTTTGGTGTGGCAAAGAGTGACACCCCACCCCCAAATCCTCTTCCTTCTTTAATGCAGCACCAAAGAGTATAATCCACACCCAGTGTATTTCGGGGAGCTGGAAAAGGGAGACTGTGGTAGTTGAGAAGCTGACTTTGATTAGGACTCTGGCAGCTAAGACCATTTGGAAATGAGGTCTTGATGACATGTCATCAGGGATGGATGTTTGTGCAAAATCCTTCTTGGGGAATAAAAAAGAATGCAGCTTCCTCAACATTTTTCCATCGTTGTATTTTACCTTAGGTCTTTAAGTCCTTGCTGACTTCACCAGTGACAGTTCCCAAAATAAACCTGTTTTTTAAAATTAAAACAGGTTTTTAAAAAAACCTGTGTTTTACAATTGCATGAAAACAAAATCTAGATTCCAGAGGAGCAGGAATGATGAAAGGGGCAAGTCCCTGTGCTCCTCTTTCTCCTGCTCTGACATGCTCTTTAGCATGATCTGCAGCTGGGACAAAGGGCTCCAGCCAGACCTCTCTGTTGATTAGCCCACAGACACTGCCCAGTGGTATGCTTCAGTCCTCATATTTTGCAAACTGGTTTCTCTTTATAAATCTGTACATTCTGATGTGAGCACTCTGGGGTGGCAAAGGGAGAGAGAGCTGCCTGTTCCCAACCCGATCAGTTCATGTCTGGCTGGATAAGCCTCCCACCTCTCTGGCTGATTCATCAGGCTCAGTCTATTCAAACAGATGGGACTTCTATTTAGGTATTTTAATAGCATGTATTTAAGATACCCTATTGAGAATCTGATCTGACAGAGGCTTGCTGAAGCGTTGATGTACTGAAAAACCAGGCTCACTAGGTAAAGAACTTCTTCCCAAGCCAGATAATTTGAATCCATTCAATCAAGTACTTCATTAAGGGTCTACTGTGCAACAGTGTGTGCCCAACATTGAGTTAAGAGTCAGAAAAGTAGAATGCTTGGCAGACAAGCCCTCAAAAACTTCTTTCTCTAGGGAGAAATAGTGCATTGATGGACGTCTTTGTAATTTTACAAACATCTATGACTGCCTACTATGTGCAAGGGGTTTGAGCAGGTAAGGAGCTAAGTAGTCAGGGTAGTGGCCATAACATCCCTTTTATATCAAGTCTACATCAAACATTGCAAGGGAAAGTGGCTCTCTATTGTCTCATGGTGAGAAAAAAGAAAAAAAAAAAAAGATCTAACATTTATTGAGCACCTAAATTGAATGTATTGAATGGTCTTCAGTACACCATGTTCCTTCTTGATACCATGCTGTTGCTTGTTATTGCCCTAACTTTAAGTAATATCACTCGCCCACTCTGCTATGCTTATCCATATCTGATCCTTTTTTTTTTTTTTTTAAAGAACAGATCTGGGGGGCTTCCCTGGTGGCGCAGTGGTTGAGAATCTGCCTGCCAATGCAGGGGACACGGGTTCGAGCCCTGGTCTGGGAGGATCCCACATGCCGCGGAGCAACTGGGCCCGTGAACCACAACTGCTGAGCCTGCGCGTCTGGAGCCTGTGCTCCGCAACAAGAGAGACCGCGATAGTGAGAGGCCTGCGCACCGCGATGAAGAGTGGCCCCCACTTGCCGCAGCTAGAGAAAGCCCTCGCACAGAAACGAAGACCCAACATAGCAATCAATCAATCAATCAATCTTAAAAAAAAAAAAAAAAAAGAACAGATCTGACTTTCTCCAAAAGCTTTTCACTCCCAGCCTTCACCCAATAATGATATCTTTTCTTCATAGCCTTTAACCTGCCTTTTGGAACTTCAGTTTAGTACCTAAAGGCATTCATAATGTTTTGTATTAGTCTCAATCTTTTAGGTTTGTGAGACTTGGATAGTCAATAATACTATAAGCTCTTTAAGAGTAAAACTCAATTTATATTTGTTCAGTTATTCAATATCTGGTAAGCATCTACTTTGCACCAAATCACCACTGTGAGGGAAACATATAAATAAGAAAAGAACTCTCAAGGAGCTCACACATACATTTTCTATTCTGAAATGGAATCAGAATCTGTCTGGAAAACACTCAGCATAGTGCCAGACACATAGTAAGTCTTCTGTAAGTGAACTATCATTAGCTATTATTTCTCTGATAGTGGATAAAAGAGTGAGAAGTAGAGATAAGAACTAAGAAGGGAAGTTATAACTATTAGGTTACTTTTGGAGCTATGTAACAGGAAACCCAACTCAAATGACTTAAGCAATAAAGGGGACTTACTGGCTTATCTGAGAAATTCCAGAGGAAGGGTAATGATTGGTTATGCTCCAGTCAGGGTTTTGTCTCCATTTCTTTGTGATTCTTTTGGTGCCACTCCCCTGTTTTGGCTTTATCCTCAGGCTGGTAGCAAGATGATTGTAGTAACTGCAGGCTTCACATTTATACATAGCATCCAGAGGAAGAGAGAATTCACCTTTTCTGGTGGATCTCTTAAAAATGAGGAAAAATCTTTCCTCAAGGCCCCAGTAAATCTCCCTTCTCATTTCAGTGTACCGAGTCACAACATTTTTCTCAACCAATTCCTTGACCAAGAAATGCCATGACTACTTGGCTTGAACTAGGTTTCTGACCCAGGCACTGTTAAGAGGATGAGATTACTATATCAGTTAGAATGGCCTGCTTAAACTGCAGTAACAGCCAACTCCCAAATCTCAGTGGCTTAATACTGCAAAAATTTATGTCTTGCTCTTACTACATGCTGGCGTAGGTCGGCAGGGGGAGCTCTACCATTATAGTCACTCTCGGACCCAGGCTGATGGAGGCTTCATCTTGACACATGCTTTAGCAATCACTGTATCAAGGGGAAGGGGACCCGGTGAATCATACACTAGCCCCTAAAGGCTTCTACCTGGAAATGACATATATCACTTCTATTCACATTTTATTAGCCAAAGCAAGTCACATGGCCACACCTACCTTCAACAAGTTATGAAATGCAATTCTATTATGTATCTAGGAGAACGAGAATATCTGAGAATAGCTACAATCACTACTGCAATTACTCTTGGCCCAATCAGGACCAGCTGTACAGATGACTTCTCCTGAAGCACATGTACTTCCTTGGGAAAGGGATCCCTTAGCAAAAATTAGGTACCACTAGGAAGGGAGCAATGGATGCTAAATAGGCAATCAATAATGTTTATTATAGAAGTTATGTGAAGGCAAAATGATCTCAGACATCAAAGAAATGGAGAAAGGAAGATCATGAACAGATTGGCAAAGGTTGAGGGAGAGAGAACCACTGTAGGACTGTAGCCATCTAGAGATCTGCACAGCAGGAAGGGCCCGGATGAAAATAGGCAGCAGGGCCAGGACATGAGTTAGTATCTTCGCTGCTACGCTTCCCAGCCCAGGCATGGGAGCATAAAAAGTATATCAGGAAGGTATGTAGGGATGGTGGATGACTTGAGGGGCTTTGTGCGAGGTCTTGGGTTGTTAAAGAAGTTGAAGAGTTGAAGAAGTCAAGGGGTCCTCAAATGGGCAGTGGGGCCAAAGTCATAATATAACCCAGAACCAGTCATATTCTTAAACTGGGTTAAGTCCTTGAGAAATAACCTAGAACAAAGACTTGTGACAGCTGGTACAGACAGACAAAATGGAATCCAAATGATGGAAAACAGAGGACAGCCAATATGAGATACTGATACAAAGATAAGGCCTTCTGTCCCACCGAGTCTATAGATGTTAGAAAAAGGAGGTCTCCATGGGAGAGGAGAGTGTGAGTTTACATTAGAGCCATGTTTCTACTCAGGGGAGGCAACACAATATAGAAGAAAGAACTCTTCTAGATCAGCAGTCAGGGAACTTGTGTTTGAGTCCCAGCAATGACTATAAATGTGATACAGGCAGATCATCAGAAACTTCTTTCAACTTGTTTCCTCAGCTGAAGAAAGGGGATAATCATGCCTCCTCTACCTTCCTCAGTGCTTTATGTGAATCAAATGAGATAGGAAAGCCCCGTGGTAGACTACAAAGACCTAGATAAATGTCTGTATGGGATTATAACAGACATGTGGAGCAGTGGGAAGAGTTGAGGGTGGTTAGGATATAGGTGAGACTACCTCCAACTGAATAGAGCCCAGAGGGAAAGACAGAGTGAAGATGAAGTGGAGATATCAGTGGGCTGATAGGCATTGTCTAATCAGTCAAGACTTTTTCAATTGCAAGAGACAGAAACCCAACTCAAATTGGCGTAAGAATAAAATTAAATGTATTGACCCACATAATAGAAATAATTACAAGGGTAAAAATGGCTTCAAGTATGGCAGGATTCAGGTGCTCAAGTGTTGTGGTTGGAAATCGCTCTCTCCATCTCCAGTGTCTGCCTTCCTCTGTGTTGGTTTCATTTTCAGGCAGGTTGTCCTCAAATGGTGACAAAGATTGTCCCCAGCAGCTACCAGTTATGCTCTAGCAGTTTAGTAACCCTAGTAGAAAAAGGCAGTACCTTTTTCTCATTTCAACAAAAGTCCTGAAGTAACTCTCATTATCTGGCCTGGATCATATGCTCCTCTCTGAATCAATCACTATGACTGGCATCAATCCCAGCTGAATCATATGGATGGAGAGTGGGAGAGAAATGCAAACTGTGGGAGAACAAATGAAAACCACCCACGTCCACCATAGGAAGTAGGCTTAAGAGGCTTTTTCCTGAAGTGATGATTGTGGAGAAGAGGACACAAGACACAGGAGGGAAGAACATCAAAGCAGGATTTGCAGCAGAGGGAAAGTAGCACTTTTTGGAGAAAAGCAAGTTTAAAAAGGGGACTTACCAAGTGCACTTTGGGAGATAGGGAGGTGGTATAATGAGACAGATGCTGAAATGCAGATATCTGTTGCTCAAAACACTGTGAGAACATATTTAAGAATCCCCAAAGTGGCCCAATGCACTCTTTGAGAAATAGTAGTTTAGGAGGCAAAAGCAGCCACTGTCACAGACTGTCAATTAGTTTTTTGCTTGTTAGGTGTTTTTGTTCTTAACTGCTGGGGTGGGGGAAGGAGGAAAAAGACTGTGTCAGTCTTAAAGGAACTAGACTAATGCAGGAGACATGGAGAGAGGTCTCCATATCACTGCCATAATTTTATAGCTTAATGAGTCTCAGTGGAAAAAGCAGCAAAGAAATTATCCATAAATTTACTAAAGTTATAGCCTGTCAAAGAGATGTGAAATGTGACATAAACAGCATGCTAGGTCCTCTCCACCCACCAACTAAACATAAAGGCCACCCTGTCTTGCCTTTTTTCCACCCTCCTACATACACATTATACCTGCACACAGGCACATAAAAGCAGGGAAGGATTCTCTTGGAACATTCTCAGAATCATTCATTAGACCTCCCAGGTAGGTCACTACCCTGAAAGGAAAAGCTGCCAGCCTCCTGTTTTTGAATCTGGTAGAACACGGCTGATCAAAGTTGACTTCACATTGAGAAAATGCTTGTGAGAGGCAATTTAGTTCTGGATCCATCCTCTGGATCTTAACAATTACCATCACCTCCACCCCTGATAATTGGTACACTTCCAAGCATGTTCAAACAAAAGGGCTTCATCTCATACTTAACCAAAAGAAGACATTAGCCCACTATGACCCTGGACTTAAAGGCTTGACTCTGTGACAGAGAACAGGAGCACAGAGATCACAGTCCCAGGTTAGTACTCAGATGGCCAGAATGAGTCTATGTTAGGACTTAGAGTCTGAATCCCAGGAATGGATATAAAGGGCAATGCAGAGAAGCTAATTCCTTCAGAAAAGAAAATCCAGAGAGACCTTCAAGATGGTGGAGGAGTAAGACGCGGAGATCACCTTCCTCCCCACAAATACATCAGAAATACATTTGCATGTGGAACAGCTCCTACAGAACACCCACTGAACACTGGCAGAAGACCTCAGAATTCCCAAAAGGCAAGAAACTCCCCACATACCTGGGTAGGGGAAAAGAAAAAAAGAAAAAACAGAGACAAAAGAATAGGGACGGGACCTGCACCTCTGGGAGGGAGCTGTGAAGGAGGAAAAGTTTCCACACACTAGGAAGTCCCTTCACTGGCAGAGACGGGGCGTGGCGGGGGGGAAGCTTCGGAGCCATGGAGGAAAGCACAGCAACAGGGGTGCAGAGGGCAAAGCGGAGAGATTCCCGCACAGAGGATCGGTGCCGACCAGCACTCACCAGCCCGAGAGGCTTGTCTGCTCACCTGCCGGGATGGGTGGTGGCTGGGAGCTGAGGCTCAGGCTTCGGAGGTCAGATTCCAGGGAGAGGACTGGGGTTGGCTGCGTGAACACAGCCTGAAGGGGGCTAGTGCGCCACGGCTAGGTGGGAGGGAGTCCGGGAAGAAGTCTGGAACTGCCTAAGAGGCGAGACCATTGTTTCAGGTTTCACGAGGAGAGGGGATTTACAGCACCACCTAAACGAGCTCCAGAGACGGGTGCCAGCCGCGGTGATCAGCGTGGACCCCAGAGACGGGCATGAGATACTAAGGCTGCTGCTGCAGCCACCAAGAAGCCTGTGTGCAAGCACAGGTCACTATCCACACCTCCCCTCCTGGGATCCTGTGCAGCCCACCACTGCCAGGGTCCCATGATCCAGCGACAACTTCCCCGGGAGAACACACAGCACGCCTCAGGCTGGTGTTACATCACACTGGCCTCTGCTGCTGCAGGCTCGCCCCACATTCTGTACCCCACCCTCCTCCCCCCCCCACCTGAGTGAGCCAGAGCCCCCTAATCAGCTGCTACTTTAACCCCGTCCTATCTGAGTGAAGAACAGAAGCCCTCAGGCGACTTACACACAGAGGCAGGGCCAAATCCAAAGCTGAACCCCAGGAGCTGTGCGAACAAAGAAGAGAAAGGGAAATATCTCTCAGCAGCCTCAGGAGCAGTGGATTAAATCTCCACAATCAACTTGATGTACCCTGCATCTCTGGAATACCTGAATAGAAAACAAATCATCCCAAAATTGAGGTAGTGGACTTTGGGAGCAAATGTAGACTTGGGGTTTGTGTTCTGCATCTAAATTGTTTCTGGTTTTATGTTTATCTTAGTTTAGTATTTAGATTTTATTATCATTGGTAGAGTTGTTTATTGATTTCGTTGCTCTCATCCTTTTTTTTTAAAAAAAATATATAGATATATTGTTTTCCTTTTTCTCTTTTTTGAGTGTGGATGTGTAAGCTTCTTTGTGTGATTTTGTCTGTATAGCTTTGCTTTTACCATTTGTCCTAGGGTTCTGTCTCTCCGTTTTTGTTTTTGTTTTTTTTAGTATAGTTTTTAGCGCTTATTATCATTGGTGGACTTGTTTTTTGCTTTGGTTGCCCTCTTCTTTCTTTCTTTCCTTATTACTTTTTAATTATTTTTCTTTTTAATAATTAAAAAAATTTTTTTATTTTAATAACTTTATTTTATTTTTTTCTTTCTTTCTTTTTTTCTCCCTTTTCTTCTGAGCCGTGTGGCTGACAGGGTCTTGGTGCTCTGGGCAGGTGGCAGACCTGTGCTTCTGAGGTGGGAGAGCCAAGTTCAGGACATTGGTCCACCAGAGACCTCCCAGCTCCACGTAATATCAAATGGTGAAAGCCCTCCCAGAGATCTCCATCTAAACGCTAAGACCCAGCTCCACTCAACGACCATCAAGCTACAGTGCTGGATACCCTATGCCAAACAACTAGCAAGACAGGAACACAAACCCATACATTAGCACAGAGGCTGCCTAAAATCATACTAAGGCCACAGAAACCCCAAAACACACCACCAGACGTGGACCTGCCCACCAGAAAGACAAGATCCAGCCCCATCCACCAGAACACAGGCACTAGTCCCCTCCACCAGGAAGCCTACACAACCCACTGAACCAACCTTAGCCACTGGGGGCAGACACCAAAAACAATGGGAACTACAAACCTTCAGCTGGTGAAAAGGAGACCCCAAACACAGTAAGTTAAGCAAAATGAGAAGACAGAGAAACACACAGCAGAGCAAGGAGCAAGGCAAAAACCCACTAGACCTAACAAATGAAGAGGAAATAGGCAGTCTACCAGAAAAAGAATTCAGAGTAATGATAGTAAAGATGATCCAAAATCTTGGAAATAGAATGGAGAAAAAACAAGAAACGTTTAACAAGGACCTAGGAGAACTAAAGAACAAACAAACAGTGATGAACAACACAATAAATGAAACTTAAAATTGTCTAGAGGGAATCAATAGCAGAATAACTGAGGCAGAAGAACGGATAAGTGACCTGGAAGATAAAAGAGTGGAGATAACTATCACAGAGCATAACAAGGAAAAAAGAAGGAAAAGAATTGAGGACAGTCTCAGAGACCTCTAGGACAACATTAAACACACCACCATTTGAATTATAGTGGTCCCAGAAGAAGAAGAGAAAAAGAAAGGGTCTGAGAAAATATTTGAAGAGATTATAGTCGAAAAATTCCCTAACATGGGAAAGGAAATAGTCAATCAAGTCCAGGGAGCACAGAGAGTACCATAAAGGATAAACCCAAAGAGAAACATACTGAGACACATATTAATCAAACTATCAAAAATTAAATACAAAAAAAAATATTAAAAGCAGCAAGGGAAAAGCAATAAATAACATACAAGGGAATCCCCATAAGGTTGACAGCTGATTTTTCAGCAGAAACTCTGCAAGCCAGAAGGGAGTGGCAGGACATATTTAAAGTGATGAAAGGGAAAAACCTACAACCAAGATTATTCTACCCAGCAAGGATCTCATTCAGATTCGATGGAGAAATTAAAAGCTTTACAGACAAGCAAAAGCTAAGAGAATTCAGCACCACCAAACAAACTTTAAAACAAATGCTAAAGGTACTTCTCTATGCAGGAAACACAAGAGAAGGAAAAGACCTACAACAACAAACCCAGAACAATTAAGAAAATGGTAATAGAAACATACATATCGATAACTAACTTAAATGTAAATAGATTAAATGTTCCAACCAAAAGACACAGACTGGCTGAATGGATACAAAAACAAAACCCATATATATGCTGTCTACAAGAGACCTACTTCAGACCTAGGGAAACATACAGACTGAAAGTGAGGGGATGTAAAAAGATATGCCATACAAATGGAAATCAAAAGAAAGCTGGAGTAGCAATTCTCATATCACACAAAACAGACTTTAAAATAAAGACTATTATAAGAGATAAAGAAGGACACTACATAATGATCAGGGGATCAATCCAAGAAGAAGGTATAACAATTGTAAATATTTATGCACCCAACATAGGGGCACCGCAATACATAAGGCAAATGCTAACAGCCATAAAAGGGGAAATCAACAGTAACACAATCATAGTAGGGGACTTTAACACCCCACTTTCACCAATGGACAGATCATCCAAAATGAAAATGAATAAGGAAACAAAAGCTTTAAATGATACATTAAACAAGATGGATTTAATTGATATTTATAGGACATTCTATCCAAAAACAACAGAATACACTTTCTTCTCAAGTGCTCATGGAACATTCTCCAGGATAGATCATATCTTGGGTCACAAATCAAGCCTTGGTAAATTTAAGAAAATTGAAATCGTATCAAGTATCTTTTATGACCATGACACTGTGAGACTAGATATAAATTACAGGAAAAAATCTATAAAAATTACAAACACACGGAGGTGAAACAATACACTACTAAATAACCAAGAGATCACTGAAGAAATCAAAGAGGAAATCAAAAAATACCTAGAAACAAACGACAATGAAAACACGATGACCCAAAACCTATGGGATGCAGCAAAAGCAGTTCTAAGAGGGAAGTTTATAGCAATACAATCCTACCTCAAGAAACAAGAAAAATCTCAAATAAACAACCTAACCTTACACTTAAGGAAATTAGAGATAGAAGAACAAAACACCCCCAAAGTTAGCAGAAAGAAAGAAATCATAAAGACCAGATCAGAAATAAATGAAAAAGAAATGAATGAAATGATAGCAAAGATCAATAAAACTAAAAGTTGATTCTTTGAGAAGATAAACAAAATTGACAAAGCATTAGCCAGACTCATCAAGAAAAAAAGGGAGAAGACTCAAATCAATAGAATTAGAAATGAAAAAGGAGAAGTAACAAATGACACTGCAGAAATACAAAGGATCATGAGAGATTACTACAAGCAACTATATAGCAATAAAATGGACAACCTGGAAAAAATGGACAAATTCTTAGAAATGCACAACCTTCCGAGACTGAACCAGGAAGAAATAGAAAATATGAACAGACCAATCACAAGCACTGAAATTGAGACTGTGATTAAAAATCTTCCAACAAACAAAAGCCCAGGACCAGATGGCTTCACAGGTGAATTCTATCAAACATTTAGAGAAGAGCTAACACCTATCCTTCTCAACCTCTTCCAAAATATAGCAGAGGGAGGAACACTCCGAAACTCATTCTACGAGGCCACCATCACCCTGACACCAAAACCAGACAAAGAAAGAAAACTACAGGCCAATATCACTGATGAACATAGATGCAAAAATCCTCAACAAAATACTAGCAAACAGAATCCAACAGCACATTAAAAGGACCATACACCATGATCAAGCAGGGTTTATCCCAGGAATGCAAGGATTCTTCAATATACACAAATCAATCAATGTGATACACCATATTAACAAATTGAAGGTGAAAAAACGTATGATAATCTCAATACATGCAGAAAAAGCTTTCAACAAAATTCAACACCCATTTATGATAAAAACCCTCCAGAAAGTAGGCATAGAGGGAACTTACCTCAACATAATAAAGGCCATATATGACAAACCCACAGCCAACATTGTTCTCAATGGTGAAAAACTGAAACCATTTCCACTAAGATCAGGAACAAGACAAGGTTGCCCACTCTCACCACTATTATTCAACATTGTTTTGGAAGTTTTAGTCACAGCAAACAGAGAAGAAAAAGAAATAAAAGGAATCCAAATTGGAAAAAAAGATGTAAAACTGTCACTGTTTGCAGATGACATGATACTATATGTAGAGAATCCTAAAGATGCTACCAGAAAACTACTAGAGCTAATCAATGAATTTGGTAAAGTAGCAGGATACAAAATTAATGCACAGAAATCTCTTGCATTCCTATAAACTAATGATGAAAAATCTGAAAGAGAAATTAAGGAAACACGCCTATTTACCACTGCAACAAAAAGAATAAAATACCTAGTTATAAACCTACCTAAGGAGACAAAAGACCTATATGCAGAAAACTATAAGACACTAATGAAAGAAATTAAAGATGATACAAACAGATGGAGAGATATACCATGTTCTTGGATTGGAAGAATCAACATTGTGAAAATGACTATACTACCCAAAGCAATCTACAGATTCAATGAAATCCCTATCAAACTACCACTGGCATTTTTCACAGAACTAGAACAAAAAATTTCACAATTTGTATGGAAACACAAAAGGCCCCGAATAGCCAAAGTGATTTTGAGAAAGAAAAACGGAGCTGGAGGAATCAGGCTCCCTGACTTCAGACTATACTACAAAGCTACGGTAATCAAGACAGTATGGTATTGGCACAAAAACAGAAACATAGATCAATGGAACAGGATAGAAAGCCCAGAGATAAACCCACGCACATTTGGTCACCTTATTTTTGATAAAGGAAGCAAGATTATACAATGGAGAAAAGAGAGTTTCTTCAATAAGTGGTTCTGGGAAAACTAGACAGCTACATGTAAAAGAATGAAATTAGAACACTCCCTAACACCATACACAAAAATAAACTCAAAACGGATTAAAGACCTAAATGTAAGGCCAGACATTATCAAACTCTTAGAGGAAAACATAGGCAGAACACTCTATGACATAAATCACAGCAAGATCCTTTCTGACCCACCTTCTAGAGAAATGGAAATAAAAACAAAAATAAACAAATGGGACCTAATGAAACTTAAAAGCTTTTGCACAGCAAAGGAAACCATGAATAAGACAAAAAGACAACCATCAGAATGGGAGAAAATATTTGCAAATGAAGCAAGTGACAAAGGATTAATCTCCAAAATTTACAAGCAGCTCATGCAGCTCAATATCAAAGAAACAAACAACCCAATCCAAAAGTGGGCAGAAGACCTAAATAGACATTTCTCCAAAGAAGATATGCAGATTGCCAACAAACACATGAAAGGATGCTCAACATCATTAATCATTAGAGAAATGCAAATCAGAACTACAATGAAGTATCATCTCACACCAGTCAGAATGGCCATCATCAAAAAATCTACAAACAATAAATGCTGGAGAGGGTGTGGAGAAAAGGGAACCCTCTTGCACTGTTGGTGAGAATGTAAATTGATACAGCCACTATGGAGAACAGTATGGAGGTTCCTTAAAAAATATGACCATATGACCCAGTAATCCCACTACTGGGCATATACCCTGAGAAAACCATAATTCAAAAAGAGTCATGTACCACAATGTTCATTGCATCTCTATTTACAATAGCCAGGACATGGAAGCAACCTAAGTGTTCATCAATAGATGAGTGGATAAAGAAGATGTGGCACATATATACAATGGAATATTACTCAGCCATAAAAAGAAACGAAATTGAGATATCTGCAGTGAGGTGGATGGACATAGAGTCTGTCATACAGAGTGAAGTAAGTCAGAAAGAGAAAAACAAATACCGTATGCTAACACATATATATGGAAACTAAAAAAAAAAAAAAAAAAATGGTTCTGAAGAACCTAGGGGCAGGACAAGAATAAAGATGCAGATGTAGAGAATGGACTTGAGGACATGGGGAGGGGGAAGGGTAAGTTGGGACGAAGTGAGACAGTGGCATGGACATATATACACTACCAAATGTAAAATAGATAGTTAGTGGAAAGCAGCCACATAGCACAGGGAGATCAGCTAGGTGCTCTGTGACCACCTAGAGGGGTGGGATAGGGAGGGTAAGAGGGAGACGCTAGAGGGAGGAGATATGGGGATATATGTATATGTATAGCTGATTCACTTTATTATAGAGCAGAAACTAACACACCATTGTAAAGCAATTATATACTCCAATGAAGATGTTAAAAAAAAAAATCCAGGATGCTTGAAATCTTACCTCATATGCATGCCTCCTATTACTCTGTCCTCTGTAGCTGTTGCCAGGAAAGGCTGTCTGGTCACAAACCCTAGAATTCTGACATTTTCTGTTGACTCTCGCATCTTGGTTTCAAGGCCCTGTCTACTCCCCAGTGATTGATAGTAATTACTGCACACAGTGCTGGGAGAGGTATTACTTTAAAAAGAAACAGCACATAGATATAAATTATCACAAACCCAGCAATTCCACTCTTAGTTATATACCCCCCCAAACTGAAAATAAGTACTCAAATACTTGTACATGAATGTTCATAGCAGCATTATTATTCACAATAGCTAAAATGTAGAAACAACCCAAATGTCCATCAACAACTGAATGGATAAACAAATTGTAGAAATACACAAAACAGAATACCACTCAGTCATAAAAAGGAATGAAGTACTGACACATGTTACAACATGGGTGAACCTCTAAAATATTAATGCTAAGTGAAAGAGGCCAGATACAAAGGGTCACATATTGAGTGATTCCATTTATATGAAATATCCAGAATAGGTAAATGCAGAGACAGAAGGAAGACTGGTAGTTGCCAAGGGCTGGGGGGAAAGGAGAATGGGGAGCAACTGCTTAATGGGTATGGATTTTGTTTTGGGGTGGTGAAAATGTTTTGGAACTGGATGCAGATGGTGCTTGCACAATACTGTGAATGCACCAAATGTCACTGAATTGTTCAATTTAAAATGATTAATTTTATGTCATATGATTTTCACCACAATAAAAAAAAGGGAGGGGGATACTGACTCAGCCAGCATATACCTTTATCCCCTAACTCCCTCACTTCTACCTGAAGGTGTATGTAGAAAGGTGAAGTATTGGCCATTATGTGACCACGAAGCAACAAATATTTGCCAAGAATGGCTGAGCATAAAGATAAAAGGAAGCTAGGTCTTTGATATCATGAAGGAAACCATGGTATCATCAATTTTAATTTATTATGAGACAAATAAAATCCCTAGTTGAAGAAATAGGACAATCTTTCTTCTTTACAATTTCTTCTTTAAAGATTGACTTTAACATAGACTAAGTGAACAAATTCACATGTAAGCTTTCAGTCAGACGCATTTGTTAGATGTACTTTTGGTTAGGTGGTTTCACCAGTTGCTGGGAAAATGCACTTTGCTGCGTAGATCAGCACTCACCATCTGTAAGCATTCCAAACAGGAAGATAATTAATACAAAATAGCATCACAAACATTAGGTATTCAAGTAATGACAGAAATGGAAAATAACAGTCTTTTATATAAAGGCCATGGTTTACTCCTGGCCTGAATAAACATAATTGTTTATTCATTCAATATGTATTGATGACTACTTACTATGTGTCAGGCATTGAGCCAGGGATATGAGCCAGAACACTGCAGTGAGCAAGAAAGATAAGCCTCTGCCCTCATGGAGCTTACATTCTAGTGAGGGGAGAGACAGACAATAAACACATGAGCAGTCTCACATACACTGCCTGTTAATATCATGCATACAGAGCAACACACTGGGCTTCCAACTCCTTTGATTTAGGACTGGCTGTCAGCTCCTCCGTCTCTGGTGTGGTTTCACAGGGCGCTCAGGTTCCTCAGTTACCTAGGAGTCAGCAGCACTTTCAACATCACAACATTGGTCTCAGTAGTCAACAATTTCTCAGTTCCTTATCTCCACTGCTGATGTCATCCCTACATTTCACCTTACTTCAGGAAACACACAAACCAAGAAAACACTTCATCCCAACCATTCCCACCCCTAAAAGGGGGAAAATTAAACCAGAAGCAAAATCCATTACTGCTCCCAAGAGAAAGAGCCTACCAAAAAAACAAAGCCTGCCTTTCTGGTAGAGGATGAGGGAGGAGAAGAGAGTGGGCACAGCATTCAGGTCAAAAACTTGTACATGAGGAATAATGCAAATAATCACTAAGCACAATACAAAACTCTAGCAACTGAAGAGAATGCCTTAGACCAGTGCTGTTCAAGAGAAATATAATGCAAGCTACAAATGTGAGCAATATACGCAATATAAAATTTTCTAATAGCCATATAAAAGAAACAAAAAGAAACAGGTGAAATTATCTTTAATAGCATATTTCCTCTAACCCAAGATAGCTACAGTACTATTTTTTCAACAATTATCAATATAAAAAATTATTAATAAGATATTTTACCTTCTTTAATCCCATTCTGAGTCTTCAAAATTTGGTATGTGTTTCATATTTACAGCACATCTCAATTTGGACTAGATATAGTCCAAGTACTCAATAGACACAAGTGGCTAGCGGCTACCACATTGGACAGGGCAGCCCTAGACAAAGTACTCACTAAGTTCCCTTTTCCATGAACATTAAAGCTAATGGCTCCCCAGAACTAAAGCTTCTAGACATCTCATTGGCTGCACCAAAGAAGCTATATTCTGCTACCCTCTACTGTTAGTCCTGGGGACACAGCCCTAGGTACCACGAACCACAAGTAAACATAATTCACTGATTAAGAAAAAAATACATATATAAATGTATGTATGTGTATATATACACATACATATACATATTCAGGCAGGAACAAAATGATATGACGTGGTAGAGAAAAGACTATGTTTTCCTAGTGCCAATTCATCTGTCCATTCATCCATTCAACATTTGTTGAGAGCCTATCATGCACCAGAATTAACTGCATATGCTAGTATCCTGCCCTCAGGGAACTTACCATCTTTTGGGGGAGAAGTTGATAGATATAAATAATTAAATAAAAAAATAAATAAGTTCACTGTCCATAGCAATTTTGCTATGAAGAAAATAAAACAGGAAAATATCATCATGAATGGGAGAAGAGATTACTTTAGATACGGCAAAGAAGGCTTTTCTGAGAATGTGCCATTTAAGCCGAGAATGAAATAAAAGGGACAAAAATGGAGAAGAATGTTCTGTGCAGAGAATACAATTAGGGCAAAGACCTCAGGCAGGAAAAACCTTGGCATATTTGCAAAACAAAGAATGTCAATGTGGTTAGACAGTAGTTAACAGGGAGAAGAATAGTAGATGTAGTCATAAAAGTAGCCAGGGGCCAGACCTCTTAGGACCCATAGAAAAGGGTCAGGAGTTTAGAGTCTAGATGTTATTCTAAGAAAAAGTCAGTGAAGGGTTTTAAGCGCCAGGGGTGGAGGGGGGGTGGTTTGTTAATATGGCTTGGAGTAGGCTGGTAGTGGTGGGGTCAGATTTAGAATATATTTTCAATTTATCAGCAAGTCCTATCAGCTCTATTTCAAATCTGATAGGACCTGCTGATGAATGGGACATGGGATGAAAAAAAGAGAGGATGGCCAACTACTAGACTTTTGGTGTGAGCATGCAGGTGGAATGGTGGTGTCATTTACTGAGATGGGGAGCTGAAACAGGAACAAACACTGCTCCCGCTCCTGTATTTCCAATCTTGATAAATGGAACAACCATTCAGTCAGAAGCCAGAGCTTCATCCAAGGCGGTGCCATATCCAAAGAGTCACCAAATCCGTTAATGCCACCTCCCCAAACTTTCTTAATGCTGTCCCCTCCTTTCCATCCCCACTGACTTGGACAGGTCTTTAGACCTATTACTCATTAAGACTATTGAAATCACCTTAATAATCTCCAGGTTTCAATTCCAACCCAATGTCAATGCTACAAATTGTTCCCCTGCTTAAAATTCTCCAACAATCTTTGTGAAGAGCGACTTGGCAATAGCTATCAGTTTAAAATGGACATGTCCTGTAATTTGGCTATTTCTCTCTTATGGTTCTATCCTATAGAAGTACTCAGAGAATGTGGATATGAGGGTAATTCATCATAGCACTTTAATAGTGAAAAACTGGACACTACCTAAACGCCATTCAAGAAGGGAATTGTTACATAAACCATCATATAATTATATTATAAAATTCAATCTAGTCCTTATCTTTAAAAATGAAGCAGGTTTAAATATACTGATATAGAAAGATCTCCAAGATATTTCAAAAACAAATGGCAATGTGTATATGATTGTATTTATTTAAAAGCATTGCAGTATATCTGTGGGTATGTATGAGTATGTTGTTTCTAAAGGCCTAGAAAATGTCACATTAAACTATCAACAATGGTTACCTCGGGGTAAATGAAATAGGGATGGGCTGGGTGGGGAGTTCTCATTTTTAACTATATATATATATTTCTTATTGGATGAATTTTTAAATAATTAATACATTTATATAACAACAACAACAAAGTGTACAACTATCCTGTATGCTTTGACATGATTCAAGGCACTTTAGCACCTGGCACCAGCCTTCATTTCCAGACTAATTTCTCAGACTTATTTACGTTAGGTAGGCGATAATGTACTTTCATGTGATGGGAAATGTGGGTTGATTCTTGAAGCTGGGTCGTGTACTAGACCTATCTGCTTTGCAACTGGAATAGGAAAGGCAGCGTCTAGTATTCAGGAGGACAGGAAGCTCTTTCTGAAGAGAAGCTAAGGTTAAGCTAAGGTTCCTTCCCTTGAGGGCACACCAGAATTAGTTCATTCCTTTAGCTCTTCAAAGGAAGAAGTAAAATTTCAAGACTCTTGCCCCTTCTCAACCCATTTGGCTTTACATGTTTTAAGAATACCTGTACTTATCTTGTTCACAGTTTATTTTACTTTTATAATATGAAAATCCAATAGAAAAGACAGCAAATTTAGTGCCATAGTTCCAGTTCCTTTCTGAAAATCTTCATTTCCCCAAGAGATTTTTAGATGTTAAAAAAAAAAAAAAAAAGTGATAGTAGCCCAGCTCTGATAGAGATAACACATGTGAAATAGCTTTGGTAGAAACAAAACGTTGAACAAACAGAAGGCAGAATTATACCAATTTCTAAATTCTAAAGATTTTCATATTTGTTTTTTGATTGTCATTTCCTAGTTAACGTTTTTTAAACTCAGGAATAAAGAGAACAAGAAAGTACATATGTAAGTCTTTCTATTGTGGTCCTGGCTGGGAATCTAATCATAGAGCCAACCGGTAGAAAGAAAATGAACTGCTCTTCCCAATCTTGTTCCCATTCAGCGTCTAATTCTCTCAAAATGATACCAAAAAGAGTTATGAAATATTTGATTATTTCCGCCTTAGTCTGTGAGATTAGAAATGAAGTACCTTGGCAAGATAGGAAGAGAGAAACCTAATTAGCAATTGTTTATGCTCTGGTTTGCTACATTCTAAATCCTAAACCTGCCACCTACACTAGTCCCTCAATTAAAATATCATTCAACTGGTTTGAATTGCTGTAGAACATCAGAAGATTTTTGTTGTTGTTGTTTTGTTATTATTATTCGGCCTCATTTTAAAATGTATTAGCTACCACTTACCTCCATAAACTATCAGAGCAGAAAGGAATCATTGGTGATTCTAGCATAATCCTCTCATTACTGACAGCTGAGAAACTAGCCCAGAAAGATTACATCAGATAATGGTGTCACACTGCAAGTGTCTAGTTAACTGGAGCTGGGACTAGAACCTAGTCTCCTGACTTCCAGGCTCTGCTAAATTGTATATTTTCTTTTAATCATTTAAAGTTAATGCTCCTTAAGGTGTTTTGGAAAAAGTGGTATCTAAATAAGAAAAAGGCTTTGACTTCAAGGGCAGATAGAATGAAAGCAGTTTTCCAGCAGATACAAAGCTATGGATCACCTAGGGCCAGTTATTTATTCATCATCTTACTTTTGGCCAAATATATGAGTAATATTTTTTTAGTGCAATGAGAGGAGAAAAAAGTTGGAAAGTGGGGGGGAGTAGGAAAAAAGTAGGTGGGAAAACGGTTCCTTGGTTAGGGAAACATCTTGATAGGCCACTTTGGATGTGATAGGATCTTTCAAGGCCCTGCTTGGAGTAGGAATAAAACAAAGAACTAAATTATTTTCTCTAATACATTTATAGCTTTCCAAGGTTTTTGGAAAGAAAAGGGTGATAATGAGAAGGAAAAAGGAAGCTGAAATTTTAGCAAGGAAGGCAGGACTCTACTTGGGATGAAACATGTGAGAATGGCAAAGACACTCTTTAAGAACAAGGATGTATACAATCCACTCATATACCTTGACTATTCAGTGCTGAGACAAAAACCCCTCTCATTGCCCGTCCCCTGCCCATTACTACAAAAACTTCAGTGAAGATCTGCTACACAGACTTGTGTCCATAGTACTGTGAGAGTTGGTATACATAGTGCAGAGGAGAGATGAAGAGGCCAGGGAAGCAGGGAGGCTTCCTGAAGTAAGGAGAAACCTGGCCAGTGTAATGGCTAGGATACCAAATGAAAATGTTTCAAGGAAAAAGTGGGTTGATAGCATCAAATCCTAAAGAGCAGCCAAAGAGACTGAGAAATAAAGGGCTGTTAGGTTGGACAATTAGGACTGGAGAAAGCTGTTTCAGTGTAGTAATAGGGCATAACACAGACTGCAAGAGGGAGATGAAAGAAATACGCAACAAGTCTAGATGAGTCTTTAAGAAGTTGGTAGATAATGGATAAGAAAAATAGAACAGTAGCTTTAGGAAGCAGAACATGTAAGTTGGATTCAAGAAAAAACAATAACAAGAAACATGTATTCACTGAAATGAAGAGCTGAGAGTTCACCTACAACTACATTTTAAAACTTAACATCTGATTATTATTTTATTTAAATGAACTTCTTTCTAAATTATGTTTAGAAAACAATGTTTAAAAGTTGAATAGCCCCATATGCACGAGGTACATACATAAAGTCATTCTTTTTTTTTTCTTTTACCTCAAATAAAAATTTATTTCCAATATATTTATCAACAACCTAACTATACGTCTTAACTAGGGAACTAGGAAATCTACAAGGAAAAACAGGGAAAATTAAATTCGAATATATCAAATAGAATGAGATACTATAGATTAAAATGGAGACAGAGGAGAGAAAAACAACAAAGAAAATCAGCAAAAGTAGGTTCTTAGCAAAGATCCAGGAAATTGACAAATTTTCAAATAAGGTGACTAAGAAAAAAGAGAGAAGATTTAAATTATTAAAATAAGTGGTGGACATTACTACTAAATTTACAGACATAAAAAGGATGCTAAGGGTATACTATGCACAACTGCACCTCACGAGATTAGATAATCCAGGTGAAATGGATGAATTCCTGGAAATTCTCCCACCAAAACTAAACCATGAAAAAATAGAAAATCTGATTAGATTTAAAAAATTAAGAAAATTGAATCACAAATCTAGAAAGTCCAACAAAGACAGCCATGTACCATATGGATTCACTGTTGAATTCTACCAAACATAAAACTATATAAATATATATATAAATATATATATATTTTAACATCTTTATTGGAGTATAATTGCTTTACAATGGTATGTTAGTTTCTGCTTTATAACGAAGTGAATCAGTTATACATATACATATGTCCCCATACCTCTTCCCTCTTGCATCTCCCTCTATCCCACCCTCCCTATCCCACCCCTCTAGGTGGTCACAAAGTACCAAGCTGATCTCCCTGTGCTATGTGGCTGCTTCCCACTAGCTATCTATTTTACATTTGGTAGTGTATATATGTCCATGCCACTCTCTCACTTTGTTCCAGCTTAGGCTTCCCCCTCCCCGTATCCTCAAGTCCATTCTCTAGTAGGTCTGCATCTTTATTCCCATCTTGCCCCTAGGTTTTCCATGACCATTTTTTTTTAGATTCCATATATATGTTAGCATATGGTATTTGTTTTTCTCTTTCTGATTTACTTCACTCTGAATGACAGTCTCTAGGTTCATCCACCTCATTACAAATAACTCAGTTTCGTTCCTTTTTATGGCTAAGTAATATTCCATTGTATATATGTGCCACATCTTCTTTATCCATTCATCTATCAATGGACACTTAGGTTGCTTCCGTGTCCTGGCTATTGTAAATAGAGCTGCAATGAACATTGTGGTACATGACTCTTTTTGAATTATGGTTTTCTCAGGGTATATGCCCAGTAGTGGGATTGCTGGGTCATATGGTCGTATTTTTTAAGGAACCTCCATACTGTTCTCCATAGTGGCTGTACCAGTTTACACTCCCACCAACAGTGCAGGAGGGTTCCCTTTTCTCCACACCCTCTCCAGCATTTATTGTTTGTAGATTTTTTGATGATGGCCATTCTGACTGGTGTGAGATGATACCTCATTGTAGTTTTGATTTGCATTTCTCTAATGATTAATGATGTTGAGCATCCTTTCATGTGTTTGTTGGCAATCTGTATATCTTCTTTGGAGAAGTATCTATTTAGGTCTTCTGCCCATTATTGGACTGGGTTGTTTTTCTGATATTGAGCTGCATGAGTTGCTTGTAAATTTTGGAGATTAATCCTTTATCACTTGCTTCATTTGCAAATATTTTCTCCCATTCTGAGGGTTATCTTTTTGTCTTCTTTATGGTTTCCTTTGCTGTGCAAAAGCTTTTAAGTTTCATTAGGTCCCATTTGTTTATTTTTGTTTTTATTTCCATTTCTCTAGGAGGTGGGTGAGAAAGGATCTTGCTGTGATGCATGTCGTAGAGTGTTCTGCCTATGTTTTCCTCTAAGAGTTTGATAGTGTCTGGCCTTACATTTAGGTCTTTAATCCATTTTGAGTTTATTTTTGTGCATGGTGTTAGGGAGTCTTCTAATTTCATTCTTTTACATGCAGCTGTCCAGTTTTCCCAGCACCACTTATTGAAGAGGTTGTCTTTACTCCACTGTATATTCTTGACTCCTTTATCAAAGATAAGGTGACCATATGTGCATGGGTTTATCTCTGGGCTTTCTATCCTGTTCCATTGATCTATATTTCTATTTCTGTGCCAGTACCATACTGTCTTGATTACCGTAGCTTTGTAGTATAGTCTGAAGTCAGGGGGCCTGATTCCTCCAGCTCTGTTTTTCTTTCTCAAGATTGCTTTGGCTATTCGGGGTCTTTTGTGTCTCCATACAAATTGTGAAATTTTTTGTTCTAGTTCTGTGAAAAATGCCAGTGGTAGTTTGATAGGGATTGCATTGAATCTGTAGATTGCTTTGGGTAGCATAGTCATTTTCACAATGTTGATTCTTCCAATCCAAGAACATGGTATATCTCTCCATCTATTTATATCATCTTTAATTTCTTTCATCAGTGTCTTATAATTTTCTGCATACAGGTATTTTGTCTCCTTAGGTAGGTTTATTCCTAGATATTTTATTCTTTTTCTTGCAATGGTAAATGGGAGTCTTTTCTTAATTTCACTTTCAGATTTTTCATCATTAGTATATAGGAATGCAAGAGATTTCTGTGCACTAATTTTGTATCCTGCTACTTTACCAAATTCATTGATTAGCTCTAGTAGTTTTCTGGTAGCATCTTTAGGATTCTCTACATATAGTATCATGTCATCTGCAAACAGTGACAGCTTTACTTCTTCTTTTCCAATATGGATTCCTTTTATTTCTTTTTCTTCTCTGATTGCTGTGGCTAGAACTTCCAAAACTATGTTGAATAATAGTGGTGAGAGTGGACAACTTTGTCTTGTTCCTGATCTTAGTGGAAATTGTTTCAGTTTTTCACCATTGAGAACGATGTTGCCTGTGGGTTTGTCATATATGGCCTTTGTTATGTTGAGGAAAGTTCCCTCTATGCCTACTTTCTGGAGGGTTTTTATCATAAATGGGTGTTGAGTTTTGTCAAAAGCTTTCTCTGCATCTATTGAGATGATCATATGGTTCTTCTTCAATTTAATATGGTGTATCACGTTGATTGATTTGCGTATATTGAAGAATCCTTGTGTTCCTGGGATAAACCCCACTTGATCATAGTGTATGATCCTTTTAATGTGCTGTTGGATTGTTTGCTAGTATTTTGTTGAGGATTTTTGCATCTATGTTCATCAGTGATATTGGCCTGTAGTTTTCTTTCTTTGTGACATCTTTGTTTGGTTTCGGTATCAGAGTGATGGTGGCCTCGTAGAATGAGTTTGGGAGTGTTCCTCCCTCTGCTATATTTTGGAAGAGTTTGAGAAGGATAGCTGTTAACTCTTCTCTAAATGTTTGATAGAATTCGCCTGTGAAGCCATCTGGTCCTGGGCTTTTGCTTGTTGGAAGATTTTTAATCACAGTCTCAATTTCAGTGCTTGTGATTGGTCTGTTCATATTTTCTATTTCTTCCTGGTTCAGTCTCGGAAGGTTGTGCATTTCTAAGAATTTGTCCATTTCTTCCAGGTTGTCCATTTTATTGCCATATAGTTGCTTGTAGTAATCTCTCATGATCCTTTGTATTTCTGTAGTGTCATTTGTTACTTCTTTTTCATTTCTAATTCTATTGATTTGAGTCTTCTCCCTTTTTTTTTTTGATAAGTCTGGCTAATGGTTTGTCAATTTTGTTTATCTTCTCAAAGAATCAGCTTTTAGTTTTATTGATCTTTGCTATCATTTCCTTCATTTCCTTTTCATTTATTTCTGATCAGATTTTTATGATTTCTTTCTTTCTGATAACTTTGGGGGTTTTATTTGTTCTTCTTTCTCTAATTGCTTTAGGTGCAAGGATAGGTTGTTTATTTGAGATGTTTCTTGTTTCTTAAGGTAGAATTGTATTGCTATATACTTCCCTCTTAGAACTGCTTTTGCTGCATCCCATAGGTTTGGGCCATTATGTTTTCATTGTCATTTGTTTCTAGGTATTTTTTGATTTCCTCTTTGATTTCTTCAGTGATCTCTTGGTTATTAAGTAGTGTGTAGTTTAGCCTCCAAGTGTTTGTATTTCATACAGATTTTTTCCTGTAATTGATATCTAGTCTCAAATAGCATTGTGGTCGGAAAAGTTACTTGATAAGATTTCAATTTTATTAAATTTACCAAGGCTTGATTTGTGATCCAAGATTTGATCTATCCTGGAGAATGTTCCATGAGCACTTGAGAAGAAAGTGTATTCTGTTGTTTTTGGATGGAATGTCCTATAAATATCAATTAAGTCCATCTTGTTTAATATATCATTTAAAGCTTGTGTTCCCTTAATTATTTTCATTTTGGATGATCTGTCCATTGGTGAAAGTGGGGCGTTAAAGTACCCTACTATGATTTTGTTACTGTCGATTTCCCCTTTTATGGCTGTTAGTATTTGCCTTATGTATTGAGGTGCTCCTGTGTTGGGTGCATAAATATTTACAATTGTTATACCTTCTTCTTGGATTGATCCCTTGATCATTATGTAGTGTCCTTCTTTGTCTCTTGTAATAGTCTTTGTTTTAAAGTCTATTTTGTCTGATTGCTACTCCAGCTTTCTTTTGATTTCCATTTGCATGGAATATCTTTTTCCATCCTCTCACTTTCAATCTGTATGTGTCCCTAGGTCTGAAGTGGGTCTCTTGTAGACAGCATATATACAGGTCTTGTTTTTGTATCCATTCAGCCAATCTATGTCTTTTGGTTGGAGTATTTAATCCATTTACATTTAAGGTAATTATCGATATGTATGTACCTCTTCCCGTTTTCTTAATTGTTTTGCGTTTATTATTGTAGGTCTTTTCCTTCTCTTGTGTTTCCTGTCTAGAGAAGTTCCTTTAGCATTTGTTGTAAAGCTGGTTTGGTGGTGTTGAATTCTCTTAACTTTTGCTTGTCTGTAAAGGTTTTAATTTCTCCATCAAATCTGAATGAGATCCTTGCTGGGTAGAGTAATCTTGGTTGTAGGTTTTTCTCCTTCATCACTTTAAATATGTCCTGCCACTCCCTTCTGGCTTTCTACTGAAAGATCAGCTGTTAACCTTATGGGGATTGCCTTATGTGTTATTTGTTGTTTTTCCCTTGCTGCTTTTAATAGTTTTTCTTTGTATTTAATTTTTGATAGTTTGATTAATATGTGTCTTGTCATGTTTCTCCTTGGATTTATCCTGTATGGGACTCTCTGTGCTTCCTGGATTTGATTAACTATTTCCTTTCCCATATTAGGGAAGTTTTCAACTATAATCTCTTCAAATATTTTCTCAGTCCCTTTTTCTCTTCTTCTTCTGGGCCCCCTATAATTCGAATGATGGTGCGTTTAATGTTGTTCCAGAGTTCTCTGAGACTGTCTTCAATTCTTTTCATTCTTTTTTCTTTATTCTGCTCTGCAGTAGTTATTTCCACTCTTTTATCTTCCAGGTCACTTATCTATCCTTCTGCCTCAGTTATTCTGCTATTGATCCCTTCTAGAGAATTTTTAATTTCATTTATTGTGTTGTTCATCACTGTTTGTTTGCTCTTTAGTTCTTCTAGGTCCTTGTTAAAGGTTTCTTGTATTTTCTCCATTTTATCTCCAAGATTTTGGATCATCTTTACTATCATTATTCTGAATTCTTTTTCAGGTAGACTACCTATTTCCTCTTCATTTGTTAGGTCTGGTGGGTTTTTGCCTTGCTCCTTCATCTGCTGTGTGTTTCTCTGTCTTCTCATTTTGCTTAACTTACTGTGTTTGGGGTCTCCTTTTCGCAGGCTGCAGGTTTGTAGTTTCCATTGTTTTTGGTGTCTGTCCCCAGCGGCTAATGTTGGTTCAGTGGATTGTGTAGGCTTCCTGGTGGAGGGGACTATGCCTGTGTTCTGGTGGATGAGGCTGGATCTTGTCTTTCTGGTGGGCAGGTCCACGTCTGGTGGTGTGTTTTGGGGTGTCTGTGGCCTTAGTATGATTTTAGGCAGCCTCTCTGCTAATGGATGGGGTTGCGTTCCTGTTTTGCTAGTTGTTTGGCATAGGGTGTCCAGCACTGTAGCTTACTGGTCGTTGAGTGGAGGTGGGTCTTGGCATTGAGATGAGATCTCTGGGAGATTTTCGCCATTTGATATTAGTGGAACTGGGAGGTCTCTTGTGGACCAGTGTCCTGAAGTTGGCTCTCCCACCTCAGTGGCACAGCCCTGACGCCTGGCTGGAGTACCAAGAGCCTGTCCTTCACATGGCTCAGAATAAAAGGGAGAAAAAAAGAAAGAAAGAAAGACGAAGATAAAATAAAATAAAGTAAAATAAAATCAAGTTATTAAAAAAAATAATTAAGAAAAAAAATTTTTTAATTAAAAAAAAAAACTGGATGGACAGAACCCTAGGACAAATGGTAAAAGCAAAGCTATACAGACAAAATGACACACAGAAGCATACACATACACACTCACAGAAAGACAAAAGGGGAAAAAAATATATATATCGTTGCTCCCAAAGCCTCCTCAATTTGGGATGATTCGTTGTCTATTCATGTATTCCACAGATGCAGGGCACATCAAGTTGATTGTGGAGATTTAATCCACTGCTCCTGAGGCTGCCGGGAGAAATTTCCCTTTCTCTTCTTTGTTCGCTCAGCTCCCGGGGTTCAGCTTTGGATTTGGCCCCGCCTCTGCGTGTAGGTCGCCTGAGGGCGTCTGTTCTTTGCTCAGACAGGACGCGGTTAAAGAAGCAGCTGATTCGGGGGCTCTGGCTCACTCAGGCCGGGGGGAGGGAGGGGTACGGTTGTGGGGCGAGCCTGCAGCGGCAGAGGCCAGCGTAACGTTGCACCAGCCTGAGGCGCGCAGTGCGTTCTCCCAGGGAAGTTGTCCCTGGATCACAGGACCCTGGCATTGGTGGGCTGCAGAGGCTCCCGAGAGGGGAGGTGTGGATAGTGACGTGTGTTTGCACACAGGTTTCTTGGTGGCTGCAGCAGCAGCCTTAGGGTCTCATGCCCGTCTCTGGGGTCCGTGCTGATAGCCGCAGCTTGCGCCTGTCTCTCGAGCTCCTTTAAGCGGCGCTCTTAATCCCCTCTCCTCGCGCACCAGGAAACAAAGAGGCAAGAAAAAGTCTCTTGTCTCTTCAGCAGCTCCAGACTTTTTCCTGGACTCCCTTACGGCTAGCTGTGGCGCACTAGCCCCCTTCAGGCTGTGTTCACGCCGCCAACCCCAGTCCTCTCCCTGGGATCTGACCGAAGGCCGAGCCTCAGCTCCCAGCCCCCACCCGTCCCGGCGGGTGAGCAGACAAGCCTCTCGGGCTGGTGAGTGCTGGTCAGCAGCGATCCTCTGTGCGGGAATCTCTCCGCTTTGCCCTCCGCACCCCTTTTACTGCAGTCTCCTCCGTGGCTCCGAAGCTTCCCCCCTCTGCCACCTGCAGTCTCCACTCGCGAAGGGGCTTCCTAGTGTGTGGAAAGCTTTCCTCCTTCACAGCTCCCTCCCACTGGTGCAGGTCCCATCCCTATTCTTTTGTCTCTGTTTTTTCTTTTTTCTTTTGCTCTACCCAGGTACGTGGGGAGTTTCTTGCCTTTTGGGAGGTCTGAGGTCTTCTGCCAGCGTTCAGCAGGTGTTCTGTAGGAGTTGTTCCACATGTAGATGTATTTCTGATGTATTTGTGGGGAGGAAGGTGATCTTCACGTCTTACTCTTCTGCCACCTTGAACCTCCTCCCATAAAGTCATTCTTAAGGCAACTTATTGCCAGAAAAAGTTTAGACTACATAAAATTGCATCTATTATTTGAAACATGACGAATAAGAGAAAAAATTCTGAAACACTTTTTTTTAAATGGGAAGAATATTCACTTTAATTATGCTCCAAGATGTTACAGAGCTAGATTAACAAATTTCAGTCAGTATAAAATAGATTTATTGTCAATATTCAATCATAATACAACCCAGGTAAATGAATCATTACTTTATACAAGGCTCAGATGTTTAAAATCTATCTCAACTTTACACATGTACTATAAAATGATAAATACTTAAAATGACAATGCAAGGGAAAATATTATAAAAAATACAATTGTTGTAGACCCTTGTATGAAAGTTCTTTAAAGTTCTGCCTTAAGGAATAATACCATGCTACATATCAGAACCAAAAATAAAGTATTTTCCTTGAGGTTACAATGCTCATTGATATACTGGATGCACTCTAAAATACCATGCCTGACAAGAATCAAAAGAGACAAGGCCTTCAATAATGTTGAGAGAAAAAAAAAAAGAGAGAGGAGTAATCAATTGTTATATGCTGATTTCTGCTGGAATGGCCTCTTTAAACAATTTATAGCTCTGTGGAAGAACTGAAAAAGAAGGGGACCAGACTCAGCTTTATATAAAGGATTTCCAAATCAGCACAAACTCAGACAATGTTAAAAAGTACTGTTCCCAATGCTCTCCACTCTTCAACCATTTACATGGACTCCTTATCCTAAGTCCGTGTTTTTTCTCTAATTTCTTCCTAAGGGCTTACCAAACACACTTTCTGTTTTCTATTATCCAACATACAAACCAAAAGGCATTAAGCACAACAATAATATCTGTCAGTCAAGTCAGTTCTAAAGACACCAATTTTGGTTTAGATATTAATCATGAGATTTACGCATAACCATCCTTCTTCCACACACACTCCCACCTCCCCTTACAAACTGACTTCATCCTAAACTGTGAAGCAATATGAAGCTTTAAGATTTTTTTTTTCCTTCATCAATGATTTGCCTGTTGCCAAGCTGCTTGGTTGGCAGCAATATCAGGAGTTGTTTGGAATGCTTGGTCAGAATAAATAAAAAGGATGTGATCAATGAATTACTGTAACCTATCAAAGTGGGCTTCTACAGGCAGACATGAAGAATTTACCTATAGACTTCTCTCACTCATTTCAGAAGGGAGAAAAATGTGTCTTAAAAGGGAAAGGAAAAAGATGAGATAAGGAAATACAGCAAAATACTAATACTGTAGTAATAGGAAAGGGTATGCTTATAGCCAACCTACCTCATGGGGAAGTTTCTGGCATAAAAATCAAACTTTCTCTCTCTCCCATTACTCTTTGCACAAGATTAACAGTTGACTTACATCAAGAGAGGCAGAAGGCCACTGAACACTTTTCTTCAAAGGTAGGGAATTTCTTTTTGAAATGCGCATTAGAGAAAGGAGGAAAAGGTAGGGAAAGCTCACTCAAAGAGGTCCTCAAACATGCGTTGTCCCATTGCTATGTACGCTTCCTTTTCATCTGGTGTCATTTGGGCCACCAGCTCTGGCTTCTGGCTCACTTCGCTGTAGGAGAACGGACGGCCAGCCACCGTGACAATGGGGTCATCTGCTACTTCCTCAAATTCATCATCCTCCTCATCCTCTTCCCTATGATGTGCAGCCACAGCTGTAGCACAGGGTGGACAGTCATCATCTGACTCACTGGTCTCACTCTCAGAGTCACTGCCATTGGCAGTGGTCACAGGAGCAGCCGCCCCCACTGAGCCTGCTGTGGCAGAGGGGGTCTTCTTCTCATGAATGAGCAGTGCTCGCATGACCTCCTCATTATCATCTGGCCCCGCACGGCCTTCCTCACGCTCCTGAAACGAGTCTATATCTAAGCCACCTGGAAGGAAAAAAGACCAGAAAGTCAATATCCTTAAATATAAAAGGCATTCCTTTATAACTAATAAAATATATAATATTTTAATATATTATATTTAAATATAGGATAATATTATAAAATAACACAGACTTCACTAGTTCCATTTTTTGAGTTACTGTCCATAAGATATTCAAAATGTTTCTCACAAACTGGAACTTAAGTAGCGTAATGGTTAAGTACAGTTGACCCTTGAACAATGTGGGTTTGAACTGTGCAGGTCCATGTATACATGGATTTTTTTTTTTCCAATAGTAAATACTACAGTACTACATGATCCATGGTTGGTTGAACCCATGGAGGTGGAGAAACCATGAATTTAAGTTATACTCAGATTAATCCCTGCACTGTTCAAGGGTCAACTGTACATGGGTTTTAAGAAATATATGGCTTGGATCTGAATCCTGGTTCTTCCACATGCAAGCTGTAACACTTTAGGCAAGTTATTTAGTCTCTAAACTTTGGTACCTTTTTCTGTAAGATGGGATAATAAAAGCATCTATCTTCTAGGGCTCTGGATAAGAACATGAAATAATGTCTATGAAGGACCAATTTTGTAGCTGGCATAATAGGACATCAAAATACGGCTCCTCACCTTGCTCAGAGTAAAAGCCAAAGGCCTTACAATGGCATATAAAGTCCTACATCATCTGAACTCCTCCTGCCCACCTACTTATCCCTTCTCTTATCCCTTGATCATTCTGCTCCTGTCACAGTGGCCTCCATGGTATTCCCTGTACACACCACACACACACTCCTACCTCAGGGCCTTTGCACTGCCAGTTTCCTTTGCCTGGGATATTTTTCCTCTAGGTATCCATACCCCCTTGCATCTTTCATGTCTTCACTCAGATTTCACCTTCTTTCAATTCATCCCTACCTCTATATTCCCAATGCTCTATTTTCTTCCCCATAGCATTTATTTTCTAACATAATAATTTATGTCTACTGTCTTTGTCACCTGCTTTCCACAGCTGTAGGTTCTCCACAACAGATATTTACCTTTTTTATTCAGTGATATATCCCATGCACCCAGAATAGTGCCTATTGCTTGTTAGGCACTGAATAAATATTTGATGAATGAGTGAATAAATGGCAGTTTTATTTTCCTGAAGCAAATTAAGTGTACTTTGAACTGTTTATCTAGGAATCTAGTATCAGAAATGAAACTTCTCCCACCACACACCTCCTATCATTTTGTGTACATATTACAGATGAAGAATTTAAGAAAAACATTTGTATTCTGAAAATAATACAAAATATAATGCCATTTAAATACATAAAAGAATTTAAAATGTTGATTGAAACCTGACTCTTTGATTCAAATCCTGACTCTTAACACTTATTAGCTGTATGATTTTGGTCAAGTTACTTCATCTTTTTCTGCTTCAATTTTCTCAAGTACAAAAAGGGGGAAAAACAGTATCTACCTCACTGGATTATTGTGGGTATTAAGTGAATATTTGTGAAGGCCTGGCACTTAGATTAGTGTTACTTATTATCAAGAGAAGACCCAGAAATGACCAATTCTGGCCATGGATGAAGTGAAAGTATCTTCTCATTAACATATTAGAATGAATTAGTTGTAACCCTGGACATTTTAGAAAGTATAGAACTCCTGAGATAAGATATTGGGCACATAAGAGAGAGAAAGGGAAACAGGAATTGAGAAGTTAAAAGTTTAGATCAGAGAAGACAGGCTGTTGATAACATTGATGTAAAAATGAGGGTTAAAATCAAACTTAACCATTTTAAAATAGTGCCAAAGGCTGAACCTCCTCCTTAGAGCCCTTATTACCAATGCAGTATTTCAAAAGGAAAAAAAGACAAGGAATGTATGCAAGTCTCTAAGACTATACACTTCTAAAAGAATTTTCCAAATACCTTAATATTACCAACATAGTATTTTGAATAATGTTTAAAGTAAATATAAAATTAGAGGAAAAGCAATTTAGTTTTGTAAACTAAATGAAGTCATATCTAAAAGATTTCTGACAAGGTTCTTGAGAGATTTAGCCAAAAAAAGAATTATTCTGTTACAGATGAAGACAGAAAACAAAAAATAAGGATAAATGAACAAATCTCTAGATGGTAAGGTAGAAACACTAGTTCTAGGAACAGTCTTATTTAATAGAGTTATAAATTACGAAGAAGATGTGTCCTGGGAAACTGTCAAGTTCACTGATGATGCTAAGCAATTCTGGGTTCTTAAAGGCCAAACTGATAGCAAAAAAATATAGGAAGAGCTGAAGGTTGTATAAGTGGGCAGAAAAGTGGCAGATCTATTTCATTATTGGCAAGTGTAAGAAAATCTGCCTATAGAAAAATAATCTAAAATATACTAAAAAACCTTATCCAAGCTATCAGATAAAGGGCAGGAGAGAGTCTGAAAAAAATCTCGGCACATAATTCTAAAGTTGTTGGTCTTAATATGCTTCCAGAAGCAAAGCAATAAACTGCCATGTAAAAACTAGAAGGATATTTGAGATAAAACTCAAATAGTTAATGATAAATTCATGCATAAATAACATGTATTGTTCTGGTCACTAGGTCTTAAGTAAAGTATATTACAATTGGAGATGGTCCAGAAAAAGATAATTAAAATAAGACAAAAACTGTAGGTGGAGATGGCTTGGGGGAAGAGAACGCTTTGTAAGGAAAGTAGAATCAAAAGGAATTAGAACTTTCAGTAGAGTAATAAGGACATGACTGAAGTCTATAAAATTCTGAAAGATGTTAAAATAACTTGAACTCTGAGGAAAATTAAGTGTAGGACAAATAAGAGTCACTTCACACATTCACTGGATAGAGCCTATTCAACTATAATAAAACCTAACGAAGACAAATTTAGACATAAAAGCATATCCTATTTTATACACAGAAGGAAATAGTCACAAAAGGGAACAGGGTAGACTAGATGACTTATTTAAAGCCCTTATGATTCAAGTTGTACCATTCTAGGAATTATAAACACTGACTGTTAAACATATGAGCCTAACTGTATACAATACTGGCTAACAATAGTTTTATTTCATTCGATTTTGTTCCTAAGTTCACAGAAAAAAAGGCTTGGTTGCTTCAAGAACAGGCAAGAAGCCAAGTTGGGGAAAACGAACCTATTAAATAGTTGACAGCCTAACTACTATGTAATCTAAACCAATATGCACCAAAATAACTAAACCTCATAGCCAAAGTAATCAGTGGGAAGGAGGGAGAGTAAAGTATGATTGCCAAGGAAAACTTTTTTCTGGTTGGAATTAAAACACCAAAGAGAATCACACTAGAGAATCACACATCTGCTTTTACCATGACTACGCAACTCCACACTACTTTTACAATTCTTAGCATACACAGTAAAGAAATGCTAATTATGAAGGGAAAAGAGGTTAGGAAAAAAAGTCAAAAAACAAGTGGTTTTTAATTACTGATGATTCTTTAGTATTAAAGAAACAGACTCAAGTGATATGTTGGCAATGATACATATCCTAGGAATAGGGGTGGGTAGGTTCTAATGCTGATGAAATCTAACCAGAGGTAAAGACTCCCTCTTTCACCTCTGTTTCCCAGTTTCTGAGCAATACTTATCCAGTTTTAGTCTCCCATTTTCTACCTAGTCTTAAACCATCATCACCCAGTCTCTGAATCCACTAATTCGAGACTAAAATTTAAAAAGTAAAATCGTGCAGTTCTCAAGCTTCTGATTATTATATAATCCTTAACCTTTCAGGGCTCACAGAGATTTCCAAAATCTTCTAGTATAAAGTTTTGCCAATCTTCTTGGATGGTGAGAATCCTTGTCTTTACTCATTTGGTATCTTTTTATATATTTCAAGTAGCACATCTCCTCGGTATTTATGAGGAGACAACATAAATAGTTTGGACTAGTATATAGTTATGGTTCCTAATTCAAAGAAACAAAAATGCATGCAAGTTAGAGCAACAGAAGATTAAAGAAGAAATGAATTTGGCCACTTTGAACACAAGAGTACTTTTTCAAGAAATTAACATAAAGAAATGACAATTTCTCAAATCTAAAATGGAAATTTAAAAAGCTGTCTGTTTTTTCAACTAAGTTGAAGTTTAATACAAGTCTACTGGTTGGTTTTAATGCTTATTGCTCAATTTACTTCCTGCTATAATGCAATTGTTTTATAAAACAGACACAGTGGGTTTCCAATAAAACTAAGAACTGCCCAGGTGATTTCCTAAGGCAAGTTCATTTTCTACCATACCCAAGACATATTCATCTTACTTCTTCTACTCTTACCTTCTTTCATCTCTTCAGAACTATATGCTCCTTGGACAGTGCTCTCTCTTAACCAGATAGGTCTCTCTTTGGCAGATTTCCCCTCCAGTGAGGCTCGATGAAGATCTTCTTGGTCATCCATGTTAATGACAACATTCTGAGTGTATAAGTCCTCATAAGAGGGACCCTTGGTGGCCCATGTTTCCCGGTGGTGCCCACCTGCCAGGCCAGCAGCTGCAGCAGCAGTTGCTGCACGGTCCTTGCTAAATAAAAAGATTAGAGGAGGAAGGGAAGAAGAAAACTTGAAGTCTTGGTGCTAGAAAAGAAGGGGAGCTGGGGAAGTAGTTACTGAAGAATTACATATAAATTCTATCTAGCAATCATGCACACATGCTTTCATAATTCTGGAAAATCTGCTCTTATACCCCAGGGTGAAAGTTACATTGGTTAGAACAACACATCATATTTATATTTTAGTTCCTCAAACACTGAATCCTCTGGTGTCTATAAATGATTGAGGTTGTACAGATTAAGATGTTTAAATAAGTCTACTTAGAGAGAGGGGAGAATGAAATAGTGACATAATCCACTTAAAGACACTAGTCTGGCAAAAATCTCTCCCAGGAACATCTTTGATGAGTATTTTGTTTAAAAACAAAACAAAAACCCCAAACAAAACAAAACACATGTTATATTTTTAAAAGCATGCTCTCAGCCCAGCCCAGAAGAATTCAAAGTAGTTCTGTGGACTTTTCCCTTTCTTTTGTGTGCTGAGAAGCTAGAATAGTATTCTACAAAGCCAGACTTCAACTCAGAATTAATATTCTGCGACTCACCAAATAAGGCAAATCTTTATGCAGAGATCAGCTTCTTTTCAACTTGTATCTGTCCATCTCTGCACCTATGCTGACTCTCCATATCCAGGCCCAACCATTATTTCTACCCCACAGCAACCATGATCTATTTCTGAGTCTATTTTGTTTTGCCTTTTACTTCTACTACCCATGATCTTCTTAGTCTGTTCCAGATTGGATCATTCCTTATCTTTCTCTAGTCACTTAATGTTTCCTCATCTCTATGAGTTTTCAGTCTTTCTGCTGCTCCCCGTTTTATCTGATTGTTTCACTTTCAATGTACTCCACATTCTTTTGAATATACCTGATTTTCTGTGTGTCTAAGCTCACACCTTGTCTTTCTTTGCCTGCTACTGATGCTTTTCTGCATCAAGTTCTAGGCATGACTGTCCCTCCTTTTCTGTTTAGACAGTTCTTTTATTGCATAAACTATCTTCATATTTCATGAACTACCTGCTTACTTAGTACCTGCTCTGTATCTTTCTCCATACCTTTTGCTGTGTTCCTTTCTGTGTCTGCTGACTGATTCTCTTGGCCCTATGTTTCTCCTTTACTTCTCTGCCATTTTTCCTAAATCTTTTCCATGAATCCTGGACTGTCTCCTGTGTAGTGTGCTGTCTCATTCTGAGCCTAAGCAATATTTCTTCATTTGTCTTTAAGTTCTGTATCAGTTTTCTCTCTCAGAAGCCATTCACTGTTTTTCCTTCTCTTTGGTCCTACTTCATATCTGCTTACCCCATTGCTCCTCATTTCTTCCTGGGCCCACTCACATCTACTTGAGTTTTGTCTCATGTTTAGTTGAGATTTCTCTGATGTATACTACTATCCACATATCTGATTGGCCCATTACATCTCTCCCTGAGAATACTGTGTTTCTGACCAACCTCTGGAGGTAATCTTGGGTTCATCCCATCCCTCCCTCCTGTTCTGCCTCTGGATATCTACAGACCCACTGCCACTTTTTCTATCAAAAAAATGCACCCTCTCTAGTTGTACAAACCATGCTGATCTGGCCACTTAATCCATGCCTTGTAACTACTGCCTTTAGCTGTACCAGGGCTGCTTTGTAAATCACTCTTTCCTATAGCTTTTTCATCAGTTATTTGCTGGCCCACTCTGAGTCTAGGCCTACAAGGCCATCTCTCTGTACCCAATCTATCTATTTGTCTTACTATATTTTAAAGTCTTATGTTACAGCTGGAAATAACTGGTTTCTCTCTACCTTTTATTCCTTTCTGCATTCATCTAATGTTACTTTTTGCATTATTTACTACATTTGTCTCAATTTAATCCATATCTGTCCCTAGTCATTCCTTTTCTATCTTCCATGTTGTCTTCTAAAAGGCTTCACTATAATATGACTGTGCTTAGTCTGGTTTAAGTTGTCTTTTTGATTTTTGCTTTCTCTCAAGCATTCAGTTTTCCCTTCTCTCTTGGCCTGATCTGTGTTTTCATGTTTCTGTGCTCACTCTACATTCTAGTCTCTCCTCTCTCACCCAGTTGTCTCGTTGACTTCTTTTAATGTCTCTTCTATCTTCAGCTAACGTTCTTATCTTGTTGTGCTGAGCCTGTTCTGTATGCTTGTCTGCGCCCACATGTGTCTCCCTGAGCTAGCCAGATGCCTTTTCTGTCTCTTTCCACCCACTCAATGTTTCTCTAGTTCTGACCTGGATAACTACATCCTGTCCTTATTCATCTCTCCTTCACCCAGAATCTTAAATGATTCACTCACTCTTTCTGAAGCTATTGTTTCTCTATATCATCTTGAACACATAGTTTTCATCTATGCTGTATATTTAGCATTAACTCTGAAGACTATCTTCCAAAGGTTAGCAAGTGTTCAGTACTTTGAGTAGAGAAGAATAAGAATAGAGAAAAAGAACAGGACAATTCAAATAAATGTTAGCATGAGACCATTTTTAAAAAGTCTTTTGTTTTCAGTATTCCATTATAGAAACTCAAGATTGGTTTTATTCCAGTTTGAGGCAGGAGAGTTTTGTTTTGTTTTGTTTTTTTGGCCACACCATGTGGCTTGCAGGATCTTAGTTCCCGGACCAGGGATCGAACCTGTGCCCTCGGCAGAAAAAGCAGAGTCCTAACAACTGGACCACCAGGGAATTCCCTGAGGCAGGAGAGATCTCACCACAAGTTAAACAAATTTTTTAATTTGGAAGAATTTTTTTTAAAAGATAATTTTTACCATGGAGAGTTGACTACACGTATTTTATTTCTACCTTCACCACATACACAGTCAAATTAAATCATCAGCAAATGTGACACTAAAGAAAATTTAGATGAGAGACACCAGAGTTCACTCCTTCTGCATATTTAAATTTCTTCTATGGAGAGAATGTGCACATTTCACTTAAAGATGACAAAAGTAACAATTTAGTTTTGAATCTTTTTATATTATTTAAGAAATTTTAGAATTTTAAAAGATATAACTTACTCAGGGGTGAGGGAGGAATATTATTTCAAAAATAAATAAAATTTTAAAGATCTTTAAGGTGAATGCTAAATAAGAGATGATGGAAAAGGAGAGGTTACTGGAAAGAAATTCCATTTAAGAAGAATAGGAAGACTTTAAATATCACCAGTGGGTTGACTTGCTGAAAGGCAGAAACTGTCCATCAGCTCTTGGGTTAAATCTACTGACAGTCTTGCAATGGCAGCCTCTGGTTCCTGTTCTAGAGAATTTAATTGGTTACATATCAGTAACCAAACAATCATGCTGCTTTTTTTTTTTAATTAATGAATTACTCTTGTCTATGAGCCCCCATACAACTCTATTGATGTTTTTCTTTTCTTGTACTGGGGCAGGATGGCTACTACAGGACTGCTGTGCTCTGAAATGGATCCTATAGTACAGAAAGGCTAAATCAATACCACTTTCAGGATGTTATATCCAAGCGGTGGAGCTTGTCAAATGCTTGGTGAGGCTATCTCAGCCAGGGTAACACCTTCTAACCTAGCTCTACTGGTCTTTCTCCTGACCACGTACAAGCGGTTATATTTTGTTCTGGCTGGAAGTCCAGGGAGACCATTCAATCTTTCTTGCCTGCCTCCATTTTCCCCTTTCTTCTTAGTGACCAAACTGTTGAGTAGCCTCTTTCCTGATTAGTTTATTTCCTGTATTTCCTGATTCTTCTTCATCCTTTGAGTCACCATCATGCCTACCTAATGAGAAGCAGGTGATTTGATATAGTGAGCTGCTGTTGGGCATCTGGCTCAGACTTATCTCCAGCATGGAGTGAGGGATACCTAAATGAAGATCCTGGAATGGGAGGCGGACTGTGGTAGGTGTGGAACAACAGAGGTAGAATGCCAGTGGTGGTGGTGAATGAATGCTACTGTAGAGGGGAAGGATCTTAATAAACAAGAAGACAGCTATAGTTAGGAGAGGAAACACAAATATAATTCATAAAGAGTATTATATTGTATAGAAAGCAATCAGAGAAAATGTCTAAACACACTTCAATATGAAATAACCCATAAGCTTAGAAAGGTATGTATTTTTGTAAAATCAATTTCCCTCACAGGCTTCTGTGACAGGGTTACAGTATTATTTAAATGCACAAAAAGATATAACAAATAAATTCTTGATAAGAGACCAACGACCAGTAAGAAAAATTTAAGGCTATCTGTAATGTGGATGATATTGGTTGCCTATAATTATGGCTCCTCTTCTTCTTTGCTTATTGATTTTATTCAAGTATTGATGGCTATTTGCTCCAAAGGACTCTGGCACCTTCCTCAGTCCTAGGAGGTAAACCTTAACCAGTCCAAGCACCAATCATGTGATCTCATTTCCTCTGTGAGATGCTGGTTTAGAAATAAGCATATAAAGCAATTCTGGTCAGCGAGACATTGAGGGTACAGTAGGATGAAGGTGGCCCTCTGAGAAAGCTTTTTTCCATCTTAAAATAGGACACAAGGAAGGGATAGTCCATTTTCTGTGCTTGAACATTTTCATCTAAATGTGATACCTAGAAAGACATGGCCATCTTAGGCTAGCTCCCCTGGTGGTGCCAAGAGGAAAACCAACAGGCCAAGTTCGGCAGAGTAAATATGGAACAAATCTAGATCCTTGAAGATGTAACTGACCTGTGGAATTAATTCTGAATTGTGCTACCTAAGAACTTCTGGTCATGCTAGAAAGTTTTTCTTACTGTTCAAGCTACTTCTAGTTGGTTTTCTGTTATCACAGATAAAGGCATCCTAACTGACACAGATGCTAGAAAAGAAAATTCACAATAACTTGTACAGATACAAAACCTTCTGTATAACTGGATTGTTTTTAACCACCAAAAAGAAACTCAATTTGCTCAGGACTGCCCAGAACTGGCTTTTCTGCAACATCAGTACCAGAGGGCACAAAATACTAAGAGTGCTCCCAAAATCTAGACAGTTACAACTTGGACTATTGTGTTCTATGGAAGGGAGTAGATGGGTATAAACTCTAAGCCCTCAGCTTGAAACTGGGAAGAAGAAAGAAAAAGGGAAGAATAGGAGAGTACTCCCTGACCTCAATTCTCATTTATACTTTTCAAAGAAGAAAAACCACTTTTTATGGCATGGCAAAATTAAGGCTGCCTCTGCAATTCAAAAATTAGGGTACACTGACAAAAATAGGGAGCCACAGTAAGAAGTATTAACCCATAGGTAACACCCACTATACTTCACTTTCAAGGAAGTTGCACTGAAAACTAAGGAAGGCAAGAAATGTGTGGTTAAAAACTTCAAAAACAAACATACAAAAAAAGTGAAAGCTGTATTCCTTAAAGAACTTCAGGCTTCAGAACTTGACGAGGAAAATTCAGATATCCCCAAGAGGCACAACCAATTTAGGACTAACTAACAATTGGCTGAGTTGCAGTAGGCCCAAGCAGATTGAGTACTTAAAAGTCAAACCTGACTATTTAAAGATTTTTGCCTAGCGCCCATACTGTACTGCATTCAGTACAAACAAATTTCATCACAGGCACAAGTGAATACGACATGTGTGGCAGAGCTTAGAAGCCACATAATCTTATGGCTTTTAGTCTCCTGGTAAATTACTTACCCAATCCTGCTCTCCAAAGTACAGGTAGTTAAAACAAGGGCAAGCTTAAAAGTGTTCTTGATAAGAGCACAGGGCCTACACTCACCTCTGTTTCAGGGCTGGTATTTCTGTGGGTTCTGGCTCAAGTATTTCATAGGCCAAGTTCACATCCTCTGTCTCTCGAAGCAAAGCATAAATGGGCTCAATTTGTTCATTAAACCTTGCCAAAAGTGTGCGTGCATCTTTTTTGGGCATTGCTGATTCATCTTCTTCTACCTCTGTATGGCAAAAAGTACAGCGGAAAGTTCCTATAGAGAAAACAAAAGTCTCAGGTCAGGGAAGAGAAATTCTCAAGACTAGCCTTTAGCAAACAGTTAATATCTCCACTCTTCCTCCAACATTTTATTATTAAAACTTTCAAAAACATGGAAAAGATTAGTTTACAGTGAACATCCATGTGCCCACCACTGAGATTCTACAATTAACATTTTTCTATATTTGATTTATCACATATCTATCCATCTATCATTTTTTGAAGCATTTCAAAGTAATTTCACCCCTAACTGCAGCACAGCAAACAGATTTTAATCACAACACTTCTATCATATCTATACTTATTTTAACTTAAAATCAAATTCTTTACAGCTTACCACTGAAACCTGTATCCTTTTCCAACAGTTTTCTTTTTGCACAGTACACATTTGAATCTATGTCATGGGGAAAGTCAAATAAATACCTAAAACCAAAAGTCTCTGGTCATTCTGTACATTGTAACAAGGTTATTTCTTCAAATCTATTAACTATTTACATCTAAATAACTTTAACCAATCCATTTCCAAAATTAAAGTTCAAGAAGCCTTCATTGTTATTTCTACAGCCTTCACATTCAACTTATAATTAAATTGTAGTAATTCCTTAGAAACATCACAGATTTTTCACTTCTACTATTATTTCACTAATCTGGGCCACCATTACTTAGCCTGAAATTTAGCTTCCTAAATCTGGTCTTTGAACCTTTAGGCTCTCCCTCTCCAATTCCAAGTTTCCTAGGCCACCATTTGAATCATCTCATCCCCCTGCTCTAAAGTCTATCTGATGGCTGAACTTCTAAAGTCCACAGCATCAAATCTAAATTTCTCATCCTAACATTCAAGATCCTGTATAACTTGATCCAAAAACATCATAACCCTACCACAGTCCTTTACTTGTCAAGTAAATTCAAACACTTGAGAGACAATATACTAGACATTAACATTTATTTTATTTGTATAAGTGCTTTCTTTCTAATGCGCTTCAATTTACACTTTTTGATCCCTAAACCAATCCTGTAAAATGACATCAGAACTGAGGATCTGAGTTTTGTGATTTGTCCAAAGGCACATAGCCAATAAGAGAAAAGTAATAAAAGCTGCTATTGTATATCGAGTGCTTACTAAGTACCAAGTATCGCCAGTCATCTGAAGACAGTATTATTATTATTGCCCATTTAAATCTGTAAAATACAGAGGTTCTAAGGGGTTGAGTAACTTGCTCAAGATCTTATTACTACTAATTGGGAGGTGATGGCAGGATTCAAACCCAATCCAATATGATGAAACTCACACTCTTAAATATACTTAACACCACTAGCCCCACTTGGATCTCCAGTTTGGTCCTTATTCCCAATGCCAGGGATATGCATCCTTCCTTTCTAACCCAATTAACCCAAGAGATTAAAAGAGATCACACAAGTACTTAGTGTCTGGCACATAGTAAGTATGCAAACATTTAGTTTTAAATAGCCCAATATATGACTGACACATAACCCCACCCCCAACCCCTCTTCCCCTAGTAAGGAATAAACAAACTAGACATCTCTGCTTCAACATTAACACTAGATTCTACTGATATATTTCAAACAGAATAAGTTTCTTTATTGCCTCTCAAACATAAACAACCAATCACAAGTAAATTCTTTGTTCATATACCCTGTCTAAACACTCTTAATCTATCTTCCTACTATCCATATGCTACCTCATCTTTTACATCTATTTCAAATAAGTGAGAAAGAGAAAAGCAGCCCCTCATAGCTAAGAAGGAACCTAGCACTCATAGCTAGGCTGTGATGCTTTTCTGCCAAACGGAATCTCACAGATCACCAACATCAGATAAAAGGTCCTCTGAGACCATGATGGAAGTGAGGCAAAACCAAGCCAATCTGAGTCTGTCTGAATATAGACAAAAGCAAGGTCTCTGCACAACCACACACACACACACAAAACCCCAGCTAACACGAATGACTGCTACTTCTTCACCAATTACACTTTTAGCCTCACCCTGGTCTTCTCACCTCTGGGATAAGATTTATTAAGATATCCAATCATAGAATTACCCTCACTTCTTGATAGTACCTAAACCACAGCAAATCCCCACCAGTTCCCTGAATCCTCCCCAATATTATCTAACAAAAGCCCATATTCTCTAAGTTTGTTCAGCATAGTCTTGCTGAGATATCACATGGTTTCTTATGGTGTGTGGTTTCCTTGCTGCAGAAAGCATCAACAAACCCAATTTTGTACACTGTGGGCATGATGGTCTTTGACTAATGGGCATCAACATAAATATTCTGGCTTAACTGATCAAGAATACTATTTACCAAAATAAAGAAAGAGGAAGAACAAGTTTGTTTTTCTTTGTGGGAGAAAGATACCTTTCTTGAAGAAAGATAAATAAAGATACCTTGTTTTGTATATCTGAATCTACGTTGCCCACTGGCCATCAAAATGGATATGTTAGAAGCCAACTTATTACAACTGCTTAGAGCTCAAGAGTGGAATTTAAGACTAGAAATTTTGATATGAGAATCAACAACATATAGATGGTAACTGAAGCCATAAAGTAGATCAGAGTATCCAGAGATTAAGGAGTAAGAAGCATGGACAGTCAAGGTATAAACCCAAGGAAAGAAGAATCCTTGAGAGATAGAAATGGTACAGCCAGAGGGATAGGATGGTGTTTCAAGGAGGAAATGGTATGGCGCTAATTTTCAAGGTCAATAAGAATTGAAAGCCAGCCTTTATATTTAGTAACAAAGGGTAAATAGAGACCTTGGCTAGAGAAGTTTTAGTTTGTATGCTATCTTAGAGTATTCTCTAACTATTCCAACCTGCCTCAGTCTCTTCTCTTCAACAGAAATATAAAGAAAATAATCCATGTGAGAGTTAAAACATAAGTCATACAGAGGCATACCTCAAATATATTGCAGGTACAGATCCAGATCACCACAATAAAGCAAATATCGCAATAAAGCGAGAGCGAGTCAAAAATTTTTTGGTTTTCAGTACATGAAAAAGTTATGTTTACACTATACTGTGGTCTATTAAGTGTGCAATAGTATTAGGTCTAAAAAAACAATGTACATACCTTAATTAGAAAATACTTTATTGCTAAAAAATGCTAACCATCATCTGAGCCTTCAGCAAGTTGTAGTAGTAACGTCAGAGATGTTACTGACCACTAACCACAGATCACCATAACAAAGATAACAAAAAAGCTTGAAAGATTGCGAGAATTACCAAAATGTGACAGAGGAACATAAAATGAGCAAATGCTACTGGAAAAATGGCACCAACAGACTTGCTCAATGCAGGGTTGCCACAAACTTCAATTTGTAAAAAATGCAATGATCTGTGAAATGCAATAAAGCAAAGCACGATAAAACGAGGTATGCCTGTAAAGTAAGATTTAACACAGCTCTCAAATACCTGCTGAATTGAAAAACACAGATGCGGGACTTATGTTGACTGTTGAAAAATGAGCACTTACAGAGACCATCAAGGAGAACTACAGAATACTGTAGAAGAAAAATTATCTAGTTTAGTAGTTTTCAAATTATTTTTAAAGGAAGAAATCCCATTCCTCAAGTGAAAAAGTACCTAAACATAAAAGTAAGTGCTCTGGTTGAAGAATAAAAAGATATCTAAGCAAAGGGCAACGCTATAATCCTCTCATTATATGTCTTCAAAGCATTACAAATCAGCCTCCTCAATGTCTTGTACCAGGAACACTTTGCTGCAGAGCCTTTGTACTTGCTGTTCCCTCTGCCCAGAATGCTTTTCCTCCAGAAAGTTAAATGGCTAGTCTCCTAACTTCAGACCTTTACTCAAGTCACCTCCATGAGAGCTTCCGTAGCCAACATTACCTAAAATTTCAACACTGTCCTGTCCTCCCTTTCTTTTCCTTAACATTTGTCACCATCCAACATACTATGTTTTATTACCTAGTTTATTAGGTTATTTACCATTGAGATTGTCATGTTACCCAATTAAAAAGAAATGTCCTCCCAACTACCCCATTTTTCTCTTGAAGATAACATACATTCCAAACTTCAGTGTTAAGTAAACAAATCAACACACTTGCCAGTGTAGCTCAACTGTATAAAATAGCAATGCTTTTATTTGGGGAAAAGAGAGAGAAAAGGAGATCACTGTTAACATCATTTCATAGCAAGATTATTTCAGAACGATAGTCCTTGAACTTGAATAAATTTAGTTTCATTAAAAAAAAAACAGGGGGAAAAGAGAAAACACAGTATGGTCATAAGGAACCTGAGCTCTAGCCTCATCTAGGTACCTTTCCAGAGACCCAGGCTTAATGTAGATTAAGGCTTAACAAGAATTACTTGTAGAGGGCCCATTTTGCAGTTCTGAAAAGAGTGGCTTGCATATTACTGTCAAAAACTGTGACGGATCTGAAATTTTACCCTACTCGTAAACTAACAAATTATCCTACCACGGTTTTATAGATGCCGAAGACAGACACAAGACTTATAGGTTAGAGAAAAGAACTTTATTACTCATGGCAATAGCAGTACCAGTGTCAGGTTTTGTGCCAGTTCCCTGAGTCCCATTTCCCATAGGGTAACACAAAGATGGCCAGGTGACAACTGTACATGCAGTGGCTCATGTTCCAGGAAAGAAACCCTGAGCTTAGGAACCCAAACCTTTTATAATGGGCATAAACATGCTTGTCTTTTGCTCTGTAGGGTGATACTACCTTTACCATGCTGGACACTAAGTAAACAGACTCTGGAGGGAGACTTTTTTATTATACTGAATAGTAAGCAAACCTGCCTTTTGCTCTGGAGAGAAACAATAACTCTATCTTCCAAGGCTGCTCACTATATAAACCTCTTTGAAAAATACAGTCTAGAAAAAAGGCAGTCAGTAGCATCTCAGCTTGTAAAACATACATAACATGTGAGAGACCCATGGAGAACTGTCTTCCAACAACAACCATGTCTGGCAAACATTACAAGAAGAAAAGCTAGCCTGACATCTGAGTCCTATGTTTATCATACAAACACAAGTTGTAGACAAGAAAGCAGCCTGTCAAAAGCCAGGCCTGGAGTCCGAGAAAAATAAGAAATTCTACATTTTATGGAAAATGACTTAAGACTAGCTTAACATACCAGGAGCATTTTTTATAAATTTTACTAAACATTATAAAAATGCAAATCAATTTCCCCAAAATCTGAAAGGGAGATGGGGCTCAGCACACACCGTACAAAGTACCATTCTGCTGAGGGGGCAGTAGTGTAACACATATAGACACAGAATCTGTCATCAAGATGCTTAAAGTTTAATAGAGATGAAAGGTATCTGGAGACAAGGAATCTAATGCATACCCCTGGTGGAGAGCTGCTGTTAAGTAATCAATATCATAAATATCCCAACTCGTCTTGAAACTGGACTATACTATACTGCACAGAATATACTATTCAATAAGAGAAGAAACTGGAATGGAAACTTAGAGCTCTGTACCATTTTTCCCTTGCCACACATAAGACCAAGAAGCCACATAAGGGAGAACATGCAAGCTAGATCAAAGAATGTGGCAGCAGAGAGAAAATGAAGGCTACAAGGATTCTTTAGGCAAAGCTTGACAGAGGATGAGATATGGAGAAAAAGAAGAGTTCAATGATAACATATATGTCTGATCATATACACCCATAAACTACACACACACACAAAAAACTAAAAAAGCTACTTTACAAATATTCCCATGTATTCATCATAGCCAAGTCTGTGCAAGAGTATTATTCAAATCTAACATATGAGGGAATAAAGACTCAGAGAAGTTAAGTTCACCAGGTCATAGCTTAAAAGCAAAACTTAAGCCTGGATTCAAATACAAATCTTTCTGATTCAAAAGAGTAAATTCACCGTACCATCCTGAATTACACATCCCTTTCCTTACCTCCTGTCATCCCTACCAGCTACAATTTAGCAAACTTTTCCCATGTATATACATAGGTTCTAATTTTTAAAAATATGGAACAGAAAAGAGGATTTGTAACAAAAAATTTATTTAACATTAAATGTGCATCACATGCCTGGCATTGACTCAGCTGAGTCTTAATGTATCAGGTTTGCAAGAAGGATTAAAATATATCCAGATGTAGATAATTACCAGGCATTGAAAATAGGGAGAAAAAAGATCTTTTAAAAATAGATATTTCAAAACTATATTTTAGGGTTGTCCATGCAGTAGTATATGAATATCCCAATTCTATGACTCAGGACTCTTCTAGTGAAGGTAAGTTATTACTCCAAAATGAGAAAAGAAATAGAGACCTACTTGTTGGGATGAGAGGGAAAGAAGAGGGAGAGTGAGGGGAAAGAGGGCCATACAGTTTTAACTTTCGCCAGAAATAAGAAACGTAAAAATAAAAATAAATGTAAAAATAAAAAGGAATCAGAGACATGGGGGAGGGGAGAGAAGGGACTGGGAACAAAAGGAAAAAAAAAACAGTAATGTTCAACAAAATTCAAACATAACATTTTCCTTTGCTAAACACAGAAAAAGAAAATTCAGGTGGTGTCTATTATGCTGGCCAAGGTCTTCTACTTAACTGTTTACTCATCATTTTAATTATGTGAGTATTCAGTCAAGGGAACAATGAATAAATACAGGTAAAACCAAAGGGGAAAAAAACGTTTACCCTCCTTTTTTTAACAAGAAGAAAATGCTTTGGAAATTTATCATAACTGAGGAAAAGGGAAGAGGACATTATGGGTCAAATCCCCAAATAATTAGATATTACTTGGATTGTGGTTTTTCCTTCTTCACTCCAAAATACACAATGAATAGGTCATGACCTAATGCCTAGAGTTCACTGTCAAAGATTTGTCAAACATATTAATTGCAACTGGAATATTACTCAGCCATTTTCCTACAAAAAAAAATCAATCAATCAATCAAAATAAAAGAAGCCCAATTGTTTTGATACGCTACAGGTGCTGCAGTGCTGAAGCAGGAGTCATGCTGCAGCCCAAGTCCTCAAGGCTGGCCAAAGAAACAGGCAGGATCAAACCTTCCCTGCTGCAGAGGCCTCATTCCAACACGGCACAACTAACGTCCCAAGGATTTCCCACATTCTCCCTCCCTAAATCTTCCTAATCATCTTCTGAGCTGCTTTTTTGGAGCTCACATTCTACTGGGGAGTAGTCAAGACAAAAAATAACGTCAGGTGTTGATAAGTATAATAAAGAAAAACAAAGCAGGTGGCCTCCTAGAATGAGTTTGGGAGTGTTCCTCCCTCTGCTATATTTTGGAAGAGGTTGAGAAGGATAGGAGTTCTCTTCTCTAAATGTTTGATAGAATTCGCCTCTGAAGGCATCTGGTCCTGGGCTTTTGTTTGTTGGAAGATTTTTAATCACAGTTTCAATTTCAGTGCTTGTGATAAGTCTGTTCATATTTTCTATTTCTTCCTGGTTCAGTCTCGGAAGGTTGTGCATTTCTAAGAATTTGTCCACTTATTCCAGGTTGTCCATTTTATTGGCATATAGTTGCTTGTAGTAATCTCTCATGATCCTTTGTATTTCTGCAGTGTCAGTTGTTACTTTCCCTTTTTCATTTCTAATTTGATTGATTTGAGTCTTCTCCCTTTTCTCTTGATGAGTGTGGCTAATGGTTTATCAATTTTGTTTATCTTCTCAAAGAACCAGCTTTTAGTTTTATTGATCTTTGCTAGCATTTCCTTCATTTCTTTTTCATTTATTTCTGATCTGATCTTTATGATTTCTTTCCTTCTGCTAACTTTGGGGTTTTTTTGTTCTTCTTTCTCTAATTGCTTTACGTGTAAGGTTAGGTTGTTTATTTGAGATGTTTCTTGTTTCTTAAGGTACGATTGTATTGCTATAAACTTCCCTCTTAGAACTGCTTTTGCTGCATCCCATAGGTTTTGGGTCATCATGTTTTCATTGTCGTTTGTTTCTAGGTATTTTTTGATTTCCTCTTTGATTTTTTTCAGTGATCTCTTGGTTATTAAGTAGTGTATTGTTTAGCCTCCATGTGTTTGTACAGATTTTTTCCTGTAATTGATATCTAGTCTCATAGCATTGTGGTCAGAAAAGATACTTGATACGATTTCAATTTTCTTAAATTTACCAAGGCTTGACTTGTGACCCAAGATGTGATCTATCCTGGAGAATGTTCCATGAGCACCTGAGAAGAAAGTGTATTCTGTTCTTTTTGGATGGAATGTCCTATAATAACAATTAAGTCCATCTTGTTTAATGTATCATTTAAAGCTTATGTTTCCTTATTTATTTTCATTTTGTATGATCTGTCCATTGGTGAAAGTGGGGTGTTAAATTCCCCTACTATGATTGTGTTACTGTCGATTCCCCTTTTATGGCTGTTAGCATTTGCCTTATGTATTGAGGTGCACCTATGTTGGGTTCATAAATATTTACAATTGTTATATTTTCTTCTTCGATTGACCCCTTGATCATTATGTAGTGTCCTTGTCTCTTGTAATACTCTTTGTTTTAAATTCTATTTGGTGTGATATGAGAATTGCTACTCCAGCTTTCTTTTGATTTCCATTTGCATGGAATATCTTTTTCCATCCTCTCACTTGATTCAGTCTGTATGTGTCCCTAGGTCTGAAGTGGGTTTCTTTTAGACAGCATATATACGGGTCTTGTTTTTGTATCCATTCAGCCACTCTATGTCTTTTGGTTGGAGCATTTAATCCATTCACGTTTAAGGTAATTATCGAGGCCACCATCACACTGATACCAAAACCAGACAAAGATGTCACAATAAAAGAAAACTACAGACCAATATCACTGATGAACATAGATGCAGAAATCCTCAACATAATACTAGCAAACAGAATCCAACAGCACGTTAAAAGGATCACACACCATGATCAAGTGGGGTTTATCCCAGGAATGCAAGGATTCTTCAATATATGCAAATCAATCAATGTGATACACCATGTTAACAAACTGAAGGAGAACAATCATATGATCATCTCAATAGACGCAGAGAAAGCTTACGACAAAATTCAACACCCACTTATGATAAAAACCCTCCAGAAAGTAGGCATAGAGGGAACTACCAGAAAACTACTAGAGCTAATCAATGAATTTGGTAAAGTAGCAGGATACAAAATTAATGCACAGAAATCTCTGGCAATCCTATACACTAATGATGAAAAATCTGAAAGAGAAATTAAGGAAACACTCCCATTTACCACTGCAACAAAAAGAATAAAATACCTAGAAATAAACCTACCTAAGGAGACAAAAGACCTGTGTGCAGAAAATTATAAGACACTGATGAAAGAAATTAAAGATGACACAAACAGATGGAGAGATATACCATGTTCTTGGACTGGAAGAATCAACATTGTGAAAATGACTATACTACCCAAAGCAATCTACAGATTCAATGCAATCCCTATCAAACTACCAATGGCATTTTCCACAAAACTGGAACAAAAAATTTCACAATTTGTATGGAAACACAAAAGACCCCGAATAACCAAAGCAATCTGAGAAAGAAAAACGGAGCTGGAGGAATCAGGCTCCCAGGCTTCAGACTATACTACAAAGCTACAGTAATCAAGACAGTATGGTACTGGTACAAAATCAGAAATACAGATCAATGGAACAAGATAGAAAGCCCAGAGATAAACTCACATACATATGGTCACCTTATCTTTGATAAAAGAGGCAATAATATACAATGGAGAAAAGACAGACTCTTCAGTAAGTTGTGCTGGAAAAACTGGACAGCTACATGTAAAAGAATGAAATTAGAACACTCCCTAACACCATACACAAAAATAAACTCAAAACGGATTAAAGACCTAAATGTAAGGCCAGACACTATCAAACTCTTAGAGGAAAACATAGGCAGAACACTCTATGACATAAATCACAGCAAGATCCTTTCTCACCCACCTCCTAGAGAAATGGAAATAAAAATAAACAAATGGGACCTAATGAAACTTAAAAGCTTTTGCACAGCAAAGGAAACCATAAACAAGACGAAAGGACAACCCTCAGAATGGGAGAAAATATTTGCAAATGAAGCAACTGACAAAGGATTAATCTCCAAAATTTATAAGCAGCTCATGCAGTTCAATATCAAAAGAACAAACAACCCAATCCAAAAATGGACAGAAGACCTAAATAAACACTTATCCAAAGAGGATATACAGATTGCCAAAAAACACATGAAAGAATGCTCAACATCATTAATCATTAGAGAAATGCAAATCAAAACTACAATGTGATATCATCTCACACCGGTCAGAATGGCCATCATTAAAAATCTACAAACAGTAAATGCTGCAGAGGGCATGGAGAAAAGGGAACCCTCATACACTGTTGGTGGGAATGTAAATTGATACAGCCACTATGGAGAACAGTATGGAGGTTCCTTAAAAAACTAAAAATACAACTACCATACGACCCAGCAATCCCACTACTTGACATATATCCTGAGAAAACCATAATTCAAAAAGAGTCATATACCACAATGTTCACTGCTGCTCTATTTAAAATAGCCGGGACATGGAAGCAACCTAAGTGTCCATCGACAGATGAATGGATAAAGAAGATGTGGCTCATATATACAATGGAATATTACTCAGCCATAAAAAGGAACAAAATTGAGTTATTTGTAGTAAGGTGGATGGACCTAGAGTCTTCCGTACAGAGTGAAGTAAGTCAGAAAGAGAAAAACAAATACTGTATGCTAACACAAATATATGGAATCTAAAAAAAAAAAAAAAAGATCATGAAGAACCTAGGGGCAAGACGGGAATAAAGACGCAGACCTACTAGAGAATGGACTTGAAGACAGAGGGAGGGGGAATGGTAAGCTGGGACAAAGTGAGAGAGTGGTAGTGTATATATTGCCATATATACACTATCAAATGTAAAATAGATAGCGAGTGGGAAGCAGTTGCATAGCACAGGGAGATCAGCTCAGTGCTCTGTGACCAGCTAGAAGGGTGGGATAGGGAGGGTGGGAGGGAGGGAGACGAAAGAGGGAAGAGATATGGGGATATATGTATATGTATAACTGATTCACTTCGTTATAAAGCAGAAACTAACACACCACTGAAAAGCAATTATAGTCCAATAAAAAGGTTAAATCAATCAATCAATCAATCAATAAAAACAAAGCAGGGAAAGAGGATAAAAAAAGGAGGGTGGTAGAAAGGGGTATTGCTTATTATACAGGAAAATCAGGGAAGGCCTCTCTGATACAGCAATGTGTAAGCAGAGACTAAAAAGATATAAAGGAGCAAGCCACGTAGATATCTGGGCAAAGGGAAACAGCATATAAAAAGGCAAGGACTTATATATACTACCAAATGTAAAAAAGATAGCTAGTGGGAAGCAGCCACATAGCACAGGGAGATCAGCCCCGTGTTTTGTGACCACCTAGAGGGGTGGGATAGGGAGGATGGAAGGGAGCCGCAAGAGGGAGGAGATATGGGGATATATGTATATGTATAGCTGATTCACTTTGTTTTAAAGCAGAAACTAACACACCATTGTAAAGCAATTTTACTCCAATAAAGATGTTAATAAAAAAATAAAAGGGAAGGAGAAGTAAAGGGATGTCTGGTGAGTGCAAGGCACAGTGCGGCTGCTGTGCAGTGAACAAGGAAGGGAGAATGGTAGAAATAGTAACTGAAATGGGGGGTGGGGTGGAGTAGGAGGGGATGGAGGAGAAGGGAAAAGAATAGATAAAAGACCTTCCAAGTTCTACTAAGGACTTTGACTTTTCTGAGGGGTCAAGCCTTTGGAGGGTTTTGAACAGAAGAGTGACATAACCTAATGTGTTTTTTACAAGGGTCAATGGCTGCTGTGACGGTCTACATGAGAATCAAGAATGAAAGCAAGGAGACCAGCTAAAAGAGCAGTGCAAAATCTAAGCAAGAGATAATGGCTTAAACATTTAGAGAATAGCTAACACCTATCCTTCTCAAACTCTTCCAAAATATAGCAGAAGGAGGAACACTCCCAAACTCATTCTACGAGGCCACCATCACCCTGATAAAACCAGACAAAGATGTCACAAAGAAAGAAAACTACAGGCCAATATCACTGAAGAATACAGATGTAAAAGTCCTCAACAAAATACTAGCAAACAGAATCCAACAGCACATTAAAAGGATCATACACGATGATCAAGTGGGGTTTATCCCAGGAATGCAAGGATTCTTCAATATATGCAAATCAATCAATGTGATACACCATATTAACAAATTAAAGGTGAAAAACCACATATTCATCTCAATAGATGCAGAAAAAGCTTTCGACAAAATTGAACACCCATTTATGATAAAAATCCTCCAGAAAGTAGGCATAGAGGGAACTTACCTCAACATAATAAAGGCCATATATGACAACCCCACAGCCAACATCGTCCTCAATGGTGAAAAACTGAAACCATTTCCACTAAGATCAGGAACAAGACAAGGCTGCCCACTCTCACCACTATTATTCAATATAGTTTTGGAAGTTTTAGCCACAGCAATCACAGAAGAAAAAGAAATAAAAGGAATTCAAAACGGAAAAGAAGAAGTAAAGCTGTCACTGTTTACAGATGACATGATATTATACATAGAGAATACTAAAGACGCTACCAGAAAACTACTAGAGCTAATCAATGAATTTGGTAAAGTCGTAGGATACAAAATTAATGCACAGAAATCTCTGGCATTCCTATACACTAATCTGAAATGAAAAATCTGAAAGAAAAATTAAGGAAACACTCCCATTTACCACTGCAACAAAAAGAATAAAATACCTAGAAATAAACCTACCTAAGGAGACAAAGGACCTGTATGCAGAACACATAAGACACTGATGAAAGAAATTAAAGATGATACAAACAGATGGAGAGATATACCATGTTCTTCGATTGGAAGAATCAACATTGTGAAAATGACTATACTACCCAAAGCAATCTACAGATTCAATGCAATCCCTATCAAACTACCACTGGCATTTTTCACAGAACTAGAACAAAAAATTTCACAATTTGTATGGAAACACAAAAGACCCCGAATAGCCAAAGTAATCTTGAGAAAGAAAAACAGAGCTGGAGGAATCAGGCTCCCTGACTTCAGACTATACTACAAAGCTACAGTAATCAAGACAGTATGGTACTGGCACAAAAACAGAAATATAGAACCTGTTCAATGGAACAGGTAGAAAGCCCAGAGATAAACTCACGCACATATGGTCACCTTATCTTTGATAAAGGAGGCAAGAGTATACAATGGAGAAAAGACAGCCTCTTCAATATGTGGTGATGGGAAAACTGGACAGCTACATGTAGAAGAATGAAATTAGAACACTCCCTAACACCCTACACATAAATAAACTCAAAATGGATTAAAGACCTAAATGTAAGGCCAGGCACTATCAAACTCTTAGAGGAAAACACAGGCAGAACACTCTATGACATAAATCACAGCAAGATCCTTTTTGACCCAGCTCCTAGAGAAATGGAAATAAAAACAAAAATAAACAAATGGGACCTAATGAAACTTAAAAGCTTTTGCACAGCAAAGGAAACCATGAATAAGACAAAAGACAACCCTGAGAATGGGAGAAAATATTTGCAAATGAAGGAAGTGACAAAGGATTAATCTCCAAAATTTACAAGCAGCTCATGCATCTCAATATCAATAAAACAAACAACCCAATCCAAAAATGGACAGAAGATCTAAATAGACGTTTCTCAAAGAAGATATACAGATTGCCAACCAACACATGAAAGGATGCTCAACATCACTAATCATTAGAGAAATGCAAATCAAAACTACAATGAGGTATCACCTCACACCAGTCAGAATAGCCATCATCAAAAAATCTACAAACAATAAATGCTGGAGAGGGTGTGGAGAAAAGGGAACCCTCTTGCACTGTTGGGGGGAATGTAAATTGATACAGCCACTATGCAGAACAGTATGGAGGTTCCTTAAGAAACTGAAAATAGAACTACCATACAACCCAGCAATCCCAGTACTGGGCATATACCCTGAGAAGACCATAATTCAAAAAGAGTCATGTACCACAACGTTCATTGCAGCTGTATTTACAATAGCCAGGACATGGAAGCAACCTAACTGTCCGTCGATAGATGAATGGATAAAGAAGATGTGGCACATATATACATGAAATATTACTCAGTCATAAAAAGAAACGAAAAGTGAGTTATTTGTAGTGAGGTGGATGGACCTAGAGTCTGTCATACAGAGTGAAGTAAGTCAGAAAGAGAAAAACAAATACCGTATGCTAACACATATATATGGAGTCTAAAAAACAAACCAAAACAAAACAAAAAAACGGTTATGAAGAACCTAGGGGCAGGACAGGAATAAAGACGCAGACATAGAGAATCGACTTGAGGACATGCGGAAGGGGAAGGGTAAGCTGGTATGAAGTAAGAGAGTGGCATGGACTTATATATAATACTAAATGTAAAATAGATAGCTAGTGGGAAGCAGCTGCATAGCACAGGGAGATCAGCTCAGTGCTTTGTGATCACCTAGCGGGGTGGGGTAGGGAGGGTGGGAGGGAGACGCAAGAGGGAGGAGATATGGGGATATATGTATATGTATAGCTGATTCAATTTGTTATAAAGCAGAAACTAACACACCATTGTAAAGCAATTATACTCCAATAAAGATGTTAAAGAAAAAGAGAGATAACGGCTTAATGTTTCTAGACAATTCTATGAAAAAAATTTGAGTAAAAGTTTTTGACTTCCCTTCACTCAAGAAGCTTCTAGGATAAACAAAACAAAACAGAAGACAATTCACAGTTCCATGTTAAAACCAAGTTACTGGGACTAGAATCGCTAGGATTTTAGTGAAATAAAGAGGAAACAAACTTCAAGACACATCACTAACATATGGTATTAATTTTACCACTCTGTAAAAATCCAACCACTGTATATATCTTAGGAATCAAATTTGGACATTGGTTCCCCTCCCACTGAATATTTTATAGATTATGTATATATGAGGAAAGGGAGTAAACTGGAGAGCTTGGGAAAATAAGACTGCCAAAAATCCTAAATATTATTCCCCATTATGCCACAATGTGTTCTGAAGACGGCCTAATTCAACATAGCATATTTTCTATACGAACACTACTATAACAAGGTGTTTCAGTTCCTAACCTAGGATTTCAAATTAATCAAAGTGACATTATCTTCTAAAAGCAGTGATAAAACATCCCCAAGCTTCTCTAATAGCTTCTCTATTTAAACTGTCAACTATTCTCCAAATCAAAGGGTGCTTTGAAGTTAGAGTTGAAAGAAACCATATATGGTATAGAATAGACTGAACTTATCATTTTACATATCCTTAAAAAAGGCCTACAATGATTGTAGGATTTGCCCAGGGAATAGTTACTAACATAGCCCAAGACTGGAAGCCGGCCATGGCTCTGGAATCCTAATACACTGTCACTTTGCTGTCTTATAGCCACTGCTTAAAAAACAAAACAAAACAAAAAAACCCTCTGAAAATGACATACCCACTGAAAACACTGATTACACAAAAAGACCCAATGTAATAAGTGCTCTGAAAAACCCTTACAATACTAACATAAGTTGGTCAAGCATTAATAACCAGAGCTGTTATAACAACAAAATATTTAATTAAGAATCACTTTCCCTGTGGAGGCCTGGTGTGCAATGGCTACAAACAGCAGCCTCCTGGGCAGTGCTTATACAGGTTGCCCTAAGGGACCTTGGAGACAGCCCTTTCCAGTGGACATTCATGTCTGGATGCTGTCCCCAATCTGGACTCCAGACAAGTATGTACAGTGCCTTTGGAAAGCCCCAGGGCACAGTGGCTAGGGTCCACATTGGCCAAGTCATAATATCCATCCACACCAAGCTGCAGAACAAGGAGCACGTGACTGAGGCCCAACTCAGGGCCAAGTTCATGTTCCCTGGCCACCAGGAGATCCACATCTCTAAGAACTGGGGATTTACTAAGTTTAATGCAGATGAATATGAAAACATGGCAGCAGAAAAGCGGCTCATCCCGGATGGCTGTGGAGTCAAATACATCCCTAGTTGTGGTCTCCTGGACAAACGGCTCTCACTCATGAGAGCTTTGGCACTGTCCCCTCCTTACTCATGCCCACCAATAAATCCTACTTTCCTGTCAAAAAAAAAAATAATCACCTTGCTTTCTCAGATTTCAAAAAGGCTTATGGAGGAGGGAGGGTGAGGTGGGGTTGGAGACATAAAGTGAAACGTTATATAATCATAAAACTTACCAATTGTCAACAGAGAGAAAGATGGAGAGAGGAGGGACTGGGTTGCGCGGGAGACCATAGAGAAGAAAAACTAGGCTTGCCATTTTAGTCTATCTATTTTTCTGTTATTTGAGTCTTCAACAAGTTTACATTCATATATTACTTACGTATTTTTAGAAGAAAGAAAACAAATGTTATTTTGAATTCTCCAAAATCACTCGACTCCTTTTAATACACAGAAGTTACACAGTCATTCTTGGGATATTCTTTGAAAGCACTATCAAGTCGTCTGTTAAACCTTTTATAACTCAAAATGTTCAGGGGTATATATATTAATATGTTAAGCCAAATACTAAAGTCTCAGAAAGTCACCCTTTATTCTAATTTCCAAACTTATTTCATAAAGCAAATTTCTTCAGTTTACTTGGGCAAGGGGAAGTGTATGAAAAAAGGAATTGCTATTATAAAATAATAACAGACATGAGAGGAGCAGAGTTATATATTTTATACAATTATTTTACCTATAATAAAATGGAATTTGAAAAATCATCCTTTAGCAATTCACTGCAGAACATATAACACTGTAAAATATTCATTTGCATGCAAAAGGAAAAAAAAATAGAAGTACGTTTAATGTATTTTTAATTTCAGAAGATCTCAAATGTATTCATAATGTACCCAATATAACTCTACCCCCAAAACTCAATTTAATCAATGAAACTCGCTTCTGTCCTTCCTTAACTGAACACATCTAGGTTTGGTCTAATCATGCATTATTCCTAGATTCTGGAACTCATTATAAAGGGGAAAAAATGTATTATGCCTGGGAGGGAAAACAATAAATTGAAGTGTGGTACTTGGTTGAATACTGAAGCTTATATCAATAATAAATTCTCTGAATTAGGCCCAAATCAAATTCATCTCAACATGCAGTGAGCAGGCAAAAAGTATGTGGTTTTGATATGACTATTTGAAAGACAATAATCAACAGAATGTTATATGCCAGCATCAAAACTAAAAAGCAACCTTTCACAAATAAGTTTGTTCCTATGTAATCAGCTTCAAAATACAAAAAAGATAAAACACAGATGATTTTTTAAAAAAAAGTTTTCAAACCCTTAAAATCAAGAGCAGCAAAATTTAAAAAAAATCAGCCCTAAAGCTTTTGGTGGAAAGTGAAGGGTAGCAGAGAGAAGACATTTGTTCCTTACTATTTTTCCATAACTAGTTTTTTTTTTTTTTTAACTTATTCTAATAATCACCTTCCTTCTGTCCCATCATCAGTCTCCCCAAAATCCACACCTCTGAGCTTTCCAGTATAAGTTTCTAATGAACCCATCCTGGGCAAAGATTCCAAACCAGCAACTGAGCAAAGTAATCCTAGAAAGATTTCTTTTTATGTTTGTTTGTGTTTTTAGCATTTCAGGAATTGGAAACACTGCTTATAAGACATCTTCTTGCCTTAAGTAGAGAGAGATGAAGACAGGAAAAAGCCTGTTCTATGAAGGTGAGCACGAAGGAAACAAGTCTTTAAGAGGCTCATGAATACAGGACCCTGACCTAAAATGTTAGGTTAAAGGAACTGAAGAGGAATTTCAATGATGTGGGGATCAGGAAGCTGATCTGTCTAAATCAAAAAGCATTCCTGCAGTCACAAGGAAAAGAGGGACTCGTGATTTAACACCAAACTTAGAAATGAATATCCCAAGTAGATAAGAACTTTACTTGAATATTCTGAGTGACTCAGAACTAACCACTGGAAGAGGTCTGTTTCCACTGTTGGCTATTTTTAAGAGTTATTTATTGGACACATTTTAGAGTCAGTTTTTAAAGACTTCTTTTACACTAATCCTAAAATCTACCTGACTCTAAGTCTTTTCCATGGAGCCACACAAAAGCTGAATCTCCATGAAAGCTATCGTATCTTCCCCAGTACTCATTTAAAACATTCTGGAAATCTATATGGCCCTACATTTTTTTATTACTTTGTAAGATCCTCCAAAACCTACAGTATAACAGACATGTGTGTGTGTACCCACACACATTTGATGAGTTGAACTAGATAATCTCTTAGCTCCTATTTATAAGATTGTATTAAACAAACATTTATAAGATTCCTTTTTTAAAAATTTAACTTACTTCAAAGTTTATTTAAAATGGGATCCCCTGGTCTCTAGGTGAATTCAGTAATAGGGGCTCCCAAACTATTTCTAATTCAAACACCTAACAATTTTACCCAACCCACAATAAAACTACATTGCCTTATGTGCCTTTACAGAAGCTATAAAACTATATTTTTTCACCTAATACTCCCACTGCTGAGAATCCTTAAGGAAAAACTTTAAAAACAAGAATAAAATGCTATATATACAAAAATATTCAAAGTGTCATATCTATACCAGCAAAATATATATATATATATAATCAAAGTGCCCTAAAGGGGTGGAAAGGAAAACAGGGGAGAAAATCACACCTAAAAACATATTTAGAACACTAGGTAGACACAGGAGAGTTGGTACATTAAGGGACCAAAAGATCACAAACTATTCTTGACTATGACTGTAATTATAAATAACACATAAAAGGGTGGTGGTTTTGTCGTAATTTTTTCTCTTCAAAATTTTTTCTGGCACCATGGCTGCATAATTTTTAAATTAAAAATGGAAAATATAAAGCTATTTCCATATCATCTAACTTTAACACCTAAAAAGAAAATACAATCGCCCCCTCCCTTTTGGGGAAGAATGTTGCTGAATTTAACTTAGAAGTGTCATTAATGAAATCACTGTGGTTGAGATTGCTAAAGTAGAAATGCTAAGTCTCTTCACATGGTCAGAGCCTTGCTAAATCTAAAACATGCATTTATGAACTACAATATGCTATTCTGCTGATTGATGGATTTCATGCCATGCTACCTTTGTTCTGATTACATAAGACCCCCATATTTCAGGAAATAAAACAGCTGATTTTGCCTGATTAAGTTTCTGAAACCAGGGACTAGTGGGCAAAAGCTAGGCTATTCCATTTTAATAAAATTAGCAGATGGATGGACCTAGAGACTGTCATAAAGAGTGAAGTAAGTTAGAAAGAGAAAAACAAATACCGTATGCTAACACATATATATGGAATCTAAAAAAAAAAAAAAAAGGTTCTGAAGAAACTAGGGGCAGAATAGGAATAAAGACAAAGACATAGAGAATGGACTTGAGGACACAGGGAGGGGGAAGGGTAAGCTGGGACGAAGTGAGAGAGTGGCATGGACATATATACATTACCAAATGTAAAATAGATAGCTAGTGGGAAGCAGCCGCAGAGCACAGGGGATCAGCTCGGTGCTTTGTGTCCACCTACAGGGGTGGGATAGGGAGGGTGGGAGGGAGATGCAAGAGGGAGGAGATTTGGGGATATATGTATATGTATAGCTGATTCACTTTGTTATAAAGCAGAAACTAACACACCATTGTAAAGCAATTATACTCCAATAAAGATGTTAAAAATAAAATAAAATAAAATTAGCTATACATATCAAGCATCAAACACTGGGAGAGTTCAACCCCAGAAACCAAGGGCAGAATCTAAGTGGGAAGTATGGAAAGAATCTACAATTTTCAGGAAAAAGAGAGGTGGGGGAGGGAAAAGCTATAAACTGAAGTAAGAAAATTGCTGGCTTATGTGTGAATTAATGCCGGTAAAACAATTCTTGCTGGACCCAATTTCCTGAGCCCAGAATTCCTGGATACTCATCTAGGAGTCACTACTCTCTGTCCAGTGGCAGAGTTGCCCATATACTTGAGTTAAGAACTTTTTATCAGGGAAGAAGTAAAGCCTAGAAGGCTTCAAATCTAATTCCTGAATACCACCAATTGCTAATATAAACCATAGTTAATAAACCTAAGAACTGTTGACATTGGAATGGAGATAGAAGCCCATTAGATACCTCCATCACTGGTCAGAAACACCATCAATCTCCAATAGCAACCAAGAAATAGAACAGCTTTGTACAGCACTGGCTTCGAATGAAAACTGTTAACTATCAATTTAAACAGAGAATAAATATTACAGCAGAAAAACTTCCCTCCTCCTCCTCCGATACACATACCAAATGTTTATTTCTTGTCTTCTTCAAAATGAGGGGGAGAGAAATGAATACTGAGCAAAACAGGAAGGGAACAGAGGGAAAAAGTCCAAGATTTCTAAAGGGAATGTATAGAAGAACAAGGGAGGGTTGTCAAGGTACTAATAGTGGAAAAACAAAACAAAACCAGACTGACAAGGAGGTTGGGGGGTCTAATATCACCCAATTATCATATTCTCTCTGTAAAGGAAAGTCCAAATGAAAAACCAAATTATAATCAAAAGGCAAGTATATTCTCATAAAGAGGGTTCCCAATAATTAAGAATTTTCAATCATGGTATCTCAGGCTTCACTGAGACATAACTGCCAATTAAGTTGACTATTAGTGTTGGCTGATCAGGGCATCCTCCCATGAGCGATACCAATGTAAAGTGACTTATTCTTGCTCTCCTGAACCCCTTCTTTCCACCATCATGTTGACCGTAACCCTCATATTAAGAATACAGTCTCTGTTCAGACTGGCCACAAAACAACTGTTTCAGTTTTAGCTCTCTTTCATAATATGTTTTCATGCTCCCTACCCTATCTCAATTCCCTCACACAAATAATCTTGACTATATTTGGTCAGGCCATCTCTTCCACAAGCCACCTGTTGATTACAACTAATTTCATTCAGACACAAACCCTAGGTAAAATTCGAAGAGCATCATGAATCAAACTCCTAAATACTGATATATAAGTAGTGGGATAACTTCCTTTTAGAAACTTTCATGAAATTAAATAAGAATCAAGTGATGCATGAATGTAGTAGAAGCATATTCCTTTAGATTACCCTCTCTGAGGGACTGGATAACACCTTCACTGCAGTCAAGAGTGACGAAGACGACCACTGTAACACCAACATCTGCAGAAAATCAAAAACCAAAACCCAGAGCTCCTTTAAGAAATCTGTTAGAGTGAATAGCAAAAATCATGAGACTTTTCTAGTCTACTTTGAAAGAGCTCCAGATATAGTCTACAACCTTCCTCTATAGTACACTCAAGCAATTCTTATACTCAGGATGGCTAAGATTTTCTCATAACCAAGACCTCTCCTAGTTAAGCCCTTTCAAGGTAAATAGTTAGGTTCAGACAAATTAAACATTTAAGACAAATGTGAATTCTTTAAATGACTTTTCATCCAAGATGACTGCTTCACAGTAAATAAGGGGAAAAAAAAAGTCATAGGCCATCACTGCTCTTTTTGTGAATAATCTTAATTGATGTTGGCATTATTTCCCATTAAAATTTTTTTTAATTCTTTAAAATGTACAATATATAACATATACAAAATTAAACATGTACATAAACCTGTAATTTTTTTTACAATAAAACATTTCATGTGTAAAAGTTTAAATTATACTTTTCAGATAGTTATTTTAAAGTCAGATCTATGAACTAAAAAGTAACCTATACTCCTGAATTCAGCCATAACAAAGGGACAATCTAACTTAACAGCTGTGATTCTTTCTATAGATTTTTACAAATTTTTAACACAAAATTGATCCACTTGAGTAATTAGTAAAACTATAGTCTCTCTTCCAGTTTACAAATAACAGCATAACTATACTGTTATGTATAGTTATGTACAGTATAACCTAGCACTTTAAAGTGTCCCATGTTAATGTTAGACATGTATTTTTAGAAGAAACATGCTTTGTACATTCTGTGTTGATTAGAAAAATCCTTAAAACTAAAGCATTTAATTAAATGAAGCAATTTATAACTCCTGTTGACGATTCGCTTCCATTAATGAATGGCTAAGAAACTAAATATCTATTGTTAACTTGGAAAGAGTGCCCCTCTTATTTCATCTGGCTAACTTTTACTTATCTTTCAGGCCCCCGCTGTTTAAACTTCTTTGAGAGGCCTCACCAAATCCACATTAGATGCCCGAGTTATGTCCTCCTGATAGCACTTTGCACTTCCACTAACAAAGTATTTAAGTTCTAATAATACATATTTATTATAACTGTCTGACAGTGACTGGCACAAGTAGATACTCAAATATTTGTTGAATGAAGAGTTCAAATGTAAACTTAGTAAAGTCAGAATAGCCTCAAAGTGGTAGAGAAAGTCAACCCTTTAGATTAGGCTGCAGTTGTAAATAAGGGATGGGGGCAAAAACAGAGGTAGAGGGCCATGGATAAAAGAACAGTCCATGGATGAGTACTCCCTTGTAAAGGAGAAAGGCTTTGCAACAGCTTCTAAAAGTAGTATGACAGTCAAACAGGACATTAAGACTAAGAATGACTGTATGCTTACTTACACCAATATATCCACTTTTATAATGATATATATGATCAGTTTAAAAACTAGATGAATCAACTTAAGAAAAAGAATACATACTTTAAAAAGTTACTTAAAAGAAAGATTCATAAACTGGAACAATCTCACCTGTCATGGGATCAAAGAGCTGATTAGCTTCTAAATCTGTAAAAGTACTACTACAGACAGGACATTTGAAGGAAGCCCGGTTGGTGGAATCTCTCTCATCAGTTTCAATCCTCCTTCTCATGTGGTCCAATTTATATTTTACCACATTAACAAGAGTACGATAATTGATAAAGTAGTAGTTGTGGCGAGTGGTTTTCCCATCTGCAGCAGTCTCTACCCTCATTCTGCACTTGATGAATTTGTCTCCCTTTAAATTATTCAAGACTGATCGAAGTTGCTTCCGATCAAACTTGAGCAGCTCCAGCATGTCCTCCTCTTTCACACAGGGGTTTCGGATCAAGATGTCCAAGGCCAAAGCATGCTCAATGCCATAAAACCCCCGGATCACATACTTGGCTAACCGCTTCAATGCTGCAGGAACCTCAGTGAGGACATCTGGATCCGCCATCTTTAGCAGCAAACTTCAACTTTAAATGTACTGAATTCAGAAAAAAAAGAGAAAATTAGCTAGGCATAAGGACAAAGTAATCCTTTTAAATCTAGAATAATCAACCCATTAGGTAGCTGGTAATTGCTATTCTTGGAGTGCCACAAAGGTACTTACAACATTGTTTTTAAAAGACTTATAATGCCTAAGCATTTAACAGAGAACAAGACTTTATTCTAGAGTACACAAAAGATTACATCTTAAAAGCTTGACATATTTCTTAAATGGTTACTTTCATGACCTACTGTGTGTTTAATTCCAAAAATTAACATTACTTATAGCAATGATATACTATATCAAGCTCACTTTATTTCAGAAAGAGAAACACAAAAATCTAAACGAAGTCTCATTATTCTTAATGTTACAGATCTTTGGGAATGCTGGGGGAAAAAAACCCTGAGAAACTTAGCAGTTAGCATATTCTTTTAAGTGCCTTTATTTCTCTTCTTGAGTAAAAATTTTCTACCAAGATAGATTCTAGGATGTTTTACATAGTCATGCTCTCACAATAAAATCACAACAAACCAAGAAATGCCTAAGTAATCACCAGCTGGGATGTTTGGCAAAATTACTGTTATAAATCTGAAAGAAATTAACAATTATATCCAGACAGCTTTACCAACCTTGAAAAGTTAAATGACCAAATAAGCAAACGCTATACGGTTCTAAAAAACAGTAACAACAAACACCAAGATATCCTTAAATACTGGATCCCCTGCAGGACAAGTAGAAGCTAACTGTACCCAGAAAGCTGTCTTCTAGAAGCCCAAACTGGCATGGGCTAGACTTTCATGTGGTTGTTAAAAAGCCTGGGATTTGGAATTAGAGTCAGATAGCCTTGTTTTAGTGGCTGTGTCATCCTGAGCAAGTCCCTTAACAACTTCAAGCCACACTTCACTCTCTGAGAAACAAGGATAATATCAACTACTTCAATGAGGTTGTTGTGATGAATAAATGAGAATGTAATGTGCTTAGGAAGCACCTGTTAATAAAGACACCATCTATATCAATTTAATACATCTCAAACTAAAAACGGCCAGGCACACAGACTGTATCACAGACTATATCAAATGAAATTTCCCTACACTATAAGGAAATTTTTAACAGACATCCTATTGAATTATTTTCACAGGGAATCATATTGTTATTAATACTAGTTTCTATTGAATCTTTTATTTAAAATCAGTAATCAACTCTATCACCCTATTTTATAAGAAACAGTTTTATATCCACAGTACTATTCTAAAAAGATATTCCTAAATAACCAATGAATACACATATGGTGGGGGGGGGGGTGGATATAATACCCTACCTTTAATAAAGGAAAAATAAAAGGAAAGTCAGTTATATTTTGGATTGTAAATACTCAGGCATGACTATATATAAGAGATAACAAAGGAGCACCTAGATCCAAACCTGTGGTCCTAGAGCCTTCCTGTCATCCCAAGGCTTAAGGATGCCAAGCAAGTGCCTGGGTTCAACACCAAAGTAGTAGCATGACACACTGCGATATGCATTTTATTCTTTCCAATTTGGCCTATACATTGAACTTGAACCTAGTTTTGGGGTTTTTGTTTCATTTTGTTTTACATGGTCAACAGTTGGCAGAACACAATATGTGGCTTCGGAAACAGGCCAAAGGATGGCAGACAAATGTCAAAATAACCTACTTTTCCAGTATTATTTCCTACTATTGTACTCCCCTCCCTGACCTTCCACCCCATATACTCCATTTTCCAGGCCAATGGTTCTCGACCCTGGCTGTAAAGCAGAATCATCTGGGGAGCATTTAAAAGTACCCACCCTGGGCCCCATTCCCAGAGATTCTGTTTCAGCTGGTCTGGGCAGGCCAGATTAGGCATCACACTAATTTTTAAAGCTCCTTAGATGACTCTAATATACAGAATAAGTCCCTGACCACTGTTACCAACAAACTGGGTACCTGACTATTACATACCTGGCCAAAGCACATCCTGCATGGGGAGGGCCCTGTGCCACATCATTCAGCCTGTTACCTTTTCCTGAAACACCCTAGGGGGCCCTAAAGATTTGAGAAAGGGAGTGACAAGAGAACTCTGTGGTCCAATAGTTTTAGGTTTTGAATGCCAGTTCCGCCATTTCTTAGCCTGTGACCCTGGAAAATTCTCAGCTTCAGTTTCATCAGATTAACAGTGCCTTCCTCATAGAGTTGATGTATGAGATTAAATGAGATAATTCATGTAAAGTGTTTGACTTTCAAGGTTGGCATCGTAAGAGTTCCATTAAGTACTAGCATACATAATAAGACTCCCTACTTAGAAAAGTGACTCTTAAAACAATTTGAGAAGCGGGCTGAAGTGAAAATGGAGGCACTGTGGAAGCATTAAGAGCGATAGTAATCAAACCTAAACTACGAAAGACAAGAAAAACTATAAGAGGACAGGATGAATGAAACTTATTAGAGAAACAAACTCAAAAGGACCCAATAATACATTGGAAATGGAGTTACAGAGTAGGAAAATTTTAAATAGCTATTTGGGGTTTTTTTCCCATTTTTTTTTATTGTGATAAAATATACATAACATAAAGTTTACCGATGAAGTATTTTTAAGCAGACAGTTCAGTAATGTTAAATACATTCATAATGTTAACCAACTATCACCACCAACCACTTCCACAACTCTTTTCACCTTGTAAAACTAAAACATTATACCTATTAAACAATAACATATAGCTATTTGTTTTAAACCAGTGTAACTAGAAGAGAAAAGTACTACTATGAGAAACAGGTTAACACCTGAAGAGGAACAGGTTTGGAAGAAATGAGGCATTCATTCAGTTTTAGTTGCTTGTCTTTGAGGAAATACCACAGAATATTACTGTGAAGATGTCCAGCAGGCGGCTGAACAAATGAAACTGGAACTCAGCAAAGAAGTCATGCTGTGCCACCTTGTTCAAAATCTCTGCACTCTAAAATCCTCCTTCCTGAACACTGTGTTCTCTCCTTCACTGCCTCTACTCCCCCAATTATGCTGAATCTCCTCAATCTCTGGATTTCATAATACTGAGATGAGAGGTCTCAAACTGGTAGCCTGTGCCACATCGTTTGACTCAAAGAATGTTTTGAAAATTTTCTGAATTTGTGGTCAACATTAAAAATCATGAGATTTCACATCAATTTCAATTTTTTCAGGCCCTCTTGAGAACTGCAAATATCTGCGGAAAAAAAATGAGGCCATGTTCCCACATGGAAACAATTAGCTAAAGAGCAGCTGACATTTTTAAACAGGGAAGGCGCTTGGCTGGCCTCTGGAGACTTTTCAGTGTGTGACCTCTGGGGGCCAGGCCTTGTTTCTTCTTTTTAGCCTCAGAATCCATCAGTCACCTCCCAGCCTCACCTACCACCCTACCCAGCCCAGACCCCCAAAGGCAAGTTGGTTTTGTTTTTGAACCCTATGTATTCTAATCATACAAACACCGGGCAACAGAGTTGGAGAAACAAAGTTGAAATGAATGCACTCTCTGTGCTTGGTCTACCCTCCTCAGCTTCATCTCCGGCCACGCTGGCATTCTCTCAATTCTGTGAGCCACACACGCATTCCCTACTTCCAGGCCTTTGCACATGCTGTTTTCTCTGCTCCCGCAGCTAAGCCCAAAGCCCTTCTCCTAATCACCCTTCACATCTCAAATGACATTTCCTCAGAGACACCCTCTCAGATTCCCCTTAGTAGCTCAGAATGATCCCCCCCACCCCTTCACACGTTTCTGTAGTTCTTTCCCCTTCTTCGCTGCAGTGAACAGACTTATACTTTCTCCATGTCTACCTCGGAGACCAAGAGATTAATCTCGTTCACCACTGACTTTCCAACGTGCAGCACAGCTGGTCTAGTACTTCCATAAAACTTTCAATAGGTCTTGTAAAGCACCTTTTCTTCAAACACGCCCACCCTGCCAGCTTCCCCCCAATTCACTTCCTCCACTGCAGCTTCCAGAGTAGAAAAAGATAGGGTATTGGAAACCCTCTTCTTAAACTTCAAATGGTTTTAAGGAGGTGAAAGCATCAAATTCGTGATTGTAAAGGATTATGCTAACTGCAGCGTGTAAAAGAAAAGAAGGAAGGAGTGGATGTGGGGAGTCCTGTCAGATTATTTCAGTATAGTTCTATTCCAGTTCCAGAAGAACTTGGATTCTACACAACCAACTGGCTTTCTCGGCTACCATATTTCACGGTACTCTCCACGCCTTCATACATACAGTGGCATATCACCGCGAAACCTCCGGACAAGCTAGCCTCCACGAGCCCGGTAATGTTCACCTCCTCCCCACTGTGACACCCCGACACCCTAGATCCCCTCGGACTCTGCCAGCTGAGTCCAGAGGCCACATTCGGCGCAGCCAAGCCCGTCCTACCCGAGGTCGCACATGGGCCGCTCCGGGTCAATAGTACTTTGGAAGACCAAGAAGAGAACCGAGTCAAGAGAGTAGCTAAGGGGGAGGAGGCTAGCTATGGAGAAAGGAGCGAAAAGTAGAAGACACCCTGAAAGACGGCGCCGGGCCAGGGAACCGAGAACAAGGAACAGGGAACAAGGTTTACCAAAGCGAATCCTCGAACACTCCCACTACAGCTTCCCTCAGCGCCTCAACTACTGGTTTAAACGAGCCACGCCACTTGTGCGACAAGGAGAACGCCCTATTCCTGCGACCAGCTTTAGAAACCACCCGCTACTTTTAACCAGGCGGGCCAATCAGCACACTGAGGCCTTCAATCAAGACAGTCACGCTCCTATTGGCCAATGACATTGAAGACTCAGCCTTCCAATCCCAGCTCTGATTGGCCTATAATCCCGGAATAGGCGTTAACCTCAGGAAGGCAGTGGCAAGATGGCGTCCCTGGATCGGGTGAAGGTACTGGTGTTGGGAGACTCAGGTGAGCCGGTTAACCCACCTCTGGGGCTCCCGACACTTTTGAGTTATCCGAAAATCCTCCCCTTTCACTCTCCCTTCACACACCCACCGACTAACTGACTCTGGCCCGTGGCTGAATTCCCTCTCGAGGCCTAAAGACTACACTTCCCAGAGGACTTTGCTCAAATCGCACGGGTGGGGGGCGCGGAGCCGGGGCCTTTCTCTGCTTTCGCTGGTTTCTACGTCGGTTTCCAGGGCGACCGAAGCCTAGTGATCCTTTGTTTTAAAAGATCTGCGGAGGTTGAGTGTTGTACTGGGCGCCGTGCTGAGACAGAAGTTCGGACCTTGCCTTTAAGAGATTTTGTTAATTAAAGAAGTCAAATGTGCACTAAGAAGAACGACACTGTTCCAAGTGCTTTGCATATATTAACTCATTTAATCCTGAGATCAGTCCTATTAAACAATTTCACAAATGACAAATCTCTTTTACAAAAAAGAGATGTAAATGACAGAACTAGTTTGAGCCGGGAGTCCCCATACTTAGAACACTAACCCATATTATTTCGTGAACTATCAGGTGGTAGACCTGTTTTACTCTCAACTGCGCTTCTTTTTTCTTTGTTCTGTTTAATCTTAGTTGAAAAACTATTATGTGCTAGGCTGGAAGAAATAGAAAAAATAAGATAAGGGCCATTTTATGATGCAGCTAGGACTTAATGCTGAGCCCAGTTTATTCCTAGTGTTAAAATTCTTACCTTGGACACTTGAGAACAGGAGTTGAAGTCTGTGTTTCTGTCTCCCCTTCACTATCCTGTTTCTCATACCCTCCACTCCTAAGCTTCTTTAAGAACTTGGAAAAAATGTTAACCTTGCATTTCATAGATGTGCTTTTCTGGAGTTGACCTTTGGATGTCTGCTTGAGCAAAGACGTTGTGTCAGATGCTTGGAGGTGGAGAGGACATACCCCAAAGAACTTGAAAACTAGCCTTACCAAACTGAATAAAATTGGTGAGGGGAGGAGGTTGAGAACATTTTCACATTGCCTGCAGATTATTTGCATTGCAAAGTATTTTACAGAGAGCATTATTTAATATTCCCTTCCGAAAGTTGCATTATGAAATTCTATGAACATAATCCAATTTATGTCAACTTTAGTTCTTTAGCATGAAGTGGTGCTGAAGTTAATTTAATAAAAGCACTCAGTTTTGCAGATAAAGAAAGCAACGGTGGTCTAAATGGGCTTCGTAAGAGTATCACCAAGTAGGATTTAGAAAAATCCAGAGCTAACACCGTTCTTCATGATATGTGAAGTGGGTGCTCTCTCTCATTTATAATTACCTTTCTATTGCATCTAACAATTGCTTCATGTTACATCTTGTTCAAACTAGTCGATTTATTTTTTTTCCCCAAAAAATATTTCCCTATTACAATACATAGCAAATGCTGAATTAGGTGCTGGGGATATAACTGTGGAATCAGTGCATTACACAACAGGGTTGAATTGGCTGCTGTATTAAATGTGAAAAAGTGATCAGGCAGTTAGTAAGCTTTTTAAAATTATTATTATAGTTTAGTTGTAAAACAGAAGACACAGCCATGCCCACCAGGAAAGTGATTGATCTTGTCACACATTCACTGATATTAGGCTATATGCGCAAAGTCAGTTATTGTCTTTTTATCAGTTCCCATTTAACAGTGATTTGCTGTCTGACAAGTTAGAATATACTTTTTACATTTCATCTGCCTTTGTATTTAAATTTCAAAGTTTACTTTTGAATAAAGGCTCATTTCCCCTGTGAGATTTTGAGGATTTCGCAAATATATAAAGGAATGACTAGGGATTTAGAAATTTGTTTGTATCCCATAGAGATACTTGATAATTTAGTAAGGAATCCTGAAAGTCTCTCTAACATGCACATACTCTTTTCTCTTTGTTCCTTCATATGTAAGGGATGAGCTTAACGCATTACCAGCTCTGTTTGGAGCTGGCATTTATTTGATTATATTGAACTTTTTTCCCCCAGCAAATCAAGTGCATTCTTTTGATCTAAGTTAGTTCTAATGATGAAAACATAGAATCAGAATCTCCCAAAATTCTTAAAGTTAACCACTATTCTTGGCACTTCTGTTGTTCTTACTGTTTAAAGTTCATCCCATGTTAGCTAACTCTTATCACCCAATGCAGTTAATTCATGGAGAGCTATACAATATTATTGCATAGAGATGTTTACTCTGACACAGTTAAGCTTAACTAGAATTTCAAGACTTGTATCAAGCTGATAACTAAATGTCTAGTTATATTCCTCCAACATAAACAAATCTACATGCAAACACAAAAATCAACGATATGCCCTAAAGGCCATAGATATCAGATGCAATGCAGTAAATAAAATACAAAACTCACTTTGAGTACTCAAAAATCTTACGTGCATGTATGTAAAAAAATAAAATGAATGAAAGGGAAATCTGGGAAAATGTTTGGTTCAATTACATGAGCAGCTAGTATATGAAAAAGTCATGTAAACTGATAACAGTAAAACCTAGTAGATAAATGGGTGGAGCACGTCAATAGATAATTCATAAGAGAGGAAAAACAACTGGTTAGCAAAGATGAACATAATGTGTATCTTTACCGGAAGGTAAAGAAATGCAGACTAAAGCAAGATGTCACTTTTTTTTTCTTTTATAAGCTAACAAAGATGAAAAAGCAACTACATACTGTTGAGGTGCAACAAGACCTGCAGGCTTATGTGTATGGCGGGTGGCAGAGTAACCAGATAAACGTTGTCAATGTATATCAAGAACCGTAAATGTTGATTTCGGTTTACATATTAATTTCACTTGTGGGAAGGTATACTAATAAAATAATTTTAATTTTAAATGAAAGTGTAAACAGAAATCTTTTCTTAGCATAGTGAAAAGTTCAGAACACCCTAATATCTAATAATGAGAAAATGGTTAAATAAATCATTATGTCTCCTCTCTGAACTACTATGGAGACATTAAAAATATCTATGAAGATTCTGTAATAACATGGAAATTTTTAGCCACTAAATAAGTACTAATTAAGGCCCTCTTGGAGTACTGGAAATAAAAAATGAGTAAAACCCAGTCCCAGGCCTCAAAGAACTTAAAATCAAGCAGAGTGAATAAAATCTATAAACAAGCAAGTGTAATAGTGTATTTTAAGTGCTCTATAGAAAAATGTACAGTGTACAGTGGACATGCAGAGGATGGTGGATGATGTGCTTAGTTCTACCTGTATGGATTAAGAAAAGACTTTATATCTAGAATGATGCTGAGTCTTGAAAGATTAATTCACCAGGCCAATGGGAGAGGGGAAATGGAAGGAGAGGATGGGTAGGATATTTCAGACAAAACCAGCTGTGTAAGCAAAGGCTTATGTTTCATTGTGTTTAAGTACACTGTGTATATATTCACAATAACAACCTGCTTATAGAAAAACTCTGCTTATGAAATTAAATCTGCATTATTGACAGTAGTGCTCTTTGGGTGATTTATTTTCTTCTTTTTTCTGTACTTTCTAGATAGACTGTAAATAAAACTTTATAATAAAAAGTGATAGTTCCATGCACAGTAATGCACACAAAGAGGTCGGCTAAATTTTTGATAACAATTAGTGACACATAAAGATTCACCAACAATGCTTGTTATAATGGCATCCCAAAATATGTTAATTGAATGAGTAACTGTACACATAAATGTACAGGGATAGCTCATTCCCTTTCCTCTTCCTACAGATCTCAGAATACTAGCCCTAGCATTAGTAATTAGATTATCCTCAACCCAGGAGATCTATAAGAAAAGAAAGTGCTGTCCTACTGAATGGGAGAAGATATTTGCAAGCGACATATCTGATAAGGGGCTATCCAAAATATATAAAGAACTCATACAACTCAATATCAAAAAACAATCTAATTAAAAAATAGGCAGAGTACCGTAATAGACATTTTTCCAAAGAAGACATACACATGAAAAGATGGTCAGCATCTCTAATCATCAGGGAAATGCACATCAAAACCACAATGAGGGCTTCCCTGGTGGCGCAGTGGTTGAGAATCTGCCTGCCAATGCAGGGGACACGGGTTTGAGCCCTGGTCTGGGAAGATCCCACATGCCACGGAGCAACTGGGCCCGTGAGCCACAATTACTGAGCCTGCGCGTCTGGAGCCTGTGCTCCACAGCAAGAGAGGCCGCGATGGTGAGAGGCCCGCGCACCGCGATGAAGAGTGGTCCCCACTTGCCGCAACTAGAGAAAGCCCTCGCACAGAAACGAAGACTCAACACAGTCATAAATAAATAAATAGAAGAACGTGAATTTCTTAAAAAAAAAAAAAAAAAAAAAGCACTGGCGTGAAAAAATTGTTATAAAAAAAAAAAAAAAAACCACAATGAGATATCATCTCACACCTGTCAGAATAACTGTCATCAAAAAGACAACAAATAACAAGTGTCATTGAAGATGTGGAGAAAAGGGAACCCTCATGTACTGTCAGTGGAATTGTAAATTGGTGCAGCCAATTTACAATATGGAAGCTTCTCAAAAAATTAAAAATAGAATTACTGTATGATCCAGCCGTTCCACTTCTGGGTATTTACCTGAAGAAAACAAAAAGACTAATTAGAAAAGATGTATGCACCCCTATGTTCATTGCAGCATTATTTATAGTAGCCAAGATATGAAAGCAACCTCAGTGTCCATCAATAGATGAATGGATAAAGAAAATGTGTGTATATATATACATACAGGTGGACTATTAGCCATAGAAAGAATGAAATCTTGCCATTTGCGACAACATGAATGGATTTAGAAGGTGTTATGCTAAATGAAATAAGTCAGAAAGACAAATACTGTATGATCTCACTTATATGTAGAATCTAAAAAAAAAAATAAATGAACAAACAAATAAAATGAAACAGACTCATACAGAGAACAAACTGGTGGTTGCTAGAAAGGAGAGGTGGGGAGAGGGGTGAAATAGGTGCAGGGAATTGAGGTACAAGCGTCCAATTATAAATAAGTCACAGGGATGTATTGTACAGCATAGGGAATATCACCAGTGGTACCGTAATAGCTTTGCATGGGGACAGATGGTTACCAGACTTATTGTGGTGATCATTTTGTAATGTATTTAAGGGTTGTACACCTGAAACTAACATAATATTGTATGTCAACTATACTTCAATAAAAAGAAAAGTGCTGTCTATGAAGTTAAAGGTCCATGATGTAGAAGAAGAAGAAGAGTTGTTCTCCTTTTCCAAAAGGTAAGTCTGGGCCAAGTGGTTGACTGCTTTCTAAAAATCACTGTATGGGAGAACTGGAATATCTAAATATGGAATTGTGAAATGGTGAATCCCTGTCACTGATAGTGTTCAAGCATAATCTGAAAGACCGTCTAACAGGGTCTGTGGAAGGGACCTCTGCATTGGTGGTCAGGATAGAGGAGATTACCTCTAAGATACGTTAAGATTCTGCAATTCTAAAATAGGCTGAATAGATGAAATCATTCCAAAGGAAAGGGATTAGTTTATTTGAAATTGCCCTGGACCAGTAGTTCTCAAAGTGAGTTCCCTGGATCCGTAGCATCAGCATCACCTGGGAATATGTTAGAAGTGCAAAATCTTTGGGTTCCATGACAGACCTGTCACACTGGAAACTCTGGGGACAGGACCCAGCATTCTGTGTTTTAACAAATCCTCCAGAGGATTCTGATGCTAAATTTGAGAGAACCAGTGTCCTTGACCATCTTCTCTTTATCAATGAAGCTTATTAAATCGTTGGTATGGTATGAACACCCTTTAATCAACCATGCTTTACATATCATTATTACTGCTCATTCTCAGTCTTACTTTTGCCATAATATATTTCAGCATGTCTTTTAAATGACTAGAGTTCTTGTATCTTTTACAGGTGTTGGGAAATCCTCCCTAGTTCATCTCCTGTGCCAAAATCAAGTGCTGGGAAATCCATCATGGACTGTGGGCTGCTCAGTAGATGTCAGGGTATGTGTTTCTTATATTTTAGTTTTTCAGTGTCATATTAAAGATAACTCCTTCAAACTCATGATCCAATTACAGCCCTGTAGTCAAGACTAAGTAATAATAATAGCTGGGTTTTATTAAGCACCTACTTTGTGCTAGATACTATGCCCAGTGTTTTACATGTCTTTGCTTATTTAGTCTTTTTTTAAGCTGTAAGATATAGCTACAGAAATTAAGGCATAGAGAAGTAAAGTAATTTGATCAAATTCATTCAGTTCGTAAGAAGCAGAGTCAAGATTTGATCCTAATTAGTCTGATTCCAGAGACTTCACTTTTAATTACTATGCTGTATATCTAGAGTTCGCTTAACATGCTCCATAAATCATTCTGCTCGAGCCTTTCCCACTAAGACAGCCAACTTTTGGCTAGAAATATAGTGTAAAGGCAAAAGCTTCTGGAGCCTTATGTCTAGGTCATCTGTTCCACCTCACATTTAGGAAACCCAAGTGCAGTTTCCGCTGAATTAACTATCTTCCCAGATATTTTGGTCTTGCTAATTCCAGCTATTCCTGTCCAGGCCTCTCTTGTACTGGCATACCTCTCTCCATTGAGTTAAATAAATAAGGAGGGAATAGCAGTTAGCTAGATTGACAGTTATTTTCCTTCAGTTCCTTGAACCTGTTGTTCCACAGTCTGCGATGTATATTGCCACTGATTAGAAATCCTCTGTCAGCCTAAGTGTTATTCCTTTTTAAGGTAATTTCTTCTCTCTAGTTGCTTTAGAAAAAAAAATTTTTTTTTATAATCTTTGATGTTCTGTAGTTTTGCTAACCTACATCTAGGGGTGGATTAGTTTTTATTCATCCTAGTCAGAAGTTGTACGCCTCGTATATATCTTCATTTTTCAAAATTTTTAGCCATTATCTGTTTGCCTTACCTCGTTCCTTCTATCTTCTTCTTTTGAACTTCTATTGGATTTTTGTCCTCCACATCTTTTAATTGCACTTTCATGCTTTCTGTTGTTTGTTTCTCCGTGGTGCATTCTGGATGATGTACTCATATCTGCCTTCCAGTTAACTAAGAATCTCTTCAACTATGTCTAATCTGTTTTTTAATAAATCCACTCAGTTTTTTATTTCAGTAACTGTAACTTTTAATTTCCAGATGTTCCTTTCGGTTCTTTTTCAAATGTCAAAATTTTTCAAAATATTCTGATCTTTCATTATATATTACTTTTCATTTTAATCATATTCAACATAATATTTTATGGTTTCTTTTGGCTCATTCTATTTTTTTTCTGGGTGGGTGACAGATCTCCTACTTGCTATATATGCAGACTCTACCTCATGGAAATGTACCTCTTGTATGGTTTGTAATTCTTGAAGATGACCACATCTTCAACAGGATTTTTTTTCTCCTCTTTCCTTTTGAAGTCTTGTATGCTGTGTTGTGAGAGTACAGTGCCTTTCATTTCTGTTGCTGCCAGAGCCCTAGAGATTTTAGTGATCCTTGTAATTTCTCAGCTTGGAATTTCCATGCAATCTTGATAATGTAAATTTCCCCCAGCATCTGATTGTGGTTTCCATTTTTTGTGGATCTTTCATCTACTTTCTACAAGGTCCCTGACAGAAAGTTTTTCCTGCTTTCCTGAGCCAGTGGACAGAGTTTTTCCTACTCTCTTTCACTGACTGGGCTGCTCATCAAGGGTCCACATTTCAAGAAGGGAATCTGTTCTTTGTCACTCACCCACATATACTCTTGCCTTAAAAGCTGGAAAACAGATTCCTATTCTTGGCTGGGCACTAAAACTTTGGGGACCAACCCCTGAAGCTATATCTGAATCTGGGTCAGCTCCCACTTCATACTCTAAGTTTTTCCTTCATTTCTAGCATCTGGGGAATTTCCTTTTTTTTTTTTTTCTCAAGCGTGTCCTTTTTATTTTAAAAAAATATTTTTATGGCATTTCTATGAGTGTGAAGTCAGAGGGGACCTGTCTATATCATTTCAGCCTACTATGTTCCCGAATTCTTAGCTATGGAAGAAAAAGAAATTCTAGATAATGAATTCAGTGGCAACTTTATTTAAGTTTGGGAGACCCAATAATAAGCTCTGGACAAAATTTCCCTTTGGGCTTTTCTAGCTCCCTTTCTGTGAGAAAGCGTAACATATTGAAAAGAAACTTAGATTTGAACTCCCACTTCCTGGGTCAGTCCCCTATTGCTTTTGCTTTTTAAAGAGAGACTTAGACTAATCAGTTTAGTTCTCTGAGCCTTAGTATGTCATTTGCAAATTAGAGGTAAATAATACCTGCTTTATCTAGCCTACAGGTTTGTAGGGAGGATCAGAGAAGCTTAAAAGGTGTGAGGTTAAGGTCTAGTGCTTTACAATTTGACGATGAAATTGAACTTAAATTCATTTTCCTGCCCCACCCACCTGCCCCTCTTATCTACCCAGAGCCCAGTCTGCTCATGTAATTTACCTTTTGTCTTATTTGGGTTTTTTTCCCCTTTTCTTATTGAATTGGCTAAATCCCCAGTACAGTGTTAAATAGAAGTGGTGCTAACAGGCATCCTTGTCTCATTCCCAGTCTCAGGAAATTTTTAATGTAATACCATTAAATATGGTTTTTGCTATAGGACTTTTTGTAGATATGCTTTATCAGATTAAAGTTACCTTCTCTTTCTGTTTCGATGAGAGTTTGAACCACGAACTGGTATTGGATTTTATCAGGTGCTTTTGCATGATAATCATAATTTCTCTGCTTTATTTTGTAACTATGGTAAATTATTTTGATTGATTTTTAAATGTTAAACCAACTTTGCATTCTTGGAGTAAATCCAACTTGGTCTTGATGTATTCTTTTCAAATATTACTAGATTCAATTTACTAATACTTTTTTTTTCAAATATTTGTATCTAAATTCATGAGGAATATTGGCCTATCATTTTCCTTTCTTATAATCTCCTTGTGGGGTTTTAGTATCAGGATTTTGCTAGCCTCGTAAAATGAGTTGGGAAGTTTTACCTCTGTATCTATTCTCCAGAAGAGTTTATGTAAGATTGGTTTTATTTCTTCCTTAGGTATTTGGAAGAATTCACAGTTAAAAACCTCTGGACCTAAGTTTTCTTTGTGGGAGTTTTTAAATAACATTAAAGAAAATATGAAAATGACTATTTCTTCTATATCAATTTTGATAACTTATGTTTTTGATACAATTTGTTTCATGTAAATTGTCAAAAAATTTGTTTTTATATCCTCTATTGTCTTTCAATATCTGTAGGACCTGCAATAGTATTCCTTTTTTCATTTCTGATATGGGTAATTTGTGGCTTTTCTCTTATTTTCTTGGTTAGTCTTACTAGAGGTCTATCTAGGACCAGTTTGGGGCTTTGTTGATTTTATCTATTATATGTCTGTTTTCTATTTTATTAATTTCTGTTTTTTTCTCTATTATGTCTATACTTTCTTTGGGTTTAATTAGCTGGTTTTTTTCCTAACTTCTGGCACTGGGTAGTTGTCTCATTGGTTTTTTTCAGGCTTCCCTTTAGAAAGCTCTAAGGCTCTAAATTTCTGTCTAGGCACAGCTTTAGCTGCATCTCTGAAATTTTGTTCATTAGCATTCAGTTCAAAATACTGTCTAATTTCCATTATGATTTCTCCTTTGACTCATGGGTGGTTTAGAAATATGCCACTTAATTTCCAAACTTTGAGAATGTTTATTATCTTTTAATTATTGATTTCTAGCTTACTTTCATTGTGCATAGAACATGTGCTGTATGATTTCATTCTTTGAAATTTGATGAGATTTGCTTAATGCCAGTTTTGGTAAATATTTCATGTGCACTTGAAAAGAATGCATATTTTGTAACTGTTGAGTGCATTGTTCTAAATATATCAATTAGGTCAAGTTTGTTAGTCTTTTGTTCAGATCTTCTCTATCTCGACTGCTTTTCTTTGTTGCTTGTTTCATCAGTTGCTAAGGAATGAGTATTATAATCTCCAACTATAAGTGTGGATTTGTCTATTTCTCATTTTAATTCTGCCCATTTTTGTTTATATATTTTGAGGTTGTTTTACTAGGTGTGTTCTAATTTAAGATTGTTTAAACTTCCAGAAGGATTTAACATTTTATCATCATGATATATCCTCTCTATATCCAGTAATACATTGTACTTTGAAGTCTATTTTGTCTGGTAATAAAACAGCTAAATCCACTTTTTTTCCCAGTTTTATCGAGATATAATTGGCATATAACTTTGTATTAGTTTAAGGTGTACAACAAAATGATTTGATATATGTATATACTGAGAAATGATTACCACAATAAGTTTAGGTAATATGCATAACCTCACATAGTTACAATTTTTTTTCTTGTCATGAGAATTTTTAAGATTATGTTCATTAATGAATGAATGGATAAAGAAAATGTGTTATATATACAGTGGAATATTATTCAGCCATAAAAAGAAGGAAATTCTGCCATTTGAAACAACATGGATGGACCTTGAGGGCATTATGCTAAGTGAAATAAGTCAGAGAGAGAAAGACAATTACTGTATTAGCACACTTAGATGTGGAATCTGAAATAACCAAACTCGCGGGAACAGAGAAGAAATTGGTGGTTGCCAGAAGTCGGGGTGGAAGGGGGAGAGGGGTAATATGGGTGAACGTGGTCAAAGGTACAAACTTCCAGTTATAAGATAAATAAGTTCTGGGGATATAATGTACAACATGGTGATATAGTTAATAGTATTATATTGTATAAACCAACTTATTTTTAGTTAATGTTTTGTGGTGTATCTTACTTCCATCTCTTAAATTTTATGTTTCCTGTACACTTGTATTTACAGTGTATTTCTTGTAAATAAGATATAGTTAAATTTTTCTTTGATAACCAGTCTGACGTCTTACTTTTTTAATTTGATTCTTGGACCTTGCCCCCAGATTTTTTTTTTTAACATCTTTATTGGAGTATAATTGCTTTACAGTGGTATGTTAGTTTCTGCTTTATAACAAAGGCCCACCAGATATTCTGATTCAGAGTTATACATGAAGCCCAGGAATCTGCATTTTAAGAAGCACCTGAGACGATTCTGGTGCAGGTGAACAGTGTTTTGAGGAACACTGGGTAGGATGTGGAATCAGTTTTCCAAGTGGATATGGAAGTGGTTAATGACAGGACTTAGAGAGGCAAGACTATGAATCAGATGCTGACAGGGAGTAAAACGTATTAACAGTAAGGGAAGAGGGAGGGAAGGGAGAATAGCTAGATGGTCCAAAGCCTCATGCAAGGTATTTCCTATTTTTCAACTCCAGGGTAATTCGAATGTGGAAGAGTGAACAGCATGCATCTGAGAGGGCAGCAGGAGAAGTTTTGTCTTCAGGGTAGAGGCTGGCATCAGTTAATACAATGAGGTTGAGGATAAGAATACAATGGAATTTTATATAATCATGCAGTAAGTTTCTAGGAGAGAAGTGGAAAGATTTGGAAGAAGGAAACAATTGGGATTGAATAATGGGTAGAGGAAGCAGAAAGCAGTTTGGGAATCAGAATAGGAGAAATCAATTAAGGACCTAAAGTATGTGGTAACTGAGGATAACAGGTCTTGAGTGTAGCTGGTAGCAAAATTTCCAAAAGAAACTTTGTCTTAGCAGCCTCCTGTATATGAAGGTGGAGACTCGGGGTGTATCTGTAAGGAGTGCTTCTACGTATGTCCCAGAGAGCAGATCAATATGAGTTTAGTTAGTTCCCAAGACCCTGACCAAGTTTTAGAAGTAACAGTAGCGATTTCCTTTGGAAACCCCTGCTTTTGGAGAAAGTGAAATTGAAGTTCCCTTGAGTTAGCTTATGAAAGACTGCCGACTTTTGAACTCCCTCCATAGTTCCAGGGAACAGTGGGGAGGACGTAAAACTGCCCAAAGGGAGACTGGAATAAAGGCTACAGTAGTCGAAGACAAGTGTCATGTGGTAATGTGATGGATTTTACTGGAATGAGTGTGTTACTGACTTCTTTAAAGCCAGACTGGCCTGAATTGCATTACCGTGGAAGAGTTGGGCATGTGGGGCTGAAAGTGATCTTGCTTTTATTCCTTTTCATTGAATTGGGCTGGTTGATTTGTCTTCTTTGAGAAAAATGCATTTCTTGAGTGACAACATAAGTAAAAGGCATTTTTAAATGATAATCTTAAGGAAAGTTCTGATAGACATGTAAATTATTTTGACTATTGTTGTAATAAAGTGAACAGTTCTTCCCTCTAGCAAGGATGATTAAATCTGATAAAGCCTTTACCTAAATAACTTGAAAGAACACTTTCTTCTGTAGCAGCTTTTATATTGCAATTACAGCTTCTGTGTTACTGAAACCTGACAGGGGATCTCCAGAATCAGTATAGATCCATAAATAGGCACTCTTCAGAACTCTTAAAAACATTTGCCCTGTTTAGCTCATTTCACATCTGTTAAGAGCCAACTAAAAATAGAGATGGTAAAGGTGATAATGTAATTGTTTAATTTCAAGTACTGGGTGAAGCTAATAAGCTTAAAGTATGTACTCAGTAATTATTAACATTTTGGATTTAGTATGCAGTGCAGAGGTGTTCATAACTGAACTGAAGGGAAAAGGGAGAAAAGTTTTATTTTGTGGTATTCTTCATTCATTGCTGTGTTCTAATTTTGTTGCCCCAAGTCTAATGGGACCAATATAAATGCATGGCTACGCTTAATTATGAAAACAAAACTTACAGAATTTAATCTTTTCACAAATTATAAATAAGGAAATTGATTTGTCATTTCTAGTTCACTTTAATGGGATTTTTAACTCTAATTTACACATTGCACACAATCAATATCTATTGAATTCCTCTTGGGCAGCATAACAATATATAAGTACTGAGGAGAAAAAAGATTTTTTTAAGGGCAGTCGTCTTACCACTAAAAATATGAGGTGGGAACTGGTAGGTGGGACAAGGTCTTTATATAAATGATCTTTAAAATAATGGTAATAATAAATGATGGCTAACATTTTTTAGTGCTTACTTTGGCTAGGCACCTATTTTACATACTAATCCACAAGCCTTAATGCCCACAACCGTTTGAGGTAGGTACTATTAGCTTCCCTATCTGACACATGAAGTAGTTGAGGCACAGAAGTATTAACTGACTTGTCCACGGTCACAATGCTAGTAAGTGATGGAGGTGGAATTCAAACCCAGACAGTCTGGTTCAAAAGCCTGTGCTTTTGATCACTACTCTGTACTACCTTTTGTTCCAGAATGGTATTAAGAAAAAGGTATTCTAATGCTGTTAAATACAGTAATGACTAGACTCATACGGAGATTTAAATTTAATTTAAATGAACTAAAATTAAAAATTTAGTTGCTTAGTTGAACTAACCACATTTCGAGTGCCCAGTAGTCACATGTTGCTGGTGGTTACTATATTTGACATTTCCATCATCACAGAAAGTTCTGTGGGATAGCTCTGATATAGAATATAAGTGTTCAAGCGAGAAAGTGAGGTGCTTGTGAAGAATAGGAAATTATACTGAGTGTTAATGATTGAATAGGTAGCCTGGGCAACGGACAAATGTACTATTCCTTAAGAAGGGGGATATATATTACAGGTGAAAGAGAAGGAAATGATAGATTTAGCTCTGGACATGATGAAGGGAGGGATCTGTGAGCTATCCAATGTCAAGAAAGCATTTGACGTGTTGAAGCTCAAGAGAGAATTCTGAGTTGGAATTATCTGTATAGGGATAATCCTGAACCATGAGAGCTGATGAGGTTTTCAGAAAGGAAAATTTAGAAAGAGAAGAGCTGAGGAAGAACCTTGTGGTATATTTAGAGAGTTGATGATGAAAAGGGCGTCAGAGAAAGATTGATCAAAGAGATAGGAGGGATAGCCAAGATGATGAAATACCGCAAGAGCAAAAAAGAGATGAGAATTTCATGAAGGAGGGATTTATTTTTAGTATGAAATAATATAGAGATATAAGGACTAAGAGGAAAAAAAAATTGGATTTGGTGACGATGAAGGTAGTGCTGACCTTTGAAAATGCAGTGGAATGTTAGTGGCAGAAACCAAATGATGTGAGTAGGCAGAGAGGAAATAGAAACAGGTTTAAATCAGTGGTTTAGAGGTTAAATAAAGGAGCAGATGGGTACAGAATAGAAGGGGAAAGTGAAGGGTTTTTTTAATTTATTTTTTTATTTTTATTTTTTTTATAAATTATTTTATTTTATTTATTTTTGGCTGCGTTAGATTGCCACGCGAGGGTTTTATCTAGTTGTGGCGAGTGGGGGCTACTCTACATTGCAGTGTGTGTGCTTCTTGTTGTGATGGCTTCTGTTGTTGTGGAGCACAGGCTCTAGGCGTGCAGGCTTCAGTAGTTGTGGCACGCGGGCTCAGTAGTTGTGGCTCGTGGGCTGTAGAGTGCAGGCTCAGTAGTTGTGGCGCACGAAGTTAGTTGCTCTGTGGCATGTGGGGCATGTGGGATCTTCCCGGACCAGGGATCGAACCCGTGGTCCCTGCACTGGCAGGTGGATTCTTAACCACTGCACCACCAGGGAAGTCCAAGGGTTTTTTTTTTAAATAGAGGAAATGAACTTGGCTGAAGGCAAAACAAGATTACTGGTAAGGAAGAGGCAATTAGCAGACACCTTTATGATATTATTCATTCATTCATTTGTTCATTCATTATATATATTGCATACCTCCTGGGTATCAGACACTGCAAAGAATTAGAAGTACAGCAATGAATGAGACAAATTCAATTCCTACTCCCCTGGTACACTCTCATTGTTGACTTTTTTCTGTCCTTCTGTCTTTTCTCCCAACTCTCTCCTAAGACCGCCTACCTTCCTGACTCTTTAATAATAGCTCTACAGGCACACATACTAAACCAAACTTACTAGAGAATATCTACAACATCCACTGCTCTTTCCTGATGTGTATCATTTTCTTTACTAAATTTGTTTCTCCTTTTTAAAAATTACAAACAATGAATAAACTCTTCAAATGAGACAAAACCTTTTATACTTAGTCGTGATTTGATTTCCAATAAAAAGTTAAGACGTGAGTAAATGAGAAGTACCAAAGTTACAGTATGGTTCCTTTTCCCATTTGATGATCAGCACGTACTGTTGCTACCTGTTGAGAAAAATCCTTCTTTATATAGCTGTAAAGTCTGTAATGACTTTAAATATTCGTTCCTTGATGACCTGATTTAAATATAAAACACATTTCTTATAGTTTGGCATTACCCCGCATCATGTTGGGCTCTTAGTATAGCACCAACATACCACTTATTGTGTCAAGAGCAATACTTGTTAAAATGTCAAGCTTTCCCTTGGAGATCACTCACCCATATAAAAGATATTATGTCATAGCTATGAGCTACAAGCCACGGTTTAAAGTTCTTAGGATTCATTACATTTGAATTAAGTAACACATAGTTTAATTCACCAGTTTGGAAAGAAAGAAGGGTACCTTCTCTTCTAATTCTGGAAGGAAACATGAAAAGATTTAATTAAGGAAGGTATTTTGTGGTGAAGAGTACAGATGAGTGGGTGAATCTGGCTTGGAAGTGTGTGTAGCCAGAAGGGAGCTGGCTAATAGACTTGGTACATTGCAAGGCTAAGAGGGCATGCTACCTGGAAGTTGTAGTACATAGTGGCTATTCTGGAAGGAGTTACAGTCTGTTTACAGTCTGTAAACATTAGACATTTGAGATAACTTTAGAGAAAAAAATGATGTACTTAAATGGTTGCCCAGCTTAATTATGTATGAGAATCACCTAGAGAGCTTTCTTTAAAATACAGATTCTTGAGCCCCACCCCAGAAGCTTCAAGAGTTGTCCAAGAATCTGTATTTTTTTAAATAAGCCTTCCTATTGGTTCTGATTTAGTTTGTTCTTAGAACTGTACTTGAGAAGCACTGGAATTCAGTAAAATAATAAACTGAGTATAAAAAAACCTTAGAGGATGATATATCCTGAATTTATTCCTTGATTTAACTAAACATATCAAAGCATCTAATATGTGCCAGGTATTATGCTATGTTGTAGGCCTACCAAGATGAATAATATGGTCCATGCTCTTAAGCTCAGAGTCTAATAGAAGAGATATCGGCAGATAAATAAGACAGTGTGGTTAGTGAAATGATAGAACTGTGCAGGATGTTATGGGAGCAAATAAAAAGAGTACCTAACCGGCCCTGATTGGTTTTGGAGCCGGGGAGGGTGGCAGGATCAACAAAGCTTCACTAAAGTGGTTGAGCTTTTTGATACCAGGTAACTGACTCCTTATAATACCTTGTATTGTTCGTTTCAGTTGTTTTGCTTAGAAATCTTGATAATATAAATTATAAATTTCCTTGCTTTCATAAACAGAATTCATGTAGTTTAACCTTTTTATTGATGACTTCACATTTTTACATATTATTAGTTATTTATGCCATATAGCAAAATAGTGATACCTTTTATCACAGTATACAAGATTACTTTCTGTTATCCACAATGGTCCCCAACTGCTGTGATTTTGCTGTTGTCATTTTTGTGTCCTATCCTCTTTGTTGCCAGTCTGCTAATTGTCTTCTCTTAATGTCAATGTGGCTATCTGTAGAATATCTTATTTACTTAAAGTTTTCCTTGGACAAAAGGATTTGGACCAAAAAAAAATTGTGAATAAGTAAAAAGTATGAAGCATTCTGTTAAATATATATTGATATATACATTTTATGACATTTATTTTAACTATTCAGCTATCTTGCTTTCTGTTATTTCAGAGCCATTTGATATACAGAACATAACTTCTTCGTTTTATAAGCAAAGAAACTGAGACTCAAAGATATCAGGGATAATTAGTAGCAATCAATGAATATAGTCTAGGCCTCCTGATACCAAAAGAGTTCCATTGTATAAAATCAGTAATTCTTAACTAGAGGTTACAGCAAAATCATTTGGAGAATTGTTCAAATTATGCATGCCAAGGACTGGACCCCAAAGTTACTGATTCAGTAAGTCTGACATGTATATTTCTTTTTTTTTAAGGACTTTTTTTTTCAGCTTTATTGAGATATAATTGACAAATAAAGTTGTAAGATATTTAAAGTGTATATTGTGATGATTTACTATATTCTTACACATTGTGAAAGGATTCCTCCCATCCAGTTAATTAGCACATCCATCACCTCACATGTTTATTTATTATTTATTTGGTGAGAACATTTAAGTTCTACTCTCTTAGCATGTTTCAGTTATACAATAGAGTGTTATCAACTACAGTCACCATATTATACATTAGGTCCTCAGACCTTATTCATTTTAGAGCTGAAAATTTGTACCTTTATACCAATTTCTCCCTATTTCCCCCACCCCTGCAACCCCTGGCAACCACTTTTCTATTTTCTGTTTCTATGAGTTTAACTTTTTATTTTGATTCTACATATAGGTGATAGCATGCAGTTGTTTTTTTTTTTTTTTTCTCTGAGTGGCTTGTTTCACTTAGCATAATTCCCTCAAGATCCAATCACGTTGTCGCAAATGGCAGGATTTCCTTTTTTCCCCCCCGTGGCTGAATAATGGGATAATATTCCATTCTCATGGCTGTATATCACATCTTCTCTATTCCTTCATCCATTGACAGACACTTGAATTGTCTTCATATCTTGGCTGTTGTGCACAGAACATGGGAGTGCAGATATCTCTTCAATATCCTGTTTTCATTTCCTTTGGATATATACCCAGGAGTGGGATTGCTGGATCATATGGTAGTTCTATTTTTAACTTTTTGAGGAACCTTCATTCTGTTTCCATGGTGGCTGAACCAATTTACATTCCCACCAATAGTGTACAAGGGTTCCCTTTTCTCCACATGCTTACCAACACTTGTTATCTCTTGTCTTTTTGATAACAGCCATATTAAGAGGTGTGAGGTGCTATCTCACACTTTTGATATGCATTTCCCTTCTGATTAGTGATATTGAGCACTGTTTCAGGTATTTGTTGACCACTTGTCTTCTTTGAAAAAATGTCTATTCAGTTCCTCTGCTCATTTTTTAAATTGGGTTTTTTGCTATTGAATTGTATTATTTCTTTATATATTTTGGATATTAACCCTTTATCAGATGTATGATTTGCAAATATTTTATCCCATTCCATAGGATGCCTTTTCACTTTGTTGCTGGTTTCCTTTGCTGTGTAGAAGCTGTTTTATTTGATGTAGTCCCACTTGTTTACTTTTTGCTTTTGTTGGCATGTATATTTCTAAAAAAAAAACTTGAAAGATTCTGATGTACACCCCTGAACCACCGTATTATAATCTGGCTCTTGTCTATATTCTAATAGATAAGGTTGCCATATTTCAGATTTCGTTTCTGAAATATAAGCAGTAAATTCTTATAGAGTCTAGACCATGAGAAAGAGAGAGATTTTGGAGTTTACTCTGAGTAAGAAAGTCATTGGAGAGTTTTGAATTGAAGGGGGATATGATCTAACTTTCATTTTAAAATGATCACTCTAGCTACTATATGGAGAACAAATGGAGGGTGGTGGGAAAGTGAGTCGGTGAGGCTCTAGTGGGGAAATCAGTTAGGGGATGATTACATTAATTCAGGCAAAGAGATAGAGGCTTTGAGGGTGGTAATAGTTGAGATGGTGAGAAATGAACGGGTTTTGGATTTTTTTTTAAGGCAAAAGCAACAGAATTTGCTGACAAATCAGATATGCAGTATGAGGGGAGTTAAGTTTTAAGTTAAGAGTTAAGTTAACGCTTAAGTTTTTGGCCCTTCAACTAACTAGAAGGCTAGAATTGCCTTTTACTGAATCAGAGAAAACTGGGAGAAGAATGGGTTTGGGAGGAAGATTGGGATATTATTTTTAAATATGTTAAATTTGAGGTGCCTGTTAGACATCCAAATTGTAGTTAGGTGATATGGTAGTCTGAGGTTCAAGGGACTGGTCCAGGATGGATATAAGTTTGGAATTCATCAACGTATTTATGACATTTTAAATCATAAGAGTAGATGAAATTGTCAAAAGAGCAAGTGTTGCTAGATATCCCAGAACTAAACCTTGGAACACTCTAACAATTAAGAGGGTAGAGAGATGAGGACAACCCAAATGGAGACTAAAAAGGCTTAGCCAGTGAGGTGGGAAGAAAAGCAGAACAGTATGATATCCTGTAAGTTAAGTGAAGAAAGTATTGAAAGAGGAGTGATTAGTTTTATCAGATGGTAAAGTAAGATGGAAACTGTTCATTGATCGTTGGATTTAGCAGTGTGGAAGCCATTAATGACCTTGATAAGGAATATTTCAGTGGGGTGACTGGGACAAAAGGTGTGACAGGAATGAGTTCAAAAGAGAATGTAAGGAAAAGAATTAGAGACAGTTGAGAAGAGACAACTCTTTGGAGGGATTTTGCTGTAAAAAGGAATAGAGAAGTGGTATGGCAGCTAGGGGAAGACATGAGGTCAAGAGAAGGTTATTTTAAGATGGGAAAAATTATGGCATGGTTGTTCGCTGGTGGGAATTATCCAACAGAGAGGGAAAATTTGATGATGAAAGGGAGAATTGATAGAGCTACCTCTTTGATAAGAAAGTAGGGATGGGATTTTATGCATAAGAAGGGGATTTGACCTTAGGGACACAGACAGTTTATCTATAATAGCTGCAAGGAAAGCAGATTATATGGGTACAGATGCAGGGAGTGGATAGATAAGGGAAGAGCAGGTTGTAGAGTTCTCTTCTGATTGCTTCTGTCTCTGGAAGCAAGATTATTAGCTGTGCTTGAGGACAAGGAAGAGAGATTGGAAGTTTGAAAAAGAGGAGTAAGTGTGAAATAGTTACCTAGGGGAGGAAAAGAGGAAATAGACTATGGAACTGATTGAAGGAGAGCTCCAAAGGTAGACTTGAATTTAAAATGAATCCAGTTAGCTTGAATGTATATTTTTCTGAACATTACACTCACTAGCTGGGTTGCAGACATGGAATACAGGAAAAGGTGGATATAATCAGGGCTGGAGTTTTGTCTAATGAATACTATGTGAGGGAGGGGTAAAAGAGAGATTAAAATGATGAATAGCAGAATTTATGCTTAGTTAGGAAGGAAGTGAAGGTTTGGAAGTGGAAGGGGGGACTTTGGAAGGTGTTAGGATCCATGAACTATAGGGACCTTTGGGGTCAAAGATTATTATTAGAGTTGGAGTGTTAGAGAGAGGAAGCTGCAAAGATAGGAGGTGGTGATTAGAGAGTCAGAGGGTAAGCTGCTGATATGGAATATTCAGTGCTTTAAACTGGAATGAGGGTGTTTATGAGTTTTCTTAGTGGCTATAATAATTATTTTGATGGATTGATTTGTTAGGTTCATGACTACAAAGAAGGAACCCCAGAAGAGAAGACCTACTATATAGAATTTTGGGATGTTGGAGGCTCTGTGGGCAGTGCCAGCAGTGTGAAAAGCACAAGAGCAGTATTCTACAACTCTGTAAATGGTAAAACATTTTTTATTTTTACCATATATTAATGGTCTCAGATCGTCTGATGGAGGAATGCTGGACTCAATTTAAGGAAGATCCAAGATACTCCCAATTCTTAATTTAAATCTGCATATCACATTCCAGTTCGTGTTTTTTAGATTCTAACTGTATATTTCAGAACATTAGATATTTGCTTTGTCTAAGTGTTTCTATTTATATTATTGTCATAAACTAAATATTGAGAGATAGTTTGGGTGCTCGACATAAAACATGGAACCTTCCAAAACACTGTCCTCTGGGAGTGCTGTTTCTTCGGTCAACTGAGTATATACCATTAGGAGTCCCATGGTCTAAGCCAGGTGTCACAGAGATACTGAGATTTTTTTTCATCTGCTCCTTAGAGAGAGTCCTGTGTAATTATAAAAGCTGCCTAAGCATGTTTTTAGGGGTGCAGAAATTTCATCCAGTTATAGATATACAAACACCTGGAGCAGACTTCCAGGTAGAGGTGTTTAATAGGACATAATTGCAGTTCATAGAGTGCCTACTCTGTGTCCAGGAACTAAACTACTGACACCTGTGATTTACCTATAGAATTTTTTTATCTTCTCTTTTCTTTAATTCCTTTTTACCTTTTTTTTTTACTGTGAAATATAATTTCAACTTCTCTTTGATTGATGTACCAAAAGATTTGGTATCTTACCCCTTCCTTTCTGGTAGATGCTTAGCTATTAATTGGCCTTCATTTATACTATGCTTAGATCTCATTCTATATTAAGTAAGCATTGTAATTATTCAGTACCATCTTCATTACTTATATTCCTCTTTCAATGTCTTATCCCATATCATAAGATGTTGTAGATACTTAAAAAATTAGAGAAGGCTCTTGCCATTGGATACGTACTGTAGAATACAGGATGAGTCATGTTAGTTCAGACCTATGTCGCATTTAGCTTGGAATTCTATCTGAAAGTGTCACAATCTAATTGAAGAAACAAAATATTCATAAATGAAACAAAACACAGTTTAAGATGGTGACATTAATATATGACATCATAATGATACATGATAAAGTACATGATAATGGCATATATTAATAGAATGTATATAAATGAGAAAACAGTAAGATAAGACTGGTATTGTATTAGGTGACTTGCTAAAGAGCAGGAGAGAAAGAAATGAAGCCTGGTTTAGATCTCGGATCAAGTGATAAACTTGGATTATATCGGTCAAATGACTTGTCAAAGTTGATATCAATCTGATTTGGCAAAGAAAAATTTGGATAAATAACACTTTTCCTGTTTAGATCTTTTTGAGAGTTAGGATAAAAATTATAAATAAATAATAAAGTTAAAGACCATTCAAATCCTAGAAACTTCATGGAATTCTGAGTTGTAAGCTTAGTAAGTACTGAAGAAATCCATCTAAATCTGTATTTATTTGGTTATCTTTTCTATACCTACTCTCCATTAGTGATTTGTGTCTTCCTTAAATATTATTGAAGTAATTTCATATATCCTATGTTAGTTTTACAAGTAAGACTGAGAGATATTCCTGTTTCTTAAAAAAAATTCCCTATTAAGAACAATCTTAATAGGGACTCACAGACATAGAAAACAAAATTATGGTTACCAAAGGGGAAAGGGAGGGAGGGATAAATTAGGAGTTTGGGATTAGCAGATACATACTACTATATATAAGATAGATAAACAATAATGTCCTACTGTATAGCACAGGGAACTATATTCAATATCTTGTAATAACCTATAATGGAAAAGAATCTGAAAAAAATATATATATATATCTGAATCACTTTGCTGTACACCTGAAACTAACACAATATTGTAAATCAACTATACTTCAATGAAAAAGAAAGAAAAATCAGTTTCTGTGTTCTTCGAGCCTACCTCTGGAACATTTCTCTTGGTAGAAGCATTCAAGGTTCTTTACTCCATCTACCATCCTTAGTTTTCTAAGAAACAGAGCATATAAGGATCACTCCATTCAAATACAGTCTATTCTTAGCAATAACTTTCTTCCCTCAATACCCTACCTCTTCCCACTGTGATGAATGAGGCTGGTAATCCCCAAAGGAAACCTGTAAAGTGTCTCCACCTCTCTGTTTTTAAAGATTTAGAACATATTCTTATCAGCTATCACCCTGACTTCTTTCCTTTGGGCCTCACTGTGTCCCGTCCCTTCTAGTTCATAATCTACAAAGCAGGAACTCTCAGCCCAAATGAAAGAAGGAAAATAAGGAAAAAGGTGCTCAATGCCCTTAAAAGCTCAAAAGCCTTAAATAGAGATCCTCAAAAAATAAACTCCTCCCTGTCCATCTAATAGCTCATTTAGGCCTTTGTAATCTTTTCACTCTCCCAACCAAACCCACCCATAGTTTTGTGGTATTTATACCTAGGAAATAAGGAAAGGAGAAAATATCTTCCACTCCTTTGCCCTGAAGTGACTTTATTCTGCCTTCCTCCAGTCTTTTACTGTCAGATTACTTGATTTCAAATTCTGGCTACCCCACTTACCATGTGACCTAGGGTAAGTTACTCAACCTCTCTGAGCCTCAGTTTCCACATGTGTAAAATGAAGATAATAATTCTTACCTCATAGGACTGTTCTGAAAATCAAATTAGATGCCACACATAAAGCACAATATTTACCACATAAATACTGAATAAATGTTAGCTATATTCTTTAACGGTAGCTCTTTATTCCTTTTTTAAAATCTATCCTTGTTCATGTTTCCTTAATGCCTAATAGAGCCCCTCATCGAGGAAGGTAGAGTGAATGCAGTTGGACACGGGGGCAAGTGTCAGATCTCTGTTTTTTCCAGATCCCAGGAGAGATACAGATTTATCTGAGCTAACTGGAACTAGTCAACTATACTTTGCACAGGCACCTTAGTTGCACAATGTCTGTAAAAACTAGAGGAGCCAAAGAATTCTAACTCTTATGCCCTTCTTTTTCAAATTTACATATCTTACATCTTGAAGATGGAAGAATCATCAGTTTCACATTCTCTCTTCACAGTAGAACCTGGGTAATATAGGCAAGGGTTGGGGGTTTAAAAACCTATCATCTCTTGATCACAAGATGGTACCCTAAATTTCACTAGGCATTAAAGCTTTTCCTTTTTTGTCTATATCATATGGTAATAACCTGCTTTACCTTTCTGTCTAGGATCTTAACTGATTCTGTTTACTTGTATTTCTAAACCTTATTACATTTTGCTATTTTTCAATCTCTTAAAAGTCCATCTGTTTTCTACTATTCATACTTCTTGACTATCTTTTCCTACCTCCTTCTAGTGGCATATTTCTTTTGCTTTGTTAACTAGATCTCTTACAGGTAGAGCAAGCTTACATAGCTAGCCATTAATCCGAAGAACTAAACGATTAGACTTTTGAGTTGATTAGGTTCAGGTGATCTACAAGAAAACATCTTGTCAGCTAAAGAATAGGAATTGTATCAAATTAAATCAATACCATTTTAATAAATTTTTATTATTAAATATTTTAATGAGTGTAAGTAATATGTGTATATATGATGTCTATGACAGATGCATAATGTGGAAAAAAATACCTTTTTGAATGAATATAATTTCCTATATACTTGAAGTGGTTTTGATTCTTTTTATTGATGAAGTAATTCTGTAATTAGGACCAGGCAGAGTAGGCACTTATTAAGTGTTGAATGAAGAAAAAAAGAAAAGACATTCTAAAGTTTAATGACATTCTGTCAGCCCTTGTAGAATTTTTTAAAAGTTATATAACTGACAAAGAAAAGCTTTTAGTTAATTATTTTTAAATAATTATTTGCAAGAACTTACAGAGGAAATTTTAAAAGAATTGTGCCTGAGTTTGTTAGTCGTACCAAAATGCATTCAGTAAGCAACCTAATGTTTTGCCAATTGTGAAATGAAGAGGAGTTGTTACAATATTGACATTATTTTCTTTGATTATTTTAGGTATTATTTTAGTCCATGACTTAACAAATAAGAAGTCATCCCAAAACTTGTATCGTTGGTCATTGGAAGCTCTCAACAGGGATTTGGTGCCAACTGGAGTCTTGGTAACAAATGGGTAAGCCCAGATTACTTCACAGTTGGTTTGAAATGCTATAGCAATCCCAGGAATGTACCCTCCAAAATAACATTTTGTAAAATGTTTGATTTGCATATATTTTCTCCCAGTCTGTAGATTGTCTTTTCATTCTCTTAACAGTATCTTTCACAAAGCAATAGTTTTTCATTTTGATGAAGTCTGATTTCTCTTTTATGTATTATGTTTTTAGAATCATGTGTAACAACTCTTTGCCTAATCCCAGATCATGCAGGTTTTCTCCTGTGTTTCTTCTAGAAGGTTTACAGGTTTTGGTTTACTTTTAGATCTATGATCTGTTTTGAGTTAGTTACAATGTGTGAGGGTTTGGTTGAGGTTGATTTTTGTATATGAATGTCCGATTGTTCCAACATCATTTGTTTCTCTGAATCCTAATCTTCTTCATAATGGTCATTAAATATAGTGGCCTGATAGATGCAAGGGTTTTTGTTTTTGCCTAAGTGGTACCGAGCATATAATACAATACCTGGTTATCTATCTCTTTGTGATGTTAAGGTGTTATCAGACTTATCCATTCATGATAAAATTCATCATTTGTTTTTTACCTAATGATTTAAAAAGAAAAAAAGGATTTTGAGATCAAATTTCAAATTGGATGTAAGATTTAATGAAAGAAAGTGAGAAAAAGGAAAGCTAAAAAGAGAAATAAGAGAACAGATTGTAAATATACATATATTATGTGCAACATATATGTTATGTTACATATATACAATAAATATATATGTTAATGTGCAAGAGATTATGAAAGACTGCAAGTGACAAATATGTGTATCAAAGATGATGTTTGATAAAATATATACAAAAAGTTGTATGTAAGCCAGAGTTAGAGTATAGGGGGGGAAAAAGTCCTAAAGGAGGGCACTTTCAAAACTTTATTCTCTAATAAAGCAAATTTCAGTTTTGGACCATGTCTCCTAAGTCAACATTGATGTTAGTAAGAAGAATCAAAGGCCTTGAACTCAAACTATTGTTGGCTTTGATGCAGTAATTAGAATGATAGTATTTTTATGAAATGGGAGGTAACAATTCAAAACAATTTTGTTCCAAGGCTGAACAGTAACTGAGGCTCTGTAAGGTTATTGTGAAGGGCAAAAAATTTGGTAAGTTCTCGTGCGTGGGCGCACACACGATCACAGTTTAGATTATTCAAAGAGAAAGAAGAGTGATGTCAAAGGAAGGAAAAAAATTATGCTCACCTGGTTTGTATTGATTGGGTTATGCAATATTGATTTCCTGTCATAAGGTGTTGCAACCAGATTTTGCTGACTGTTATAAACTGAGCTTATAATATGTCAGAAATCCAAATCTGTTTCATTTCTCATACGTGGGTAGAATTTATATTAAATGAACAACATTGAGCTCTATGTTCCTCTCATTAATAGAAAGACAGTGACCCAAGGCCACTAACCCTAAGTGATTCTTACTACCTGTTCTGTGTCTCCCACAGCTCTCGTGTCAGGACAAACAACTATTTGGTACTTAATTCTTTCCTTTTACTATTCATTTTGCATTTCAGCTGTTTCTTTCCCTTTTCATTTGTTGAATCCATCTTTCCCCAGGCTGTAGCATCACCTATGGTTGATTTATTCTGGCCTTCAACATTCCTATTTCTGATTTTCCTAAAATGATCTATTTTTCTTTACTATTCATAGACAGAAATGAGTATGGTAGTTGTAAAGCTTATGCATAACCCAGAAGGTACCCAGAAGCTTGACATCTTCCCCTCTGGCAAAAGGCGTGACTGCCATGCTAGGGTACTGGGTTTTCTCTCCACTGAGGTTTGAATCCACTCTCTGCATCTACCCAGAAAAATTCCTGAGCTGTTAGCCTTAGAAGACAGAGCTTTGGGAGAAGTCAAGTCAACCTACTTTCATATACCTGGTGGGCACTCAGTTTATTCAAGTAGTCTATAAAGACCGATGGGACAAATTTTGAGTAGTTGAATTAATAGTTGGAACCTGAAAGATGGCGAGGACTAATTGAAAAAATGAACAAGTAGGTGGGAGAAAAGTAGGTTTATAGGTAATGGGTGAGCAAGAGTCAGTGAAGTATCTGTAAAATAGTGTGAGTAGTTGCATTTAAATATTACACATCTACATCAGAAAGGTAAATTCTATTCACCTCTTCATTATTATTTATCACAGGGATTATGACCGGGAACAGTTTGCTGATAACCAAATCCCACTGTTGGTAATAGGGACTAAACTGGATCAGATTCATGAAACCAAGCGCCATGAAGTTTTAACTAGGACTGCTTTCCTGGCTGAGGATTTCAATGCAGAAGAGATTAATTTGGTGTGTATTTTTTACTAATGCATGTTTGTATTATTATCAGGTAAAGGCAAAACCAAAGACTTCGAAAGTTCTGTATTCTCACAGAAGAAGCTTTATATTTGAAATCAGGTATTTGGGTTCTAGTCCAAAAAGTAATGAGATTGGAGCCAACATAGATTATGAGATGGGCAAAGCCTCCTTATATGCTGACCTGTTGGAATGTTCAAACTTTGTTTTATTCTTGCTTTAGAAAAGCCTGTTAGCTTCTTAAACTACAGAATTTACCTTAAAGGGTAAACAAATATATAAATGAGAAAATTACAAACTGTAAACTAGGAGTGCTTCATAAGCATTAGTTTATATAAACTAATGTATAGTTAGTAATGTATAAGCATTAGTTTATACAATGGATTGAGTCCCTTCCTGAGATATTTAGCTCAATTAGAACTGGACATTAAGAAGGCTAGAAAAGTTCTCATATAAGCTAGTTAGTGTTGCCTAGAGAATGATCCTGGCCAGCAGCTTCAGTCATGGTTTATATGTCATTGTTCGCAAGTAGGATTTCTGCAACGTATCAGTGCACTGGCATTCCAGACGTGGTGGTGGTAGTTTAATACCACTAATAGCTAACATTTATTAAGCACTTATTAGTACCAAGCACTGTTCTAGTGCTTTATGTACATTATCTCACATGCATCATCTTCACATCAATCCTATAAGGTAGGTACTATAAGTACCTCCATTTTAAAAACAAAGACTAGAAGCAAAGAGGGGTAATTAGGCCAAGGTTACACAGGTCAAACCAGGCACTCTGACTCCAGAGCCCATGCTCTACAATTAAGCCTGTTTTCCACTTAATTACCCTTCAGCTAACATTTAGAATCTCGGAGCTGAAAGAATTGTTAGAAATCATCTAGATCACCAGTTACTCAAACCTGACTATGTATTCAATATTATAGTATTTGTGAAAATTTTTGAATAAGTGCCCCACAGCTGGAGCTTTTTATTCATAGGTTTGACAGAAGGACTCAGTAATTTTAACTAATGACTCAGCTGATTCTGATGCCCTTTCTCTGTGAATCAACATTGGTGAACGCGGCTTGGTTCAACTCCACCTGTACCCCTATAACTGAGTCAGCTTCTGCCTGCCATTCCATTGTTTTTTACATTCTGCTTTGCAGTGGAGGTGCTTTATTTTTCTCAGCTGCCACCATAGAATATTCAGCATAAATGCCCAGGTAGTCAACACTGGACCATCATATTCCAGAGAATTCCTGTTACATAGAATATATAATATCCTTGTTGAAGAAGTACTGAGGTTACTTTGAACATTGTTTCCAAAGGGAAATTTACCATTGAATAGGCTTAATTTGTTCCAGCAATTACTTTTTTTTTAATAATAAAAGTAGCTGGCATTTATTAAGTGCTTACACATGCTAGACACATACTATTTTACTTTTAATGTATTTTAGAATGCATCTGTTTCCAGTGCCTGTGGGTTTCTGTGACAATCATCTAGATATGTGCTTTTCCTATTTTACTTCCAAAGTCAGGGCAATCTTTAATTGTTAACAAGATGTAAAGGTACTCAAGTGGCAAACATGATCTTCACAGAATTCACATACAACATACTTATGGCCTTTTATCAGTGTATACCTTCAAGAACACAGCAGACACAAGAGGGTCTTGAGGATGCAGGGAAGAAAAAATGAGGAGGAGAATTAGATAAGAGTTTCAAAAAGAGGTAACAGTCAAAAAGACTCAGCAAGTAAATATAAAATCTCAAGTAAAAACTAATTTAACAGTATTAGTGCTAGCATCTTTGGTTACTGTATGAATTTACTTAAAATTATTAAAAAGTAAGAATTAACATAACTGTATACATCAAAGATAGAAGCAAAGCTTTCTTGTGCCTGGAAAAAAAAAAGGCAAGTTGTTTAAATTATAAGCAGGGAGGAGATTACTTATTTTTTTAAATCCTATTAGGTTTTTTTGTGTCTAGCACAAATTTTCCTCTGTTATGTTTTTACTTCAAAGTGATCATTCTGAAGCATCTTCCCTAGTTAATGTTTCTTTCTCAAGGTTAGGCAAGCATTTAGAGCTATCAATTTTCAGGCTTTGCCCTCCGCCATGATCAATAGCAGATAGTTATAGTTCTTTCAGATCTAAAATTCTCTTCCTAAAATCATAGGGTTTCTCTAGCCTGGTCAACCGGAAATTGTGGAGGCTTAGAAATAAGTCTTTGGGAGGTTTTGTCTGTTTGTTTGATGTTTGATTTAATTTTTGTATTTAGTACTTTAGCTCTATTTGGAGTCATCTCTGAAGTCTTTTGACATTCTGATGATTATGTGATCAATATCTGTTTTGTAAAACATATCTAATACAGATCTAGTTAAGGTCTGTCTTTTATATGCCTCAATTGCTGTATAAATGTGTTCAAACATGATTTCAAATACAACAGTATACACGATGACATTTCAGTCTGCTTAATCCATATATAGAATTATCTTTTATTATGTTAGGTGCTTTTGTGTCTGAAAATTCAATCTGATGGCATTTTCTTGGGATGAAGAAAGAAGGAAACTAATATTTCAGTACCTACTGTGTGTCAGACATGCATTATCTCATTTAATTTTCACAAAAATCCTATGGGTTAAGTATTGCTATCTCCATTTCACAAATGAATAAGCTCAACTTTAAAGGTTTAATAACCTAACCAATGTCACACAATCTAGAGATGTTGGGATAGATACTCAGATTCAGAGCCTGCTGGCTTTGAAGACCTCTGATTTTTCTTTTACTCTATGATCTTTGAAAAGTTGTAGTCTCTCTTTTCTTTTGTGGTTTTGGAAAATGTACAGCTTCTGGTCAGAATTTAAAATGTGAGCCTTGAATGTTGTATATTGGTAAAATAGGGATTGTTACAAAATGCATTGGAAAGGAATCATGTGGGCTTAGAGATTAGAATCAGAATAAATGCAACAATAATAATTTCAGTGATTTCCCAAGGGACACAGGTGATCTATAACTGAAAAAATAAATACTATCCTTGCAAAGGAGCCTATATGATATCCCCATGGTTGGGTCTTAGGTGGCATTTGAGGTACAAATCAAAATACTCGATCTCTTGAGTTGGCAAGTCAGTGGTGACAAGCTAAGGCAATTCAACATCGGAATTCCAGGAAAGGGATAGTAAACCTTTTAAGGTCTTTACTAATCATTGCAATGTACTAGTCACTTCATTATAATGTTTCAGATTCTTTTGTCTCTTCAGAGCCCTATTTTTTCCTATTTTTATCCTAATAGTAATATATCTGTTGTTTATTATTTATTATTAAAAATAATATTTAATGATATTTTAAAATAAACTTTTCTATTGTTTATTTTAACCAAAAATATATCTGTTGTTTATTATTATCTTTATGGCCTACCAAGAGATGTAGTGCCTTGCATTCAGTGAGTGAGAAGTCCCTGGCCACTGTTCTGTTTGGTTTTTGCTCCTCTTGCTCTTTATTTTCATGCTTCCTACTATTCCTAAGAACTTTATGGTACTTAAGTTAGTTGAGCACTGGTGAGTAACTAGTACTAAAAAGTGAAGTGTTGTCCTCAGAATGGGAGAAAATATTTGCAAACGAAGCAACTGACAAAGGATTAATCTCCAAAATATACAAGTAGCTCATGCAGCTCAATATCAAAAAAAACAAACAACCCAATCCAAAAATGGGCAGAAGACATAAATAGACATTTCTCCAAAGAAGATATACAGATTGCCAACAAACACATGAAAGGATGCTCAACATCACTAATCATTAGAGAAATGCAAATCAAGACCACAATGAGGTATCACCTCACACCGGTGAGAATGGCCATCATCAAAAAATCTACGAACAATAAATGCTGGAGAGGGTGTGGAGAAAGGGGAACCCTCTTGCACTGTTGGTGGGAATGTAAATTAATACAGCCACTATGGAGAACAGCATGGAGGTTCCTTAAAAAACTAAAAACAGAACTACCATATGACCCAGCAATCCCACTACTGGGCATATACCCAGAGAAAACCATAATTCAGAAACAGACATGTACTACAATGTTCATTGCAGGACTATTTAAAATAGCCAGGAGATGGAAGCAACCTAAGTGTCCATCGACAGATGAATGGATAAAGAAGATGTGGCACATATATACAAGGAGGAGAGGGTGGGAAGAAGGTGCATGAGGGAGGGGATATGGGGATATATATATACATATAGCTGATTCACTTTGTTATATAGCAGAAACTAACACACCATTGTAAAGCAATTATACTCCAATAAAGATGTTAAAAAAAAAAGTGTTGTCTGTTTTTAATAGCTCTATTTCTGCTTTTGAAGGTAAAGGTAGGCAGGTCACCTAATTAGTATGTTGGTTTTGTTGTTAGTAAGACATTAATAATCCTGTCTTCCTTTATGAATTATTTAATGATGAATACAGTGGTTCAGTGTCCTCTAAAATTGCCTAAATAACAAAGAGTAAGTGGCCTCATCTTCCTTTAGCACTTTCCTCTTTGCTCTGTGCATCATAATTTGAAAATTACTTGAATGTTTTATGAGAGTATTATGCCTAATATTTTACTATAGAAATGTGCAAGAGGAACAGTAATGACTCAAAGAGCTTATGTTTCCTAACGTTTAATTGTGGATCTTATGTTTTATCTTCTAGGATTGCACAAATCCACGGTACTTAGCTGCAGGTTCTTCCAATGCTGTCAAGCTCAGTAGGTTTTTTGATAAGGTAATGGCTTCAATTAAGTTATTTTTAAACTTAATTTATGTATTATGAGAGTTTAAATTCTTTGTAGAATGCTTTGTCCGTTTATTCCTTCATCCTAAACTTCACAGCCTGAATACTACTTGTTTTGATCTCTCTTATCTGTTGGTATAATTGCTCAAGGCCTGCCGACATGTTTATTCTATCACCATTGTTCTCTAAGCAAAGAATGAAAGCTACTGGATTCAGATGGGTTTTTTTAAGATACCTAATTCCCTCCTTAAAACAATTTATGTTTCCATATTTTCTAGCATTTTTGTGCTTATTCACCACCCCCAAGTCCCCACAAAAGACACTAAACTGAGGACATTCTGCTTAAAGCCCTGAGTTATTTTTGCTCTCCCAGCTACTAATATTCTCCATATAAATGTTACTGATACTTTTAAGGTTATGTCATCTTCTTGATTCCCTAATTTTCCCTATCAGAAACCTTTGCATTCCAATTTTTGACTCTTACCAGCATCATCTTATTGTCCAGAACTGGAATGAAAATGTAGCATTTTCAACATACTGGTAAATTAGAGCACTGTTTGTCTTTCCTTCACAAGGCCATACAGCTGCATTGCATACAATATTGACCAAGTTAAATTGTTTACCCAATGTTGACATTGTGTAGTAAAGTAAAACAGGATATATTTCTGTATTATTATTGAAAAAAGATTAATTTCTGTCTTATATTTCCTTTTACAAGTAATCTCCCAAGAAAAAAATTTTCCTCCTCATAGCTCTTCTTTATGAATCATTTTTCTTTTAACTATTTAGAGATCTAATATTTGGCTCTTTTGTCCAATAGGTCAGCATAAGATGAGCCCCACACTCCATCCCTGTTTAATATTAGGCCACTGGGAAATTTTTGCTTTATTGCAGAACTTCCCAACTGGTGTGTGGCCAAAAGGGTACAGGTGCACTGAGATAGTGATCCCCTCAGTTCTCAGAGCAGCCAGAGCCCCTGGCCTGGCTCTTCCATTTACTCCATTTGTACATTTGCTAATGTATAAATATTAGCATTTTCTAAATGTGTCATGACATGAAAAAATGGTTGGAAGCACTGCAAGGAACCAGATTTTCTCTCCACGTTGTTTTCAAACTTAAAACGTAAGAACTTCCATTTGGTTTAGATCCGTGGCCGCTATCTATGTCCCCTAGGAGCAGCATCATATAGATCTGTGTCTGACATGGAAAGATCCCAGAGTATATTGTTTAAATTTTAAATAATCTATTAATTTTAAAATTAAAAAAATAAAATGTAATAAGTTATATCCTAGAGAAACAATGGGTTATAGATCAGTGTGACCCAAGTTGTCAGGCAAGACTTTACTTGAAAAAAAAAAAATTAGAGGGAACTTGGTTGGTTTTAAGAAGAGAGCAAGTTTTGATAAGAGGAGACTTCCCTGGCGGTCCAGTGGTTAAGACTTCCCTGGTGGTCCAGTGGTTAAGGCCTCCCAATGCAGGGGGCCCGGGTTCGATCCCTGGTCAGGGAACTAGATCCCACATGCCACAACGAAGATCCCGCGTGCCGGCAACTAAAAGCTGGCACAGCCAAATAAATAAATAAATAATTTTTTAAAAAATGGTTTGATAAGAGAAGGATATCGCAAGTTGAGGGCAGGGAATTATGAGCAAAATTGAAAAGCAGCTTCTCTCTTAGTTTCTTAAATCACAGACAAAGTCAGGTGGATTAAGAGGTTGGCCAGGACTTCCCTGGTGGCGCAGTGGTTAAGAATCCACCTGCCAAGGCAGGGTACACAGGTTCGATCCCTGGTCCTGGAGGATCCCACATGCCATGGAGCAACTAAGCCCGTTTGCCACAGCTACTGAGCCTGCACTCTAGTGCCCACGAGCCACAACTCCTGAGCCCACACACCACAACTATTGTAGCCGGCACACCTAGAGCCTGTGCTCCGCAACAAGAGAAGCCACCGCAATGAGAAGACCGCGCACCGCAACGAAGAGTAACCCCCGCTCGCCGCAACTAGAGAAAGCCTGCGTGCAGCAACGAAGACCCAACGCAGCCAAAAATTAATTAATTAATTAATTAATTAAAAAAAAAAAAAAGTTGGGCCAAACCTCCAGTCTGAGGTGGTTGCCTGAAAGCAAGGGACTTGGCAGCTAAGATATGACTTTACATCATATCTTCCAGAATTTAGTGTAAAGATTTCTTTTCCAAGGGACTTCCCTGGTGGTGCAGTGGTTAAGAATCCACCTGCCAATGCAGGGGACACGGGTTTGAGCCCTGGTCTGGGAAGATCCCACAGGCTGCGGAACAACTAAGCCCACGAGCCACAACTACTGAGCCCATGTGCTGCAACTACTGAAGCCCGTGTGCCTAGAGCCCGTGCTCTGCAACAAGAGAAGCCACTGCAATGAGAAGTCCATGCACCACAACGAAGAGTAGCCGCCACTCACTGCAACTAGAGAAAGCCCGCTTGCAGCAGCAAAGGCTCAAAAATTAAATAAATAAAAGATTTCTTTTCCAAGAGGGAATCTAATCCTCTTCCACACTCCCTTCGCTAATAGTAATTCCTAACCACTCTAGAGTAATAGAATTTTCCCTTCCTACCCTGGAGAGAGGAAGGAAAATCAGTCCTGTCATGGTTTTTGTGGGGTCAAGTATTTTAGATGTGTACTAATCATGAACCAACTTTTCTACCTTTGAGGCCAGTGAGTGCAACCTTACCCTGAGTCTCTTGTGGCTAAAAGTAACCCATCCATAGTCTCGAAGATAAAAAGAATACAGATGATATGGCTGTCAGGCCAATGAGAGCAAGCTGCTGCAGGCCTGGAAGAAGATGCTCCGCTTTATTCCGAGGAAATTCCTAGCTTCATAATTCTAGATTCTAATGTCTTAGAGTTAATCTCCAGCTAATCTGTATTCTAATCTGATGAACTTTTCTTAATCACATGTAAAGCTCTGCGTAAAGAAAGTAATACTGCCTCTGTCACCATTGCAGTTTCTCAAGTGTTAGAACAGAGTTCATTTTTTTTTTTTAATGTTTTTCATCATGTGAATGTAGAGAACAAACGTATGGACACCAAGGGGGGAAAGTGGCGGGGGGGGGGAGGGTGGTGGTGGGATGAATTGGGAGATTTTGATTGACAGGTATACACTAATATGTATAAAATAGATAGCTAATAAGAACCTGCTGTATAAAAAATAAAATAAAATTCAAAAAAAAATGTTTTTCATCATGTGAAAATATGGTGCTCTTAAACTCATTATGTTAGGGCATATATTTTGAAGGCTTCTTTTCAGTAGTAGTGATGGATTTGTACAGATACATCCACTGCTTTACCTTATTTCTCCTACTGACCAAATACAGACAGTTCCGAAACTGCTGAATTAAGGGTGCAGATTAAGTCGGAAAAGAAGTTAATTGACTGCTTTTGATGTTGTGTCATCTGTCTCCATTAAGGACCGACAGGATGTACAACTGTATTTACTAGAGGGATGTGGCAGTTTCCTACATTACACAGGCAGACTCCTCTTTAAAGAATAGTTATGCTACTGTAGTAGCAAAAGTGCTTTGCTTTTATCTTATGGATTCTGTTTGGTACCTTTTGGGGCTGACTGCTAGGGAACTTTGAGCCAAATTTGCAGCCATACACTAGGAATTGCATGGGATCTCATGTCACTTTCTGGTTATTTAGTCTTTTTTGTTGTTCATGTATTTTTTGACCTATCATTAATGCTTTTTGGAACAAGAGGCAGGCTTTTATAAAAATACTTCCACAATCCTGATCTCATAAGCACCAGATTTAACTCATTGTACTAGATGTCTATTGCTGTTGAAAAGACTCTTAATTTGGGTATACACCTTTTAGTGCCATTAGTGGCCATTGCAGTTACCACCTTTTCAAGGTATATGTGCTAAGCCCTTAAAATCTTTGTTTGTTTTTCACAGGTCATAGAGAAGAGATACTTTTTAAGAGATGGTAATCAGGTCTGTATCTATCTTTTCTTGATAAAATGATTTCTTGAATTTGGAGAGAGGTTTGACTTATTTGAAATTAATTTCCAAATTTATTTTTGAAATTTTTTTTTTAAAGTGGGGTGGGAGGGAGTCCTTTGCAGGCCCAAGCAACTGACTTTCTTCTGTCCTGTTAAATACAAAAGAAAAAATCAGATCAAGGGAAAATAAGGGTCTAAGAAACAAAAAGAATCCAGATATTAGGTTACATTATAAAATAATAGAATTGCTTGAGACTCCAAAGGCATATATCCAGAGTCTATCACAATGCAAATAATTCATATAAAAGTCCAATAGGTGAATATTATGAGATTCACCACCATCCTGTCTGATTTAGATGGCACTATCACCAATTGCTTGGCAAATGTTTTTCATTTTGGTAGAATTTCTTTTTATTATTTAATCTGCTGTGGTTTTCTGAGTAAAACCGCAGAAAGATAGTTCTTTAAAGAACGACAGCCCAGCATACAGAAACAGAAAATAAGGAGAACATTTTAAAGGCTATTAGCATTTGAACTCTGCCTGCTTGAGTCCTAATATGATTATCTTTCTTGCCTACAGATTCCAGGCTTTCCTGATCGAAAAAGGTTTGGGGGAGGAACATTAAAGAGCTTACATTATGACTGAATGACACTCATCCTTTGGAAGAGTAAGCAAGCAGTGGCAGTTTTTCACAGCTTTCTTCTTGCTGTATCAATTATTAATGTCTCAGGCTTTTAACGAAATCATCTTAAAATGCCACCCTTCACCCTCACCCTTTAATGGAAAACTGAAAGGAAGTAACAGCATGGGAAGTCCAAACTTTGTCCCCATTCTCTCTGTTCCTCACCTTTCTGTCCCTGTTTATAGATTATATAAAAGCCTTGTGGAAATACGAGATGTTAAAATGATGCAGTAAATGAGCAGCGACAGAATGCTGCAGAGAAAATTTACCCTTGCCCAGAACTGGAGGGTTTTTATGGGTCTGTAATTTTCCCACACTCCTTGCTGAAGGCTTAATTAAGTACTTCAAAAATGTATCTCTATTGTTTTACCTTCTGAGGGGAAAGGTTATGTTAACCAGCCCTGAGTTGTCCACCCCAAACACTCTCTGTCATTTTCAAAGAAGCAAAATGGTGTTATTTAACTGCCTCCACCTTCATCACACAAAAGAATGCCTAATAATAGCAACCCTTGTCTCTCTCTCCTCTCCTTTGCAAATGGCTCAGTGGCTGGAAGAGGCAGACTAATAGCTGGAGTTAAATATAAATAGATTAATAATACATAGAGGACAGCAGTACCAGAAAAGAAGAATTATGCGAGAAATTGACAGCTCACTAAATCCTTCACTCTTTAGGTTACAGCTGTCTGCACCCTCTTACTGTTTTCTGTTTGGAAATAGGTAGGGTGAAATCTAAGACCTGCACAAGCACAGTAAGAGAGATTTACAGCCTCTTCATTTTTTATTTTTATTTTTGAAGGAAAGGTCAACTCCTAAAATGTCCCTTAACTATAGTCCGTAAACTAAGAATATTATTCTTTGTGTCAACAATGTATTTATGGAGAGAAGTAAAAATAACTTCCACAGCAACACATTTACATGAATTATGGACTAGGATTCTTGGATTTCATAATCCAAAATTTTTTGGGGGTGGTGTGTGTGTATATGCATAATTGTTCATCATTACTTTTTTTACCCATCTTTTTTGCTTGTATAATTGCCTTTGCCCCAGTCTTTGTTAATATATAAACCTGTTTTACGAAAACTGTAATTTGCTGCCTTATTCAACAACTCCTTTTCACATGTATTCTTCTCTCTAGGAGGTCTCTGCACTCCTGATTTTGCTCCATATTAAAATATAATAATAATAAATACACAGTTTCAGCTTCTCATTTTAAAACTAGGGGAAAAAAACACTAAATTCTCTTTCTATTCCGTACTTTGGAAATCAAGGTGTGCTGAAAGAGGATATTAAAATGACGATGTTAGAGAGTGCTTTTAGAAAGTCAGTCTTGGGAATTTGGCAAGGATTTTAAAGCACTTTTCATCAGCTAGAATATCCTGCAGTCTTTCTTCACATCCTCCCCCACAAGAGTTAGCCCTGATTTCTTTTTTGACATAAAGGAGAGCTATGCAAATCAGGATCTGTATGTGGAATTTGGCACAAGTATTTTGTGACAGTGGCTGTGCAGTTAAGAAGTAGAAACCAAATGCATATGCAGAAGACCTAAACCAACTGAAGCTCTTTGTATTCCTCTTTTAAAAAATAAATCAATAACCCTTAATTAGAAAGAAGATCTATTCCAATTTCTCTATTTTCTCCCTTATTGAAAAATAAGATGAAAATAACCTATCACTGATGGCTTCAGGGTCAACCTTGAAAAATTAACAGTACTCAACTTCATTTGTTCTTGCTGTCAGGCTTGACTCCTGAATTATAGTTTTCTAAGAAAAAATGATTTTAATCATCTAAGGTAAGTTTGTTGCAGCATTTATAGCAGCAAAATAAGGTTGTTGGCCAAAGTGAATGTTATTAGCCAGAGTTCTTCAAAAAGAATCTTTTGAAGCATAATTTTTGCTAAGACTTCCTGAGACCTGCTCATAAAAATTGCTTTTAGGTAATAAACAAGTTGAAATACCAAATACTTCCTAAAAAGTGTTAATTAAAGCCTTAATTTTCTTACTTTCTTGATGGAACAAATTGCTAGCTGTAAGAGAACTTTTTTTTTTCCCCTGTTGTGATTCAGATGTCTAACCAACGTTCTTACTCACTGTGGAGGCAACCAGATATGAAGATCTATGGCCACTCATCTGTCCCCCAGGCTGCTTAGTTGGAATCCAACTAAGGATTTGATTTGGGTTGGTCTCTCTACCTTAGTGCTCTAGAGAGAGAGCCACTCCCAAAGGGGTTGATCCATATCAGCTTTACTCAGGTTCTCAGAAGTTCCTGAACTTGGGACATCTATGATATAATCCAGGTGCCGTGACACTGCTGTTTTTCTCTCCATTCTGGAAGTGGACTGCATAGAACTGATGTGCTGGGCCATCGGACTGAGGTGAAGAGCTCCTAACCGCTGCCATAATCAGAGCTTTTGAGTCTTCATTTCAACAGTATGTGCTTTAGCACCCAACCTAGGTAGGGCCTTATATGGGTATCTAAATGCTGGTTTAATTGAAATTTTTAAAGCACAGGTAGCGTCTATTTTAAGAAGTTTGAAGTCTAACAGGATGTCTGCATTGATTTAACATCTGTTAAAATTCAAAGGAGGATACTCTGGGGGAAGGAGGAGAAGGAAGTTAAAAAATTCATTTCTCCATAGTCCCAAAACTGAGTTAAATTACTGTGGTAGGAGAGGAAGGGTTCCAGGAAATCTAGCACTGGGAGGCCCCTGAGCCTCACATATTCCCCAGTATGTTTGCCTAATGCAAAATTGGAGTTGGAGCCTGCCAGCGCTGCTCCATAGAGTAGGAAAAGGATCCAACTTCGAGTAACAATTAATAAGCACCTACATTTAAGGACTCAAAGCAATGGCTTTCAAACTCAAAAGTGCATGAAAGTCCTCTGAAGTGCTTGTTTAAAATGAGGATTCCAGGATTTCTTCTGCCCCCCTCGCCCAGTTCTATGTATATGGGATAGAGCCAGGATTTTGTATTTTTAACAGGCAAACCAGGTGATTTTGATGCAGGTAGCTCAGGATCCACCCTTTGAAAAAAATAAACCCATATCAAAAACGTAGGGAACACATGGATTGTAGACTCTACCTTATGGCACCGTTATAGCAGAGTTCATCAAAGTTCATCTTTGGCTTCCTCTTCATGATCGCCCCTTAATGAACTAAGTAAGCCACTCCTCCCTCTCAAGGCTACACATGCCACAGCAATCGTAACGTGATTGTCACATCCTCTATCGGCAAAACAGGAAATATTTGTCTTCGATGTACTGCTACCCATTTTTAATACTAGCACTTTCTACCCTCTGGGTATATCCATTTCTAATGAAATGCCTTGCCATCTTATACATAGCCCCTCTCTTATACCACATTTGTTTTCTCAGCTGGCCAACCACTAAGCTTTACCAAGGTCATCAATAAGTAAAGGTGAAGAATGAAACCCCTGAACTTCAACAAAGATGTAAAATCTTGCTCAGTACCATCAAATATATCAGGTAATCTATCAGTTTCATCTTTTTCTTGGAGACATCGGTCCTGAGGTCCTCCGTCCTCTAACTGCACTCTGGAGTGATTGCTCTCTAGGCCTGCCACGTGTCCTTCACACTACTCTGTAATAATCCCCAGTTTCCTGGATGTAATATTTTCCATTTTCTTGGTGTGGATCAGTGGTCTTCCAACTGGGATGTGTGGAAGAATCTCTTCCAAGAGGTACATGGGCACGGATAGTTTTAAGGGAATCATTTTCCAGATCACTGATTCTCATATGAATGTATCTTTGTTAAGACTGATCTGCTTGTGAAGCAGCTCGTGCTGGCTCTTATTTACCACCTCTACTTTCCCAATTGCCCTTTTCCCACTACAGAAAAGGAGCATCTCACTACTAGTGCAATAGAAATATGGCATTTTGCCCCAGGGTGTAAATGTCTTCAGGATGCCAACAAAGGCACAATTCTAAATATTAGTTTTAGTTAAGGATTTTGTCTGTTCCACTCCTCACAATTAAAAAAAAAAAAAATTTGCAGAGCTCTTAAGGAAGAGCTCCTGAGAACAAAGCAAAGAGCTTTGGTAGGAAACATCCAAGGCTGTGGCACATTCTTTCATGGCAAGTCTTCTTGCCTGGTCTATCAAAATATCAAAATAACATTTTTATCAAAAATAATTATATAGGCAAAGGTATGTAAAATTAACATTTTTATTTTCCCAACCCTTTCTGAGTAAATGAGTTAGACAAAGCACCTCCAAGTGAAAGGGTAACAGTTAAAGTCACTGATTCCAATAGCTGGGCAACAAAGCCTTTTCCAATCAGGTTTCCAATTATTTGCTTGCAACAAAATTAAAGAAGAACCAATCTGAGTTATTGACTGATAGGTCATTAAAATAATGTTTAATGATAGGTCAGTATGTGATTTTTGGTATTTAATTCAGAAGGGATTTGAGTGCTACCACAACAAAATCCCTTCTGTTCATAACTGCTTATTTATGTGAACAAATTTTCTCAACATTTATGTCTATAAAAGCAAAAAATAGGATTAAATGATGCTGAATCCTGTGTCATTCTAGAAGTAAGAATTATTCATGGATATTTGAATTAATGTGGGAGGGAGCCATCTACCTCATTAAAAGAAGCATTTCCAGAAAGACTTTGCCTTTTATATTTAATAATTATTTATCAAAATGTATCGTATTTATAGGACACTGTCCTAGAGAAGAATCCTCCAGTGTCCTGTCTGGAGGGTAAAACACTCGCTGATAGCATTCTGGAAATGCAGTTGGAGAAGGAAGCTGGAGATTTCATCATCACTACACTTGGTTTTGGTCCTACGCCCCACTCCCTGATATTTGTGAGTCCAGAGCTTCTGCAGAGAGTAAACCTATCTTGTGCTAGAATCCAGAGGTGGCAGGTATCTGGTGTCTCCAATTCCTGGTCCTTTTCAAGTTCTTCTCTTCACCTGTTCCCCATATCATTCACTGAGTCCCTCTCCCTCTGCCTGGTTTTTAGCATCTTTGTTCTTATTGCTCACTGCTTTGATACTGTGACTCTGCTCTGGTCCAGTGTATGTTTGCCTTGTCCCTGCACACAACCTGCTTCTTCCACTGGGTGTCTTTTTGAATGCTAATCACCCTGCCTAGAAGTCCCCCTCTTTCCCCTGCTTTAAATGTCTGCCAAAACTGCCCTTTCTGGAAGCCTTCCCTCACTAGACTCCTCCACTCTATTTCCGTCAGTGCCCTAAAAACAGGTGTTTGAATGCACTGCACTTCTCTGTCTTTGTATACAATCCTCCCTCTGCTCAATGCCCTATCCAACTCTTACTCTGTGTGACTTGGCTCAGCTATCATCTCCTCAGGGAGCTAGTCAGAGCTCTGTGGTCCCTACTCCCTCCCATAGCACCCTGACTCTTTCTTGTCACAGCACACATGCACTCCGTTGTAATGGTCCGTTTATTGGTCAGTCTTCTCCAGCATGCGCCCTCCTACAGAACCAGACTCTTAATCATCTCTGTATCCCCCCACACCTCACAGGGCCTGGCACATAGCAGGTCCCCAATAATTGTAAGATAAATGAATAAGTGTGTGATTAGATTAAAATAGAAAGCCATCAGACAGACTCAGAGCTATGTGTTCTGTGTTTTATTTATTCTCATTTCTCCTGTGTGTGTATGGCACAGTACCTGGCACATAGTGGTTACAAAACAAATACTCGTTTTCTTGAATTATTGTTACAAAAACAGAAAAAGACAGGAAATAAAGTGAACCCACTTGGGAGAAATCCCTAAATAGGGAATTGATAGGTTTATTCAATTTTAAATATTTTCAGGCCCCTCAAAATAATTTTCATCCAGTCAAGGATCTGTTACCACTTTCTTACTCTTTCAGAAATCTCTCACACCTTAGGAAGGAACTGAAACACCTCTTAAATCTGCCTTCAAAGCTGATTTGGAAAGAACATATAAAGTTTATGGAAAAACAAAGCAGTAAAGCTTTTCCTTTGTCGTTTATTGGTTCCCATCCATTTTTTCCCCCTAATCACCAAAGCCTAACTTCTAGGATCAATAGCGATTCAAGACCCAATGTACTCATAAACTCAGATATGCAAGAAATATTTTTCTTGAATTCACTTTTGATTTTGAGTCTGCATACTGCAGGAATAATAAAAACTTAGCCTCAGTAAAGCTAAGGTTTACACCCCCCTTTCTCCCAGGTTTGCATATAAATTCCAGGGAAGCTTATATAATACCACAATGTCAGTTGTCTATGCTGACATATGCTGAGATGTACTATAAGCTCCCTGGTCTGCAGGCATCAGTCCACACAGTTTGCTACCAACCTGTCACTTGTTTATATCACCATGGCTCCTTTGGTCTGGTCCTTTCTGTGCTAACATCTCAGACACAGGCAAATCATTCTGCTGCTACTGCAGTACACTGGAGCCTGGGGACCTCTGGAGGTTGCTTAGACCCCTTTATCTAAAGCAGAATGTGTCAAACTGGCAGCCCATAGTCATTCACACCTACATGCATGTTTTTTGACATAATTGTATCAGTTATCTATCACTGCTTAACAAAACACCCCAAAACTTAACGGCATAAAATATGTCATTCTATTTGCTCACAATTTTGTGGGTCAGCAGTTTGAGCTAGGTTTAGCTGGTGGTTCTCCTGCTGGTCTCACCTGGGATCACGTACATGTCTGCAGTCATCTGGCAGCCGCATTGCCTCATTCACACATCTGGCAGCTAGTGCTGGGCTGTTGAGTGCCTGGACCTCTTGGTCTCATTCTCAAGGAGGCTAGCCTGACTTCTCTGCATGGTGGTCTCAAGTAGCAAGAAATGGGCAAATCCTAAGGCACAAACATTTTTCAAACCTCTGCTTGTGTTGTGTTTGCTATTAGCCAAAGTAAGATTCAAGGAGGTAAGTAAAAGACTCCATCTCATGTTGGGAGGAGCAGCAAAGTCACATTGCAAAGGGGCATGCATACAAGGATGAAAGGAATTTGTGGGCATTTTTTGCAATCTATTACAATGGCTTTATTCATTCATTCATCCATTCACTTGTTTAAGTTGCCAATGTTTAAAAATTGGAACTTCGTGTATAAAAGTCGTATCTTAAAAAATCACCTAGCCTACTTTACCCATTTACATTTCCTTCCTGTTCTGCTGCACTTGAGTTTAGGATAATAAAGCCTAGTTTAAAAGATTGTTTTTGTGAAATTAAATGAGGTAATGTCTGTGGGGAAATCTGGCATGAACAAGCTCTCGATATATGGTTTCTTCCTTCCTGAATGCCATTAGCCATGAAGTTGATACCTGACCATGGCTAAGGAGAGTAGCCAAGATGAAGGACAAGGGAGTCATGGAAAAGGTGGCTGGAAAGTAATCCCTTGGTCTCTTTCTAGAGAGGTACAGGCATTAGGAAATAAGATTCTTGAAGAATTTATAAGAACACTAAATACATTTAAGAAATTAAGAGGAGCGATAGTAAATATCTCAGTTTGCTTTAAGCGAAGTGCTTCAGGCTCTGAACTGTTCACCCAGCTCATCCCTGGGAGCAAGTGTGGAGAGCTGTCTAGACCCTGTCCCTGCTTCAGGTAGCTGCGTGAAAACGCCTGTGTCACAGCACGGATCATTTACTCACTGCTCTCCAGAGACTGAACACTCTGCCCTGTTCCTTCCCAGCCTCAGTCGGGACTGAGTGGAGAAGCCTCTACCTCACACAGCAGGCCCTAACTGCCACAGTGCCTTCCGCAGAGAGCTTTAAATTCTCTGCCTTTAGTCATAAGCCTCTTTCTTTTAACTGGAACAAATCATTGGTCAACATTTACCTCGGGTGAAGAGGAGACAGGCCTCTGCAAACTCTTCAGAAACAGCCCGGGTTTCAAAACCAAAGACAGTTGTGTAAGCAGTTTGGAAACAAGCATGCTGGACTTTCTCCCTAGTGTAGCAGTTAGGAAACGCTAACTAGTTTGGCTAATTTGAGCGACCAGCTGACCAGTGAGCACAGTGAAGCAGTAGAATAACAACATCCAGAGGTGGTTTGAAGGAGAAACAGAAGCATTTTGACTTCATACCCTCTCTGAGCCTGGGTTTCCTGAAATCGTCACACCTGCAGCAGAAGGAAAATGGCAGAGTTGAAGGTAAGACACTATCTGGCCACTTCGCTGTGGCTTCTTCAGCCACAACTCACGGAAGCGTCTGAGAATTCCAGAGCTTCAGAGTCAGAAAGAACTTAGAGAGGCCCTCGTCCAAGCTGTTGTGTTCAGAGGCTTCGCCGTGGTGTCCGTAAGCATTGCTGGGGCTGGGGGATGATAAAGAAAAGAGATGACAGTCTAATTGTCCATCTCTTGCCTTGCTCATTTCATATATTGTCTTGGGAATCTGTAGACGTCATAAGGGCTCTCCTCCGCCATGGACAGACATGTTTCTCACTGTGTCTGTTTGCCAGCCCCTACTCTCCCACACCTTCCTGATGCTGCAGCTTCCTGGACAGCCTCCAGCCGACCAATTAGGCCTGTTTAATCTATTCAGTTATTTTGAGGCTCACAATCAGCGCTTGGCCAGTAGAAACCCTAGCACTTCCTCTAGGAAATAATTCCTTTTTATTATTTAATCTTCAATTGAAAAAGATGTGTGGGTTATGTGTTACTAATGAATTAACTCATAATCTTCAAAGTAAATCTGGAGGTAGCCACTTTACCATTAAGGAAAATAAAGTTCAGAGAGATTAAGTCACTTGCCCAAGGTCACTGCTGATAGGTGATGGAGACTGGATTAGAAGTTGGGTTTGTCTGAATCCATGGCCAGGCTCCAAAAGGAGCCTTAGTGGCATCTGCTAGACTGAGTGCCTTAAAGCCAGTGTCTAAAACCATGCCTAGTGTCCACCCCAGGCCGGCATCAGTGCCCAACACATGCATGTGGGCCTGAGTAGAACTGCCCAGAATTTTGACTCAAGCCAAGTGTGCCAGACTCCAGGCTTCTCTCCAGAGTTTGAGCACTTCCTGAATGCCCTTCAACTGATGCTGAGTTTGAAAATCAAACATCTCCCTAATTAACAGGGGTCCTAAAACCACTCAACACCAAAGTAAAAGAGTTTGCTTCTTTATGCCTGATCAAGAGTTAGAAAGACTGAGAAAGAATTCTTATTCTTTCATTCGGCAAATATTATATGTGAATACATGATGCCACAAATTAACATAAGAAAGGCACTGAATCTGGACTAGGCGGGGCCAAGAGAAACTTCTCCAAGGAGGCTGTTCCTAAGCTGAGTCTTAGGAGAGATGTAGAAATTGACTTAACTGAAAAGGGGCTAGAGGAAACAACAGGTGCAAAGGCGCAGCACACACAGAAAGCCCTGCACATTCTGGCATCCAAGAGTTAAATCTGGGTTGCTGCAGGGACAGCCAAGATGAGATACCCAGGATGTGGTCAGATGTATGGATCTGGATCTCAGGGGAGGGGGTAGAGCTAGGAGAATAGATATGGGAGGTCATCATATCAATGGTGGTAGTTGAAGTCTTAGAAGAGGGGGAGTGCATAAAAACTTCATTTCCTGATGAAAGGCTATGGGGAAGTTCAGCAGGGGTGGAAACATCCTTACCATTTATAAATAAATTATATCTAAAATCCTATCCTGCTGAAATTTTTGAGCAACTTATTATGCACAGCACCAGCACACCAACGTAAATTGCATGCTGATCTTTGTTCTCAATTTCAAAGGCATTTTTCCCAGGCTGCTGTCTAATCTCTGCAAGGAAAGGTTAGCTCTACAGATCACAAATCCAAACACAGAAAGCCAGATTGCATCACTCTAATCAATACACATTATAAGTTAAAAAAAATATTTCTCTGCTTTTATTTCTTCCTTTTAATGGATATGTCAACACAAAGTCTCAAATGAAATCACATTTACATAAAAGCAGCACAACTGGGGGAAGAAAATTCAAAAGATAAAATAGTAAAATTAAATTTTAAATGAACCACCCAATGTTCTTAAGTCTTCTACAAGTCCACTTCTACAAGTCTTGATTTCTTCATTTCTAAAAAACAGAGCTGTTTAACATGCAGACTTTGGGCCCCAGCACCAAATACTTTGATTCACTAGGTACGGGTCTGTATTTAACAAGCTTTGGGGGTGATTCTAATGATTAGCCAGAGATGGGACCCCCTGGTCTACATAATTATTGTATTCGTTTCCTGTTTCTGTTGTAACAAATTACCACAAATTTAGTGGCTTAAAATGACCAAATTAATTTTCTTACAGTTCTGGAGGTCAGAAGTCTGAAATCAGTTTCACTGGGCTTAAAGTCAAGGTGTTGCCTGGTTCCTTTTGAAGACTCAAGGGGAGAATCCATTTCCCTGCATTTCCAGCTTCTAGAAGTTGCCTGCATTTCTTGACTTATGGTCCCTTTCACCATCTTCAAAGTGCATCACTCATCTCTGCTTCCATCATCACATCACCTTTTCCTCTTCTATAATCAAATCTTCCTCTACCTCCCTCTCTTACGAATACTTATGATTATATTTAGGGTGCACCCAAATAATCCAGGACACCTCCCCATCTCAAGATCCTTAACTTAATCACATCTGCAAAGTCTCTTTTGCTATATAAGGGAACACTCACAAGTTCCAGGGATTAAGACATAGGTATCTTTGGGGCATCATTATTCAGCCTACCGCAGTTTAGCCTACTTGCAATAATCTTCAAATTCCCCTAACAATCTATATCCTATGTTCCCAACAAGGTTAACTAGAAATACTGGACTCTTTGCACAGGAGAAAAAGGTAGCTATAGTTCCATCTCTACCCTGACTTCTCTCTCTTTCCCTCATGCCCAGGAAAAGGAAGTGAGGTATAGTATCTGCTCATCCCATCAGGGTGTTACCCAGAATCAGAGTCAGGAGAAAGCACCTCATAAAACTACTCTGACAAATAAATCATATCCTGGGGACCAGGTGAAAATTAGAAAGCTGTACACTAGGGAGCTGCCAAAGAACTGATGGTACTGAAGTTACATGGAGCTCAATAATTTGTTCTTTCATTTAGAAAGGATGTGTATAATTCTCTTGGAAGGAAACAAAATTGTTTCTATGTGGGATCAAATTATTCAGAAATCTGGATTGAAGAAAGCATACAAACACACTTGCTTAATGTCAGACGTTTTTATTTTCAATTTTTGGTATAAGGTATATTTGTATAGTCACTGAACCAGCTGGAGTTGAAAGCTTGGATGTTCACAGCTGATATAAGCAGAGTTCAGATTCTGTCCTTGATCTCAAAGCCTTGGGAAAGCAGCTGCAGAATACTGCTTCCTTGATTCTGATACCTTCAGCAGTAAGGCACATGATATTTTAAAACTCTAACAAACTCATCTGTAATTTTTCTCTCAGGGGATTAGGAAAACCAACTGGTTTGAGAATGACTCAGCAGTTTTCACCCCCCTCTTCAGCCAATGCACCTCAGCTAAGATTGAGAAACCAATTCAGAACTCACACCTCTCTCTGAGCTGGGTGGCTCCCTTCCAAAGCACCAACTGTTCTTTCTACTTTCTTTTCTACTTTTTAAAGCAGTCTGAAGCATATGCTTTAAAATTACATATAGTAAGTCTCTTTTCCTTTGTTCCCAACGTACAAATAACCCTGGACTCTGTTCTGAGGCCAGCAGTTGCAAAGAATGGAGAAGGTTAATGAGTAAACCCACCCACTCCTGCCAGAAAGCTCAGCGCTCAGACCTTCTTGCCTCCCTTTGCAGAGAGAAACAATGCTGCAGTTGAACAAAGTGAAGCCACTGTGATACTCAGTGGCTTCAGGCAAGATTGGTCTTCAATTCCATTCCACAGAACTGAAGATAATTTCGGGTCATTACCATTTCTCAGCAGCTCAGATTCAATCTTCTTGATGGTGAGCAGGAGGTTCATTAGAGAGAAGAAAATTGTATACAGTGGAGAGTCAGAATGCTGGATGGTCTCTGCCCTTTCCCCAAAGAAATCATTCCAAACTGCATGCCGCTGTTAACCAATCTCTGTGTAATATAACTCACTGTTTTTAGTGCTGATAGATTTTCAAATACAAAAAAATATTGTGTCTGGAGGCAAAAAAGAATAATTTCACTTCCATTGCTTTCTAGGTCATAACATTTCACATTTGATATTCCTTCCAAATATGGGCAGCTGTTGCCCTGATCATTGCTCACACATCCAGGTGTGTTACATCAATCTCATCCTGCTCCGAGCTGCTGAGAATTCTGGAGGGTTTATCCTCCACCCACTTACTTCCTTCTTATATCTCTTAAAGACATGTACTCAGATGGTGGCATTTCACTCACTGAGTGACACTGCACTTTCATTATCGTGGGCTAAAATTAAGTATTGATACATTTATGAGGAACAACTATGGGAAGAAAGTGGCCTTTTTTTTGATGTTTAAGTCAGAGAAAAGGGGGTTCTAACCCTACTGAGAGCAGGATACATACACTCGTGTTAGAATAGGCTGTAAGGCGGACTTCCCTGGTGGCACAGTGGTTAAGAATCCACCTGCCAATGCATGGGATAGGGGTTCGAGCCCTGGTCCGGGAAGATCCCACATGCCACGGAGCAACTAAGCCTGTGCGCCACAGCTACTGAGCCTGAGCTCTAGAGCCCATACTCCACAACAAGAGAGGCCACTGCAGTGAGAAGCCCACGCACCGCAACTAACGGTAGCCCCAACTCTCCACAACTAGAGAAAGCCTGCGTGCAGCAATGAAGACCCAACCCAGCCAAAAATAAATAAATAAATAGAGTAGAATAGAATAGGCTCTAAGGGAAAAACTAAATCAAACAATAGATATCTACTGAGTACCTTCTATAAACCAGGCACAAGGCATATAGAGGTAAACACGATGCCATGGTTCCAGCCTTCATGGAGCTTATAAACTAGCAGAGAAGCCAGACAGTGAACAAGAACTCACAGGTGTGTTTAAGTGTTGTCAAAATAAGTTTTAGGGGCTCCGCACACTTTACTTTATTGAGAAACTCCCTTTTCTTCCTCTGGATGAAAAGTAAATTGATGACAATCAGAATGAACTCCATTGTGCCACTGAGGACAGATTCTGATCTGGCTATTCTCCTGAAAGCCACCCATACCTTCAAAACTTGTTTTCCTATATCCACGTAGATGCAAATATATTTACAAGTGCTCCATAGATGAGCCAGATGATGTAGGTTTTTGCCTGCAGCGAGGCTGGTTGGAGGGCTTTTTCTCAAGGGTTTTGCTGTCAGATTGGATCCACACACTCTTTACAGCTACTTGTTTCAGCGTATGGAGGGGAAGTGGGGCTCCAACCTCGGGGAGGTTGCAAGCTAGGCCAGCCAGATCTTACTAACCTGGAGTTGAGGTGATGCCTGAGCCATCTCCCCTCTCAGGAACTCCCTGATGGGCCCAGAATTAAAGAAGCTTTTCTTGGAGTGGGATAATTAAGAACAAGCCCATAAATCAACTAAGTACAGCTAAGGATGGAAAGTCCATGTAATATCCAGCACTCTTCTCCCAATTAATTGGTGGTCTTTAAAATTCACACAGAGAAATTATCTTTCCTAAATGGTTCACATGCCAAGACATAGCAAAGATGTTATGTATAGAACGTGATACACAAACATATGTGCATAAAGAAATTCTTACCTTCATAGACAGTCAAAATAGCAAAATACTCTTTAAATCCCATTAATGGTGACCTTTGTGTCTTTGTCACATGCAGTACATTTCTGGATTCGGTAATGAGTGCACCTCAGAGGATCCTCGCTGCCCAGGTGCCCTGCCAGAAGGACAGGTATGAGTGAATAGAATATTAGCTTGGAGAACTCTGAATTATAAGAATGAATGACCAGCTTTCAGGCCAAGTGCTTCTACCCACCATCTTGAAAATTAGCCTGTGAACTGTCTAGGAGTTTCACAAATCATTAAGACAATTGGGATGCAGAACAATGACAATACAAAGGTTAAAGTTGGATAATAGTTACCTATGGCAAAGCACTTAGTCCCAAAAAAGTAACACTAAATTTAGGGCTTTCAAGAAGATCCCCTAGGTCCAGGGTTAAGGGACTTCCTTAAAGTTCCCTTGAACAGCATAAGATATGGCAATGATGAGAAAATAATCAGTCCTTGTTAAAAAAAAAAAAAAATGTGTGCGCAAAGATGTTTACACTAGTGTTGGTTACAACAGCAAAAATATGGCAAACAAAAATTTTGTCAAAAATTGTTAAGAATATTTCATGGCATGAAAAAATGCTCATGATATAGTGTTTCCTCTTTTTTTAAAGTGCTAATTATTAACAGGACTACACATATCATAGGGTTCCCATTTTGGAGGATAAGAATGGAAGGAAATATACTCATATGTCAACATTGGGTTATTTCTGGATGGTGAGATAATGGCTTATAGTTTATAAATTTTCTACAATAAGCATGTACTACTTTTCTAATCAAGGAGGAAAGTCACCTAAAACATTATTACAAGAAGGATGTATGGGTTGGAGATGGTCATGTGCAGTGAGTGGCCCAGAGCATCCCCATCCAAGATAGAATTCCCCCACTGAGTTGTTTGATGAGAAGGTGGAATGCTTTTCTGATGGAGTGATGTCATTTATTGCCTCCTTTGTTTTAGAATAATCCTCAAGTTTGCCCTTACAATCTGTATGCTGAGCAGCTCTCAGGATCAGCTTTCACTTGTCCACGGAGCAGCAATAAAAGAAGGTAAAAGGATTAGGTTAATTCTGACCTGCGGTCTATGGGAGCTGTGACTAGTATTTAGTGCTGCCTCCTATACCCGGGCCACAGCCTCCCAGGGTTGCCCAAGAGCCTGCTTCTAACAGGCTGTGCTCTGGGTCATAGTCAGGGGAGGATGAACCTCACCTCCAGCTAGAATCAAGTGACTGATGGAAGAAGGGGAGAGAGCAGCTGCACAGAGCCTAGAAAACAGACATGTCTAGTTCCATTTATAATTTGTTGCTTGTACTCAGAAGAAAGTGTTCCTCATAGTCTGGCCTTCCCCTGGGATTGTGCAGTTGAGTTCCAAATTTTGATTTACTTGGGAGTTTTTTTTATAATGATTAACTCAAAATTATAGAAGATTCAGTGCAATATCTTCCTCAGCTGACTAGAACTATTATGTTCTTTGGATGAAAATGTTGGATAATCCAAGCTTGGGTTAGATGAAAGGTCATGTATTATGGCCCCTGGTGGTCTGAATTAATAAGGTTTTTTCTCCTCGGAATTTGTCTTTGCTGGAAACCAGCACATTCATTAGCACAACGTGTCATGATCCATGTTTGCTCTAATCCTACAAGCCAGGTCAATGAACTCAGTCTCTTGGTTAACTCCTTTGGTGCAGGTTGGTTTCAGTAGCTGTTGCGGTTTAGGGAAGCAGTTGAGTGTTGTGACTTAAACAAGCAGTGTCTAATTATGGGAATTTCAGAATAGGACACCTGTGTAGAGGGCTGCTGCTTGTATTGGAGTTTGGGGGAGGAGGGCAGGCAGTCTTGTACTGCTTAGTGGAAGGTGATCGGGTTTGTCTCCAGCGAGTCCTCCTGAGAAGTAAATGAGATAGTGAGAACAAAAGCACCATGGACCACACAAATGATAGGTTGTTCCCCTTAGGGGTTAATCGTGCCCACTCTGGAGGCAGGCCTCCTGAGTTTAAATCCTGGCTCCTTCTCTTTCCAGCTGTGTGACCTTGGGCAGGTCATGTACCCTCCAAGAGCCTTCTGGTTTCTCATTTGTAAAAGAGATAATAATAGTACTTATCTCACAGTTGTGATGAGGATTAAGGGAAAGAACGTATGTAAGGTGCTTAGCACATTGCCGGGTACATGGTGAGTGCTCAATTAACATTAATTATTATCATCATCATTATTGCCACAGTAGCAGAGTGTCTCCCTCCAATACAGTGTATCCCTAGGAGGCTGTCGGAAAACTGAGTGGCAGGTGCTATGCTACCATGTCAATATCAATATTGCTTCCCTCTCGATAGATCTGTACATGGAGGGGAAAGAGATAGTTTCCCATACTTGTCAAATCAAGATTAATTCTATCACTATTTAATCATCTCTCTCTCTCTGCAAGCCCAGATAGCCAAGGTAAGGTAAACACACAGACAATTCCTGTCTATTCTAATTTATGACAGCCTGGCCTCCATGACTATGTTCTTGACTTTATGACCCATTCACTAACTGGACACCCGGACTCCGGATTCTGCTGCCTGCCCCCATTATTCAGCAATATCTTCAGCCAGCAGGAGCAGAGCCCTGTTCCAGGAGGCTGAAAAGGAGCTGTTGGCATTTCATTAAGACGCTGGCACCATTCCCTGAATCAGAATTAAATCTCTGTCCAGGGCAGTGTAGTGCTGCCTGGGGAGTTTTATAAACTCAGCTGAAAAACAAGGGACACTAGGCATGGTTCACCCATCTGTTTAGAACTCTTCAAAGGTATCCACAAGAATTTTGTGAAAATGCTCAAAATCCCCAGTGGGAAGATGGAACCAGCCCCATCCATAGATGAGAAAGCCTGAAATTCCTACATTTAGTCACTATTCATTCAAGCCACAGAATTCAGGATCTCCCCCACCCCCACCCACAAACTATCAGAGAGTATATCTATCAGGGGTTGATTTTTATCTGATTAGTTAGCTGATCCCTTAGGTCCTGAGAAGGTGAGAGCCAGGACAGAGATTGTAGGAAATCTGGACCATCAAAAAACCCCAGATGATTAGAGGTAGGCAGATAGACAATTCAACACACATCTAGTAAGTGAGCACCTATTGTGTGCCAGGCATTCTAGGTACATAAACTCTGAATCCTCACAACAATCCTAGGAGACAAGGATGAGGAACATAGGATCAAGAAAGTTTTGGGAATTCCCTGGAGATCTGGTGGTTAGGACTCTGAGCCTTCACTGCTGAGGGCCTGGGTTTGGTCCCTGGTCAGGGAACTAAGATCTCACAAGCCACACAGGGTGGCCAAAAAAAAAAAAAAGAAGGTTTTGTAACTTGCCCAGGATCACACAGTTGGTTCTAAAATACACACACACATGTTCTCAATTCCGTATAGAACCTAGAGAGGCCTAGTTAATTCATGGCCCGAAGTCCAATGTCTGAGATTACTTCACGTAGAGCTAGAGGAATCAAAAGAAAACTGAACAAATCTAGCTAGCCCTTTAATCTCCCGAATGGCTCAGTGTAGGGCCAGGTCAATTCCACCCCCTGAAGTAGACTGTCCTGGGGCTTAAAGGGCCAGAGCTTGTTCAAGCAGGTCTGGTCTTCCATTGCCCCAAGTGGTGTTCCTCTTCCTGCTGTACCCTGTCAGGGTAACAGCCTCTGAAAGGACCTGGGTCCCTCTTAGTGAGGTTCAGTGTCCCTCTCAACTTCTGGATGGTTCTCCTCCTGGTGTCCTTCAGGGTTCCTTCATCAGAGTCTTCTCTTCCTGAAACAAAGCCAGAAATGTACTATAAGAAAGTAAAGATGGATGCTCTTATAATTTTAGATATGTTAATTTCCTAAACATCTTACAAATTAACATCAAAAAGACAACCCAATAGAAAAATGGTAAAGGACTTGGGCAAGTAATTTATAGAAAAATTCCAAGGGACCAATAAACATACAGATTCTCAACCTTACTCATAATAATGGTAATACAAAATAAAAATGAGATAGTATTTTTCACCTACAAGGCCAAAATTATTAATAATACCCCCTATTTGTAAAGATGTGGGTGATCAGGCACTCTCACACATTAGTGTTGTGAGAATAAAGTGGTACAACAATTTGGCAATTTTTCTTATTATGCATTGGAAATATCTTAGAGATTGTACAAGAAAATTGCTAAGTTCTGATGCCTCTGAGGATTGGCTCTGAAGAAATTGGAGGAGAAAGCCATCTAAGTCTACCTTTTGAGACTTCTTAAATTACCTGAATTATTTTTATCACTGGCATGAATTACTTCTATAATTTTAAAGAAGAAAATTGATTTATATTTCAAAAATGACAAAGAAACCACCCATATTGTCTCAATCTGTGAAGGATTCGTTGTCTTCACTTTCCAGAGCCAGAGCAAGGATTAGTATCCAATATGTACATAAGCTAATGTTTTTCTGTGGATTTGCCTGCACAGATATCCCTCAAGGTACTTTCCCTTCCTTTATAGTTGTCATTGGGAAAGGCAATTCTTTTTTTGTCAGTATGGAAATAACCAAGGGCTACAGGCTCAGTTTGAAGAGTGATGGATCGTGTGGAAAGGTGAGAAGAGGCCAGGGCTATGGGCAGCAGTGGCTATTAAGAAATGATGCTGTGTCATTGCTTCTCACATTAAAGCCCACAGATCATTGTTGACTTGAGCGTCTTCCTAATAGTATTTCCTGAGCCAGTCTGTGCATTACTCATAACATCACCCTAAGGCTTATGTGTCCTTGTTTCCCCCCAGCTGGCTATATAGGATTCTACCTTCGGTTTCTCACAAGCCTTTTGAATCCATTGACCAAGGCCATGTCACTCACAACTGGGATGAAGTTGATCCTGATCCTAACCAGGTAACCTGGTCCTGTGAATTGGAGAATAGCATGTATCCAAAGCCTTAAGTACAAACATTTAAGTCTAACCTGGGTCTTTGAGAAATTAGACAGATTTTTTAAATAAATGCTAAAGTGTATCTGTTCTTTTGCTCAAACTTGGGTAGGAATTTTGGAATTGATTGACTGTGCCTGTGCACGTGTGTGTGTGTGTGTGTGTGTGTGTGTGTATAAGCTTTCGTTTTTCTAGCCTAATGGCTTTAGGAGTGCCCCAGTGAGTTGAATGAATGGAAATCATATAGGCTGGTGAAAAGACATCTACACACCCGTAGGTTGGTTGGTTTGTTTTTTTTGTTTTTTTGTTTTTGGTTGGTTTGTTTTAATCTAAACTCACCACAGCATACTGAAAACACATTCAACACTTATGCCTCTGAGAAGAGGCCTCTGATATAGAGAAGAGAGGCTTGTTGTCTGACTTGGATTCTATAAGTCTAGTGTCACCTAGGAACTTCCATTCCTTGCCTAAGAGTTTCCTTCTTTTGGTCTAGTGACAAATCGGCTTTCCCTCTGCATATCAGTATTATTTATGTACTCTACTTTCAGTAACAAGACAGACCCATTGCTATAATGGACTGAGCTTTTTTTTTGTTTGTTTACCTTTTGAGCACCCCAGTGTATTCCCTTTGCCCCTGAGTTTAGGTACATGTCACTGATCACAAGAGCATAATGCAGGAAGGAAAACAGACCTGGGTTTGCATCCCTGGCCCTCTACTTGTCACTGTGTCTTTGAGCTACAGTGTTTCACCTGTAAACTGGGATAATCATGACATCTGCCATGCAGTGCTGTTTTGTGAAGTTTACTTGACAGAACAGGTGGTGAACATGCTTCGCCCAGTGCCTGGAACACAGTAGGCAAGAACCATGACTCTGATACAGCCATTTTGATATATTCACTTAAAGGCAGTGATAGTACATGTAAATCTCAGAATTTATATTCAGGTAATTTTTTTTTCATTTTATATTTTTTTGAATTCTGAGGTCTCCATCTGCCAAACTGGCAGAAAACAACTTCTTCTCAGTCTTCCCTGAGAATCTCTGGGGTTTTTTTGGTTGTTTTGTTTTTTTTATAGTTTTATTTATTTATTTTTATCTTTGGTTGCCTTGAGTCTTGGTTTCTGCGTGAGGGCTTTCTCTAGTTGCGGCAAGTGGGGGCCATTCTTCATCGCGGTGCGCGGGCCTCTCGCTATCGCAGCCTCTCTTGTGGAGCACAGGCTCCAGACGCGCAGGCTCAGTAATTGTGGCTCACGGGCCTAGTTGCTCCGCGGCACGTGGGATCCTCCCAGACCAGAGCTCGAACCCCTGTCCCCTGCATTAGCAGGCAGAGAATCTCTGGTTTTAAACAATGCCAAAGTAGGACTGGGGGTTGGGCCATGCTGGTTGGTCCTCTTTCACTTGATGGTGTTGAGATACCCATTGTTCTGCTGCTATCGTGTCAGGCCTGGGCATGGAATCATCTGCAAGATACTTCTAGTCTTGTTGTCCCAGACATGCCACACAACCATTTCTTCCTTCTGGGAGTTGCTAGGACATGGGCTCAAGGGTCCCCTCTGTATTCAAAGTTCACACAAATTGATCAGTCTCTCTCCCTCCCCTTCCGTCCACTCTCCTCCCCTTCCACAACTCCTTCCCACAGCCCAAGGAAATCTTCTGTTTCCTCTTGGTTTACCAAGATGTTTGGTCTATATACCTGCTAATCCCCTTCCCTTAAACGCTTAGACTTTTTGTAGAACAAGACAGAATAATTTAGAGTCACTTTTGGTTTCCTGCCCTGTTCCATCTTTTCCCTAATTATGGAAATCTCAGAGAACCAAGTATCTGCTTGAGTGCTACTCAACCCTCTCCAACAGGGACAGGAAGAGAAGCCTTAAGAGTGGAAAAATATGTGAGTTAGCAACATACAGTATCATCCACCTCACAGTCATTTTGAAGCCAAGACATTCTGTTTAAATAACTGACCCTTAAACTTGTGTGAAGTTTAGTGCCTGAAGCAGACATCCTCCCCGGTCTGCCACTGGCCTATATATGGCCTTTGAGCCTATGGGAAAAGGCACCCCAATCCCCAACCCTGCAGGCACAGTCCCCTGCTGAGACACTGCCCCTTTCCCCTTCAGCAGATCAGGGCCCTGTGCTGGACACAATTTGCATAGCCAACCTGTGGACCCCATCTTTACCTGTCTGAGTCTCACCTGGGATCCTAATCCAATCCCATACATCCTTCTCTCCCACACTCTGGAGTTAGGAACCCATCTGGCAGACACACTCATTTAATCATTTACCTCACTCATTTAACCATTTACTTCCCCACTCATCTCACAAAGGGCCATAAATCATTCTATCCAAAGTCACTGTTCATTCTTTGAGAATCTGCTTGACTCATCAATGGGTTACATCTCAAATTCTCCAATTTCTCTCTTAGAGTTACAATGGTCATACATGTTTGTTTTAGATTAATAAATAGACCTGACTGCTTAATAATAGGACTCCATCTTTCATTGGAAAAAATAAAGGATGGTTGCCTATACCTCTATAAGATTCTTGGTCAGGCTAAAAATTAAGCATTTATTATATACTAGCTTTGGAAGGTTGAGAAGCTATTTGAACCACAGTAAGTTTTCTAATTCTTCTCTTCAGGAGGCAAAGAGAATCCCCAATTAAGTTTCTGACAGTTCTCTCAAGTAGAGCCAAATCTCATATTATACAAAGGAACAGCGTGGCTGTAAAGTCAGCAAGCAAGACAAAAATTAAGTACAAACAAAATTATCTCTGAAAAATCCCTTAAATCACCCATAAAGTATAGGATACATGGCTTTGTGTGTGCTACTTTGTATGGTAATTCTTATGCACACTAAATTTGAGAACCATTGAACTAAATTTGAGAACAATTGAGCATTGACTAAAAGAGAGATTATAGGCAAAATCTGTAGGCAGATGTTTGGGAATTCAAATTGTGGAGCCCTTAAGGTAACTATCGACCAGTGGTGTATAGGGTAGAGAGGGGAGTTCCAATGCCTCTGCCTGCTCATATCACCCACACAGTTATCTAAGTCTCTTTATACATCATCAGAGGTTTGTGCGTGGTTGTGTGGGCAACAGTGGAGCCACACGTATATCATTTTGTTTGGGGTGGGGAGGTGAGGTTTTAAACCTAACCTTTAAGGAAAATATGAGTGTGATGTGTAATATGTAATATGCTCAGTAATATCCTTTTATTATATAATATTATTATTGCTATGACTACTCTCAATACATTTTTTTAAACATGAATACAACACTTCACAATGATTATTTGGGGGTACAAGTGGCTTATCCAGGGAAGCTAACCTCATTGTGATAGAATTTTTCTGGTTTTGTCTTATTATAAAAGTAATGTATACTTATAAAAACTTAAATGATATAGAAATTAACAAAGTAGAAAATGGAAATCTCACCCCATATGTGAGAGTCAAGTACATCAGTTGTGCATGTTAATTCATTATTTCATAAGTAGTTAACATACATTTAGAGAGAGAAGTTTGAGGAAACTGCATTTAAAAGCCTGAGTTAATGTAAAGGCATCAAAATAGCTGCATCAGAAGTTTCTGCTTGCTTTCTAGCAGAACCTCGATACATATTTGTTTCCTTCTCCCCTTCCCCATTTCCTTGCTTTGCGTTTTTCCTTGAACTTGTTACCTTCCTCCGGTTTTGAATCTTTCAGGTGCTTTCTACATAGTGGCCACCAAATGTATTTCTTCTGCAGTATTTCCCCTACTCATTTTCAATGTTGTGCTCACACATGTTGGGACAGATGTGCCCCAGAACTCTATCGTGCCTCTTTGGACACCAGCTCCATCAAGGTAGAGGTTTATCCTCCTCCCGCTCTGTAACCTACACCTGCCATCCTGCTTCCCTTGTCCTGATACACACCCTCGCTGTTCTTGCAAAATCTATCCTTTTGTCTTTTCATTTACACTTTCTTGACAATTTAATATCTCTTTCTAATTTTATGCTTCATTAATTAACCACAGCAATCTGCATTCATCACTTCCCCCCCCATCTCCTTGTAACCTCTTCCAAATATGTACTCCATACTCAAAGAAAAAGTCTGAGAAAATTATATTTAGGTACACATCTGACAGTTCTTCTCAGCTGAAACCTGTAGAGTAGGTATGTTTTCACCTGTCACAGACCAAATCCAATGCTTCATCAGCTTCACCAACTCCCACATTAGTCATCTCTGGGAATGTCAGAACATGAGAATTACTTAATATTTCCTCCAAGGGAGCATTATGGGATATGCTACCATCACTGTCATCTTTGATACCCTCCCAGGAATATTGGAAACTATGCCCCCAAACCTTCATTTTCTTTTAGGGTATATTTAATTAATCATCTAAGAATTAATGCAAACTGTTTTTGAGTGTATTTAGATTCAGCTGTGGACATAACAAGTTCTATCCATTAATATCTCACATAAGAAATATACCTAATTTTGTTCACCATGCACCTTCCTCTAACTTCTGGAATCCCAGAATTTAACAAACAAATCTACATCTAATTTAACTGTGAGTTTACAGATTTCAGTTAGCATTCCTGAATCAGCATTCCTCTTTTAAATGTCAGAGTCCTTTAAAGTTTATCTTTGTTATCACTACAGCCCTAATGTCTTAATTGTTGGAAAGTCAGACTCTTGACCCAGTTAAGCCTCAGCTGAGGAAATTACCTTTTAGTTCTCAATCAATATCATTTGGACCAAGTGAGAAACACCTCAAAGCTAATTAAAGATTATATCATAAAATTCCCTCTGCCTCCAGGACATACAAATTATCAAAAATGTTTCAAAACAATACATCCTTAGTCGGTGTTTGATGCCTTATTTGTCAAACTCTTTAGATCTCACTATCCTAAAAGCCCCCTCCCTCCAAAAATGTCTTGGATTTCCCACCTCTTTAAGCTTTTGCCCAAGTCTCTCTTATTCATAGCAACTTCTTGAGAAAGTAATCTAAGCCCAGTTTATCACCCCTATTCACTCCTAACCCTTTGCAATTCAACCTGCCCAGATCACTCTGCTGAAAGTATGTATACCTTCTTTAAACAACAATAATGCACCCCTTACCATTAATACATGTTTTTATTCAAAACTTACATAAAAGTGTCAATGCCTAATAATCCCACCAATGCAGAGTTAACCACTTCTAGTGTTTTGGTTTCTTTCTTTCCAGTTTTTTTCTTTGCATATATATGTAAATAAATAAGGTCTGGGGTCTCATGTAGCCAGAGACCAAAAGTAATTGAAAATAATCCCAATCTTCATTTGCTTCTCCTGAAAACCTTAAGGAGCATCCAGGCTATGACCCACAGCAACACTTTTCAAAATCCCCTTCCACCAATTTTTCCTAGACTCCAACCCTCTCACACCTCTTGTCTTCCCCAAGCTCCTCAGGCCTGGACCACTTGTTCATGGCTTGCCTCTGCCTGCCCCTACCTTCTGCCTCTAGAAAATGACAGAGTGTAAGTCCTCATCCCATTTTCCCAGGACACACACACACACATACACACACACACACACACACACACACACACAACATTGATCTACATGGTGAGACTGGAGTTCGAAGGACTGAGGGAGTGGGAATGAGCAAAGCAGAATTTTCCATAGGGAGCAGGGAAGGGAAGGGGAAGAGGCTGTGCATACTCTTATATTAATGCTGTTTGTGTCTGTCTTTCTCTATCTGAGTTACTTCACTAAGTAGAGATTATCATACTACTTATATGTAGAATCTAAAATATGATAAAATGAATTTATTTATAAAACAGAAACAAACTCACAGACAGAAAACAAATTTATGGTTACCAAAGGGGAAAGGGGGAGGAGGGATAAGTTGGGAGTTTGGGATTAGCAGATACAAGCTACTATATATAAAATACATAATCAATAAGGTCTTACTGTATAGCACAGGGGACTATACTTAATATCCTGTAATAAACCATAATGGAAAAGAATATGAAAAAGAATATATATACATATACGTGTATAACTGAATCACTTTGCTGTACACCAGAAACTAACACAACATTGTAAATCAACTATACTTTAATTTTTAAAAAAGTAGTTACATATATATTTACTGTAAGTACAGTCATTCTCTAATACAGTTTTACATTCTGGTTTTTTTTTATTTATTTAAACATCATATTTTGTGCCTTTTTCCATGTCTTTTTAAACTTTTTGAGTGTAGATGATTTTTCATAATTCCTCTATTGTCAGATATTTAGATTGTTTCCAGTTTTACTATTATAAATCATCCATGGCTAAATACAATCCTTTTCTCCTCAACGTCCCAAAGCCAGGAACAGTTGACTTCCCTCTTTTCTTTTATTTTTTTATTTTATTTTATTTTTTTAACATCTTTATTGGAGTATAATTGCTTTACAATGGTGTGTTAGTTTCTGCTGTGTAACAAAGTGAATCAGCTATTCATATACATACATCCCCATATCTCCTCCCTCTTGCATCTCCCTCCCATCCTCCCTATCCCACCCCTCTAGGTGGACACAAAGCACCGAGCTGATCTCCCTGTGCTATGCGGCTGCTTCCCACTAGCTATGTATTTTACATTTGGTAGTGTATATATGTCCATGCTATCTATTTTACATTTGGTAGTATATATATGTCCATGCCACTGTCTCACTTCGTCCCAGCTTACCCTTCCCCCTCCCCCTGTCCTCAAGTCCATTCTCTATGTCTGTGTCTTTATTCCTGTCCTGCCCCTAGGTTCATCAGAACCATTTTTTTAGATTATCCTCTTTTCTTCCTGGATCTCTGTCGTTTCCTGTGTTCTGTGACATTGTGTAAACCTGCAAAACAGGCCATCTCCAAGGTCCTGAACTAGACTCTCTTGCCCCTGGCCTGTCTCCATCATCCTCCTGGGAGAGAGGGAAGTACTTACTCTCTCCTGCTCCTCACTTCCTCTTCCTTCTTGTCTTTCTTACCTTCTTTTTTTCTTCTCTTTCTTTTCACCCCCATCAGCCCTTCCCCTCTGTATTAGTTTGCTAGGGCTGCCTTTACAAAGTACCACAGACTGGGTGGCTTAAACAATAAAGATTTATTTTCTCACAGTTGTGGAGGCAAGATGTCTGAGTTCAAGGTGTCAGCAGCTGGGTTTCTTCTGAGGCCTCTCGACTGGCTTGTAGTTGGCTATCTTCCCCTGTGTCTTCACATCGTCTTCCCTCTCTACATCTCTGTGTTCAAATTTCCTCATCTTACAAGGACACATCATGTTGATCAGAGCCCACCCAAATGACCTCATTTTAACTTAATCACTTCTGTAAAGACCCTATCTCCAAATACATTTATATTCTGAGGTACTAGGGGTTTGGACTCCAACATACGAATTTTGGGGAGAAGACAGTTCGGCCCAATTCTCCCTTTGCCTCCTCCCCTTTCCTTCCAATTATCAGTTAGTGAGTCCCACTTTCATTGGACTCTGTTTTAGAGATGAAGGGTTAATTGCTGCTTATAAGAAATACCCAGCTTTGGTGAACTAAGAGAAGGAATTCTTTGAGCAGCAGGGGGGTTTTCTAGCCCACTTCACTTCCCACCTATCCCCACATGTATACATCTCTGCAGGTAGAATTATAGATATCTAACTTCACCCAACATAATTTCAGCCCAAAGCTTGGTATAACCTGGTAGACCATGTTGCAGGAAGTCAGTCCAACACTTGGGTTTGGAAGCTATTCTGGGGCTGCCTTCACTGTAGAACCTCATTTATACTCCAGCATCCACTTCTTCTCCCTCTTGCCATCTTCCACATCTCCCATGTTTTACTTTTTAAAATCTAACGAACATCATTCGTTCCCATGACATTAACTATTACCTCTCTGCAATATGTTTTACAAATCTCCCCACCAACTTCAAACCCCACAGGGGACATTGCCATGTGTGTGTCCCAACTCAACAGGATCCATACTGAAGACATCATAGTCCCATCCAAACTTTCCTCTCTCTCTGGCTTCTCTAGGTCTGTTAATGACACAACCATTCTTTCACATTCAACCTGCTATTACCCCTCCCCTCCACTGCTCAGCCAATCCTTAGAGTCATCTTTGAGAACTTCTTTCTCTCTTTACATTGAATTAGGTGCCATGTCTATAGAATGGTGATTCCCATCTACATAAAAGTTACCAGGGTGACTTGTTGAAAATGTAGATTCCCCAGACTCCCCACCCAGAGATTCTAATTCAATAGGTCTGGGATGATGCACAGGAGCCTCTCTAGATGATTTCCATTCAGATTGGCTCTGGACCACACTTTAAGAAACACTGCTGTAGCATTTGCTCCCAAGATGTCTCTGGTATCTGTATTCTTCTTCCTTTTCTTCACACCCCTGGTTTGGACCTCTTTTCCTCTTACCAGGACTGTTAAAATGGCCTCCTAACTGATCTATGTGTCTTCCCACCCTATCCCACACATTGCTGCCAGACTCAACTTATGAAATTGTCATTCAAAAATATTTAAATCCTGCCATTACCTCTCCCTCCCACTGCCCAGCCAATCAAGTGCAGGCTCCCATGACAGGTGACTCTTATTGTATCTTTCAAGCCCTTCCCTCTCTTCCATGTCCTCTACCCATCAGCCACACTGGAACCTTCACCATTCCAGGACAATGCTCTAAATTTTCTTGCCTGGGTGTTTTATTCTCTTTCATCTACCTAGAATTTTCTCTTCTTCCCTCACAAGTATCCACCCATCCAAATGCCACCCATAATTTAAGACTCATCTTAAATACCACCTTCTTCATTGAACTCTTTCAATATTTCTCAGAGTATTTGAGAGTAAGATCTATGTCTCCATCATTTTCATATAACCTGCAGTGTCCAGCACATGCCTTCTTCCCAACGGTAGAATCACAAGTATTTGTTGAAGTAACTCCCTGATAGCTCAGATCCCATCATCCTATAAATAGACTAGATTACATTTCTCTAAATGCATTCACTGGTGCTTGCCAACACCGCAGTGCACATTGCCCTTTTCAGCCCTTTTGGACAGTTTGCTGGCTCTTTTTAAGTACATCTCCATCAACTTGCATTTCACTGCTTGGAAAGATGTTGAAGCTGTATGCAAACCAGATTATTTTATTGTGTGTGTCTCTTATTGCTCTTGTGTAAGAATGTTAAATATGCTCTGTACCAGGAATTATTCCTGAGGGAACATTCCTGCTTATATTTCTCTTCCAAAGTTATTTCCAGTTATCCATTTCCTTGTTTTTCAATCATGAATTGCCCATACTTTCAGGGTCTTCTTGTTTCCTGAGGGCAGAGACTGTCATGTTCACCTCTGGTACCTAGCACAAAACCTGGCACATGGAGTGGTACAATAAATCATTTGAATGAGTTACTATATAGGGATTGGACAAGAATGCTGACTTTGAAGGACCTTAGCAGGATTTGGGTCCCAGGAGTCAGACTGGGCCAAGGCAACTCAGCACCGGAGGAGCAGTAGATAAGGGCCCAGATTAGAAGACCAAGTACAAGACCATTAAAAGGAGGCAAAGCCTGGGTTCAGGAGCCATGGAGATCATGAATGGTTTGGAAAGCAGATCAAGACAGGCTGAGATTAAAGAGCTCAGGGTTTAGGTTGCTAAGGGAGGCTGAGAAATTGTTGGTATCAGTTCTTAGTAAAGAAAACTTAACTGCTCTAAACCATTTGTCTTGTCACTCTAAAATAGAGATAATAATTATGGGAGCCTTAGAGGGTTGTTGTGAGAATTAAATGTCATCCAACAAATATTTATAGAGTGACTACTATGTTTCATGTTCTGGGTGCTGAATAATGGATATAAAACCCTTAGCTTTACCCTCAAGGGCAAGGTCAAATAGGAATCCAGGTTTCTATCCATGAAAAAATGTCATCTAAATACTATGCTGGCTCATCTTTTTTTGTCTTCTCATGAAAGACTTTTAAAAGTAAACAAACTACAGTGATTTGAATCTTCCTTACTTGTGCTCTTACCTATTACCTCTAAGACCGCCAAAGAGTCACTCAAAGCCTGATTTCTCTCCACATAAATTATGTTGCCTTTTTCCTCAAATTCTAGATTTGCTGAAGAATTTAATGAGCCACTGTTTTATTTTATCCCCCTGTCCCATCTTCCCTAGTCTGGGCTGAAACTCACTGTAGTGCATTACCCTGGACCTCTCCTAGCCATAGCTGCTGCTAACGACTGTTTGCATATTATGATCACAAAAGCATCTACAAGTTACTTCCAAAATCTTGGATAGATGTTATCAACTTCTAATGATATGTCTACCTCTAGCCCACCAATGTTGCTGAGAGTATCCAACTCATCCAATCAAGTTGAGTCCAAGGCAGCTTTGGAGGGAATCTCACGTAGTGTTGAAGGTGATACTCAGATCATCCAGTACACCTCGCAATCTTCTGACTTTGGAAATACTGAGTCCAATTCTTTGGTTTCATTTACATCCTTGAGCATGAATTTCAAATCCTGATCATTAAATATTGCCACTGATTCTCCTACTCCTTTGGTAACCTTAAATAATTTTTAATTCTAACTTTAGTCTCTGTTGAAGATGCTTTCCAAATTATTTTTGACCATCTCACTTCTAGTAAGAGTTTATTTTCCAATAGAATTTGCAGACCACAGCTGCAAAATATGTGAAGCAATGATAGAACTGAAAGGAGAAACAGAGTTAATCCACAATTATAGTTGGAAACATCAACACCTCTCTCTCAACAGTTGATAGAACAACTGGACAGAAAATCAGAAAGGATATGGAAGAACTGAGGGGTTTTCACATGTATAAAGAACTGACTTATGCTTTAGAAACAATCTCAGGACTTTTAGAAACATTTGTCAATTTACTAGCTATTGCCTGAATGTCATTTTGACTTCCAAAAGTCTCACAAATTTGCTTTAGTCTTGTTCTTTGAGATATTAGCAATGTTCTCAGTGTCTTATATTTGTTCATTCATTCAATCATTCAATACACATATATTAATATCCACTATAGTCAAGACATTGTATTGGGTACTTCAATTGATTTCATTGTTTTTGAAATGTTAATAATTGAATTCTGTGTGGGGGTTTCTTTAGCAATAATATATAATATAAACAAAATTAACTGTTAAAAAGTTATAGAATTAAATCAGTTAATAAGCATCCAGTGACTTGCCAGAAGTCACAGAGTAAACAGGAACAGAGGCAGCAGCAGAACCCAGGTCTCCTGGCTCAGCCCAGTGCACAGTCCCCTTGGGCTGGCCTTAGATCAGAGGGTTACTGCTCCATAGCATGCAGTTAGTCTGAACATCTGGCTTTAGCAGGAGATGTTTCCACTCTCCACTCCATAGCCTCTTCCTGTTTATCCTCTCCTCAAATTTCCCTCCCTACATTCAACATGATATTGCACCAAAACTCTTGACCCAAATCTCTTACCTGAAGACTCGAAGCTGGCTTCTTCTTGTGGGTACTGGGTTTATCAGAACTACCTTGGGGTCTTTATTATTGTTCATGATATGCTGAGTATAGGTCCTGCACAATCCTCTGCCATCAGACTCAGCAGATAAATTACTCCTTTCCCTATACCATCTCCATCATCTGAAGGGCATCACCTTTTGCATTAGAGAAGGTTCTTCAAGACCACCGTCTCATCCAGGATGTGGGCTCTATTGAAGGCATGTTACCTACATCATCATGTAGGTGCCCTTCCACCTTCCACTCCAGGCTCTCTCTCCTCATGACTGATGTGCTACAGAAGACTTTGAAAAACTGAAAAAACCTAACAAAAACCTAACCAAACCAACCCATTGTCCTCTCTGGTTCAGTCTTTCCTACTCAAAATGTACCAACCTCTTCTCTAGGGGCCAGGACTTTATTTCTACCCACAACAGGTATTTTTAATTTCAGGAAGATCTACAAAGGTGCTGTCTTGCTGTCAAACCCAAGTTCATGTACCTGATGCACAGTGAGGCTAAACAAAATGAGATGTCAGAGTTTGGAGCAGAGAAAGATTTATGGCAAGGGCCAAACAAGGAGAAAAGGTGGCTCATGCTCAAAAGGGCCGAACTCCATGATGATTTCTGGGGAAGAGTTTTTAAAGGCAAAATTTGGGGTGAGGACTGCAGGGTGTGTGACTTTCTTCTGATTGGTTGGTGGTGAGGTAACACAGTGATGTCTCTGGAATCTCAACCTTCTGGTTCCAACCAGTCCGGGGTCTAAGTGCTTGTTGTCAGCATATAGTCACCATCTTCCACTGGGTAGGGGTCTTAATTTCTGCAGAACAACTCAAAGATATGCATCAGATACAGACATGTATATCCCTTGAGGAGGAACCAGGAGTCCTGTGACTCTCTCTTCTTGAGCCTGCTCTTTGGAGCTCAGAGAAGGCCTAGCAAACTAAAGCCTTTTTTTTTTTCGACAAACAACAAACAGGGGACACCTGGGAGGACCCTGCAGGGTCCTGCTCAGTTTCAGTCTCGGTGCAACAAACCAGGTAGTGCTTTCCTATTACTGGGATTCTCTCTTGCTTACTTGCTCCCTTTTGTTTATTTCTCTTTTTTTCTTTCTTCTCTCTCTTTTCTTGCTCTTCTTTTTCCCTTAGGTTTGCAAACCTTAGACTTGTGTTATTTAAACATCCTTGCTATTTGGTAACTGGCCCTAGATACAACAATTTAGTTGATTGACTGATTGGTTGGTTGACTAAGTGGACTTTTCTGAACATGAACATGAACAGCAATACAAAAATCACAGGCTCTCTGGGTTGGGTGTGCTGATTCTTAGACCATAGCTGCACATTAAAGTTTTTTTATAAGACAGAGCTTTTATAAAATACTGATGTCTGGGCCCTACCTTCTCAATCAGAATTAAGATTCTGATTTAATTAGTTTTGGGGTCTCAGAGACTCTCTGGGTGATTCTCATGGCTTGCCAGGGTTTAGAATCTCTGGATAGATCTAAAAGGTTGCCCAGGTAACCACTGATCGGATACTTAAATCCCTTCCATTGGGAAATCTAGAATGCTGACTCCTCTTAGAACCAAGATTCTATGTAGTATTATCTTCCAGACAATCTTCCTGGGTGTGCAAACTCTGTGCTGCTACTAAACAGGGAAGCAGCAGGTAATGGTTCATGGTAAACCAAAACCCCCTTCAAAAAGCCAGCAGCGCTTAGCTGTGGCCCTGGCTGATGTCAGGGGAATATCCTCCTAGGTCAATGGTGCTCGACCAGGGAATATTTGTCCCCCAGGTGACATCTGACAATGTCTGGAGACGTTTTTGGCTGTTATAACTTGGGGGAGTGCTACCAGCATCCAGTGAGTAGAGGTCAGGGATGCTGCTAAACACCCTGCAATGCACAGGACGGCCCTGTGACAAGAATTGTCTGACACAAAACGTCAGTAGTGCCAGAGTTGAGAAACCCTTTCCTAGATCCTTGATCTCAGGTTCCCCCCACTGCCCCAGGAAATATCATCCTCAGTGGAATTAGTCCTAAACCTTTTCCTTCTTTCTGAAGCATGATTTCAACAATGTTTTTCAAATCAACATCTTACATTCTTTTCAAGTAGTCCCAGAATGTGATAATCCTGCTTTGCTTTTAAGAAATAAAGGCTGCTGCCTGACTGTGTACATCAGAGAGGCAGGATCACGCCAGCGCTGCCTTTTCCACGTGCTGCTTCCTTTCCCACCCAGCTGCCTCTCTGGACTACAGAATGAGCTGAGCCCCATGACCCACTGGAGGGCCTGCCTGGCCTGCCTTGACCAGGCACTGCAGCCAGTGGAGCCAGCCCTTGGGGTGCAGGTCACTCCATGAGATGTCCTGAGGCTGCTGGGTTTATCAGCTGCCAGACTGCCTGGGTCAGGCCCGCGGCCAAGTTGATTAATAAGTGCTGGGCTGACACTTCTAGTAGGGCTCAGACCTGCTGATTTTATTTCCTACTTGCTTAGATCATTTCATTATTAAATTAAAGATTGTTGTGATTTAAACTGAACCGGCAGGAAGCCTGGGGACAAACACAGGGTTTGGTGAAGAAACTGAACCTGGTACTGCATTTACCAAATCCAATCTCAGCTGGGTGCTTTTTCTTTCTCTTAAAGAAATAATTCAAAACTCCAAGGGCTGGAAGTAAGAAGTAGAGCCTTCCCCTGCAGTGTCAGGAGCCCACACAGAGAGGCTGGCACACCAGGAAAGGGAGCTGATTATAAATAGCATAAAAAGCAGCATCAGTCAAAACTCACTGATGTGCCAGAGCAAAATGTTAAAAGAAATAGCTTCTGAAATAGGAAGCAATGATTTTTTATTTTTGTAATTTAAAATGCTAAGGAATGAAGACAATATATATACATATAGGTTAAACATTCACACACAACACAAACATACACCCTGCATACACACACAGAACCCAACTGAGCCCCTTTAAGGAAATGATGGATAATTATTAAATTGAAAATTACAAAATCACAAGTAGTCAGAGCCTCACAGAGTGAGCAGCTGTCCTTTTACATGCTATTTATTGAGAAAGTCTATGGTTTCCCCTTGTGAAGTAATTTTTCTGTGTGTGTATTTTTTTTTCCAGCTGAGATGGAAACCATTTGAGATTCCAAAAGCCTCTCAGAAGAAAGTGGACTTCGTGAGTGTAAGTCAATACTATCCACACCTGCCCACCACTCTCCCCTCTTCTGCGGTGAGTGACCCAGCCATTTGCAGGCTGGATGCCCAGCAGAAGCAGCCCTGGAGGCAGGCAGCAGACCTAGCACCACCTGCCTCTGCTTTTGGGGCTGGCAGAGGGATGTCTTACGTACAGGCACTATATGGCCACTGACACCAAAGGGCACTTGTGAGCTATTTACAACATCTCCAAACAGCCAGTGGAAATTGGGCATTTACCTACTTCACGTTTCTTTGTTCCTGGCTAGAACACGGGTTCTGAGCCTTTTTGTTCCATGGACTCCTTTGAAAGTCTGGAAGCCAGTGTTTTTATTTTATTTATTTATTATTTTTTTTAAGCCTGTGTTTTTAAATGCATAAAATAAATTACATAAAATTACAAAGAAGCCAATTATATTGAAATACAGTGATAAAAATATTAAAATAGCAAATCTGGTTTGGTTTATAGTAATATATATGCTACCTTCTTAATGCACTAAATCACAAGATCTATGAAAAGATCTAATAACTATGGTTATTAAAAGTATGAGCATAAATGATATTTTGGGATATCTGTAACAACTATAATGTGATATAAAAGCCTCTATGGTTTCTATCAGTACAAGGTTACAGGCACTTCTAAAACTGCTGTGGTTTGTTGCTTATATTCACGTCAATTGAAGGAAATGATAAATTTCAGTCAGAGATTAGTGAAATACATATATAATTTTTTTCCCCATCCAATTTCATGAACTCCCCAAAATGGATCCCTGGGCTAGAATAGCATCGACTCAGGGTGGCAACTCTAGTTAGCACAATGCTGATTAGAAGTTCTGCTTGGTAGTTATAGGTGCTGGGAGTATTGGAACACCTGTGCTCAGAACAAAGCATATATAGGGGAGAGGCTGGGAACTACAAGGAGGTGGGGCTCAAAGAAGCCAGTGGAGGGTTCTGTACACCAACCTCAGCTCATAGCTTACTTAAGGAGAGTCCAGGTGCCCAGCCTTAGGCCAAATTGTTTGTTCCATGTTGAATTCTTTATCATATTAAGTGCTCCAAGCCCTGTGTGGGCTCATCTAAATAGGCCCCAAACTTGCAAATTGAGTTAAAATATAAAAAGAAATCCCTCACCCTGGATGAATTATAGATATCTGGAGGAACAGAGCTCCCTCCTTTCGGGAAGGCCCATGTGTTAAAGTCTTTGGGACTGTGGGTTATTAGCAGAGAGGATTACAGTTGGTCAGAATACTTTCCTCTACCCTGTTCTGGAAAGGTTAGGGCTGACCCTATTCATAAGCAGAGGGCTACCCACATGGTAACGTATATTTGAGGGGCATTAATTGGTCCTTAATGCTGCAACTTTCCTCCCCAAGCCTCCTAGATGCCTGATTTTACCTCCAAAGGAAACTCTCCTTCAGGTTGATCTTAAGCACCAAACTGATAAAATGCCAAGTAATGAATTGATGCTCTGTAAGGTCAACTCTGATGGAGCCATTAAGACCATCCAGATCTAGGGCCATGCCTGGCAATGAGGGTGAGCCACCATCTAAAAAACATAAGTCAGTAAATTCCGGGTTCCCCAGAGGCAGCCTGGTCCCAAAGGGAAGACCCTAGTAGAATTTGCCTCATGACTCTCAGGGACCAGCGGGAGGGCTGGCCTCATTCACCTTTCCCTCTCGTGCGGGTCTCTCCCAGGGCCTGCACACCTTGTGTGGAGCTGGAGACATCAGGTCTAACAATGGGCTTGCTGTCCACATTTTCCTCTGCAACACCTCCATGGGCAACAGGTAAGTGGCTCAGAGCTATGGCACGAGAGCCCCCTTCCCCAAGAGCTACTGGCAAGAGGGTGAAGGCTGGTTTGTTGTTTTTGTTACTTTTTTTTTTTTTTTTTTACCCCAGAGCAATCTTGGTATACATTTTAAAATAATGACAATAAATGAGCATTCCTATCTTGACTGACTCCTGTGGCATAAATAAGAATGTCACATAACAATGCAAATAGAAAAGGGACAATGGAGCACTGAAAGCAGGAGTAATCTAAGTATTCTGACTCAAACCTTGACTTTAATCAGGTTTGAGTCAGAATATCCTTAACTTCTAAGGTTCCCCAGGGCTGTTCTTGAGTCCAAAGTCATACTATATGAGCAGCCATTAGAGCTACCTGTTGGTGGCAGACTTTGGCTTCAGCTAATAACTTTGCGTAAACTTAAAGATCCTAAATAAAAGAACTTACATATTAGATTGTTTTTTCAATCAGAAACACTTACATAAAAGTCATTTTTGCCTTTTCTTTGGGAAGCAGAATATCATAGCAGTTTTGCACACTACCTTTGGAGCCAGACTGTTGTGTCCAAAGCTCAATCCATTCTTCCTGGCTGAGCAACCTAGGACAAGTCATTTAACTTCTCTGAGCCATGAATCAGGGCCAAGATCACGGCCCTATGACAAGGCACTGGAGATGTCCCTTGGAGTCCAGCATCATATCAGGTTCCTCCTCTCTGTCTACCTGAGCTACATTAGCCTTCATTCAGTTCTTTCTACCTGCCATGTGCCTTCCTGCCTCAGAGCAGGTGCCTGTGCGTTTCCTTCTGCCTGGAATGTTCTCCCCACCCCACCCCCATCCCATCCCCAAGCCCTTGCCTAGATGATTTCTTCAGATCTCAGGTCAAACATTCCCCCTTCAGGGAAGCCTTGGCTGCCTCCTCAGACTAGATCAGGTTCATCATTCTTTCAGTCCCCTGAACGTGACATTCACAGTGCCATTACAGTTTATGATGATATGGTTCTGTAATTGTTGGATTGCTGTCTGACTTCCTACTAGACTCTAAGGCTCCATGAGGGCAGAGATGGGGTCATTTTGCTCATAATTTTACACCCAGCACTAAGCCTGGCACATACCAGGTACTGAGCAATAATTTGTGCAGTGAATTAATTTGCCTGGACAGTGTTAAAATTGAAAATCATAGGAATTATTCTATATGTTTCAGATGCTTTTACAGTTCAGATGGAGACTTCTTGATTGGTAAGTTTTGAAGATTTCAGACCCTTTCATTGGTAATTGATCCCCAGTCATAAGCTACTTTTTAATTGTATGCATATGACTTTCCTTTCAATCTGTCTTACTTAGTGCAGTCTACAGACTGAGGTGTAAAGGCAATTGGAGGTCTGGAAAAGATTCTTTGTGTACCCCCAAGCCCCTACTCTATTTCCTGGTCTCCCTGTCTTTGCTCGTTTCTTCTGGGCCTTTCTGATCTGGGAGATCTGGGCAACTGAAAAGAAATGAAGAGTAATACCAACATGTGATTAACTTGTTAAGATAACTCTATTTGCCTTCAAACTCACCCAAGAAAAGACCATCTGTCATAGATATCTGCAATATAAATACAAATTTTCATGAGACCATCAAGATGGAAAGTCTAGTAGGGATTTCTCTGGTCTTCCCATTCTTTTTCGATGGTTTTAGTACTGATATTCTGGAGTGAACATTTTGATGTAGACAGTAGACATGCAAACGCCAGCATCCTGCTGGAACTATCAGAAATGGGTCTTTTTCCATCCTATTTCTGCTGCTCTTTCTGGTCAAGCCACAGAATTGTGCAAATACAAGCTCCTTACCTGGCAACCAAAGAAAAGAAGAAAAAAGCAGAGTCAATTTTTCCATTCATGTTTTTCTAGACAGTAAAATAGCTAACCTAAGTTGTCAATTCTGTCATATTCCCCCATAAAACTCAATAAAGTACTTTTCATTTGGAATGAAAAAGCAAATGCAGCCCTTAAGCCTTTTACTCTTCATGAAGTCGTTCTCGCATGAAAAGAGCTACTCACTGCCACCCTGTCTTTTTTGTTAGTTCCCCAGAAAGGGAAACTTCTCATTTACACCGAGTTTGGCAAGATGCTTGTTCAGCCCAACGAGATATGCGTCATTCAGGTTGGTGATGTGTCCCCCTCTCCTCCCTGCTTCTCCCTAATTTGGGAGCAATCTGATGTTGCAACTGCTGCTATTTCCAACTCTAAAATTCTCTGTCATGTCTGGGCAATGGGGAGGGAGTTTAAGTTATACAGAAGGCTCCCTGTGCAGAAGGGTAACTAGACTTGTGTGCCTACTTTGTTTTATTTTTTTTTCAAATTTATTTTATTTATTTATTTAGTTAGTTAGTTAGTTAGTTTGGCTGTGTTGGGTCTTTGTTGCTGCACGCAGGCTTTCTCTAGTTGTGGCGAGCGGGAGCTACTCTTTGATGTGATGCAAGGGCTTCTCACTGCGGTGGCTTCTCTTGTTGCAGAGGACAGGCTCTAGGCACACGGGCTTCAGTAGCTGTGGCACGCGGGCTCAGTAGTTGTGGCATGCAGGCTCAGTAGTTGTGGCTCATGGGCTCTAGAGCACAGGCTCAGTAGTTGTGGCGCATGAGCTTAGTTGCTCTGCAGCATGTGGGATCTTCCCAGACGGGGGCTCAAACCCATGTCCCCTGCATTGGCAGGCAGATTCTTAACCACTGCACCACCAGGGAAGCCCCCTACTTTGTTTTAAAATAGCACACAATCAAAAAGCAAAGAACATTGTCAGTTCACTTTCCTAAATATTTATACACACTCTGGATAAGGCCCTGGTGGGGGTGGAAAGCAGTGAAGATGGATTTCTTTAAAATTTGGCTAAATCAGGGCACTGTTATCCATGAACCCAGTGAGACAGTAGACTAGAATTGGTTTGGGTCACAGATGTGATTAGAAGTTAAATTTTTCTTTCTACCTCCTCTTTGAGCTGGTCACCTCTCCAACATAGTTCAACAGGCTACAGAATTACTTGTGCAAGTGAGGCTGGCTATGGCTCTTGGGCAGCTTCTTTATAACTACAGGTATAATTTGGGAGAGCACACCAGTGTTACTTCTGTTCCAGAGAGGAATGCGGTTCAGCATAGATGTCTTCGAGGAGACCAGGGGCTACATCCTGGAGGTCTACGGCGTCCACTTTGAGTTGCCTGACCTGGGACCGATTGGTAAATCTTCAATGCAAGCTTCTAAGCCTGACTTGAAATATAGGACACAGATAATTGCGTGAAAGTTAAACATCCATCTCCCCTCTTTATCTCACTCAAACTTCAACTTTCCTCTCTAGACAACTTCTTCCCTAGACCAAGTATAGTTGGGAATTTCAGAACATATTCGAGCTCCCTGAGCAATCGCAGACTTCTTATTTCAGACCTCTAAGTTCAGGGGCTCCAGGTGGCATAGCTGACCCATCTGATGAGATGACAGCTTCTTTAATTAGCTGGTCAGTGCACCAGTCCATCAGCTTGTCTCGGCTCCCATGTTGTGCTGAGCGTAATGACAGGAACCACATTAAGGGTAGAACAAGCTTCTTCCCATCACATACATGCATAACAGAAAACGATCCAAGCCAACCCATGGTAAATCTCTCTCTAGAATAGTATACAGACCATTGGAGAGCAAAACAATATGTAATAGATTTCAGGTTATACACAGTATACGCTAGAGGATGTAGAAGTCTGGGTTACTGTGGGCCAAGTCTCCAGGAACAGCTTCATAGAAAAGATAAGATTTGACTAATCCTTGATGGAAAGTTGAGGGCAAATAAAGAGGAAAGAGATCAGCTTAAGAAAAAGTGTACAAGTGGGAATGGGTTTTGTGGATAGAAGGAAGATCATGTTCTTAAATGAGAGGCTTGTGTGTAGACAATAAAATGGGAAAAGCCATAACAATGGTAGGGGCTATGTGGCTATGGAAAGGGGAAACGGACTGAAAGACATACAGTCTATGACCCTCACATTCCTACTGAGCATCCTCCAAAAAATCTACACACTTGAGGGTCAAAAAGCGTACCTCACTCAGTCCTGTGAAGGAGCTAGAAACCACAGCCTCCATGAGGCAGATTAAAACTTCCAAAAGTGAACCAAGGTCCACCACCCCCAGTTCTTCTGGCAAGCTGGAGACAGGAGAGCAGGAGAGAAGTGAAGGCAGTAGGAGGGGTTGTTCTCAAAACGTCTCTGGGAGTGAAAGGAGTGATTGGGAAAATTGGCCCTTGGATCCATCTTTGGCATGTTTGCTGAAGGTGGTGGCCACAGCCCCCCAGCTCTTCCCTTTCCTTGTCAACAGATTTTTTTAGAGCAAACCAGGGACAGGCCAGCATGTGCCTTCTGGTCACTCCCCTGGGGGATCCAAATAGTCAGAGGAAGATGAGAGGCAGCAGAGAGGCAGTGGAGCCATGGTGGGCCATCTGTTATCCTGCTCTCCACCCTCTCTTCCCACTTTGCTCTGGCTTCCTGCTGCTCCAGAGCCAGCAGAGCCTCCGGGTTCCATGGAACACGTACCCTCTGGAAAATATATATAATTTACTAACCAGCTGGGGACATATTTTTTTTTAAACCCCAGGAGCTGGAAATGATAAAACACTCCCCAGGTCTCTCCTTTTGGAGTTAAATTATGTTTTTGCACTTACGTTTTTCATTTTTGGTCTTTTGATTTATTTTTTTCTCTCTGGAGGGAACATTCACAAAACAAAGGTAAGCAGGCAAGTCCCAAATACTGTCTCCCTCAGTGGCAGACAGATTGTCAAGCTGCAGAGCAGTTTTTCAGGTTTGGGTTGATTCTGAGTTCTGTCTGAGGAACAGAGGCACGCCTGGGGCTACAGTATGTAACCTTTTCTTTCTCAAGGACTGTAGATGAGTTCTAGAGTCATCAGAGTTTTCTTGGAAAAAAAGATCTAGTATTCTATCATATCTTCCCTTTCCTCTTTTCTAGTTTCTTCCTCTCCTCCCCTTCCCTCCCCTGTAGTGATGAGATAATGCATGTAAAATGTTTATAAACCATATTCACTCTACAACTTTAGGACATAATGCTGGTGATGATGATGATGATATTTTCATGATTTTTTACTGACCAAATTCCTTGTGTCCTCCTTAAAAGTCACCAGACTGGGATTCCAATGAGCCTTTGAACAATGAAAGCAAATTGTGGAGTAGCTTTTGACGTGGAAGAAAGCCCTTTCTCTTTGTGCAACAGTGGGCATCTTTCCTATGTGATTTCAGAAGTGTCTAAAAGACTTTTGGGTCATTTGTTCTAGGAGCCAATGGCTTGGCCAATCCTCGTGATTTCTTGATACCTGTTGCCTGGTATGAAGATCACCAAGTGCCAGGTGGTTACACTGTGATTAATAAATACCAGGGCAAGCTGTTTGCTGCCAAACAGGTAAAGTAAGCGGGTTTGTAGGCAGGGGAACGAATGAATAGTTATTAAGCACCTTCTGATTGCCAAGGCTAGTATTAAGTATTTACATATATTATTTCATCTTTACCACATCACTAAGATACTACAAATAAGGTGCTACTTGCCTTATTTGTAGTCATGAAAACAGGCCAGGTGGTGATAACTTACCAAATGTCACAGTAAATGACAGAATCAGCATTCAAACCCATATCTTTCTGACTCCAAAGGGCATGCATCCTCTTTCTATTTATCAAGCAATAAAAACCCCGCAATATCTAGGTCTCTATAAATGGTGGGGGAAACATAATATACAGGTAGGGCAATGTGTTCTGAAAAGGGAAATGAGTTAATAGCAGTTCGTCTAAGACTTATATTCAACAATGGTCACCATATTTTCAAATACAAGCAATGATTGATAGAAAACAAGCAGAACTCATTTAGTTTGACTTCGTTTATAGCACCAGCCTGGTAAACTCAGGAGATAAGCAAAGGCATAGAGAATAATAAAAATAACAATATATAATCTATAATATAATACATTATTACTTCATATACTGGATATATAATACAGTAGAATAAAGTAAACATACAGTAAAAATAATCCAAATATCTCTTCTGTTTACCATTATTCACTTGCTTTATTTTTGCCCATTTAACTTATTGCTTATATTTTGCTAGGGCATTGTTATTTTCTTTGGACAGCATCTAGAAGGTATGCTAACCAGCAGAGGCCAACTAGTTTGGCATTTAAAATTAACTCTTGAGGGTTCATTGTCACCCTCATTGACACATAGTCATCCTTATATTCTCTGGATCAGGATTTCTTAAAATGTGGTTCAGAGACCATTTGTATCAGAAATTCTCAGGATAGCTTGTTTAAAATGCAGGTGCTGAGCTACTACTCCAGCCTGGCAAAAAATGATGACCTCTGGGGATGCAGTGTGGAAATCACATTCATTTTTTTTTCCTGTGCTATACAGTAGGCACTCACCAGCCATCTACTTCGTACACAGTAGTGTACATACGTCAATCCCAATCTCCCAGTCCATCCCACCCCCCACCCCTTGGTGTCCATATGTTTGTTCTCTACCTCTGTGTCTCTATTTCTGCTTTGCAAATAGGTTCATCTGTACCATTGTTCTAAATTCCACATATATGTGTTAATATACGATATTTGTTTTCCTCTTTCTGACTTACTTCACTCTGTATGATAGTCTCTAGGTCCATCCACGTCTCTGCAAATGGCGATAAAGAAGATGTGGTACATATATACAATGGAATACTACTCAGCCATAAAAAGGAACGAAATTGTGCCATCCACATTCATTTTTAAATGACTATTCCCTGTATTATATTTGACATACATTTGATAGAGGATCACCATTCTAGAGGTAGCCAGCAGCTCCATGGGTTTCCACTTTCCAAATGGACTCTGTGCAGGTTATTCTCTGTGTGAGCCCCCACTGATCCATTCTCCCATCTCTGCCATGATCTGTGCCCTGGGAGGCTGACCTACATGGACTGTATCACCTGGACTCCCTAGCCTAACTACCTTCCTATAACAGAGCACTGATCCTCTCTTACCCCAGGGCAGACCCAAGAAGCATCACCTTAGGATCGCTCTGAAATCTCAAGTCCCTGGGGCTGGAACTCTTAGAGACCTTCTAGCCTTCCTGCACTCACCAACCCAGGCACTGAACATACCAGAATCTCCTTTGGGCAGCAGTTAGCTGGAGAGCAGTCACAGCCAAGTGCCTGCCCTCAGCACTGGGAAACCCAGACGGTGGCCCAGATTGTCAAAGAATTGCTGGCATCCACAGATTCTCACAATTGTGTTAAAATTGTTGAAAAGGCACTACTGCTTGGAGCATGTGCTGTGCTTGTGCTGCACATGTGATCAGAAGCAGCTGCAGCTTATGAACGGGAAGACTAGGGTTAGCGGCGTAGTGAGGACGGTTTGAGAGAATGTGAAGCAACCACAAGATGATTCAGGGTGATATTTTTCCCAAAGATGGTATTATTAAATGATGAGAACAGAATCAAATCAAAAAAGAGACAGTAATGCCAAGTACGAACCGAGGAATCATACCTACAAAAGCATTACATGCTAAAATCACCCTTTCCTGCCTTTTTTTGTTGTTGTTGTTAATCAGGATGTCTCCCCGTTCAATGTTGTGGCCTGGCATGGGAATTACACGCCCTACAAGTACAACTTGGAGAACTTCATGGTCATCAACTCAGTGGCCTTTGACCACGCAGTAAGTCTGGCCCACGGAGGGGCCCCGGGGAGAGGACACCCGTAGGTGGGAGGGGTCCACAGTAGACCCCTGACATTCACAGATTTAACACTACCAGTGTCACCCTTGGAAGCCCGAGATTTAGTCATTTGTCATTGTGCTGACAGGAATTTGAATCATCTGCTGCAAGGCTTCAGTGAAGGAGTAAATAACATAGCTAGAGGGCGATCCAGGCTAGACGCTCAGCACTTACACTGCAATACAGCTCAGTTCTCCACAGAGTATTCACAGGAACTCTCCTACATGGCTAAAAACTTGGTTTCTTCCTGGAAAATATATCCCCAAAAGAAAACCAGTGCTAATGTTAGTGATGGAGTGGTGAGGAAGGAACATTTCTGGATTTGGAAAGTTCTCTGTCCTGCTCATAAATACCAAGAGTCTGCTTGCTCTGACTGCCCACTCCAGTGCCTCCACGCCCGGCTCTTTTTAGCCATGATGGAACAGACAGCCCTTTTCTAAAGTTACTCATAATGTTCCGTACTTGAATTTAAACCAAAGAAATTCTAGATTATGAATTCGGTCATATTTTTCAGTCAATCACGGGACTACAAATAGGTCCCCAGCCCACAGTGCAGGCCCCCAAGGCCCCACATTCTTGATAAAGTGCTACTTCTGAGATCCTGGGGGAAAGTTCACTTTGCATAATAGATTAACTTAACCCACAAGCTGGAGGGGTAATTAGGGCAGAAGCCAGAGAACCAGAGACAGAAAGCTTACTCTGAGCCAGTTCAGCTTACCTCTAGGGGCCCAAAACTACCCTTCTGAAGAGCAGCCACACTTAATAAAATCAAAAGGGAAAAGAAAATGAGGCATCATGCCCAAAGCAGCAATAAAAAGGATCCTGAGACACTGATAGAGCTTTATTTGAGCTTCGCTACCTTTTCTTTAACAGTTTCAGATCATTTCTCATGACAGATGAAGAAGTGTTCACTTTCACAGCATAAAGCGTTTTTTGACTTGCATTTACACATGCCCAATCTCCTCTGTACTGCTGCTATAGTTGTTTTCCCCAAATTCAGACCTGATCATTCTATCACAGCATTAGAAACCTTTGCAGGCTCCCTGTGGTTTAGGATTAAGTCTGAGCTCTGAAGCATGGTATCTGATGGTCTTTGCCATCTGGCCCTGGGCTCATTTCCCAGTACCACCTCTTGCCCCTCTCCCTTTTGCCAGTGCACTCTGGGCTTTAGCTTTCTTGCCTCTTAACAAAATCTCTGTGCATTTTGATCTTTCCTGTTTTCTGTGCTTAAAATGCCTTTTTGCCTTTTCCTTCCTTTCCTTCCCTTCCTACCTTCCTTCCTCCTTCCCTCTCTTTTTCTTTCTTTCTCCTTTCATTCTTCAGGTCCTACCTCAAATGTCACCTCCTCTTTGAAGCCTTCCCTGATCCTCTCAGTAGAGATAGGCACTCTGTACCCCCTTGGCTCTCTATTTGTAAAGCTAGATTGCCCTTGGCACCTTGCTGTGATTCATTATTCATGCACTTGTTTTATTACTCCTTCAGTCGCCCTCACACACACACACCACCACCACTAATGATGCTAAAGGGCAAGGAGTAGTGCTCAATCATCTTTGAACCCCAGACCCTCATGTGGCATCTGAAAGCAAACGTGATCATTGATTGCCATTAAGTTGAATCGCAGTCCTTCCACCGAAAGATTCTAAAGTTCTTGATAAATCATAATATTGTCCCCCCACCTATTCCCCTCTATACTACCACCACCCAGACGAGTGATACATTTTAGACCTGAGAGTCAAACAAGGGTAAGAAAGCAATGAGGATGCCATGTGGAATCTCTGTGATTCCTCCAAAGGGATGCACATCCTACATCTATACCAACCCTTGGATATTATTTTATTTCTATTTCCACCTTACTCTGAGCACCCCTTCTGCCAAGAGCTCCCTGCAGCACATCCCAGCTCTGGTCACTCTGACCTGAGGTTGGGGGGCATGCACTGCTTGTTGTCAGACCCACAGGGTAGTACTTACAAGAAATGAGGGCTCAGCAGGGTGAAAAAGCTGCTCAGAATCTCCTTAGCTGGTGTTAATTCATTTTGCTTCAAGCACAGCAAGAGGGGAAAGTCAGATGAGTGATTACGACACCTCGATGACAAGCCCAGACTTCTTAGCCTGGCCTGTGGTTTGATCAGAAATCGCAGTTTCACCCAAAAACCCCTTCATGCGTGGGTGACGTGTGTCATTGTCCAGTCACCTCCCTTTCCTCGTGTCTTCAGGCTTTCCTTGTCCTTTCTTTTTCACAGGACCCATCCATTTTCACCGTATTGACTGCCAAGTCTGTCCGCCCCGGAGTGGCCATCGCTGATTTTGTCATCTTCCCACCCCGATGGGGAGTTGCTGATAAGACCTTCAGGCCTCCTTATTACCACAGTAAGTCTTTTGCCAAGTTACATTTGAAAACCAAAGAGACGGCGGAGTGGTGAGCATTACCCGCGGGGAACGCTGCCAGAGGTGTTTTTGGACGCCCTGCCCTGGCTGGAGTTCAGAGCCTGCCTCCCCAGGCCCAGGGCTGCTCCCCCAGAATTTTAGCTACTTAAACGCCACAACTTGTGTGGGGATGGCAGTGGTGTTTGACTCTGAGAAGGAAACAACTGTGTAATGCCTAGAGCCCAGTTCCTCTGGCCCTGAAGAAAGGCACAAAGGCTGGTAAAGGATGAAGCAAGATGCTTCTTTACATTTTAGGTGTAAAGGGAGGAGGAACCGTGGGATGTTGTTGGTTAGTTTGCTGTTTTTGGAAAGTTCATTATCTAAGTCTGGTTCAAAAGCCAATAAAATGTGCCCTCTCCAATAATAATTGGAGGGGTAAAGCAGATTGCAGTCCACACTAGGGGATGGATCCTATTCTGGAAGCAGTTTCTACAAAGCAGTTGTTGTCTAGAACAGAACTTACCAGATCTATGCTTTTCTTCATCGTATTAATACTGTTTTTACTTACTGCGAACACTCAATGACAATTTCCTGTGGCTCTAAGGTTCTTTAAAAGTATTAACCCATTCAATCCTCATAACAGTTGTGAAAGGTAGGTAGTATCATTATCTGCCTCCACCCCCGCCGCTTTTTTTTTTTTTCAGAGATGAAACTGAGCTGTGAAGGATTAAGTATCTTGCTCAAGGCCTCACAGCTAGTTAAGTGGTGGAGTCAGGATTTAATGAAGGCAGTCCGAAGCCGGACCAGACAGTCATGGGCACTAACGGATATGCCTAGCACAGTGCCCAGTGCATGATATGCATCTAATAAATATTTATTTAATAAGTCAATGCATCGCCAAGAATGAATAAGGTACCTCATGGCTGTACTTAATGAAGCTGGCATTTTTAATTGTGCAGTAGCTAGCTATAAACCCAACCTAAATAAATGTCAACGCACAATTCTACTTCCTGGAGATTGCATTTTTGTACATAGAGTTCTGGAAAGACTCTGAGGTGCATGTCAGCTGCAACGTTCTAAAAAACAAACCCCTTTCTTTAGTTAATCTCAGGGCTTTCTGTCTCTGAGGCTCATCGCTATATGTTCCCAGGTGCCAGCACTTTAACAGGATACAACAGTGACTAAATGAGCAATTTAGGCATTTGTAGAGGATGGAGAACAAGGGCCCTCAGAATGGAAGAAGGTCACTTCATGGTCAAATGTCAGCATCACCTTTTTCAGGTGATATCACCTGAAAAGGACGCAATTGGTTAACGCTTCAAGGACACCAGATACTTTCTGAATAAAGATGTAACAAACTATGTCCTTTCTGAAGAATATCAAGCCCATCACAGGTCCCAACTGTTCTCCTCCTGGAAATTAGTCCCCTAGAGGGCCTGTTGTCAAGGCAAGAGAATTGCTCTGGATTATAGCCTGTACGTCACATACTAATCCCTGATACTTCACTATTTCACATAGTTCTTATATGGAGGCTGCTCTTTGTGCCTGAGGTAGTGGTTTTCAAATTTTAGCATGTGTCAGTGTCACCTGGAGGGCGTGTTAAAACGCAGATTCCTGGGTCCCACCCTCAGAATTTCTGCTTCAGAACACCCAGGGTAGGACCTGAGAATTTGTATTTGTAACAAGTTCCCTCGTGATGCTGATGCAGCTGTTCCAGGAACCACACTTTAAGAGCATTAGGGGATATAAAAACCACTTAGAATGACTTTTTAAAAAAAAAATTTTCCCCTGGGTCCACTCTCAGAGAGTTTAATTAGTTGGTGTTGAGGTGGAACCTCAGAATCTGCATTTTGAACTAGCAAGTCGGGATTCTGATGCAGGAGGTCTACAGACCACATGTTGAGAAATGCTGGCCTGGGGCTAGTATCCCCACCCAGGTTCGCTCCTGTGCTATAGTTCTCAATCCACTGCTTGATTTTAGTTTGTAATTCAGACTGCCTGAAACAAATGGCCTCGTGAAATGCCTCTTCTAATTTTTTTTAAAGACTCTCAAATAAATTTGGCCCAGGATAGATAAATCTCGGAGAGGTATGGTTGCCCTGAGTTAGTTGGAAAAACCCCAGAACCCTGAGTTAGAAATTATTTTTACCAGAGATATTAAAAATAATGCTTTAGCAATAATCAAAATCTTTGCCACTTTGATGTGACTTTACAGAAGTGGAGAATGATTTCTGTAGAAATATTGCCTCCAGTCATCTTTTTTTTTTTTTAAATAAATTTATTTATTCATTTATTTATTTATTTTTGGCTGCATTGGGTCTTCGTTGCTGCACGGCTTTCTCTAGTTGCGGTGAGCGGGGGCTACTTTTCCTTGTGGTGCGCGGGCTTCTCATTGTGGTGGCTTCTCTTGTTGCGGACCATGGGCTCTAGGTGCACGGGCTTCAGTAGTTGTGGCGTGCAGGCTCAATAGTTGTGGCGCACGGGCTTAGTTGCTCCATGGCATGTGGGATCTTCCTGGACCAGGGCTCGAACCCGTGTGCTCTGTGTTGGCAGGTGGATTCTTAACCACTGTGCCACCAGGGAAGCCCGCCTCCAGTCATCTTAATGCACCTTAGTCGACTGGATTCAGCATTAATCAAAAAGGCAAGGTCTACCTTCCCAGTGTCCTTTGAAATACAGAAAACGATGTAGAAATGTCATCACCAAATCACTGCTACCTAAATTCATATTCAGACCAAAGCTGAATTCTGTCTTGCTCTCATCTCAAAATTAAGCCATGAAGGTGACCCTGAGGATACATACTAGATCAAGGAGTGTGACGGCATATTTAAGTCGTGAACAGAACTGCTCTTACAATATAGACACTTTATGCTTACAGTTGCTTCTTTTCCTCTATTTCTGCTTCATGGAGAAACAAGTAGAGCTATGATCTGGGTCTTGCCTTTTCTGCAGGGACCTGCAGCAGCATTTGTTTTCTGGGCAAAATGGGTATGGCTGCTTAGGCAGTTCCACAAGTATTTTGGCACTTGGCTACATTCGCATGTAAGGAAGGGGGTGGAGCACTCATCATGTCAAATGTTTGGCTTTGCAAGGGTTGCCAATGCCATCTCTCTCTTCTCTGCCCAAGATGTGCACTCTGAGCACTCTCATGGGACAGACTATGACTATGAGACTATGAAGAACTTTAAAGAGGCTGTTTCTTACTCGTTTCTATCACAGTACTTAGCACAGTGTCCGTATATGCTGGATGGACGGATAGGCAGATGGATAGGGTAGGGAATGGACAGATGAATGGATGGATGGATGGATGGGTAGATATTCACCCAGGTGTTATATTTCTTTAATTCTTGCTCTAGATAAAGAGCTTTGTTTCAACAGAAACATATGATTGAAAAAGTGGGAACATGGTGATTTTTGTCAAATTTTGTTGATTCTAGAGGCACAACTGGGACCGGTATACTTAACTTATATGAAAGAAAATTTCCATTTAACTTGGGAGAACTTTCTAACACCCAGAGTCTTCAGTAATATGATAGGATCCTTTGTTGAGTAGAGCGCTTCCATTCACAGGAGGAGTGCAGGCAGAGTCCAGAAGGTAATCTGTCAGGAATGATATACAGAATATTTCTGTTTTGAGCAGAAGTAGGGGTCCCTTCTAATATTAAGATTTTCAGATTCTATGAAGAGAATGTCAATGGAAAAAGAATGAATCTAAGAAGCATTTTGGAGAATGAAAGAATAAGATGATATTAGATTCAGATATAGAAGATATTTGTTAGAATATATAGTATTTATGGATTAGTTTTTATAGATAATAAGATTTTTTCACACAGATTATTATTTGATAACGGCCTCCAAGTCCAGGGTTCTTTCCATTACATCACATTTCCATCAACACACACACACACACCCACACACCACTTCAATTTTCTAATTTGGTAACCAGAAATATGGTGATACCCTGTATGACTGTGAGACTATTTGGGAAAGGATTCAGATCTGAGAAAGAGGATAATTTTTATATGGGGCTTGTAAGCCTAGATGATGGAGTACATCCCTTCTTTATTATGATTTGCATGTTACTTATTATTAAAATTCTTGTCTGGGCCCTGATTTTCTTTAGATCTAGCATAATTTCATCCAGGCAGTGGAACTTAAGACCTCTGATAATCCACACGGCCATGGAGTAGAGCTTTGCCTACCAAGAATTCCACACTAATGAATGTTTTGCAGTTGTTTTCCTGTCTATCTATATTCTTTATTATTTCTATGAAATTTATCAGATTCTCCTATCTTCTTGACATTCTGTGGAAATAATGTTTGAGAGGTCTTGGTGTTGTCGGGCCTTGCCTGGGATAATAAAAATAATACTGTTTCAACCTTCCCAGGGAACTGCATGAGTGAATTCATGGGACTCATCAAAGGTCACTATGAGGCAAAGCAAGGTGGGTTCCTGCCAGGGGGAGGCAGCCTGCACAGCCCAATGACGCCCCATGGGCCTGATGCCGACTGCTTTGAGAAGGCCAGTAAAGCCAAGCTGGCACCTGAGAGGATTGCTGATGGCACCATGGTAAGCAAGTTAGATGTGAGGCTCTGGTGGCCTCTGGGGTCCCCAATCTTATTGAGAGGCTATTTTTTATTTTCCCAAAGTCACAAAGAAGGAGTCAGGAGAGGAGAGTGTCTATGTGTATGTTCCCATGTGTGTATGCACACACCCCAGTGTATATACTAGACTCCTGATGTGGTAGGGTAAAAAGAGTTTGTATTGTACTTGGAGTCAGACCTGGGTTCAAATTCTAGCTCTTGGTTCCTGTGTGACCTTGAGTAAGTCACTTAACTTCTCTGTGCTTCATTTTCTCCATCTGTAGAATAGGTAGGGCATCCAACCCAGCCAGTGGCTGTGATTTAACCCTGCTGACTGTACAGCACTGTTCAAATATAAGGGGGGATATTTTTAATACTATGTGAGGAGTCTTCCCTTATCTGTATGCAGCCCTCTGTATATACGCTCTGTCTCAGAGTCATCTCCTGCTTTTTGAAGTAATCTTCTAGGGCCACAGGAACAGGGGATACAAGATGTCACCTTTAGCTAGTTTCTCAAGCCCAGGAGGGTCAAGGAAACCTTTGCCTGACTATAGTCAGAGATTGTGAGCAGCAGTTCTCAGCTGTTTTCTCATTTTCTTTTGCTCTCCTTTGGCATGGGATGAAGCTGATGGGATTTAAAACCTGTTTTGTATTCCTCCTGTGTCACGCTGTAAACACTGAGGCTGAACACAATTGCAGTTGGCTGCAGTACTTGATTTCATTTTATTTTGCATTCTAGTTTAGGGACCACAAGGAGTAATTTTATGCTAAATCATATGTAAATTTGCTTTAAAGTTTTAAACAAATGCCTTCAGTGCCACCTGACTTTAAAATCGATAGCACAGACCTGCCTGACTCCATGCCCAGCTCGCAAACTACTTAATCAGAGAGCTTATCTGTCCCTCTGCCCAACACAGTTTACTTTCAGTTCCAACTTGAGGACCATAGTTGATGGAGCTGATCTGCAGGGGCAGGGTGCGAGTCCCATCTGCTGGACCTCGGCTCCATTTCCCCTCGCAAGGGCCTCTGCAGAGTTTCTGTAGAACCCCTTCATCTCTGTGCGAGAGCTCTATGAAATATTGATAATCTTAAGCTATTACCTCTGAAAGTTCCTGGAAGTTCACAGGCTACCCCAGAGTTACCACTTAGTAACCTTCAGCGCCCAACTTGGCTTTGGATAGTGTTACCAGGCAGCAGTGTTTTGCCAACAGTGAGGCACAGGACAGGGCTGTTTCTATGAGGAGCAAGGCTTTGGGGAATGTCTAGGGCTTGGAGCTCTAGTGAGAAGGAGCTCTCCTATGGAGGGGAGCCCAGACTACCTGGCAAAGGAGGGTCCAACACTTTACTAGACCTAACTGGGTCTCCCTCACCATTTCCCATTACATAATTTGGATCCAGGCTCATCCATATGCCTTATCCTTATACCACTTTGGAATAAATTAACTTTATAATACTGTCTTCATAGCTCAGCTGGGATGGAATTTTGTTACTCCAGTCAGACAGCAAGGCTCCTAAGAAGTAGTCAGCAAAGAGACAACAATAATTATGGCCTTAATAATGACCTTTATATCTGAATAGTGCTTTATAACGTGCACAACACCTCCATATGATCTCATTTGGTCCTCATATCAAGCCTGTCATGGGAAGTCAGGCAGAGACAATCAACTCCATTGTTTTATTTTTTTAATATGTATTTATTTATTATTTTGTTTGTTTGTTTGTTTGTTTTGGCTGCTCCTGGTCTTAATTGCGGCACATGGGATCTTCGTAGCAGCATGTGGGATCTTTAGTTGCGGCATGCGCACTTCTTAGTAGCAGCATGCAGACTCTTAGCTGTGGCATGCATGCAGGATCTAGTTCCCCAACCAGGGATCAAACCCAGGCCCCCTGCATTGGGAGTGCAGAGTCTTACCCACTGGACCACCAGGGAAGTCCCTCTCCATTGTTTTAGGCAAAAAGAAGTTAATGTATATTAGACACCAGACATTAACATGGGTTCTCTGAGTTGTGGCACAAAGAAAATTTTTATCTTCCTTTTGTCCATGTATATTTTTAAAATTTCCAGCAACATGAGCACATAAGAATTGTAGGGTTTTCTTTTTTTTAAGCCATAGTGAGTCAGAAAATCAGCAATAGGTGAAGCTGGAATGTCTAGGATGCACAGGGCACTTGCATATTCTTTCTGTTGCAGATGAAACCTGCCTGAACATAGCAGGACATCCACCATTCAGAACCTTCTGGGACAGGGCTTTTAAAAGTGCTACAGCCGTTCCTGCTCCCTTCTTCCTATCTCCTCCTCCTCACTCTCTCTTTTCCTTCTTTTCCTTTTCCCAGCCTATTTCTTGGTCAGAGTCCTGCAAAAGAAAGGTTCAAATCCTAGCTCTATGATTTCTTACTACTATCACCTTATACAGTCATTTCCCAGCTCTGAACCTTAGTTTCCTCATCTGCAAAATGGGAAGTATGTTCTCCCTCACATGGACATAGCCACAGTAATGGCCCCTGAGAAGAATATTCCTAGGACTCTCCCACCTCTGCCCTTGGATCAAGCAAATTTAGCTCCATGATGCTACAAAGACAATGTGATGCTTACGTGTCCAGTTCCATTTTACAGAATGAAACTTGAGTGTCAGAGAAGTTAAGGATCTTGCACAAGCTACTACCCACTTATAAGTAGTAGGGCCAGAGCCAGAACCCAAGGCTTGAGTTTTTCTCCTCACCGTGCTAGCACACATGATTTATTATTCAAAGATTCTACCTACTCATATCATCTCTCTTGACATCTAATCAAATGTGTTTTATTATCCACCTCACTTCTTCTTTCTTGTCCCCATCCTCATTCCCTACAGGCATTTATGTTTGAGTCTTCTCTAAGTATGGCCGTCACCAAGTGGGGGCTGAAGACCTCTAACTGTTTGGATGAGAACTACTACAAGTGCTGGGAACCTCTCAAGAGCCACTTCACCCCCAATTCCAGGCACCCTGCAGGAACTAATTGAGACTGGAGCATTGCTACCATAATCAAGAATGGATTTGTGTGATTTCCTTTAGAATCTCATGCTCTTTGGCAGTACTGGGGGAGGAGGTTGGTTAAAATGAGAACTTACTTTTTCACAGTCAAGGAACTCAAACATTTATAGAGATGTATTTGGAAAGTTCTGTCAGCTTAATTACTCAATAAATACTTGCTGGTGTTCTGTGAAAGTGGCAATTGGTCATAATCAGGCCTTGATGAGGCAGACCTGTGGTGCCCAGGAATGGAAGTCCATGAGATTGGACCAGGAGATTAGGTTCTCCTGGAGTGAGAAGACAGAGAACAGAACAGAAAGGAATGGGAAGCAGTATTTCTCACTACTTTAGTTCTGTAGTTTTAACACATTTCCCCCACTTTGTTGCCAAATTTTGCTGCTACCAAATTTTTATTTAACAGTGTGTAATGAGAGTCAGCTATGTGTCAGGGCCTAGGAACTAGGGTTGCCAGATAAAATACAACACGCCCAGTTACATTTGAATTTCAGATAAATCACGAATAATTTTTAGTATAAGTATGTCCTGTGCATTATTTGGATGTACTTATACTAAAAATTTATTCATAGTTTATCTGAAATTCAAATTTAACTGATATGCCTGTATTTTTATTTGCTAAATCTGTCAGTCCTACAAGGGTATGGTCGTCAAGGAGATAGACATGGTCCTGGCCCTTACAGAGTTTACATTCTAGACAGGGAGACAAAATACACAAACAATATAATTACAAATTGTGAAACAGGCAAGGAAGAAAACAAATAGGAACTGAGATGGGAATGACAGGTGGGATGGGGAGATCTTTCTTTAGAGAGGAAGGTCTTCAATGAAAAAGTGACATTTAGCCAGACCTAAAGGATAGGAAGGAGCAAGTCATTGGAAGAGTAGGGCTGGGCTGGGGTGGGCTGGGGAAAAGGAGCATTCCAAGAAAAAGCCTTGTGGGTTCAAGGAACTGAAAGAAGAGTGGATGTGGGGAGCCCAGGAGCAGGCCATTGCAATAGTCCAGGCAAAAGACACCATTGTCCTGGACTAATGAGGTGGCAGCAGGGAGAGAGTGGATAAATCCCTGAAAGCTTTGGAGTAGACCTGAAAGAACTTGTTAGTGGGCTGGATGTAAGGGCTGTGGGAAAGAGGAGTTGCAGACAGGGCTGGGACAACTGCTGGGTTTCTGGCAGTGGCATTTCATGATCTCAAACAATAAGGCATCTTTGAGGGTGACAGTAGTTGGTGTGCCTTCCCAATGTTCCTTAATATATTAAGAAATCTTTATTAAAAATAAACCATTGTAAACTAGTAAAGCAGTTAATCCTTTAAAATTTTTAAATTGACCCCTATAGCAGGCTGCCAGTGGCTCACCTATATCCCATTAGCAATCACCATCCTGTGTTGACCAGCTGCTTCCAGTTGCCAGCAGGACACTCACAACATTGACTGAGGCCCAAACCAGAACAAAAGTGCTGAGGATTTTTTTTTTTAACATCTTTATTGGAGTATAATTGCTTTACAATGTTGTGTTAGTTTCTGCTGTATAAAAAAGTGAATCGGCTAGTGCTGAGGATTGGATGGCCCTGGATGCAGCCCTCAACCAACGGAACAGAAATTAGTGGATAAATACGCCAGCTCTCTTGCTCCATACTTCTGAGGCTTGTGTTCAGCTGTGATTCCCCTCAACTTCCAGAAGGATTAAGCTCCACTGCCCATGGTGGCAACTTCTAGAAAGGCATCCATTAGTAGCTTCCTTCCCTCTCACCCCCCAACTCTCCTATGGTGCTTCCTGGGCTCTTTTCTCAAATAACCCCAAACTAAGACAACCACTAAATATTCCCAAACTCCAGCACTTCCGTAATGAGCTCATTCTAACCCTCCTCTTATACACAAACTTAGACTCTCACCCATTTTGGTTCACTCTATCATCAGTGTGGTGACAAAGACTTCCTAGAGCTAAGGAAACGTTCTGGGTTTACATCCATTTAGCATCCAAGCCTGTGTACTTTATCTCCCCAGTGCTGGCAGCAACTCATCAGCAGGAGACAATATTTCACCCAGGCCAGGCTCTTCACACTAATTTAAAAAAGATTTAGTTTCCTTCTGTTGTGCTTCAGATCAGCTAGAAAGATCTGTATCATTTCCTTAATTCCCTATTCTCGAAGATATTTTCCTCTACTATGCTTCCCAAGAAATACACCATCTCTTGGCTTAGAAATTAAAAAATCTTTTTAAAAAAAAAGCCACTCCGATTAAGGTTCCTCCAATGACAGGAGGGTTTTCTGCCAGGTACCCTTGGCATCTTTATATATTTTTGAGAGAATGCCATAGAAGCCACCCTTCTCTTTTTTTCTTTTTGGGAGACTTCTCTCACAGCCTGCGCTACCGGCAATCGCTCTAGACAAATGGTTCTCAATAAGGGTGATTTTGTACCCCTCGCCCAAGACATCTGGCAAAGTCTAGAGACATTTTTTGGTTGTCACAACTGGGGAGGGTGCTACTGGCATCTATCAGGTAAAGGTTAGGGAAGTTGGCAAACATTCTATAATGCACAGGACAAAGAATTATCCAGTACTGAATGTCAATAGTGCCGAGGTTGAAAAACCCTGCAGTGGTTTTCAACTTCAGCTATACATTGGAGCTCCTGGCAGCTTCTGAAACTCCAAGTGCCCAGGGTGTATCTCAAATCAACTAATAGAAATACTAGGAATGGAATCCAAGCGAGAATGTTTTTGAAACTCATCTGGTAATTCCAATGCACAGGCAAGGCTGAGGACCACTGTTTTGGAAACTACCTTAAAATCAGTATCCAAAACATTCTCTGTTTCCAACCTTAGATCCTGGTCCAAATCTGGGCTTCCTGGGGTCTACAGAAAGGAGGTGGAAAAAGTTCCCAATGTTTCATGGAATGAGATGGGATGGGATGGGATGGGGTGTGTAGTGAGCAATTACCCAGGAGGAGAAGCAGGCTACAAGGCAGTGGTGGGGAGGGCCACTGCCTTCCTCCAGAAAGCACAAGCTTTATTGCCCAGATGGGGCACAGAGAGAGTGCAGGGAGGACGAGAGGGAAGGTAAGAAACCTAATGCCCGGGTGTAAACTATAAGTTAATAGTTAATGTGCAGTTTCTGTGTTGTAGTTTTCCAGAGCGATGAAAGAGTTATCACTTCTGGGTTTGAAGGAAGTTCTGTCCTTCTGGAAAGATATTTTACTACTAAAATGAAAAAAAGGTGCGGGGGAGCTTGAGACCTGACATTTAAACTTCTTTGTTACATTTAGTAATCAGCTAGCCTTCAATTTAATATAATCAACTTTATATAATCGCATGACAAATCTGAAGTATGTCCAAAATGTATCCTTTTGTGAGTCAGTGTCGTACATAATTAAGAGGACAGATGATAAAGCCAGAATGCCTGGGTTCAAATCCAGGCTCTACCACTTATTAGCTGTGTGACCCTAAGTGAGTTATCAATTTTTCTGAGCCTCTATTTCCTCAGCTGTAAAATGTGGATAATGATAGTACCTACTTCATGAGGAATTCAGACTCTAGAATCCAGACTGTGCTTATAGCTGAATGAGTTTGAGCAAGTGACTTAACCTCTCTAAACCTCACCTTCCTCATTTGTAAGAAGGAAATTATTTATTTCACAAGGATTTGGTGGGGGTTAAATGAGAGCCTGCATTGAAAGCACCCACACTGCTTTTGGCACATAGTGAGCATAGGCAAATTTAGCTATTATTATTGTTATAGTTTATTGTTGCTATGGTGACTCAGTGAATACTTATTAGTTCCTGCCTCAGAGAAGCTATTGTGTGACCTACTGTAGGATACACTGGAATGAGTAAGCCAAGGTCCTTGTCCCTAAATAACTAGCCTTTAGCTGAGGAGAAAGGCATGTACTCTTCTAATGCAATAAGTAACAGAAGCCCAAAGTGTGGAAAATTTAAAATATATACTGCCTTCTTTTTGTCATCTTTTAGGTCTTAAAACAAGAAAACCATATTGAAGTTCAATTTAAGATCTCAACAGTGCACATTAATAGCTCAATTAAAGTGAAAATTAAGACAGAATCTAAAATGGCTTTGATATAAGTAGCTCACCTATGACTAACTACAGAGCTTTTCCTGAAGAATCTTGCCTAATCATGTGGGCCTTTGGACTCTAATTAGCCTACTCTAGGTTTTTTAAATCTAAACTTATATCAGAAGCTTTGACACAACTCACTACAGCACTATTAACAGTGATACCTCATAAAAAAAACAAGTGTAGGGGCTTCCGTGGTGGCACAGTGGTTGAGAGTCTGCCTGCCGGTGCAGGGGACGCGGGTTCGAGCCCTGGTCTGGGAGGATCCCACGTGCCGTGGAGCAACTGGCCCCGTGAGCCACAATTACTGAGCCTGCGCGTCTGGAGCCTGTGCTCCGCAACAAGAGAGGCCACGATAGTGAGAGGCCCGCGCACCGCGATGAAGAGTGGCCCCCGCTTGCCGCAACTAGAGGAAGCCCTCGCACAGAAACGAAGACCCAACGCAGCCATAAATAAATAAATAAATAAAATTTAAAAATTAAAAAAAAAAAAAAACAAGTGTATGCAATTCTATACAGTTCCTGGAATAGAAATTTAACAAATGGGGCAATTTCACTCATTAATGAGCATTTACTGCCCTTATTTTATAAATAAAATTAAAATCTAAAGGACAGGTATATTTTACAACACCACTTCTCTTAATAAAAGGACATGGTATCAATTGAGTGCATTCAACTGTAACTGAAAATCTAACATTAGCTTAACAACTAGGACTTTATTTCAAAAAAGAAGTCTGCGGTTGGCAGGTCAGGACAAGGACAATGATAACACGAAGTTATCCTGGAACCAAGTTCATTCTGGTTTTCTGCTCTGCTATTCTGGGATATTGTCTTATCTTCATCTCACTTCCATGTTCTAGGTCAGGGGAAGGGAGGAAAGCAAAAGGGTGAAGGGACAGAAAGATTTCTCCTTGGGAAATGTCTTTTATTGAGGGAAGGAAGCCCTCCCCAGTAGATTTCTCTTACGTCTCATGTGCAGAACTGGGTCACATGTCCACCCTTAGACCAATCCCAGGTTCATTCCCTGGGCGTGGGGTCATGCCCACCCTCCCTGAGATAAAGGGACTTCCACCACCCTCCTGAACAAATAAGGGTTCTATTAGAAGAAAAAGGAGAGTGAGTATTGGTGGGCAACAACTACTGCCTGCCATGGATACCTTCTTGTGGAAATTTGGCAAGAATAACATGGGAAGTGTTGGTGTTGAATCAAATATTTTCACTCTCACAGCCCCAAGAAGAGATAAATCTACTGATACTTGCTTTACACAGAAAATGCTCCAAACATCTGCCTAGTTTCTCTCCAAATACATCCTTATTAAAATTGTTACCAACCTTCCCGGGTTGGTCCCCAACAAAGGTCCTTTTGCCAGTGTCGTTGGAGCTAATAGAACAAGACCAAGTTCAGTTCAGAAGCAAAGGAAAACTTTATTCTTTGATCAAAGAATGGAGATGCGAGCTCGAGCCCTAGAGCACACGCTCTCTCTGGGACAGGCAACCGGAGGGGCTGCTTTATAGGGCTCTCATCTGCGGAGGGAGGGGCAGCGGAGTTCTTGAGGGTCATGCGCAGTTGTGCTGTTCCCGGCACTTCAGGCCGCAGCACCTCTTCACACAGCACGTGGTCATCTTGAACTGAGGTGTCAGGCACAGCTGTTCTGCCCCAGGAACTCTAATCGGATGTGTTAGGTGCAAGGCCTCTGCACTCGGGCCCCTGTGGGCAAGTGAAACTAGACTAAGCACAAGAGAAGAGGTTTAGACCTTAAATTATCACCTAGATTCCATCTTATTTTTCCCAGGACCCCAGTGGGCTTTGCTGGTGACAAAATGGCTTTTCATGTCTTCTTTTTATACAGGGTAAGGAGGTTGGCTGGCAGTTGTCTCAATTGTCCCGACAGTCTCATTTCTAATCACAAACAGGTGACACGGACAATCAGAGCAGTAGGACTTAATCAAAACCTAGAATACTGATCCTCAAATTAGCAGGGTTTCTTTTATTTTTTTAATTTTAACTTTTTAAAATTTTATTTATTTATTTTGGTTGTGCCAGGTCTTAGTTGCGGCAGGCGGGCTCCTTAGTTGCAGCCGGCGGGCTCCTCAGATGTGACTCACGGGATCCTTAGTTGTGGCATGTGAACTCTTAGCTGCAGCATGCATGTGGGATCTAGTTCCCTGACTAGGGATCGAACACACATTCCCTGCATTGGGAGGTGGATTCTTAACCACTGCGCCACCAGAGAAGTCCCTTTTTTTTTTTTTTTTTTTTTTTAAATAGACTATTTTTTTAGAGCAGTTTTAGGTTCATGGCAAAATTGAGGGGAAGGTACAGAGATTTCCCAAATACCCTCTGCCTTCAGTCATGCATGGCCTCCCGCATTATCAATATCCCCCACCAGAGTGGTATATTTTTTACAACAGAGGAACCTACATTGACACACGATTGTCACCAAAAACCCATAGTTTACATTAGGGTTCACTCTTGGCATTGTACATTCTGTGGGTTTGGACAAATATAATAACATGTATCTACCCTCACAGTGTCCTACAGAGTAGTTTCACTGTCCTAAAAATCCTCTGTCCTCTGTCTATTCATCCCTCCCTTGGTTGCTTCCAGGTTATGGCCATTATGAATTAAGCTGCTATAAACATCCAGATGCAGGTTTCTGTGTAGGCATAAGTTTTCAACTCCTTTTGGTAACTACCAAGGAGCATGATTCCTGGATCATGTGGTAAAAGTATGTTTAGTTTTGTAGGAAACTGATACTGACAAACTGCCGAAGTGACTGTACCATTTTACATTCCCACCAGAAATGAATGAGAGGTCTTTATCAGGGTTCTTGAAGAACTGGACAAGTTGTTTCTCCTATCCAAACCTTTCCTATAGAGTTAGGCTGTGAGACTAGCAGATCTTTAAAGATCCTTCCAGCTCTAACTATATACCTGTGAATGTGCTAGAAAAGTGCACATGGGGGGTCCCTGTTCTTGAAGGCACCATCTCTTAATCCCTCCAGGCTAGATTAAGTGTCCTTTCTCAGTATTGGGCTCCACACAACATCAGTCTTTATCGCTTTCAAAGATATGCTCTCTGGAGTCAGCCTGCCCAGATTTAAGTTCTGTCTCAGCCCTTATTAGCTAGAGGACTCAAGCAAATTATTTAACCTCTCAAAATTTTATGATGATGAGATTTAAGGTCTGATTTTAATGAGTTTTAAGATATGTTGGGAGGTGTGTAAAGCCCTTACTTTAGCTTAGTAAAAAGTAATAAGCGTTGACTGCTGTAATTATTTTTCTCCATTGTGAGTTTCTCCAAGAAGAAGCTGTATCTTCAGATTAGTATCCTTAGTGCTTAGTAAATGACCGGGGCTCAGTAAGTATTTGATCAACACAGAAAACGAGCAGGATGACACTAGCCGATGATGTAACCCTGGACGACTTGATCATGGCTAAAGATGACCTCTCTGGTGCCGACATCAAGGCAATCTGTACAGAAGCTGGCCTGATGGCCTTGAGAGAACGTAGAATGAAAGTAACGAATGAAGACTTCAGAAAGTCTAAAGAAAATGTTCTTTATGAAAAACAAGAAGGCACTCCTTAGGGGCTCTATCTCTAGTGGACCACAGTTGCCTTCCAGGAAAAGGTTGGAAGTGTCCTGACCCCTCAGAGGTGTGAGGTTGGGGAAGTTGCCTAGGAGTCCATGTTCCAGTTGACCTTCATTAGCACAGCATCCTGAGTACCTTTTGAGCATGATGTGTAGGATTCCCATCTGGCTCTCTTTGTATGTTGGTCATGTGCAGTGCTCTCTTCCCAATAAAGCGCCTCTTTCTCAAAAAAAAAAAAAAAAAAAAAAAACACCACACACACACACACACACACACAGGAGACCTGATGGCCAGTGTCCTACTAGAATTCAGCAGGACACAGGCTCCTCTATCCCAGTGGCTCCAGGAGACTAACCATCCCCAGTACCTGCAGACCAACAGCAGCTCATTTTCCTTGTGGCCTGCACTTGTCTCTCCTCCCAAACTCCCTGATGGGACCAAACTGCTTCTGTGCCACTCCTGCAGAGCATAATTTTGGAGAAGCTGCCCATCCAGCTTCTAGTACATGGCACCGGGGTTACTGAAACCCTCCATCTCCATCTACCCTCACCCAAGCCACTCCATATAAAATAATACTACTACTCTTTGATGCCGTCTCCATCTCACATAAAGAATAAAACCCTCTTTAGAAAACTTTGTTTTTAATTGATGTGAAACATATAATGTAAGCAGAAAAAAGTGCTTAACTGTGCAAATGTAGTTTCAAGAGAAGTCCCCTCTCACCTTTTCCTCCTACCCACAATTTTATATCAGACTGCAGTCCTTGAATCCCTCCTGTAATGATTTCTGGAGCAGCCTCAGCCAAGTTGCCTCTCTCCCCCACCCCCAAGATTTTTCCAGAGCCTAATTATTAAATAAGGGATGAATGATTTAAATGCAATTGGTGATAAGAACTGACTTTAATCTGATAAGATGATACTCCTTGTGATTATGGGGGAAATGAATTTGAACTTTAGTGCGTTTGCTCCAGAAATCTCAGATGTTTCACCAGCCATCCATCTCCAGGGACATTCAGAGATCAGATGCCAGACTTTCAGCTTGACTTTAATCCTATAAATCCTGAAACTTGGCCATACGATTAATGCTTACTGCACCTTCTTGGGATGATAAAGGGTCTCCAGGTAGATGACACTGTCCAGGCCACAGTGGTTATCAGCAGAAGGAGTCATCTCTAGCTCAGCTAGAGAAACGGCAGTAAACAAGGCAGCCAGAGAGGGAACTATCGGATGTATTACAATCATAGTTATAGGTACAAATGGGTCCTATAATAGAAACATGATAAAATTCTGTTTGTTCACACAAAGGTAGAAAGTGGCCCTGGAAGCTTTGAAAATTCAGAATCTTTGAATGTTTTCATAGGATTATGTTTTTACTAATTTTAAAGTGTTGTTCATATTTTTAAATCACACATATTTGATCAAGACAGTTTCTTGTTCAGATCTCTAATCTCTTCAAATACCCCATTAACGATCCTGAAGACTGTAGAGATAATCAATACCCTGTATCTTCCCCAAAGTTATGAGAAGACTGTGTGCCAGGAGTGAGAAAGAAGAAAAAGAAAAAGAAATCAGGGACTGGACTCAAGGGGATTTTGATCAGAGCATGAATAATCTTTTTCTCCAGGCAGGATCCATAATAAAGGGTAAAAAGACATAGTACTTAAACAAACCACCCTGTTAGAGAAGCAATATTGTTCCAGAGAGAGGAAGGGATGTCATACAAGGATAAGGAATTATTAAGAACACTGACTTCTCATGCATGTGCCTAAAGGGGAACTAACAGAGATAATATATTTAGACTTTCATAAAGCTTTCGACAAGTTCACATCTAAATAAGTCATCCTGGGATCGGCAGGGGCTGCTTTGTTCTGCACTGAGAGCTGTCTCAAAAACTGAAAATAATTTCTGGCCTGAAGTCTTACAACAGCCTGGTTACTAGTCATCCTCCAGCCTCTCCTACCCCAAGATGTTCCTCCAGGATCCAGAAGGATCTTCCAGGAGTGCAAATTCAATAAGGTTACTCCTGCTTAACACCTTCAAAGGCTCCCACTGTCATCAGGTTGAAGTCTAAATTCCTTACCTGTGATAAAGGCTTTATGATGTTGTTCCTGGTTACCTTCCTCAGTATATAACTATCAATTTTTGGATGCTCAGCATTTGAACCACTTTATGTTTGGGAATTCCTTACCTGCTTTAGAGCTGAACATACTACATGTTTGCTTTTTCAGTCTCCCTTGCAGCTAGAACTCACACACATAACCTAGGCTCAGTCAATCAGATGCCCTGGACTTAGCAGCAAGTGATGGGAAGATACAGCGGCCTTGAGGAACTCTTTCCAGCGGCTGTACTTGTAACAAACTTGAGTTCTTGGGCCAACAGAAGCAGATTAGTGGTGTGGGCTTCTGTGCCCAGTACCCCTAGCAGCATCAGTCAGACAAATGGCAGCACTGAGTGCTCAGATGAGGTAATTGGTGTTCTCACCAGATCACTTCTGAGTGTGATTTGGGGCACTGTTCATGGTGATGAAAAATCTTTTGAAATTGATTAAACTCTTAAGAACACAATGCTCAATAATTCTCCATGTTAAAAAAGTGTTTAAAAAATTCTGCCTATGCCTCTCTGGGTATTGCCTTCTTTCAAAGTTTAGACACAAAAGATATACTGTAAATGTTTTTCCTGTTACTGAGGTGTACTAAAACAACTCTTGAGGAAAGAAGATTGGTATAATCAAGAATTAATATCTTTATTTATTTATTTATTTATTATTTTAAAAAATTTATTTATTTTTGGCTGTGTTGGATCTTCATTTCTGTGCGAGGGCTTTCTCTAGTTGTGGCGAGTGGGGGCTACTCTTCGTTGTGATGCGCGGGCTTCTCACTGCAGTGGCTTCTCTTGTTGCGGAGTGTGGGCTCTAGACGCATGGGCTTCAGTAGTTGCAGCATGCAGGCTCAGTAGTTGTGGCACATGGGCTTAGTTGCTCTGCAGCATGTGGGAGCTTCCCGGACCAGGGCTCAAACCTGTGTCCCCTGCATTGCAGGCGGATTAACCACCAGGGAAGCCCAAGGATTAACATCTTTAATTTACCTTGGTTAAGTCTTAAAATCATTAAGAAAAAAAAGACGTTTTACATCAGAAAAATTGGGCAGTGGATTTGAGCAAGTAAATAACAAAATAAACATAAATGGACAAAAATATATGAAAAAAGTTATCCTTCAATAACAAATGAAATGCAAATTAAAACATTTTCATTAATTAGGTTTAAAAATAATAATAGGGGCTTCCCTGGTGGCACAGTGGCTAAGAATCCGCCTGACAATGCAGGGGATGTGGGTTCAAGCCCTGGTCCAGGAAGATCCCACATGCCACAGAGCAACTAAGCCCGTGCGCCACAACTACTGAGCCTGCGCTCTAGAGCCTGTGAGCCACAACTACTGAAGCCCGCGCGCGCCTAGAGCCCGTGCTCCGCAACAACAGAAGCCACGGAATGAGAAGCCCACGCACCGCAACAAAGAGCAGCCCCTGCTCACCGCACCTAAAGAAAGCCTGTGCGCAGCAAGGAAGACCTGATGCAGCCAAAAAAATAATAATAATAGTAAACACTCACTGAGACCTGAATCTATGCCACTGTTCTAAATATTTTGTTAAGTAATAACTCATTAAACAATGAGTTTAATAACAATTTAAGTTTTACTAGTTTATCCATTTTAAAGATAAGGAAACACAGAATTTAAATACATTCCAGGTCACTTCACCAGTAAGTAGCAGAGCAGGGAGATAAAGGTTAAGCAGGGGTGGGACTGAAAGTTCCAACTCTCTAATCACATGGTTGGTTCTCCAGGCAGCCAGCCCCCATCCTTAGGTGTGGCCCAAAACTCACCTCATTAATGTAACAAAAGATACCTTTATCTGTTTCATCACTTAGGAAATCCCAAGGGTTTTAGAAGCTTTGTGCCAGAAACAAAGACCGAATATATATTTATTATAAATCACAGTGTAACAGGATTTCACTTTAATTTGAAGCTATGACTATCTCCTGGCCATTTGGGTCTTCTTGTACCTGGGAAACAGCAGACAAAAAGAAAAAAAAGAAAAGGTTTTCACACTGGCAGCACTAAGTGACCTTGATTACAAGGAGCTAGGGTTGCTGCTACACAACGGGGGCAGAAAGGGATATGCCTGGCACCCAAGGGATTCACTGGCTTATCTTGGAGCTTTCATGTCCAGTGATAACTGTAAACAGGCAGTTGCTGCAACAAAGCATCTGATGATGCTAGAGTAACTAAGGTTCTGGCCTTTGGAAATGAAGGTCCTGGTGACTCAGGCAAGCAACCTAGATCTGCAAAAGTTATGGCCAAGAGAAGGGAAATGTACAGTGGGGGGGAAATGAAGATTATCAGCTAGGGCCTCAGATCAGTCACAGCTGTGTAGACTGTAGCTTGTTCCACTAACCCTCCTGTTAGACTGTACCTGACTACCACCCTGAATGATACATTGCAGATTAGATTCAATGTGTGCACAGACCCAAGCAGTACATGGAGTGGATGAGGAAATAGTATACCTCTTGTGCGTGCCTCACTTCCTCTCAGTCCATCTTTTTACTCCAGTTGCTGCTGCAGCTCTCATTTGCCTGCAGGTGTGACCTGACAATACTTCACCCCAGCTGCACAGCACACCACCTGCTTTCTGCCCTATGCTTCCTCCTCCACGAGATGCCAGTAAGAACCCAGTCAGCCAGTCTGAGGCATGCCCATACCTGGGAGTACAAGGGAATTAACTGCATGAGATAACTCTGGACCAAGAGGGAGAAGAGCTAGTACGTAAATATTCACTTTTTCCGTGTCTGGGGGTAAAATTCTGTGTCCATTCCACAGAGCTCCTCAGAACGCCCCTATAGGAATTAAGCCCATTACTCCCAGAGGCAACGGGCCAAGAGCACAGTTTGGGCTCTGAAGATCACAGGGGCTGACAGAGCAGAATAGGAGCACAAAAGGGCAAGGTGTGTTGGCTACTGCTAGAATGGGGGCCACTGTTGGGTGAGAAGACAGGGAGGGTGGAGGCCATGCTGAAGAACACAGGTAAAATGCTATACAGCATTGGGTTTTCCCTCAGCCTGTTTCACTCTGAGCAGTCTCCCACCTGTTCTTTCAGATCACTTCCTAACATAAACTATCTACATACAAGCTTTTCTCTCAGGCTCTGCATTTTGGGGTACTCCAGGCTCACACAAGGATCAAATGAGACAATAGTTGTGAATATGCTTTGAAAGTTAAAAGCAATATACTCATGTAAGGCAGCCCCACAGAGCATGCTGTTCTTCCTATAGCACTTGATTTTACTTTGTCTTCATAGATGAAATTGTCACCCTACTGTTTCAAGACTAAACTACAAAGCATGGGGTAGCTTTTATTGAGCAATACTCTGTTACTTCATTTTCATCTTTATGACCTTATGAGGTAGTAGGCATTACTATCTCCATGCCATAGATGATGAAAGGGGGGCCTGGTAAACTCAAGCTAAGATTCTAGACCAGATCTGACCTTCAAAGCCCATGCTCTATACCATTTTACCTGTTCTTCAGCATGGCCTCCACCCTCCCTGTCTTCTCACCCAGCAGTGGCCCCCAATCTAGCCATAGCCAACACACCTTGCCCTTTTGTGCTCCTATTCTGCTCTGTCAGCCCCTGTGATCTCCAGAGCCTAAATCAAATGCCATCTCCCTAGACAGAACTGCTTCTTCATCAGCTTGCCAACATCACTTTCCTGAATCGCTATCTTTTTTTTTTTAAACCATAAGGTTGTAACTGTTCTGCTGCATTTACCACTGGGGCTGGAGCCAGACGACAGCTTAGGTTTTAAGTAGTAATAAGCACTCAAATAATAACTGTTGAATAAACAGTTGTCAGAGTGTGTACTCCTTAAGCACAGGGCCTAAGTTGTCCTGTTGACTGCTATAATCTGAGCACAATAGCACAATGCCTGGTTCATAGCAGACACTCATTTGTTGAATGACTGAATGAATGAACATGAATCTGTTTCTTCATTAAACTGTGAACTCTTACGAAATAGGGATTCTACAATGTCCAGCAAATGTTTGTTGAATCAAAGTAATATTAAGAAAGAAAAACTTTTTAATGATTAATAGACTCATTTAAACAACAGTACATATAGTCATCATTGCCAGACTTAATATGAGATGTTAAATGTTCGATCCAATTTTCCTTCCCGGATAAGTTTTTCTTTCCTATCCTGTATAGACAGAAAAAAAAAAAGTACATTAAAAACAATGCATTCTGGCACAATTCATGATATAGCTCTGAAAAACAGGAATGAAACACTCCCAGACTAATTACAATCCCCTACTGTCTAAAGCCTACAGAGTATAAGCGAGGAATAATCTGAAGAAATAAAGGGACAATAAGAAAACACTCCTATTGAAAAACACCTATATTTTAGTAAGTAGAATTATATTATCCCACTAAATAGCATACACTGAAAGCAAAATGTAAATACCTTCTAGGTAAGTGTGGCCTACCTTTCTGTTAAGCAATAATTTATCAGATAATCAAAATATATACACTCCAGGAGAGTGGACTGGCCAGTTTAAGGCAGAGCTACATGGATGGGCTCCAGTGTAGATGGAACATGAGGCCTGGGGGCTGGGTTGGGGACCTAGTATCAGAGTGGTCTAGTGTCAAAGATTAGCTTGGCTTTCTGTGCAGTCACATACCCAGGCCTCTGGTGGCAGTGAGCCCCACCACAGGCTGCTTTGGCTTTTCTGTTGTTGGAGTATTAATATATTTTAACATTAATTCACAAAATGTGACCTACATAACTGGAATTCATGCCGACAGGGAGCATACTAAGTGATATATGTATTCTGCTAATACTTAACCCAATAAACATCTCTTTTAAAAGCAAACAAAATAAACTAAATATAAAAATTGGCAAAGATAACATCTAAAGATTAATCAGAATAGAAAAGGTTAACTTCTGCACATCTAATGAGAAAAAAGAAATTAACTTTTTAAGTTATTTCTATATTCTCTTGCTTAATATACACATTATAATTTCCTTACCTAATCTTAAACACATCAGGAAAACAAAAATAAATAAAAAAAATAATAAAACACAACAGGAAAACTCTTTCATGAGCTAAGTTCAAGTTTTAGATATTTAAAGTGACCAATTCATTACTTTAAATTCTAGAATAGCCATTAAATTAAATTTGAAAGACCCAGAGACAATCGTAGTTTATAAGAAAGTATATTTCTATATGAGATGAAATAATAAAGCAATAAAACTAAACATATAATTGAAACTTCCTGTTCTAACTCAGTTGGAAAGGAATAAAGATAAAAGAGGAACTGAAGGAAGAGTAGAAAGACAAGATGGGAATTATCAAGAGAGAGAGCTGCAGCCAGCACAGAGGGAACCTATCACACAGATACCAAACACAAGGTCCTAATACTTACTCTGTCAGTTTTGAAAACATAATACCAGAAGAGGAGGGGCCCAATTCCAAACAGAGCTCCTAAAAGTGAGGTCTTGGGAGTGGGTCTGAAATTGGGATAGACATTTGCTGATCTTGCATAGGTCCAACGAATCAAGGCAGGATCTTCCTAAAATGAATGAAAACAAAAGATACAGGAAATTAAGTTCTACACTAAGAAACAATCTCATCAGGACTTTTGTGGAGAAGCACAAGAGATGCCCTTTGTTCTCTTCTACAGTTAAGGGTATACCCTGAATATTCCTAAATAGCTTCAAAGAAGATCTTTCATTTCCAGTATTTGTTGAATAATTCTCTTATGATCCTGTTCAGAATTTAAAAGACTCATATCATCCTTCAGCTTCCTATTTATTTAAGATTTAAGAATCCTAGTCACTTTAAGCTGTCAGAGAAGGCACTTTTTTTTTTATTATTAATTAATTTATTTATTTTTGGCTGTGTTGGGTCTTCGTTTCTGTGCGAGGGCTTTCTCTAGTTGCGGCGAGCGGGGGCCACTCTTCATCGCGGTGCGCGGGCCTCTCACCATCGCGGCCTCTCTTGTTGCGGAGCACAGGCTCCAGACGCACAGGCTCAGCAGTTGTGGCTCACGGGCCCAGTTGCTCCACGGCATGTGGGATCTTCCCAGACCAGGGCTCGAACCCGTGTCCCCTGCATTGGCAGGCAGATTCTCAACCACTGCGCCACCAGGGAAGCCCGGCACTTTTTTTAAAATCATTTTTTTCTATTCTTTTCTGGATTGTTTTTGGCTTCACTGTCTTTCTCGAAGTATGATGAACAGAACCACACAGTACATCCAATGAGGACAAACAGATTTCATATGCTCTATCATACTGTGAACTTTGTTTCCAGGACCTTTTCTAATGCTATGCCCACACTGGTCTTTCCAGGCTACAAATAAACTGCAGGAAGAGGAAGACAGAGGTAGGCTAACTCTGAACTTTACATTTTTTTAAGCTGACTTCGCTGGTATTTTAAGAGCAAAATTATTACATTTCACATTATTAAAATACTTTTTTGAAAGGACAAGGTTGTTAAAGAAAAATAATCAGATTGTCTTGGTTAAGAAAAAAAGTAACTGTCAATTTTAATATATTTATACTAGAATAACTATGTAAGAATAGCAAATCTACCCCAAATATGTAATTAAATTTAATTAGCTAAATACCCTAATGATTTTACAAAATTATTTGCTCCAGTTAACTGATAGATAAAAATAAGCAAATGAAATCAGCTTTAAAACTTTAATACTAAGCTGTGAGGAGAACATTCAAGGTCTTAACCAACACCAAGAAGTCATGATTGGTAGGACATAAATAATTAAACTGGATCTTTCACAGTAACATTTTAAATCAAATTGTTTGTCAAACTCTTTGCAGAGACAGTAAAGAAGGCGAAGACACAAGATACAGGTTCAAGGGGACATTTGAGCACCTTTACCTGAAAGGATAAATACATCTATCTATTCTTGTATCTATCCCTTCCTGCTATTAATGCATTTGAATGACTCTCTCATGCCAGAATTTTCTACCAGTCACCTCTCTACACCTAATGTCTGCCAAATCTGTCTTCCAGAAACAGACATTTCATTTCATAAAAATACCAATAGCTCCATGACCATAGTTCATTGAACGAGGTACTGTTGTTGAAAGAGGTTCCAAAACACCTGCCATGGGAGACAGTTCCCCTTCTTTGACACCACTCCACGTCCAAAGGACTATCAGCAGCATGTGACATGGTGAACACCACTTCTTTTTTTTTTTTTTTTTAATTTATTTTATTTATTTATTTTTGGCTGCATTGGGTCTTTGTTGCTGCGCGCGGGCACGGGCTTTCTCTAGTTGCAGCGAGCGGGGGCCACTCTTGGTTGCAGTGCATGGGCTTCTCATTGCGGTGGTTTCTCTTGTTGCGGAGCATGGGCTCTAGGCGCGTGGGCCTCAGTAGTTATGGCGCATGGGCTCAGTAGTTGTGGCGCACAGGCTTAGTTGCTCCGTGGCATGTGGGATCTTCCCAGACCAGGGATCGAACCCGTGTCCCCTGTGTTGGCATGCAGGTTCTCAACCACTGCGCCACCAGGGAAGCCCATGAACACCACTTCTTGAAATCATTTCTTCACTTGGCTTCAAGGGCATACACCAGCTTGGCTTTCCTCCTAACTCTCTGGCCATTCCCTCTTAGTCTCTTTCGCTCTCTTCCTCCTTATCTTCCCAGTCTCTTAATATAGGACCTCAGACCCTGTGGGTCTTTCCTATCTACATTCACTCCCTTGATAATCTCTGGTCACATGGTTTTAAATATCCACCTATAGGCTGATGACTCCCCAAAACTATGCCTCCAGTCCTAGACCTCTACCCTGAACTGCAGACATAATATCCCACTCCCTGCTCAATGCTGACATATTGTCTAACTGGCAAATGTGATGCCAAACATGATGTATCCCAAACTGATTTGCCAATATGCGATTCCACCTTCATCCCTGATCCTTTCACACTCTTCCCTATCTTGGTAAAAGGCAACTTCATTCTTCACTTCAGTCAAAAACCTTGGCGTTATCCTTGAGTCCTCTCTTTCTCTTACACCACATATCCAATCTGCCAGCTAACCTGATGGGCTCTACTTTCAATACATAACCAGAACGGACCACTTCTTACCAACTCCACTGCCACCACCCTTGTAGCCACCATCAACTAAGAAATTAGATCACTGCAAAAGGCTCCTAACTAGCCTCCCTGCTCCTGCTTTTGCTCCCCCATAGTCTCTTTTCTACTAAGCAGCCAGAGATGTTGTTAAAATGTAAGTCCTGATTATGGGACACCCGACTCAGAAAAGTCCTTTCAATGGCCTATGAGGCTTGGTGTGATCTAGTCCCAGGTAACTTTCCCATCTCATCTCTTCCTACTCTGCCCTCACCTTTCTCCATGTTAGTCACAATGGTCTCTTCAGTATTTTGGGGATTAACAAGGCACACTCCTGTCGAAGGACCCTCGTATTTGCTGTCCCCTCTGACTAAAATGTTACTTTCCCAGAGAGCTGAATGGCTAGCTCCCTCCCCTCACTTCTTGGAGAACTTCAATGTCACCTTCCAAGTGAGGCCTTTCCTGTGCCTTTCTAAAACTGCAGCTGCTCTCCCTTTCTACTACATACACACACTCCTAATCCCCTTCCTTGCTTTATTTTTCTTCTTATCACTTCCCATTACCTAACAGACTAAATGATTTAATTTTTTAACTTATTACTTGTCTTCCCTCTGGAAAGAAAGCTTTATGAGGACAGGAGTCTTTGCCTGTTTTGTTCTCCACTGTTACCGCAGTATCTAAAAGAGGACCTGGTACATAACATATCCCAAGCAATTATTTATTCCCTAAATCAATCATTCTTAGACATTAGGCAAAGAATTTCCATGTATTGCTCAATATATAACTGTCAGGCCCTCATTTACTTAACAGAACAACCAGTGAGGCTGGTGTAAAACCTGTTTTACACAGCAAAACTATAACTGCCCTGGGTCACAGAACTGGAAAAAAGAAAATCTGGAGTTTAAACCTCAGCTCTGTCTGACTCAAAGTCTCTCTTTTTTTTTTTTTTTTTTTTTTTTTTTAATACATCTTACTATCTGGCACATCAAACCCAATCGTGTGAGTATGTATATAATCAATGTCTCTGTCCTCACCTTTTCCCAAGTAAATGAGGTTCTGGCTGAAGACAGTATAGCCAAATGGTTAAGAGATGCTTTGGGTTACACAGACTATGGTGCAAATTCTGCTCTATCACTTGCTAACGTATATCACTCTATGACATACTTGTCCTTCCCATGTAGTCTTTCTCATCTGTAAAATGGGGACAGTAATAGAGCTTAACTCTTTGAATAGCTGTGATATTTGAATATCATTCAGAAAGAGTTTCAATAGTGCCTGGCACATTGTAAATTTCTTTCAATTCTCACAACTTCCTAAAATTCCTACGGAACACCAATGCAACTGCTGGGAAAAGTCTTTTTTCTTTTTTAATCTAAAAGCACACTTCTTAAATAATAATAGCTATCAGTTTACTGGGCATGTATTATGTGCCAGGAATGTTATACAGACTATCTCATTTAACCTCACAACGATTCTATAAAGAATGTACTACCATTTCCATATATGAAAATTAGAAAACTAAGGTTCAGAAGGGTTAGGGATATTGCACAAAGTCATATAGCTTGCTAGTACATACTGCCTCGGCGTTTGACTCCAAAGCCCAAAGCTTCAGCAAGCTGTAGGGTGTTTGGGTCTTTAAAAGATATAAACCGAAAAATCACTATATACCCTTCAAAAGAGAGCAGTATTGCTATAATTGTGAACTGAAAAGTGGAAAACATCTTTTAAAAAAATACACACACACCCCCATTTCCTGAACACTCATCACAAGCCAGGCACTGTGCTGGCCGGTCACGTGCCTTATCTCATTTAATCCTCCTAACAGCCTCATAAGATAGGAATTACTATATTATCCCCATTTTTCAGACAGGAAAACCGAGGCAAAGCAGCAGAGTTGAACAACTTTTTCAAAATCACTCAGGCGGGAAGTGATCAAGCCGAGGCTCAAACCCAGCCTGGTGTGAATCCAGAACCCGTCCTCTTGACCACCGAGCTCTCTGCCCAAGGTCAAAGGGCTAATGAGCTGGCCTGCTCTCTGGGCCTGGAAGAGGATCCATGTCTAAAATACTCTTCGGGAACGGTGACCGCCCCGCGGCGTGAACCCCCTTGTCAGGTCTGAGCTGCCCAGCCCGACGGGACCGTCCCGACTCTGGCCCCTCGATTCCCACCCGCTGGCCCCTCACTCACGATGACCCCACGACGGCTGGGGTCGTTGTACTGAAGCAGATACTCCCGTTTAAGCCGGGATCTTATGGCCAAACGCTCGGCTTGTGCCTTCCGGGTTTCCGGAGATATGTCGTATTCAGCTGGGTCGAGGGTAGTGGGCAGGGTGGCCAGGCGCGACGGCTTGTACTTGGGGAACGACATCTTGGCGACCCGGCGCACAACTGCGCCTGCGCGGTCCGAAGCCCGCCCTCTTCAGTCTGACCTTCGTCCCGAGGCAGTGCGCCTGCGCGTCAGCCAGAGGTTGAAGATGGAGTTTAGCAAGAAGTTCAGCCTCTTTCCTCAACCTTCCTCACGGTCTTGGCCCCCTAGTGGCGATCTGCGCAGGCGCAAGGTACTTTTCTCGCCTTCCCCACCCCCCTTCCCCTACCACCCTCCAAATCTATCGCTTGTTGCTCCTTCCTAGCAGCCGTATCTCTACTGACATACAGAACTTATTATGTGAAGTTGAGCTGGCAGAGACTGAAAATGGGATTGACTGTGGAATTCTGATTCAGTGTGGGTTCATCTCTGTGACTTGCGACAAGTCACTTAACTTCTCGGAGTTTCCTCTTCCTTATCCTGGAGATAATGACCCCTATTCTATCCACGTAGCAAAACTGTTGTGAGGATTAAAATAAATAATTAATAGATGCCAACATACTTTGCAAAGCACAATTTCTCTTCCAAGAAAAAGAAAATTAGCTTTTCTGTGCGTTACCATATTAGATCCATACAACATAAGCAGAAGAGTATTTTTCATTGGCATGAAATAATGTTTAATAGGAGAATGATGTTAGAAGTGTTCCCTGCCTGACTATAGGTCAGAAAAAAATGGTATTGAATAAACCTCGCAAAGAAACAATATCTTAGTTAAAATACTAAAACCTCTTATGTAAAATCCCTAGCACTCTTCAGGTGCTAAGAATAAAAAAACATCCTTAGAGATAGGAAAATAAGCATAAGGGCATTGTGTCTTGCTGTGAAAGATGATTTGGGGAAACAAGGAGGGTAACCTAAAAGGAAACGTTCTCCACCCCTACTGTCCTTCTCCTCTCCCCACTATCACCACAGAAAAAGGGCAACTTCAAATTGTATGGCAGGGTCTTTGGGTACCAGTCAGATACTCCTTAGGGGAAAACATGTAAACAGTATTTCCATAACTCAGGCAGGGAATGCTGGATCAGCTTGGGTGAAGCGTCTGGGGACATGTAGGTACGCTGGGAAATGGTTACTAGGCAGAGAAGGGGCCAAGAAAGTGTTGGCACTTGAAGTGATGAGGAGTAGCACTGCTGTCAAATTTACTCAACATTTTAATACTGTTTTAAAATATTTATTAAGCACTCGCCGCATGAAGCACACTGCACACTAGTCAGTCTTAGTCAATATTCTAGGCTCAGTGGGGGAAACACAGAAGAAATGAAGGACAAGACGTTTGTCTCTGAGAAGCTGACAATCAGGCAGTACAGAAAGAACAGACAGAATATGATAATATTTGCAAAGCAGTTTAATGATCAAATGAATATAGAGCAAAGTGAGCTCAGGAGAATGCAGGCTGAGGGAATGTAGAAAAAAAGAAACTTGAGACAAATCACTCACACTCCATTTTAAAGGAGCAGGGGGAAAAAAGTTCTGTTTTTTTCTGAGGTGTTTAAACATATTAAGAAAATAAAATGAAAAGCAGGAGCAGGTTGAAAATTCTAAAGACTACCTTGATAGTTTCAACAACCTTTTGTTAACAGATTAGATGCTGATCTAGGAAGAAGCGCATGTGAAAAAAAAAAGAAAAGAAAAAAGAAGAGTACATTGAGTACAAGCCACTGACAAAGTTAAAAAAAAAAGACTTTTTAAGGTTAAGAGAGGGAGAGAGAGAGACAGAGAGAAGAAACATCATTTCGTTTTGGATGAGTTAAGGGGATTATCTCCACATTTGCTTTTTTTTTTAATGAAGTCATTTATTTATTTATTTATTTATTTATTTATTTATTTATTTATGGCTGTGTTGAGTCTTCGTTGCTGTGCACACAGGTTTTTGTCTGGTTTTGCGGCGAGCAGGGACTACTCTTTGTTGTGGTGCGTGGGCTTCTCATTGTGGTTGCTTCTCTTGTTGCAGAGCATGGGCTCGAGGCGTGAGGGCTTCAGTAGTTGTGGCACGTGGGCTCAGTAGTTGTGGCTCGCGGGCTTAGTTGCTCCATGGCATGTGGGATCTTCCCTGACCAGGGCTCGAACCCGTGTCCCCTACATTGACAGGCAGATTCTTAACCACTGCACCACCAGGGAAGTCCCTCCACATTTGCTTAATTATCATACGGATCCCTTCAGATAACTGTTAAAAATATGAAGTCCTAGGTTTTGTTCTGCTCTTGTAGATTCAGAATTGGTCTTCAGGGGAACCCAGGAGTCTGTATTTTTTACAATTTCTTGAAGGGATTCTTACAATAGTGCATGTTTGGGGAACATAGAGATGAATATAAGAGGTCTTCCTTTTCCCAGAAAAGGCCATCTTAGAGTGAATCTATTTAAGATGGAGACCTAGATTCTATAGTGAAAGAAAAAGACTTGATTGGGACTTTAGCTTGAAACAATGCAACCAATTAATTATGAAAATGAATTTATCTTGTATTTAATACATTTTAGGTCACAATTACAACTGTGTGCTAATTCTGATAAATCACGTGTTAATTTGTGGGGACATTATTTTTATGTAGCTCATTATGCTTCACTCATTTGATTTTTTGCAGCAGGGTCATATTTGCAAAAGTGCTGGAGGGCTTTGTCCAGTTTTCCCAAGGCTCTCTTAATCCTTTGAAACCAGATTATTTCCTTTTCAAACACTGGTGTTATCATCATTCTTATTCATTTTTCTCTTTTTCATTTGCTACCTGGTCCAGCTGTAAGATCCCCCTGTATTAGGAACTTTGCATGTGGATCTAGCAGTTCACCAACATCACTTTCATCAATTTCATGAAATTCCACATCTTTTGCAAGATTTGCAATAGATTTCTATTGCATTCGAGAACTGGATATTTCCAAATGGATGACCAAGACTTCGATGGGGTGAATGTAGGCACTAGGGTTAGCAGATGGAATAATTTCAGTGAGCAGCAGTTTTACAGGTGGTCATATCATCAATGTATATTTCATGTTTTGAAGATTTTTACTTCTCTAAGAAATCTCCTAATAGAATTTATCAGAATTTATTGGATTACAGGGACTAAATACATGTATCTGTACTTGGTCGGAAGAGGGGGGATGAAGTGGTGAAGTGTAGAAGGAGAGAAGTGCATATATGCAGGGGTGGTTAAGCTATATAAATGGGGCAGGGTTTCAGGGAACAGAAGATGGACAGGTGAATACAGAAACTGTAAGAAGAAGATAAGTTCCAGCTTGCAACAATATGAAGAACATTCCTTCTCTTAATTGAGTAGGATCATATGTATATTTGGGAATAAACTCTTCACTTTGGGTTGAAAATAAACCCAATGCCCAGAGATTTAATTAATCAGTGATTAACAGCAGTTGACATTTAGTGAGTATTCTCTATTACTATTATTTTTTAAAATCTTGTCCTAACATTGAATGTTAGCAAAGGATATACTCTCAAGCTAATGAAAGGTCCCCTCTTTACAGGAGCCCTCTCCACTACCCTGGTAAGGACCATAAAAATGTGTTCGCATGGTCATTCTGTTTTTGTAAAATTAGTAAAGGTAAGCTGTTTGAATCACAATTGCCTAAGACTGCTGTGTCTCTCCTCTCTGACTTCCCCCTTCTATCACATTTTCTGCTGTTGGGTGGTATTGTGGTGGCCTTAGATATTTGGGGGATCTTACCAACAAAAGTTGGGGTTTAGTAAGATATATTTATTTGATTCACATCTATGCCAGGTGGAGTTAAGTTATTGCTAGCCATCCAGGTACAGGATGGCTTCCAGGGATGCTGCCATCACCTAGTGTGCCATGGAAGTTCAGGATCAGAGTTTGTATTGTGATATAAACTTGTCCTGTGAAGCCTGGCCCTGGAAATAATGAGGGTAGAGGAAGAGAACAAGGTTTGAAATAAACAGAACTAGAAGCTAATTTGTAGAATGTTCTTCTAGTCATCACTGAATCTTTTTTTCTCAAAGATTTTTTCTCCCCTCCTTCTCCCCCAAATTATATAAACTTCAAATCCCATCAAACCTGGATCTTCCTGTTTGTCAGTCTTGTTAAGGCTGCAAGGAAGGGACTCAGAGTGCTTTGTGAATTAATTTAATTGCAAGGAGATCCAGGAACATGGGGGTAGCAAGGAAAGTCATCTCTTTTTTCGCATAGCCACCCTGGGAACTTGTCTTCCAAAATTGAAACGAACAGCAGTTGCAAGGGAGAATAAGAAAAATACTCCAGATTTTTCAGAGTCTCACCTAAGCTCACGTATCCCACTTTCCCTTTGTTTATTACCTAGTGTTAACTCTTCCTTTAAACAAGGATATTATTGAGTCAGTTTGACACTATTCAATATAGATTGCCCCAAAGCACTACATGGGAGGTTGACTTTCATTGTATCCAACTCATCTGCGGCTCTTTGACTTGGGCACTGTCCAAATTAGTCATGAATAAGATTACACAACTGTTTTTCTGTATCCCTAACAGATACACCTAGGTCAAAGAAGCTTATCATATTTGGAAAAGACTCACATAGAACTACTATCTTAAGAAGCAGATTGTATCCAGAAGACACTTTGAGACTACACAGCCTCTTACAAACATACATCACTTTCTACTTGTTTCTACCATAGCTTTTTAATAAGTCTTGATATTTCATGGGGCAAATCTCTCCGTTTTATTATAGTTCACAATTGTCTTAGCAACTTTTTTTTCCTTTTCTCTTTCAAAAGAATTTTAGTATTAAGCTATCAAGTTCCATGAAAAATAATAATCCATTGGGATTTTTATTGGAATTGCACTAAAGTTATAGCTTGACCTGAGAACAAACATCCTTATAATATTGTATCTTCCCATTCATTAGTTAGGTCTTTTATTTCCTTCAATCATGTTTTGTAACTTTCTCTATAAAGAATTATGGCCTCTTCTTTTAGATTAATTCCTGCTACATTATAGATTTCATTGCTATTGTTAATTGTTTATTTTTCCTATTATATTTCCTAAATGGTTATTGCTGGTATACAGTAATATTATTGATGTTGGTATGCTGATCTTGGAACCAGTACCCTTATTGAACTTTCTACCAGTCCTATTAGCTTTTCTATATATTCTTTTCAATTGTTCTGTGTAGTCAGTCATATCCTGTGAAAATAGCAGTCTTGCCTTTTCTGTTCCAAGTTTTATACTTCTGTTTTTCTCTCATTGCATAAGCCAGGACCTCCAGGACAATATAATAGTAAAAGTAGTGAATCTCCTATCTTGTTCCCAGCTCTAATAGGAAATCTTCTGTTAGTTCACCATTAAATATGTTTGCTGTGGGGTTGGTAGAAGCGCTCTGTCAGGTTAATAAAATTCCCTTTTATTTCTTGCCAAAAGTTTTTTAAAATAATGAATGATTGTTTAATTGATCAAATGCTATTTCCACATTTCTTGATCTATATGTTTTTTCTCTGTTAATTTGTTAAAAAAGACAGAGAACCTTGGTAGGTTTTTCTGATGTGGTGTCATTTTGCATTCTGGAAGTAACTCTACTTCATGGTCATGTGTTTTTCAATATATTGATGAATTAAATTTATGAGCATTTTTTATAGAATTTTACCATTTATGTTCACAAATGAATTGGCTCTTCTTATTTTGTTCTTATGTACTTTTGGTAATATATTTAAACGAAATGAGTTGGATAGATTTCCTTCTTTTTTTTTCTTTTAACTCTCCAAAATGGTTTGTACAAGACAGGAACTATAATTCTTGAAAGCTTAGTAAATTATCTAATAAAACTGTCTGAGTCTTCTATATTTTTTCAAGAGAGACTTTTGGCTATCAATTCAATTTCTGTAATGATTGTTGGTTTGTTCAGGTTTTCTTCTGGAATCATTTATTGTAATTTACATTTTCTCAAATATCTTTCTTTAAACTTATTGCCATAGAGTTTCTCATCTTATGATCTTTTCAGTCTCCATTGTCTTTTATAATTATGATCCTCTTTTTGCTTCTATTACTGTTTATTTATTGCTCCTTGTTTTTCTTCCTCAATACTGCTAGAGTTCTGTCTACCTTGTCTTTTCAAGAAACTATTTTTAATTTTTAAAATTATCTCTAATCAGTAATTTTTCCTCTTATACTTTTTTCTTCTATTTTTCTTGAGAGTACTCCAATGTTCTTCTTCCAGCTTCTTAAGCAGAATGCTTATCTCATTTATTTTTGTTTATATGTGTTTTATAATTTTTATGCATGTAATTCTGTACATTTTCATTTTAGCTACATCTCCACAAGTTTTTATTAGTATTTTCATTGTCGTGTAGCTCTGAGTATTTCAAAATTTCCATTATGCTTTTTTCCTCAACTCATTAGTTATTTAGAAATGCAAAAGATGTTTTGTTTTGTCTATCTTTTTAATGTTAATTTCTAGTTTAACAGAATTATTGTCAGAGAACTTTGTATAATATTAGCCCTTTGGGACTTCATATGTGATGAGTTTTTTGTTCAGTTTGTTTTGTTTTTAACACACCATTTTTTTTGAAATGTAACCTACATATAGAAAAATGCATTAATCGTACATATGCTGTTCAATGAGTTATTACAAAGTGAACACACCCTTGTAATCACACAGTCATTTTTTTAAGTGATTTTTTAAAATTTATTTATTTTTTATTTATTTATTTTTGGCTGGGTTGGGTCTTCATTGCTGCGCACAGGCTTTCTCTAGTTGCGGCAAGTGGGGGCTACTCTTTGAAGCGGTGTGCGGGCTTCTCATTGCAGTGGCATCTCTCGTTGTGGAGCACAGGCTCTAGGCGTGTAGGCTTCAGTAGTTGTGGCTCGCGGGCTCTAGAGCACAGGCTCAGTAGTTGTGGCGCACAGGCTTAGTTGCTCCACGGCATGTGGGATCTTCCCGGACTAGGGATCAAACCTGTTTCCCCTGCATTGGCAGGTGGATTCCTAACCACTGCTCCACCAGGGCAGTCCCACACATAGTCATTTTTTAATTGAAGTATAGTTGCTGTACAATATTATATAAGCTACAGGTGTACAGTATAGTGATTCACAATTTTTAAAGGTTATATTCCATTTATTTTAAAGGTTATATTCCATTTATAAAGGTTATTATAAAATATTGGCTATATTCCCTGTGTATACATAGTCATTTTTATAATAGTTCCATGTGAGCTTTAAAAGAATGTATATCCTGTATTCATTGAGTGCAAGGTTAGATCAAACTTGTTAATTGTGTGCTTTGGAGCTCTCATATCTTTATTCATCTTTGTCTACTTGATCTATTTCTAACATAGAGTTGTGTTATAATCTTCCAATGCCATTGTGGTTTGTTCATTTCTCCTTGAGCGAAATTAGAATACACAGGGTGAATTGAAGGTGATATGAAAACATTTTAATGTGCATGCATCTGTGAGTTGTTTTTGCCATAAAGACAAAGCAGTTCATACATAATGGTTCGCTCACTCCATCCACTTATTGTGCTGTATACAAACGAACCAGGAAAAAAGAAAGATTTCTGCTTAAAATATACAGTACACTTAGAAACACATCTGTCATGTAGACCTGAACAAAAGCTTATGAATATTACATTTTGCATTCTTCTTCTTCAGAGACAGTCTTTTCATCCTAGTCATATATCTGTTCTTACTACTAAAGTCACTTACATAAGGACATATTTGTACTTGAAAGGAACAATAAGTTTCCTACAAAGTGTAAGGTGACATTTTCTTGCAAGTTGTCAATTTAACATAAAAGAGGGTTAATACTCTTAACTGAGGCTATGTCATGCCTTCTTCTTGGGATAAAGTTCTGCCCTACCATCATCTTTTGCTTGGGAAAAGCAGTAGCCTCCTAGTTGGTTTTCTTATACATGTGCACACTTGCATAACTTCAAGATCCAGTGAGGTCTGCTCCCTACCTCTTCAGCTACACTTGGCTCCGTGCTCCCCCATCACTGTCTGCGCTCCAGCCACACTGGCCTCTCTTCAGTTCTTTCCTTCCACAGGGCCTTTGCGCCTACTTTTCACTCTGCCTTAAACATTATACTCTACACTCCTATTCATCCTTCAGAACTCACTCAATTCTATATTCCCATAACTAACCAAGAAGGTCAAATTCTCCTATGAGCTTTCATAGCACTATAGACCTCTCCTTTACAGCACTAACTCCAATCCTAACTTTACATTTTGTATTATTTAGCTAATCCCTGTCTCTCCTCACCCCCCACATTAGAATGTAGGCTCTTTGAAGACCAGGACTACATCAGGCTTGGCTCAGCCTCCATCCCAACACTAGCACAGTGCCTGGCACATCATAGCAGTGATGAATGAATAAATGACCAGTTGTCTATCTTCACTTCAAAGAGAATATATTAACCAAACATGCCTACACCCTTCTTGCTGCCTCTGCTTTCATCCCATCCTCACTTCCACACCATACTCCATACTCATCACCTCTCCCCCCTGTGCCCCCAACCCCAAATTAAAAATTCAAGGAAAAAAACCATTGTCCAGTAATGTAGACTTTTACTGAAGATTTTGTGTAGTTACAGAGGAGGGGGTACATCACAAAGCAAAATGCCCTAACAATGCCCTTTTAACATCTCTGCTTTTCCCCCTAGTTCTTATTTCTACAACAGCTTTGAGGTGTCTCATCCCTCTTCTTTTGCCCCCTGCCAAGTCTGCTCTGGGAGCCCCTCTAGCCAAGCTACCTCATCCTCTACCTGCCTCTGAGTCTATGCTCAGCAAAACAAAGCACAGCCATAGACTGAGCCACAACTCCTAGGGGCCTTGGTTTATAGGGCCTCTTGCATTTTTTAAAAATTTGGAACAGAAAACGTTGCCCCTTTTTTCACTTTTTCCTTTGCTTGATGATATTATTCCCCCCATCAATGCCACTCTATGCCCTCCCTGCTGTCTGTGGCCGACTGAAATATTATATCCATCAAAGTCCACTTCAAATGTCCAATTTTCTGGAAACCTTTCCATAAAACATCCAAGCAGAGGTGATTTTTCTCTTCCTTAAGTATGTTCACTACTTCTTTTATTCTACTTGTTATTACAGGCAATGTTATGGTTGTTTTTCTCTCCCTCTCCTTTAAGAGCAAGTTCGGTTTCCTGATTTACACGTGCCCTGAAGAGCCTGGCTCAGAACCCTGTGCACAGCCCGGCTGTAGTCCTGATTAGATTATAATGAAATTGTTCGTGTATCTTTTCTTAGGCTTTAGTAAAAGCCTCTTCAAGAAAGCGACTAAATTTCATGTTTCCAAATGACAGCCAATGTTTCAATTTTGGAGTCAGCTAGCAGAAACTACTCCCCCCCCGCCCCACCGCTGTGAAAGAGCTCTGTAGATATTGTGGGTGGGTGCAGTACAGCTTTGGTTTAATAGTCTTGGAGAGAAGTTCTCTCCCCAGCTAAAAGGTATAGTTCACATTTTTGCCCGGGTAGACTCTAGCTTTCTAAAATGCAGCATCAGTCTGGCCCTTGAAAGACCGTCAGGGCCCCTGAAACAGAATCTAACTCTTATGACTTCTTAAAAATGCCAGCGAGATGGCTAACGAAAAATATTGGTGTACAAATTTAACCTCCTGAGGTCTAGAGAGAGACCTATTGCTAGCACTCTATTCTGTTACCATTAGTGTGATCTTCAGGTGAACAGATCTTCTCAATGTTTCATAGTCACCTTGATCAAGCAAAATGGATGGAGGCCCAGTGATGAGGTTACTTCACCTGTATATGGCTGAGGGCAGCTAAGATATAACTTACCACCACTTGCTCAGATTTCCTGCCAAATTATATTTATGTTCTCAGCATAAAACTAAATATCTTTAGCTTCTTTTATTCCTATTAGCATCTTCATTACCCTGGATTAAACATGGATAAAAAGTAAAATGAAGTTCTTTGGTTTATTTTTTAACATTTTTTCCATTCCAAATACATTTCATTATAGGAAAATTTTAAGATAGAATGAAAAATCAAAATATTTTTAAGAATCCATATTTCTACAACCTCAGAACAATCACAAGATTTTTTTGTCATTTTTTCCAAACTTTGTTCCATGTAGAGGATGTTTTTAAAATATTGTAATCGTGCTATAGATATACTGTATGCTGCTTTTTCACTTAAGATTGTATGTAAGCATTTTTCTTTAGTCTTTATTATGGATAATAATATCCATATTATTATCCATAATATTATGGATACATAAAATTCCAACAAGAGCAAATAATTATAATTTACTTATCTCCTGTATTTGAACTTAAAGTTGGTTTAAAAAAAAAAGAAAGTATAAATAAGTACTTAAATAAACTCCAATTTCCTAAACATTTTACATTTATTCATGGAGTTATTTGCTTTTTTTTTTAATTTAATTTTATTTATTTTTTTAAACAGCAGATTCTTATTAGTCATCAATTTAATACACATCAGTGTATACACGTCAATCCCAATTTCCCAATTCATCACACCACCACCACCCCCTCCCCCCTGCCGCTTTCCCCCCTTGGTGTCCATACATTTGTTCTCTACATCTGTGTCTCTATTTCTGCGTTGCAAACCAGCTCATCTGTACCGTCTTTCTAGATTCCACATATATGCATTAATATACGATATTTGTTTTTCACTTCCTGACTTACTTCACTCTGTATGACAGTCTGTAGATCTATCCACGTCTCAACAAATGACCCAATTTCGTTCCTTTTTATGGCTGAGTAATATTCCATTGTATATATGTACCACATCTTCTTAATCCATCCTTCTGTTGATGGGCATTTAGGTTGCTTCCATGACCTGGCTATTGTAAACAGTGCTGCAGTGAACATTGGAGTGCATGTGTCTTTTTGAATTATGGTTTTCTCTGGGTATATGCCCAGTAGTGGGATTGCTGGGTCATATGGTAATTCTATTTTTAGTTCTTTGAGGAACCTCCATACTGTTCTCCATAGTGGCTGTATCAATTTACATTCCCACCAACAGTGCAAGAGGTTTCCCTTTTCTCCACACCCTCTCCAGCATTTGTTGTTTGTAGATTTTCCGATGATGCCCATTCTAAGTGCTGTGAGGTGATACCTCACTGTAGTTTTGATTTGCATTTCTCTAATAATTCGTGATGTTGAGCAGCTTTTCATGTGCTTCTTGGCCATCTGTATGTCTTCTTTGGAGAAATGTCTATTTAGGTCTTCTGCCCATTTTTAGATTGGATTGTTTGTTTTTTTGATATTGAGCTGCTCGCATATTTTGGAGATTAATCCTTTGTCAGTTGCTTCCTTTGCAAATATTTTCTCCCATTCTGAAGGTTGTCTTTTCATCTTGTTTATGGTTTCCTTTGCTGTGCAAAAGCTTTGAAGTTTCATTAGGTCCCACTTGTTTATTTTTGTTTTTATTTCCATTATTCTAGGAGGTGGATCAAAAAAGATCTTGCTGTGATTAATGTCAAAGAGTTTTCTTCCTATGTTTTCCTCTAAGAGTTTTATAGTGTCCAGTCTTACATTTAGGTCTTGAATCCATTTTGAGTTTATTTTTCTGTATGCTGTTAGGGAGTGTTCTAATTTCATTCTTTTACATGTAGCTGTCCAGTTTTCCCAGCACCACTTATTGAAGAGGCTGTCTTTTCTCCACTGTATATTCTTGCCTCCTTTGTCATAGGTTAGTTGACCATACATGCGTGGGTTTATCTCTGGGCTTTCTATCTTGTTCCATTGATCTATGTTTCTGCTTTTGTGCCAGTACCATATTGTCTTGATTACTGTAGCTTTGTAGTATAGTCTGAAGTCAAGGGATCTGATTCCTCCAGCTCCGTTTTTTTCCCTCAAGACTGCTTTGGCTATTCAGGGTCTTTTGTGTCTCCATACAAATTTTAAGATTTTTTGTTCCAGTTCTGTAAAAAATGCCATTGGTAATTTGATAGGGATTGCATTGAATCTGTAGATTGCTTTGGGTAGTATAGTCATTTTCACAATATTGATTCTGCCAATCCAAGAACATGGCATATCTCTCCATCTGTTGGTATCATCTTTAATTTCTTTCATCAGTGTCTTATAGTTTTCTGCACACAGGTCTTCTGTCTCCCTAGGTAGGTTTATTCCTAGGTATTTTATTCTTTTTGTTGCAATGGTAAATGGGAGTGTTTCCTTAATTTCTCTTTCAGATTTTTCATCATTAGTGTATAAGAATGCAAGAGATTTCTGTGCATTAATTTTGTATCCTGCAACTTTACCAAATTCATTGATTAGCTCTAGTACTTTTCTGGTAGCATCTTTAGGATCCTCTATGTATAGTATCATGTCATCTGCAAACAGTGACAGTTTTACTTCTTCTTTTCCACTTTGGATTCCTCTTATTTCTTTTTCTTCTCTGATTGCCATGGCTAGGACTTCCAAAACTATGTTGAATAATAGTGGCGAGAGTGGACATCCTTGTCTTGTTCCCGATCTTAGAGGAAATGCTTTCAGTTTTTCACCATTGAGAATGATGTTTGCTGTGGGTTTGTCATATATGGCCTTTATTATGTTGAGGTAGGTTCCCTCTATGCCCACTTTCTGGAGAGTTTTTATCATAAATGGGTGTTGAATTTTGTCAAAAGCTTTTTCTGCATCTATTGAGATGATCATATGGTTTTTATTCTTCAATTTGTTAATATGGTGTATCACATTGATTGATTTGCGTATATTGAAGAATCCTTGCATCCCTGGGATAAATCCCACTTGATCGTGGTGTATGATCCTTTTAATGTGTTTTTGGATTCTGTTTGCCAGTATTTTGTTGAGGATTTTTGCATCTATATTCATCAGTGATATTGGTCTGTAATTTTCTTTTTTTGTAGTATCTTTGTATGGTTTTGGTATCAGGGTGATGGTGGCCTCATAGAATGAGTTTGGGAGTGTCCCTCCCTCCACAATTTTTTGGAAGAGTTTGAGAAGGATGGGTGTTAGCTCTTCTCTAAATGTTTGATAGAATTCACCTGTGAAGCCATCTGGTCCTGGACTTTTGTTTGTTGGAAGATTTTTAATCACAGTTTCAATTTCATTACTTGTGATTGGTCTGTTCATAGTTTCTATTTCTTCCTGGTTCAGTCTTAGAAGGTTATACCTTTCTAAGAATTTGTCCATTTATTCCAGGTTGTCCATTTTATTGGCATAGAGTTGCTTGTAGTAGTCTCAGGATGCTTTGTATTTCTGCGGTGTCTGTTGTAACTTCTCCTTTTTCATTTCTAATTTTATTGATTTGAGTACTCTCCCTCTTTTTCTTGATGAGTCTGGCTAATGGTTTATCAATTTTGTTTATCTTCTCAAAGAACCAGCTTTTAGTTTTATTGATCTTTGCTATTCTTTGTTTCTATTTCATTTATTTCTGCTCTGATCTTGATGATTTCTTTCCTTCTGCTAACTTTGGGTTTTGTTTGTTCTTGTTTCTCCAGTTCCTTTAGGTGTAAGGTTAGATTGTTTATTTGAGATTTTTCTTGTTTCTTGAGGTAGGCTTGTATAGCTATAAACTTCCCTCCTAGAACTGCTTTTGCTGCTTCCCATAGGTTTTGGATCGTCATGTTTTCATTGTCATTTGTCTCTAGGTATTTTTTGATTTCCTCTTTGATTTCTTCAGTGATCTCTTGGTTATTTACTAATGTATTGTTTAGCCTCCATGTGTTTGTGTTTTTTACGTTTTTTTCCCTGTAATTCATTTCTAATCCCATAGCATTGTGGTCAGAAAAGATGCTTGATATGATTTCAATTTTCTTAAATTTACTGAGGCTTGATTTGTGCCCCAAGATGTGATCTATCCTGGAGAATGTTCCATGGGCACTTGAGAAGAAAGTGTAATCTGCTGTTTTGGGATGGAATGTCCTATAAATATCAATTAAATCTATCTGATCTATTGTGTCATTTAAAGCTTCTGTTTCCTTATTTATTTTCATTTTGGATGACTTGTCCATTGGTGTAAGTGACGTGTTAAAGTCCCCGACTATTACTGTGTTACTGTCGATTTCCTCTTTTATAGCTGTTAGCAGTTGCCTTATGTATTGAGGTGCTCCTATGTTGGGTGCATATATATTTATAATTGTTATATCTTCTTCTTGGATTGATCCCTTGATCATTATTAGTGTCCTTCCTTGTCTCTTGTAGCATTCTTTATTTTAAGGTCTATTTTATCTGATATGAGTATTGCTACTACACCTTTCTTTTGATTTCCATTTGCGTGGAATATCTTTTTCCATCCCCTCACTTTCAGTCTGTATGTGTCCCTAGGTCTGAAGTGGGTCTCTTGTAGACAGCATATATATGGGTCTTGTTTTTGTATCCATTCAGCAAGCCTGTGTCTTTTGGTTGGGGTATTTAATCCATTCACGTTTAAGGTAATTATCGATATGTAGGTTCCTATTACCATTTTCTTAATCGTTTTGGGTTTGTTTTTGTAGGTCCTTTTTTTCTCTTGTATTTCCCACTTAGAGAAGTTCCCTTTAGCATTTGTTGTAGAGCTGGTTTGGTGGTGCTGAATTCTCTTAGCTTTTTCTTGTCTGTAAAGCTTTTGATTTCTCCATCGAATCTGAATGAGATCCTTGCGGGGTAGAGTAATCTTGGTTGTAGATTCTTCCCTTTCATCACTTTAAGTATATCATGCCACTCCCTTCTGGCTTGTAGAGTTTCTGCTGAAAAATCAGCTGTTAACCTTATGGGAGTTCCCTTGTATGTTATTTGTCGTTTTTCCCTTGCTGCCTTCAATAATTTTTCTTTATCTTTAATTTTTGCCAGTTTGATTACTATGTGTCTCAGCATGTTTCTCCTTGGCTTTACCCTGTATGGGACTCTCTGTGCTTCCTGGACTTGGGTGGCTATTTCCTTTCCCATGTTAGGGAAGTTTTTGACTATAATCTCTTCAGATATTTTCTCTGGTCCTTTCTCTCACTCTTCTCCTTCTGGGACCCCTATAATGCGAATGTTGTTGCATTTAATGTTGTCCCAGAGGTCTCTTAGGCTGTCTTCATTTCTTTTCATTCTTTTTTCTTTATTCTGTTCCGCAGCAGTGAATTCCACCATTCTGTTTTCTAGGTCACTTATCCATTCTTCTGCCTCAGTTATTCTGCTATTGATTCCTTCTAGTGTATTTTTCATTTCAGTTATTGTGTTGTTCATCTCTGTTTGTTTGTTCTTTAATTCTTCTAGGTCTTTGTTAAACATTTCTTGCATCTTCTCGATCTTTGCCTCCATTCTTTTCCCGAGGTCCTGGATCATCTTCACTATCATTATTCTGAATTCTTTTTCTGGAAGGTTGCCTATCTCCACTTCATTTAGTTGTTTTTCTGGGGTTTTATCTTGTTCCTTCATCTGGTACATAGCCCTCTGCCTTTTCATCTTGTCTATCTTTCTGTGAAGGTAGTTTTGTTCCACAGTCTGTAGGATTGTAGTTCTTCTTTCTTCTGCTGTCTGCCCTCTGGTGGATGAGGCTATCTAAGAGGCTTGAACAAGTTTTCTGGTGGGAGGGACTGGTGGTGGGTAGAGCTGGGTGTTGCTGTGATGGGCAGAGCTCAGTAAAACGTTAATCTACTTGTATGCTGATGGGTGGGGCTGGGTTCCCTCCCTGTTGGTTGTTTGGCCTGAGGCAACCCAACACTGGAGCCTACCCGGCTCTTTGGTGAAGCTAATGGCGGACTCTGGGAGGGCTCACGCCAAGGAGTACTTCCCAGAACTTCTGCTGCCAGTGTTCTTGTCCTCACGGTGAGCCACAGCCACCCCCCGCCTCTGCAGGAGACCCTCCAACACTAGCAGGTAGGTCTGGTTCAGTCTCCCCTGGGGTCACTGCTCCTTCCCCTGGGTCCCGATGTGCACACTACTTTGTGTGTGCCCTCCAAGAGTAGAGTCTCTGTTTTCCCCAGTCCTGTCAGAGTCCTGCAATCAAATCCCGCTAGCCTTCAAACTCTGATTCTTTAGGAATTCCTCCTCCCGTTGCTGGACTCCCAGGTTGGGAAGCCTGACTTGGGACTCAGAACCTTCACTCCAGTTGGTATAAGTGTTCTCGAGTTTGTGAGTCACCCACCCAGCAGTTATGGGATTTGATTTTATTGTGATTGCCCCCCTCCTACCATCTCATTGTGGCTTCTCCTTTGTCTTTGGATGTGGGGTATCTTTTTTGGTGAGTTCCAGTGTTTTCCTGTCAATGATTGTTCAGCAGTTAGTTGTGATTCTGGTGTTCTTGCAAGAGGGAGTGAGAGCACGTCCTTATACTCTGCCATCTTGGTTCTCCATCCATCAAAAGTCTATTTCTTAAAAAGACCAGCCTCCCTTTTCTTCTAAATGTTCTAAAACCATAAAGTCCAACCAAAGGGTTTTTAAAAAATATTTATTTATTCATTATTTATTTATTTTCATTTTGGCTACACTGGGTCTTAGTTGTGGCCTGTGGGATCTTTAGTTGTGGCATGCAGACTCTTAGTTGCAGCATGCAGACTCTTAGTTGCAGCATGCATGCAGGATCTACTTCCCCGACCAGAGATCGAACCTGGGCCCCCTGCATTGGGAGTGCAGAATCTTACCTACTGGACCACCACAGAAGTCCCCAACCAAAGTTTTAAAATACACTTTTGTGGTAGTTTTTTCACAAGTGGTAAAGACAGTTGGATGTGATATCCTCCCAGGACCATCATTAAAATATCAGGGTGGGGCTTCCCTGGTGGCGCAGTGGTTGAGAGTCTGCCTGCCAATGCAGGGGACACGGGTTCGAGCCCTGGTCTGGGAAGATCCCACATGCCGTAGAGCAACTAGGCCCGTGTGCCACAACTACTGAGCCTGTGCGTCTGGAGCCTGTGCTCTGCAACAAGAGAGGCCGCGATAGTGAGAGGCCCACGCACCGCGATGAAGAGTGGCCCCCGCTTGCCGCAACTGGAGAAAGACCTCGCACAGGAACGAAGACCCAACACAGCCAAAAATAAATAAATAAATAAATAAATAAATAAATAAATAAATAAATAAATAAATAAAATTTTAAAAAAAATATCAGGGTGACTTCTTTTTTTTATTATTATTATTGAAATCTTCAAATATACACCAACGGAGAGGAAATGGTATAATGAACCAACCCCATGTACTCATCCCTCAGCTTTTACAATTTTAAATATTTTGTCAGTGTCATTTTATCTATCCCCCGACATATACATTTCACTTTTGTTTTTGCTGGATTATTTTAAAGCAATCTCTGACAGTATTTTGTTTTACCCATAAATACTTCAGCATATATTTCTAACCGTTAAGAAGGTTTTTTCCCTACATAACCACAATGCTATTATCACATGAAACAAAATTATCAATAATCTCAGGAGCATTTTAAAAATAGGATTCTGGAAAAAGCAAGCCAAAGGAATGAGTAATATGGAATTTCAAGCACTAGGGTAAGCAGGTTGGAAAGATGCTTTTGGCAAAGTTGGTACTTTCACTCTTGTAAATGACATCACAGAGCCAGATGCCACTTTCTCCTACATATTTGAAATTGGATTTACTTTCTCACCCCAAAATATATTCCCTTGTTCAGTTCAAGGCATTAGCCACCATCCAGGAGCTCAAGGTCAAGACCCAGAGTCCTTGTAGAGTCTTTTTTCCCTCCCCTCTCTCTGGTGCTCCATTTTACCAGTTCTAAAGTCCTAAATCTCAGGGTGAATATCGCTCATATCCATCCCCTCCTCTCCATTCCCACTTCAGCTCCTTTTGGACCCCCATTATCTATCTCTGCACTGAGGTATGGGAACATCTTCATTTGGGTTCCCCCAGAAACAGAGGCCTGAGACAAGGATTTGAGTATGGATCATTTATTCTACAGGTGATCCCAGGAGACCTGGGAACTGAGTAGGGGAAGTGAAAGAAGCCAATACAGGGTGTGTTATCAAGCACTGCAGGACATTGGAGCTCCATCCTACTGGAAAACTCTGGGGTACATTATAGAACACACCTCAGAGTCATCCCAACTGATGGGCAAGGGAGCTGGGGTATTTATCCACCACCTCTCCACCCATCATCGCTTGATGGCTGCTCTCAGGGGCAAGAAGTCTTGCACTGTGTACAGGCTGAGCATGCTGCCAGTCAGAAGGCAGAGGGTCACAGGCCTTCAGTGTATAGTGGTGAATAAGGAAGGGACATGGCAGGGCACTAACAGCACTCACTACATCACCTCCCTTCTTGCTCTCTCTCCACACAAAGCCCACAGATAACTTTCCAAAGTGCAAATCTAGTTCTGGCACTTCTCTATTTAATAAAAAGGGTATATGGATGATGCTAAAGAACAACCTTGCTTATTTACCCTGATGGAGGTGACTGTCTTGAGTGGTACTTGACCTTATGATCCTGGGCACCTTTGGCATACATTTTGTATATGAACAAAGTTTTGATTGGACTTTGAGTCCAATTGAGTCCAATTGTGAATTCAATGGGGAGAGAGCTTTATTCATATGTGTATCATTAAAACCTTGTCTACTTACAGAACAGGTTGGGAGGGAGAGGGACAAATGATTCCTTCTGGTTTGGATTCTGCTAGTGCAGCCCTTTACACCTCAACAGTTTTGCATAATCCTTCCCAGGCAGTGGAGTGCCTCCCTCCACTGCCACTGCACCCAAGCTACCATGGCAATACTTTGTTCTTCTTTATGCAGTCACATTATCTGGAATCTCAATGTGATTTACAAGCTTACATAACTTCCCAAATGAGTCAGCATGCTCATCAAGAAGGCAGCATGATGAAATGGAAAAAACACAGCATTTGGTACCAGATAGAACAAGTTCAGTTCCTGCATCTGCCACTTCCTAACTGTATGTCAGACAAGCTATTCTACCTCTCTAAGCCTCAGTTTCTTCCTCTAACAAATAGGGATCAGAGTACCTATCTAGGAGGGTTATTATAAGGATTAAATGAGGTAAAGAACACTCAGTGTGATACATAACAGGCCCTGAAGCAGTGTTCACCTTCCCCATCCTACATCCTGATTTTACACATCTGGCAGCAAGCTCTTGACCGTTCCCAACCTGCAGTGAGTGAAAAATGCTGATTTATCTTGGTCTGCTTTTAGCACCAGTGGACTTTAGATGAAAGTCCAAATCAGTTCTTTGTAAAGGAAATTGCTCTTGCTCCACTCTGGGCAAAGCAGCCACATTGTGTGTGAAATAAATCCATACCAGAAAGGGCTGCGGTGCTCTAGGAAGGACTGGGCTGGCACCGCCTGGTTCAGTCCCAACTGCAGTGGCAGCCAAAGATCGCTGGCATTCAGAGGCGACTTTGTGAGCACACGGTGAGACAGACAGCCAGAAAAACAAAATGTGCAGGAGAGGACGTGACATCCCATCTACATAGCTGCTCGCCGCGGCGGGGAGCAGTTAGGAATAGCATAGCAGGATGCCTTTTGCTAGAAGTGGCAGTGTACAAATGAGGGTGCTGCTGTGCTGGCCAGGGCTGGGGACGATTCTGGAACTGTTTTTCCAAAGTGGCTGGAACAAATGCCTACAAGTTAAAATAAATAAATAAATAAAATCCCTGGTCAGCAAATGAGCACTGCTGCAAACGCTCTTCCCTTCTGGTCACAACGCTCTTAGGGCAGGATTACCAGACAAGCTCATTTCCAGAATCTTTATAGCCAGCATAATCCATAGTTAGCAGTCAGCTAGGGTAAGCAGAGAAAGTATTCATAATTAAGGGGTGATTGGTGAGTGTACTGTATCCATAAAAGCAAAGAAACCTCTAAAAAGAAAAATCAGGAGCCAATCTTTGAACGTAGAAATGCTAGAACGTTAGAACAAGAAAGATTCTTTCAGATGATCGAGCTGTTCTGGTGATATTTAAATGCTAAAAAAATAACAGAACCTTTCCTTCAAATAGAATCTTATGCAGACTCTCCCCATATAAGGCAAATAAAAGGGATGCTGCTCTGAGCAGGGCAGGGGAGGAGGACAGAGGGCAGTGTGGTTCTGGCGCCCCAGCCCGTGAGTCAGCCTCACTGTAGGTCTCCCAGTGTGGCCCAGAAAGATGTCTTGGAAATCCTGAGGCCCCACTGACCCCTGTGTGAAAATCTCTAGTCTAGTCTACTCCTCACATTGTACAAATGAGGAATTCAGGCTCAAATTAATCTAAGATCGCCCAGCAGAATTGGGACTAGAGCCCAAACCTCTTGATTTTAAGTTCCTTGCTCTACTAAAAACCATCTCCCCTTCAAAAAAAAAGGGTCCTTAAAGTTAAAGTTACCTCATGAAATAGCTTGTTAAAGTAAATGAGAAGGCCAGAGGCTTCCAAGTATAAATACTGCCTTTGGAAGTGATCCCATTCTATCTTCTTATCTCTGTACCCAAGTGCAATTTCTTATTACATTTACGACTTTTAGTATGGCAGTCACAAAATCCAAGGAGAATTGCTAAATTAATGGTCTCTTAACCCAGGATAAGTCTAACCAGTTTGTGCCTTCTAGAAAACAACATCTTAACTACAACAGCTTAGTATTTTTAAATTTAAAAATATATATGTATATTGGCACAATAAGAAAGGAATCTGAAATGCATGGCGGATGGTGATGGCCAAACCAAGGCTCTCACACAGGGGAGCACAAGGCATGTCAGACTTCTGATCTACTTCCTGTTGTGACACCTTGGATAAGTCACAACCTCTCTGGACCTCAATTTTTTTTTAATCTATAAAATGATTAAATCATTAAAGTCACTAAAAGTTAATATTCGACAGAACCCTGACACAGAACTTCCCCAGTGCTCTGGGTCAGCCAGCACTGTGCCTATTTCATGTACGATAGAGGTCTCTGTCTTCAAGTCTGAGGACCTGGCAGTATAATTACTATAGAAGAGAGAAACGAAGCAACGTGGAGATCACCGTGGGATAAAAGGAAAGAGGGAGGAGGGAAGCGGATGGAGAGAAAAGCAAAGGCTCCCCTTACATGCTTCAGAGGACTGGGTGTTGGTCAGTATCCATCCTGTACATTTATGTGACACCTATTACCCTGAAGTTCTCTAAATGGCAAGATAAATGGCATATGTAGACGAAGAAAAGTCTGTAAGACCATAAACTGAAATGCTAACTGTTTTTTTCTGGGTTGTATGATTATGAATGTCCTGCATTTTCTTTTTTCCCTTCTTCCTTTCTCCTCGTATGTATTTCCTTAATTTTGTACCTCATCTATATATTACTAGTGTTCCCCCACCAGAAGGTAAGCCAGATAAGTGCGGGAATTTTTGTCTATTTTGTTCACTGCTGCATTTCCAGTGCCTAGAACAGTGCCTAGCATTTTGTAGGTGCTCAATAACTATTTATTGAGTGAATTAATGAGTGTGTAATTAAAAATATGTAATTAAAAATGATATAAAAACAGACACACAGATCAATGGAACAAAATAGAGATCTGAGAAATAAACACATGCATATGTGAACAATTAATTTACAACAAAGGAGCCAAGAATATACAATGGGGAGAGGACAATATCTCCAATAAATGGTGTTAGAAAAACTGGACAGCCACAAGCAAAAGAATGAAACTAGACAACTATCTTACACCATACACAAAAATCAACTCAAAATGGATTAAAGACTTAAATGTAAGACCTGAAACCATAAAATTCCTAGGAGAAAAAATAGGTTGTAATTTCCTTGACATTGATCTTAGCAATGTTTTCTTTTAAGATCTGACTTTAAAGGCAAGGGAAGCAAAAGCAAAAATAAACAAACGGTACTACATCAAACTAAAAAGCTTCTGCATGGCCAAGGAAAGCATCAACAAAACAAAAAGGCAACATACTGAATGGGAGACGTTTGCAAATTAAATCATAAATCTGATAAGGAATTAACATCCAAAATGTGTAAAGAACTCACATAACTCAACAACAAGAAACAAAGAACCCAATTTAAAAAGGGGCAGAAGATCTGAATAGATATTTTGTCAAAGAAGACACACAGATAGCCGCCAGACACATGAAAAGATGCTCAACATCACTAATCATCAGGGAAATGTAAATCGAAACCACAATGAGATATTACAACTGTTAGAATGGCTATTATTAAAAGGACAAGAAATAATAAGTGTTGGAGAGGATGTGGAGAAAAGGGAACCCTTGAACACTGTTGGTGGGAATGTAAATTGGTGCAGCCACTGTGGAAAACAGTATGGAGAGTCCTCAACAAATTAAAAATAGAACTACCATACGATCCAGCTATGCTTCTACTTCTGGGTATTTATCTTAAGACTATGAAAACACGAATTTGAAAAGATATATGCACCCCTATGTTTATTGCAGCATTATTTATAGTAGCCAAGGTATGGAAACAACCTGTGTCTATCAATGCATGAAAGGATAAGGAAGATGTGGTGTGTGTGTGTATACATACAGCTTCTCTTCAGAAAGACATTGTGTCTTAGAACCTTGAGTATAATCATAGCCAACTTCATCATTGTGTGTATGTATACACACACACACACACACACACACACACACACACACACACACACACACCATGGAATACTATGCAGCCATAAAAAGAAGGAAATTTTGCCATTTGCAGCAACATGGATGGACCTAGAGGGTATTATGCTAAGTGAAGTAAGTCAGACAGAGAAAGACAAATACCATGTGATTTCACTTATATGTGGAATCTAAAAAACAAAACAAGCAAAACAAAACAAAAACTCGCAGATACAGAAAACAGACTGGTGGTTAACAGAGGGTAGGGGGTTTGTAGGGGGAGGGTGAAATGGGTGGAGGGAATCAGTTGTATGGCAATGGATGGTAACTAGACCTATGGTAGTGATCAACTTATAGTGTATACAAATATTGATTTATAATGTTGTACACCTAAGATTTATATAATGTTATGTACCAATTTTATCTCAATTAAAAAAGAAAATTAGTGTGATTTTTTAAATCGCAGGCAACACAGATCACGTCTTAAAGCAGTAGCAGTGGCTTTTAATTCTTTTGGACCACGGCCCACAGTTAAAAGTGTGTTTTAAATTGTAACATCACAATACATAAATCAACACACATATATGGCATGTAACAAAGATTTCACCAAATAACACTTTATTATTACTACTTGTGATGTACTCTGGTCTTTCTCATTTAACCTCCCAACAACTCCACGAGGATAGGGTTCTTAGCCCCACTTTACAGAGGAGGAAAGTGAAGCTTAGAGAGGTTAAGTAACTTGCCCCAAATCAGCAAGTGGCAGAGTTGGCTTCTAATGAAGACCTCTCTGACGCCAACCCCCATATTCCCAACTATAACGCTTACTGTTTCCTAATGGACTTGCTTTGGGGTTTCTATTCAAAGCCCTGACCCATTTGATGAATGTTCAATTAAAGACAGTAGTAGAGTGTGGTAGCAAATGATGAAGTGTTACCAGTGGGTGTATATAAGAGAAAAAGAAGCAACGTTTTTTAAAATGCAATATCCTAGGCATTTTGTTTGTTATTCAACTCAATCCTTCCTACAACTTTCAAATTTAGGAATCATCTTTTTTTTCCATCTTACGGATTTGGATGCAGAGAGGTTTAGCAACTTTTTAAAGATAAGTATTTTATGTAGCTATTGGACTGTAAGCTCTCCGAGGATAGAGACTGACTCTCTCATTCGTGCTTCTATTTTCAATGCCTAACAGTACCTGGTACATAGTAGGAGATCAATACACATTTCCTAAAGGAATAACAGAAGGAAATAGCCAAGTGTTAAATCCAGATCTGCCCAACTCCCAAATCTAATTCTTTCTACTTCTGAACTCATAATTTATTCAAAACAATTGGTATTTGGCCCGTGGCTTTTAACCCCTTACTGCATAATTGGAAGTGTTTTGAGCTCTGGTTCCAATGCCTGTTTGAAGCTCTAGGTACATAATTAGTTACTGAGTTCCCATCTCTTGGCGGAATCTGTAATTAAGCAAGTTTCATAAGACATACTTAGACATAGTCCCTGGTTCCCTAAAATGCGTTAACATTCACCCAGAGGACCAGACTTGGAGAAAAACACAGGGCTGGGAAATATTTATTATACTCCAGTATCATTCCTCTCCCTGGTCACCATAAGCAATTACAGAACTGGAAGGTGCTTTTTTTGTTTTAAATCAGTAAACACGAATTTTAAAAGGCATATACTTTCATAGAGTTTCTTCACAGTGCATCTTAGAAGTGAAACAAATTTTAACTCGCTAGCACACAATGATATTAACATATTACAGTTTCTCTCCAGGAATTGGATAAAGGTGAGAAATGAAAGACATGTCAAGCATGCTGTTCTAGAAGGACGTGTTCAGATGTGCCTGGGACCTTGCCCTGCGTAATGCTTCAGGACTCAACAAGGCAGGCCCGGTGATCTGTGAATCATCTTTATCTTCTGATAAAGAGTGGGTGAATAAAGTCATTTCTTCTTGTCTTTCTGACTCATGTGTTGACCAAGGCCATACCTGGCCATGGCCCCAGGCATCCTAGGACACATCACTGGGCCTTTTCACTTGTGTGCTCATCTATTTCTTCATTCCTCCACTTTTTTCAAGTACTTACTAAGAGTTCTTATAGGCTCAGGCTCTGCAAGATGCTGTGCAGGGGCTACAGGAGGAACGAAGTACGAGCTTCTAGACTCTGTGGGCATTATTGATAATACACCTGGAATTCAGGTGTGACTGTGAGGCCCCCAGCAACTGAGCTGGTGACTTAAGTATTATCACCTTCCTTCCTCGCCAGCTCCTGAGAGCTAAGTATTATCACCTTCCTTCCTCGCCAGCTCCTGAGAGCTTAGGAAGTCTTTCTTGTTACTGTGCCCCGAGGTGTGTGATTCTCCCTTATTTCCCTCAACACAGGGGGTCACCCTGACATCAACACAAAGGTGGCCCTCTTGCCTTGAGTGAAATAGCACCCATGTTACCATGACTGCATGATCAAAGAGGTTCAACCCTTTACAAGTTAGGCAGTTAGAGAAGATGCAGGATCAGTTCCGCTTTGTAGATAATTCTCCTTGTTTCCTATAGTGAGTTGGGCTACCTCTATTTCCAGTCTGCACTAAATCTACTGTTTTCATTCAAAATATTTTTTAGCTTGGGGATAGGACTGGCTCTCCTAGAGTCAAATATTCTCTTTATATTCTCCTTATTTCCTGCTCTGAGTTTCCCTCTATAACATCTACCCTGCTCAAAATCTTTTTTTAAGTAACAGTTTTATTGAGATATAATTCACCCTTTTAAAGTATACAGTTCAGTGGTTTTTAGTTTATTTGCAGAGTTGTACATCACCACTGTCTATTTTCAGAACATTTTTATCACCCCCTCAAAAGAAATCACAGACACATTAACAGTTGTTCTCCAGTCCTCCCTTTCCCCAGCCCCTGGCAACCACTAATCTATTTTCTGTTTCCATGAATTTGCCTATTTTGGACATTTCATACAAATGGACTCACACAATATGTGGTGCTTTGTGACTGGCTTCTATCAATTAGCGTGGAGTTTTCCAGGTTTATCCATGTTGTAACATGTATCAGTCCTTCCCCCCTTTTTGAGTGAATAATCAATTGTACGGATAAACTACATTTTGCTTATTCATTCGTCAGTCAGTGGACACTTGGGTTGTTTCTACTTTTTGGCTATGATGAATAATGCTGCTATGAACATTCCTGCCCAAGTTTTTGTGTGGACATATGTTCTGAATTCTCTTGGATATATATCTAGAAGTGGAGTTGCTAGGCTGGCTCAAATCTTAAAGAAACAGTTCTAATGGTCATCATTCTTATCTGTTTCCCAGGGAACAGGTTTCTCTATGTTCATTAAACAAAAGGGAATGACCAATAGCAGGAACTTCTTCACCAAGTCCTGGACACAGCACCTGCTTTTCCAAGTCAGATACAAAGCCCAGACATCTCCACTCTAAACAACATGCAGCTTTGAAGGACTGTGGCAGACAAGAATGCGGACAAGTCACTGCAGTGGCTCACAATGAATAGCAGCTTGCAGCACCCAGAGGAGGTATGCAGAACCAGCCTTTTCTTATAAACAAAGGAACATTTACAGTTATGTCATTCTGTGCTTATAACCGATTCCTTGAAATCTAGTCCCTCATATCCTGTCAAGAATCTTGGACTATGATCTCTGATGGTATGCGTATCATGGAATAAGCAGTTTACAACCTTGGAATCCTAAATTGCCCTTTTCCCACCATCCACTCTGAAGGCTCCTGTTTATAACTGAAGTCTGCCCTCTGCTGGTCGCGGGCAGCCCAGACGCACACAGAGCCGCTGAAGAGGTTTCTTCTAAAATCATCTCTTCTCCAGGAGCATTTTGGAAATTGCTACAATTTATTTAGCTGTAGAAATACGAAGGAATGACCTCTTCTGCAGAGCATTCCTCTTTTATTTTTTATTTTTTGATGTTTGTGGGTTTTTTCCTTTTATTCAACAGTAGCAGAACTGGGCCAGTTTCGGTTATATTTATGAGCCACTTTCATTTGTGATAAATAACCATTATTTGTATTTATGCAGTGCCTGCCCAGGCCCTTCTGCTTATATTGACTCATGAGTCACTAAAATGCTTTCCTATGGTAGAAGCGGAAAAGGACTGTTCGAGATAGGAGATAGTGCAATTTATGGGCCGTTAACTGGCCAGTAGTTTTCCAGAGGTGGTTTGTAGACTGAGTGGTGAGTAAAGAAAGACCCAGAGACTGATTCTCCTCACATTCTGTAGGGTATCCATTTGCCCTGTTAGAAGGCTGCAGGGCATCAGGCATTTGGGGATCCCAAGCAGACCTGGCAATCCTTTCTTCCTATTCCTTCCACATGGGCACTCTGGCCAGGAAAGCAGGTGCAGGAGGACGTGAAAGGTGAGTGGGGAAGGAAGCCAGAGCCCGGGGAGACCATGAGACAGTGTGAGCAAAAGTCTGAACCAGTGATAAGAGGAAAGGAAGAAGCTAGGGGAGGGAAGGTGGATAAGAGAAAGAAACAGTGGGTAAGGACAGAACAGGGGACTAAAGAAGTGACTCCATTTTTCTGAGGGCTATTATCTGCTTTCTGCAATGCAGTTAACTGTAAAAATCTGTTTAGTTTTTAGTTAACAAAGGAAGGGAATCCTTTCTGATATTCCAGAGTCCTTGAAAACAACCCTGTGCCTCTGACCTAATGTTTTAGGAACATTTATGCTTTCTGCCTTGAGAGAAACGCAGCACTTTTATGAAAGAAAACTTAATTTTTAGAGAGATGGTTTGGGTTTCTAACCTCTGAGTAGGTGGGGGGGGAGGAATGAGGGCTCCTTATTGTGAGCATACATCCTAGCCAGAGGCCTGCAAATCTGTTCCATCCCCCAAGTACTTGATCCTCAAGTTCAGCCAGAGTGGGGGCTCCACTGCCCACCCCACGGTCACCCTCCCCACAAGGGTCTGATTACCCCTGTCAGTCTGCTTGGGGCTGCAGAGCCCCGGGCTCGGGGTGTAACAGAGATCCCCGTGTCCTGTTCTTTCTCTTCCCCTCCGTTTCCCTCTTGCCTCCTCCCTCACCTCCTTCCCTGGTCCTCTGGACTCAAGTTCTCTCCTCCCACATTGCCCCTCTCCAGACTTTGTGACTCAGAACTTAAGCACTTAAGGAAAGACAGGACTCAGTGTATTCCTATGAGTGGGTGCTGATGCCCCTTTAAAATCCACCTGGGAGACAGAGAGAGAGGGAGAGAGAGAGGAGAGAGAACCAGGTCTTCTGCCTTTCCTCCCAGAGATAAGGGTTATTCTTAGCAGTAAAATTGGTTTGGTATTTGGGGAGTCTTGTGTTTCTCTCCTTCCTGTCCCAGGGGCTTTGCACATAGCAATTCCTCTTCTTCATGCAGGGAAGACAAACGGGGAGAAAGAGAAGAAAAAAAAGAGCGAGGGAGGCCATCACTGTTGCCCTAGTAGGCTCTTCTCAGGACTTTGGAAGGCCGATCCCGTTGGTTCTGTTGGAAAGCAGGGGAGTGCCCTCACCCCAAGCCCAGAAGGCCAGTTTAATTCTAGCAGTCACTTTTGAGGCGAGAAGGCTAACGGCCAAATGAACTCCCTTCAGGCCTTTCCACAGCACTTTGTATGTAGCACGGGTTCGATAAATGTTTGCTCAGCCAGCCTCCCGCTTGCACCCTTGTTAGTAAGGGTCTCCCAGGACTGCCCTCACTGGGTGTTAGGACGGTAGCAATCAGTTAGGGAATTCAAACCCCAGCATTAGACAGCAGACTTTGGAGAACCAAGAACTTGAGAAATTTTTTAAATTTTTTAAAAAAATGTTTTAAAAAGGTAAAAAAAAGACAAAATGGCGGGCAAACCTCGAAAAGACTTACGTAATGCTATTCCACTTTGGAGCCGGATGGTGAGATTTTGCAGAGCCGCCAGCAGGGGGAGCTCGGGCAGTGTGTCAGAATGCCAGCGTCCAGGTTGCCAGGAGCCAAAACCTCCCGTTAAACAAAACAGTGAACCTTTGTGGTTTCTCTTGGGTTCTTAATCCTGGGACGCTCAATCCAAGACGGCCTGATTGTCACCCTAGGGGACCCAGCTAGCTTCTCACAGAACACTAGCTGGGTCCTGGATATCTTAATAGGTCTCTCCTTCTTTTTTCTCCCTCCCAAATTGCTTTCTCTCTGTCCTCCTCTATTTCTAATCCCTTGTCTCAAACTCTCTCAGTATCTCTTTGTGTGTATCTCCTTCTGTAATTCCCATTTCCTCTGAATATGTGTTTCTGCCTATGCTTCTTTCTTGTTTTTTCTCTATCATTCTAGGCCCACTAGTAAATGTTAATGAAAAATAAATGGAGATGAAACTACTGCAGACTGAGCTCTGAAAGGTTTTAAGATCTGGCAAAAACTAACACTTTGAACAGAATTTAAAATATGCTATACAGCAAAAGTGGCTAATCCTGCCAGCACTTACAGTTCAGTCATGTCTTCTGTGTATATTCTCCTGTCTCTGTCTCTAGGCCTGCTGCCCTTGCCATCCTATAATTCTCTGTTGTCCATTTGCTGTTGCCAAGCTGCTGCCCACCTCCCCCAAACCATTGACCTCCAGGGGTCATCTCCCTCCCTGACCAGCCCAACAAGGTGTTTCAGGTCCAGAATAGTTGTACCTCTAGTGACACAGTTTTTCGTTTCTTAAGTAAGACCCAGCCCAGAACACACTGGAACTCTTGGGATTTGGGGTCGAGGGGCTCCAGGTGAGAAACTGGTGAGGAGCTCAGCCTTGCGCTCTACCTGAAACCTCTTGTCCTCCAATATCAGGTGCTCCAGCTGGACCTGGTCTACTCTGCCAGAGTATCTTCGCTCATGGTGACTTTCCCTCGGGGATCTTCCTCATTGTCTTTCTTTTTCTCCAGACCGACACCAGGGGACCTCTGGCTTATCACACAGTCTGTATATATCTGACCCCTTTGGGGGACAAAGTTTAAATTCTTTTTCTGGCGTTTTGGGCACTGAGGACTCAAGAAATGCAACTGAGTATGTGTTTTAAGTTTCCAGAATATCCCATGACAGTCAAGAAGCACCCCTAGCATCTTACAAAAGGATGCTTTGCCTGGACCCCACAGAGGCCAAGTGAGGGCCCTGAGCATGGACTTCATACAGATGGCTCTGGGCAATGCCGCTCAGCAGGCACTGTCTCAGTTCCAGCCCCAGGTACTGCGGCTACTGTGGTGGTGGTGGTGGAGTGTCCTCCTCGTTTCTACATTTCGTGCTTGCACCCTCATTAGGATGAGTCTCCCAGGACCCATCCTATGTCCAGATTTATCCTGTTCTATCCAGGTTCTCATTATTTTTCAGACCCTAATTATGTGTATCCCTGAGAGGCAGATTCTAACATGAGATCAGGTAGGACATGAGACTCTTTAATCTTAGCACTTTAACCTTCTTTCAGCCTCCTGTAGCCAAGGAAGGTAGTGGTGGTATGATCTGATCACCCCTCTTCCTGCCCTGCTCAATACTTGGTAACCATTATCATTTCCTAGTTCTAGAACCTGTTTGGACCAAGTTGAAGACCAAAGTAGGGAGTAGGGGGGCAGACAGGCAATACAATCCAACATTTAAAGGCACTGACGACTTGCTTGCCCTTGCTGGTCCCTGACCGCACAGAGAGGCTGAACAAGACATAGGCCCTGTCCTCAGGGAGCGAATACTTCAATTGGACTGACCCACTATGTCTCTGAACAGGAATAAAAATGAAACTGCCGCAGAAAAACCCAGTGCTACAAAGTGCTAACATCATCAGGCAGGTTGCCTCTGCAGTGCAATCCATAATCTCTGTGACTTGCAGAACCAAAAGAGTTGTTATATGACTTTCTAAATTAAGCTTTTGCATTACTTTGGAAACTTACAAAGCATTCCTTCCCACAGACACTGTTCCCAAATTAAACACTTTGTGCTCGTGCAGCTGTTCAAATGTTAGTGAATTGAAGATGGAAAGGTTCTTAGGAAGGGAAGAGAGGTGGGTGCCTAGAAAGGAGAGGGGAGCCCTGCGGGGGAGGTTTTGTTTGTTTGTTTGTTTTTGCAGGGGGTGGGATTGAAGAGCTGGGGGTCAGATATCAGGGATTATAGAATGGTCGAAGAAGATTATAATCAAGTTAGTCAGTGCATAAAATGTTTTTTAAATTATTAGGTCTAGAAAAGGGTAGGTTAAGGGGGTGCATTATGATCAAGTATTTAAAAGCATGCTTTTAAGTGGAAAACTTGGTGAGTGCCTGTTCTCCACCTCTAATCAGTATGAACCAGAGGAAACAAACTGCCAAGGTGGTATCTTAAGGTCATTGTAAGGCCCACTTTTGAAGATTTGACAACAGTTAAACACTAGAATGGGTCACAGAGTTTGGCTGGGCACCCTCCTCCAGAGGCCTTTTTTGAAAGAAGCAGCCTTTGTGTTCTGCAGGGCTGCAGGTGACACCCGGCGTAGACACGGGCATGACCTGGAGAACTTGGCTCCCCAGATTCTCTTCTAGATTGGGAGAGAAAAGAACTCATGTAATGTTAGAGGCCTTTAGCAGCAGCTGGAAAGAAATAGACAGATAAAAGACCCACGATTCCCACTGGCCCACCTTTCACCAACACGCCAGGGCCCCTTCTGTCAAGCCACCCCTGTGTTATTAGTTTCAAAAGTTGTGCCTGAATCTTTGCCTGCAAAGACATGAGCCATCTTGGCAAATGGTTGTTCAGAGAGTCCTTGCTCACAAAACTTCTGTCTGCAATATTTGGACTGGCTACAAGGCCTCTCACTTTTGCACATAAGCCAACCTCACCTTATCTCTGGGTCTCTTCCAGAGAGGCAGAAGTTATTTGGTGGTGATGTAAAAGGAAACACAGATTCCTCTTGGAAACCATTTTTATAGGGGTTGGCTGCATGGTAAGGGATGGAAACAGGGTTTGGAGCAGAGTAGAGTGAGGAGGTGAATAAATCCATTAGCCAGATAGTGTTGTCCACATGGCTGAGGGAGTAGGAAGCCCAGCCTGCAGCAGACGGGGCCCCAGGAGCACAGACGCAGAGAGCGCTGGCTGCCTGGCTCCCCCTGCGGTTCCAGCGCAGAGCCCTGAGGAGGCTGTCCTCTGGTCTTGGCTGTGTCCCAGATTAGCTGTCTGTCTGTCCCTGGGCCACCTATCCACTCTGGGTCTCATTTCATTATCTGCAAGAGGAAAATACTTGTGCAAACGTCTCTTAGGTTCCCATAAACTCTATGTTCTCTCATTCTGTATGGCCTTGTGTTTTGGTTTTAAATATTAACGATACCTTTTACCTGTACGGTGCTTTATGATTTATAAAGCACTTCCACATGCTTGCCTCATTTGATCCTCACAACCATGCTATGAGATAGGTAGGACAGAAATTATTCTCCCTATTTTAGAGATTAAGAAACTGAGGATCAAGGAGGTTAGATAATGTGTTATTACACAGACAGAAAGTGGAAAGCCAGGACTCCAGCCCAGGTCTGCTAACTTGAGCTCAGTTCTTCATCTTTTGTGGGGGAGGGTCTAGTGTGCTTTTTTTTTTTTAAACTTTTTTTTTTTTTTTTTTTTAATAATTTATTTATTTATTTATGGCTGCGTTGGGTCCTCGCTTCCGCGCGAGGGCCCCCCCCAGTCGCGGCAAGCGGGGGCCACTCTTCACCGCGGTGCGCGGGCCTCTCACTATCGCGGCCCCTCCCGCCGCGGAGCACAGGCTCCAGACGCGCAGGCTCAGCAGCCGTGGCTCACGGGCCCAGCTGCTCCGCGGCACGCGGGATCCTCCCAGACCAGGGCCCGAACCCGCGTCCCCCGCATTGGCAGGCGGACTCTCAACCACTGCGCCACCAGGGAAGCCCTAGTGTGCTTTTGAAATCAGATAATTATGGATCATCTATCTAGAAAAATGAACTTGGGATTCTTAGATGCTTAAGCTCAACATGGACCCCAGGTAAAATCCCCTTACTCTCGACCACCCTATGAACTCTTACAAATGTGTGAACGCCTTGTTTCTCTGACCAGATTGCAAACTCCTTGGAGGTTCAGGCCATGTGTTTTCTCCTCCCTCCTATACCCCTCCAGCAAGTGTCACAGAGCCAAGCACCTAGCAGGGGCTGTTGCATTGCCAGGAGAGGGAAAACAAAGAAAGAATGTGAAATACATAAATGGGACAGATGTATGTTTCCACATTTGACCACTTGTCCCAAAAGAACTATTATCCTTGTACTAGTTCTGCCCTAGACAGTAATCTGATTGCCAGACTATTCCCCAAGTCCTAGAATACAGCACAATTTCCCCTGATGGCAACAGCAACATCCTTCTCCTCGGCATGATTTTCCAGGCACAAGATGGGCTCATAGGTACAAAGAGACATGGCCTCAGTGATCTCATGCCTCAGGAGCCTGATGTAAGTAAAGAAGGCCTACTGGCTGCCTTAGCTGAGGAGTAGAGGTGAATTACTTTGGGATTGTCTGCTCTGAGCTAAAGCTGAGAGGGAAAGGAGTGCTGAGGCAGGAGCAGCCAGAGCATCTGAGGAAAGCTGCCAAGGACATCTGGGTGACTGGAAGGAGAGAGTGCCTTCCGCCAGCAGGAGGGATGGGCGGGTCTGGGGAATGAACCAATAGGGCTGAGCCCAAGGCCTGTGTGGGTTCTGTGACCACTTGTGCACACTTGGCACCTAACCTCAGTGCAGTCTTGCTTCATGTCCCTAGACCCCTACCCTCATCAATGACTGTGACTTCAGTCCTTTTGTCAGGACCACACGGGGGGAACACTCAGGGATAATCCAGAGGTGAAGACAATCGACTTGATAAACAGGGATGGCCCCAACTTAAGACCTTTGCCCCATTATTACCCTGACATCTCTTCATTATCCTATATCCCAAGTCCTTACTTTCCCAGATTTGGTGGAGAAGAAGAAGGATTCCAAGACTGTTGCAAGCAGGGCCACTCCCAATAAATAAGACCATCCCATACCCTAGGGGCTCACAGAGTTGAGCTCCACTGGCCAGAAGAATCTTAATTCCAGCTGAAGGAGGTCTCTGTCTCTCCCCTGGTAGCTACCAATGACTCCACTATGAGAAGACTCCTAAGGTGATAGAATATAAGAGATAATATGCACGCTAGAGAGTACATGTTCATCCAACACCCTCATTGACGGATGAGCGAACTTAAGAGTATGGTGATGATATAAGTGTCCAAGGCCACCCAGGAAGTTAGTGAAACAACCTGGACTGGAACCCGGAAGTCTTGACCCAATACCATGCCTTGCTAGCCCTTCTCCTAGCTTACCTGACCCTGGCCCTTTTAGACGCCAGAAGTCTCCAGCCAGGGGCAACTCTGAACAACCAAGCAAGGAAGATCTGAATTTGCAAAACTTCTTTGCAGAAGCAGCTGCTCTTTAGGAGACCCTTGATGTTACAGCCAGGACTGGAAACTCTGTCTCTGCCTCCCTGCATCCCCCCAGATTGCTATTCTAAAAGCCTTTCTGGTTACCAAGCCTTCACCCTCTGGCCAAACACAGCACCTGATCTCATCCACTAATCAGACAGTCCTGGTGCCTCCTAGAGGTGGGTGTGACACCTTGTCAGGTGCAAGGTGGAAGTGGAGAGCCTTGCACAGACACTTCATAAATGTTCTGCAAGTGAATAACTAAGGTTCCAACGCTTCTGCACTCCCTTTAGCCCACCACTTCTGAAAGCATCCAGCAAACTTGTATTCAATCTGCGGATCAGTCAAGTCAAACAAACAGATCTTTATTCAGCTATAATTGGGAAGGCAATCTACCAGGTGCTGAGCTCTATACAAAAACTGGTCTGAGTCCTTGCCTTCAAAGGACTCACGGGCCAACTCGGGGAGACCAGGTGAAATTATATTTGGATTATATTATAAAGCAGCAATACAAGAAGTGCCATGAAGCAACAAATGACCATTTGCAACACTATTGGAATAGATAATTTGCGTATTGGTGCACAAAAGAACACCATGAACTGCACAGGCCAGGGAAGTCTGAGGAAAAGGAAAAATCTGATCAGGACTTTAAAGGATGGGAAGTGGAGAGAAGGGACGAGCATTTCAGAAATTGGCAACTGTAAGAAAAGGTACAAAAATAGAAAAATACAAGTGTATTGAGGGTAGTGAGTAATAATAATCACAATAGAAGATGATGCTTATCATGTATCAGACATTGTTCTCAGCAACTAACATTTATTAATTCTCTTGATTCTCATGCAATTTAAACTATTTCTATTATTAAGCCACTTTTACAGTTGAGGAAACTGAAGTGTAGAGAGGTTTAAGTAACTCACCTGAGGATACAAACTATAAGTGACTGAGCTGGGATTTGAGCCCAAAGGCTATACATCCAGCCACCGCTTTATACAGCTTCTCTCATTGTGGCTAAAGGAATTGATTTGTTGAAAAGGTGTGTTGGGGGAAAATCACAGAGGATCTTGATTTTTGTGGGGAACCATTTTTGCAGGGAACCATTAAAGCTTTCTGAATGGGGAAGTGGATCTGGATTTAGGTTTTTATTTTTTATTTTTTAAAAATTTTTATTGGAATATAGTTGCTTTACAATATTGTGTTAGTTTCTACTGTACAGCAAAGTGAATCTGCAATACATATACATGCTGGATTTAGGTTTTTAAATTGAGATACACACAGGAAGAAAATCCTAAGGACTCATTCATATAGGAAAAAGCACAGAGAAATATATTAGCACATACATGCAGATGTTCTTCCTTTTCATAGAGTGCCTTGTCCAGAGTTACTTCTGGTGGCATCTCAGATCTTAAACTACCAGATAATCAAATCCTTGGTCAGTGGCACCGAGGGAACAACCAAAAGGTAAGCGGCCTTCAAATCTACCCAGGCACGTGCTCAAAAGCTAGGGACAGAGATAGGCTTGGAGGGTGGTGTATATACGGAAATAGGAGGCATCAGGAGAGAGTGGGAAAGAGTGGAGGGATGGAAGGTATCAGAGAACAAGTGAGAGGTCAGCACAATGAGTTGGGACCTCAGGTATGTAATTCAGCAATACCTTAACCATGATTGGATTGAAGCTTCTGGAAGAAAAATATATATTGCCAGCTGTCTCCTTGAATATTTTATAATAGCAGATAATTTTTTAGTCTCTTCCCTCAATTTACAGGCTGAAATGGAAAATTCTTTTCATGCACAGAATGCTTTTATTTTTCTCTCTCTCTCTCTTTCTTTTTAAGACTCAATTTTGCTAATACATTCCATCAAGGACTCTACAGCTGAACTTGTTCTCATGACCATCCACTATAATGAACGTGGGACAAATGAAGTAATAAGACCTCTGAAAGGGAGGTAACTGAAATGAGAACATCTTTTTTTTTTTTTTTTCAGGAACTGTATGCACAAAGGAGCCTGCTTAATCCAATGAAGTAAAAACATTAGGTAATTTGAATCCTGAGCAGAGATTAGATAATGGTCTTGGATGGGACCTTGGGAACAGTCATGGGAGATGAGGCATCATCCTGTTGAGATGGTCTTTGGGGAATATCTGGTTTGTGTGAGTGTTGTTTTGCTCCTGAGTCACAAAGCATGGGTTGTAGGGCTGGCCTTGGTCTGGGCTCCAGGCAAAGTTATGTACTTACCCTTGTAAACTGTGGTATTCAGTATAAGCATTGCTGAGATTTATGTCCACGCCTTTATGACCCCACTTTTGGAAATGGACTCCAAATCTGAGTTCCAGGCAGCTGTTTTATGTCCACCCACAGCAAAGCAACAGATAGATGATGTAGGGGCGGCATGAGGAATGGTTTGTGAATGCCCAAATCTTGTCCTCTTGAACATATATTTTTGTTTGAAGAATGGGTTGATTCATATGTGTTTAAGTGAGGACAAAAAAATACTCTAATGTAAGAAAATCAAAAGTTGTGTAGACATACCCTCTTCAATCACGTGGCATTGAGAAACTGTGGCTGTTGGTCTCTCCTGCCTTCGCTTTCTTCTCAGCTGCTACTATCTGAGAAGACTTAAGCCCATGCCTGACGTTGAGTCATTTCTGGCTGAGGCTATGCATAAGGAGTTTGGAAATTTCACATTCCCAGACCCACATTCTAGGAACCAAGTCACTACTTTTGGGCTCCTACGTTGACCTAAATTCTTCCCTTTCAGCCAGATCTGCGATATCTGGCACCAAGAACAAACCTGGGTACCCCTGTGGCCCCAGGACCACAGTTCTCTCTATGTTGGCCTTTCTCTGTATGTTGGCCCAAGTCCCAGAGGTGAACTGTTATCCTGGTTTCCCCTCATAAGTTCTGACTTATTGTTCTGCCTGGATTTCTGCTTCTTCCTCTAGCACTAAGTACTCTACCCAACTTTCATCCACCCTTGTCCCTTCTTTCCACCATGAGGTGATCTGTGATGCCAGCTCATGGAATGACTGTGCCATAGGAAGGCACATTTGCCTTATTGGACCCTCATATTGATTCCTGTTCACTTAAGTCAGTGTCTCTCAATAGGAGTGTTACCACCCCCTAGGAGATATATTGGAAACTCCAGGGGGCATTTTTGATTGTCACAATTATTAGGGGGGGCACTAGTGACATTTATGGAGAGGAACCAAGGATGCTGGCTATTTGATCATGTGCAGCACAAGCACTACACCAACAAGTGTCGTGTGTCCTGTGCAACCTTCAAAAGTCACACTGGACATTTGTGTGGAAAAACCTGTTTATAATTATCTGGCTGTGAAACTCAATCCCATTTTACTTGGAAGTACAAGTTACTTCTGCATATTTTAATATACACTGACTTTTCTGCAAACACCTCCTAGGCATTTTTAAAGGAAGAGAGGATTGCACTGTATTTGTTCAGAACTTTACCAACAGTAGTCACAATTTCAGAAAAGCACTTCACTGCCAGCAATTTGCTCTTGTTATTTGAGTTGTCCGCACACGTGTCTCTGTCTCCATTTGTCTCTGTCACGTTCACTCGGATCTCAAAGCAACTGCTTCATTCTACCTGCTAGTTAGTCATCCCTAAATATTAATACACTCCAGTACATATTATTTAATTATAAATTATTCCTCTTCTACCAGTAATTTTTCTTTATCTTTATAGTTAGGACATTGTATTGACTTTTAGAAATGTGTATAGGAGGTTTACAACTTGTGAATTTCTTTTCAGAATAATAAATGGGACCTAACAAAACATTCACTTAAAAATAGGTCATTGGATCTGATGGGGTTGAGAATCCTTGACCTAAGTGGATACTGTGATACTGTCCATGGAAGGCAGAAAAGGACTGAAGAGGAGGTCGGTGCATTCCTGGAAGAAGGCTGTAGCTGCCTACCAGGAGGTCTCATGGGTAGCATCCCCTTGAGGAACTAACCACCTTCCAAATTCCAGTGTTTACTCTCATCAGGTTTTCAGAAGTTTTCAGAATCCAGGGTCACTTGAATCACTCAAATCCATGAGGTTACTCATAGCCATAGTACAAGTTTACAGTGGGAGACATTTCTTCCCAGGGACTGAAAAGCTATGTCCACTGCCCAGGGCAGCCAGTCCCAGGATCAGAATGAACACAGGATACTGAAGAGAGATCAGAAGAGGCACTCCTGTCCCATAGCAACCACAAAAGGCAGGGTCTCTCCTTGGCATAGGGCTTGGGTGTGCACTGCCGAGTTAAGATGCCTTGGGTTTTTATTTCCTGTAGTCCAAGGTGACCATTTCCCCTCTGCCCACACCCTCACCCACCTTCATATAGTCTTCCCCCAGGCATTGTACAATTCAGTTGATTAAATACCTTCTACGAAATGACATTCACATTCTGGACCTGCCTTCCTCTGATTACATCTGGATTGCCTCCCTTGACTGGAGTTTCCTGAGAGCCACACATTTCAGACAGTCTCTTGCTTTACTCCCACAGGTGACTAACCACATCCATTGTGAACTTTACTAGTTCAACTCAGAAGGTGACCTTATGTCCCTGATCTCCAAATTCATGGAGAGGGAGACCTCCCACTGTTGCTTCCATATTCTGCCAAAACTGATGTCAGAAATGAGGACTGAGACTGTCTCAGCCTCCTTTCCTGCTCTGCACCAGTCCTATAGCTGGGACAGTTCTCCTGATTCTTAGCTCCATTTGATAGAGAATATTCCTGCCTCACTCCAGCTCCCCACTGACTCCCCTCCACCCCCCCCCCCCCGGGTGACAAAGTTTCAGCACAGATCAAGCTGGAGACCACCTGAATTATGGCAGTAACTGATTATGGTTCAGAAGAGATAACATGGGCATCAGGATATTTGGTTTTGGGGGGTTTTGTTCGTTATTTATTGTTTTTGAAGGTACAGTGACTCCACTCATATAGACTGGTCGGAGATGGAATGATGAGCCGATTAACTGAACAGTCTAGGTAATTAAGAGGTAGTATATATAACATAGATGAACAATGATTTTTGAAGAATTATTAATGAAATACAGTTAATTCAAAATGTATATTAACTCTAATTGAGTTGTTTTTTCATGGTTCGGAAGGGAAAAGTTCAGGAAAGTATGCTTGCACCCCACCCACCTCTCATGATTATATTACAGACTGAAATAATTGTTTCCTCACACTTTTCATCTCAATCACCCAAATCCTCTCAGTCTTATCACTGTTCTCCGTGCTCTTTGACTTCCCAGAATTGAAACATTCAGTATTATTTCTGCATCAGTAAGAATCAGTCACTGTAACCTCCTTGTAGCTTCAGCTCATTTTTGCATTATTTTCATTAACTTTTTTGATTGAGTGTGAAGAAGCTTCCCTCACCAAATCAAGAATTTATGTTAGTGTATATCTGTAAGGCTTTAATTTAATGCCGGCCATTCTTCTTCATTAAAAGAAGATACAGTAAATATAGCACAAGTCCATCGCTTTCTCCAAGAACTTTTAAATATTGAATGAACACTAAACTGAAATTTAAGTGTAAGAAATATTTTAAATTGTACATCATTTATTCATTCATTTAATTATGCATTACATGAAACAATTGTTAAACATCCATCATGTGGCAGACACTGTATTAGGTGCTGGAGATACTAAGATAGTAAGTCATGGTCCCAGTTCTCAAGGAGCTCATAGTTTAAAAGAAGAGAGACAGGTAAATAAAAATACAAGTTCAACTCAGTGAAATGGGTACTACATGGAGGTTTGCTGATGCTCAGTTGTGGCACAAAGGAACTAAATGATCAACTCTACTTAAAACAGAGGGCTACAGGGACTTCCCTGTTGGTCCAGTGGTTAAGACTCTGCACTTCCACTGCAGGGGCGCAGGCCTGATCCCTGGTCGGAGATGGGGGTGGGGGGAGCTAAGACCTCACATGCCCCGCGGCGAGGCCAAACTAAGATTTAAAAAAAAAAAAAAAGGCTACAAAAGGTTCACAGAGGAAGATGCTTATAATAAGTTTTGAAGGAGAGGTAGAAATTTTCCCACTAGATACAGCAAAGAATGACATTTCAGAAAGATGGAAGAGTGTGTGCTAATGTAAAGAGGCAAGTAACAGTAACTGTAACTTGTTCCAATAACTGGGAATTAGAAGCAGTTTGATGGGACTAATGCCTAAGACAAGACCTTATAGGAGATAGGGCTGGAAGGGCTAGATCCTAAGTGGTATTGAATACCTTGATAAAAGGTTTGGATTTCATTCAGTTGGCAGTCAGCAGTAATTGGGTGCTAAACGGGGAAGTGACATGATCAGATCTGTGGTAAGAAGACCATGATAGATTCCGTGTGGATGGATATATGGTAAGATCAGAGATAAGGAGTGTGGCTGAAATAGTTGGCTGACTACTGAATATTCATGATGCAGGGAAGCATTTGCTCCACGAGTGTCAACATTTCCTAGATCTTTCCAGGTGGAACCATGTGGCTAGCTCTGGCTAAAGGAATGTGAGTAAAAGTGTATAGGGCATTCTGAGCCAAGGTGGTTAAGTGAATCTACCTCATACTGTCTTCCCTTCCACAGCAGCCCTGGAGGCCTCATGGTGAAGACGGTTGTGTCACAAGATGGGAGGAACCTGGATCCCTGAGTCAGAGAAGAGGTGCCCAGGAGAGCCACCCAACCAAGAACACCTACACTGAACTTTGCATGAGTAAAAAAATAATTTGTGTGTGTGTTAAGCGTCAGAGATCCAAATATTGTTAACACTGTTAGATTACCTTAATCTAACTAATCTGACTAATGCAGAAGGAGTATTAGGAGATGTTTGCAATATTTGAGATAAGATAAAGACTTTCCATATTATATGCTGAAGTATAGGAGCCCTTGGAGAAGACAAGTGGAAGATGGAAGAAAGAGGTGTAATAATTTATGGATAATATTGAGAAGGCAGGAGGAGATAGGATCCAGAGCATAAGAAGCATTAGCTCCTTCAACAGGAGGCGGGAAAGAGGGATGCCTATTTAAAACAGAAGGGAAGACACATCTATAGGTGAGCAGTAAGAAGCCACCTAGTTTTCTCTAAGACATAGGAGGTAAAGACATCTGCTGAGAGAGTGAAAGGATAGCAATAAAGGTCCAAGACAAATATTAATAGTAATTTCTGTGAAGAACAGGAGAGAGCTGGGCAGAGATATTTAACAAGTGAAAGACCACCAGCCCACATGGTTGGATGAATTTTCTCCAGCCCAGCTCATCATTCTGGGTGTAGGGGGCAGATGATAGGTGGATTTTAGGATTGATCCAAGGTTAAAGGATTGCAGAGTAGATGCATTGCAAGAACAAAGGAATTGTGGAATTGGCTCAGTAAGTTAGGATAGGCCTAGCTGCTGTAACCAGGGACCCAACAGTAATTCAGTGGCTCAAACAAGATAGAATTTTCCAATTCCAGGTACAATGGAGTATTCCACATATTCCACAATGGATGCAGCTAAAACAAAACAAAACAAAACAAAAAACCTGGACGTAATATATAGAGCAGATTTTTGAGGACTCTGAAAATTAAATAGTAGTTGGTGATTGGGGAAGAGGACTAGAATTTGAAGTACCATCAAACTGGTAGTGAGTTTGTCATCTTTTTGCTCCAATAAGCAGCATGAAACCTGAATGTGGGTATCTGCACAGAGGGAGCTCCAGGAGAAACCCTCTAGCTCTGGCTCAAAGAATAGAGAAGAGTCTCCTAATGCTCTGAGAGAGTGGGGGAAACCTGCCTTTTTTCTTTTCTCCATTCTCTTACACGCCAGCCCCTAAGAAATCCCATGTTGGCAGTGGCAGTGGCAGCATCTGTAATGATGGTTGGACCTGCAGGATTCTAAAATGCTGAGGGAGGGGAACTTTTGTCTCTGATCAGAGGAGCTGTGATAATCTGTGTGGGACAGACCCCTGTTGCTTTTTGTTTTCTCTCTGTCCTCCTGCTGGTTGATCTTGGACATCAGTGTAATTGCAAAAATTGTGCAACAGAGTCAATAAAAAGCTCCAACTTTCTGGTTGGAGAATTCCAGGTAACCAGAAAGTACTGAAGAGATTGCCACAAGGAGGAGATTGGGAAAGCAACCCCATAAAGTTGCTTATGAATTCTTGGGCTCACTTCCAAGTGCATATGCCCATGCCCATGCTGACTCCAAACAGCATACAAGTTTAAGAACTGAACTTAAACTTGTTCAGTTAAACTTGTTCTAATAAGAACTTGGAATTCTTATTAGATACTATGGAGGACAGAAGGAAGTGGAACAACATTTCTAAAGTGAAGAAAGAAAAAACACTGTCAAGCCAGAATTCTATATCCAGCAAAAATACTTTCAGGAAGGAAGGTGAAATAAAGACATTCTCAATGAAGGAAAACTAAGAGCCAGCAGACCTGCCCAAAAATAATTGCTAGAGGAAGTCCATCAGACTGAAGAAAAATGACACCAGAGGAAGGAAACTTGGGATATCAGAAATGAAGAGAGAGCAACAAAAATAACAAATACATAGGTAAATATGAGAGTATTCTTCTCCTCTTGAATTATTTAAAATACTTTTCTAAAGCAAAAATTAGAAAATATCTAGAACTGAACAAAAATGGAAAATACAACACATCAAAATTTGTGGATGCAATTAAAGCATTGCTTAGAGAGAGATATATAGCATTAAATACTTATATTGGCAAAGAAGAAAGTTCTCAAATCAACAATCTAAACTTCCACCTTGAGAAACTTTTAAAAAGATGAGCTAAATCAACCCCAAACAGCAGAAGAATGGAAAAAATAAAGATATGGGCAAAAATCAATGAAATTGAAAACAGAAAACCAATAGATAAATATCAATGAAACAAAAAACTCAATAAAACTTGATAAATCCAGCAGTAGGCAGGGATTGCCAATATCAGGAATGAAAGAGGAATATGACTACAGACCCTATAGACATTAAAAGAATATTGAGGGAATACTATGAAGAAAAACTCTACACACAAAAATTCAACAACTTCAATTAAATTGACTAATTTCTTGAAAATTACAAACTATGAGATGTACTAAAGATTAAATAGATGTTAAAGAGATTGAATTCATGGTTTAAAATCTTTCAAAAAAGGAAGCTCTAAACCCAGATGGTTCCACTGGTGAATTTGCCAAATGTTTAAAGAATAAATAACATTATTTCTACAGTTTCTTCCAGAAAATATAAGATGAGGGAACAGTTCCCAACTTACTTTATGAGGGCAGCTTTACCCCAATACCAAAACCAGACAAAGGTAGTACTAGGAAAGAAAACTGGAGACTAATATACCTTATAAACAGAAACACAAAGATTCCAACAAGATATTAGCAATTGAATCCAGTAATATATAAAAAGAATAATACACCACAATCAAGGAAGTTTATCCTGGCAATGCAATGTTAGTTCAATATTTCAAAATTATTCAGTATAATCCACCATACTAATATCAAAACACAGCATTAAGAAAATGAATAGGTGAACCACAGATAGAAAAAAAATATTTGCAAAACAAAATATGTATCTGATAAAGGACTTGTATTCAGAATATATAAATCACTCTCAAGATTCGACAAAAACAAATTGGACAAAAGATTTGAGCAAACATTTTACCAAAGAAGCTATATTGTTGGCCCACAAGCCCATGAAAAGATGCCCCAAATTGTAGTCATTAGAAAAATGCAGATTAAAACTACAGTTTACCCAGTAAGACAGCTGAAATTAAAAAGACTGACAATATGAAGCCTTGGTGAATATGGAGAAACTGGAATCCTCATACGTTATAAGCAGGCATGCAAAGTGGTACAGCCACTTGGAAAATCAGTTTGGCAGTTTTTTTTTAAAGTTAAACATATACGTACCATGTAGTCCAGCGATTTCATTCCTAGATATTTACCTAAGAAAAATAAAAATATGTCCTCACAAGACTTGTATTTGAATATAGCATAAGCATTCATAATAACCACAAATGGTAATAATACAAATATTCATCATCTAGTGAACGGGTAATCAAAATATAGCATATCTATGCAATAGAATATTACTCAGCAATTAAGAGGAATGAACTACTGATACACATAACAGCATGGATGAATCTCAAAAGCATCATGCTAAATGAAAGAACCTAGTCACAAAAGTCATAACGTACTATATGATTCCATTTGTATGAAATTCTAGAAAAGGCAAAACTATAATGACCTGAAGCACATCAGTGGTTCCCTGGGGGAAAGGATGTACTGCAAAAGGGCAGAAGGAAGCTTTTGCTGAGTGAAAGAAGTGTGCTGAAACTGGATTGTGGGGGGCTGGCTGCATGACTCTGTACATGTATGCATGCAATTTACCAAAATTCATCAAACTATACATCTAAAATGTAGGTAAATTTTATTACATGTAAATTATGCCACAATACAGATGTAAAAATAAAAATGAAGGTTAAGTAAAGATGTTTCCAGACAAACAAAACATGAGAGAATTCAATGCCAGCAGCTGTGAACCAAAAGAAACACCACGAAGTTCTTCAGGCTAAAGGAAAATGATATCAGATGTTAGCGTCGAAGAGCACTGGAAAGGGTAAATGTGTGGTTAAATGTACAAGAATGTTGATTGTTTACATCAAAACAATAATAACCCCGTATGTAGAACTAAAATACAATACAATGGTAATAATAGCTCAAACTGTGGGAGGGTGATAAATGCAGTTTAACTGTTGCAAAGTTTCTTGCCTTATTTAGGAAGTGGTAAAATCAAAAGTACTTACTTAAGGTAGACGGTAATACATCAAGAAGGCATATTGTAATCTCTAGGGTAACCACTAAAAGAACTATTGTAGGAATGTGTAACTAAAACGTGAAGAAGAAAAATAGAATAATAAAAAATGTTTTCATAATCCAAAAGAAGGCAAGACAGTTGGACCCCCAGGAACCTATTGAGATCCCAGGCCTGATTCTCTGCCCACCTAGGCCCCTGCCAGCTGCACGGGTCCTGGGGGAGTGGGAGGGAGGGAAAGGGGAGCAAAAGTAAAGGCCGGACCTCCGGGATGGCACCCCTGAGTGGTGGCTGAGGAAGGGAAGGAGTTCCTACACCCAGTGGGACCCACCCACGGTTAGGGGTCCAGCGGGAATGGGGTAGACCCTGGAGGAGACGGTGGGGGGGATTATGAAGGAACAGAAGGGAACGAGGCGAGCGCTTTCCCTGTCCACTTAGGCGCCGGGAAGCCTGTTGGGCTCCCAGGCCTAATCCTCTGCCCTCGGAGCCTCCCTCCTGCCGTGCAGAGCCCAAGCCCCGCCCCTACACCCCCACCCAGGGCCCCACCTCTACACTCGGAGACCCCCTCCCACGAGCTGGGCCTAAACCCCATCCACACAGCCTCACTCAGGACCCTACATCCAAACTCTGGAACCCCACACTCCAGAGGGCCTTCTTTCCATATGCTGCCTCTCCCCTTCCGTGCATGTCCTAAGCAGAGGCCCCGTGCCACACTCAAACTTCACCCGCCACCTGCCTAGGTCCTACCCCACCCTAAACCCTGTCTCTGCCTAAGTTCCACTCTCCACCTAAACTCTGCCTCCACACCCAAGGCTTTTTTTTTTTTTTTTTTTCCTTTTTTAGATTGGGGTTCTGTTTTACCTTGTTGATTCTTTTATATTTTTATTTTTCCTAATAAATCTTTTACTTTTCTGATTTTATTTTATTCTTTATACTTTGTTAGTGATCTCTCCTTTTGGCTTGTTGCCCCCCCTCCACTTTTTTTTTTTTCTTTTTTCTGCTGTGGTTTTATTTTACCTAGTTGCAGTTGTTTCAATTATAGTTTTATTTTTCCTAATATATTCTTTATCTTTCTAATTTTATTTTATTTTTTATTCTTTGATATTGTACTGCTCCTTTTTTTCTTTCTTTCTTCCTTTTTTTTTAACCATGCCATGAAGCTTGCAGGATCTTGGTTCCCAGGCCGGAGGTTGGGCCCATGCTCCTGTGGTGGGAGCTCCAAGTCCAAACCGCTGGACTAACAGAGAACTTCAGCCCCCGCAGAATATCAATCGGAGTGAGGCCTCCCGGAGGTCCTCATCTCAGCACCAAATAGCCAAAACAATCTTGAGAAAGAAAAACGGAGCTGGAGGAATCAGGCTCCTGGACTTCAGACTATACTACAAAGCTACAGTAATCAAGACAGTATGGTACTGGCACAAAAACAGAAATATAGATCAATGGAACAGGATAGAAAGCCCAGAGATAAACCCACGCACATATGGTCACCTTATCTTTGATAAAGGAGGCAAGAATATACAATGGCGAAAAGACAGCCTCTTCAATAAGTGGTGCTGGGAAAACTGGACCGCTACATGTAAAAGAATGAAATTAGAACACTTCCTAACACCATACACAAAAATAAACTCAGAATGGATTAAAGACCTAAATATAAGGCCAGACACTATAAAACTCTTAGAGAAAAACATAGGCAGAACACTCTTTGACATAAATCACAGCAAGATCCTTTTTGACCCACCTCCTAGAAAAATGGAAATAAAAACAAAAATAAACAAATGGGACCTAATGAAACTTAAAAGTTTTTGCACAGCAAAGGAAACCATAAACAAGACAAAAAGACAACCTTCAGAATGGGAGAAAATATTTGCAAACGAAGCAACTGACAAAGGATTAATCTCCAAAATATACGAGCAGCTCATGCAGCTCAATATCAAAAAAACAAACAATCCAATCTAAAAGTGGGTGGAAGACCTAAATAGACATTTCTCCAAAGAAGATATACAGATTGCCAACAAATACATGAAAGGATGCTCAACATCACTAATCATTAAAAAGTGCAAATCAAAACCACAATGAGGTATCACCGCACACCGGTCAGAAAGGCCATCATCAAAAAATCTACAAACATTAAATGCTGGAGAGGGTTTAGTGAAAAGGGAACCCTCTTGCACTGTTGGTGGGAATGTAAATTGATACAGCCACTATGGAGAACAGTATGGAGGTTCCTTAACTAAAAATAGAACTACCATAGGACCCAGCAATCCCACTACTGGGCATATACCCTGAGAAAACCATAATTCAAAAAGAGACATGTGGCGCGAAGGGGCGGGGCATGGCGTCGGGCACAGGGCACGGAGCAGGGCATGGCGCAGGGTGGGCGGCATCGACGCCCGGCGGGATGACGGTGATGGCATGAGGGTGACGGGGGTGAAGGCACCCACACCACGCACTCCCACCCGGGCCCAGACATGACGGTCCTTGTGAGGCAGAAAGTTGAGAGGGAGCCGTCCTCTCCCTGAAGCCTCGCGGTGGAACAGCTGTCTGAACCGTTCAAAGGGAAGGATGAAATCTTTGCACAGGCACGCGATGTGAATGGAAGAAGCCTGTCACTATGCAAACAGTACGGCACTCTGAACACACACTAAAGACAGCTCTCATCTCAAAGAACCCAGCACTTGTGTCACAGTATGAGAAGTTAGATGCTGGGGAAAAGCGTCTGATGGATGAAGCCTTCCGGCCAGACAGTGATCTCTTTGGACCCATTACTTTGCATTCACAGTCAGACTGGATAACCTCCCATCCTGAGGCTCCCCAAGACTTTGCAGAGTTTTTCAATGATCCTTACAGAAAGACACCTTCTCCACAGAAGCACAGTATTTATATACAGTGCATTGGATCGCTAGGAAACACTGGAAGTATCAGTGAAGAATATGTGAAATGGGTCAAGGGCTACTGTGAAGCATTTTTCTATGGCTTGACGGTAAAACTCCTAGAACCAGTTCCTGTCTCTGCAACGAGGTGTTCCTTTAGAATCAATGATAACACACAGAACCTACAGATTCATGCAAGGCAGATCCTGAAGTTCTTAAAAAAGAAGAAACCTGAAGATGCTTTTTGTGTTGTGGGAATAATAATGATCGATCTTTACCCAAGAGACTCCTGGAATTTTGTCTCTGGACAGGCCTCTTTGACAGATGGTGTGGGGATATTCAGCTTTGCCAGGTACGGCAGTGATTTTTACATCTCACACTACGAAGGCAAACTGAAGAAGCTGCAGAAGAAATCTTCACGTGACTACTCAGTTTTTGATAATTATTACGATCCTGAAGTGACTAGTGTTTTGCTGCTTCAGTCCTGTAAGACTTTAACCCATGAGATTGGACATATCTTTGGACTTCAGCACTGCCAGTGGCTCGCATGCCTGATGCAAGGCTCCAATCACTTGGAAGAAGCTGACCAGCGTCCCCTCGACCTTTGCCCCATCTGTTTATGCAAGTTGCAGAGTGCTATTGGCTTCCACCTTAAAGACAGATACAAAGGGACACGGGTTCCAGCCCTGGCCCGGGAAGATCCCACATGCCGCGGAGCAACTAAGCCCGTGCACCACAACTACTGAGCCTGTGCTCTAGAGCCCGCAAGCCACAACTACTGAGCCCACGAGCCACAACTACTGAAGCCCGCATGCCTAGAGCCCGTGCTCTGCAACAAGATAAGCCACTGCAATGAGAAGTCCGCGCACCGCAACGAAGAATAGCCCCTGCTCGCCGCAACTAGAGAAATCCCGTGCACAGCAATGAAGACCCAATGCAGCCAAAACTAAATAAATAAATAATAATAATAACAAGAAATTTACATTAAAAAAAAAAGAGACATGCACCATAATATTCATTGCAGCACTATTTACAATAGCCAGACATGGAAGCAACCTAAGCATCCATCAACAGATGAATGGATAAAGAAGATGTGGCACATATATACAATGGAATATTACTCGGCCATAAAAGGAAATGAAATTGAGTTATTTGTAGTGAGGTGGATGGACCTAGAGTCTCTCATACAGAGTGAAGTAAGCCAGAAAGAGAAAAACAAATACCATATGCTAATACATATATATGGAATCTAAAAAAAAAAACTGGTTCTGGTGTACCTATGGGCAGGACAGGAATAAAGACACAGACGTAGAGAATGGACTTGAGGACACAGGGAGGGGAAGGGTCAGCTGGGACGAAGTGAGAGAGTAGAACTGACATATATACACTACCAAATATAAAATAGATAGCTAGTGGGAAGCAGCCACATGGCACAGGGAGATCAGCTCCATGCTTTGCAACCACCTAGAGGTGTGGGATAAGGAGGGTGGGAGGGAGATGCAAGAGGGAGGGAATATGGGGTATACGTATGCATATAGCTGATTCACTTTGTTATACAGCAGAAACTAACACAACACTGTAAAACAATTATACTCCAATAAAGATGTTAAAAAAAAGAAAAGAAGGCAAGAAATGAAAAATAAAAGAAGAAAGCACAAGAGGACAGATAGGAGAGAAATAGCAAGTGTTAGACTTAAACTGTATTATTAACTATTAATTATTTTAAATGTCAGTGGTCTATGATCCAATTAAAATACAAAGTTTGTCAGAGCAAATAAAAACACAAAAACCAGCTAAATGCTATTAATAAGAGCCACACATTAGAGAGAAAGATGAGAAAGATTGAAAAATAAAAGGATGAGTAAAGACATCCTACCCAAATACTAATCAAAGTAAATCTGATGTCATTAAATTAATATCAGACAAAGTAGATGTTGAGGTAAGCAGTATTGCTAAAGGTTAAAGGGGACATTTCATAATTAAACATATTTTAAAATATTACCCGTTTCTATCTTCCTTTCTTTTGTTAAGTGCTATAATTTTCTAATAATAGAATAACTATATTCAGGTAAGATGATGATTCCAAAATGCCATGTCATTTCAAGCACAAAAATATGATGAAACCAATTTTTTAAAAATTATTGCCCATCCATGCCTGCCATTAGACTTTTAAGAGTGACACCTTTGAAAATGTTAGGACTATTACATTTGCTGATCACCAAAGATTTTATTTGTTCCTATATAGCATTAATGTGCAAAACTACTTATTGCATCTGTCCTGTTTAATAGTCTGCTTCTCTTTCCTCTTTATTCTTCTGAAGTCATGGGTAATGAATTCACTCAGAAAAACAGGAGTGAGTTAGCACTGCCAAGACAAACCAGTTTCATTAGCTTAATGAAAATAGTTCAGGGGAAAGACCTTCATCAGCTATTATGTGTCTTGATGAGAGTTCGGACATTACCTGTCTTTAAAAAAATAACTACTGTAGCTTCATGTTCAGCTATTTTTTTCTGGACATGCATCTACCTTCTAATATACCCTTAAACAGAAAGTAATAAATGTAAAGCTATAGAACTTTGTATAAATGTCAGGTTCTGTTATTATTTTTCACCAAATTCAGAACGCCATCATTCAGAAACCACATATGATTCAGTGAGGTGCTTTTGCTCATAAAAACCATTTAGTTTCTCTCAGGGAGCTGTAGCCAGAGGAAGAGACACTCTCTAAACATGGAACCAGGAGCTGTTCAGGTAGAACACTGTGGAGGACACACGGAATGTGTCCATCGTTCAGCAACTTCATTTGAATCAGAACCAGTAACAAAACAACAACAAAATGGAGGGGCCATCCTTTCCAAGCTTTGATGTCTTATAAGCTGGTGGAGCTAAAATTTACTGTAACTGTAGGCACACTGAAACTGCGAGATCTGAGACGGTGTGGCCAGGGTGTAAGGCCCTCAGAGGAGGGAGTGGTTATCAAAACGCAGAGGAAGCATCCTGTGCAGAGAGGAGCTAAGACTTTTGGTTGGTGGAGCAGGAGAGAGCTGGGGAGGGGAGCAGAAAAACCTTTGCCTTACTCTCCTTCCTCTTTTGCACCTCCTGCCAATAATCTCTACTGGCCAAACGCAATGGGAAACCAGCAAGCAAGTTGGTGCAGCCTTTGTGGGAACAGAGTAAGATGGAGAAGTGTACAGAGAGGATCTGGAGGAGCACAGGGAAACTATCTGGCACAGAGGCTGTCGCAACTGTCTAGATAAGAGACCACTTACTGAATTTGAATCTCAGCTCTGCCATAAACTGTGTGCTGTTTGACTTTGTGGAAGATGCTTAGCTGCTCTGAGCCGCAGTGTCCTATTCTGTTAAAATGAGGGGGAATATCCTTACCTCACAGATTATTGTGAGGATAAGGTTAACATGTGTGTCATTTAGTGCAGTGCCTAGCACACAGTAAGTGCTAGATTAATAAATTACTTTCCCTTCTTCGTTGAACTTATTCTCTGCTTGCCTCTTTTAAGCCAAGCCTAGAGATCTACTTTCTTTTTAACATTAGCATGCTTTAGAAAGATCCTCTTATTCGTAAAGGCCCTGGGGAAGTGTTTAGGATCACTCCTATGTCAGATACATTACAGTTATAATTGCTTTGGATCATGGTATTATTTAAGCAGAAAAACATTTATTTTTAATTCTTCAGAAATGCTGTGCACACTACAAGGGACTAATTTGGCCCTTAGCAAATAATTCAACATAAATTACCACCTATTTACCAGAAGCAGCAGTTTATTTCCTAGGACCACTAGACACTGACATCAGCTGTACCCTATTTGTTTGTGTCAGGTAATGAGATACTCTGCATGCAGAACACTTCATTGGATCGCCTCTGGGGGAAGCTCAGAAGATTTGCTATAAGGCAATTGCTCATTCCAAGGATAAGAAGAACATTTCTTATTGTAAACTACACACAGATTTGCCAGGTCATTTCCAAGTTCTGATGGCAAGTCTATAATGTATTCTTATAGTCGTCTAATGTTTTTATCCATGATCCCTCAGGCTGGAATGTTTTCTGCTATTCCATTCACCCAGAGTAATTCTAAAACAATGATGGTTGCCCTGCTGGCTGGGCCTCCAGAGGAGTCTGGACCATGACCAGGCTACAGGCTTTCCCTGTGGGGTGGTCTGATGACGGGGGTGGGGAGGGGTGAAACTGAGGGTACTAAGTGCAGTGTTGAGAAAGGCCCACAAAATGATAATAATGCTTGCATGTGTATCCACTTCCCACTTAGCAATTTCACAGCCATTATGCCAGTTGAGGTGGGTAGGATAATTACCTGCTTGCTCTTTTCAGATGAGAAAACTGACTTTCAGGGATGTTAAGTAGCTTGCCCAAGGCCTTCCAACAATTTGGGTTGACACAAGGATTAGAATATAGGATGAAAAAGCAAACTTACATCCCAGAGTCACTTGCTAACTGCCTGGTCTCTGTAAAAGAATGAAACAAAGACCACCAGAGCTTTAACAGTAAAAAAAGAAAGCAGAGTAAAGTTTATTTCTTTGCCTGACAAGAAAACACTCATCAGTTTAAAAAAAAAAAAAAAATTCAGTGACTAGTTTGCTGAGGGGGAAAAGTCAGAATTTGTAAGTGCTTTAGAAAGGTAGAGGGGATTCAAGGTGGTTATGCTAAGTAAGCGTTGAAAACTAATCCTTTGGATAGAATGGAGCCAGACCCTAAGTCTTAACATGATCCATTAAAACAAGCCCCACTGTCCGTTGATCTGGAGAGTCTTTAGTTAGGCCCAGTGAGGGTCTGGGTGAGGGCTCACTAGAAGTTGATGTTCCTTTTTCAGCTTCAGCTGGTTACAGTACTTAAGGACGGCATTCAGTTTTGACATCTTCTCAAACTCTCAAAATTCTCAAATATTTATTGGAATTACACAGAGGGCTTGCTGAAACAGATTGCTGGGCCTAACCCCAGAGTTTCTGATTCAGTAGGTTTGGCATAAAGCCTGTATTTCTAACAGGTTCCCAAATGAAGTTTCGTGGCTGTCCAGGGTCCATGATTTGAGAACCACTATCCCAGACACATGATGCTATAAAGGGGGAGTTTTCATTTTATACCTCTTTGATATCAACGTCCTCTTTGGGATCTAACTACCAGATGACTCCCTTGCACCCAGGAGGGACAGAGGTCTCTCCTGATAATAACCTTCATATTCAACTTACAGAAGACCTGCCTTTTTTTCCATCAGTAGTTTTCAGAGGAACTATTTTTATGGGGGAGGAGGGGATAAAGAAATTGCTCATAGAATCTAAAGTCAACACACCTTCATACCACAAACTTTATCTATTCATTTCCCTTCCTGGTGGGGAATCAGTAGTGAATTATTTGACTTGCCTTTTTAAAAAATAGCATTACATGCATTGATTCAATCTCATTACATTTAGTTTGCTTTTATTACCTTACCCTCCCTGATCAGTAATCACATTTTTCCATCCTCATAACCTTTTCCCATCTGATTTTTGATGAGTGTACAATCTGATTTATTTCTGCTGTGATTCAGCCTTACACTTCTCCAAGCTTATAATTCTCCTTGTAAGAATCCAGTGTTCTCCATTTACACCTTCACTGTTCCTTTGTTAGGCACATATCCTAAGTAAATAGTAGTTATCTGTGTACCTGTTTGTGTCTTCCAGTGGACTGGTGTCTACGGAGAGAAGGAGCTTATTAGAAGGCTTTGTTTTCCTCATACCACTAGTCTAGGCCCTACTCATAATAGGTGCTTAATAAATACTGGTTTCAATTTGTTGGCAGGTCTTAATGAGATATGCCTTAGCTGATTCTTCTTTTTTAATTCATATAAGTAAAATTCACACTTTTTGGCATACAGTTCTGCGTCATGACAAACATGAAAAGCCCTGTAACCACCACCACAATTAAAATACAGAACAGTTCCATAACCCTAAGAAACTCCATCATACATGCTGCCTCTTTGTAGTCAAAAACTCCCCTTTCCCTTAGTCCCTGGAGACCACTGGTCCATCCTTCGTCCCTGTAGTTTTGCCCCTTCCTGATTGTTATATAAAGGGAATGGTGCAGTGTGTAGCCTTTGGATATGGCTTAGTTCACTTAGAAAAGTGCTTTTGAGAGTCGTCCATTTCAGTGACTGTATCAGTAGTTAATTCTTTGTTGCTGCGTAGTGTCCCACGGATGCTCCACAGCTTGTTTATCCATTCACTAGCTGAAGGACCTTTGGGTTGTTTCCAGTTGTAAATATTTGCATACAGATTTGGGTGAACATAAGTTTTCATTTCTCTTGGATAAATGACTAAGAGTGGGATTGTGGGGTAATATGATAAATCTATGTTTAACTTTTTAAGAAACTGCCAGAGTTTCCTATAAGGTAGCTGTACCACTTATCAGCAATATATGAGTTCCTGTAACTTTGTCAGTTTGTTTTGCTTTAGACATTCTAATAGATGTATGGTATTTTGTCATTGTGGTATTAATCTGCATTTCCCTAACAAATAATGATACTGAGCACCTTTCCATGTGCTTATTTGCCATCCATGAATTATCTTCTTTAATGAAATATCTGTTCAAATCTTCTGCCTATTTTTAAATTGAGTTGTTTGCTTTCTTACTGTTGAGTTTTGAGAGTTCCTTATATATTTTGGATAAAAATCCTTTGTCAGGTATGTGATATGCAAATATTTCCCCCAGTCTATAACATCTTTACAAAGCTTTAAATTTTGATCAAGTTCCATTTATTAATTTTTTTCTTTTGGGAATCATGCTTTTGCTACTCTAAGAACTGTGTGCCTAACTCAAACAAAGATTTTCTCCTATGTTTTCTTCTCAAAGTTTTATAATTTTACATTCTTATTTAGGCCCATGACCCATTTTGAGTTAATTTTTGTATAAGTTTGGAGCATGGTTTGAGGTTCACCTTTATGCCTTTGGGCATCCAATTGTTCCTGCACCTTTTGTTGAAACAACTGTCCTTCCATTGAATTGCATTTGCCCTTTTGTCAAAACCCAATAGACCATATTTGTGTGGGTCTATTTCTGGATTCTCTATTCTGTTTTACTGATCTGTATACTTACCTTTTTACCAATACCACACAGTTTTTATTTAAAAAGACTTTTTAGGAAGTCTTGTAACCAGGTACTAAGAATCTTTCAACCTTGTTCTTTTCCAAAATTATTTTTATTACCAACCCTCCCTAGTCAGTCCCCAACAAGGGTCCTTCTGCCTGGTGTCACTCGTGCCAAAAGAATGAGACCCAGTTCGGTTCAGAAGCAAAGGAAATCTTTATTCTTTGATCAAAGAATGGAGATGTGAGCTCACGCTCTAGAGCACACGCTTTCCCCAAAAAGGCCAGCAGTGGGCGGGGCTGCTTTATATGGATCGCCTCAGTGGCGGAAGGGGGCGGAGCTCTTGCCTGGCAGGTGCAGCTGCGCTGCTCACGCTCCAGATCACCCCAGACCACAGTGCGGGCACAGCGTCTCTGCACGCGGCCCGCCGCCGCTGCCGCCGCCGCCATCTTGAATTGGGTCATGTGCAGCGTCCCTGCGCTCGGCCGGCTGAGCTGAGGTGTCGGCGCAGCCATTTCACACTAGGAACTCTGGTCTGAAGCGCTGGGTGCAAGGCCTCTGCACGCCGCCCCCCCGCCCCGCCATGAGCAAGTGAAACTAGACAAAGCACAAGGGAAAAGAAAAAGGTTAGACTTTATCTTACTACCGAGATTCTATTTTTATTGCCTGGGAATTGTTAATGGGCTTTGCCAGTGGCAAATCCCTCCTCTGTCTTTTGTCCTGCTCCTCATTCTTGAGGGGCGCTGAGGGGTGCAGGTCCATCTTCTGTAACTGCTTTCTGCTGAGGGCAAGGAGCGGAACTTCTCCTCAGCTGCCTTTAGATACATTTGATGGTCACCAGACCTCAGCCCTGACTGTTGGTATCCCTGAGTGACCACCTTTTGTCTAACCTTTTGGAGACAAAGGGCACCAGACAATTTGAAAAAGTAGTGGTTACCAGTGGGGAGGGGGGAGGGGCAATATAGGGGTACGGGAGTAAGAGGTACAAACTATTAGGTATAAAATAAGGTACAAGGATATATTGTACAATACGGGGAATATAGCCAATATTTTGTAATAACTATAACTGGAGTATAACCTTTAAAAATTGTGAATCACTATATTGTACACCTGTGACATATAATACTGAACATCAACTATACTTCAATAAAAATAAATAATACATGGCCCAAATATTAGCGAGAGAATAATGGTCACATGTCAATTTTCTGTCCTAAAAATGCAGTTATCTAGGTCTTTTGCCTGTAGGCAAAAGTATGCCCTGATGTTGAGGCTCACTGCCATGGCCTGAATATCCCTGGTCACACTTTTGTTGTTTTTTGGAAGAGAAGCTTCGGGTCAGAGAGAGGTTCACATGAGTAGTCAAGGGGATTCATTGCCCCAGGTTGTTTCTCCAGAGGTTGGGGCTCAGGGGCCTCTTCGCTAGAGTGTGGTGTAGCCATGGAGTGATCCCTGCAACTTCAGCTTGGAAAGGGTGGGTAAGATCACCAAGTGCAGTCTGTTCTCCTTAGGAGTGAGTTGATCTTGCAGACTGCCAGCTTTCCAAGTTTTTAGGTTCACCCAGGCTCCTGGCCAGAAGGGGTGCAGGGCAAGGTCAGTGGGTGCAGGCAGCACCTGGTTACCATATTTCATGAGGGCTTCCATGGTTTCTCCTATCTGGAGGGTATACTTGAGTTGTCCCATTTCAAGGGGGTTAAGGTGTCCCTTGTCTCAGGCTTGGGAATGGGTCCACCATACATGAGTTCAAATACACTAAACTTTAACCTATCTCTTGGAGTTAACCAAATACGGAGCAGGGCAATTAGAAGCAACTTAATACCATTTTCTTGAGTTTCCTGACATAGCTTGGCTAAGGCCTGTTTCAAGGTCTGACTGGATCTCTCTACTACCCCTGGTGATTGGGGTCTCCAGGCTGAGTGCAAGGTCCATTTTATGCCCAGGGCACTCGTTATCCCCTTTGTCACTTGAGAGACAAATGCTGGACCATTATCACTTTGTAGGGGTCCTGGGAGCCCAAACCTGGGGATTATCTCTTTTAGTAATAACTTAGCCACTTTGGCTACCAGCAGAGAACACTTCTACCCACCCTGAAAACGTATGCCTTAGCACCAAGAGATACCTGAAGTTGCCTGATGCTCTCAGCATGACAGTGAAATCAACCTGCATCTTCTCCAGGATATGCTTCTCTGGTCTGATGGACCTTATGTGGGGACCTCTGGGGGGTCTGGTGCTGGGGTTGTTCACTGTGCAGATGGGGCAGGTCTCAACTATCCGACTGGTTATACTTTTCACGCCAGGAGTTACCATGACCTCAAATGACCAATTATATAGGACTTCTCTCCCATAGTGAGTTCCTTGATGAGCCTCCCTGATGGCTTGAAAAGCTGCAGTTTAGGGAAAGAAGTATTGCCCATGTTCATCAAGTAGGCACACATGGCCTCCTGGATCTCTATTGAAGCTCCATTTTCAGGCTCTAATTCTTCCTTTGTATAGATTGGGGAATAATTGGATGGATCTGGCCTTCAAGGTATGAGAGGTAGTTGCCAAGTTACTGTTTCTAGGGCCACCCTTTTGGCAGTTGCGTCTTCCTTGTTGTTTCCCTTTATAACCTCTGCATCCCCCTTTTGGTGACCCCCTGCAAAATGAATCACTGCCACTTTTTGGAAGCTGTACTGCTTCTAAGAGTGTCAGTATGCTTATGCCATGTTTCACCTTTTTATTCTCTACAGTAGGCATACCTCTTTTCCTTCCAAATAGCCCCGTGTGTGTGTGTGTGTTTGTAGGAGGGCATATGCATTACTGAGAATCTGTGTAAACATTTAAGATCTTCCCTGACCTGAGCTCTGAGGCTCAAGTGAGGGCTATCAGCTCAGCCTTTTGGGCTGAAGTCCCTGGGGGTAGTGCCTCTATGACTTTGGTCTGGGAGGTTAATGCGTATCCTGCTAGCCTTTTACCCTCTCCCATAAAACTGCTCTGTGAACCATTCCTCTTCGACATTTGGGAAAGGATCACTTCCTAGGTCAGGGCAACTAGAATAGATCACGGGTATGGTTTCTACACAATCATGCTCCAGGGGCCGCATTTCTATACAATCACCCTCCAGGGTAGCAGGTGGCAGGATTTAGCATGTGTCAGGTTTTCATGATAACAAGTGGGTTGTCTAAAAGCATAGCCTGGACTTGAATCGACCTTCTGGGGAATAACCGTTCTGTTCCCTTAGAAGTTACTAAAGTGTGAACCTGGTGTGGAGTCCATATAATGATTGGCTGACCAAACGTTAACTTTCAGCCTCCTTTAGCAGGGTTGTAGTAGCTGCTACTGCCCAGAGGCAAGGAGGCCATCCCTTAGTAATCTGATCCAATTGTTTAGAGAAATAAGCAACCACCCCAGTAAGGGGTCCCAGTTTTTGAGCTAATATCCCAAGGGTGATTCCCCTTCTCTGGTGAATGAAAAGGTCAAAGGGTTTAGCTAAATCTGGGAGGGCCAGGGCAGGTGCCTGAAATAATTGCTTTTTTAATTCTTGAAAGACCCCTTGGCATTCTGAATTACACTCAAAAGGATCATCATCTTTTCCTTTTAACATTTCATATAGAGGCCTAGCTATTAGACCATAGTTAGGGGTCCAGATAGGGCAAAAACTGACCATCCCCAGGAAACCTCTAAGCTGTCTTCTAGTTTTAGGAGAGGCAAAACTGAAAATGGCTTATTTTTTTTCCTGGGGTAGGCTTCTCTGACATTCTGTGAGAATTAAGCCTAGGTAGGTCACCCTAGTTTGTGACCTATTGATGGGCCAACTTTCTCCATCTCCCAGCTGGTATTGGGGACAGGCTGTATTACATAGAAGACTGAATGTTTCTGCAGGATGCACCCTAACAGGCTGTCCTTCGGTATAGTGGACGTTTGGTTCCCCATACCTTAGATGCTCTGTTTTGGATTTGTTTCCCACTACTGAGGGGGCGGTTGGAGTGATTTACTGGCACACATTTGGCACATGATTTAACCCGAATAAGATTTCCAGTTCAGGAAATTTGGAACCAGCACCACACTGTTAATGGATTCCTCAAAAGACCAGAATACGAGATGTCCAAATGGCACGGCCTCGATATAACTGGGGGTCCCCCTTGAATTTGTAACAGCCTGTGCTTGAGATAGTTAGTCCCCTCTCAGTCAGAACATCCCAGAGGAAGTTAGACAGGACCACCTCTGGGCCAGAGCAGCTTAGCCACATTAGTTCCTGACCCACTTGGTCCGTTAGGGAGTGGCACAGCTATCTGAGGCAGCGGTCTTCTCTTTCCTCCTTTTGGCCAAAAAGGAGTTTTCCGACTTCTCATCAGGTGAGAGCTAAAAACATGAGGGATTCCCACAGGGTACTCACCAGATCGCTGGGGAGGGGAGCCCCTGGAACCTCGGTCAATAAAGAATCACCCAAGGTTCGCCTCATAGGCAGAAGGGGGCAGAGGTCAGGTGGTGGGTGTTTCCTGTTCTTGTCAGCAGCTCACAGGGCTTCCCGATAAAGGAGTTCCTGGTCTTATGAGCGGCTCACAGGGCTCCCCAGCCCATTTCAGAGAAACTAGTGCTGGAATTGGTCAAGTCACCAGTCGCACATCTACACTGGGACCCTTTCTCACTCAGGCATCCCTCGTGCCTTTGCCTGAACTCCTTATTCCGTTTTGTCAGGCGGTCCTTATTACCTGGGCCTCTTCCCAGTCTCACCTTTGCGAACCTCCCAAAGCCTCCACCATCCTCCCGCTGGAGCCAGGGTGAGCCTGGAGCCTAGTGGACAGGTGCAGGCAAAAAGGCCACAGTCCATCCCACCTGTGGTGTCAAAATTTGTTCCCGATCCTTTTGAGTCAGATCCCAACAAGGGTCCTCCTGGATGGTGTCATTTGAGCCAACAGAAGGAGACTGAGTTCGGGCCAGAAGCAAAGGGAAGCTTTATTCTTTCATCAGAGAATGGAGACGTAACAAGCTTATGCTCTAGAGCACTTGCTCGCCCTGAAAGGCCGTGGGAGGGGCTACTTTATAGGGATCTCATCAGCAGGGATGGGGGTGGAGTTCTCGAGGGTCAGGCACAGCTGTGCTGCTCGTGCTCCAGATTGCAGGGCGGGTGCAGCATCTTTGCACACACACACCCCCAACTGAGGTGCTGGCGCAACCATTTCACACTAGGAACTCTGGTCTGAAGTGCCAGGTGCGAGGCCTCTGCACACGGCACCCTCTGAGTAAGTGAAACTAGACTAACCACAAAGGAAAAGGAAAAGGTTAGACTTTATTTTATTACCCAGATTTTATTTTTTATTTCCCGGGGATTGTTAACGGGCTTTGCTGGTGACGTTTTTACTATTTTAATTTCTTTGCCTTTCCATATAAATTTTAGAATCAGGTTGTGAATATCTGCAAAAAATTCTACCCTCAGTTGATTCTTAACTTATACCATTGACAGTGGCTAGCCTATGGTTCTCAAACTCCAGTGTGCTTAATAATTGTAAAACGCACATGCCTGGGCCCAACTCTGAATATTCTCATTCAGTAGTTCTGCCTATTTTAACACTATCCCTAAGGTGAGCTAAGGTAGGTGGTCATGGACTATGATTACGTCCTAGCTTCCCTGGAACCTAGGAAATGCTCCACATTTGAGGAGCATTTGAGGAATCTTATAAATATCACATCCACAAACTCGGTGAAAGGACACGCCATTGGGTTCACAGTTAAACCTAACAGCTGATACTATATGTTATACGATATTGTGGCCAGTCAGTATTGTCCAGCCAGCGCTGGAACACAAACCAGAACCTCGCAGATGTCTAACTACCCTGCTTTAGATGATGAGAAAAATGATGTGGATTTCCTTGTCCCGTGAGTAGCTCCTCTGTGGTAGGTATTCCATGGACCACTTCCATGAACATTTTCTTATACTCAGGGCAGAATTCTTAAACCATTCTCAGACAAGGAAAAACTGGATTGGAGGGATTCACAAGGTAAGTGAGAGAGTTGCAAGGAGAAGCATTAATCAAATGACTAGATTCTCTAGAGAAAAATAAGATGAACGACTGTAAATATTAACTTTGTTGTACATTGAAATACGAATAGACCAACTTGCTCAGGGAATTGGACATTCTTGTTAATTTAATTTTCTGGATAATGGGAGATGGAAGGTTAACTGAAAAAACCTTCCAGTAGAAAAATCTTTCTAAAATGAATTAGTGTACTTTCCTTGTTAATTTATTACTAAGCATTCACTGCTTTGCTTATTTCCTAAGGGTAGGAAATAACAATTTACAAAAACCAAAGTGAATTTAAGAGGCTTCTCACAGGTCCCTAGACCAAGAGACTCACTGAATAGTCCTGGCAAACAGGTGGGAAGAAATACGTTATTGTAGAATGCCACTGGGGAAGTGAACTCCTTTCCAGGTATTAATTGCTTTGCTAATAGGCAAAAGCTGCTTAGAAAGGGGGAGGGGAAAGTAACAATTTAGAGGAAAACCAACCGTCAGTCTTAAAAGAGCCTTCTCAGAAGCCCCAGAATCAGCAGCCCTTGTGAAAATGTCTGGCATATGGCAATATTGGTTCCCATTGAGAGAAGCAAATAGGAGATCCCACCACCCAGCACAGGACACTTCTTGGTCTTAAATTTTATCAAGTAACCACCTATTCTTGACTCTTCCTTTAAGTCTTCTTGAGGCACCATAGGGAGGCTTGATGAATCTTTCACTGGGCAGTGTAGTCTAGGGTTTACTAGGTGGGCTTGGACCAGGATGCCTTCATCTACACCCTGGCTTCACCTTTTGTTGGTTATATGACCTTAGAAAAGTCATTGCACTTCTCTTTCCCTCAGTTTTACTATCTGCAAAATGGATGAAACAATAGTACCTACCTCATAGAGTTTATTATTGTAATTAGCAAATGGGTTCATGTATAATTATAAGATATGCAGAATAGTCCATGGATAGTAATCAGTACTTACATGTTAGCCACTACTAATAATAAAATTCTTTATTTATGAGGAAGGACTTAAGACCGAGAAAGCATACTTTCTGAGGCAGATGTTGTAGGACTTGGAGTGTGGGTGCTGTTCCTCTTTTTGCCTGAATTGCTACCATATATTTGTTGTGTATATACAAGGTGGTTAGGTCTGCCGCATAGCTGCAGCTTTCCCTGCCCAGTTATGCTTCTTCCCTACTCTCCTTTCACAGGTGTCAGACCTACCTCCCAGTCTGAAACCTTTCCCTGCCCTAGCCTGCTTCCACCCCCTTTATCTTGACTCTTGAACTCTTGACTCTGTCCCATTATGCTTCCCGGAGGACCCAAACTGACACACTGGGCTCACTGGCCCCCAAGAACACCTCCGAGGACAGAGCCCACTGGGCCCTCTCGTGAGAGGCAGTATCTCACACTGAATCCTCAGCAATAAACCCTCAGACAGTGGACACTGAGCTGCTGGATGGGGAGGGTTACAGGCAGAGGACTGAATGCACCAGCACTATCTTAGCTCTTCCACTTGAAAATTGTGCCTTTGGAGGATTAAGAAGATTACTGGGGACTTCCCTGGTGGCGCAGTGGATAAGACTCTGCACTCCCAATGCAGGGGGCCCGGGTTCGATCCCTGTTCAGGGAACTAGATCCCACATGCATGCCGCAACTAAGGAGCCCACATGCTGCAACTAAGGAGCTGGTGAGCTGCAACTATGGAGCCCGCCTGCTGCAACTAAGACCCGGCGCAACCAAATAAATAGTAAAAATTTAAAAAAAATAAAAATTAAAAAAAATAAAAATAAAAGATTACTGGAAGTGAATAGGTATCTCAGAAGATGGTGTCAAAATTTTTCTTCTCAACTCTGATTTATAATACCAAAATGACAGATTCCTGGCAAAACAAGGGACACAGGTTAGGAAGATTAAAAAAAAAATGTTTTAGGGACAAAGCTTACTAGCCAAAGGGCTCCACATGAAGTTTGAAGGGAAGGGAGAAAAAGGCTCAGAAGAAACTTCTAAATCACATGAATGGAAGTTATTATGAATGACATAGAAAAAAGATTCACAGTGGGAGAAAGAGAAGCCCAGTAATTCTAAGAAAATAACAGAGAACCAGACTGGGAATAATATTTAAGGCTCAATTATTCATGTTTCAATGTATAAGGTAATACAATATAACTGACACTTTAAGATAAGCAAATTGTCCCAGGTTGGATTTCTCAGGAAACAAGCACTGAGACAGAGATTAGCTTGCAGGAAGTTTATTAGGGAGTGCTCTTGGGATTAATACCTGTGAACTGGAAGGAAAGAAGCAGAACTGATCGGAGGGAGAAGTGGAGTTTCTGTGCCATCTCAATGGAACGTCTCAGCCAACCTTGTTGAGGATGACCCTCAGAGCTACCCTGAACTGAGGCAAGAGGGCCTGGCCTTTATCCCCACATCAGTCAGTCATTGGATGCAGGCCACCCTGGAAGGGGCATGGCCTTGGGAGATGAGGCAGCTCTCCTTAGCTGAGACAGTCCCCGAGGAGACTAACAGGTGAAGACCAGCTTCAGTGTCATTCCCAGTAGCTTGAGTAATAATTCCTTTATTCCTGAAGGGGAATGGGTAGTACATCATAGCATCCACCTCACAGATAAGTATAATTTCATAGATCTTACTGAGACTTGGGGAAATGAAACTGGTTTAAGCAATGAAATGGTATGTTTTTCAATGTAAACATATCTGATAAAAATGGATATATAGTACCACCATATATATATAGTGTCAAAACTGCAAATGTATGGAATCCACAAGTACAGTATACAGCATATGGAGAGGATTAAATGAGAGTGAGAGAGTACTGTCATTTGTGGGAGCATGCTAAGAATGCCAGGCTAAAAAGGAGGATGCTTCCCTAAATCAAATGATAAAAATGTCACAGAGGCAGGAAGTAATATTGTTATTTACTTCAACTACTTGGACAGCTATTCAAAATCTCTACAACAATCTTAGAATTTAATACATCCTTGACTTGCCTTCCTAATAATTTCATCTTTCAAAAAGTACAAGAAGGAATGAAGGGAACTGCTGTGCTAGACTCAATCTGACCAGCAAGGAAGGATTTGTTGATGGTGTTTATATGATAGAAATCTTTTAACAAACATGAAATAAAATGCAGTCCTTGCCTTCCTGAAGAAGAAAGAAAGGGATCATGTCATTCTAGAATCTGTAATAGAAAAAAAAAAAAAAAAGAACCTTTCATCATAATAGACATGTAATTGAGGCTTTAGGAAAACAAACTTCAACAAGTTCATAGAAATATAAATATAACCCCAAGGCCAGAGGCAGTAAAAAGGACGTTGGTTTTTCTTAATTGTGAAACTGAGAAAAATTAAACTTTGTACTATACTAATTACCTGCAGAAGCCAATGTGATCCAACATGGAGTTCTCCAATGAGTCTATGTTTTGAAATGACACATACAAAAGATGAAAGAAAGGTCACAAACCAAGATGAATAAAAAAGTTATAAAAACGTTGTAAGAACGTGATAGAAGGCAAAAATCCAGAATGAGGTGAGGAGTGCCAAATGGTAAGGACCACAGAAAGGGCTTTAAAAACACACACACAGTTTGAAGCAAGATGAAGGAACGGATAAGCCGACTGCTTAGAGAAGATTCTGTTAAATGATAACGGAGAAAAGGCAGAGCTACTCAATTGCTTCTTTCTTCTCCAATAAGGAACATGATCTTCAAACTGAGAAGGGTATAATAGATATCACAGAGAATAAATTGAAGCCCAATCTCAGTGAGGAGAGAGTCAGAGAGAACTGGTATGCAGGCTTTGCAGTCTGAACAAAAGATTATAGGTCTCAGGGAAATAGAAAATAGGACAGGTGCCAGAAATCTAAGCCAGGCAAAAATACAGATTTTCTAAAAGGAGAAAAAATGGATTATGGAATCTATAGAGTGAGCTTAGCATTACTTTCTGCAATATTCTAGAATGCATATTACATAAACATTTGTGAACTAAGCGTTAAGACACTGAATTAACTTCATATTATTCTCCGATAGAGCTAAAAGATAGATAGAATGTAAGAATACCAGGCATAGTTAATCTTTTTCAGCACGATATTTTGCAAAGATGCTCATAATATTCATTTGAACAAGGCGGAGGGATGTTGCCCAGTTTGTACACTGGTTAGAGGGATCCACTGCTGACCAGACAATTGCATTCAAATCTCTGTTAATTGATCCATGTCCATCGTAGAGGAAGGCCTCTAAGGCTGTAATGTGTAGCTCTGTACATGTTCTTTTCCTATTCAACATTCTTTCGGGTAGGTGCATATGAAGACACTATAAAACAGAGTAAAGAGAATATTGTGAAAAGAATAAGAATAAGCAATTCATAGAAAAGGAAATAGATCCTCAGATGCATTAGGAATTGGAGCAATTCAGGTTAGTAAAAATTAAAGGAATTTGTATTAATCAATATTACTGAAAGTGTGGGAAAACGCTCCCCTTGTACACATTGGCAGGAATACACATTGGAAGGCCTTTTTGCAGGACAATTTTCGCATTTGTTATCAACATTTGAAAAGCATATACCTTTTCAATTCCATTTCCGGGTATGTAGCCTAGAGAAATTCCCACAAGTGTACCCAAAGAATCAGGTACAAGGTATTTGCTACAGTATTTTTTTGATAACAAAACTGAAAGACAAGTTTAATGTCTATCAACAAGAGGAAAGTTAAATAAGTAATACACATCCCTACAATGGAACACTGCATCAGATTAAAAAATGACTAGTATATGTAAATGCTGAAATGGAAAGGACTCTAAAATATATTATGAAGTGAAATGGCAAATTTCAGAAAAACAAGTACAGTATGATATCCCACAAAATGAACTATTTCTAGGAGTAAAGAAGTGCATGGGAAAAAATCTTGAAGAATATATTCCAAGCCACATTGGGTGAATACCTCTGGAGAGGAACATGGGGTTAGAGGAAGAAGGGTCAAAGGGATGTTCACTTAATCTATGGTGTTTGGTTTTGTGCAATGTTAATGTTATTTAGCATGTTACCTGTAAAATTAAAAATAAATTTAAAATTTTTAATTAAAAAATAAATTAACTAATTTTAAAAATATGCAATATTTTAAAGAAAGAAAAGGCACCAAGACACTACTCTGAAGACACGTATCCTCTGCACTTGCTAGTAAGTCACCTTGCTGCTCTGAGCTTCAGGACCCCTGTAAGAAAGAGAATGAGCACTGCCCTGAGACATTGATGATAAAACGAGATATAAGTAACAAGGTTTCACAAACTTCACAGTGCAATGAAATTTCTTATAATTAAGGTATATCCAAGTTGAAGTTTCAGTGGACCAGGGTTAGGAGGGTAAGCTAATAAATTGATCGAAATTATCTTAATGAATGGAACAATGGGTCTCACACAACCAGAATAATGGACTAGAGAAGAGTATAGACTTTTATTTAAAGGTTCAGAACATGAATTGCATAAGTGCAGGATATAAGAAACCTAGTGTTAGAATCATCATTGTAGAAGCCGTTCTACGATGTAGATGCTAAAAATATAATTTCAAGCCATATTAAGAGAAGCCTTGGGAAGAGAGATGTGGCCACAGTTGCCACCTGGGTCATCCACCAAGATTGACTGGTCTAAGCTTGTTGACCAATTTGAAACACTGAAGTGTGTATCATACAGGAACATAACAGGTTTCTCTGAACTTCTCTTCATTGAATGCCATACCATTTAGCATTTAATATGATTTCAGTAATTTTCACTGTTGTTCCCATTATATTCTAAGCTCCTTAAGGGCACACACCATAGATCATACTTTTTTATTCCCCGTAAAACTTGGAGGAGAACTGAGCATATAAAAGGCATTTAGTAAATATTGAACATAATAAAACAGATTTTAAAGACTGAAGATAATGCAGGCCCCGCGTCCGTCGTTCTGAGATCAGTGATCCCATACATGATTCTAAGAGTAGATGTAGGGCAGTGGTTGTACCTATACTGCCAGTTGACTCTTTTGTTACTTTTATATGACCTTGTTTTCTTGGGATGTTCTTTTTTTTTAAGCAGAGTACAGTGGAAATTTCAGTGGATTCATTACTGTATCATATTACTAAAGGTTTTATGTGCAGAGGATTTTATGTTACAGGTGACAGAAATAGATAAGACACCTGTAAGAATGTGAGAATAAGTTATCCATCAATCAGAAACAACTGGGGAAACAGCTATTTAAGCAAGGAAGCCCTTTATAGAGTTTTATGAGAATTCAGAGAGGTACAATTTTTCTCTCTGTTAAAAAAATCCACTCAGGGTACTAATTTTAGCTTTCTCAGAGTTGTGACACTCTCGAAGGAGGAAATATGTCCATTGGAATATGTGGAAAGGTGGGAGCAGTTTTTATCACTTTGTGTTGTTTCAGTGAATCCTTCTTCCCTAGCATCTATCTGTGGTTTGTCTCAGAATCAGCTGATATACTTTTTAAAAAGATATATATGACTTGGTCTCCCTCCTTCTGGTCTGAAATGGAGCCCCAAGTTCATGATTTTTTAAGTGTTTTTATGATGCATGGCCAGGAATGAAAAGAACTTGGCTATCGCTATAGAAAAAATATTTTGAAACCTTAATGATATGTTTCTCCTACTGTCGTGTTTTAAATATTGTCTTCATCTAATTCAATTAATCAGTGATTTGGGTTTGAGAAGAAAACAAAAGGAAATATATTCTGGAATTTTATGGGTGAGATGAGAAAATAAGGTCAGGCATGTGTCACAGTGGGGATGGATGTATTTGTTATTTGGGATCATGACAGGGAACTGATAAAACATGCAAATAGGATAATTGGGGAGAGTTTAAAGAAGCTATTTACAAGGTGTGGAGAGGATAGGGAAGTCACAAGGGGTGGGTAAGTGCCCCAGCTAGCAATAGTGGGAACCACTGAACCTGGAGGGGCAGGAGAAAGGAGTGATGGCCAGAACTCCAGCTGTAGGAGAGGGTCACCCAACAGGGGCCTTCAGGAGAGAAACAACCTGCAACCCAGCCAGGAGGGAACTGGGGTACTAAACGCCCAAACCTTGCCCTTCTGCTACCTTCCCATCTTCTGCCAGCCCCTCCCACTGGCCAAACCTAACTGGAGGCAGAAGGCAAGGAAGCTGGTTGATGAAGTACACATAAGTCAGCCTCTCGTGGCACACTGCAGGGTGGAGAAGGATGGAAAATGGATTTAGAGGAGTAAATGGAGAGTATCTAGCACAATGGATTGTCCCCATGCACCTCCATGAACACTTCCACTTCTTTGTTTGTTTACCAATTTTAATTTATTAAATGTAGAAAACATTGGCAAACTTTCTAGTTTCTTGGTACCTGATCATTGTTGAGATATTTGGGGAAGTTTCCGTGTTCAGAGCCCTGGCTCTACAAGATAGAAAACAGAAAACTAGCTTCCCCAGCCCCTCATTTGCAGCTAGCTTGAGGTGTGAGCTGTAGTACATCAATTAGACATAACAAAGCACAGCAGATTCCTGCTTGAAGAAAGAAGCTTTGAATATTTTGCTACTCGGGATGGCAAGAGAGGTGACTGGCTTTCAGAATTGGTAGGGTTACAACTGATGTCCCATGACTGGAGGAGTACCAACACACTGCACAATTCCAGCAGGTGTCATTCAAAGCATGGTGTATTCTACACAGAAATAGCACTGATGCTAGTGGCAGTTGTAGTTTCAGTAAAGCCAAGTTCCTCTAAGCAACTAGTTCACTATAGCATCCATTGCTCAGTGCTTGAAACAGTAGTGGTTTTCTCAGCAGGCTACTTCTAAAGTTTGGGGCCCTGTTTCTGGAAGCTTATTCTCAGGCCTGATTCTAGCCTTCCCAACGATTTTGTGAGCTACACAAAACCCTAGTAATAAGTTATTTTTCTGTTTAATCAGCTAGAGTCAGGTTCTGATGCTTGTAACTGTGGACCTTGAAATACACAATACTTCTTTTTTTTACGTAAATTTATTTTATTATTTATTTATTTATTTTTGTGTTGGGTCTTTGTCGCTGTGCGCGGGCTTTCTCTAGTTGCGGTGAGCGGGGGCTCCTCTTCCTTGCAGTACGTGGGCTTCTCATTGCGGTGGCTTCACTTGTTGTGGAGCAGGGCTCTAGGCGCACGGGCTTCAGTAGTTGTGGCACATGGTCTCAGTAGTTGTGACACACGGTCTCAGTAGTTGTGGCTTGCAGGCTCTAGAGTGCAGGCTCAGTAGTTGTGGCGCACAGGCTTAGTTGCTCCGTGGCACGTGGGATCTTCCTGGACCAGGGCTCGAACTCATTTCCCCTGCATTGGCAGGCAGATTCTTAACCACTGTGCCACCAGGGAAGTCCCCATAATACTTCTATTTTCATTTCTTTTTTTTTTTTTTAATTAATTAATTTATTTATTTTTTGGCTGTGTTGGGTCTTCATTTCTGTGCGAGGGCTTTCTCTAGTTGTGGCAAGCGGGGGCCACTCTTCATCGCGGTGCGTGGGCCTCTCACCATCGCGGCCTCTCTTGTTGCGGAGCACAGGCTCCAGTCGCGCAGGCTCAGTAGTTGTGGCTCACGGGCCTAGCTGCTCCGCGGCATGTGGGATCTTCCCAGACCAGGGCTCGAACCTGTGTCCCCTGCATTGGCAGGCAGATTCTCAACCACTGCGCCACCAGGGAAGCCCCTATTTTCATTTCTATTCTTATTTTTTATTCTCTTATATTTATCTAAATTGGACACAATATGACCATGTGAGAGATAGAATAAGGAGCATCCTGGCTAACTGCTTTACATCTGAAGCAAGAAATGCTGGTATGCACATATTTGTATTTGAAAAAAGCACAGTAGATTGAAATTGAGACCTTATGAAACCTGGATGTGATTTGTTCTGTGAAATGCCTCTACTTTATAAATAATTAAGCATTGCAGTAGAACTCATTTATCAAGTATCCTAGTTCTATCACTTCTGGTATATGCTACAGACAACTTTGTTGGAGAAATACAAACCTAGGAGAACCCAATTATTCAAGCTCTGGCTTTGCTACCAGAATACCATGTAACCTCGAGCAAAAGCTTTCTCTATGCTTCTCCTTTTCCAGGTCCAGAAGTGAGAGGTCTACAATATGTGATCTTTGATGTTCCTTTGAACTCTAAAATCCCATGATGATATATCTTCCTCAAGATCTTAAGAGAATATACTTAGCTTTTTCTGGATTTTAGGTCCTGAGGGACCACAGAATTTGCAAATCAATTCAGGTACTGAGCTCTAGATTCTGTAAGAATAGTTTAACCCTTGACAAAGAAAATCTTACCCTATTATTTTTAGAATCAGCAAGTCATTCTAACTTTGCTAATTACAAAAATTCCCATTCATACCTTAAACATTACAACCCATGGCCTATGTTCTAATTAATGGTCACTTTGTCACAGAAAATTGAAAGCTTGGCAAGGGAAATTTTTAAAAACAACTGCTGGACTTCTAATAAGATGGGACAGGGAGTTCACACTTTGGCATTGCTGTTCTTCCCTCAAATACATGGTAAAGATAAACTATGAAAAAGAAAATAAAAATAACATTGCAGAGTTCAAGGGGGAAAAAAAAAGATTGCTGTCTCCAAGGATGAGCAAAAAAACAACAGAATACCAAAGAGTGAGTAAGGCTAAAGCCATGGACCCGCCAGTCTCCAGGTCCAGAATTAGGTGGTGAAGGCTGTGTGACTGGAAGTCTACTCCACTTGGGACAAGGGACTTCAATTAGGATCATCGCCTTAGCCAGAAACTGCCTAAGCTTTGAATTAGGAGAGTCTAGGTAGCTAGGGAGGTGAGAGGACACAGATCCAACCTTGGAAGCAGGAAAAGAACCAAGCCACGTGTTGGCCTGGTGACTGGACCTGAGGTATCTCTGACATCACCATGGCCAAGAGCCCTGAACTGCCTTTATAGATTCTGGTTCTGAAACAGAATTCCAGGGGGCCAAGTGAAGAGACAATCACAAAACCAATGAATTTGGAGAAGTAGACACAGGAAAGGAAGAGAGAAAAAAAGGAGACTGAAAACAACAATAAAAACATTTCAACTCAAAATTAGCTTGCAAATCAAAATTCCAATAGCCATGAAATCTAATCCTAAAAAATAAAGTCAATAAAATATGAAATCAGAACATAAATTCACTCCAGAAGGAAATTAATTGTAATGAATATATAATGAGTATAACAAAATGGTTAAAACAAGGAAGCTCAAAGAGATAAGAGAATAACAGTTATAAAAAAAAAAAGCAGCTATTACGGAACAAAAACAGGCATAAATGAATCAAAAACAGTTGGATATGCAAAATGACCAAATAGAACTACTCTTCAAGTAGCCCCTCGAAATTTTAAAATTACTTAATAGAATGAGCTCTAGACTCAGTGAAGAAAGTACTGGTCACTGGAAAGCTCACATTGAGGAATTCACCCCAAATTTAACACGGAGAGACAAAGAGTTTAAATATACAAAAGAGTGGATACAGGCATATAATATGAGTCTCAGAAAAAGAGAATAAAAAGAACGACAGCATAAGTCGCTTCACATAAAAGTAATGGCTGAGAATTCTCCAGAGCAAAAGAAAGACATAAATCCTCAGATTGAAAGTTCAGTCTTAGTAACGAAAGGATAAATAAAAATAAATCCCCACCTAGGAATGCTGTCATGAGACTTAGAACATAAAGAATAAAAGGAAATCTTAAATGTGCCAGAAAAGAAACACAGATTATTATAAAAAAAAAACCCCACAGATTATCAGACTTCTCAGCAGCAACATTAAATACTACAAAACAATAGAGAAAGCAGTCTTCAAAATGCTGAATGAACAAAACTTTCAACTTAGACTATTACATTCAGCCAAACCACAATTTGAGTGATGAAGAAAAATAAAGATATTTTCAGACACACAAAACTAAAACTATTTATAATCCACAGACCTCCATTGAAAGAACTTTTGCTTTGCCAACCAGGCTTCCTGCCCATCTCTTCTTCAGCAGTTCTCCACCCCAGGCCACTCCTACCTCACTTTCCTCCCTGCCTCTGCCATGCTTGGTGCCCTGATAGTGTGCACACCATTAACCCTTTCCCTCTAGTCTCTCTCTACTCTTCCTCACTTTACTCTCCCCCTCCTTTGACCTGGTTCTCGTTATCCCCATGGTGCCAAGCAACTGCCGTCTCCTGCATCTTACCCTCTAAGCCAACCAGCCACATATCTGTTGCTGGATTTTCTGCTATCTTCTTCCCTTGAGAGTGCAACCTAGGCAACCTAAGCCTGGAAGCATAAGAAAGGCTTCCCCATTATCCTTTATGCAATCGGGTTAGTGCAGGAAGTAGATGAAATATGTAGAAATAAGAGTGCCAGGGAGAAAAGGAAGAGGTCCAGGTCATAAGAAGAAAGATATAACAGGAAGAAACACTGAGAATTCCAACTATTGCTATAAGTCACTCTCCTAAAATCTGTCTCTCTTTTCACTGGGGGTGTATACGTGTGTGTGAGAGAGAGAGACAGAGAGACAGAAAGAGAAATGAGATTGAGATTTTGCAGTTTTTAAATACATGTGTCTCAATTTGGGAGTAGCTAATACAATAACACTTTAGTTTCCTGACCATCTTGGATAATAGGGTTTAATGGAATTTCCCATCTAAACATGAGTCATTCTCATTTGTGCTGTGAAATTGCCATGGACAGGGATCCTTCCACAAAAGAGTGCATTGACCTAAGGCCTGATCTTTCCCCAGTGCACAGTCTTACTGGTCAAGGCCTCAATTCTCCATCTACAGTCAGGCAGCTTGATCTGGGCTCTGCATGCAGGAGCACCCTGGCTTAGCATGTATGCCTTCTTTTCAGTTTCTAGGGTTTGCATATTGTTTTGAGGGTGGTGTTTGTCTATGGAGGTTTTTGCAGTAATAAAGGACTGTTTTATTTCAGGCCTCTTGACCAATTTAATGGCCTATTAAAGCCACCTAACAACTTTTAAAGAGGCTTCACAGAAATAAAATTAAGACCATTTCTGTTGACTTTGGCACACTGAAATTTAATTTCCCCAAAGCATCGCATAAGTAAAGAGCAGAAAACTTCCAAATATGACAGGAACTGACAGGTATTATTTTTTATTGATGAGAAATATAAGAAGTAGATTCACTCTAAAAAGCCAAGTAATTTGAGAGTTCTAATTTAAAAATAAGAGATTAGCATATGCACCATTTCTCAGCAGATTTTGCAAATGAAATGTCTTTTTGAGGCATTTATTTCTCTTTTCTTTGATTATAGAAAGAGGCAGAGGGAAAAAAATTCAGGTTTTTCTGGCATTGCCTTAGAGATGGCCATGATTAACTTTTGGAGTCATTTTTTAACCTGCTTTTTTTCTCTTAATACATATAATAATTAGTTTAATATATCATAAAATTTTCTTATGAAATTCAATATTACTACAACATAACATTATTTTATAATTGTATAGTATTCCACTGTGTGACCATATCATAATTTGTTTAAAGGAGGATTCTCTTTTTGGCTATTTGTTTCCAGTTTCTCACAATGATAAATATTGTTGCAACAAATAACCTTCTACAAATTTTTTTTTTATTTTGCACATCGTGGATTATCTTTTTCCCTTCCTGAAGGCTGGAGTAAATGACTTGAGAGATAACTTTCAAATGCCAATTTTCTTCAAGCTCAGGCTCTCCCAGGAATGTTGACCTTCTGGTTCACAGTGGTATCAATTGCCGGAAGGCTTGATGTTAGTAGTAAGATGGTGCATCATTCTTAATGGACAGGCTCATGGTTAGTAAACTCTTCATTTACATCTTGAAACCCTAGATTTGTTTTTGCCATTCTATTCAAACCAATTTAAAAAATCAAAAACAAGTCCTGAACTAACTCACAGGCCAAATTTTTGAAGCAGCTGAAATTAATTTTGATGTGTTTAATATGAGGTTGGGAACTGTTCTCTGAGAATTGTTATTTTTAGAGTTTTTGTAGCTGTTCCTATGCCTTCCCAATGCCAATTCATTGTTAAGTGTATCAGATCTGTGATGTACTTTTAATTAACTCTGTGGTTGAGCCAAATAGAATTCTGCAAAACGTGATTGAAATTTTGGAGACGCTTGATGGGCATCTTAACACATAGTTCAGTCCTATTTAACATGAGTCAGAAAAAAGGCATCTTTGGCTCACGAATCTGCCGCCCTTACACTAGCAGTCACTCAAATCCCAGCAGGCAGAAAATGAAGTCACTTTGGACCAAAGCCTAAGAACACAATGACTCAGAACACAAAATCTTCACTTAGGGAGGAGTTTGAACATAAACAGTTCCACTAATGTCCAGGGAGTTTAAATTCTACTTCTAGTTAGGAGGACTATTACAAATACCCAAAAAAGTAGGGGAGGGAGGAAGGGGGATAGAATTTTCTCCTATTTATCTGTTTCATTTGATTATTTCTCCTTTATTGGTGCTTTTTGATAGTATAATATCTAAATACATAATCATGAAATACTATAGTTCTCATAATTCCATCATCAATAAAAAAGAGGAAGAAAATGTAGGTTTATTCAAGCTGACCTACTTACTATAAAGTAACCTGGATAGATTAAAATAAAATCTTTTTTTCTGAATATAAATAATATTCTGAGTATCTTGGGTTTCCAAGGTGCAGCAGCTGAAAATTAAGTTTATGGCCTATGGCAAAAGCAACATATCTTAAGATATGTCAGATTTTCTGGCTGAAAACAAATAACTAGGGAAAGTGGGGATAATGAAAGCATAGAATTTCCAAGTTAATTCCTAATATTTTTAGCAGTCTTGACCCCAGAAGAATTATAATTGGTTTTTAATAAAGGCCAATTCAATAGCATCAGTGTAGAACGTGATGTTCATGGCACCTTCCATAATCAAGGCTTGTTTTCTTATAAACCTCTATCCTTCAAGTTGTAAAAATCGGGTAACGCTGCCTGGCTCATTAATAGTTTACATGAGTTCAGACTAAAAGGATGCCAGAGAAAGAAAGACAAGCCTTCAGAAGGGTTGGGAGAGGAACCCAGAGGAGAAACAGAGCCTATGCTGAGAGCCTGGGGGCATGTGGGGCATGATTTCAACCATACCCTCCACCCACACAACTGAGCCAGAGGAACATGTGGGGAGCACAGAGTGAGTGCAAGAATAAAAGCTCCTTCATGTTCTCTCTTTATAATCGAAATGAAGGAAACCATGTGATCTTCCATCATCCATTTGTAGCTCAAGGTGAATTAGAGTTGGGAAATTAACAAAAATGCCTAGGGTCAATGTGCTATGACTATGGAGAGAAAGAGCAGAATCAGGATGTAATAAGATGAGTCTGGGCTTATTGCCAAGCTGGCCAGGCTACAAGGATGGGATTGGACTTCTCCCTGAGGAATATGAGCATAGAAGTCACCAGATGACAGGGCCCCATTCCCTGACTCAGTACGTAGAAAATAGGAAGCACTGGGGAAGGTTTCAAGGGGTGTTATATACCAATAAGAATAAACAACACCGGCACTCTAGAGTTTACAAAGCACTTTCAACTTCTTTTTCTCATATCTATTCCATGGACTCCTCACATTTCCAACAATGGATAAACTCTTAAGAGAAATGATACCTGAAATAGTGTGTAATTCCCATGTTACCAGGGAAAGATTCAGTAAAGGGTTCCAAATAAAATCATGAGAGAGCCAGGTTCTGAGGGAGTAGTTAGCACACAACAGAGTGTAGCACTCTGGACTTGCTGCACTCTTGGGCTCACTTAACAGGCTCGGTTTTGTTCCGCCCTCCCAGGGTGTTCAGAGAGATAGAATGTTCCACTACTTGTGGAGAAGAACCTGTACGGGCCAGTCCTACCCAGACTGTGGTAAAGAGATACCAGACGGGGCTGGGAAGACCTTGCTGCCTACAAGCCTTCACTCTCCTCCTAGGTGGCCACATGATATTTCCAGAGGAAATATATCAGATATTTCCATCTCACACTATTTCCACTATTCATCCACTTTCCAATCAAGTGAGGCTGGCATCCTCAAGTGGGTAAGTCAGTGACCAAGACTGAACTCTCTCCCATACTTCAGATTCCCAGTGCATGGTTTAGCCCTGGGAAAGAGGGTCCTGCATTGATACAATAACCCTCATAAAGTAGGGTTACAAGCAATATCTAGTTTTGCCTTCAATATCATAGCTCTATGTTTTACTAACACAAATCCACACCATCTATAGGGGGCATTAAATCCTGGAGAACCAACTGAGCCGAAGCCAACAGCTCTTCAGTGTTATATTCGTGGCAAGGCTCTAGAATTTTACAGCCAGGTTTGGCCTTGCCCCATTGTGAAAGCCTATGACCCTAAAGGGCCCTGGACCAGGCATGCAGCAGCACCAACTGTGGGTCCAGCAGTCTGAGCTCTTCCAAGCATTAACTCATTCATGGAGAGGAGTTCTTAGTTTTAGAGAATGAGGGAAGCATTCAGTGGAGGTATCTTGCATCTCTCCCTGCTCAAGCTTAAGTCCTCATTCAGCCCTAAAGCCCTGGAGGTAAGTGGTGAAGTCCCTGGGGCTGCTGGAGATGGCTCTGGAGTTCTCCAGGCCTTGGGGTTGGGCCTGCAAGTGAGTCAGTAGAATGTTAACCTGAGGTTTGGTGGTAAGGGAGCAACAACCCTTGGGGACCCTATGAAGCCAAATGGGTGGCAAGCAGGGCTCAGAAGGCTCCCTCTGAGGTCCTCCTAAGCAGCTGTGTTACAGGATGGAATTTCTCTGGGCCTTTCACTGTTCTAGCTGCCACCTCAGTCTTCCGTGAGCATTCGCAAAAAGAAGACCCAGTGAGGGTGTTTCAGCAAGAGAGAAGCAATGACAGAGAAGAAAAAAAGGCAAAGAGAAAGTTGGAGAATGAGCAGTTTAAGGGAATACAGGAAAGAATGGAGGGAGGACTGAGAAAGAGCGGTTACTGTAGCTGTACCCCCTCTGTGGCCCTCAGCATCTGATACTATTTACATCCCATTTTGACCAAACCTCTTAACAAAGATTTTTGCATTAACAGGTAGGTGTCCTTATTTGTGTTTCATAGATGGAGACATGAAGGGTGAGGACTGGAGTGTCCTTCCTCAAGAACACACAGTGTCAGAGATTTTCCCAGCTCCTTGTTTGTCCTCTGGCCTCTGGAGACTAAAATGCCTATTGATTACCCTTAACTACTTTATGTCCTGTGAAACCTCTCCCTTCAGTGGGTTCCAAAACATAATCTGCCATAGCTGTTCTGTGCACTTCTTAATTAGAGAGCATTGTAGCATTGTTTTTCCAGAATTGTACCAAAGCATCAGAATAATGAAAATAAATGACAGAATCTGAGAGATAGAAGCAGCTCTTGAGATCATTGAGTTCAGTCTCCTCACTTTCTAGATTAGGAGCCTGAGTGCAGTCCAGAGAGGTGAAGAGGTTCACCAGAATCACCTGGCTGCACACGGAAAGCTGGAACTGCAATTTAGATATCTTGATTTCTAGGAAGCTATCTACCCAAGAGTCTTACCAGACACAGATTTGTTTCTTTTTTTATACCCAATCCCAAGTATTTAGCATTCCCAGAACATTCCAAATAGGTGAACCATAGCAAAGAACTCAGTGTGATCCAAAGCACTGATTTCTGGTGTTTCTTCAAGGGTGTTTTTGGCTTTCAATCTGTTAACCATAAGGAATATTGAATTTAGCAAAATACATCGAAGTTTTCTACGCAACATGTTAAGAACAGCTGAAACCAATTAAATGCTAATCAATTTTACCCTGTCTGATGCAGAATGGAAAAAATGTTCCAGAGGTCTCTCCACCCTGAGATGTTCTTGGCAATGGGTCTCTGTGCTGTGGGCCCCCTCCCATCTCTCTTAGTCATGTACACTCAGAAGAGGAGACCTGGCCAACTCCCTTCATTACTGGGAGGAGAGTAGAACCCAGCACAGACTTTCCCTTGAAATGAAAGTTCATCTTGGGAAAAGAAGTCTGCAGACTCTGGGACAATGCACATCACAACTGTGAGAATAGAAGGGACTGAGGAAGGCAGTGAAGTCCAACCACATCTATCAATCCTCTGTGACCACCTCGTGGAGTTTACTGAGGTCTCTATTACCTTATCTCCTGATGCTGCTTTCCCCAGACCCCACCTTCCTCTATGAGAAATAGGCAGCAAAGCAGACGATGTCCAAATATGACAAACTGGGGTTTGAATTTTGGCTCTGCAATTAATAGATGTGATGTTAGGCAAGTTATTTAACCTCTCCTGGCCTCAGTTATTTACTTATTGGTTAAAATTGAGTAGTAATACCAACTTTTAAAAATTAAATGAGTAATGTTTATAGAGTATCTGATATATAGAGGATGAGCAACAGGTCTTCTAATTAATTATTCATAAACTCTCCTATATTCAATCCTTTCAGTCACTTTTCTATCAGCCTAGTTCAATGTCTCACAGTGTGTATGTGTATCTGTCTGCCTGTCTGTTGACTATCCTGCTCTATCTGTCCTGGGGACAGCTAGATGAGAATATGTGTATTAGGAAGCCACAAGCCAAAGGGTCCTGATCCATTGCTTGTGTGCAGAATTGGGAACATATCACGCTCGACTTTGCCGAGGGTCCTGTGTCCAGGGTAACTATCATCTTCTATCCCCAAGGTCTGAAATTTAGGGCCTCTAGAAGATACCCAACATTCTCCAATTCACAGCATCAGTCTAAACATATATATTTTTGAATCTGTTAACTTTCATGTTCCTATGTCTATAAAAATATCTACATGTGTAGATAAACATATGTATCAAATTATATCTTTATTTTATATACTTAACTTTTTATTTAAATAAACTCACCTCTTGATTAATTAAATATATTTATATTATTAATTAATCTAAAATATTTTACTAACTTGGTGCTTTTACCCTTTTGTATTTGTGTAAAGGGTAGGAGTGAGAAGGGGGGAAATGATGTGCCTGAGTCAAATCACCAAGTGTTTATTAAGACTTCAAATAGACCCAGTGACTTCTGCTCCCAAGAAGATGGAGGAAATGTAATTTTCCCCATTGCTCCCACTAAGCACAACTGAAAACCCTGGACATAAAATATAAAACAAATATAAGAAACCTCGGAAAGGTGGAGAGAGGACAAGACTTCTGGACCCGAGGAATGGCATGGTGGCAAATTCCCTGGGCTTTCTCTTTGCCTCACACAGCCTGTTATGATCCCACAGTCTGAGGTTCTGTTCTTTTTTTTTTTTAAGTCTATTTTTTTCTCTATTGTTCAGATTGGGTAATTTTTATGGTTCTTTTATTTCATTATTTCTTTCCTTTGAAAAAAAATGAACAGAATCTCAGACTGTGGGACCATAACAAAAGATCTAACATTTGTGTCATCAACGTCACAGAAGAGGAGAAAGAGGATGGGGCTGAACAATTATTGAGAGAAATAATAACTGAAAACTTCCCAAATTTGACAAGAGACATATATTTCCAGGTTCAAGAAGCTGAGCAAACTCCAAACAGGATAAACCTAAGAAACCCATGCCAAAAACACATTATAATTAACCTTCTGAAAACTAAAGACAAGGAAAACTTGAAAGAAGCCAGAGAAAAATGACACCTTATCTATTGTAGAAGAATGACTTGTATGACAGCAGATTTCTCGTTAGAAATCATGAAGGCCAAGGGGAAGTGGCATAATACTTTTCAGGTGCTGAAAGAAAAGAACCTTCAACCCAGAATCCTATACCCAGTGAAAATATCCTTCAGGAATGAAGGGGAAGTCAAGACATCTCAAGTGAAGGAAAACTAAGAGAATTTGTCACCAGACCCATGTTAAAAGAATGGCTAACTGAAGTTCCCTAAACAGAAAGGAAACAATAAAAGAAGGAAACTTGAAATATCAGCAAAGAAGAACATAATAAGCGAAATTATGGTAAATACAATAGAATTTTCTTCTCCTCTTGAGTTTTCAAAATTATCTTTGACAAAGCAAAAAAATTATAACACTGTCTGATTTGGTTCTAAATGTAAGATATTTAAGACAATTATATTGTAAATGGGGGAGGGTAAAGTACACAAAGGGAGGTAACACTTCTCTAACATTACTCAAACTGGTAAAACGATGACACCAAAAGACCAGTAAGTTAGGTAGATATAATATTTAGAGCAGCTATTTAAAAGCTATGCAAAGAGATACACTCAAAAACACCACAGATAAATCAAAATGGAATTCTAAGAAATGTTTAAGTAACCTACAGGAAGGCAAGAAACAAACAAACCAGAGAAACAAAAACAGAGAGAAAACAAAAATAAAATGGAAATAATAAAAAGTGTTCAGGAGCTCAGTGGGTGCACAACTGTACAAACCAGCACACAAATGCCGGGCTTGCTAAGCCACCACTACTACCTGCCAGTAGGCCCAGCTTCACCACTGCCACACTCATAGGCCTGCCCCTGGCTGCAACCAAGTGCCATCCATCACTGATGTGGGGAGGGGAGGCATGTTTTCCAAACTAAACTTGACTGCACAGGCCCGTGGTCTCACTCAACAAGGTTGGAAACATCCACTCACCTTTTACCTTCATGGTAATGTCCTTACAGTACTATCAGCGGCTGAGTGACTACAGGCCACCATCCCTAGGCTACACCCAGGGAACTGGGAGAAGCCAAGTACCTCAGAGCAAATATGCAGAGCGGCTGACCATCATAAAGGGTTGGGGAAAGTGATCAGACCCACCTACACTGAGGCATCATCCACCCTAGAGGACTGGTTAGGGAGTGCTTGGTTGAAACAGAACACAATGCCAGACCCTAGTCACCTTGTTAGTTTTGAAAGGTTTTCCTTTTTTTTTTTTTTTACAAGATGGGAGGTTACAGTTGTCTCTTCTGTCCAGAAGAAACATGTTTTCAAAAGAGTAACAGTTTGAATTTTTCTCCCCTTTTCCCTCTCATGGTTCATTAGGCTCTGAACCTATAGAAAAGATTTTGCAGTTAATTAGAATTTGCATTTTAAGTAGTTAGGAACTATTCGGGTTTTTTAAAAGCATCGATTAAAAAGACGCACATAAAAGTTGTTATCTACTCTTCTGGCAAACTATAGCTTGCCTCCAAGATACCAGTATCTCACTTTAATCTTCTCTGTTGAATTCATTTATGTAGCCCAAATTCTTCCTTGTTCCTTTTCATAAGCCAACACAACTCTAAGGATTTTGTTTTTAATGAATACTGACAGCTCACTTTATTTTTTTAATTTTTATTTTACTGACAGCTGTACAGTATAGATTCTACATAATAGAACTTCTTTTTTGCTTAAGCACTTGCATGGCTATTAGTGCTTTGAAGTCAGTTTAAAAAGTCACAATTTATAAATACAGAAAAAAGAGCAACCCAACAGCAATTTTTGTGCCAAGACTGTCTGTAGAATTCAGTACTGTCTTTAAGCTGATCAAAACATCTGGAAAAAAAGACTAAAACTGCTTTCATCTTCGTGTGTATTTATTATTTGACATAAAAAACTTATTTTCATTAACAAAAAATTGAAATAAATAAAATTAAATGGAAGATTAAGGCCCCTAACATATTAATAATTACTAAACACAAATGGTCTAAATACACCAATTAGAAGACAGAGATTGGCAGACCAGATTTAAAAACATGACCCAGCTTATATGCTGTCTATAAAAGACTCACTTCAATTATGATGATATTGACAGGTTGAAAGTAGAAGTATGGAAAAAGATATACTATGCAAACATTAATTAAAGGAAAGAAGGAATATTAGTAACAAATAAAGTAGACATCAAGCAAAGAAACTTACTAGAGACAGAGAGGGACATTGTATAATAATGAGTCAACCCATCAGGAAGATAGAGTAATCTTAAATATGTTTGCATCAAGCAACAGTGCTGTAAAAACCAATAGAACTGAAAGGAGAAATAGAGGAATTCTGAAGGAAGAGCAGATTTGAATCACTAGAGATTTAGAAACCAGAAAACATGACAGGACTGGAAATCGGTAAAGATGGACTTTGTACAGATGGGCCAGGCTGGGACCTGTGAGAGACAGAGTCAGCTACATATGATGGCACCTGAGAATTCTGGCAGAGTGTGGTATGCAAGATGATTTCAGGAGGCATACCACTGAAGGTTTTTTTTTAACTTTATACCTAAGTATTTATTTTAATGTTATTAGGGAAAAAAATACTTGGGCACAGAAGGTAGAAACATGTTTACACAGACCACCTAGATTAACATTTTGCCATGAATTTTTCAGAGCCTCATGTACTAAACATTTCACCATGACTTTTTGGAAGTAGGGATAGTAAGAATAACTGCTCCTATCGTCTTTCCCATAGTGGTCTTGGTAAGTTATCATTCCCACATTGAGATTGCATCCAAATTGGTATGGGCTGTCAAGGCGTCCCAACTGCGTCATACCACCAAGCAGGGGCACCACCCACTCTGAACCAAGGAAGCATCTAGGCTTAGTGGCAACATCAGTCACCAACTGGCCAGTCTTGAACCTAGACCAAGGAGTTTTTCACATGTTTAAAATAAACTCTTTTCTTGTATGCATTTGAAAACAAAATTATATTTACTACTTGATTGTCATTTTTTTATTCTAATTTTTTAAAATATAACTTTTGTTTTTGCAGTGTGTGTATCAGCAGTATATTGAACAAGTATGACTGAGACACAATCAAAATTCAACTTCATGTTTTGTTTCCCAGGTCTCCTTTAAACTTGATCCAGTGGGAAAGCTTTTTTTTTTTTTTAACTACCACTGGATAACATCCCAGCAGGCCCAGTGTCTTTTTTTCCACTAGCTCTTAGGTAAAAGACAGTCTTACAGTCTTTTATGTTCTAACTCAGTTTTAATTTGGTAATTTGAATGTCAAGTCCTAGATATTAGCCAGCTCTTCCACCTCCTCCCCGTCCCCTGGGCAAGGCCTCTACTTGACAGCTGTCTGCCTTCCAGGAAGGCAGTGTGGTTGGCTTCTGCTCTTTCCACTCACTTCCTCCTTCATTTGTTAGCTGCTATTTTACTTCTTCCCAGGTTAGAAAAGGGGAGGTCAGAGAGAAGAGAGGTAAAGGCGCTAGGACAGTATTTTCTGGCTGGTGGCTGAGGGCTCTCTTGGGCAAGTAGGTCACACCTGAGTTCTTCTTGCCTGGGCACTTTCACGTAGATTTCTCTCTCTCCCTGTGGCAGGGCACTTAAGTATTTCTAGTCCTTTCACAACCCCTAAAAAGACAGCATTCCCCTCTAGCTTCTTTTTGCTGGAGTTCCTCCAGGACCCTAGATGATCTGACGCAACTTCTCTTTATTCCAAGTGGCCCACATCTGGTCCATGGGAAACAGTAATACCTTCCTTGTCCCCAAAACACTGGGAATGCAGCCCATTCCTAACATAGCCACTCCTACCCTTTCTTAGGCAGGAGTTGGTTGCAATTACTCCATCTCCCCTAACTGTGGGGAACATATTCCATAGCTCTCTGTGTCGTCCCAAGGAAACTTGTCACTCGAAGTCTGAAGAAAAGGCAGTACCCCCTTTCTGCTATAGCACCAGACCCCATCTGAAAGGTCCTCCACAAATCCTCCTCTCCCTCCACACTTTGACTCATTTTAAATATCATTGATCTGGCTAAGGGGTACAAAAATCATGGAACCAGTTCTCCGCAATTTCCTATGTAAACTTGCATATGAGGAGTCCATCTTACACTAACTTTGGCAATATATGCTGTATATTACATTGGAGCCTCAGTCAAAAACCATGGTTGGAAACCACATTCTAACATCCTGCTATATTTATTTGCATGATTACTTTCTATTTAAGGAAAGTGATATCAGTTTTCGTTTGATAGAGTTTATTTTTTAAGTTAATGTATTTAATTATAGCGTGAGTTGATATTTTTAAATATTAAGTGATAAAATACAGGAGGTAACATAGATAAAGCTAAAACACAGAGACAGTATATCAGTAATAGTCATCATAGATTATAAATCTAAGGTATTTTATAGAGATTAATTTAGTAGAAGTGAGAAGAATACATTGGAGGAAGGAGAAAATGTAGTTTTCCCATAAATCCCAAAAATACAAATACACAATCATGAAGAAGACAATAGATAGCACAGGGAGCATTTGGGAATAGAATGCCTTCTAAGAGTTAAGGTATAACACGGGCTGCAGTGTACGATTATGTCCTTTGTTTGCCATATTCTCTGACTTTTGAGGAAACTGCCCTATCCCTCCCAAATGCATATAAAATAAAAGCAGTACATTCAAAGGGACCTCAGTCCTTAACCACAGTTGATTGTTCCAGGGCAGGAAATTGACTAGAGTTTGGCTAATTATACTCCTTCCTTAGGAATTTGGAATTAGGACCAACAGATTACAACTCAGTTTAACTATCCTGCAGGAACGGATTAACCATTAGTGTACTGGCAAATTGTATTTCTGAACTTGTGAAATGGACAGCCCTCATCTCAGAGCCTGATGATATGTGTTACCCAAACTCGTGAAAACTAATGAGTGAAAAAACCAGAACTCTGATGTTTACATTTATAATGAGAAATATAATGATCCAACAGACTAGGTACTTTGGCATACAGATCAGCATATCCTGTCACTGCTTAATCTACATAAGCAGCCAAATTATTGGAAAGTTCTTTGAAATCAGAACAAGGGATGCTAGCTCAGTGAGCATAGTGGCTGGTGTCTGGACCACAATAACATGATGCATCCATCCCATCTCCTCCAGGGGGATATGCAACCTTGGGGGTGGGTTACATCCTGTGTTCTTTGTATCTGGGGGCCTTTTATTCCACCCCTTGCTGAAAATACTTTGTCATTCCATTGCCAGCTAACACCGTTTTAAATTGGCATTTTGTTTTTTAAATATGCCAAATGTGGTAGGCTATATAATGGCTCCCGAAAAGATATCCACATCCTAATCCCTCGAATCTGTGAATATTACCTTATATGGCAAAAGAGGTCTTTGCAGATGTGATTACATTAAATATCTGGATTATCTAGGTGGGCCTAAATGCAATCACAGTGTCCTTTTAACAGTAGGGAGATTTGATGCATAGACAGAAGATGGGGAGGCAACATGACCCAAGAGGCAGAGTTTGAAGTGACTGATGTGGGCACAAGTCAAGGAACTGTGACAGCCAGTAAAAGCTGGAAGAGGTAAGAAGCAGATTCTCTCCTAGAGTTTCTGGAAGGAGCAGAGCCCTGGAGTGAGCATGGCCCTGCTGACACCTTGATTTTATCCCAGTGATACTGATTTTGGACTTCTGGCCTCTAGAACTGTAAGAAAATAAATTTCTGATTTTTTTAAATTTTATTTTTTTTATTTATTTATTTATTTTTATGTCTGTTGGGTCTTCGTTGCTGTGCGAGGGCTTTCTCCAGTTGCGGCAAGCGGGGGCCACTCAGTATCGCGGCCTCTCTTGTTGCGGAACACATGTTCCAGACGCGTAGACCCAGTAGTTGTGGCTTACGGGCCCAGTTGCTCCGCGGCATGTGGGATCTTCCCAGACCAGGGCTCGAACCCTTGTCCCCTGCATTAGCAGGCAGATTCTCAACCACTGCGCCACCAGGGAAGCCCCTCTGATTTTTTTAAGCCACCAAGTTTGTGGTAATTTTTTACAGTAGCCACAAGAATCTAATACACCAATACTTAATGGTTTCAGCTTGAGAGTCACCCTTTCTCATACAGGTGACTTTACATGACTGAATTCTGATTCATTATGTGTGTGAAGTAAAAGAAACTGACCTTAGTGACCATAAGCAGAAAAGGCAATTTGTAATAAGGGTTTGCGGGAGTCTCATGAAGCCTGAAGGCAGGAGTGCAGCTGGACCTCAAGAACAGATAGAACTAGGCAACCTGGGAATTCTCTTTCACAGCCTCTCATCTCTGCTCCTTTCTGAGCATCTCTCTGCTTCGCCGTCTGTCTTGCACCAGTCAGGCTTTCTCTGTTGCTCAGCCTGCATAGCAGGTAATGGCTTCTTCCTCCAAAAGCTCTCAGCCATAAATTTTGTTTTCTCAGCTGTTAAATGAAAAAGTCGGATAATATGCTCTGCAAGCTCCCTCTGGCTCTAAAATTTGATGGAATTCTATTGAGTCCTGTGTGGTAAGTGATGGAAGGAATGGAAAGTCAACTATGGTGGGTGTGAGGGAGCAGAAGTGCCACAGAGAAGGTAGCTACAGGGTGAGGCTCAGATACGGAGTTGGAATCTCTTAGGGCCCAGTGAGCTCACGGGCTTGGCCAACTGGAGAAGAGATTCTGACAGGCAGCTTGAGGAAGGGCTTCACTCTGATACCGTAGTTTTAAGCAGGCACTATCCACTTATACCTAATGGCTGACAGAAACTCTAGCTAGGTCATTGCTTACCTCTAATTAGCATTGATTATTTATGAATTCCTTACCCTCATTTTATAGGAGGACACTTTCATTTTTTAATAGAAATGAGTCATACTGCCCCAGTCTATATGTGTGTTCCCTCAGAGCACTTCCTGTGGCTTTGGAGGAAAGTTCAGTCTGGCCTTGGAACCACAGTGTGACAACTAGACACATCTTTGCCCATGCCCTTCACCTAGATACTCACACCTGCTCACGTGACACCTCCTCTGGGACCCTTTCACTGACTCTGTCTTATTAGGACCACCCCTTATGTGTATCCAGAGCCCCCCTTACTTGTTATTAAGCTTATCACCCTGGCTGGCAGTCAGCTATTTACTTCACAACACTATGGTTCCAAACTGTGCCTTTTCCACGTACATCTCCCATGCCTAGCACAGAGCATGGAACATGGTAGAGACCCCACAAACATTGAATGATGAGAAGGTCAAGTGTCCATTTACCCACCTTAATTATGTTGCTCTTCTGACAGAAATCACTGGCCCCTTCCACGTTTCCTGCTTTCAAATTGTGACCCCTTTTATATTATAATGAACATTTCATCATGAGGTAGAGTGGAAAATGAGATGCTTACTACCCTAAACAGGGAAGAGTCGATGTTTTCTTAGATTAGCCTGATTTTTTGTCCACAAATATCTAAATGAGGTTTTTTTTTAAACATGGCAAATGTTCTGGGAAACATAGGAAGGGATATAGGGAGGAAAACCAGCCCTTCCTGCTCTCAGCTTAGACCCTGAAGGGAAGCCTTCTAAGCATCCTCCCAGTATTGTTATAGAATGACATGCACTGACCCACTCCGAGTTCCCCTTGTGGCTTTATTTCTCACGTTCCTATAGTTTGGAAAGCAGAGTGAATTCATTTTGAGAATTCAGCTTATGTGCAACATTCTAACGATTAAATCCATCTAGAGAAACATCACTCATTGCCTGACTGAGGTTATTGTTGTGTGGTTAGCACATATTTTCTGAGCATGAAAGGAAAGGGTTGATGTGTGGAGACTCAGAAGAAATATTTTACTTGGCACCTGCTCCAACTACTTTCTCAGGACCACTCCACCCCCAGGCAACCTACCTTCTCTCAGAGGTCTCAGTTCCTATCCAGAGCCTCAGGAGTTTAAAGGAGCCATGAAGCACCCCAGGGAGGGGCTCCCACTCAGGAAGGAGGCATTCTTCGCCCATGAAATCAGGCGAAGGAAAGAGACTCCGTTTTACACAACTGGGAGTATGACTTCCTTTTTTTTTTAAATACTAAGCAGCATAGACATAACTACTGCATCTGTCAAGGCTGCACTGCTACTTCCAATACCAAAGTGAGTGTCTGGGTTGGAGGAAGAGGATGGAAGTGTAGGCGAGGTTGTGAGGCAATGAGGAAGAACCCCTCACTTGCCTCTACAGAGCCAGGCCTTTGCCGATGTGCACACGTTGACATGCTGACCTTCCAATGCTTCTTGTCACTCTAGACCAGTGGTTCTCAACTGGGAGCAACTTTGCTCTCCAGGCAACATCTGACAAGGTCTGTGGACATTTTTGTTTGTCACATCTTGGGAGGTGTTACTGGAGTCTAGTGAGTAGAGTTTAGGGATGCTGCTAAACATCCTATAGTGCACAGGACAGCCCCCTACAACAAAGACTTATCCAGCCCCAAACGTCGATAATGCCCTGCTCTAGACACTTCGACTTAGTCACCTTATTCCTGTCCACGGCAGCAACCATTTTTCCGAACTGCAGCCCAGAACAGCCTCCCGAGCTTCTGCCTTACACAACTGACTGCTTAGCGGGTATCTTTACCTGGAGGTCTCAAAGGCTCCTCAAACGCAACAGGCCAAAAACTCATCTTTATTCTAATTCAACAAACATAAAGAAGCACTTGCTACATGATAGGCACTAAACTCAGGGTGGAAATATAGCAGTAAAGAAGATAGGCTCTCTGCCACCTTAAAAATTCTGGTTTGGTGGAATGTCTAAGCAGTCAAATAGGCAATTATAATACTGAGTGAAAAGTGATCATTAATTCAACAGAAGACTAGGCTTTAGAATTGGTGAGAACTAACACTCAAATATATAGATTGTATGCAAATTCCACTCTACTGTTGTAGGTTTAAAGGATACAACTGTCAGCAAAAGGATAAGCGATATCAACTAGAGATGCTTGATAAGTACAAATTCTTGGATCTCCTCTGGACCCTCCTGACACACACTTTGTGTTGGTGACCAACGGTGGCCAATCTGGGATGGGCATTGGGAGATGGAGTCCTGTCAGGGAATAGAAAGCTATGAACTCAGGGCATGTTACCCTGAATGTGCTTAATAACCTGCATTGGTTATAATTTCTGTTTTATTTTTTCCTCTGCACATCAAGGTTCAAGATATAATTTCTTACTCTGCCACAAGTGCCATGTTTTTGCCTTATCCAGAGGCTATATAATAATAAATAGACTCTACACATGGGCCATGGCACTGTTTTTACATAAATCACATTTAGCTTGAGGACACGGAGGATCATTTAACTACTATAACATAGGCTTAGAAGGATTAAATGTGGCAGACTATTAAAATGGTGCTTTAAAAGGGAGACTCTAACTCATGCTTGGAGGTTAGGGAAGGACTCCTGGAAGAAGTATCTCTAAGATATGACCTGAAATACCAGGGAAAGTTATACAGATGAAGGTTATGGTGGTTTGTGCATTCCTGGAGACTTTCACTTTTCTCAGTGTAGGTAACTGTGTGGATTCCCCCAATTTCTCTGGATGCCATGATTTAGATACCTACCCTCACTCTCGGCCCTGGCCCTCAATAGTCCCAGCCTTCTTCTCTTCCCCAACGCCCTGCCCTGCTGCTGAGGTCCCCACTGCCTTGCAGTTGGACCTGCCTACTTACAACCTGGTTGAGACCACATTGTTTTTTTGTTTTTAAGTGTATGGGTTTGTTTCTGGGCTCTATATTCTTTTTTTTTTTTTTTTTTTTGCTGCATTGAGTCTTTGTTGCTGCGCACAGGCTTTCTCTAGTTGCAGTGAGCAGGGGCTATCCTTCGTTGCAGTGCACAGGCTTCTCATTGCAGTGGCTTCTCTTGTTGCAGAGCACAGGCTCTAGGCGCGCAGGCTTCAGTAGTTGTGGCATGCAGGCTCAGTAGTTGTGGCTCATGGGCTCTAGAGCGCAGGCTCAGTAGTTGTGACACACGGGCTTAGTTGCTCCGTGGCATGTGGGATCTTCCCAGACCGGGGCTCAAACCCAGGTCCTCTGCATTGGCAGGTGGATTCTTAACCACTGAGCCACCAGGGAAGTCCCGAGACCACATCTTTACTCCCCAACTTACCAGCTGTGGAACATCAGGTGGTACCAGGTTTCTCACCTGCATCATTCGCCTCAAGAACATAACACCTCAGATTACCAAAGGACTGTTGTTCCAGAAACAAGTTGATTTGAGTTCATTGCATTTATTGGTCTGTCCCTCACCTGTTTCCCCTTCTAAAGTAGTTCTCAAGTGCACCTTCATATTTGAATAACATGAAGTTTTAAAAACTACTAATGTCCCCAGAGATTCTTACTTAATGAGTATAGGATACAGCCTGAGCAGCAGGAGTTTTAAAATCTTCCCAGGTGATTCTAATATGCAGCAAATTCTGAGGACCACAAAGCCACATCCACGCCTGCTGGGCCCACAGCACAGAAGCAGTGATCTGATTTCTATGACGCCACACCTGCGCTCTGCCCAAATCTGCTAGGTGTGCGCCTTGTCCATCTGTTTCCAGTAGTCCTGCCTGGGCTCACGCAGAATTGTCCATTCATAATGCTCGACTTGGAACAGTGTTATTGATTCTTCTCCCCCAAAACAGGGTCTCTTCAGTTTCCTCAGCAGCCTTCCCATCCACTCCTTTCTACCCAAGTGCAACCTTACTTCTGCTTCTCCCACAGCAAAGGATTGTTTATCTGCTTACCGTGTTCCCCTGTGTATTAGTTTATGACTGCTGTAGCAATTTACCACAAACTTATTGGCCTAAAACAACACAAATTTATTCTCTTACAGCTCTGAAGTTTAGAATCTGAAATGGGTTTCACTGGGCTATCATCAAGATGTAGGCAAGGGTGCATGCCTTCTGGAGGCTCTAGGGGAGAATTCATTCCCTGGCCTTTTCCAGCTTCAAGAAGCTACCCACATTCCTTGGCCTGTGGCCTCTTCCTTCATCTTCAAAGCCAACAGCATAGCATCTTCTAATCTCTCTATCTGACCTTGCTTTCATCATCACCACATCTCCTATTCCCTAGTGATTACATTGAGCCAACCTGGATAACCCAGAATAATCCTTTATCTCAAGGTCCTTAATTATAACTGCAAAGCCTCTTCTACCATGTAAAGTAACATATTCACAGGTTTCAAGAATGAGGACTTGAACGTCTTTGCAAGGCCATTATTCTACCTACCATTCTATGTTTGAGGCAGTCATCATTTTTTAATCTGTCAGCTTTCAATTATCTAGAGGTTCTGAGAGCCTAGAAGATGTGGACATTGTAACAGGACTTCAGTTTGCAATAAAATGAGAAGGTTGGATTACACCAACACAGTGGGCGGTGGTGGTAGCAGTGGTGGTTTTACCCCTCAGGGGATACTTGACAATGTCTGAAGACATTTTTAGTTGTCACAAGTGTGTGTGGGAGTGCTACTGGCATCTAGTAGGTAAAGGCCAAGAATGTTGCTAAACATCTTACAATGTCCAGGATAGTCTCCTAAAACAAAGAATTATCTTGGCCCAAAATGTCAGTAGTGCCAAAGTTGAGGAAACCTGAACTAGACCATTCCTACTTAAAGTGTATTCAGTGGACCAGCAGCCTTGATGTGACCTAGAAGCTCTTTAGAAATGCAGAATCTCAGGCACCAGGCTGAGAATCTGCATTTTAACAAGATTCCCAGGTGATTCCTGTACCTATTTTGAGCAGCCCCGACCAGAGCAGTGATTCTCAACCCTAGCTGCACATTAGCATCACCTGGGATGTTTTGAAAAAAAGACACTGATGCCTGAGTCCAAACACATACCAGTTAAATCAGAAACTTTGAGGCTTCCCTGGTGGTGCAGTGGTTAAGAATCCGCCTGCCAATGCAGGGGACACGGGTTCGAGCCCTGGTCCGGGAAGATCCCACATGCCTCAGTGCAAGTAAGCCCACGTGTCACAACTATTGAGCCTGCGCTCTAGAGCCCATGAGCCACAACTACTGAGCCTGCGTGCCACAACTACTGAAGCCTGTGCGCCTAGAGCCTGTGCTCCGCAACAAGAGAAGCCACCGCAATGAGAAGCCCACGCACAGCAATGAAGAGCTGCAACTAGAGAAAGCCTGCGTGCAGCAACAAAGACCCAACTCAGCCAAAAATAAATAAATAAATTAATTAATTAATTTAAAAAAACGGAACTCTGGGCGGGGGCGGGGGGCGGTGGTGAACCAGGAACTAGTGTTTGTTAGAAGCACTCCAAATAATTGTAATGTGCAACCAAGATTGAGAACCTCTGTTTTATGATCACTAAAGCTTTGCTATTCAAAGTGTGGTTGGTAGACAAACAGTATTAGCATCACCGATGAACTTCTCAGAACTGCAGAATCTTAGACCCCACCCCAGACCTCTCGAATCATAATCTGCATTTAAACAAGATCCCAGGTGATTCGTATTCATATTAAAGTTTAAGATGCACTGCTAAAATTCCTTCCAGCCTGAATTTGTCAGTGTTCTCCAGAAAAACAGAACCAGTCGGAAGTACAATATATAGAGAGAAAGAGATTTATTATAAGGAATTGGTTCACACGATTACGGAGACTGACAAGTCCCAAGATCTATGGGGTGAGTCCACAAGCTGGAGACCTGCAGAGCCGATGGTGTAGTTCCAGTCTGAAGGCCAGCAGGCCCAAGACCCAGGAAGAACCAATGTTTTAGTTCTAGTCCAAAAGCAGGAAAAAGCTGATGTCCCAGTTCAAAGGCTGTCAGGCAGGAGGAATTCTCTCACTCAGGAGGAAGTCAGCATTTTTGGTCTATTCAAGCCTTCAACTGATTTGGATGAGGCCAGCCCACGTTAGGGAAAGCGCACTCTTCTTTACTCTATCTACAGGTTCAAATGCTAATCGCATCCAAAAACGACCTCACAGAAACACCCAGAATAATGCTTGACCAAGTGTTTGGGCACCCATGGCCCAGTCAAGTTGATAGACAAAGTTAACTTTCATACCACTTTAAAAATTCCATTTGCTTTCAAAGTATATAATTCAGGCTTCACTAAGCCCTCTCACTGTATCCCTACATGGAAGAAACTATTCAAAAATCCTGTTTAAACAATGCTCTTCTTTTTCAAAATACTGCATTTTTTGTGACTATATTTAGCTGTGCTGCTCGTAGGTAACCATTACATTTTAAGCAACTCACAGCTTGTTAGCTTCCAGGGACAAGGATTTCTAAACAAAGTAATGTGTGGAAAAGCACTTTCCCCTGAGAGGCAGGGGTGTGGTTAGCTGCCAGAAACTTGGCGAAAACTTGTTTGGGAAAGTGGGGTCTCTAACAGAGACACGCCCAGATGGTGTCAAAGGGAGCAGAGAAATGAGTTACAGAGCAAAGGAAGGCTGGGAGGCAGCCCTGGTGACACCACTTGAGTTAGAATGAAGGACTTCAGAGAGCTGTTGGTGGAGGTCTGAATTTCCAGTGGTCAGTACAGCCTGTCAGTCAAGTCTCAAAGTCGGTTGTGAGCAGCAAAACTTCATCTTTTCGGACTTCCTTGGTGGCGCAGTGGTTAAGAATTTACCTGCCAATGCAGGGGACACAGGTTCGAGCCCTGGTCTGGGAAGATCCCACATGCCACAGAGCAACTAAGCCTGTGCACCACAACTACTGAGCCTGCTCTCTAGAGCCCACGAGCCACAACTACTGAGCCTGCATGCCACAACTACTGAAGCCCGCACAACAAAAGCCCGTGCTCCACAACAAGAGAAGCCACCGTAATGAGAAGCCCACGCACCACAACGAAGAGTAGCCCCCGCTCGTCGCCAACTAGAGAAAGCCCGCGCGCAGTATCGAAGACCCAATGCAGCCAAAAATTAATTAATTAATTAATTAATTAATTTTTTAAAAACTTCATCTTTCCATCTAAACAGGATGAGAATAATGGAGTGAGTGGGGGGAAAACACATTTTTCTTCTACAAAATGTAAAAAAGAAAGGAGAATTGGGATATCTTTATATTATCTAATTTAATCTTTGAAGTAGGAATTACTATATCCATTTTATAGAAGACAAAAATTGAGGCTTTGAGAGATTAAGCTACTTGTGTAAGGATATAGAGCTAAAAGTGGGCTAAGCAAAACTTAAACACTCAGTTTTCTCTAATTGCTGTTCATTATGCTGAAGGCAACAGTTACGGGTTGAATTCTGTGGCCCTCCATATGTTGAAGTCCTAACCCCTGGTACCTCAGAATGCAACCTTATTTGGAGATAGGGTCTTTATAGAGGTAATCAAGTTAAAGTGAGGTCATTAGGATGAGTTCTAATCCAGTGTGACTGGTGTTCTTCTAAAAAGGGGAAATTTGGAAACAGATGCACATAGAGGGAAGATGGTGTGAAGAGACATAGGGAGAAGATGGCCATCTGAAGCAAGGATAGAGGCATGGAACAGATCCTTCCCTCATGACCCTCAGAAGGAACCAACCCTGCCAACACCTTGCTTGCAGACTTCCAGCCTCCAGATCTGCAAGATAATAAATGTCTGTTGCTGAAGCCACCCAGTTTTTGGTAGTTTATAACAGCAACCCTAGCAAACTAATATGGTGACTCTATGGTAAGGATTTAATCAAGAAAACAAAATCCACATCAGTTATTTTTACAGAAAGAATTTAACTAAAGAAACTGATTAAGCAGGTATTGGAGACTGAAAAGTAAAAGAGAATTCAGGAAGCAGCTACCATCCTAGGGCAAGGGGAAAAGAGAAGAACAGGTCAGGGTTATCAGAATCTAGAAGCTTAGAAGAGTGGCCCTGCTGAGCTGGGGTTCAGACATGGGGGCTGCCTGTTAGTGCTGGTGCCTCTGGAGCTCAGAGGAAGGACCCGCCAAGCTGGAACTCATCTCTGAGGAGATGGGGCCAGTGGCTGGGGCTGGTATCTCCAAGGGGATGGTTCAAAAGTGTGAAAAAAATGGAAACCAGAACCCATTGTCATCGACATGGTGAACAACATTTCCTGGGGTGACACTGACAGGAACAGAAAGCAAAACAGTTCCAAGAATCTCCTCCAGCCTTCCAGTCTCCCTTTAGTATCCCCTATTGTCAGAGTGTCACAAGGAGCCAGCCAGTCAAGGAGAAATGTGGCTTGAAGACATCTGTCTTATTATAAAGGTCTAGATGGTTTTCCTTCAAGAAGACCCTGCTCACCGTCCCTCCTTCAGTCCCATTACTAGTCAGCCTAGAACTTGGCAAAGCTTACCTGCACCATCTGGTATACCAGCACTTTATAAAATCCCTGAAACACATTTGTCATCACATTGCTCCTCTCCTCAAAAACTTTTAGTAACTCACTGTTGTCTCTATAACCCTATTTTCTCTCAACCTTGACCAGGCCCTCAGCCCTGACCAGCAATGATTTCACTTGTCTCTACTAAATGCCCTTTCTCATTCTCCGTGTTGGCAACTCCACACACCTTCCACAGCTCTTTCTCCAGCCTATCCTCGTCAATCTCAGCAGTTGAGATCATTTGTCACAAAGAAAATGGGCCATCAGATCGGAACCCCTCAATTTCTCTTTCCTCTTCTTCTAAACTCACCTATCATGGCCACAACTTTCCTCCTTCCTGCCTGGCCCAGAGGAAGAGATTTCAGTCCTCCTGTCTCAGGCTAACCTCCTCACCTCCCTGAGTCTCAACCCAATCCCTCCTGCCTCTCCCCAGGCCTTGCTCTTTTGTCTATATTTTTATAATCTCACCCTCTCCAAGAGCTACTTCCTATCCAAGTCTTCTCCCATCTGAAAAAAGGGTTCCCCAAATCCAGCTAGCTTTTCATGCTCTCATCCAACATATCTTCACTTCATCACTTTTCAGTCACTCCTCCGCCTATGCATACTGACATCTGTCACTATCACTCACCTAAACACCTTCCACTAAGGTCAGCAATGACCAAATAATCAAATTTATTTTGTACTCTCTTACCTGATCTCTTGGTAGGTTTTATGATGGTTTTTGTCTTGGTTTAAAATTAATATGCAGTCATTATAGACATTTGGGGGAATACAGAAAAGAATAAAATATAGTAAAAAAAAAAAGTTCTGAGGGGGTTCTGAGAAGCCTTGGGGCATTTATGAGACAACTGGGATTCTTGGAGTAAAAAATTAAAAAGGAGAATAGGAATTAACTGTTCAGAGGTCACAAAATATTTACACTGAAGTCTCAACTATTGACGTCTTTGGAGAATAGTTCTGGATAATCCAGCATTCTGAATACCTAATGCTCATCCCTTTAACCATCAAGACATTTGAGTCTTATCACATAAGCCTAAAAATCTGTTTTAAAAATATCATACCCCCCCCTTCTTCAACAGAAAATAACATACAGAGTTTAATCTTTTATTGACGACTTAAGGTTATCATATGGTGAGTAGAAATAATAATAGAACTATACCTGTTTTCTGCCTATTATGTGCCAGGCCTGTGCTAGGTGTTTTGCACATATAACCTGAATGTAATCTCATATAATTTGCACACCTCATCTGTGTTTTGTAAATGGGCAAACTGAGGCTCAGAGAAGTGAAGGAGATTGTAAACTGCAGCCCACCTTCTAAGTGGCAGGGCCCTGTATTTGAACCTAAAGCCTTAGGTTCTTTCTGCTACGCCAAGCTGCTGCCTGGTGGGCAGGAGGTTGGGTTGGGGAGCACTGGGTTCAATTCTGTACCTTCCTGGAGACCTTGGAAAAACCCGTGGTCTGCTCTGTGACTAAACCACAAAAGCGTAGGTAGACTTTTTTCAGTAGAATGCAGATAACAGAGAAGTCAGTTCTTGGCTTTTGTGTTTCAAAATAGTCTTCATATTATTTTGCTAGGGCTGCCATAGCAGAATACTACAGACTGGGTGACTTAAACAACAGAAAGTTATTTTCTCACAGTTTTGGAGCCTGGAAATCCAAGATCAAAGTGTTGGCAGGTTTGGTTTCATCTGAGGTCTCTCTCCTTTGCTTGCAGATGGCTGCCTTCTCTCCATGGCCTCATGTGGCCTTTTCTCCGTGTGTGTGCATCGCTGGGTGTCTCTGTGTGTCCTCATCTCCTCTTCTTATAAGGACACCAGTCAGATTGGACTAGGGCGCACCCTAATAGCCTAATTTTAGCTTAATCACCTCTTTAAAGGCCCTTTCTCAGAAGACAGTTACATTCTAAGGTACTGGATGTTGAGGCTTCAACGTATGAGTTTGGGGGAGACACAATTCAGCCCATAATAGCCTTTGCAAAAGAGAAAAAAAAAAAAGTTTTGAGATCTAAAATCTTGGCTTTTACTTATCAAATGCTAATGCGCCAAAAGATTTAGGGCATAAAATCATTTCACACTATTATTATTATGTCATATTATTAAATTATGAATCCCATATTTCATACTTGGATTAGATTCCTCTGAATTTCCACTGAGCTCTAAGACACTGATCAATTACAGTTCTGGTTACAGAAACAAAAGAGAAATTTAAGACATGCTGTCTTTACACTGATGTCCCTAGACAGCACTGATGTTTTAAATGTTTATATCTGATTTTTGTTGTATTTCTGACTTTTCTGTTGCTATCATGCTAACAGCACTTTTTCTTACTGTTTGCAATATACAGCTAGATCCTCCTGTCACTTACCAACCCCAATCTAGCCTAGAAACTTGGTAACTTGGGTGTGTTTGAATATGTAACAAGAACAAATAAGCTTTATTGGAGGCTTTAAGGGGCTTGCCTATGAACGAACTCTTTGGTGTACGTCTTCTATGAAGCCTGTTTTCGTGATTCTGAGACTTTGTTTGCTACTTCCTATCCCTAGCTGTGTTTCAATTAAGTCCAATCCAAGTCTCAGGTAGAAGAGACGTCACCATATAGTAGAACCTTTGCAAGGGAAAATCTTTTCCTCTTTCCACAGAGGAAAACCTTGAGCTTGGCAAGGGGAACACAGGGGTCTATTTAAATCCCCCAATTCATGAATACTCCATTGGCGTATAGAGTGGATACTATGACCCAATGTCTTCTCCTCCTACCCACCTGCACACTTTCTGCTATCCTTTGTCCAATCTGCGTTTGACCTAGACCTGAAGTTGTCATTGTCTCAGGGTAGATTTGTTACAACAAAATGCAAATAACAAGTCAGTTCTTAGCTTTGGGGTTTCAAATAGGCTTTGCAAGAAAAAAGGGTTTTGAGATCCAAAAGCTTGGCCTTTAGATATCAAAAGCTAATAACAAAAAAAATTCAGGGCATAAAATCATGTCAAATTATATATTATTAAATTGTGAATCCCATGTTTCTAGAAGAGCAATATAGAAAGACTCTCTTTGTTAGTTCCAGTTATTTTGTAATTAAAGAAAACAACCAAATAAGCTATTTCTGTATAGGTACTCTAGTAAGAATAAAACACTATGTTTTAAAAGAAAATGTGCCATAAACAAGAGGCTGAGAAGACTTCCAGGGGAGGCTCTATGATCCAGTCCACCATCCCAGGGTTGCACAAGAGGAAAGGGAAAGAATGTCAGCTAGTAACTTGAGAAAGGCCCTTGTGCCCTTCCACAAGCTAAGCCAGGGAGGAAAATGAACAGACCACTCAGAATCCTGCTGGGGAAATCTGAGCCCAGGGAGGGGCAAGACTCTACCCCCGTGGGCAGTGGAGCAGTTGCAGGGTCTGGCCCTAGAGAAGGTGTGGGCTGAGAGGCCAGAAGCTACCTCAGAGAGTCCCTGTGCACTGAGGCAGCAGGTATGGACCCGAAGAGCAGGAGGGCCAGGAGGACCAGAGGGTGAGGGAGATCACTGGAGATGCCAGGCGTGCATCGGTGGTGATGACCCAGGGTTATAGCCCGTCCTCACCAACGCATTCCCCCAGGGGAAAAGAGGAAAAACACTGAACCCAGGGAGCAAACTCAGACTCTGCTACCAGGTAGGAGGAAGGCTGAAGATAGGACTTAAATTCAGCATCGAAAAGGCACAAATGTTACTCCCCTACGCCCTAGCCCACACCTGAGTTTGTGGCCTGAAGAATATGTTCCCACTGCACATGTGGTTTACCCTCCCAAAAGCTGTAAAGTACAATTGAAAATTATGCTTCCAGTTAATAAGACTTTTATTCCACCTCGACTCCATTGAGATGCAGAAGCTAGCAGTCTGCAAGGCACGTTCTCCAGTTAAGCCACTCTTCCCGATCTCAGCTCAGAGGAGGAGGATCATACACGCGCCACTGCACCGGTTACCACAGACTGGCCAGGGGGCTTGATTGGAGCCCATTTTTTCAAAAGGGCCAGAACAACTCAAGATAGCTTAAGCAAAAAAAAAAAAAAAAAATTAAGAATTTATTGGAAAGCTACCAGGGTATTGCATGAACCTCAGCGACAGAAAGAAGAGGTAGACCTTACACTAGAACCAGGCCTCTGGACCCAGAACCAAGAGATCAGGAATGCACCCCATGCTCCCCATTTCCCAGGGATCTCAGGCTGTCTCCCCTCTGCATGTTTCTGTACCTTTGCTTCTCTTGTCTCTCTCTGAAGTACAGCTTTCTCTTCTGTGTATGCTTGGCCCCTCCACCCAAGATTAACATGCAGTTTCTCAGCTCAGAGCCTGGGAGAGACGCCTAGAGGCTCAGGAGCTCATTGTAACTCAAGGAGTTTTGTTTCGTTTTAATCTTTTTAAAGGGGCTTTTCATTTTCCATTAAAATATTTTCCGGTGTTTAAAATTTTAAACCAAAGAAAAACTGAATTAATAGTACAATGAACATTTGTATACCCTTCATTTAGATTTATTAATTGCTATAACTCTGTGATGTTTGCTTTCTCTCTCTGTATAATATATACACATATATACACGTTTTTCCTGAACCATTTGAAAATAAATTATGTCTGTCATGAGATGTGATCCCCAATTTCTTCTTCCTGTATCTCCAGAAAATAAGAACAATCCGGGAGAGAAAATTAGGTTGACTCAAACACCAGATCAGCTCTCCCTGGGTCAGGTGTCCCATCAGCTGTGGTGAGGGGTCACAAGCCAGCTCTGGGGGTCCATCTGTTTTGTTGGAGGGAAGTTCTCAGAGAAGAGCATGACTGGGTGGGTACTCAAAATGATTCTACTTCATCCTCACTACTTCTTATCCCTTTTAGAGTAAGGTGATATATATCATATATATATATATATATATATATATATATATGTATGTATATATATGTATATATATGTATATATATGTATATATAAAATTTATACCACGTCATGAACCCTTGAGATTGTCTGTGAATAGCTGAAACCACAAAACTGAAATCCACGAATGACAAAGGTCTACTTCATTTTAAAAATGGCTCAAATCTGTCCCTGCTAACTGTCTATAAAACATTCTGCTCTAGACCACTTCCAGCAATGGAATTCTGATATTGGAAGGTTCTGGAATAAAGTACTTGTATGCAGGTTCAGTACCTATGAAAAAATAAAATAGTTAAATAAATAGCTAAGTAGTAATTAAGAACTCACTCTGTGCTAGGCACTAAGTGTTTTACATACATTATCCAGTTCCATCCTCACAAAAACCCTGTGTGATATTATTATTCTTCACGTTTTACAGATGAAACTGAAGAGCAAAGAGCTTAGGTAACTGGCCCAATCAGCTAGTAAGCTGCAGGTCTCTCATACACTGGAATCTGTAGTCTTAACCACTGCTCTGTATTCAAAAGCATAACTGTGCCCTGAATGCCTAAGGAAACTATTAATTTTCCCCTCCCCCTATAGAGAAAGAGAACTTGAGCCCATTTTTAATAACAAAGGATGGAAATGGCCCCAGTACTAAAACTGGATAGTCTCAGACAATCCTTATCATTTTTACTGCAGGAAGCTCACCAGGGAACAATCATCACAGAGTAAGTATTCTTGTGCCGTTTAGCACTATCTCTGAACAGCCCCAAATACTCCAAGTTCAACTAAAAGGTCACATGCCAGTTAAAGAGAGGTTATCCTTTTCTTAAGAACGCGATGCTGTTGGAATGAAACCATCCTTTCTAATCACAGTCCTGCCTCAGCCCACATGTCAATGGGAGTCTCGGAAGCACTTAGCCAGGTGGCAGGCACTGTGTCTCCCACACTAACTGTATGTTCTGAGGGCCTTTCCCAAGATCATACTGGGCTAGGCAGTGTGTCCACGGAGTATACTTCTAATTACCCTCATCCTTGCAGAGACCCAAAATGTTGACTCTTGATATATTTAGTCCACAGACAAATTGATAAATAAATACACTATATTCCTGCCTCTGAGCCTGATTTGGATGCAGGGGTTGAATGTTGCCTCCCACTGAGCCCATCACAATGCTTCAGCTCACTGTTCAGGTCTGGTTTAGGGCTTCTGGGGCTCATGTCCTCAGAGGCCATTCTCAACTTCACAGCCCCTGCTGGCAGCCTCATCAAGAGGAACCCTTGCTTCAGGCCGTCCTGGGTTGGTCCTGCCCGGGACACCACAGTTATGCCATAGGAGATCATCACTCTCTTTCCCGACATCCATCTCATAGAAGAGGAAATAGTCCCAACATATTGAGCTTTTCCCGATAATTCCTTATGACTCAACCACACAGATAAGTTTTAAAGATTTTCTTAAGCCTACTTATGTTTTCTAATTTTAAGGGAGTGGAATGTGTTCTGAAACTTCCTTTTTGCAGTGTAAGGTACTACTTCCTGTTATTGACCTAAACTGTACTCTTTCAAGTTTCCTTGGATGCTCTCTAGTACAACTCTTTTAATTTTAGTTGCCAAATCTCTTTGTAAAGGGAAAATTTACCCCCGTGTCTGCTAGGCTCTTTCAGGCTGCTTGGAAAAGACACACCCTCATTAGTAAAGGAATTCATTGCAAGGATACATGAGAATGTGAGCCAGGAGGCATCCTCTCCATCTTGACCGTAGACTTCCAAAACTGGGGAGCACACCAGGCTTCACGAAGACCTGGAACAACAACTCAACATTGCTCTCACTCAGTCTGAGCTCTAGTCACCCACTTTCCCTTTCTCCATCTAGCATTTATTCTTCCAAAGACAACGGATGGGATCCGTTTGTCATGCCCCACCCTAGTGCTCCCCTTATTGGTCACATTCTGTGACTCTTGGTCTAGATCCTGTCCAACTGCACTTCTCAGCTTTTGTCTCAAGGAGAAATCTCTTGTTTCATCGTTTATGGCCAGGATAGCAGGATAAACACATGATATATAAATCCAATTTGAAAGAAAGGTGGGAGCATGACAGACATTTGAGGCTTCATGGTGTATCTCCCAATATATGTTTAATAAGTTCTGTTTTATAACTTCAAGTTTTCCTTAAAGCAGGAAAAGCTACAGACACTGGCAAATTGTGGAGATTATAGAGTTAACATAGCAGGCCTGAGACTGTTATCCTTAGAAAGTCCTGATTGCAAGTTTGGTCCATGGCTGGCATCAGGAAACTTGGATTTCAGGAGGGTTCCCACCATTCCCAGAAACGATGAGAGTGGTTCATTGTGCCTAATCTGTGCAAACAGTATGGCTTGTGTTGAACACTTGCTTTCCTTTTAAAACTCTGGTATTCTAGTAGGACCAAGCAGAGTGTGCCTATGTGACCAGCTCCCAATAAAAGCCCCGGTCACGAGTCTTAATGAGCTTCCCTGATAGACAGTATTTCACACTTGTCCCAATTTGGGGCTGGAAGAATTCCGTGCATTCTGAGTGACTCCAATGGCAATAGACTCTTGGAAGCCTGCACCTGGTTTCTTCTGGTTTTTGTCCCACATGCTTTTTCCCTTTGCTGAGTTTGCTTTGTATCCTTTCACTATAATAAATCGTAGCTGTGAACACAACTATGTGCCCAGTCCTGTTAGTCCTAGCAAATCATGGAACTGGGAGTGATCTTGGGGATCCCCCAACACACAGTCAATCTGGTCCACAGATTTCCATTCATACTGAAGTAGCACCATTTCCTCACATTAAAAAATAAACTGTACGTCTATCTGCAAGGAAGAGATATTACATTCCCCTCCTTCCCCTCCCCCGTACACCCATTACAGCTATTTAAGTCAGTAACTTGAAAGAGTCAGCTTTCTTTGGAAGAAACCATAAGTGCCTAAAAATTTAATGAGGGCAAAGAAGAAACATCAAGGGGGCAGACCCAGCTGGAGGGGGCTTCCCGGCAGCATCTCTGGTAGGTTCACTCTGAGTCGTATTCAGCAGGTTAATGGCAGCATTTCTATTTACCATGAAAAGCCAGTAAAAATGAACATTTTCTGCCACGTTCACACATCCTAAATGAACCAAGTTCTTCTACTGCATGACCTTCATGTGCAGGTCAGTTTCTTTAACTAGCTGCATTTATTCACTTCCATTTTTAGGTTTTGCTGTTGCATTAAAAATAATACCTAAAGGTCTGAAAGAAGCCCTGCCATTGCTCAAAATACCTGATTTACTCCCGGGGAGTAGCCCAGACCCTGGAATAATCTCAGTCTGTGAGGTTTTATGATAAATGTCAGTGATTGTGCTGATAACAGACTGTTCCACCAAAACTAGGCAGGGGAAGGCATTGCTTTTCAGTGGGGAAAAAAAATCATAAACTGCTTTCTACAAAGCCCATGGCTGGTGCGTTAGCATCCTGCTTCTTATCCCAAGGGGGGAAGTTAGGAGAGAAGAAGAGAGAAAAAAGAGAGAGGGAGGGTAGTAGAGGGAGGGAGATTAAAAGGGGGAAAAGAGAGAGAAATGAAATTGCCAGAGAATGAGGAAGGGCTCTCTTCAGCCTTGAGCTCTGGCCATGAAGAAGTCCTATCCCCAGGGGTCCTCTCAGGAGAGTCCCAACCTATCCATAACCTGCGACTGCCAATTAACTTCATGCACCACTGAGGCCACCCTCTCATCCAGCCCAGACCAGTCCCACTCTGACTGGAACATATAGGAGGGTGGCCCCATCATTTTGATCAAACACGCAGCTTTTCCAGTCTCCACGTAAATTTCAAAGGCAGTTGTTTACTCCTTCATCTGGATTAGGGGAGGGAATATCCAATGTCCCATGTTCCAGAGACAAGTCTGTTGTTCCTCTGCCCGTAACCCTACACGTCCTCATGGTGTCCCAAGCTGGGAAAGAGCCCAGGAATCTGGCCGACTGCCTTGTGGTGGATATTTGTTGTTTTAGTCTGCCCAGTGTCCTTTCTTGGGAAAAACCTCCTGCCCCATACCATGTGTTTTTGGGAAGCTGTTAATCAGAATGTGCTGCCTGCTATAGGGATGGTATCATGACCCAAATACAGCCTAGCACAGGACCACCCCCTTGACAATATGCTTTGTCCAAGCACATGGTAGCGGTGGGGGGAACATGACACAAACGGGACCAATCAGAATCCTTCCCTGGGTTGGATGTACACGACCTTGGGAAAATACACGCTCTCTTCTTGCTGTGGTACCAAAGCTGGGAGGATGCAATTTGGGGACTTGCACTAGCCATCTTGTCAGCCATATGGAGAAACTAAAACTGCAGAATAAGCTGAGAGTCTGATGAGAGAAAGAGAGAGAGCGAGCAAGTACTTATAGCATTGAGTACTTTATTCATTTCCTGGGGCTACCATAAAAAATTTCCACAACCCTGGTGGCTCACAACAACAGAAATTTCTTCTCTCCCAGTTCTGGAGACCGGAAGACTGAAATCAAGGTGTGGGCAGGGCAGTGCTCCCTCTGCAGGCTCTGGGGGGAGAATCTGTTCCTTGCCTCTTCCAGCTTCTGGTAGCTGCCAGCATTCCCTGGTGTTCCTTGGCCTGTGACTGTACCAACTCCCATCTCCACTTCCCATGGCCTTCTATGTGTGTCTCTTCTCCTTTGTCTGTGTTGAATATCCCTCTGCCTATCTCTTATAAGAATGCATGCGATTGCGTTTAGGGCCCACCTGGAAAATCAAGGATAAGATCCTCCTCTCAAGATCTTCAACTTAATCACATCTTTGCCATATAAGTAATATTCACTTTTTTGCCTAAAAGGTAACATTTGCAGGTTCCAGAGATTAGGAAGTAAATAAATCTTTGTGGGAGTCGGGGGGGGGAGCATTTTTTTAGCCTACCACAAGTCCCATTCAAGTCTCTGAGACCTTATTTCTTGCCAATAAGTTCCTTCTTGTCTTAGGCTAGTATAAGTTGAGTTTAATCACTTGTGTTAAAGGTATCTTAAATAATACACATCCCCATGTCTGCAGCAAGCTGGGAAACGGAGGAAGCAGCCTAGTGCAGTGGACAGAACATCTGCTCTTCTGCAAGTGTTTGAGAAAACCATTTCCTTTTCCCAGCTTTGATACTTCACACCTCTTGCAAAGATTAGGCTTAAAGGACTGTTGCATTTGCATATGCTAACTATTTTGTTGTTTTAAACACTCTGTAATTATATTTATGGCCTGATGATCAGTTGGGACTTTTTTCAATTATGATCAAAAAACTCAACCTAAGAGGCTTGAGCAAAACCAAGCAGTCAACAAAGCTAAAAAATCTGGGGCTAATCAGGTACAGCTCAGTTTGAGGCTCTGATGATATTATTGGGCTCCATCTCTTGGCTCTGTCTCTTTACGATTGGCAGTATCTCAGGTCCCAGGAAGCGGCCCCTTGCAGCTTCAAACTCACATCATCTTGTCCCCTGGCCAGTGGAAGAGAAAGTAGCCTTCCCTGATGGGTAGAACAGAAATCTTGAAATTGGATCTCATTGGCCCTACTGGTCTGACTTCTGTCAGATGTCTACTGCTGAACTGTGTCCAAGGGAATGAACGGCATTAGCTTACCCTAGAGATCATTGCTTTCGCTCTAGAGTGGACTAGAACACAAGGATGAAGAGTGGAAGAGGAATGGTATTCTAGAGGGATGTGCAATATGGTTACCTGAAGTGGGGTGAAAGCATGCTGGCTGCAAAAGGAATAGATGTGTACTTAATATCAGAGATTTCATGATATAAATTCCTTTAGTTTTTCAAATGAATAGGCCTGTCAAGCTCATGATAAATAGATTGATGATCACAAATCATAGTTTTGTGAACACAATAGGATAATTTATACTACCAATTCACAGAATTTTCAGAAATTAACTTGGAGAAGATTGTGTGAATCTAGCACCTTTAGACAGGGTAGAATAGGCATACATATAAATTATACATTGTTCTGTGTATGTAAATAAACACATAAATATGTAATAAATATTTCCCTAAGTTGCTGATGAAAGCATCTTGTCACAGGTGCTCTCAATGATTAAACAAAATGTCACAATGAATTTGATTAATGTCACAATGAACGTGATTAACAATAATAAATATTGCATTCAATTCTAGAAATGTTCTTTGGGCCTGAGTGTGAGATTTAGTTTTCTGTAGCAGTGGTCTTCAAACTTTATGGTGACATACCTCCAGCAATAACAATGGACTAAATATATACATTATAAAACATACACAAAATATAAAACAAGAAGATGAGTTAAAGACAAAATAATCAACATTTAAAAAACACATCATTTTACTTATTAATGGTTGAAAAACCTTTATGCTCTCACTGGAAAAATAATAATAATAAATTTAGTGAGAGTGGTGTTTTTATTTTATTTAGAAAATATTTGCTTAATGTTTTGTGACAGAGACAGTTGAAGGTCTGATCCTAAGTCCAGTTTATTTTGATATTTGGTTTGATGACTGTGAGAGGTGAAAAAGATAACTCTTTTTTTTTTTTAATTTATTTATTTATTTTTGGCTGTGTTGTGTCTTCGTTTCTGTGCAGGGGCTTTCTCTAGTTGCGGTGAGCAGGGGCCACTCTTCATCGTGGTGCGCGGTCCTCTCACTATCGCGGCCTCTCTTGTTGCGGAGCACAGGCTCCAGACGTGCAGGCTCAGTAGTTGTGGCTCACGAGCCCAGTTGCTCCGTGGCATGTGGGATCTTCCCAGACCAGGGCTCGAACCCGTGTCCCCCGCATTGGCAGGCAGCTTCTCAACCACTGCGCCACCAGAGAAGCCTGATAACGCATTTTTATAGACAGAATTGTGTTTTCCCAAAACTTATATGTTGAACCCCCAATGTGGCTGTATTTGGAAATAGAGCCTTTAAGGAAGTAATTAAGGTTAAAAGAGGTAAGAAGGGTGGAGTCCTAATCCAATACGACTGGTGTCCCAATAAGATGTGTCATGTGAGGACACATCAAGGAGGTGACCATCTGTAAGCCAAGGAGAGAGACCTCACCAGAAACCAACCCTGCCAGCACCTTGATCTTGCACTTCCAGCCTCCAGAACTGTGAGAAAATAAATTTTTATTCGGTAAGCCACCCAGTTTGTGGTATTCTGTTACAGCAGCCCTAGCAGACTCATACACTCCAAAAGTTCATAGATCAAATGGGAGATGTGCATCAGTGGCCCACTCGTATAGTTATGACAGTGTTATAAATCAATCATGCAAAAGTTTTGTCTAAATTTGGCTAGTAAATTTCCATCTGCTCCAGAAATCATTTGTTCTTCAAATTAATTGAAAGTTGTTACATATTTAAACTTTTCACAAGTGAGTAGATAAACTACTAAAACTCTTTGCTGGAAGATTTTTTAAACAGGTTAGAAAATTTTGTTAAATTTATTTATTTATTTATTTATTTTTAAACATCTTTATTGGAGTATAATTGCTTTACAATTTTGTGTTAGTTTCTGCTGTATAACAAAGTGAATCAGCTATATGTATACATATATCCCCATATCCCTTCCCTCTTGTGTCTCCCTCCCACCCTCTCTAACCCAACCTTCTAGGTGGTCACAAAGCACTGAGCTGATCTCCCTGTGCTATGTAGCTGCTTCCCACTATCTATCTATTTTACATTTGGTAGTGTATATATGTCAATGCTTAAAGTTTTTTAAATGTGCATACATGAGAGTTTTTTATGGTGCCACACCTTTTTTGTTTGGGACAACAAAATCACCTAACAATGAAACGTTTCCAAATATCCGATTTCAAAATATTTTCTCCATAGCACAAGTTTGTTTTTAAGAGCAATTACTTTCTCACTCATTATTAGCATCAGAAATTTTCCACGAAATGGTAGATTGTGTGTGGATTCTTTTTTTAACATGATTAACATAATAGGTAGCCTTGTTATCACATAAAAAGACAACAAATTTGGAACAGCTGTCTTTATATCAGACAAAGGTTTGAGTTTTCAAGTTCGACAACATTTATGGTCTCTGCCCCAAGGTGATCTGTGAGCCTCAATGTAGTATAAAATGTTTTCATAGTCACTTCTCATATCATTACTAAATATTAAAATATTCTGCTCTATGTTAATTTATAAAATAAACCACATCAGTGACTTTCTACAGCATGCTATGCAGTGCTGGCCTCACTCTCTGCTGCAGTAGCTCATCTGTGAATCGTGCAGCACAGGATTCCACCTGTGAGGGTAGCTGCGGAACCTTACCCTGAATCCTTCTTCCACTCTGTTCAAAGCAGCCACTCTTCTGTGGCTTCACATACACAGTTCTTCCAGAAGACGTTGCTTTCATTAAAGAAGTCATTTATTGTTAAGAATGTATCTTTTCCAGCACTATAGCTTTCTGTAGTTGCTCACACACAAAAAGCAGTTCTTTGTTGATTTCATTATTGAAACAGAATCTAGCCAATCTTTATAAATTTATTTATTTATTTATTTTTGGCTGTGTTGGGTCTTCGTTTCTGTGCGAGGGCTTTCTCCAGTTGCGGTGAGCGGGGGCCACTCTTCACCGCGGTGCGCGGGCCTCTCACTATCGCGGCCCCTCTTGTTGCGGAGCACAGGCTCCAGACGCGCAGGCTCAGTAGTTGTGGCTCACGGTCTTAGTTGCTCCGCGGCATGTGGGGTCTTCCCAGACCAGGGCTCAAACCCGTGTCGCCTGCATTGGCAGGCAGATTCTTAACCACTGCGCCACCAGGGAAGCCCTAGCCAATCTTTAATAAGCAATGAAACATTTGAGGCATCCATATTTTCATCACTATATAGCAACTATGGATGGTGTAATTTGCTCTAATACTTGTTTTTCCTGCTAATCCTCAGGTGTGTGTGTGTGTGTGTGTGTGTGAGTGTGTGGCTTTTTGAATTTTTTTTGCCAATTCCAATGGTGTGTGCTGACCAAAAAATGCATTTTAGCTTGTCATTATATTGTTTTCTATGTACTATTTCTACTATTCCTTATTAGATCAGGAAGATAATTGTTCCCCCTCAAGGTATGTCTTTTGCTGTTATGTAAGAAATCTAAAAGAGTGTCTCTAAATATTTAATATCAAATTGAGTGAAATTTTCTAAAGTACTGAATTGAGTACTGCATATCTTCGAACATCACCCCACCCCCCCAGAAAAATGATAGGTACCTGTCTCAATGTCTTTATGTTCCAGATACCTGGTTTCTAAAGTTCTTGGTAATCCTAAGTACAATATTCCTAACAAATAACTCAAAGCATACTAGGGATGAGGATATCACTAATAATAATGAATGTGAATCCATATTTCACATAGTCTTATTGTTACTTTTGTGTTTGACTCATTGTCAGATCTAATTAAGTCATTTGTTTTTATCTTGTTAATGTGTCAGTCAGCGAGCTCTTTTCAGAAGTAGGAAACATGTCAGCTCTGCCCTTTTCTTATTAATAGGAAGAAGGTTTATCCTCAATTTATGGTTCTGTTCCTAAAATGTTTTTAATCTAGTTTAGTTAAAACTAGATCATATAATATGTAAATCCATTTAAGTGGGCACATTGCAATATAACACAATATGTTAAAGGAAACGATGCCGTCAGTCCCTTTGTGGAGAGAAGGCCCACTCTCTCCTCACGGTGTTTGGCAACAGGACATAACTCATGACTGTCTGACATAGGGACTAAATATGGGCAACAGGGTCTATCTACATATTTGCAAAGTTAATTTCTATTTTTAGATTGGAAATAAGTAAAAATAGACATTGTAATAGTTTTTCCCCATGCATTCTGGGGACCCTGCACCCCAACTTTGGAGAGTGCTGGTTTCACAGTGTAGGTTGGTGATTCGTTGCTGCAGCGGACATTCTTGGCTTGGTCCCAGCATTCATTCCTGCTTTTCCTGTCAACATTACCCTTATTTTCTTTGGGGTGGGTCCTCATTGGCTTAACTTAGCCCAGCCCAGCCTCCAATCAAAGTGACTGGTATGGAGATGTCAAGAAATTCAATTTAGGCTTTCTTTTTTAAAAAGTGAACCCTAAGATTTTGTAGCAGCTCCCAAAAGAGGCTCTCTCCCTCACCCAGATGGGGTAGTCCAAGGGCATGATGAGGCTGGCACTGCAGCCAGTTTACCACCCTGAGAGCATAAACTGGAACTCCCAGAAGCCACCATATGGAACCCAGGGATGAAATAAGATTGCTGAAGGTAAAGACGAGAGATGGCAAGAAGCAGGATCCTTGCTGACCTTATTTGCGGTCCGGATGAAGGCTTTCCTGAAGCCAGACTTACCCTTGGATCTCTCAGCTACTAGGTGAATAAATTCTGTTTAACTGCATAAGCAATTTAAGTTGGCCTCTCTGTCATCTGCAACCAAAAAATTCCTCACTGATACAGCTATCAACTCCTTTGTTTTGTTGTTATCGTTGTCGGTTCATTTTGTTTTGTTTTGTGTTTATTATAGAGAGTCAAGTTAACCATACTCTGTAGCACAAAATTACCATCAGTATCTGCAAGGTCCGTCCATTGAATTATTCCCCTAGCAGCACACATTAATTATAAGCTTATGTACCAGGCACTGTTCTAAGTAATTTACATATATTAACACATATAATCTGCAGAACAACCCTACGGAATTTGTATTATTATTATCCCCATTTTACAAATGAGGAAACTGAGACCAGAGGTAAGTAACTTGCCCAAGGTTACTCAGTAAGTAATAAAGCCAAGATTTACTACCAAGGCAAATTTGAACCAAGGTAACCTGGCTCCTAAACCCATGCTCTTAATCACACAGTATACCAGAAAGGCTACACTATGCACATACTAACATTTGGCATTGTCCAACTCTCTAATTTTTGCCACTGTAATGAGTGTAAAGTAATATTTACCATTTCTTATGTAACTTTGGACAAGTTACTTAAACTCTCTGTGTCTAAGTTTCCTTACCTGTAAAATGGAGGTAATAAAATAATACTGATTTTATAGGGTTGTTGTGTAGTTTAAATAATGCCAGTGACTGTGAGCATCTTTTCTCTACTTGTTGGCCATTCAGGATTCCTTTTTTTTGAGAAACTGCTTGTTCATACCCTTTGACCATTTTTCTACTGAGTTTCCTGTCTTTTTCTTATTGATTTGCAGGGGTCACATATATATTGCAGTTATGTCCATTTTAGATATTACACATCTCCTTCTAATCTATCACTTTTCTGTGGTGCCCTTGTTTAACAGGAATCTTTAATTTTGATATAATCAAATTGATCAATTGTGTTCCAAATGTGGAGAGAATGAAGACATGAAAAACAATGTTTATGCCCTCAGCAACTTAAAATCTGGCTGAAGAATCAGGACTAACAACTATATGAACAAGTGTCAGACACCGTATAACAATATGCAATAAGATGCCAAGTTGCAAGTCTATGTAATCAACTGTTAACCTCGGAAAAGTACCCCAATTCTTCTGAGCTTCAGTTTCCTTACTTGGAAAGTGGACACAATAAAAAAATACTTTTCAGTTTGTTGTGATAATTAAATAAAATAAGACCTGGCTCTTGCGGTTAGTACCTGGCATATAATACCAACTGCAATTCAGATGCAAAGCAGATTAATGAAATAATAATGGCTACCATTTACGGAGGGCTGCTACCTGCCTGGCACTTTCTATAAGATACCATATTTAAATTTCACAACCCCCTGCAAGGCATTATTGTCAGATGCAGAAACCTAGGTTCAGAGAGCTTAAGTAATCTGACAAAGTCACACAGCCAGTAAAAGGTGGCAACAAGACTGAAAGCCAGGTTCATTTGACCTCAAACCTCATGTGCTTTCCACTATGCCAAGTTATTGCCAGAAAAGGTACTAGAAAAGCAATGAAACTTTACTTGGATCCTGAAATTTATTTTAAAAAGACAGAATTTGAATAGACAAAAGGAAGAAGGAGGAGAGGAGACCATGCCAGATTCTGAGAGGGTGCAGTGCATGTGCCAGGGATGAAAAGTATTGTGAGTTCTTACAGGGCAGAAGCAAAACTTGTGCAACATAGTGCCCTTCAGTCCCAGCACAGAGATTGGGACAGGGTAGCTGGTGGGGGAATGCCTATTCCCTACTTCTCTTACTTCCATAACGAGGAAGCAGGAGTGCATTTTCTGACTGGGAAGCTTGAAGGAGGAACTAGGGATGTGTCCCTCTGACCCCTCAAGTTTGGGAAGCAGGCCTGCCCCAGGAAGCATGTATTTTCTGCTTTTCCAGAAACTGTAAAACTGCAGTCAGTTTTATACAAGCAGACTTTCCAACCCTGTTTGTGACTGGTGGGGTATATTCCATTCTGGGGTGAAGTACAAGCAGGCCCTTGTCCCTGCAGATCTAAAGCCACTGCCACCATTCCAGTTTTTACCAGGGACAAGGCTGACATTTTGCTTTCCACCAGTCTGACTCCTGCAGCTATCTCAATGGATTCTGAACTTGCATGGGCAATATGGGTGTTATTTGAAGCCCCCTAAGGCCACAACCGTCGGCACTCAACAAACCATGGTAAAAGAGTGAATGTGATAAGTTCAGAGGACAATGAGAAGATGGCCTGATTTGAGCAGAGGACATATAAGTAGCTTAAGTAAGGTTAGATGGATGACTTACAAGAAAGGCTTTTGGATTTGACGTGGGAAGAGTGCTTAAGTTTCTGAGCAGGGGAAGAGCATGAGGAAGACAGTGTTTATGTAGAGAGAATACGGCAGTGCGCTGCAGTGGCGACTGGGGGGGAGAACTTGGAGCTGGAGGGAACCAGAGGTGGTTTCTATAATTCCTAAGTGAGGGAGGATGAAGGTCTGGCCTAGGGAAGTGGAAATGTGAACGGGGGTGAAAGGATGAAAAGGAGATCTCAAAGGAAAAACTGCCAGGATATGGTCACAACTGGGGTCTGAGAAGTAGAGATAACGTTTTTGAGGGAGCACTCTGAAAGAGGTAGATGAGCAGGCCCAGAGCTGGTGAGCACGTTAAATCTGAGGTGTCAAGTTGGTCTGCTCTCCGCACCAGGGACACCGGGCGCACGGTAGGAAAAACGCTACAGTGGGAGCAGTTTGCGGAGTCAACACTGTCAAAGACGCCGCACACATTTGAGGACCTCTGGGAAGAAGTTGGTGGAGATGTGAAGTATGAACATAGAGGGTGCCCGGGATGACCGGGGTGGGAGTAGGGACACAGGTGAAGCTGGGAGGAGGAGAGCAGGGGGACACCGGTCGCTCCTGGGCTTGAGGGAAGGACGGGATGAGGCTGCAGGCAAACGCTGGAATCAGGATCTTCTCAGCAGAGGAGGATGGCCTCCACCTCCCCCCTCCCCCCAGGAAATCCGCAGTTGAACCCAAAGCAGCTTTCCTCAGGCTGGCTGGTCTTCTGGGCCCTGCGCCCCCTTCCGCGCGCTCTGGCGACAGTGATGCCCTGGACCCGGAGCTGCGGGGGTCCCTCTGCACCTCTGGCCCTCTCTCTATCAGCCGTAGGGGGCGACTTCGGCTCCCCACGCCGCAGGGCCTTTCCTCCCAGGTTCCCGCCCCAGGGCGAGCCAGGGCCCCCAGCATTACCGCCCCACCTGGCCACCGCCGCAGCCCGCACTCGCAGCCTGCCCGAGCTGCAGCAAGCCAGCGGCCCCTCCCGGGGGTGGGGTTTCGGCTCCCCACACCCACACCCCCTCCGCCTTTGTTGCAGTGTCCCCCAGGACCACCCCCTCTGTGCCTTGGCCTCCACGTCCTGGGGGCTAAACTAGGGGCCTGGGTTTCGGGAAAGGGGTTCGGCGGCGCCAGGACGCCCGCGGGCTCCAGGACGTAGCGAGGGGCTGGGAAGAGGGAGCGGAACCTTGAGCCGCGGGGGCCGCTGCTGCAGAAAGGGGAGGAGAATGGGGAGGAGCTGGGGGGCAGGCTGTCGGGGAAGGAGGGGTCTTAAGGGGCGGCGAGGCCAGGTCGGATTTCCTCTGAGGCTGGCGATCCGCGAAGCTCCCACCTTCCCTTAGAGCTCGCTGCAGCCGCCTGCCCCCGCGCCCTCCGGACACCGGAACGGGACCATGGTGAGAGCGGGGTGCGCTGCGCGGAGCCGAGCGCACTGGCCCGACCCCTCTGGGCTGCCGAGGGTGGCCGGGCGGAGGGAGCGAGCCTCCGAGGCACGAGGAAGTTTCCGGGGTCGACACGGGGCCCGGTGCCTTCACTCTCGCTCTTGTCTTTTCCGCAGATGTGGACACGCTGGCTCGCGCTCGCGCTGGTGGCGGTCGCCTGGGTCCACGCCGAGGTAGGTGAGCCTGTGAGGAGGTCCGAACTCAGGCGCCGGGGCCACTAGGGTCTGCGCGTCGCGCCGGCGGTGCGTGCGTCCCGGGGATGCTCTCCCCGGGTAGGACTGGGAGTTTCCATCTGCCGGGTGAGGGGGGGCGTTCGGAGCAGAAATGCTGCTTACGAAACTTAAACCTTAAAATCAGGAAAAGTAGTTTGGGCCGTGAGCGGGAGCCCCCCCGCGGCTACTATGGAGAGAGAGTGGGGAGGGGGAGAGAGGACGAGCAGGGCGGATTGGGATGCAGGCGGCAGCAAGAGCAGGAGCCGAGTTCAAAAAGGCGCCTGAGTTCTTTCCTTCACTTAAGAGGAAATTGAGAATAGTTGGAGACTTTTCCCTTCCGAGTCTGTCTCCTGGGGGAGGGGGTTCGGGGGATCTCGGGAGATTCTTCTTTTAGGGCGGGGTAATTTTTTTCTCTTTTATAAAGTAAAATGATGATTCTCTGGGTTTGTTTTTTTTTTTTCTTTTTTTGTAAAGTGCCCTCGGATTTTGCGTTATTATCAGAGCCAAATAACGGCCTTTTAAAATCTCAATTTTTTTCTTAAACTGGCGTTGCGCAAGTATGAGTGATCCATTGCTCTGCTCCTTGAGGGTTCTGCGTTTCCAGTCAAAGTATTTCAGCGCCTTTTGGGTAATGTTTTCTTTTCAACTCCAGTGACCTTCCTGAGACACTACAAACAAACCAACAAACCCTTCGCTCACAAGCCCCTCCATTAACTCAAAGGTTTATGGACAGAAAATAAACAATTCTAAATTCCCTGGGCTCTAGTCTCCAGAAAAGTGAGGTCAGAAACCAAACATTTGATAATTATGGCAGGAAATGTGGAAGGAATTAAAAAGCATGAGGGAGAAGAAATGGAATGTACATTACAAAAGAAATAGCTCCCTGGTGGGTGGTTATTCTCCCTCTTTGAATTTTTTTTCTTCATATTACAGTTTAGCCCCACCCTTAGCATCACAGCTTGACTGCCCAGAAAAGTCATAAAAGCCTGCAAGGTCTTCACGATTAAAAAAAAATACACATTATACTGAACTCTCATTTAATTCACTACCACACTTTTGGTTGATCTGGAAACACGTGCTGTTTTTACTCACAATGAAATAAAAATAGCTAATATTTTTTGGATATCTACTTTGTGTTGTAATAAAACTCCATTTGAGTGATGGGGAAACTAAGTCAGAAAGGTCACGTAATTTATCTAGTTTCCTAAGTTGTTAAATGGTAGAAGTGGGATTTGAACACAGTCAGGCATCGCACCCCAGGCTCTTAACCACTGTCTCACACAAGGACTTCATATTTGCCATGTACTTCTTATATAGCAGACATTGGTTGGGCTGCATGCCTCATTTCTTTTAAAGCTTCCCAGAACCTTGTAGGGTCAGTTTTGTTATCCACAATTTACAGAGGAAGAAACAGGTTCCGGAGACTGGGTAACCTGCCCAAGGTCTCACAGCTAGTTCTCAGGAAGGATCTGAACCCAGCTCCTTCCACTGGTGGAGCTCATCTTGAACTCCAGATCTGCTTCTAATGCATTTTGTTCTCCAGGGTTTGAGTTTGAGGGAGGATCCTTCACTGGCTGATTTAGTCCTGGCTGAGAAACAGCCTTCCATCCTTGCTGTTGCCCTCAAAAGGCAGCTGTAGTCCATTGATGGATGAGGTGAATCCCTGGTTTGTTTTACTGCAGGTTTAGGAATTGCCAGCTAGTGTGTGAAATCGCTCTGTGAACTGGAATGCACATTTGAGGAGTGAGGATGCCATAGGTTCACTCGCCACAAGGCTCTGTAGCCCAAGGTCTGGGATCTATTCTCCCAAGCTGTTTGTACTACACGCCCTCCCCCCCCAACCCCCCAGTGCATTGCAGGGAAAAGCTTAGCCCTCATAGGAAGTTCCCCCAGCAGCAATTTCCTGCTTGAGGTGGAAGAGCAGAAAGTACTCTCACAGAATTCCCAAGGCAAAATCGTGGGGAAGGAGGCAAAATCAAGAAGTGCTGAGGCATGAAAACGGAGGAAGTGGTGCAGAAAGAAGGCTGTGAACTCAGGGTATGTGAGGAGTAGGTATGATGTAGCTTTCATTTCATGACTCCAGATTATTAAGGATTATTTTTTTTATCAGTACAATCTCTTGGTATCTGGCCCTGGTAACATTTGGCAAGTTTTTAATCAATGTTTTAATAATAGTAAATGAAAAGGTAAATTAGCCCTAGCAATTTGGATATTACTTTAAGCATTTTATCGTGTAGTTAATGGTGCTTTTGCAGTGGAATATTTTTCCTTGTTAGCTGCAACAACATGTAGCAAACAAAGCGAAGTAATGGTATTTACTGTTTTTATTGACATGAATCCACTTTAGTAGACTTTAGGGCTGAAATCGTACAAATATTGTTGAACTTTTAAAATGAAATTTGAAAAACAGAGTTTTCTTGGTGCTTTTTGATTTAATACAAGCGCAAGGATTCAATTCGGCATATTTTTAAAGTATGTGATTGCACAACAAATTATGTTGATAGTTGAAGAAGCCAAGCCTTTGGAATAGTAGTAGACCTCTAGAATCAGGTGTCCCTAGCTTGAGAAAAGGTGGTTGTCATCATTATTAGTGCCAGTCTGTAAATCCTGTTTGGTTAGATTCAAGAAACTATTAACAAATCTCATTAAGGAAAGTGTTATATTTTTAATGTTTTCCATGGTCTCTTGGCACCTCAGGGTTGATTTTTTGACTGCTTCCTCTCTTTCTTTCTTTTTGTCTTAATACTTAGGCAGCCTCCATCAAAATTCCATCCCATCCACTTGAGCTCACAGCCATGAACTCTTTAGAGTCTGCTTGAAAGAGGGTGTTGGCATGTCTCTTGATGAGCATATATTAGTATCTGCTATGGACGAGGAATGGGGGCTTGCAGCGGCAGAGCAAGCTACCTTGTTTCAGAATCTTTTGGGAGGGGGCTGTGTGGGCCTGCTCACTCTTCCCTCACCCATCCCCCTCCCATTGAGAATTCACTGAGAGGTGTGGATAGTGGAGGCTGGGAAAGGTTGACATGTGCCCTTGAGTCTCAGGAGGTGGGTATGAGTCTACTCTAACACCACAGGCTGGAGGGGACCCTGTGGCCCAACTGCCTGCTTCCAAAAGGCAGCGTTGGCAAGTGCCCAAGTACACTCCACTCTCTGTTGGTGGTTATCTCTGCTGGCACTCTGATTTCCAACATTCCAAGTCTATAAATTCATCATGATAAGTCACAAGTACAGGAGACTGATTCACAAATCAGAACACTCATTCCAGTAAGGGAATACTTAACCTATGAACTGTGAGTGCATCACTTAAGATAATAGCAGCAAGAACAATAACAATTATACAGCTAGGCAAGAAGATTATTAGGGCATTGTCCCTCTGAAGCCAGGTTTCATAACCTCATTTATACCCTGTTATCAACATACAGTTAAGCAACCACTAGGGGTATTACTGGCAGATGTGGGGTCTCCTCTTTATTCTTTACAATTATTCTAATAGCGGATTCAGGAAGGTCTAGAGTGTGACTTTCCCATTTTCCCTTGATTTTCTCCACATCCTCTGACTGCTTCTTGAAGCTACAGCAAAAACTAGGATTTTAATATCCATCTTGTACATTAACCACTAAAATAATCTCTTGTTTGTTTATCCTTTGGCAAATAAACCCCTTGCTGTGATTCTGGAGACCATTGTTAGAAACTGGGATGTTAAAACATGGCAGTGACTCTGCTGAATAGCCAGAACAGATGGACAGGCACCCTGCACATTGAGGCCCTGGATATTGAAAATGTCTTTAGCAAGGACACGTCACAATTCCCGTAGACGTCTCTGGATTGGGTAATGGAAAGCAGGAGTCCATTCTCAGGCTCAGAGGAATGAGTTTGGGAAGAGCTGTGAGGTGGGGGCATGGGCTGCATGAATGTAATGTCCCAAAGAAGAAGATAAAGTCTTCAAAGTCAGTGAGGCAGGAAGACACATGTTTCCAGGAGAACAGGGAAAGGGTGAGCTGTAAATGCCAGTGGTCACACATAGAGAATTGAAAATGTCATGGTGTCTTTTTCCTGCTCCTTTTCAAATAAATGGACATCCAGACAGAAATTTCTAGTAGCCACAAATAGTATTAGCTTAAGGACACCAGATATTATAGGACTGAAAAACAACTTATACTTAGATGGGTTCATTTTGTAAGCTACGTGACTGATGTCCTGCAGGTCAAATGCATACTTTTCTCTAAGGTTCCATCTTCTGTCACTTGTGACTTTGGCATGAGGTGCTTTCTCCAAGAGTGAGTCATTAACAGCACAGGCCTTCCCTTCACGGTGCCCATCAGTCAGTATTCCCTGATGTAGGCTGAGCGTGCCCTACACAGGGCAGAGTCATGGATGAAGTGCAAGACATGGTCTCTGCCCTCAGGTTGCTTACAATCTAATGGTGGGCTGTTAGATTTAAACTGTGGCAGCTGTAATGTATAATATTATAACTACATGATGAACAACTATCATTATTATTATTGCTTTTTTTTACATTAACAGAGGACTTCCCCTGATTTTTAAAGTTATTTTACATTAGTACAATGCACAAATCTTTAATGTATAGTTTGATGAACTTTTGCATATGAATATACCCATGTAGCCACCACCCAATCAAGACTGAGGGAGTTGGTACAGTAAGGAGGCTATGAACTCAGGGTGTGTGGAAACAGTTAAAATGAAAAAAAGTGAGGTATAGATATGATCAAGGTTACATTTCATCACTTGATGATCATTATCATTTAATTAGTCCAGTCTCTTAATGTCTGTCCCAACTAACATTTGGCAAGCTTTTAATTCATGTTTTAACAATAATGAACCTTTAATAATTCATGAAAAGGTAAATGAACCCTCTCCATATGAGACTTGCACTTTGGATATTATTTTAAGCATTTTTAACTTGTAGTTAACAGTGCTTGCAGTAGAAAATTGTTTTCCTTGTTAGCTACAAAAACATAGCAAACACAGTTAAATACAGTCTTTATTGACATGAATTCATTTTAGCAAACTTTGTATAGCTGACTTGACTGTTTTGCTGATGGATATTTCAGGGCTCCATATAATCTACACTGAGAAACCAAATCAAGGAAAGAAACTCAAATAATTCTATTTGACCACTTTACCCTGGTCATTATTACTTTTAAAGGGACTCTACATAAGATGCCTATCACATTATTTATGAAAGCTAAAAACTTAAAACCTACTACATACCTAACAAGAGGAGAAGAGTTAAGAGTTAACAGCAATGTATGCCACTAAAAGTTATGTTTACAAAAAATTTAAGGCTCTGGCAAATGATTATCATTTAAATAAAAAAGCAGAACACCCCCCCCACTCCAATGCCTATCCTCACAACTATGTAAAAATTTATAGAGAAGTATGACAAAATGTCTTAAAATCCATCATGAGGATTCTTGTGACATCTCACCTTTTTCGAGAGGAATTTATCCTTCTAATATATGCTATTTTATTTAAGTAAAAAAGTGTTATTTTCTGATAAAATATGGAAATTAAATATGTTCATAAAAAGCTCAGAGAATATAGAAAAAACTAGAGCAATGAATAAAGTTGCCCATAATTCTACCACCTAAAGATAAACTAGCCCTTCATCCTCCTTTCAGAGAAATTATCAAAGTCAATTAAAAGATGTATGTGATATGCCTACTAGACACTGTAAGCAATGAAAATTAGTGCCTCCCAACACTCTGATAAATCACCTGCAGAGATGGAACAAACATGGTGTGCATGTCACCACTACCCTCTCCCTTACCCATGGCAGACCTTACTAATCAATCATAGAATTCTTCCTTCTGAGCCTGGAGGAGGTTAGAAAATCCTTCTCAGCAATGCTCTAGACAGCCACTAGCAGTTACTCTGTGTGTGTAACTGTGTGAGATAAAAGACATTTGCCTTTTCTGCTGGAAAAGTCAATCCAATTTGACAGACATTGGTATATCTTCAGCCAGAATTAAGATGATTAGAAGACAGAGATTGGGACTATGAAACAACAACAACATGGGGTAATAGGTGCTGGAGCTAGGGTAGCAAATGGATGAAAATGTCGAGAAAACAGCAGTTTGTTCCTGGCTCAAGCTTCTAAGTTCTTTAGATGAGTTCGAACACCTTAAACACGTAAGCCAAACTCTCTAATATTGGCCATCAACAAAAGTATGAGAATTTTCTTGGCTCTTCTGCTGGAGTAAATAGTTGTTCTTGCTAAGGCTCTAAGAGCTGCTGCTGTCCTAGATAACAGCTTCTGCATTAGCAGCCGCCTGGCAAGAAACTGCTAATGGAAAGCTCTTTGGGTAGTTGGAGGACAGAATATATCCTGTAAATCTGCATCTTCTGCTGTGGTTGGAGGATTTCCATGTAATCTCTTTGCAGACTTTTTATATGCTCATTTGGAAGCCATCACTAGTAAGCTCTTCCCAGGATTGTCTGAATTTATGACCTTTAAAATGTTTCCTGTATAACCCCAGACACTTTGTGACCAACTAAGCTGTTGCCAAAACAAGTCATGTGACACATGGCAAAAGCATGATATGTTGCAGGCCCGGTTTATACATATGTGTGGCATGGGAGATTGGCTTGAATTGGCTTGAGGTAGGGAAAATGTCTTTTACTACTTTTTATCGTAGTCAAGATTTAAAATCCTGTGTCTGAGGCAAAATTTGTCTTATTCCACAGTCTGTCATTCTGTCCCTCAGTGATAGTAAATGAATGTAATTTATTGATCTACAGCAGTGCTAGTTACACCAGTCACTCTGCACATATACTGCTATTAAGAATAGTGTGGGCTTCCCTGGTGGCACAGTGCTTGAGAATCTGCCTGCCAATGCAGGGGACACGGGTTCGAGCCCTGGTCTGGGAAGATCTCACATGCCGCGGAGCAACTAGGCCCGTGAGCCACAACTACTGAGCCTGCGCGTCTGGAGCCTGTGCTCCGCAACAAGAGAGGCCACGATAGTGAGAGGCCCGCGCACCGCAATGAAGAGTGGCCCCCGCTTGCCACAACTAGAGGAAGCCCTCGCACAGAAACGAAGGCCCAACACAGCCCAAAAAATTAAATAAATAAATAAATAATAATTAAAGGTGCTAATAATTTTAAAAAAAAAGAATAGTGTGGAACTAAAAGCAGTACCATATTGGTCCCTATCCTGAAGTAGCTGCTACCACCATAGCTACTGTACAGCTCAAATGGACCTAGCCATTAGGGGGCCAAATCTATGGCATTCACAGAAATTACCACCCCCTTCCTCACCTCTTGCTGCTGGTGCAGAAATCCCTGACATGCAGCTGTGGGATGGATGCCTTCTCAGAATTTGAGAGGCTCCGTGGGAGCTGCTGGGGCCATTTTCAGGCTGTTCACCGTGACCACTTCACCAGTCTGTCCAGTAGGTGGCAGCTTTTTGTGTGGAACTTCATCTGAAATTGTGTCTGTTCCTGGAGTGTTAGCGCTTTTCTCTTATTTCGTGTTTTCATGTCACTCAGGCCTTCTACTGAGTTCCTTTCTTCATTCTCTTCTCTTGTTCTCATATCTGGGTGTTTCCAAGTGTTATCTTTTACGTGGACCGCGTTACAGAACTTTCTTATTATTAAGAAGAACATAATGAAAGAGTCCTTGATTTAGAAGTCCTGCTCTTCCCCTTTCTTGCTAATGTTACCTTTTTAAAGTCACCTAATTAATATCTCTGACTTGCAGCTTCAGTTAAGAGCAAGGGCTTTGGGGTAATGAATAGGTTTGAATTCTGGCCATGTCGAGCTGTGAAACCATGAGCAAGTTACTTTACCTCCCTGAGCTTACTTTCTTCATTTGTAAAATGAATAATGGCTAGACGTCTCTCTTGCCTATCAATCCAATTAGATAATAGAAAAGCCTCTTCTCCTCATAGCACACAGTCAACACCAAACACTTGCAAAAAAGAAGTGCATCTTAAGAGTCCCTACTGGGCACTGATAAAGAATGTTTTTAACTCTAATGATTTCAACAAGAGAATTCTCAATTTACACATTAACATTCACTAGGCATTGTCTGTATTTGTACAACCTGTGCACTGGCTCAGGTTGTTGTTCTGTTCACTGATTTATTGTTGAGAGGAAGTATAGCATAATGGTTTAGCACTCAGGCCTTGAAGCTACGTTACCTGAGTTTAAATCCTAGCGTAGCCCTTATTAGCCCTGTGAACTTGGGGAACTTACTTAACCTCTCTGGGTCTGTTTCCTCATCTATAAAATGGGCTTAATATGGAGTATTTACCCCGTAAGTTAGTTGTGAGAATCAAGTAAGCTATTCCATGTAAAGCAATTAGAAGAGTGGTTTGGCACACAGAGTACAGTAAATGTTAGCTATTATTATCAAGCTTGTGGCATCTCTACTTATTGGAAGAGCTCCAAAAGCTATGGTTTGTGTGTGTGTGTGTGTGTTTGCACACTCGCATGTGCTCATGGCTGGCAGAACTCCCCTTGCTTCCTTTATTCTCTCCAGAGATTAAGGATCACCTTTTAAAAGACAACTAGAATATTTATTTCAGTGGATGCTTTGACGCCCAGAATTCATATCAGAACCCTTGCCTCTACTGAGCCAATCTTGCCTTCAAACTTCCAGCATTTCCTCTGTGAAGCCACAGCTCTGTCATTCCTCCGGGAAAAAAGTTAAGGACTCACTGAGCACCTTCCATGCACAGGCAGTGCATGTTGTAAGCCAGCATAGGTTTTCCCTGAAGACTGAGTGAACAAGGCAGAGAACTGGAAGGGGAAGAAGAGTGAGAAAAGGCAAAAAAGAGAGGTGATAAAACTCCTCTGGATTCAGTTTTTCTCCTGTGCCCACCCTTCTTACACATGGAGGTGGCCACCAGATATCTTGGATTTTTTGTGGGCTTTTTCATTTGCATATATTCTTGCTGTAGTCCCCGTAGCACGGCCTGTTCCCGTACCACAAATACTCAATTTGGGGTTTAGAAAATATGATCAGGCAAAGGAATAGAACGCTTTGCTTTCACTGTTTGAAAAATAAATACCTTCTCTCAAAGACAGGGTAGGAAGTGTTCCTGGAGCAGGCTGATTTGTCCGTTTGGAAACCAAGGCAGTGCTTCGGGTGTTTTGCACACAAACTTGAGTCCTCTGCTGGGCGCTGCTGTGTCTGGCAGCCAGCCCTGACTGCAGCCTCACGTGGCCACCAATTCCCAGGCCCCGGAGCCTGGTCTCTTTATTGCTCCCTGTGTTGCTCTCTTCATCTTTTCCCTCTACCTTCTTGTCTTTCCTTTTCTTTCTCATCTCCTTCCTCCACCATAACAGAGAGGTCATCGTGGAGTGTTTGGGCTGCATTTTCGGAGCTGCCAAAACATGCACAGAGCACCAGGTTCACATTTCATGCAGAGAGAAAGCTGCACAAAATCTTGATGCCATTATTTTGCTTCACCCATCTGGGACAAAGTAACAGTTCTCCAGGTAAACTCAAGGAAGTAAAGGTTTCCTGTTGTCTGTCAGGGACTGAGTTAATGCTGGTGACTAAGACACAGACCTGTCCCCAAGGGGCTTGCAGTCCACTGGGGGAGGCAGACAGGACGGAGTGACCCAGCATTGTAAGTGCTAGGACAGGGCTGACAACCTAACCCAGCACTGGGGGTTGTGGGAAGGCCTCAGAGAGGGTGTGCCCCCAAGCTGAGCCCCAAATATGAGTGGTGTTAGCCAGACAACAGCAGGGAGAGGGAAAGAGCCTTATCTAACTCTCACAACATGATGCTGTTACTATAATCTTCATTTATCAGTGAAGAAACCATGGCTCAGAAGATTCAGTTAGTTACCCCAAATCAGTCACCTAGTAAATCGTAAAGCCAGGATACAAACCCAGGACTTCCAACTCTCAAGGAAGGCAAATACTCTGTGTTCAAGTGTGCTTAAGGTCCAATGAGTCTTATTTCTGAAAGTGACTTTGAAAACAAAGCAAAGACCTTTTCTCTAGGTTATATGGACTCAAAAACAGCTGCACAGGCTCTGTCATTTAACTCTTCATGCTCTATCAGCTGCAAGTGCCTGGATCAATACTTGAGGCCTGGTCATGGTCATTCTGGCCACATCGACATGGGCATGGCCTCAACTTGGTTCGGGTCCAGGTGCTTCTTTGACCCACATTGAAGTACAGTATAGTTGTTCCATCAGAGCACTTGCCTCATAATGGTCAGTGACTCAGGAGCTGCTTTAAAACAGTTTCTTTGTCCTTCAGATGTATTCACAACAATTCCACATTGAATAAGACCAAACTGCAAGACAGCTCTAAGACTCCAGCTGAGTGTCTGGGTATGGTTGTTCAGACTGTCGACTGCACAAAAGTGGCTGGCCAAGGGGGCCAGCTGGGCTGACTCCATCCTGCACCCTGCTTACCAGTCTCTGTGCCCTATCCTGGGCCTTGTCTGCCCACCCAGAGGGAGAACCACCTTTTTTCTAACTGATGTGCAGAGCTTCCCAGACCCCACATTTTCTCTCAGATATAAGATGCTTATTCGACTGTGGTGGCCATTTCTCCTCTGTACATTTTGTAAATTGATATCATTCAGAGTCTTAGAAAGCTTTCATAACAGGCCTCCATCAAAAGCCAGTTCTGTATTTTTGTGGATTTTCCTCATGGATTACCTAAGATGATACAAATGGAAATTTTTAAAAATCTGTCCTTTTACAACCAAAAATGTGCTACTTTTGGCTCTTGCCCAACTCAATCTAGTTTGGGAACTATGATTCCCCAGGAATTGAGAAAAGCATTCCTAGCTTCCCCCGGATTGCTGGATTAGCACAGCTTCTCTCAGCCCACAGCTGAATTCCAGCCCCGAGGAAGAAACGTCTTAGACAGAGTGAACTCCCAGCCTGGAGCCTGTCAGGGGTTGTGTCATGTGTTTGCATTAGCTGAATAAAAAGCAAGCAGGCTTTCTGGCCTTACTCCCCCTCCTCCCCACACCCCCCTCTGGAGAGGCCGGTTAAAGTCTAGACAGTGTCTGCTTGGCAGTGAGCCTTTTCAGCACAGTCTGCACAGTTGTGCAGCTCTGACTTGGGTTGCCTCTCTTCACTCATTCCCTCCCCCCTCGCCCCCGTTTTCTTAGTTAGCCTTAAACTGTCTCAGGGGACTGGCATGAGCCACACATGTAAGAAGCAGGTGAATGGATTTATGAGACCGTCAGCATTCAGCTGTCCTGAGAGGTTCAGAGTTGAGAAAATATCAGCAGTGCTGGCTGCAGCTGTGGATGAGTTTACAGAGATTCCCTGATGTGAGTCAGCTTCCAACAAGCCTCCATTGATTGGCCAGAGATGGGCTGGAGGGAACCCAGGACAGACAGTGGCACCCAGGTAATGAGCCTCGTGCCGTCCTTGGTGGAGTGAACTTGGGCAAGTCCCTGGGCCCCTCATCTGCAAAATATGGGGGTTAGAGTAGGGGAGCTCTCAAACCCAGCTCTGAAATCCTATCCATATAAAAGGAGGCAGACATTTTAGGTTGGATTGTCAAAGTATTCTACTTAATGGAGTTAGGATGTTTGATTAGCTCTTGTCTTAATTGACGGCCCAAGGAGGAGCAGTTTGAAAGAGAAGCTGGCCCAGGAATGGGAAAAGAGAATGAGTAAAAGCAGGAGGCATTTTGTGTCCCTTGCTTTCTCCTGTGTGCATTGAATGAAATATAAACGGTACATCAGGTGGCACCCGAACAGTCTTCATGCCCAGAAATCCCAGTTGCTGTCTATTCTACAGAAAGGAATCACTTGATTTTTCCACTTTAGAAAGCAGCTAATCCACAACACCGGGCAAGAAATGAAGGATGCTGGGTCTTCTTGGGGTTGAGCAAGGAATCTTTTTTTTAAAAAAGAAGACAACCCAAGATTCCAAAACGTGCAACTGGAGCTTTTACTGAACTTACAAAAAAACAAAAACAAAACTTTCTTCTGACCTTTGTAAATGTTCACATTTTCTTTTCAAAATAATGATGCAATATTGAAACAGCTTACAAAAATCATTGTCTGAAAGCATTGCATGGACCGTATTTTGTTTTCCAGAACTCTTCTTGCCTTCTCACCATGTTGCCTGGCCCATGAGCAGGATCCTGGGTTTCCTCAACAGGAATTGATGAAGTTCCTGCCCTGGTCCTCATGCCTTCTCTCTAAATCTGTTCAGGGCTCTTGTTACAGCTGAGGGCACTGCTCTTTGGCCTTGACCTCAGTGGTTAAATCAAGTGACTTGAGAGGGTGAATGCAGTAAGGAAGCAGAGGCCAATGCAGATGTTTTAGTCCTGTTTAATGCTTGGTACCTTAACTGCACTCTAGTTCCCGAATCCCACTAGACAATCCCAGTATGCTAAATTGTGCTGACTTTTGGTTCTGAATGGGGGGCCAGCCCAGTGCTGTCTGTGGCTTTCCTAATAAGGCCACTTGTACAGTGTCAGAATTGAATTCAAATTGGCTGTGCTCTAGGGTAGACTATATACACAGACACACCCATAAATTTTACTACTTAATTGACTTAAGTTTCACTACTTGGAGAATGTGACCATCTACTTATAGCTCAAATACACTCCCCTCACAAAAACAAATTCCTGTGGAAACTAAAGAAGAGAAGCATATATGTTATTAAATTTCCCTTAATTTGATTGTTGTGTTTAATCTAGTTTGGTACTTCTGTTATAATGTCCTGATTTCTTTCTGAGCCTAGTGATATAGATCAGTGCTTATTTTTGTGGTTGTGAAGTTTGCTTGTTAACTTAATCAGTGTATATCATTCATTCATTCATTCATTCATTCCCTACCTCATTCCAAGAATAAGAAGTATGTTTTTCTTCTCAAATTCTATGGCTAGCATGTCCTACTAGTTTTTGTTAGGGTCACGCTAAATAGACATATTTTCCATTTTGGAGAAGGGCTCAAGTTTATGGCATAACAGTTGCAACAGAGAAAAATAAAATGGATGGAGAACTTAAAATTCCTGATGACTCACCAGGATACCTGGCTCATCTAGATTTTAATGTGAAATTGACACACTAGTGTGGAATTTCTATTAGAGCAGCTAAAACTTTTGAAGCAGAATTCCAGATGCTCGCACTGAGCCCAGACTCAGACATACCAGAGTTCCCGTCATTGTCAGGGTCCCTATCAGGAGGACCCAGGTGTGGCTTCTGGGGGGCCCAACCCAGCTCACAAAACCTGCTTGGGAATGGTGGCAGAATTCACAAATGCTCAGAACGTTCAGCTTCACTTTTCCAAGGGCATTCCCATCTTTGGGTCTTCACCGTATGCTATGATTACAGTGCTACATACAATTAATTGGGGCAGGCTGAGGTCTACATCAGAAGCAGGAAATTCACCTGGCTTCTCCTTAGCGTCCTTAGGATCTTTCAGGAATCTGTTCATTTGTGCTTTGTCCCCCCTACCCCTCCTCTAGCCTTCTGTCCTTGGCATTTCCTATTTTCTTTCGTTTCTTAGCCTGTGTGGCCTTGGCCTTGCCAGCAGCCACATGCAGAGAAGCAGACTTCCTAGTTTAGCTCTTTATTTTAAGGGTAAAGCCTTTCACTTTATGCATTAATTGGTGTCTGTATCATGTTCAACAAAAGAGTAATTTTCTGCGTGGCATCAAGGGCTGGCTAATAATCAAAGAAAACCCCAGCACAAGGATATCCACTTCAGGTATGAGTTTGTTTGGGATTTCTCAATTTCCTTTCCTGGGGGATGGGACGAGAAGGGAGAATGGCATTGGGAAGTGTTTTGAGCAGAGGCCAGACATTCAAGTCTTTGCTAAATGTTGGGTAAAATAAATTCAGTACTCACTGCAGACTTATTTCTTAATAAAATTTTCTAAGCTGTCTGTGGACTGTATTGTTTAAAGGGCAGTTAAAAAGTTAACGGTTTTCTCTCTGAGAAATACAACTGGAAAAGAGTCTTTGTGTTTTTCTTTATTTTCTATAAAAGAACAGGTATAATATAACCTGGATGATAATAAGAAACTGTATTTTTTTTGTTTGTTAGATGCCCTATCTAGGCTTTCTCTTTTTTTACATAAAAATAAAGAAACCATGAAGGTGATATGAAATCCTGTAAGAACAACCAACGCTTGAGGATTATTAACCCTGCTGTGTTGGTCATTTGACAGCTTAGGTGATTGCATTTTCCCTCTAAATTCCCTTTACACATCTGATCAAACAGAACGCTCTTCACTTCTTGCCTAAGTTGCTTCATGGAATTGCTGTGTGAATTAGAGAGCAAGCTGGGTTCCTCCCCGGGGGCTATAGTTCAGTTGGTGATTGGGTTATTTTTCTAAGTAATGCTATCATTATTTGGCCTAGGGTAAATGGCATTGTCATTTAGTGACCATAATTACTCATGTTACAGTGGCCTGGAGTGCAAAGAACTCCTCATTCCCCAATGATCTGTTTAACTCCAGGAAAGTCTTCTCTCTAACCAGGTTGGGGAAGCGAGTGTGTGTGTGTGTGTGTGTGTGTGTGTGTGTGGCTTCCATGCAGCTGAGGACTATTATGGTCTCTACATTACCAGTCTGTGGATTTACATGTGACAACAGCCATATTCAGAAAGTCATGACATTCTCTTTGAGGGAGAGACAAAGGATTCTAAGGCCAGGGGTGTTCAAAGCATGGAACTCTCCTAAAACAGTTTCTTGTTTAGAAATGGGTGGAGTAAATAGGAAGAAGGAAAGTAGTGTTGGGGAAGACTACAGGCAGAGGGGGGAGGCTGTGGTGGGAGTGGGAGACTCTCACCGTTAGCTGTAGTTGGGTAAGTAAAGGAAGAAGGGGTGATAAAGTGAAGAATATCTGTTTTTTTATCTTAAATGCTTTGTGAGGAAATACTGTGAGTGAACTCTGCTGATACAAACGATCAGAAAAGAAAGGTGACTGTTTTTACTAAATGAATGTATGGACCACAAGCAAAACTCACAACAGCAAATGATAATGCACAAGCTGTAAATTAAAACAGCACCTGTATATAGTGCGTATAGCAAGGGAGATAATGATACAAAGTACCTTACATAAGGTGAGTGCTCAATAAATAGTAGCTGCTATTCTCTTGTTGTTGCTTGAATTCCAGGGGAGAGTAGAACTACAGGGAGAGACATACAGAGCCTAAACCCATGTTTCTCAAACTGAGTACTGAGTGATGTTAATATATGTGCTAGGTTAAACGGTTTTTTAGTTGCAAGACCTCAGAGCCTTATAATGTTCGTGTGCATTATTTATCTTCCTCTCTAAAAGAAAGTACTATGAGCAATGTTTTCCAGACATATCACCACAGAAAACCATTTCGAAAAATACCATAAATATTTAAAGACTAGTGGAACAGTTTGGAAATATGGGTCAATTCTAGACAGATTTCCATAAGCAGAGTCTGTTTACCCCAGGTCTTAGTGAGCTTGCTGAACTCACTTCCTAAACTATAATTCAATTTCATGAAGAAGGCATGGGACTCATCAGGATCCCAGGGCCAGTCTGACAGAAGATTCTTCTGAGCCTGACTCTAGACTGGACCATTGGCATGTCCATGTCTATACCTACCTAGAACTGGCTGGGGTTTTTTATTACCAGCTTGAAGTATCCAGGAATCTTCTTTTTGATTTTTCACTTGCCCCATCCATACCCAGTCAGTCCATCAGCAAATTCTGTCGGCTCTGCTGTCAGAGTATATCACCTCTCAATTGACTGTTCTGTCTCCGTCACCACCACCTTAGTCCATGCCACCATCATTTTGTACTTGGACTACTGCAGTAGCATCCTAGCTGCTCTACCCCTTTGCCCTCTAGCTTTCTCCATCTACTTCTCTGCACAGCAACCTGAGTAATCTTCATAAAGCACTTATATAATCACGTCACTCTTCTATGTAAAACCCTCCACTAGCCCTCATCTCATTAAGAATAAAATATAAACTTCTTACCCGTGCCTACAGGGCCCTACATGCTCCAGCCCTTGCTTGCTTTTTCCAACTCACCTCTCATTGCTCTCCCTGTTGGGCCCTGTGTCACAGCCACAGTGGCCTTTCTCCTGGTCCAGGAACATGACAAATTCCACCCTGCTTCAGAACCTTCACACTTTCCTTCTGTCTGAACTGCTCCATTCATCCCTCAGGTCTCAGCTCAAAAGAGTGTTTCCTAACTATTCGATCTAAGTGGTGACCTCTCTCCCAGATTTCTCTGTCAGACATGCTCTATATTCTTGTAAACATTCATCACAATCTGAAATGATCTTGTTATTTGTGTTTACTCACTGTCCTTCCTCTAGAATATGTACTCCTTCAGGACAGAGCCCTTCTTTCTCCTTTACCAATGAATCCCCAGCACCTAGAACTGAGCTTAGCATATAGTAGGTGCTCAGTAAGTAATCTGTGGAATTAATCCACTGGCCAAATGTATTGATCAATGCACTCAAATATCTCATCTGCAGTATGAGAAGATGCATAGTATCCTGCCCACCTCAATCATTTCTGTGCCAGATTCTGCAAGTATATTGTGCACCTGGGAAGGTGGTTAATAGCACGTGTCCATCAACACTTTGCTTAACCTTGGACATGGTAGTAATGCTGGGCTTGCTTAGTCTGAAACCTGGATTCTGATTCTCTCAGCTCCAGGTAAAGTTGGAATTTATACAGACACCAGCTGAATAGTAAATATTTTTATTCTTTCTTTCCATGATCAGCAATTCTGATTTAACTGGGCCTCATTCCCAGAGTAAGCAAATGTCCCAAGGAATGTAAAATAAAGCATTAAATTTTGTTATTGGTGATTCTTTGCCCCAAGGCCTCTGGTCAGTTTGTCTTCTGACCTCACCATTTGCTGAGACCTTTACTTTTTGGGATGCTTTCTGCTTTTGTTCTTTCTTCTGTTTCATTTGGATGGGACCTGTGATGTCCCCAGTATGGGTAAAACAACGTCTCTGGATTTCCACATTAGATCTCAGAGAGGTCTTCTCTCCTGGGGAAAGCTCCACCAGAGGCACAGTGACCAGTAGTGAGTGGAGTCCCAGGGAACAGACCACCCCCTTATCTGCAGTTTTACTCTCTAAGCTCTCCTGCCGTTGACCCACAGACCATGTTCCCGACTTCCGCCACATCTTGCTCCGCTTTTCAGTGAAGTCAGTTCAGTGTGTGGCATTTCTCTCGTGTTCAGTCAGTTAAAAATGAAGGAGAACAGAGCTTTAAGAACTATACCGCCACATAATACTTGGGAATGTTTTTACCACAAATGATAATCTGTGTATAGTTACTAAGCTAGTGGGTTTGGGGTAGAGTTTTCTAATGCAGTCCTTAGGGAAAACAAAATGAACAGAAAAGGAGGTCTTTGTGCATTGTTGGTATAGTTTAAGGGTCTCACAGGATTTTAATCTCTGCAAAGATAGGGAGTTTGCTACAATGGAGCAGGACACCTGGCACATTCTCACTAGTGGGCCTCCTGTCAGCTAAGGCCTGATTGGCCAGCACAAGTAGGTTTTGCCGCTCCTTCCCCCCAAGCTGTGGCTTCCCAACTGCTCCAAGGAAAGAACGCAAGGCAGGAATATCTCAAGAAGAATAGAATGTGCATGTTTTCATTGACTTTAATCTCAAGGCACTAAAAGTATGTGTGTGTGTGTGTGTGTGTGTGTGATATTATTGAAAGCTGACGGCAACAGAGCAAGTATATCAGTAGAGCGGAAAAATGAAAAAAAGAGTTTTGAGAAATATCCACCTCATTGTGAAAGTTGTCTGTGGACTTCTATGCAAAAAAAAAAAAAAAAAGCGGATTTAAGTAGTTAAGGCTCAAAATATGTAGTTTAATTAGCCCTTTAACACTGTTTCATGAGATAAGCCATACAGTCCTAAAATAAGAAGTAGCAAATTTTATCTTCCTTATAGAGGATACCAGAAGGGTGAAGTGCCTTGTCCACAGGCATTGAAAGCTGAGTCAGAATTAGGCTTAAGCGCCCACAATGCCTGTCCAGTTTCAAAGGACTAGGTATTCTTTCAGTTTCCTGGTCTCACACGCAGCCCAGCATGCTGCCTTCCCCATGTGATCAGATAATATCTGTTGACTTCTATAATACACACCACTTCTGAAACAGTCCCAGTTAAAGTCTTAATCTTTCTATCTAAACTCTCCTCCTTGACTCAGCTCTCAGTAATGTGTCAGAACTCAGAACTTACTGTTTAGAACTGTGCTGTTCAGCAGGAAAAGCCACTAGCCACAGGTGGCTCTTGAGCACTTGAAATGTGGCCAGTCCCATTAAGATGTGCTGTAAGTATAAAATATATGCCGGATTTCAAAGACTTAGTATGAATAAAAGAGTGTAAAATGTCTCATTAATAATTATTACATGCTGAAATGGTAATCTTTTGGCTATGTTGGCTTCATAAAACAAATTATTAAAATAATTTTATCTGTTTCATTTGGCTTTTTAAAGTATGGCTACTAGAAAATTTTAACTCATTTATGAGCCTGGTGTTATATTTCTATTGGACAGCACTGCTCTCGACAGTTGTCACCTAATCATATGTTGTATTTAGCCACACATTGTCTTGAGTTAGCTCTTATTAGATTGTGTCGTTCTGTTATTTAAAATTCCATCTTCTCATCTACACTGTCACCAGCTTAGGGACATGGACTAGGCTTTATTGTTCCTTGAGTCCCTAGCATCTAGCATGCTGTTTGGTATTTTGTTGCTTGATTATTCCATATTTTGCTGACTTTCTCCAAAATAGGTTTTGTCCAATTCCACTCTGGACAATGATAAGGAAGTGCAGGTTAAATTGTGTTTGGAGGTGTAGCATTTTTCAAAAGGATTGATTGTATGTAATTCTTAATTTGTTCCAGAAAGATTAACAGTCCTCTAAACTGGACTTTTAAAACGCAGGAAACATGCAGTGGGTGCTGGAATTTCCTGACACTCCTGCCCAGCAGAGAGCAGCAGTGTTAATTGATGATTAAGGGTCGTAATTGCCACCCAAAAATCTTGGGGAAGCTCTACATTAAGCTCAGAGATTTTGAGCCCCATTTTCCGGAACCTGTCGGGGTATAGGTCCAGGTAAATAAGGCACATTGGCCCCAGTGGCTGCCAACCTTGAACCAGGGTTGAGAGGAGAGGGCTACGACCAGCCATGATTGCTAAGTAACTGCCGGGAACTCTGACCTGATGGCTGTGATTCCCAGAGTCCCTGAGAAAATACTAGGGGATGCACCCTGGGTGGCCTTACCCTTTAAACATCCTACAATTTTGTAACTGAGGTTGTGGCTGGACCACATGCTCATAATTTCTAGGCTGGCTGTATTATACCTAAAATACAGCCATTTCTGCTGGTTCCCTGGGAGAGTCTGACCTTTCCCTGGGTTTTGTGACCAGAGGATCCCTGAGCCACTGCTTTTGGGTCTGTTGTTAAGGAATATTTAAGAATGCAGCTTTGGAAACCTCCCCTCTTCAGGGGGAGATTTATTAGGTCTCACTGCTGTGGAATGATCCCACTCCATTGACCACGTTATTGCCGTAAATTCATTGAGAACCATCTCCCTTTGGCAAAGATGTGTGAAATGAATGATTGTCTCTTTAGAGAAGTCATTAGAAGGATTTGTAATGACAAAGGTTTTGAAGTAACAGTGGTCTCATCTGCCCGCGTTCCCCAGCTTTGCAGCAGCAGAACCCCATGAATATCCTCATGTGACAGTTGAATCAAGGGAGATTAAAGCTACAAGAGGCAGCTCAGGCCCAAAATAGTACTTTCTTTGGGTTTTTCATCTTTCCTAGGTTATGCCCTAGGAAAACTGAGTCCCAAAATCTATAGCTGGGTTTCTAGGGTCTCATAGACACCAGGTAAGAATTCCCACATTATAAAATGAAAATAAGCATTTTCCACTTGGGCAGCCTAATAGTTAAGGTGACCATGTGTCACAGTTTATGCCTGCTGTCCAAGGAATCTATTTGAAAGTTCCCCCTTTTACTCTCAAAAAATGTCCCAGTTTGGCTGATAAAAACGTATCATCGTCCTACTGTGAGCACATGTTCCCCCACTCAAGCTCACATACCCCTACTTGCCCTCAGCACTCATCCAGCAGCCCCCTCATAGAGGAGCTAGGCTCCACAGTGATATATAAATGAAGCCTGCAGCTTCCTTCACCGGTCCTCAGACTCAGATCCAGAAAGCTCCTGGGGCCAGAGACTGCCCAGAGAACAGTATCACCTGCACAAACTCTTCTCCAAGGATCAACTTCCTTTGGATGCCATCTGAATGTAGCCCTTCATTTGCATTTGGAATTGCTCTGGGTATGTACCCGGGCAGTGGGAAGTGAGGAGGAACTGGGTAGGGAGAGTCCTCAAGAGTCTGGGAGTGGGTAGGCTAGAGAAACAGACCCTGCTTGTGGAGCCTGAGGGTGATGACCACCACCTGCCTCTGGCATTTCGTTGGAAGATTGTATTCCTCAGACTCCAGGTTTTCCCCCTACTTCCCCCCAGTGCCCCCCCTCCCCCTGCCCCTGTCCGGCAGTTGCCATGACAACACAATGTCTGAGCACTTCTAATTACATCTGTCCATTTCTCCTAGAACCATACCGAGCCACACGTATGGAGACTTCATTTAGTCCAGAGTTTCTTGCTGGGTTTTAACCCCTTCTGCATACCCTGGGCTGGAGAATAATTGCCAGGATGCTGCAAACTTGACAGATGCTTTTCAGCTACACTACCCCAAAAGAGTCCCAGGGCTTTGTCTATGTCTTTAAAGAGGAGACTTAGGCTGCTCTGCTATGCTGGGTCTCTGGGTCTCTCTGTTCTATTTTGTTCCAATCAACCCTGCCTTCTTGGCTTTCCCCCCACTCTCTTGCCCTCTCCATCCTGTCAAATGGTCTCAGCTCTTGGTTGGACATCACAATTCCTTTTCCCCAAGCACCAGGGGAAATAAATCACTTGGGCACAGCTAAGTCTTTGCCCTGCCCTGGCAACTCACATTTCAGTGTATTCCAGCCCACTGCAAGGTCAGCCTAGTGGATGAGCCAGAGGGGAGTGGCTAGAGATATTCTCAGACTGGAGGAGGGGTAGAAGAAGGCAAGAAGCCTCTTTTTCTCATCTAGGAAGACTGACCATCTTGCCTTCCTTCTACCTCATAGCGCAACGTCGGGTGGGGTTCCTGAGAAGAGGTAACACAAAACAGCTGCCTTGATAACAAGCCCATTTTCACAGTTTCTCTTGGCCTCTTCTCACGTGCTTCTCTTCATCTCCACTTCTCCCTTTTATAGGCCACCTTGTTGGGCTGCTCTTGGGTGGCCTGTACGCTACACTCTCAAGTCCCACCCAATTTTGCCCTCCCTGAGGGACCTCATATTCCCGCATCACCTCATCTTCCACCCTCCCTCCCTCCACCAAGTTCTCATTCCCTCAGCGTATCAGCTAGTTTATACATTAATTGTGAACAAGGACATGACTGAAAGTCATTGCAGTCCCCCATTGTTCTCCTGCCCACTTCATCAAAACACACACACATGCACACCCCAACGTCTTTCTGTGGGTCTAAGACAATCTCTAATTAGTGAAATTCCAAGCTAAATATTTATGGCCTGGTGGAAAAGAGTGGGGTCTTGAGGCTGTTTCCCCAGAAAGACTGGTCCTGGAAGGGGGCAGGCCCAGGAGGGAAGCTGGCACAGGGGCTGGCTTTCTGCCTCTGCTCCAAGTCCTTAGGGCAGTGGGGTTCAGTCCCCCTTTCATACTTTCAACAAAGGTTGACTGAGTGTCACAGGGTGCTATGCCAGGACCTGTGACAGAACTCTAAAACATCATCCTTGTCCTTTAGGAACTTACAGTTCAGCTGGGAAGACAAAATCTGCACAATCAATTAAAAATTTTTAAAAGTGATCAAAAGGAGTTCATACAGAGAGGAATGAAAGTTCAGAGAAGGAAGGAGAAATTCATACCAATCAAAAGGAAAAAGTCACTGAGGATGGAGTGGTGTAACTTGAGCTAAGCTTTGAAGGACAGGAAGAATTGGGGCAATCCAGACGATAAATCAGACTTCCCAGATGGTGACATTATTTTTTTAGCTGGTCCTGTGGGACGTTCTTTGCCCATCTGAAGGTTAAAGAAGCAGATAACAATACCTCATGGTGTTGACATTTTCAAAGGGTAATGAGTTCTCTTTTCAAACGTAGAACCTTAGGTGCCCCATACCCTTTATTTTAGTCTGCTGTGGCCACCTGCTCTACTCACAGACACCTCCTGAAGTGCCTATAGCCAGAGGACCTGAGAAATGAGGATTCCTGGAGGTGAGAAGGCCAAGTAAACAATGAAGTCACCCAGAAGAGAGGAGGAAGACTGAACCACGTGCCAAAGACCTGTTTAAATGTGGCCAAGTAGATGACAGTGTTGGCATTGGTGCCAGGTCATGTGAACCACCTTGGAGAGTAGTGGATTGCCTTTCAGTTTTAGGGAGAGCCATGTGCAAACTGGGGTGATGGAAAGGAGCCACAAATGGTTATTCCCCAGATCAGGGAAGGTACCCAAGTTCTCTGCCACTTTGGATTCCTTCCTTAGGAGTTATGTGATATCAGGAGCTACCTAAATTGAGAAGAGCCCAGGCCAAAAGGGCTGGTGAGGAGAACTTGTAGGTCTTAGCCTGTATTCCTATCTCTTCTGCCTTCCACCAAAGCAGGGGAATAAATCCTATATTCCACTCAGAAGTCCAAAGAATGTGAATTCTCTTTTGTTCAGGGCTTGGGAAGCCTGGGGAGGTGGAGGGTTGGCTTGCTCGGGAAGGAGTGCCGGGAATGTGTGGGGATGTTGGTCCAGATGTGGCCAGCACTGCAGGGGACACTTCTAAAACTGGCTCTCAGAACTCTTCCACAGCTGCCCTAGAGCTGTCTCCCCTCTTTAGTTGAGGGAATTGGGACTTAGGTGTGTGGATTTTTTTTTTTTTTTAACCTTTAATCAACCATTTTCCTTGAACTACATGTGGAAATAATTAGAGCATGAATGCTGAGTAAATGTAAGTCCTGGCAGTCCCAGACATACTTCAGTGACAGGTTCTTGGCAGGAATGAAGAATTGTGAATCTCATGTGAATTTCCTTTAGCCATTCTCTCCCTTCTTTTCTTCCTTTTTTTTTCTTGCAAGGCAAACACAAATAGAATAAAAATGTTATTAATGGCATTCTAGGGGAGTAGAGGGTTCCAACCAGTTAACTAAGAGTGAAATCAGGCCGCTCAGTTGGGGTCCCATTACTGCTCCCCTGATTTCCTCTGCCATGATCCAGGAGGGAATGAAAAAGCATTGCTTAAGAAAATCCTTTGACAATGAAATCCAACTTTAATTCCCCCACCAAAGCCCAGCAAAAACCCTGAAACACCCTCAAGAGGGTCTATACATAAGCAATATCTTTAGTTTAGTTTAGGTTAGTTTCCTTGGGAGATTAAAGTTTGATATTCAGGAACATCTGAAATGGTAAATTCCTGGCTTACTAGGTAAGAGAATTCTAACAGTTTAAGGGACTTTGGCATCATCAACAACACTTGCGTTTTATAGGTGGGGAATCTGAGGCCCAGAGAGGTCAAGCACCTTGCCCTAAGTCACACAGTGTGTTAGAAGCAGAGATATGTCCAATGCCTCTCTCCAGGCTCTTGCACCAATTCTCTACATAGGACCTCACTGTCTCTGCCTGGTCTGACCCCTGGGTTACTGAATCAGGTTTTAGCAGAGGTTTAAAAGGTTTTTTTGTGGGTTTTTTTTTTTGCCTACTTCCCAATGTTTGCCAAAGCATTTCTCAGGCAGTGCCATTCATCATCCATTTCTAGGAGCTCTCTAGACTTCCTGGTTTTGCTCCCAGTTTTCTGAATGTGCCTACTCTGCTTTCTTGGCTGGTCTGCCTTCAGAGCCCTCATACAGTTGTGCAGGCTCTTCACCACACAAGGAGGTGAGGGGGGCTGAAATCCAACCTGCACTCTGCTTGCCAAGCCCTGTAACCTGGCCCAGTGTTGCATCTGCCCAAAGGGGACGACATCTTTTCTGATTTGCACAAGGACCCCATGGGCAACCTGCCTTCCTTCCTGCTCCTCTCTGTGCTCATCTTGTCCCTTTCTCTCAGTTGCCCTCAGCCCTCCATTCCCACCCTTTCCTCCTGAGCTCATTTGTTCTCATCATCTACACAGATGATGTCCAGATGTGCACCTCCAAGCCTTTATTTTCAACTTAGTGGGATGTTTTACTGTCCCTTTGGACTAACGTCCATAACTGGCTCATCATTGCCTGCCCCTCTTTCATTCAGCCCCTTCCCAGGGCTCCACTCTGACAGACACACCAGCAGCCTTCCAGGCCCTCAAAGCCAAAGATCTTGGCAGCTCCCTAGATTTTCTCCTTCCTCTCTTCTGTCTGGTATGTTGCCAGATCCCCTTGTTCTTTAGAGATCGCTCTTGGATTTCTTCCTTTCTCTGAATCCATGTCACTACCTTCCATGAGACTCATCACCCCAGACTCTTTCTAGCTGGTTTCCTTGTGCCCCCAATTCCTCCTGACCTATTTCTTCCCATATACCACCACCCAACTGTTCTTGAAACCCTCCTGCTCAGAAACTTACAGATTTTCTGTCCAGATCCTACCATTCTTCAGGACGAGTCCCACCTCGTCCATGAAGCCCATCTCCTAAGGTCAGCCCCATTTACTTCAGGACTGCGTCGGTCTGTGTGTGTTAGTTTCATCTCCCGGACTAGGTTAGAAACTTCTGTGAAGGCAGAGGCCACATCCTGTACTCTTTTAGAGTATATGCCACAGGACTTGTACCATGCTGGTCACAGGCTGTTATCCTTTTTTTTTTTTTTTTTTTAAATAAATTTATTTATTTTTGGCTGCGTTGGGTCTTCGTTGCTGTACGCAGGCTTTCTCTAGTTGCGGCGAGCAGGGGCTACTCTTCCTTGCGGTGCACGGGCTTCTCATTGTGGTGGCTTCTCTTATTGCAGAGCACAGGCTCTAGGCATGCAGGCTTCAGTAGTTGTAGCACGCGGGCTCAGTAGTCGTGGCTCACGGGCTGTAGAGTGCAGGCTCAGTAGTTATGGTGCACGGGCTTAGTTGCTCCACAGCATGTGGAATCTTCCCGGACCAGGGCTCGAACCCGTGTCCCCTGCATTGGCAGGCAGAATCTTAACCACTGCGCCACCAGGGAAGCCCCTGTTATCCTTCTTGTTTGTTGTTATAGGCATTATCAAATATGCTTTCTGAGAGGTTTAAACGCCTTGCTTTGGCTTTCACTGAAGAAGACTAGAGGACTATCCATACCCTCTACTTTGTCCTTTAGAATGGACAAGTCTCAGGCAGATGGTTGGAAAACAGAAATGAATACCATGCTCAAACCTAACAGACTAGTTCAGGGTGGAGAGTGGTCTGGCTTAAAAGTTTCCATTCAGGGTTCTGATGAAACTGAAGGGTGAAATTGTGAAACCAGGGAACTTACAAAAAGCACCCTTTAGGAAGACTGCCACGCTATCTTGGGAATTCCCAGGGGTCACTCTGAGGACTATTGACAGATAGTGGGGAGCCCAGTAGCCCCTGTCAGAGTGGCGTCACTGCATGTGCCTGAGTTGGGGAGAGAGCATGGCACTCCACAGGAAGACACCCAGCTCACTGCTGTGGACCGTGACCTGAAGGCATGAGAGCAGAAATGCCTACCTACCTCAGTCACAGCACAGCTCAGTTACAGCCTCCTTACTGCCAACGGGGATGAATACTCCACCCTCATAGACCCTGGTGAGATTATTTTCAGTCCATGTGAAAGGGCCTAACATATTTCTAACTCTGTGCTTACTAAATGCCACTATTTGCTTATGCTATGACTGGACAAGACCATTGCAGAAAACTGAACTTAGCATTATATAGAAACCAAGCCTCCAGTCTGCCATGCTGTATCTGGGCCACCTCAAAAAAGTCCTAACATATGGAGGGGGAGGCATTCTAGAGATGGCAGATGAGCAGCTGGGAAGGTGAAAAGGCTTCCATATGAAGAAGGCAGTGTAGATCCTTGTGTGACAGGGCCAGCACTTAAGAGAATGTGACAGAATCTGTAAAATAACAAAGACAGTAGTTAAGGTAAACAGCTTTGTCCCATTTGAAATTTGAAAGTAGGCATTTCCAGGCACACAATACATTATCACATAATGAGTAGAAAATGTGCTATCCTGTGAGCTATGATAGAGGCTGAACATAGAAATTAATACAATGAAAAATTAGATAATTCTTGAATGACAGATCCATAATAGAGGTTTTTTGTTTTTTTTTTTAATCTTAAGGCTAATCCTCTTGGGAGTGATACAGCCCTTATTTTGATATCATAAAGCTTAGCCATGCCTTACCCCAAACATCCTGAGTGCATTGTCACTGGCCACTGACACTGACAGCAACCTGAAGAACCCCAAATTACATTTAATGTAAAAAACGTTTACTGAGCATTTTTCTCTGGCAAGACAATGTGGTGAGTCTGTGGGAAGCCAAAATGTGCAGGCGTTTAGTCTACTTGAGATACGCTTTGTGTGCATAAAATATTAAATAGGGCTCTGACTAATAGACTAAAGACCTCAAAGCCTTCTTGTTTATGGTGAGTCAGATTGACTGAGAAGCTAATTAAGATTCAGTTTCGGTCCTTTTACTTGTAAGGCCCACTTCCAAAGCCCTGTGCCCAATTTTGCAGTCATAGTTGTGTATTCTTTTTCTTAAGGGGGGCCCCTCAACTTGTTTAAGCTTCAGGCCCCACAAAACCTGGGTCTGGCCCTGGTGCCTAAACCTTAAGATGAGGGATTGGTTGTAAGCACCCAAGAGGGAGGGACAAACACAGTGCCTATTGCCAAGCGCATCAGAGCAACCGCTAGAAGTCACTCCTTCCTCCTCTTTCCTGGAATATGTAGGACGCAGCAACACACTCTTCAGAGAAAAAGAATCAGAGACTTGAGCAAGGTCACATGATGCTCCAGCCATATTTCAAGGTCCTGAAGTGGCCCTGCTTTCTTCCTGGCTTTCTCAGGCCTGTGCTACTGGGTTCCATTCCAGAACGCCGTCCCAGCCTGTGCCCCACCCAGGTCTCCTGCTCTCCCCAGTTCTGTGAATTCCTTTGTCCCCAGCTCTGGTGCTCAGCGTATCTGAGGGGCCCTGGTGTTCCTGTGAAGTTTCCATGACTAATTCTGGCACAGCAAGGAGAGCCTTTCTCATGTCAGCAAAGCCGCTCTGTCACAGAATAGTGGCAAGGGGAGCCAAAATTCCACCTTGGCATACATAGGGCCGTTTTTTTCAAAAAGAAAGTTGGGAAGGAGAAAAGGGATGGAGGGGACAGAGCCGACCCAGTTCACATTAGTGAAATGATGGTATATTAAGCTGACAGTTTTATGGCTTTGCTTATAAGCTTCCTCCCCTGCCAAAGCACACTGTTCTTCCAGAAATTGTTTTACTTCAGAAGACTTCTTTTAAACATTCAAAGCATATTTTATATTCAGGCTTAGTGCTGGTCAGCCCAGAGACTCAGACACCCTGTCACCTCTATTGGTGGTTTTTGCAAATGACTGGTTTTCCCATGGCTTGCAAAGGATCTTTTTCAAGTGCAAAAATAATTTCTGTTTTTTTTTTTTAGACCTTGGATCCAAGACAATACCTTTTCTAGCTTTGATTTGTAGAGAGGCAAAGTGGTTTAGTGGAAAGAGGGCTGGAATTAAAGTCTGGAGACCTTGGGCCAGGACCCAGGTCTGTACCCATGAGGTCTTGGACCAGTCAATACAGCTGTGAGCCTCCATTTCTTCTTTATCACAGGATGTTACATCTGGAGGGGCCTTAGAAGTAACCCCTGCCTGCCTATCCTAAAAGGTTTTGAAAATAAAAGTAATAGTAAAAATTACAGACTCGTCAAAATTGCTGTTCAAACAGCAATTATCACCATGCAGTGGCTCAGAGAGGACGTTTTTCCCTGGTAAAAGTCAGCAATGTTCCCGGCCATCTTTTACCAAGGGGAATTTGAATTGTGCAGATTAACATGAGACCAAACCCCCAGAGCATGGCTTGCAACACATAATGAAAACAACATAAAAGCAAGTCAGGGAGAGGATGTAGAAGGATAAAGCTAGAAACTTGATGTTTCTCCATAGGGAGCAAGTATTTTGTTGATTTTTCTCAGTATATCATGGTGGCCTCACTTCCAGAATACACTCCCTCTCTCCACTCAGTCACACTCTCACAGGTATATTCAGACTACCGGTTCATATACCTGCAACCTCACACTCACTCCCAGAGAATATTCAGATGCCATACCTGCGACCTCACACTCACAGAGAATATTCAGATGCCAATGTAGTTATCTCTACGTAGATGAAATTCTCATACAGCTTTGGGACCTAATTCCTAAAATTGTTATGGTAGTAAAGCAAAAAATTTTCTTTCCATTGTGAGAACTGCACTGCACCTGTGACCTCGCCCTGTGCCAGCCCTTGTAGCTGTACCCTCTCCCTGCAGCTCATTTGACTGTTCCCCATAAGGGATTATCAAGACCGTGGGGTCAGGCTGACCTGTGTTCCAGTTCTGACTCAGCTCTCGCTAGTTATGTGGACTCTGCACATCACAGAGCTTTTCTGAATCTTATAATTCCTCCCTGTCTGTTACATGGAACTAAAAATATGGAAACCTACACAGACGTTGTGAGGACCAAGAGATCTGTGAAGAGCCTCACTCAGTTGTAGGTGCTCTGATTAATACTAGCCCTAGGTCCTGGTCACCCCCCACAAGATTGCGGCCTTACACCTGGCAGGTTTTTGTCTCCAGCCTCTCTCCAGGCTGCCCTGCACTTTGAGTCGGTATTTCCAAGCTGGAAGGGACCAGATGCAATATTCGAAAGCACCACCTTCATCATGTCACCTGCCCTGTCCCAAACTTCCCAAGGTCTTCACTGTGCATCAGATCCGTGGAGAGCCCCGTGGATCACCTGGCCTGACCCGCCCCCTGCCACCTGCGAGCCCCACCTCATCTCTCTCTTCCTCCACTCACACACCAGGCAGCCATTGTCCTGTGCCTTGAGCATGTTCCTGCCATGTTTATCCCCTCTCAAGATGTTCTCCCCCACTCAGAATCAGTCACTCAGCAGACAGGTAAGACCACCTACCACTCTTGAGGAACTTTTCAGGAGCCTCAAGGATGCTCCTGACATCCCTGCTCCCGGAGAACATGGGGCTTGGAGAAGGGCTTTCAATGACACAAACAAAATTTTCTTCCTTACTGATTTCTACATGATAGCACGCCTGTGAATGGGCAGAATAGGGGGCTGGGGTGCCGTGAAGGCTTCAGGTTAGATGTTTTTTCCCAAGTCAGCAAATCCCTGGTTCTTGGTGTCCTGATGCCCGCAGGGCCCCCGCCCATTCTCCCACCCCGCTTTGTCACATCTCCACTGGGAGGACAGAGCTGGGAGGAGCTGCTGAAGCCAAACCTGCGCTTCTGCATTGCGGCTCCAAGCTCCGTAAGACAAAGAGAGAGATTGCCCCCTATTGACAGATGTGCCACCTGCAAAGAGGAATGCTGTTTAGCTAGCATTTCTCTGTGGTCTTCAAACACGATAACAGGGTTGTTAGGCCCTTGGTTTTTTCCATTCGGTCAGTGCTGCTCTCAGTGTTATCATTCAGTGTAAGGAAGAATGGTTGGGGACTTGACAGCCCAAGGTGATGACAGCATCTCGGTGGGAAAATTGTATGAAAATCAGTTGCCCACTGTAATAACGGCCGCTTCCTGTTGTGTGGCAGGCACTCTGCCGCATGCAGTACCTCTCATATAACCCTCCCACAGTCTTCATAGGGATTAGTGTTCCCATTTTACACACTAGAAACTGAGGTTTAAAGAGAGTACCTTGCCCACAACCATGGCAAGTAAGGAGCAGAGGTGGGAGGTGGACATCAAATCTAACTCTGTCATACCCTTAAGCACTTTCTCCTGACATTTGCTAATTACGCAAATCAAATCCCCATCATAATTTCCTTAATCTTCAATCTTATACATATGAAAATAAATCAAATATAAAAGAATAGTTTTCCCTTTGGTTGGGTAGAATCCTAACTCTGCCACTTTCTACTTATGTAACCTCTTAAGGCTCAGTTCCCTTATCTATAAAATGGGGATAGTTATGATGTCTGATTTATGGTGTTGTCGTAGAGCTTAAATAAGATCCTGTAAAATGAAAATCACTTAGCAGGGCGCCAGGCATTTATAAATAGGAGCTTAGTCATCTGTTGTCTGAAGATCTGGGTTGGAATCCTAGCTTCTCATTTTTAGCTGTGGGACCTTGGGCAAGTTACTCAACCTTCCCATTTTCAGTTGCCTCATCTATAAAATGTGGTTAATAATACGCATGTTTTTGCAGGGCTGTCCACAGTAAGATGAAATTGTATGTATGAAAACGCTTTGTAAATTTTAATAGTACTATTCAAATATTAGTCGTTATATTTTATGTAAAGGGTATCTGTTTCTTTAAATGGATTTTTGAGAATTATTTCTGAAAAATGACTTGGGTTGAGTTCGACCTATCAGTAAAAGCTTTTATTTTTAATACTCACTAAAAGCATAAGATGAAAAGAGGCTCTGTAAATGCCACAGGTTATTCTGCAGGAAACTCTATAATCATTAAAATGAATAATACTTAACAAGCAGCTTGCTTTACAGTTTATGATGCAGTTCCAAATATATTATCTCATTTCATCTTCACAAGGTAGGGCAGGTATTTACCCCTATTTTACAAATGAAGAAAGCAAGGCTCAGAGAATTGAAGTGACTAATTATGGACATACAGCTAGTAAGTGGTAAAGGCTTGTGGGACTGTCTGCTGGTGTGTCTTTGAGCGTAGGCATATGTCTGAGCATGCTTTTTTATGCAGTAGTGTGTCTTTAACTCACGTGACACACTCACTGGGGATATATATTTGTCTGTAGCCCTCAGCATGTTGTTTCATGAAGGGGGAGAGGAGAAGGTAGTCTTATCTGAGATTTTTTTTTACACTGGTCAGCAATAGCCTTTTCCTCTTCATTTTTAGAGCTGCTTGCCATTCCCAGGGAGTTTCCAAGAGGGCCCTGCCTGGAGAATATACTCGATTTTATCTCCACTCCTGGTTTAGGAAACCAGCTCTCCAGTACCCCCAGCCTGCTGGGAATTACTTCCTCTTTCTTTGCTCCCTGCCAGCTTTATTGAATTCGCCTTAGCAACATCCAAAAGAGAATGGGTTTAGCAACAGCCTGTGAACCAATGAAATGTGAGCATGGCAAGGGTTTCTAGACCAATGGGAGCCCTGCATGACCGGCAAGCTGGCTCAGAGAGAAAATAACCTAGAGTTTGCAAAGCAGCCTCCGGGTGGCAGCAGACCAACTTGTATTGGACATACCCTCTCAGCTCTCAACATCCACTTTGTTTATTGCTTCCTTTGACCTTTTCTTGGATGTAAAACATTTACCGAGTATAAGAATTTTACAGTTACAAGCTTTGTGGGTGTGAGTTCTCTGCATAACACGGCAGACATGGCCTGAAGGATGGAATCTTAGGTTCAATCCCCAATCTTTACTATAGGCAGTCCCACGACCCCATCCCAGCCTCTGCCATCTTTGCTGGTTCTTCCACGGCCAATGCTACCCCAGTGGGCAGGAGCCTGGAGGCACTGGTGACTGCCTGCCCATCCAGTCAAGAAAAGGGCTCAAGAAATCACATTCTCCTTCGTTCAACCTCCACTACTGCTGACCTGAGTGGCAGATGAGCTGGGGCCAGCTTTCTGCCACCAATTAATAGGAGGGAAGGACTGTGTCACTGACAGATTAGTGCCTGTGAACATCCACATTCTCAGTGGCACAGACTGGGACCATTCCCTGCCTTGTCAGTTTTGCTGCATATGTCTGAACACGAATGTCTGACCACAAGTGGTTTGAGAACAGTTCTGTCTGTCAAGTGATTCTTCGGCCCTCTTGGTCTTGAAGCCAGAGGCAGATATGGACAGGGGCTGCATAAGACCACGTCGAATAATAGCAGATCCATGTTTCCATGGTTTAGCCATCCTTCTTTTGCCTTTTGAGATGGCAGTGCCTTGAACACTGCTCAGTGAGATTTTGGTCCTTCAGATATCCGTATTTCTCTCAAGCATTTCCGCTTCTGCCTGGCTTGCTCTTCTCATCCTTTAGGAGTCAATTAAGGCATCCTATCTTCAGAAAGTCTTGTTTGAGTCTCACCTTCCTGTTGTTAACACTTCTTCATTGCTTTCTAGAGGTCTCTTAATTTTATTTATTTATTTATTTATTTTTGGCTGTGTTGGGTCTTCGTTTCTGTGCGAGGGCTTTCTCTAGTTGCGGCGAGCGGGGGCCACTCTTCATCGCGGTGCGCGGGCCTCTCACTGTCGCGGCCTCTCCCGTTGCGGAGCACAGGCTCCAGACGCGCAGGCTCGGTAGTTGTGGCTCACGGGCCCAGTTGCTCCGCGGCATGTGGGATTTTCCCGGTCCAGGGCTCGAACCCCAGTGTCCCCTGCATTGGCAGGCAGACTCTCAACCACTGCGCCACCAGGGAAGCCCTCGAGGTCTCTTTATTCTGTTTCCTTGGATAGCCATGGAGCTTCTTGAGGACGGAGACTGTGCCTTTTCATCTCCAGTCCTTAGCCTAGTATTGGCATTTCATGGGTGCGCAATAAACGTTTTAGAAGAAAGGAAGCATGCAAGAAAGAAGCTCTTGCTCTTTGAGAAACAATCTTAGAGATTCCTAGGTAGCTGGGCCTGAGAAGGAGCAGTGCCAGCAAGACTGATGCTGGCTGTTGGGCAGAACTTCTGGCTGTTCAGGACCCTTCAGCACCATGAGCCTCAACTCTAGGCCACGGCCCGAGCCTGAGAGATAATCACCACCATTGGCTCATCCGGAGACGGGCTCATCTCACTGACAGGGTTTCCTTGATGATTTTGTGTTTTAGGAGGAACCAAGGAGCAAATCCAAGATCTGTGCCAATGTGTTTTGTGGAGCCGGCCGGGAATGTGCAGTCACAGAGAAGGGAGAGCCCACCTGCCTCTGCATCGAGGTAAGTCCTGAGGGTGGGAGCCAGAGGACGGTGGCCAAGGCCAGGGTGGTTACCTCGCTGGAGCTACCAGTCTGCAGAGCAGTGCCAACGATTTCATCATCTTTATAAAAGCACACCTTGTCTCTCTGAGAGAAGTGAAATTTTTATCTCAGAAGTTAAAAATCAGATGTGAATGTAGGGATATTTTTCCTTTTAAAAAATGTTTAGCTTTATAAGAGTTTTAAATTACAAAATTAACAATTGCTTTTTATAAGTCAAGTAGTACAGACATTTATGCAAACATAAAACTAATAATCTTCCCCATAACCCTCAAATCCCATTAGTCTGAAATAACCAGTGTAAACAGTTTGGTGTATATTTGTTCCACAGGGTTTTTTTTTCTATGCAACTATAAACATATAGGGTTTCCCCCTATTTTATACAAAAATGAGATCATAATATAGACAGATCTAGATATATGCAACTTGTATCTTATACTCATTAATGTATAACAGCAACCCTCTAGGTCAGCATGTATAGTTCTAACTCGTTTTTTAATAGCTCAATATTTAGTGATATACAGGAACCAGATTTATGTAATCATTTTCCTATAGATGGACATTTAGGTTGTTTCATGGGTTGTTTACCACTACAAACAATGACATCTTTCTACAAATATTCTCACATGCTGCTGGCTTTACCTCTGTAGGATTGAGTCCCACTGGGGCATGCTAGGTCAAAGGATATGGCATATTTTAAAATACTAGATGGAATGCAGATTTCTCAAGTTTGGTTTTGTTTTTAATGAAGTTTAAAAAACAAAGTGACCTTTTAAGAAATACTTCTTTTGTAGGCAGGATTCTCACTCTTGGCAAACATAAATAGCCTGGATGTGTGCCCTTTTTTCCCCTTTCTGTCACATGAACCCAAGACTGGAAACTCATCTGTAATTCTACAAGTAAATACACCCACCTTAGTCCCCTGTTGAAGGATCTTGACTTATTGTCCCAGAAAGGAAGTCCCTCAACTTAGAAACTTGCAAACCAAATCTTCTGGGGACTGTGAAAGGTCCTCACTAGTGGTGTTCCTGGCCACTATGTGGCCATTTAGGGTCCAGAAACCTGGTGTCTAGCCTCAGCTCGACCACATATCATTGTGTGATTTTAAACAAATTAGTTGCCACTGGATGCCATAAAGACAGACCATGTTTGGCTTTGCTCAGGGCCAGCACATGGTAAGAACCCAGTGATAAGTATTGGTTAAAAAAAGTTGTCTTTCTGGGCTTTGGTTTTCTGGTCTATAAGTTGGAAAGGTTGGGCTACTTTCCAGTTCCAGGGTTCTGTGTTCTTTTACCACAGCTACTCTTTTTTGCTTTAGTGCCTTTATTAGGTCTGAGCAGAACTTGCTTCCCCCTTACCCCTTTCAAAAACCATGGAAGTCTCGGGCTTCCCTGGTGGCGCAGTGGTTAAGACTCCTCCTGCCAATGCAGGGGACACGTGTTCGAGCCCTGGTCCGGGAAGATCCCACATGCCGCAGAGCAACTAAGCTCGTGTACGACAGATACTGAGCCTGCACTCTAGAGCCCACGAATCACAACTACTGAGCCCATGTGCCACAACTGCTGAAGCCCGCCCACCTAGAGCCCGTGCTCCGCAGCAAGAGAAGCCACCGCAATGAGAAGCCCGCGCACCACGATGAAGAGTAGCCCCTGCTCACTGCAACTAGAGAAAGCCCGTGCACAGCCAAAAATAATAAATAAATAAATAAATAAATAAAATTTAAAAGAAACAAAAAAAAATCATGGAAGTCTAAAGAAATTGAGCTTGCCTGTCACAATGGCACTTTATATAGTATAGCCAAAGTAGAATCAGGTTGCCAAGTGAACCTTAGTTCATTTACTATCTAATACTTCACAAAGACCCAGGCAACCCCTGCCCCTGCCTCACAGCAACTGTTGTGAGATTAGGAGAAAAATAAAATACTAAATAAAGCAAGAGAGCAAAGATTCTTGTAGCTAGACCCTGGAATAAGTGAAGAATTGGGGTGATGGGGGTAGGGAGCTGTATGTGCCTGCCTTTCAGTCTCTCTGCATTCCCAGCTCTGGCTGTTTCGTGTCGTAGAATGGGATCTTAGATCATCCAGAGACATTGATTGACTTTCTACAAAGTGATAAAGTGATAGATAATCCAAATTCCTGACTTCGAATAAAATGCCCTTCCTGCTAATTTGATAGGGTTGGAGTAGGGGGGATTTATTTCTTTTCATTGAGTAGAAGAGATGACCCTGGGCCAGGATCAGCACAGAGCACCACGAGGGGCTGCAAGGTGATGTGGTCCCTCCAGCAATGAGTGGGGGTAGGGTCACTGATGCCAGAGCTGAGGCTCCCTGTTGCCCTGGCAGGATAGAAGGCATCTCTGCTGGTGGGGACTCCCGTCACAAGATGGCTCTGTGTGCGTGTGCGTGCGTGTGCGTGTGTGTGTGTGCACGTGCACACACAAACTCAGCCCTAACTGCACCAACGTCCTCTGCGGTCTGTTTCAGCAATGCAAACCTCACAAGAGGCCTGTGTGTGGCAGCAACAGCAAGACCTACCTCAACCACTGCGAGCTGCATAGAGATGCCTGCCTCACTGGATCCAAAATCCAGGTCGATTACGATGGACACTGCAAAGGTAAAGAGTGCTCTCATCACCACATCACAGCTCCAGCCAGGGAGCCAGGGAACAGAGCAGTGTGGCCTGGCTTCCTGGAGTCCTTTCCACCCTGAGCATAGTGCCCAAAGCTGTGGAGACCACCCAGTTGCTTGGAGAGGCATCTCCTTGGTGCTCATGAGCCTGCTGGGTTTGCCCTGGGTGGCCCAGGCCTCTACCCTGTGCTTCCTGCATCAGATTCCCAACGTGGCTTCCAGCGCTGTCTGGAGATGGATAGTGGATAGGGAACCACATCAACAGTCAATAATATGGTAGTATTTAACTGAATTCTGTACCTTTTTAGAAAGCAGATAAATTTCACATATCCTATGCTTTTTAAATTTGGGCACCTCTCAGCCCTGATAATATTATATTTCCTCTAATTCACACTCAAACCATTGCTATTATGGTAAGAGGGAAGGGGTCCCAAGCTTGTTGCTAATTAGACACCAGCCGCCTGGCCAGCCTTGAACTTCCTTGGAGAAATAAGAAGCTGTTTCCCACATTTTGGTCTCCATTTCTTTGTCCATAACGATTCTGTATGAATTCTCAAACTCCCAGCAGCACCGCCCCCCTGCAAGCTAACAGTAGGAGGTGTGAGATCAGGAGGGTAACTCAGTGGCCTCAAAATGTCAAACAAAGCAGGGAAACAAAGATCCCCAAACGTGGGACCTGGAAGGAGAGGATACAAGGACTCAAGATGAAGTGATGGAAAGATATAAGTGGCCCCCTTAATGTGGGCAGTTTTAATCCTAGCAATACACAGAAATTTGTTTTTTCTTCACTTTGCATTATGCATTTTCTCCTTTTGTCTTGCAGAGAAGAAATCTGTAAGTCCATCTGCCAGCCCAGGTGAGTGCCTGTTTTTTCTACAGTGTGCATCTTACGGAGGAAATTCCATGTTCCATAATCCCTGCCAAAGCTCACAAGATCTTCAGTGTGTCAGAACTTGTGACCCAGAACTGGTCGCTCCTCAACATAGCTCACAAAAGCTGCAAAACTGCATTTTTTTGTGCTTGTCGCGGAAAGCGGCTGGTTGGGTCAGAATGTTGGCTGTGTTTTCCATTTTTGCTGAGTAATGACTGAACTGCAAGGATGGGAAAGCCACCAAGTCCCTCCGTCAGTGCTCTGTGAGACCTGCGGGTGTCACAGGACAAGGAGAATCAGACAGGACAACTCTTTTTGAAAGAGGTGATTGGAAATGACAGTGAGGCTCTTTCCATGGTTTTCTATGAATACAAATTTTAAATTTCCTCATGATTTATAGATACCAGACTCCTTTAGCATACACTTTTCCTTAGATCCTCACAATAACCTTGTGAAGTAGCTTTTACTATAATTACCTTATAGATGAGGAAATCTAGGCTCAGAGAAGTTAAGTGAATTTCCCTGAGTCACACAGCTAGGAAGTGGCAGAGTGGGGGAAAGTGCCCATAGTTTCATTTCCCTGGCTCAGTGCCCTTTTCACATCCCAACATGTGTTGCCTCCAGGAATTCCCTTTTGCCAAGGCTTTCCCTTCTCTGCTTCCCCATCCACTGGACTCTCAGCCCCACCTGTTGTTGCCATGTGGCTTACAATGAACAGCTGTCCAGAGCAGGGCTTCAACATGCCCTTCCTTGGCCTCATTTTCTGTTGTTCATAATAAAGGATAAAATTTTAAGTGGGAGAGAGGAAAAGCTATATAGAAAGAATCAGAAATCCAGTGCATAAAGAATTGTAATGTTCTCACTTATTCGTTTATTATTTCAGCTCATCTGTGAGCCAAGAGAGCTGTTCTATTGATTGGTTGATTTTTTTTCCCCTGAGCTTCCTAAAGTTAATGAAAATGTCCTTTATTTTTCTTTCTTTTCTCTCACCTTAGCAACATAATCTCTGTTTCAGCATTCTCGAACTTTATATTTTTAGACATGAGCTTGAATCCTGGGTTAGATACTTTCTAGTGTGTACCCTGGGCTGACTCCTCTGTAAATGTGTGTGATAATCCTGTTTCCCTGGATTGCTGTGAGAATTCAGTGAGATGACACATGCAGACTCCTGGGCACTGAGTCCCCACGTACGGGGTGCTGGGTGACATTGGGGTCCTCACTGCTCGGCTGGCCTCCCTCCCCTTTCCTGCAGTCGTTTGCTATCAGTCCAACCGCGATGAACTCCGGCGTCGCATCATCCAGTGGCTGGAAGCGGAGATCATCCCAGATGGCTGGTTCTCTAAAGGCAGCAACTACAGTGAAATCCTAGACAAGTACTTTAAGGTAATCCAGAGTTGGAGTCAAAGACCGTTCAGCCCGGAGAAAGGGAGACTTCCTCTCCCATTACCTGATCACATCTTCCCAGACCACAAGGAAATATAAACCTGCATAGAGTCCCTGAGTTTCTTCATAGATCATTCCATGAAGCTGTGACAGACAGTGGGACTCCAGGAGTCCAGCCTTTGGGATCTAACACACATGGGCTGCTCCCTTTGGGCAATTAAAGCCACAAAGGTCTTGGAGAGCCTGTCCGTGAAAAATATGTCCAGGCTGTATCCCCATCCTCCATACGACACCTTGTAGAGCTGCCTGCCAATACCCAGACCCAGGCCACTTCAGCCTCTTTCCCTCCCAGTTTGGCTTTTCTCTAAGTCTTTAACTTGACCATCCATGGCCTGCAGAGTTTCTCTTCATCTGAGAAGAGTCAATGGACTGGTATTTCATGGGTCCAGAATTCTACATGAACCTAGATATTGCTCTTCCCATTGTGTTTAGTTGAAGAGACAGATCGTTCCAGTTAGAGGGAGGAGAGATGCTGCTTTCAAAGAGGAAAATGAGGGAGGAAATAGTATTTAGCAATGAGTAGGGCTGCCATGATGTGGAGATCTTTCGGAGAGCTTGAGACAGTTGTTGGAAGAAGCAGTTAAGGGCGCTCTTCCTGCTGACTGATAAGGACATAGTCGCACACATAGGTACATCACACTCAGATAAACATACCACACACAGAAACACAGACATACACACACCACCTACAGAGATGTGCATGCCACACAGAGACACATCCTACACACACGTTCAGGTGCCCGCATTCCCGCACCTGCGCAAAAGCCCCCCTCACTTACAGACACACACATCTCTGGGTAGATGCCCTTGGAGGCTCATCCCCAGACGGACGCCCTCACATGCCCCCAGGGTGTGTCGCAGGCCTAGCCAGCCCGGACTCAGGGGCAACGCACACACACAAGGGACTTCTTGGCACCTCTGTGGCCACTGAATGTGGTCAACACCTGCCTAGTCTGTGGCTTCCTCTTTCTAACTGGCATCATGGACCCCACAGATGGAAACCTACCAGGTTGGGTTGAAATAGGATATTGGTCATTTAGGACTTCATTTGCGTTACCGTCTTTAGGTAGACGTTTCTCTCTGTGACAGAAAAGTAAATCTCTCTGGATTCCAAGTGTTTGAGAAGAGAAAGCACAGCCCTCTCACTCTGTCTTCTCTCTCAACCACTCCCACAGTAGGGAGCCCTGGGGGCAGGGGTGTTTCCTTGTCTACAGAAAGGGGCCAGGAGAGTTGGACAGGAGCAGAAGGTAACTTAAAAGAAAATGATTTTTCAAAAGTCAAGTGAGCAGCACCTGCTCGGTCAGTCGTGAGCAGTGACTTTGCCATGGTCATTACAGCCCAGGAGCCGTGGGGCCCAGGACGCTCTTTCCAGGAGACCTCCTGGGACCTTGTAACCGTTCGTGGTGGCCCCTTGATGGCACCCTGCCTTGGGCATCGCTGGCAGCTGCTGTTAATTTGATTCTCAAGGACCAGGGCCACACACCCCCTCCACACATCGCCACCTCCTCTGGCAGTAACTCTCTCTTAGCCTCCCATCTAAACACTGCAAGGCCCCTTGAGAAAGTAGCTTTTCTCTAGGGCATTCTCATGCTAACCAAGAAAGCTTACTCCTGACTGACAAACAAATGCTCGCTCTTCCCTGTCTTCCGAGAAAACAGGGTTTTCACTATCTACTTGTTGATGATTATCAAAGAACCATATGGTGCAATCTTCAAAGGGAGGCTTCTTCCCACTAGGCAGACAGCTGCCTGTTGCTGAGAGATCAGTATCTCACAGAGACTGTTTCTGAACCAGTGAATTGCCCTCCAGCCCAGTTGGCATTCCTTACATCAAAATCAGTTGCAAAACAAATCTAATTGGAATTTGGATGAGACCAGAATCAGACTCTCATCTCAACTGGTGATTCAGTCACAATTTTTAGACAAAAGCATAACAGAGTGAAGAGGGGAAGACCGGGTAGAAAGAGCCTTTTATGACCGTGTCACACACACACACACACACACACACACACTGAATTCTTGGTGGCCAGGGCTGAAATTGGAGCCAGGGTATAAGTATAGTGACCAGAGATCTGAGACCTTTTCCTAGGAATTAGGATGAGAATGATAACTAGGGATTAAGCAAGGGCCTACAGAGTTGTTTTATACATACCTGTCATACATACCACGGAAAGATTTACAACCTTAGAGTGGAATGCACATGACACACGACAGTCATGCAAGGAGAGTCAGTAGCTGTATCTTTCCCTTCTACCTGGAAACCTAGTCAGACTTTTCTTCCAGAATCCCTTCCACCGTCTGGGAGCCACTTTGAAAGTAACATGGGGGTGCTGATTATTTCCCAGGGTAGCAATATGAGGCAGCCTAGGGAAAGAATTTTGAAAAAAAATTTTTTCCACTAGAACTATTTAGGAGAGCAGCAGTATCCAACTTGGACTTTGATCAGAGCCTTGAAATTGCCACCCTCCTCCTGCAGCTAGGGCCTGGGCATCCTGAATTGTCCCAGATGGCTAAGGTCTCAGTTTAGCATCTTGCCAAAGGGAAGACAGTACTGAGCTCACTACACCCTTGCCTTGTGCTCATGGGGTGTGAGCTGGGTCATGAGGACAGGCTGCACCGTCTACAGTGTAGCCTGCAGCACAGGGGGGAGGGGTAGGGGGCTTGCACCACCTCCACGGGCAGGTTATCGATGCAGATAACATTCAGGGGCCTTTGCCTTTGACTTCTCACTGATGAGGTCAGCTAGGTGTACCAGTGTGAGAAGTAAGCACTGAGAGCAAGCCAGGGAGGCTGGAAATCAAGCAGCAAGAAATGGTCCTGTGATTCCCGAAGTGAGCTCTGAGGGTCACCTGCATCATTGTTCCCAAGCAGCTTGTTAGAAATACACATCCTGGGCTCCGACACAGATTCTGATTCACAAGTTTGTTCCATGATCATTAGGGTTTGAGAACATGGAGTGGTGGAGTGAATTCAAGAATGTCTGGAACAGGGTCAGGGATGGGGCTACACAGACCTCTTAAGCACCCCCAGGCTCCTTGGACAGTGCAGGCCTAGGTACAGGCTGCCATCCTGAGCAGGGTCTAGGATTGAAAGGCCCTCAGTGACCTCTGCCCAGACACTTTGACTCTCTCATCTTGGGGCACAGGTGCCTTCCTTCTCTGGGTGCCCCAGGGCTTCGAACCTTTTTTGCTCGAAGGGCAGAGCAGGGTTGGACCGTGTCAAGAACAAGATGAACCAGAGATGGGTCAAGCTGAATGGGGGAATGATAGAACTGGGGTTTTACAAAACGTTCCTGAAAGATCACTTCGTCCCCTTTCTAGAACTTTGATAATGGTGACTCTCGCTTGGACTCCAGCGAATTTTTGAAATTTGTGGAGCAAAATGAAACCGCCATCAACATCAGCACCTATGCAGACCAGGGGAACAACAAGCTGCTTAGGTGAGTGGAGTGAGGGGGTAAGGGAGAGGTCCACGAGGGAAGGCTGGATAAGAGAAGGGATTTGAACCCCTTCCTACATGAAAAGGAGCCACCAGTGTCAAAGTCAATGTGAAGTAAAAAGCAAAATAGGGATTCTGTCCTGGTCTCTTCTGTGAACGTTATGATATCTGATCAAGTAGTTACTGTTTTTGGCCAGAAACCGCAAGGAACTTAAGAATGTAATTTTAAAATAAATGATCACATCAGACCAAAGTTGTTTCTGAGTGTCGTGGGTGATGTTTTAATGGTTAATTTTCTTAAGGAATTACTTTAATGTTCTATTTAACGATAGGTCTAAAATAGCTTTAGATTTGATTTTAAGATTATCAGTGCTATTTCATGTAGAGAACTCTGTTACAAATGTAAGCACGTTCCTCTCCTTTTCTGGTATTATTCCAGAGTAAATATTAATAAAAATTAACCCGTAAGAAACTTCTGGTGTGGTTCTAGTATACTGGTAAAAATTAAAAATAGGAAAAGCACCTATTTGTTCAAAAAACTTCAGAGCATGAAGCCCAGATTCTAGGATTCTTTCCTAATAATAGCCCATGATCTTAAAGTATAATATCTGTAAACCCTTCTTATTTTGATAACCTGAAATGAGGTAATATTTTACAAGTTCAACATCTGATCCTCATAATATCCCAGTGAAGGAGGGCTCCTCGTTCCCATTTTACAGATGAGAAAACAGGTGTGGGAAGATTGAATAACTATCCCAAGGCCATTTGGGTTGTAAGTGGTTGAGCCAGGACTCAAATCCAGGCCAAGGGGTGAGGGAGGGAGCTGGAGTTCTAGAAAACTTTTCTGAAAGATCTCTTTGCAGAAGGGTGATAGTGGTGATGCTGGCTTCAACTCATGTTCTTTCAAACCACACATGCATTTCATAGCATCTGTTCCTACCGCTTCTGTTTGATTTTTCTAGTTGGGTTGACTTGACACGTATAGCATGGGGAAAGGCAACTGCTAGTGGAAGGTATGCAGGTGGTGAAACATTTGCCAATCCAAGTGGACAAAACCATCCAGGAAACTTTAGTCATCTTGGGCGTATCATTTGAACAGCTTGAGTGATCTGACATCCCATATAATAAACTAAAGGTTGGATGCTTACAGGAGTCGGGACGCATAATGGTTGTAGGAGGTCAGTGTAGAAACGTTCTCTTTAAATAGTCCCCTTGGCCGCCTGTGGAGGCCTAGGTCTCTGTAATCCTGATGCTTAATTCCTTTCTTTGGGGCTGAAGCTGAGGTCTTGCTGACACGTTTCTCCTGTGTTTCGTTTCAGAGGACTCTGTGTCGATGCCCTCATTGAACTGTCTGATGAAAATGCTGACTGGAAACTCAGCTTCCAAGAGTTCCTCAAGTGTCTCAATCCAGCCTTCAACCCTCCAGAGAAGAGTATGCCTAACCTAAGAAATAGGGAGGGGGTTGTAGGGAGTGGGGGCATTTAGAGGGGGCCAAGATAGAGGGGATCGTGGAACCCTCCAGAGCTTACTAAGAAAATTCCCTTCCACGATTCTAGACTGGGCCCCAGCCCAGCATCTCCGAGCTGAGATTCAGGCCCAAAAATCTTCAGGTTGATGGTGGCGTTTGCTCAGATATGGTGCCTCTGGGGGACAAGCAGGTCTTGTCTGGGAAAGGGGTAACATGCACAGACTATAGCCAAGACGTCCTGTTCCACCCTCGCCCTAAACTCTTGCCTGTTATTTCTGGTCCCACAGAGTGTGCTCTGGAGGACGAGACATATGCCGATGGAGCTGAGACCGAGGTGGACTGTAATCGCTGTGTGTGTGCCTGTGGAAACTGGGTCTGCACAGCCATGACCTGTGACGGTGAGCTGTGCGCCTCACGCAGAAGGAAGGGACGGCACGGAGACAGCCTCCTTCGTGAAATCACCATGAGAGAAGTCAGGGTGGGGATGGTGGGGAAGAGTGCAGTGGCTGGGTCCCAGCAGGGAAACTGGGGAGCAAGAGACTGGCTCATACTTGTAATGTCAGAGCTCTCAGGGGGCAGCATTGAGGGCAGAGCACTTATGCCAGATGCATTATGCTGGAAAGTCACTCCAGAGGTTTGGAACAAGAGAGGTTCAAGACCCAGGACAAGATCAAATGTTGATAAGAGGTTAGAATGGTAATAATAATAAAGAAAGCAAATGCGTAAGAGTGAGAACTACATGCCTTTCTTCTAAGCACTTCACATATTAACCCACTTAATCCTTATGACAGCTTAGGAAATCCTATATATCAAAGACTTAGGTGGTTGGAAGACAAAATGACTCTTGCTTGCCATCCATGCCAAGCAGGAAAAGGAGGCATGTTCATAGACATGTTTGAATTAACAGCACTGGGTCCCCAAAAAAAAGAGAAAGTTGAGGTAGTTGAGACATGGGCAGGGTGGGTTGGGAGATGGAGATGTCAGGGAGAGTTTGGGGAGGAGGGGCCGTGCACAAGCCGGCATCACCACTATCACCCTTCTACAAAGAGGTGTTTCAGAAAAGTCTTCTAGAACCCCGGCTCCATCCCTCTCCCCTTGGCCTGGATTTGAGCCCTGGCCCAGTCACTTACTACCCACACACATTACTTTGGAGGTGTCCATTGCACTGGGACACTTTATAGTTAGAGAAATGTGGGTAATTCACCTCGCCTTCCATATGTTAAATGGGAAATGAAATTGAGAGCCTAAAAGGTAGATATTAGTGGGGTCCCTAACTGGCCTCCCTCAGCCACCACTGCTCTGAGCCTTGGTTCTTCTTACAGGAAAGAATCAGAAGGGGGCCCAGACCCATACAGAGGAGGAAATGACCAGATATGTTGAGGAGCTCCAAAAGCACCAGGTGAGTTGCAGCCTCCATGCTGGTTCAGGTCTCCCTGTTGCCACCAGGCCCTTCCACCACTCAGACACTGCCTAACTCCCCAGGTGACCAAGGAGATGTGCTCTGTCCCATACAATAGGTCCCGAACGATATACCTGTATACCTGTATACCTTTGTGGGGCCAGTATGCCCCAACAGATGTAGGTTACAACTTGGTAAATTGCTTTATAAGTTAGAATCAGCTGAGTGGTGGGTTGCAAATGAGTTGGAAGTGGTTTGCAAATGAGCATAGTCTAAAAACGCCTCCTGTTTCTTTTCACAGCCAGTGCCCAGACCCAAAGACTATGAGGCCATTGAGGGCAGGCTCTATGACTTGCTCACCATTGTAGCCCTGCATTTAGCACAGGGTCTGGTGTATAGTTGGCTCTCAGTGAGCATGAAATTCGTGGATTTGGACCGCAGCGGAAAGGATTTAAGTTAAATGCCAAGCTAGCTAGAACATAGCCTGGAAACTTAGAGATTCTGCTTCCTAGAGACTTGAGAAGATAATAAATCAGAATTCTGTTCGGGTTCTATGTCATTAAGTTGAAGGCCTTCTTGGGGAAAAGGTTCTTAGCAGAATAGTGATCCACTGACATACTTTTCTGAGGGCCTAGGGAGAAAGCATGGATATACTGGACTTCTAGGCCTGTCTTTCCACTGGTTTACCTGTAGTTTTAACAGAGGATGTTGCTCCTTGAATCATCTGTCTGTAAACTGGGTCTGGTAATACGGGCCTTCTCTCTGACATATAAGTTTTTAAGGAATATAATGGTCACAAGAACTATTGAGAGGAAATATTTGACTTGAAAATCAAGAATTATTAGTATTGAATTGGGCGATTGGGATTGACATGTATACAGTGATGTGTATAAAATTGATGACTGATTAAAAAAAAGTGAAAAAAAAAGAATTATTAGTATTAATAATAAATGCTCATATTTATTGATGGTTTTTCATATGCATTGTCATTATTGTCACTGATAGTGTAGAAACCTCATGTCATTTTTTTAAACAAATGCAGAAGCTCCTAGCCCTTTGTTTTTCCATATTTCAGCAGCCTTGAGCTTCCAGATGAGTATAAACCCTTAAAAGCAAAAAGAACTTAATAGGAATTCCTTTCATCTAGGGTGGAGAAATGATCAGAGCAGACAGTGGGGAGTGAATTATAATAGCTAACATTTTTTAGCGTCTCTGTTTTATGTGAGTTGCCTCGGAAGCAGACGCTAAGGCAAGGACTCAAGTACAAATAGTTTATTTGGGAGGCAGTCCCAGGAAACGGCAGAAGGGGAGCTGGGAAGAGAGCCCAGGAAGGGAAGGAAACAATAAAGAGTGTGTATCCAGGCATATTACCACTGGGAGCAAGTGGAGCTTAGTCCTGTTGCAGAACTCCAGAATAGTTACTGTGCACAAGGGAGCGGGGAGCTGGGCTATGCCTGTATGAACTCCCATCCGCCACTGGCTGAGAGCAGCCACCAGCAAACGTGAATTCCCTGGCACTTCTGCCCTGTCAGCATGTGTGGGCAGAGCAGGCTCCAGCAGCCAGAGAAAGCCTCAGGCAAAGAGATGCAGCTGCTAGCAGTAAGAAGCCAGGCCAGTGTACTGAAACGTTAAAGGCACGGGCTATGGATGGGGCACCGACAGTGTGTACTAGATGCCAGACACTGTTGTTTTTTATTCCCTATTTAATTTTTTTATAGAGATGTAATTCACATACCATAAAACTCACCCTTTTAAAGTATACAATCCAATGGTTTTTAATATATTCACAAGATTGTCAACCATCACCACTGTCTAATTCCAGAGCATTTTCATCTTCCCGAAAATAAACCCCATACCCATTTGAAGTCACTTACATTCTCTCCTCCCCCAGCCCCTGGCAGCCACTAATCTACTTTCTATTTCTATAGATTTGCCTATTATGGACACATATAAATGGAATCATATGATATATGGCATTTTCTGTCTGACTTTTTTCATTTAGTGTAACGTTTTCAAGGTTTATCCTTGTTGTAGCATGAATCAGGACTTCGTTCCTTTTTATGGTGAAATAACATTTCATGGTGTGGATATACTACATTTTGTATATCCGTTCATCAGTTGATGTATATTTAGGCTGTTTCTACTTTTTGGCTATGATAAACAATACTGCTATGAACATTCGTCTACAAGTTTCTGTATGAACTTATGTTTTCAGTTCTCTTGGGTATATACCTAGGAGTGAGATTTGCTGGATCATATGGAAACTTTGTGTTTAACTTTTGAGGAACTTCCAGACCGTTTTCCAAAGTGACTGTACCATTTTATATCCTCACCAGCAGTATTCCAATTTCTCCACAAACTCACCAACATTTGTCATTGTCGTTATTTTTTATTAGCCATCCTAGTGAGTGTGAAGTGGCATCTCATTGTAGTTTTGATTTTCATTTCCCTAATGACTAAAGATATTGAGCATCTTCTCATGTGCTTTTTGGCTATAAGTAAGAATGTCTTCTTTGGAGAAATGGGCCACTGTTATAAAAGGTAGTACTAATTTTGTAGTTGAAGACGTTGAGACACAGAAGATTTCATAATATGCCCAAAGTCCCCCAGAAAGTCACACGCCCATGATTCACGCTCAGGCAATCTGCCTCCAGAGCCTGTTGTTTTTTATTATTATTATTTATTTGTTTGTGTGTTTGTTTTTTGGGCTGCATTAGGTTTTCGTTGCTGCCCGCGGGCTTTCTCTAGTTGCAGTGAGCGAGGGCTACTCTTCGTTGCGGTGCGCAGGCTTCGCAGGGCTTCTCATTGCAGTGGCTTCTCTTGTTGCAGAGCATGGGCTTCAGTAGTTGTGGCACGTGGGCTCAGTAGTGGCTCATGGGCTTAGTTGCTCCGCAGCATGTGGGATCTTCCCGGACCAGGGCTCAAACCCGTGTCCCCTGGGTTGGCAAATGGATTCTTAACCACTGCACCACCAGGGAAGCCCCGAGCCTGTTGCTCTTAATGCTTCTCCCAACTTGGGTTCAGAACATTTTGTAGCACCTCCATTCAGCATCCTTTTCTTCATTTTTAAAATGAATATAATAATGTCTGACGTTATTGTTTCATAGGAGTTTAAATGGGGTCAGCTTTTAATTTAGCAGCAGTCCCTATACAGCCGTGTCACGAGTAAGACATGATCCTTGTCCTCAAGTTGTTCATCATCCACAGAGGAGATAAACAAGTAAACAGAACTCAGCATAAGCATGTATCTGTCAATGCTATGTAAAGTTTTGAAGACTAGATAAATGCCAATAATTTTTTTTTAAATTTCATAACGCTTATTTTCTCTTGCTTCTCAAAGGAAACAGCTGAAAAGACCAAGAGAGTGAGCACCAAAGAGATCTAATGAGGAGGCATCTGGGAAGGGCGTCCAGAGCCTGGCACCTTCTCTTCCACCTCAGCGCTGAGTCCAGTATACGCAAGTGTCTGCTACAATCGCCAAATCACCAGTATTTGCTTGTATAGCAATGAGTTTTATTTTGTCTATTTGTTTTGCAATAAAGGAAATGGGGGTGGCTGGCTAGGAGGGCAAGGGCCATAGCCTTCATTTCTAGGAGTACTTTGAGAGAAACTGTAAATGGTGCTCGGGGGCTGGAGGCAAGCTAGGAAACTGCATCGGTGTTGGGAGAGTGTACCCAGATCTGGAACACTTCTGAGCCTACCACAGCTGTGAACATGCTACAGGGGGTGCAGGCAGTGAGAAAGAGCTTAGCAGGCTGTCCCCAGAGGAGGGATTTGGGAAGCTCGGTGGAGAAGACTGCATTCGGCTTCCAGCCCTTCCTGCTGCCATCAGCATAACAGACCTCTAGCATCTGTGCTTCTCCTCATGGCCCCAGCCACTGGCTCTAGATACACGGCCATCCTGCTAGTTACCCAGTGTCTGGAAGGGTGCACCCAAATGATGCAGATACTTGTAGACTTTGAGCCCCTTAGAGACCTAACCAAATTTTTAAAATACTTTTTACCAAAGGTGCTATTTTTCTGTAAACTTTTTTGGCAAGTTGATTTCATTCTTCAGTTATTATCATTATATTATTGTTGTTGTTGTTTAATATTTTATTTTCTTGACTAGAAATTAAGCTTTTGTAATTATTTTTCATTAGTCCTGCCATTTCAGAGGTGGGAGAGTTTGGGGTTCTTCCTTGTGCAGGGACTGCTATCACCCGGACTCCCCCCAACCCTGCCACATACTAGATGCAGCCCAGAGTTTGCCCCCTGGCTTCCAGTGGGTCAGCAGTCTGCCAGAGGAGCAGGGAGTACCTCAGACAGAAACCAGAAGTGTCTCCATACAAAGCTTGTAAGATCCAAAAAGCTAATTTGTTTTCATTCATTCTGATAGATCCATGCAAATCAGTATTCCAAAGGATTGAGACCAGTGCAGCTAAGCAAGGCTTCGATGTCCCAGCCTATCAGTATGCTCATTGATCCTCCACTAACTAGGAGAGTGACTCTGTCCCTGTCTCTTCCTATTTCTGGGCCTCAGTTTCCTCAGCAGGTAGGAATGCATTAAACTTTTGACTTGAGAAATTGTAAATTCTGTGGTTCTGATCATTGGTCCAGAAGGAGACAATGTGATTTTCCTCCTTCTCCTTAAGATAAATGAAACCTTGTTGTTATATAAGAGTCAGACAGCCAAAAACAAGCTGACCAAATCTGACCTCGGTCTGAATGGCCCCACGGGTTGTGCTGTGATGTAGAGCCTTCTGGTTAAGCCTGCCCAGGAAGAGAGTGGGAAAGAGAACCACTTCACTTTGTCTTCACTTTTGCATTTCACCTTTAACCTTCTTGGGAACAGAAATGGCTTTCCCTTTAGAGATGAGGATGAAAGAAGGTTTCACATTTCGAGAGGGAAAAAAATGGACATTGAATCTTAAAACTGTGATTGGGGAGAAGTCAGTCATTCCTGTGTCTTTTGGCCTCTGTGATAACTAACCCCACTCAATACCATGTTTAGGATGCGTTTGGAATAACAAAATTAAAAACTTGACATAAGATCTCATTTTCAGAAAGCAGATTACAGACCACCAAAGGGAAATGATGTAGGCTATACTGCACAGGCAACTCTGAGACAGTTGTGCTGAAAATGGAATTCCTTCTAAACAGGTTTCCTTTTTCTCCTTTGAAAACATTCCACTTTGTTTAGAATTCTGAGCTTTTGTAAATCATCCCACTTAAAAGCTGTCTTCCAACCCAGCTTGTGTGGTCTGAAATGCACCTCCCTGTCAAAGTGCCTTGGAGAACCCCCAACAGCACGCCTTGATCAAGATTTGCCAGCCCTTGGACACTATGGAAGAGAGGGCAGGAGTACCAGTCTGTTTAAAGCAAGAAGGCAGAGTGTCTCCTCACCAGTTACATTTAGGTCAGTGGTTGCTATCCAAGACGACCCTACCCTGCAACATTGAATTCCCAAGAGCAAAACCTGCATTCCTCCTGTAAGTAGGGAAGCTACTGTCTGCACCATAGGATCATGTGATCTGACAATCATTCACGGAAAGCTGCTAAATAGCCTAGTCTGGGGAGTCTTGCATGAAGCTTTGCATGGAGCAAATAAACAGGATTAAATCGGGTTCAGTTCCTCCAGCTCTCTAAAAGCACAGGGCTTAGACTGCAAGCTTCCTTGGGCTTTCTCTGTGTGTGTATGGTTTTTATAAACATATTACAGCATCTGTTAAGATTCAGTGTCCATGGAAACCTTCTTACATGCCATGACTCTGGACTCCATCACTGCTTTTGGAAAGCAGGGCTCCTCCACCTGCTAATAAGCCCATGTGGACCAGTCTGAATGTCTTCCCTTTATACTTGTGTTTTTAAACAGTCAAATTCCAAGAAGCAATTTGGACAGGTTTCTGTTGCCTGTGTATTTGTGAAATGTATTTGTATTTAGTAGGCTTCCTTATTGCATTTAACTTGTTTTTTGTTAACTCTTGATTCTTTTTTTTTTTTTTTGGATACTATTGATAAATAAAGAAATTAAAATAATAATTGTATTGTTTTCTTTCCCCCAATCAAGGCCAAATAAAGTTGCAAGAACATTAACCATTTACCTCATAAAAGTAGATTTGAGTTTCAGGAGGCTTAAAAGAGGCCTGAAAAGTTTCTGCTAATCTTGGGACTACAGCTGCAGGGGGAAAGGTTTACTCAAGGACTGATAGAACAAGTTTATTTAAAAGAATCACCAGTGGTGGGTCTGGGTAGGAAGTAATGAGAAGTCAGGGAACAGTATTGGGTAGAGGTTAAACTAAATGACTCCTAAAACTGCCATGGATCTTATGAGACTGAATGGCATCGGGTGAGGCTGGCTGCGGGTAAACCTGTATGAGAAGCCAAACAAACCTGGGAAGGTGGCACAGGGAGCATACGAAGATCTGGTAGGATAATCTTAGTGGCTGTTTACCAGATACACGTGTATACCATAGGGGTAAACATATCCAAGTGGACTGAATGTTGGCTAGTTAAGACCCTCTGTTTTGCTCTATCTTGGAGACACATGACCAATACTAGTTCTCCATCTCCCTTTCCAAGTGATTCTTACAGATATCATGTACTCCCCACCAGCAATAATTAATTCTGTCTTCCAAGAGAGCTCATTACAGTTGGTTTAAGCTTTCTTAATTTTAGTCATAATGTGTAGAAGTCTTGCTTCTCTAAAATTATAGCCAGGTCACCTTAATTGGATTTGGAGTATTATTCAAATGCTAATCAGATATTAAAATGTCATCTCTGGTTGTGTTATTGCTACAAATAGTAATTTGTAATGGTGATCTCATTAATCACCATTTGATTCTTTAAACTTTCATTCTCAGAATTCTTAAACCCAATTTGAAGGGTACCTTGTCCACAACCACTTTTAAATGCTGGCTGGCCTCTCCCAACCTTCTACCATGCTCTGGGAGCACTTCTCCTGCTATTACAGTATGCATGTGTTCAGGAAATGAAAATGAATTGAAATAGCCTGAAAGAAGCATAATTTAGAAGGTAAGTTTCCTATAATCAAAATGTAACATTATGAGCTCTGTAAGTTAGAACAAATTACTGTGATTAACTTTAGTTTTGGAGTGCCTGTGTCAAGTCCCCATCAGTCCTCTTAAATTACTTCTGAAATAAGGGGGAGGAGAGAGTAAAAAAAGTCTATTGAATGAGTAGATCTAAGCAGATGCCCTCAGAGCCCTGGGGTAAATGTAGCATAGGTGGAATACATGAAGAACGTAAACCCTGGGCTACTGCTGCTGAAGGCTGATTCATGAAGTAACTAGGAAGTTTCATGTTGCTGTCTGAATGAGAGGTCTTCCTGCCAATAGGAGTTCACTTTTAAAAATTACTTAACACATTTCTTATTGATAAACTAATACATGCACATGGTAAAATAAATAATTCAAATTGTATCAAAGAGAATACAGTGAAAAAAATTCATCCTCTTAGAGGGTGTGTACACTTATAAATTCGCTTATAATTGCCACGTGTCCTTCAAAGAGGTTGCATGCATTTACTTAGAATTGCACCAAAAATACATACACTGAGCATGTCTATTTTACCAAATGTTTGCAAGCACTGTGTCTTCAAACTTTGGGGTTTCTAACAGAGGAAAAATGATAACTCATTGCCTTATTTTTAATTAATTTATTTTATTATTCCTTATGTGAGATTGAGCATCTTTCCATGAATTATTGGTCCTTGTTCTTTTCTTTCATTCCCTTTGTTCATTTTCTGTTGGTTGTTGGCCTTTTCTTACTGGTTTATAATAGTTCTTCACATATTATTATTAGCCCTTTGTCATGAGGGTGGCAAGATCTGGCAGTAGTGGACCAGATAGAAGGCTACTTCAGGAATGAGGTGAGAAATAATGGTGACTTGAATTTTCAGATAATGGCAGTGGGGATTAATAGAAGGTTAATGAAATAACATTGACAAGAGCTGGCTAATGACTAACTATGGGAGTTAAGGAGGAGGTAATGGTCATGAATGACCCTAAGGTTCCAGCTTGGATGACTTGGTAGATAATGGTGCCATTTTCTAGGGTTGGTAAGAGAGCAGGAGAAACCAGTTGGCTGGGGAAAGGAGGAAGGAATGGGAGATGATGAATTCAGTTTTTCACAGGTTGAATCTGAGTTTGGAGATGTCTTATGAGTAGTAGTTGGATAGGAAGGTTTTGGAAGAGATCTGGGCTAGAGATAAAGATCTTGGAATAGACAGTATGGAGATAGTGTTCCTTTGTGTGGACAAGATGGCCTATGGAGAATATATCAAGTGAGGAAAAAAAAGAAAAGAAAATGTTGAGTTGGGAAGGTCCATAATAAAGACAGAGAACCCTTCTGAGAAACTCTAGTATGTGTATTTCTCCTGCTTCCTCGTGGCATCGTTAACAAAAAGTGTACACAGTTAGAAAAATGGTACAATGGGTTGGATTCATAGATGAAAACATAGGATGTAGAGAGTTCAGATGGGAGATGGTACCATGGATTCTATAGAGAGGTCAAAACTGAGAAGGAAACACCATGTATGTATGGAACGGAGTAACACAACTTGCTGGAAAACGGGTTAAATGAATTTAGGAGAAAGGAACAGGAAATGCACCCTGATCATGGTCACTGGAATGCACAGGTCTTAACTGACCTGATGTGGTCAGATAAGAAACTTAGGAAAGTTGACAGTGTTAGGGTCTGTAAAAAGAATGCATTCCCAGGAAAATAAGAGACAAGATTGTTAATAGATAAGAATAAAATATTTAACCAGGAAACCTGTATAAAATTGTCAAGAGGATGAAACATAATTGAAAGGAAATTTCTGCCGCCAAAAGAGAAGGGACTTTATCCTTCTAGTGCCTTGCCTCATTTTAAATTATATAAGTTAGCAGAATTTGTCATTTTCCAAGGAGCAGTGACAACTCAAAACAAAATGCTTGCTCCAAAATCCTTCCACTAGACTCCATAGTTAAAACTGGCAGCCAGTAATATTTATAACTTTATATATTCTTTGTCTTTCATAAATGCCATTCTTAGTTTCATGTTTCAACTTCTTTCTAATTTATCTGTATCATAACATTGTTCTTATTGTGACTGATAATTTACTGAGAGACGATATAATGTAATGTTTAACAACCAGGCTTCCTCAGTCTATATCCTGGTTCTGCCCCTGCCCTTTATATTCCAGGAGTTATTTAATCTCTCTGTGTCTGTTTCCTATTTATTTATTTATTTAAAAAAATTTTTTGCCTGCGTCGGGTCTTAGTTGTGGCACGTGGGATATTCGTTGAGGCATGCAGGATCTTTTGTTGCGGCACACAGGTTCTTCATTGCGGCACACACTCTTCTCTCAAGTTGTGGCGTGCGGGTTTTCTCTCTCTAGTTGTGGCGCGCGGGCTTCAGGGCGCGTGGGCTCTGTAGCTGTGGAGCGTGGGCTCTGTAGTTTGCAGCACGCAGGCTCTCTAGTTGAGGAGCATGGGCTCAGTAGTTGTGGCGCACGGGCTTAGTTGCCCCGTGGCATGTGGGATCTTAGTTCCCTGACCAGGGATCGAACCCACCTCCCCTGCATTGGAAGGCGGATTCTTTACCACTGGACCACCAGGGAAGTCCCTCAGTTTCCTCTTTAAAGTGGCATAACAATAGTACCTACCTCATTTTGTTCTTTTTTCGAGGATTCAATGAGCTAATGTATATAATTTTTTTCAAATAGTCTCTGGAACATAGAAAGTGCTGTGTAGGGGCTTCCCTGGTGGCGCAGTGGTTGAGAATCTGCCTGCCAATGCAGGGGACACAGGTTCGAGCCCTGGTCTGGGAGAATCCCACATGCCGCGGAGCAACTGGGCCCGTGAGCCACAACTGCTGAGCCTGCGCGTCTGGAGCCTGTGCTCCGCAACAGGAGAGGCCGCGATAGTGAAGACGCCCGCTCACCGCGATGAAGAGTGGCGCCCGCTTGCCGCAACTGGAGAAAGCCCTCGCACAGAAACGAAGACCCAACACAGCCACAAATTAATTAATTAATTAATTTTAAAAAAAAAAAAGTGCTGTGTAAATGTCAAATTATCACCAATTATTTTCATCTATTATACATTCTTATAATTCTCACAATGACTTTGTGAAAAAGATATTTTACAGATAAGGAACAGACAGTTTGTAAAGTTTAAGGAATTTATGTAATACCACACAATTCGCAAAGAACAGAGTCAGGATTCAAACCCAGGTCCCTCTCATACTCATTCTACTTTGCCACCGTCTTTCCCTTTATTTTTAAAATTATTACATCCACACGAGCCATTAATTCCTCATTCGTGTTCTCTAATTATGTAACTTCTTAGCACGTATAAGCAATTAATAAGTTTTTTCATTTAGTTCTAATAACTGTCTGCACGTCTTCTCACTCTTAAGTGAGTGCGGATCAGGCCGGGCCTCTGAAGTTCCCCGAGGCGTGATCCGCAATCCAACTTGGTTTCCCCAGAAACGATGCATCCAGGAGTCATGCCAGCCAGTGTGGGACCCCAGCAACCTCCGGCACACATCTCAGAGGTTTGGCCCAGTAAACCTCTCTGAGGTGCCTTCTTTTTGTGACATTTTATATGGACATTTTAGAAGCAGATATATGTCTTATCTCCATCAAAATTATTTTATCACCTGAATCCAGTAATTCAAAAAATTTGGGTTTTAAGCCAATTAAAATCTCTGGTTCCTGGATGATTTTCTGAATTCCCTTTTCTCTTACATGCCTTTTTCTCCTCTCTCCCATAACCTAAGCTTGATTCCTACAAGGCCTGGGACAGATATCACCCCCACCCCCTTCCAAAAGGAACAAAGGAGGAGATTCTGTACAAAAAGCATAGAGATATGGGAGATTTGGAAGGTGAGTTTTAGGAATAATAAAAACTCTGAAATCAGTTGGGCAAATCAGAAACGTTCAAGAGTTAGTCTCACCTTCTTTGACTTTCCAAGATTGCCATAGCCTTTGCTCAGTTATGCTATGTAAAAGAAGGCTTTTACAGATATAGTGATTCCCATTCATAATCAGTTTTAGGAAGATGTCTCTCTCTCAACTTTGTATCAGCAAAGTGCCCATGTAATAACATCGATACCAAAACCCAAAAAATCTGGCTTAGAGAAATCCTGCTCTGCCCTAAAGTCTCCAACAAATCGTCTGTCACTGCAGCACCACATCAATGAAACATACACAGAGTAGAAAGTGCATCAGGTTTTTGGTCATCTTTCATCTCACAGTAAAGATTTTAAAATTTTATTCAGAGAACTTGACATGTGAGAGGCATGAGGTCAAATAAAAGTAAATCTTATAAATAAGAGAATTAGAGATAAAGAAACAAGACTTTATCAATCTACAGACCTAAGAGAGACAAAATAGGGGAGCTCCTATAGTTTTAGTCAACATCCCGTACACTGGACCTGTTACCTCCTTATTTTTTTATGTTTATGACAGGTAGGTGCCTAGGACAAAGAGAATATAGTCCACAAGAGAAAACCAGGAGCTCCAGTGGCTAAAGGCAAGACAGTTTGGTCCTCGGGCAGATGTTATTCAAATCTCTTAATAGTAGTCATATGTACAGGGATACTTTCTCCCTGTAAAAAAGAAAGAAAGCATGGAAGGCTGGAGTTTTATATTAGAGGCAAACCCTGCATTCAGCTACAGTGCATTCCTGAAAGTCACACAGGAAGGAACAGTCGTGAAAAATGAGTTCTCTCTGTTCCTCCTAAGAGCAGTAACCCTCAAATAACTCATTCACCATTAGCAACTCTCCTTCATTTTTAAGGCAAAATCCTGGTTTACTCATTCATTAATTCAACACTATTGTTAGGGGAACAATGAGAGAAGCAAAAAGAGAAAAAGGAAGTGAATGGGATATTTCCCACCAACTTTCAGAGAGAGGGGAGATACAGAAGCAAAATAGGCCCAGGGCTTCGGAATATACTATACTACTGTGTCTGTTAGGTTTGTGGAACTGGGACACATGTCAGAGGAACTGATACCATCAGTCACCAGATCCCACTGCATTCCAGTATACACCGGAAGGAATACATCCCAGGCCAAGGAATGACTGCAGAGTCTGCTTATTACATCTGAGCCTGCAGGGGGAGGAGGGAGGAAGATGCTCCCGATGTGTCCTGAGAAAAGGAACAACAGAGTTGGGCATTTCCGTTTCAAGATTCAAGGTTATTTTGCATCTCTGGGGCCATGACGATGAGACTCAAAAACTAAGAGCTAACAACACCTATTCCAAGAGCCTACTATGTATCAGGAGCCAGAGAAGAGGGACAGAGGAACATGGTTCCTGCTTGTGAGGGATTCGCAGTCTTGGGACAAGATGAATAATAATGAATTTCAGCAATGCAGTAAGTTTGCTCACGCAATGTGTTTGAGGTGCTATGAAGAGCGTGTTTTTCCAGAGCGGTCACGCTGCCCTTCTCCAGGGGTGGCAGGCACATCAGAGGCTATGTCAGTGGAGCACTCTTGAGTTGTAACATGCACAACTTGAGCCACCTTGCTTCTCCTTCTCCAGCTTCCACGTCATCACCCGCAAGAATCAAAAGGGAGTCCCTGAGTGCCACGTGCTCCAGGTAAGACTGCTCCGCCCTGGCCTCCACACCTCTGTCATGGAGAATGAATAGGGGACCTCAGAACTCTCTGTGCTCCTGACAATACCCTCACCCTCTTTCCCCCCCACGACATTCACAGTTTTGCCGTCAGAGTCTGCCTTGAGACCACCATATCCAATCTCATCAGGTCTGTTTCCCAATTCACATTTACCACCACAAGAAGCCCGAAACCCTCAGTGCATCCTTCACCACATGGACTCTGAGCCCCATATGGCTCTGTACTCTCCCTTTATTGATCCCCTTTGCAACCTATTCCCAACTTCTGAAACCCTTCTACTGTGCCCTCTGGACTTGCTACCAGTCATCAGCAAACCCCTTCTATTCTCAACCTCTTCTAGTAACATTTCCCTCACCTCCTGAAATTTGACTCTCCACTGAGGACATTTCTTCCCATATAGTCCTCTCAAGTGGTGCTGGTTTTCTTTCCGACATTCGCCGTACACTTGGGTAAGTGAATTCCTTTATTCTCATTATGGCTTCCTCATCATTCTGTCCTCCTCTCAGCTTAAAGTCTCGTCCCCACCCTTCCTTGTTACAGTCTTCTATTGCTCCCCACCACCATTCCTTGATTTTAGCTTCTGGCTTTGTCAAGCTGCCAACATTACTTCTGTCATAATTCTTGGTGTCACGATCTCATGTATGATACCTCCATTGACCTCCTGTGGACCGGAACCTCCTTTCCTCCAAGGATCCTTTTTTTCCATCTTATCTTAGCCCACCTTCCCCATGGTTAGAACTTATATTTTGTTACTAGCAATAACCAAAACCACTTCATTACCTCAGTTTCAAGCACTAAAACTCTCCAGCCACTGCCTCTATCCTTCCAGCTCACTCACTATCTGTAGCACCCAAGTCTAAAATTCTTTGGCAGCCATCAAGACCTAAAACCCAATTTTCCTACCACATTTTCACTGTCCTTCCCATGCTTCACATTCTTCATGCTCTAATCCAGCTTAGATCCCATAATTGATTTTTATCCTCACTTTCTAGCACTCATCTGTCTTCCTTTGTCATATTCGCATGGCCAAATCCCAACATCTGGTTAACCTGACTCTCCTCCCATTCTGCGTCCACACACAAGCAACTGAATGTGGCTGGAGAAAAATACACAACCATGCTGGGTGTTCTCACTTTAAACTTACAACCACAAACTTCAAAAGTGCTTTTAGTACTGCCCAGGAAGCCTGTTATGTTTCTTCAGTTATTCTCTCCTGCTCCCCATTCTTTCTCCTTAAACCTTCAACAACACCACTTCCAGCCTCACACTCAGCTGATGATTTGCCCCCTGTTTCACTGAGAAAATTAGAAGCAAGCAGAAGATAAACAAGCTCCCACTACCTCTTCACTTACCTTTCGGCATCTTGCCCACATACTCTGTTTACCCTTTTACATAAATCCTACCTAAGGCAAACCCTTCTACCTGTGCATTAGACCCCGTCCCCACGGCCTACTGAGAGGCATTATTCAGTAATTCTTCCCCCTCTCCTGCATCATCAACTTTACCCTCCCCATTTGTTCATTATCAGCATACAAACACACTGTTACTTCTCTCATCTAAAAAAAGAAAAATAAGACCCTATAAATTTCTCAGTTAATATGCATTTCTCTGCTGCTCCCCTTTGAAGCAAACTGCCCTCCAGGTTACCTCTCCAGTGATCTATTCTCAGTCCCCCAAAGTTGCCCATGCTCCTTCTCTCAAACAATCTATTCTCAGTCCCCATCTTACTTGACCCATCAGCAGCTTTTGATACAGGTGATCACTCCTTCCTCCCTGAAACATTTTCTTCATGTGGCTTCCAGGCCATGAAACTTTTGTAGTTTCCCTTCTACTTTACTGTCCACTTTTTCTCATTTTCCTTTGTTGGTCTCTCTTCACCTTCTTGACCTATAAATGCTGGAGGGTCCCAAGATTCAGTCCCTGGACCTCTACTCATCTCTATGACTACTCCCTTGGTGAGCCCATCTAATCTCATAATTTGAAATACCATCTATATGTTGACAGCTCCCAGGTTTATGTTTCAAGCCTGGACTTCTCTCCTAAATCCAAATTTCATATCCAATCACCTACACAACCTCGCACCTCAAATGTCTGAAATGGGCATCTCTAACTTAACACATCCCAAACCAAACTCCAGACTTCCTGATTATCATAAATGGCAACACCACTCTTCCAGTTGCTCAGGGCAAAAACCTTAGTCATCACTGACTCCCCTCTTTCCCTCACACCCATCATCTAACCTGTCAACAAATCCTATCTGCTCTAACTTCAAAAATATATACTTAATTCACTCTCTTCTCACCACTTCCACTACTATCACCTTGGACCAAGCCATCATCTTCCCTCACCTGGATTATTACAACAATCTCCCAACTGTCACCCTGCTCCCATGCTTGCCTCTCTTGGGTCTTTTCTCAAAAGCAGCCAGAAAGATACTTTTAAAATATGTCAGACCATTTCACTCCTCTGCTCAAAACCCTCCAATAGCTTTCCATCTAGTCCCATAGTATGAGCAAAAGCTAAAACCCTTACAATGGCCTATAAAGCACCACACAATCCAGCCTCCTGTTAACTTTCTGATATTATCTCTTACACTTTCCCTTGCATTGTCTCTATTCCAACCACTGGCCTCCTTGCTGCCCCTCAAATCCACCAGCCCTCACCCACTGCAAGGTCTGGCTACCTCACCTCCTAAAATCTTTTTTAAAATTTAACCTGTCAGTGAGACTTTCTCTGGATTGCCTATTTTATTTTTTTATAAATTTATTTATTTATTTTTGGCTGCATTGGGTCTCCTTTGCTGTGCGCGGGCTTTCTCTAGTTGCGGCGAGCGGGGGCTACTCTTCGTTGTGGTGCGCAGGCTTCTCACTGAGGTGGCTTCTCTTGTTGCGGAGCACAGGCTCTAGGCACGCGGGCTTCAGTAGTTGTGGCACGCGGGCTCTAGAGTGCAGGCTCAGTAGTTGTGGCACACGGGCTTAGTTGCTCCGCGGCATATGGGATCTTCCCGGACCAGGGCTCAAACCCGTGTCCCCTGCATTGGCCGGCGGATTCTTAACCACTGCGCCACCAGGGAAGCCCCTGGATTGCCTATTTTAAATTGCAACCCTCCTTCCCCCCCTTACTTCCCTCTTCCCAATCTTCCTTCCCTGCTTTATTTTTCTCTATATGACTCTTCACTGTCTGATATACTACACAAATATTTACTTTATATTGAAATATAATATGCACACAGAAAAGAGCATGTAAGCATCCAGCTCAATTAATTTTCACAAACTGAATTCAATCATGAAACCAGCACCCAGATCAAGAAACAGAACATGACTAACACCTCCAGATTCTCCCATGCTCTCTTCTAGCTACCATCCCCCTTTCACACTCCAAGGGTAACCATTATGCTGACTTCTAACAGCATAGATTTTAATTTTGCTTGCTTTTGTATTTCATATAAATGGACTCATATAGCGACATCCTACATATTTTAATGATCTGTTTATTTACTGCCTATTTTGCCCCACTACTAGCATGTAAGCTCCATGAGGGTGGGGCTTTGTTTCCTTCATTGCTGCATCCCCAAAGCCTAAAAGAGTATCTGACACAGAGTTGTAGCCCAGTACATATTAGATAAATGAATGAAATATTGAACAAATGGAAATGGGAGTAGGAGAGTTTAGAAGGGCTTAAAGTCTAAACGAAGTCTTAAAGGATGAGTAGAGTCCATGAGGCAGTCCAAGAAAGGCATTCCAAGCACAGGCAGAGTCTCTATAAAGGCTTGGCAGAATGAAAAAATAAACAGAAGTAGAAACCACAAGGAGTCAGTAAGCTGAGAGCAATGAGCAATAGCCGTGTGTTGAAAAACAGAGACCTAGGAGACTGGAAAAATAGGCAGACACCAGATCTCTGAGGGCTGTATACAAATAAGTCCATGAAAGGAGATGAAGAAAAGTAAACTATAGGGGTCTCTTAGGCATTTCCAGGACCTTTTTTAAGTGTTGAAATTTAAGGGGACATAAAACAAGGATTTCCTTAAAGTCAGCTCATTAATAACTTATCCTAGTGTCTCAGAAGAGCATCTGTGGCCACTGTAATGGTCAAAGACCTCTAACTACTCCTGAACATGTGCAAAAGGCTTAATAGTCTGGGGAATAAGCAACTGCAGCTTTTCTTTCCTTTAAAGGAAAGAACAGCTCAAAACAGGACATTTAAATCACTGTATCTGTCTAGTTAGTCTTGTTTTACTGGAATGGGGCAAGGATCTGGGAGCCCTGGCTTTGAGGAGATGGCACCCCATCCTCACAGGGGAAGATAGGCCAGAGATGCTCTGGGCGTCTTCACCTCCCCTAATGGCCAATGCTCTACATCTGTGGTTCCTGAGTGAGTTAAAATCACCTGGAGGCCTTATTAAAACACAAATTGTTAGGCCCCAGATCAGGAGGTCATGAGTGGGGCCTGAAAATTTGCATTTCCAGCAAGCTCCCAGGTGGTGCCAGTGTTGCTGGGTGTGGGGCGCTGCTTGGAGAACCACTACCCTACCCAACACTAGCCCCCTAAGCTAGGAGAGGAGGCCTTCTGCATGTCCCTGCTGCCCCCAATTGCCCTCCATCACAACTCCCCTCACTCTGCAGTGTACACTCATTTAACCTGTGTCTTCTCCACTACCCTATCCACTGCATGAGGGCAGGAGCTACATCTATCTTGTTTAGTTTCATGGTGCAGTTCCAATGTCTGGACCTGACTAAGCATTCTACCGATATTTGTTGAATTAGTAGATGAATGACTCTAACTGGCTTCCCAAAGACAAAGAACAGTAATGAAGATGGGGCCTCCAGAAACCATGGTTCCAGCCCCCTGTCTTCTACAGAGAAGCACAGAGAGCGTGAAAGAGTGGAAGTTCTGCAGTTTCTTCTTTCTGTTCTTCCAGTGAGGTTTGGATGCTCCCTTCCCACCATGTCTGAGTTTCAGCTTCCCCATCTATTAAACGTAGGGCTGCCAGATAAAATATAGGACACCCAGTTAAATTTGAATTTCAGGTAAATAATGAATCTCTCTCTGGCATATGTATGTGGCAATATTTATTGTTTATCTGTAATTCAAATTTAACTGGGCATCCTCTATTTTTATTTACTAAATCTGGCAAACCTACTTATACGTGGATAAAAATATTTCTTACCCCATAGGATTCCCATGAGGATAAATAAGTAATTAAAATGAAAAAAAACCCACCTGTAAAGCCTTAGAACAGCAACTGAAGACAAGAGCTCTATTTAAGTATTTGCTGTTATTTTTATTGTACCCATACAACACAGAGACACACACACACACACACACACACACACACACACACACTTGGCTATACAGTAACACTCTTCTTCAGTTGCCTAGTTCAGCTTTGACAAACTTTTAAATGATATTTTGAAATCTTCATGTTTTAATTTATAACTTCCATTTTATTGTCTCCTCCACAAATCTCATAAATGGCAAATCAGCACTTTTATAAAGGTCCTACAAATATTTAAGGCCAAAATAACAATCTCCTAATATTTTCTTCTTAAGATTAGGTTCTAATTACTCGATCTTTTACTATATGAACCTGTTCCTCTTCTCTAAAGCCTGTCTAGTTCCTCCACATTTTATTTTTTCTTTAGTTAGAAAAATATGTTTGTTATAATAAACTTATAGGGAGGAAAAAGATTATTCTTTCCTCTTGCAATATTGTCTGAATGTTCCATAATCTGTACATATATAAAGTAAAATAAGCATCTGTTTTTTTTTAATTTGGAGTTTTCTTATTTTTGTCTTTTTATACTCAGACAATTATGCCTGGTCTGCTTATTTAAATGAATTTCATGATTTTTATTTTAAATTTTGCCCACTATTAGTCAGTGATTTTATGACTCAGAAGCAATGCATAAAGGGCACAATCTATAATCCTATTCTCTTAAAGACAAGCACTTTAATAACTAATATTGAATAATACTATTCAATAAATAATAATATTGAAATAATAAAAATAATAACAAGAACATTCTTAATAACACCTAACATTTATTGTTAGTGTATGATGTTCCAGCAACTATGCTAGGAACTTTTAACTTCATTAAATCTTTTCATTCTCATAGTAATGCCAGGAGAAAAATACTATCATTATCAGTCCTCAATCTTTTCTGCTCTGGTTGCTGAACAATTGCTCCACTGAGCTACTCTTGCTAAGGTCACAAAAGACCTGCAAGGCACTAAATGAAATAAACATTTTCTGTCTTTATCTAACTTGCCAGTACATGTTGCATTCTCTCCCTCCCTCTATACCTTTGTCTCTCTCTCGCCTTCCCTCCTTTCCTTTTTCTCTCTTCCTCATTTTTCCCCTTCTCTTTATTTTTTTGCAGTAGGATGGATTTGAGTCGTTATACCCTTCAACAATGTAACAGTAGCAAAATTAATATTAAAGTTGATTTCACTTCTCTAGTGTGTCACATACCAGTCTTTTTTCTCTCCAAATTCACTTAACCTCAGGGCTTCCACATTTTATTTTGTATTTTTTAAAAAGTATACCTTTAAATAAATGGAAAGATATCACATATTCATGGGTCAAAAGATAATATTGTTAAGACAGCAATGCTATCCAAATTGATCTACAGATCCAACACTATCCCTATCAAAAACCCAGCTTCCTTTTTGTCAGAAGTTGACATGCTGATCATAAAATTTTAATGGAAATGCAAGGGATACAGGACAGCCAAAACAATTTTGAAAAAGAAGAATTAAGTTGAAGAACTCACACTTTACATTTTCAAAGCTTATTAAAATGGGATGAAATTAGAACACAGTAACAGAATTAAATTTAGGAAATAAAAAAATGTAGAAATTAAACAACACAATCCTAAATAACCAATGGGGTCAGAGAAGAAATCTCAAGGGAAATTAGAAAACACTTTGAGATGAATGAAAATAAAAATATAACATACCAAAACTTATGCGATGCAGCTAAATCAGTGCTCAGAGGGAAATTTACTGCTGTAAATGTCTGTATTTGAAAAGAAGAAAGATCTCAAATCAATACTCTAACCTTCTACCTTAAGGTACTAGAAAGAGAAAATCAGACTAAACCCAAAGCAAGCAGACGGAAGGAGATAATAAAGACTAAAGTGGAAGTAAATGAATTAGACAATAGACAAAAAATAGAGAAAATAAACAAAACTAAAAGTTGAAGAATTAAGGAAGAATTAACACCAATCCTTCACAAACCCCTCCAAAAAAACAGAAGATAAGGGAACACATTTCAGCTTATTCTATGACACCAGTATTATCCTGATACCAAAATCAAAGAAATCATGAGAAGAGAAGACTACAGGCCAACATCTCTTAAGAATATAGATGCAAAAATCTTCAACAAAATACCTGTAAATGGTATCCAGCAACATATAAGAAGGATTATATGCCATGACCAAGTGTGATATATCCCAGGAATACAAGGTCAGTTCAATACACAAAAATTAATCAGTGTAATATACCATATTAATAGAATAAAGGACAAAGACCACAGGATCATCTCAACAGATACAGAAAAAGCATTTGATAAAATCTTAAATTCATTCATGATGAAAAGCATTCAGCAAATTAGCAATAGAAGACAACATTCTCAACCTGATAAAGTCCATGTATAGTAAACCCACAGCTAACACTATACTTAAAAATGAAAGACTGGGGACTTCCATGGTGGCGCAGTGGTTAAGAATCCGCCTGCCAATGCAGGGGACACGGGTTCGAGCCCTGGTCCGGGAAGATCCCACATGCCGCAGAGCAACTCAGCCCGTGTGCCACAACTACTGAGCCTGCGCTCTAGAGCCTGCGAGCCACAACTACTGAGCCCACATGCCACAACTACTGAAGCCCGCACGCCTAGAGCCTGTGCTCCACAACAAGAGAAGCCACCGCAGTGAGAAGCCCACACAATGCAACTAGAGAAAGCCCGCACACAGCGATGAAGACCCAATGCAACCAATAAATAAATAAATAAATTTATTTAAAAAAAAAGACTGAATGCGTTTTGTTCTTAAGATCAGGAACAAAACAAGAATGTTTACTTTCACTTGTACTAATCAGCATTGTACTGGGGGTTCTAGTCAGTGCAGTCAGGCAAGAAAATGAAATATTAAGTAATCAAGATTGGAAAGTAAGAAATAAAACTATCTCTATTTATAGATAATATGATCTTGTAAACAGAATATACTGAGGAATCCACAAAAAAACACTGTTACAACTAACAAACAGATACAGCAAGGTTGCAAGATACAAAATCAATATACAAAAATCAACTGTATTTCTTTATACTACCAATGAACATTCCAAAAATAAAATTAAGAAAACAATTGCATTTATAAAACATTAAAAGGTATAACATATTTAGGAATAAATTTAACAAAAGTACAAGATTTATACATTGAAAACTATAATACATCACTGAAAGAAATTAAAGAAGAACAAAATAAATGGAAAGATATCTCCACATTCATATACTGGAAGACAATATTGTTAAGATGGCAGTACTCCCAAAGCTGATCTATAGATTCAACACACTCCCTATCAAAATCCCAAGTGCTGGGAATTCCCTGGCGGTCCAGTGGTTAAGACTCCACGCTTTTACTGCTGAGGGACTGGGGTTAAATCCCTGGTCAGGGAACTAAAATCCCAGAGACTGCAAGGCCGGAAAAAAAAAAAAAAAAAAAAAAAATCCCAGGTTCCTTTTTGCAGAAATTGACAAATTGATCATAAAATTCATTTGGAAATGTCAAAACAAGAACAGCCAAAACAATCTTGTAAAAGAACAAAGTTGGAGGACTCACACTTACCTGTGTTAAAACTTAATAAGAATCTATAGAAATCAGGACAGGATGGGCATACGAATAGATACATAGTTCAATAAAACAGAATTGAGAATCCAGAAATAAACCCTAATTTATGGTCAATTCATTTTTGACAAGGATGTCAAGACAATGCAATGGGGGTGTCGATGAAAAAAATTAATAGTCCATCCCCAAAACATGGAATTGTAAATCAAATATACTTCAGTTTTTTTTTAAAAGTGGAAAATTTTATTCAAGCCAAACTGAGGATTACAACCCAAAAATCAATCTTACAGAAAGCTCTGAGGACTCTTCTGCCCATGAGAGGTCAAAGCACAGTTATATAAGTTTTTGAGACAGAGAGCTGTACATTAAATGACATATTATTGACAGTTTACATAATCCAGATCTACAAATACCAAGCAAATAGTGGATTACAGTTAATTGTAGCCCCTTACAAAATTAAGAAAGAAGGTTATCTCCTAAGGAGTTGTGACCCTTTATGAGATTAAGAAAGAATGTTACCTCCTAAGGAGGTCTGCAGATACACAACACACATTAAAGGGGAGGGAGGAGGCCCAAACTGGCAAAGAAAAATTTTATGTTTAAATTTTTCTTGTTTTGCCATAAAATATGAATTTTATTTCATCAAGGGAAAGAATAGTCTTTTCAATAAAGAGCCCTGGGAAGACTGATTATCTATACACAAAAGAATGATTTTGGACTCCTATCTCACATCATATACAAAAATTAACTTAAAATGGATCATAGGGCTTCCCTGGTGGCACAGTGGTTGAGAATCTGCCTGCCAATGCAGGGGGCATGGGTTCGAGCCCTGGTCTGGGAAGATACCACATGCCACGGAGCAACTAGGCCCGTGAGCCACAACTACTGAGCCTGCGTGTCTGGAGCCTGTGCTCCGCAACAAGAGAGGCCGCGATAGTGAGAGTCCCGCGCACCGCGATGAAGAGTGGCCCCCGCTTGCCGCAACTGGAGAAAGCCCTCGCACAGAAACGAAGACCCAACACAGCCAAAAATAAATAAATAAATTAAAAAAAAAAAAAAGGATCATAGACCTGAATGCAGGAGCTAAAATTATAAAACTCTTAGAAGAAAACATAGGAGTAAATCTTTGTGATCTTGGATTAGGCAATGATTTCTTAGATATGACATCAAAAGCACAGTGAGAATAAAAATAGATACACTGGACTTCATGAAAATCAGAAATTTTCTGCTTCAAAGGACATAATCAAGAAGTGAAAAGATAACTCACAAAAGGGGAAAAATATTTGCAAATCATACATTTGATAAGGGACAAGTATTCAAAATACATAAAGAACTTTTCCAACTCAATAATAAAAAGATAAATAACCCATTTTTTAAATGGGCAAAGGATTTGAGTGGATAGTTCCCCAAATAAAATATACAAATCACCAATAAGCACATGAAAAGATGCTCAGCATCATTAGTCATCAAGAAAATGCAAATCAAAACCACAGCGGTATATCACTCACACCCACTAGGAAGACTGAGATCAAAAAGACAGATAATAACGAGTGCTGACAAGGATGCCGAGAAATTGGAACCCTCATAGACTGCTGGTGGGAATGTAAAATGGTGCAGCCACTTTGGGAAACAGTCTGGCAATTCCTCAAGGAGTTAAAAAACAGTTACCATATGATCCAGCAATTCCACTCCCAGTATATATCAAGATAAATGAAAACATATATCCACACAAAAACGTGTACACAAATGTTCACAGCAGCATCATTCACTGTAACCAAAAAGTGGAAACAACCCAACTTCCGTGAACTGATGAATGAATAAATAAAATGTGGTATATCCATACAAAGGAATATCATTCAGCAATAAAAATAAATGAAGTGCTGAGACATGCTACAACATGTTGCACCTTGAAAACATTATCCTGAGTGAAAGAATCCAGTGACCACACATTGTATGATTCCATTTATATGAAAGGTTCAAATAGGCAAACGATGTAATCAGAAAGTAGATTAATATTTTCCTAGTACTAGAGGACACAGCGGGAGGAATGAAGAGTGACTGCAAAGAGGTCTCAGGTTTGTTTTCAGGGTAATAAAAATGTCCTAAAATTAGATAGTGGTGATGGTTGCACAACTCTGTGAATATACTAAAACAACTGAATTGTACACTTCAAATGGATGGATTTTATGGCATGCGAATTATGTTTCACAAAGATGTTAAGAAAGATTTTTTAAAGTATAGCTTTTTGGGATTATAAAAATAATACATGTTCATTGTAGAATGTTGCATAAGACAGAGAAGTACAAAGAAGAAAACAAAAATCACCTATAACCCCATCATGCAGAGGTAACCAGTAATTGTTGTTAATAATTATTATTATTATTATACTTCCTATCTTTTTAATCTGTATACAGCTAAACAACTTGGGCTCATGCTTCACATGCAAGCTTACATCTTGTTTTTTTTAGATTTAACAGTATATTGTGAACCCTTCTCCATGTCATGAAAATTTTTAGTGAATAATTTTAACAGTTGTATAATAGTCACAGCTAGTTACTGTTAGATCCAGGATTACAAGTGTCTTGAATGCTTTGATTAATTGCTAGGCCCATACAGACTAGACCTGAAGGGTGACCGACCAATCTTTGCATGAAGCCAGATTCCCTTATTACTTCTTGTATAGAGGCTGTACACCCTTGGACAAGTACCCCAACTCTGGACTGCTGTTTCCTTGCTCCCACATGCTGTGGTTAGTAGAAGAGGATGGCTAAAGTCCCTGGCAGATCTAACCCTCCAAAGAAGACTAAGTCAGACACACAGGAAAGTAGAAAGAATTAGCTTATGTGCAAGTGTCCTCATCACCATAACCTTCCTTCTTAAAAGAGGCAGGTGGGGCCACACAAGGTAGCACAGATCAGTCACTCTGCCTGAGGCTCTGGATGTTATAACACAAAGAGCTTAATGGCCCTGAGTCAACCATGGTAGAGTGGAAAGTTCCTACGCCTTGTTAATAGTTAAGCCTGTGTTCAAATCCTAGGTTCTAACACTTTCAGCTGTGTAGCCTTCAGTAATTTACCTTCTCTCAGCCTCAGTTTCCGCTTCTGCCAAATGGGGTAATATTAGTATCTACCTCAGAGGTCGCTGTGGTGTTAAATACGGTATGAGAAGGTACCTAGGTCCACCCTCACACACAGTACGTGTTTGATAAATACATGTTCCTTTTCTTATATGCGTTTTCAAGTCCTTGAACACTTCCTTGAAGAAGGCAGGCACAGTTTAGAAGTAATAGAACCGACACACAAAAAACTATCCATCAAATTTTCTCTCAAGAAGCTGCAGGGTTCTGCAGAGCATAGTTAGAGAGCAATGTTAAGACTTTCCAGGATTCATGAGTGGAGCAGCAACTTCATTTCTAGTCTCATTACTTGTCGCACAGGGGCTCCCCTTCTCCAGACTTAGATGATTTAAATCTGTTCATGGAGTGTATAATCTTAGATACATAAATGCTGGGTGGTGTAAGAAAATAAAGTATATGAGCTCTGGATTCAGAAAGAATGGATTTGAATTCTAACTCACGTGCTTATTAGCCATGTCCTTGGTCAAATTCTTTGCCGTCTTGCTTCCCTCACGCAGGCGGGGGACGGCAATAACAACTACCTTGCAGGGTTGAGGCAAGGACTTAAAATGACGTATGTAAAGTGCCAGGCACATGGTAAGAGACTGATAAAGGGCAGCTATGCTTATTCAGCCTGTCACACCATAAAGCTGACGCCCTCAGCAGAGGGAGAGAAGCCTTACCAATAGGAACAGACACATTGATCGGGATGAAAGCTGTAAGTTCCTGAAGTGTGGTCTTTTTTCAAACACAGAGAGACTCCCACCTCACCACCTTCTCTTGCCCCAAGCTACAACTTTCTCTTCCTGAGTTTCTTTAAATCTCCAAAGTGCCCAGAAGTGCCTGATACATTTGGCATTTGGTAAATACTACTGAATAATGACTTCTTTGTGGGGAAATACACCCTGCTTTAACTCACTTACTTGGGTCCTTGCAGATGATTCTGAAGGGCTGGTTGTTCACATCTGTCTCTGTTATGTGGCAGACATATTTCTCATTTAACTTGACCGGGTATTTCAGGACAGAGAATACCCGGTAGAAGCCATTCATCTGCTCCTCCAGGACCTCCACGGTACTGTGGTTGCTCAGGTCCCTCTCTGCCCGGTCCAGCCAGGTCACACTGGGCGTGAGGTACCAGCCCCTGGAGACGCACGTGGCCACATCCTCATCATTAATCTTCTCAAACCACACCTGGGGCGTTTCAGAGTCTGGTTGGAAAAAATAACAAAACAATTAGTTCCTTTTTTAATTTCAGCCCCAAGAGGATCAGGCTAGCAGAAATCTTGCCCTGAGTCTTTACATTAACTCTTATGTAGGCAACACATCTTGAGGTTCACCGTAGTTAAAATTTTGGTCCAGGCACAGCGAGAGAATATCAGGATACCCACAGGTGCCTGCCCTCCAGGTCTCATCTACCACTGCTGTCTTTATTTTTGGAAACTTCCTCTACGTGAGGGGGTTCATTTCAGACTCTCTGCTGCACTCAGATAGCCCTGCTGAGGATCGTAGAAGATAAATGACTCTCAGCACCACCCTGGCATCTCTTGCAACTCCTACCCAGGGGAATTCTGCCATGCCTCCCTCCCCCTTTGTGAGATCTCTGATGAGGAAAAGCCCGCTCTCCATGTAATCCTGAAAAGGGTGAGGATCCTTGGGGCACTATGGAGATCCACTGGTCCAGTCCAATCTTACATTTTAATAGTGAGAAAATGAAGCCTGGAGAATCTAAACGATTTGGCCAGAGTCACACAATTAGAACCTGGGCCTCCTGACTCCCAGCACAGGGCTCTTCTCACCAAACCACACATCATATCTCAGAGCTTTCATGTAGGAGTCTTTTGCAACATTTTGGTTTTTCAGTGTTAACAATTTGTTTAGTAAGTTTGGGATAGGACCAGGGTTTTGGGTTTTGGGGGTTATTTTATGTTTTGTTTGCTTGTTTGAATGAATGAATGATGTAGTCAGGTACAGATTAACACCTTTGGTTCAGAGCAATATTTTTAGCTAAGATGAATCGACATTCCAAATACCTGACTCTCATAATGGGAATAAGAAGTACCTATAATGATTTGAGTAGAAGAGAAAAAGTGAGAACACCAGAAGAGAAAATGTGTAGTTTATCTTTGTGAACAGAAACAGAGCTTGAAACCAAGTTAATCCAATAAATTCCCTTACCTTCTCCTATTAGCTTAATTGTACTTTTGCCTCTTCCATTTGGTGTGATGGCTGAGCATTTGTAGATAGCTTCATCCGTGAAATCCACATTTCTTAATAAGAGTGATAGAGTCCACTCAGAAATTTCCTCCCGATCCACAGAGACTCTTCACTCATACAAGGAGTTTTGGTCCTCTAGTTGCTCTGTGTTACTGCTAAACTGGTAAACCAACGTCGAGAAAACTTCCAAAAAATCATAGTACCTAAAACATCGGTAATATTCTTTATCATCCTCTACCTCATATTCCTGTCTGATGTCTTCTCTCTTCCAAGAAAACTCAAGATTTTCTGTGCCCTCCACAAAGGAGAAATGACAGGAAAGGGCAACATCAGTGAAAGGATGGGCCCGTAACTCTTCTATAGACAATGAGGATGTCAAAGAAGAAATGAAGTCAGCAAAGTATTTGTAAAGACCAGTGAACACTGCATCAGGCAGGGTTTAATAACAGATAAAATAAATCACTCTAGCTATGTCAAACAGAAAGGGGTTTAGTACAGCGAATTAGACATTTACAAAATCATTGGAAGGCTAGAGGAATGAGCCCAAAGAAGGTCACGGAAGGTAAGACATGCAAAGTATGTGTTAAGTCCTTCCCTGAATTATGCTAGGCTCAGAACAACTGGCTGAGCTGGTCTGCCAATGGAACTGCTGCCTCTGCCATATCAGGAAGCTGGTAAATCAGGAAGTTGTCACTGCAGGTATTGGCTCCAGAGTCAAACTGCACCTGCTAGATTCACACTGGGAACAGAAAGGATGCTTCATGCACTATCACCATTCTCCTCACTTAAATCAGTTGCTAACTTGGTCCTTTAGCAAATGTATCTGATTGGCAGAGCCTACGTCATTTCCAGAACCCAAAATACAAAGGAATCTTGGAAATATAGTTTTTTACTCTGCAGTCTCAGCAGTTCAGGAAGGCACGTTAAAAAGGCAAAAATGGAATTTCAGTAAGTCAGTCTATTCTACCTGCCACAAATATCTACTGGTCTGGGCAGAGTTATCAACAGAAGGGGCTGAGGGCTATGGGGAATATAGCCATGCACTATGTACCATTCATAGAATCCTGACCTAGAATAGAATCCTGATATGTTAGAGCTGAAAGAAAGCTTAGAGATCATCTGATTCCATCTTTCCAAACTATTTTCCCCAAAGCCCACCTCACTGACAGCCAGGTGAAAGACTAAATCAGTGAGATCTGCATTCCTTTATCACTTCAATCAGAAAAATCCCTCTCTAATTTAATTTATAAATGGGGCTTCCAAGTAAGAATTCTTTCGTCAAGTGTCTCTGCTACTAAAAGACAAAACTGAAACCCAGGGAGCAAAGTTGCTTGGGGTCACAAAGTAAGATACTGTTAGCACAACAGAAAGAAACAAGACCTCTCAGAATTTAAAAAGAACCTTTTGGGTCATAGTTATCAAACTTTTGAGCCTAAAAGACTTATTAAATTCCCAACTTGAGTAAGACAGAATAATGAAACTTCTGCATTATGAAAGTAGGGACTCCATCTTTTTTTTCTCCTAGAGACACTATGCAAGTAAGAAGCATCATAAAGGAAGAACTTATCATATGAGCCTAAGTAAGGATATTGTTTGATATAATGAAGTGAGATCAAATAGAAGAAAGAAATACGTGAGGCACCAAGGAAAACCCAAATGGTGAAAGTTAATAGGCAAGGAAGCTTCTAAGCCATCAGCCTAGCAAAGAGCAGTCAGAGAGACATCTGGTAGGGCACATTCCAGCTGAATAATAGATGCAATCTGCTCATTTCAGCAGTGGCAACCACATGGCTAATGATGGGGCTGGGTATAGACTGTACACAGAGGGCAGAGACCATATCTTAACCACCCTGTTTCACCAATGCCTAGCACAGGACTTGGCACAGTAAAAAAACATCAGGTGTAATGGTAAATTTTATGTCAACTTGACTGGGTCACAGGGTACCCAGATATTTGGTCAAACATTATTCTGGGCATGTCTGTGAGGGTGTTTTTAGATGAGATTAACATTTGAATCAGTAGACTGAGTAAAGTTGACTGTTCTCTCCAATGTGGGGGGCCCTCATCCAATCAGTTGAAGGTCTGAAAAGAACAAAAAGACCAGCCCTCCCTTGAGTAATAGGGAACTCTTCCTGCCCGGCTGTTTGAACTGAGACATTGGTCCTTTCCTGCTCAGACTCGAACTGAAACATAGGCTCTTCTTGGGTCGTGAGCCTTCGGACTTGCACCGGAAATATACCATGGGCTTTCCTGGGTCTCCAGCTTGACCACTGTAGTTCTGGGGACTTCTCACCTCCATAATCACTTGATCTCTTATATAGATTTTATTTGTTCTGTTTCTCTGGAGAACTCTAACTAATACATTGGGTAACATTTATTAAGTTTTACAATGTCCTAGGTGTATTCAAAGAGCTTTTCCTGAACTAATTCATTTAATCTGTATACTAACACCGAGGTAGGTACTGCTATTATCCTCAATGTACTACTGGGAAGACCAAGGCACAGTGAGTGAGGTGAAGTTGTTCAGGGACACATGCCTAGTGAGAAATAGGGCTATGATTCAAACCCAGGCAGTTTGGCTCCAGAGCCCTCCATCTGAACTGGGTTCTGTCTTCTAACAGTAGGCACTCGTTCTAAGTTTGATGAGTGAAAAAATGACTGATGAAATAAATGACTGAATGAATATAAAGAAAGACAGATGACAATGGAAAAAAAGGAGGCAGGGAGAAACAACTTCTCTACCCTTTGGAAGGATGGATTTGCATACCAAAAACACTAGTGCTTTCCTTCTTAAATTGTTATTTGTCTGATGTGGTTATAATCAAGAAGCAGTGGATTACAGGTACAAAAAAATCTTGGTAGATTTGTAAATCCAAGTTCTAGTTCTAAGTTTTCTTTATTAGTCATTTGGAATTGGGCAAGTCACTTAACCTCTCTTATGTTCAGTTTCCTTATGTATAATTAGGGTAAGAACACCTGCCCCAGGGCTGTTATGAAATACCTTGGGATCTTAGGGACTGTTTTTATATGATATGGTTCAGTCATTTTCCAGAGGGACAGAAGGAGTGGACCAGATGGGTGGATACCTTAGTAAGCTGCCCCTCTTCCCAAACTCTCTCATAAAAATATGAGAGGTCCTTGATTCTGGCTTTTCAGTTTATATCCAGGAGGTCTTGCTACAGCTGTACACTTTCTGGCCCCAAGGGAAAGGGGTCTCAGACTCAGGAATCCAAAGGCTCTAGCCAATGAATCATGAAACAGGATCTGCCAGTGATGTAATTGGTAATATAAAAGCCAACTTCTGAGTGATGTGTCTGCAGATGGTCTTACTTGAATCTGAGTAACTCTTTTGTCTATTTCAATCTGTATTATTTCTAGACGTTTGTATCTTTAGCTTCCCAAGGCCTAAGAAGCTGAGGCAAAAGCTCAGCAAAAAGTTAATAATATGGGAAAACACTTTGAAAACTGTAGAAAGATACTACATCAAAAACACCTAATATAATACCTAGCACCTAGTATTAGGTTGTCACTATTGCTATAAAATATAAGATATTATTAGAACTAACACACCTTTCTCTTTCTTACTTACATATATACCTATTCCTTTAATCTGTTTGGTTGGGTTGTTCCTAACTATGAGTGGATTACCATCTCACTTTGCCTTACTGCTCCCTTCTACACACACACACACACACACACACACACACACACACACACACACAGGAACCAAGCATCAAAAGAAAAGAGCCAGTAAATATAATCTGGATGGACCAGGCCTTGCACTAACTCCTAAGTAGATCTCTGGATGCATCTCCTGAGGATGCCTTCCAGCTTCTGCCAGCTTTAAGACTGGCAGAACTGCCATAGGTCCCTGAGACACTGCATATACCTAAAACCTATTAATGTGTTTGACCATTTTTTGAGTAGTTATATTGCAGGTTTTGGATATATGTGTTTTTTTAAAGAAATTTTTACATATATATTTTTGGCTGGCTGAATTACATTAACATTATCAACATCTATATACTATTCATCTCAACATTTTTGAAGAAATGAGTATAAAAATTATACAAACTCTGTGTTGACTGCCCATCCAGATTTTCCAGGACAGACCTGATCTCAAATATTCTGTGATGCTATACTCTGAATCAGCACTTAACAGGCACTTGAAGTGGGGAGGACTGTCTAGATTTTTTTAATTGGAGGAGTTCAAATTATAGATGTGAATAGGTGTAATTATCCAGATATGGCCTCAAATGGGCAATTCAAATTGGCAGTGGGGGTGGGAAGGCTTTTCTCATTTAGAAACATGAAAATAGAATAAACAAGAATGCTTTACAATTTGGGTCTGTTATATTTGCCCATCTGTCTTCACCATTTCCGGTTAAACAAATATAACATTGTTACTCCCATCTAAAAAAAATGAAAAGACTGAGGTTCAGAGAGATTAAGTAATTTGCTTATTTTCTTTTAATCTCCAAATCACTACTTCCCTCACTATCCCCAAAGTTTTCTCAGAAATACCCACAAAGATTTTTTGAAAAGTGACTCATCTACATTATGAATAAGCAGAAGTATGTTGACAGTCACCGAAAAGAAAGACATTCTGTAAGGAACAAAAAGAAAGGGAGAAAATTTGCTTCAGCTGAGAAACAGTGTGAACCAGCACAACCCTGCTGGGTCCAAGGAAGGCCCCCACAACAGGCACCACCGCCAGACTCCATGCCCACCAGATGCACTCTTAGCAGACAGAGGCTTCCAGCACTTCAACATTCTGTGTGGGATTGTCCACTGAGTCAAGTTCACCCAGGCTGATTCTATGCAGATTTGTTTGATTTGCTATATGAACCTGGAACTCTATTTCTGTAATATGCACATCTATCTCTAGAGGTGAGTCACATTTGAATTCATCTGGATCAGAGTTAGCTCTGAAATGATGTTTGAGGGATCAGTGACAGCTTCCCAAGCAATTGTCATTGGTTTTTCTGGATGTTGCTTGGGGAAAGTCAGCAGTGGGGGAGATATAACTAGTAGATATACAGGTGTACCTGGGAAGTTATGGAGCGATGCTTCCCCAACCAGAGAAAAATAACCAAGAGACAGTACTAAACACATCTGCCCAGCCAGGGCTGCACATTGATGGGAATGGTACTAACAAGCCTGGGACATCTCTAGAGGCGGTGGGAGAAAGGTCTCGGGGAACACTCAGCCCCTTCAAGAAGCTCTGACATAAATGTACATCTAGAGCAGGTAAAGGCAATCTTATGGTCTGGATGCAGTCTCCCTCTCTGGTCTCATCTCTGACTACTCTCCCACACCTCAAGTTCCACCAGTGCCATCCCTGAGTCATGGTGCTGTCCAAAGCCTCCTCGCCTGGCACATCCCCCATCACCACCGCCCTCATCTGCCCTCCACTACTCACTTATCATTCAAAATTCTGCCTCTTCCTATAATCTGTTAAGGAGAAAAATAAAACTCCACAATCCCCCAGGTCTGTGATACATTAATAATAGCTACTATATATCAAATGTTAACAAATGCCAAATTTAATCTTCAAAATAAGCCTATAAAATGGGTACTATTATTATCTCCATTTTTTCTCTTTTTTATTATCTCCATTTTATAAGTGAGGAAAATAAGGCATAGAGAGGGTAAATAATTCATCAGGGTCACACAGAACCAAGACGCTCATCTTTCAGGTTAGCTGAAGCCTGTCACGTCACCTAAATTCTGTCTTGACAAACCCCTGCACTGTCACCACATACCGTGGGAAGTCCCATCACCCAGGGTGTCCACCAAAAGAACAGGAAGCTCATGGCCGATGAAGCAGATGGTTTGTGGAATATTATAGTAAGTCTCTTTCCTAGAGACCTATTGGACCCTGGAGAATATGTGCTCTGTGGGTTGAATATTAACAGATACAGAAGTCTTCAGAAGAACAAGAGGATGAAGGAGGAGCCCCTGCCAGCAAATGTCCAAGTAAAGCATTTCTGGGGTCAGTGGGACAAGTGGAAAGATTCTTTGCCAAAAGTATATACTCTGACTAGGAATATGACTGTGATTGACGACAACTACTGATTTAGAGAATATCTCTCTGTGGTATATGTAGGAAAAAATTTTAAAGACATATCTAAAATAATAAAAAATATGAAAGGTAATATGCCAGATAGCAGCTACTAGAGCTACAGATAGTCAATAGAGAGAGACTGTAGTCAAATGTCATAGAGATAAAAAGTTGTAGGAATATAAAATGCCTTTTCAACTCAATGAAATTTCATTATCTATTTCCAAGATTGAAAGTTTTGCATCATTATTAAAGACATAAATCCTAAAGCCTTCCCAATTCCCCCACCCCAGTGAGATATAATCTTCGCTCCTCCATAATTCCACCGTATTTTGTACTTTTATGTAGTACTCTCACACATTTAATAGAGCGTATTTTTTAATGATTCTAATAGTAACACATATTGATTGTTTTAAAATGTTAGAAAAATGGAAAAGAATAAAGAAGAATATTACAACCACTTTTAAGTCCATCCAGACAACCACTGCTGCCATTTTGGTAGTATGTACACATACTCAGTATGTGTACTTTTTAAGAGAACTAAATTTGTATACAGTTTAGTGTCCAGTTTAATTTTCCTCTTGACAGTGTTTTGTGAGCATTTCTTCATCATTAAAAATATCCCTATAACGTGGTCTACTCTGTTTTATAGTTATGTGTGTGCATATCTTATCATGCCTACTAGACTGTAAGTTCCCTAAGGGCCTGCCTAGGTCCTCTTTGTCTTTCATATGTCCATCATTGTGTTCCATATGTCGTAGAGGCCCAATACGTGTTTATTGCATTAACTAAATTAAATTTAATTTGGTGTAACATTCTTACAAATTTTCACTCTATAACAGAAAAATGAAAAAAATAGAAGAAAGAAATTCATATGCTACTAAAGATGAGCATCAAATCTGCCAAAGCAGACAATTCCAGCAGTGCACCCCGGTACTGTCTCCAGGGCTTGTACCCTTTTCACCTCTCGTCTACAGAAAAACTATGAGAAGACTATGAACTAGCTTGATATAGAGGCATATGTGTAAAGGGACCACATACAGTTGGAGTAGATACCTAAATACTTCAGTCACATTATCCATCATTTGACTCTCCAGTTCACAATCAACCAATACTTTCTCCCAAATAAATAGTCTATTTATTGAAAGAGCTTACCTGTATCACAGCTGGTCCCTCTGATCAGCCAGGTGAGAAGCAAGTGAGGTGGAGTCAGCATGTCTTTCAGAGGGATGGTTGTGTGGCAGTCCCCAGAGAGAAGGCTTGGTGATTCTGTTATTACCAAGCTGTTGCAGCAAAAGCTCAGCAAAGAACTTTGTGAGATTTAATATTTCTAATGGCTATATTTGTTGGCAAAAAAGTGCTTGCAAGGCATTATGGCTGAAGAGTGGAACTAGTAGAACACCATAATGTCCAATATTGGAGAATCATTCTACACGCAGTTTTTAAAAATCACATTTTTGAAGAATAATAACATGGAAAATGCTCACTATACAATTTTTAGTGAAAAAATTAAAATACAAAACTTAATATATGTTTATACACATGCATAATTTCAACTTTGTGGGAAAAAATATGTGCATATAGAAAAGGAAAGAAATACACCAAAATGTCAGCAGTGGCTACTTCTGAATGGTCAGATTATGTGTGATTTTAGTTGTTTTCATTACACAGCTCTGAATCTTCTGTAATGACCTTTTACATTTACATTACAATAAATACTTTATAACTGGAAAAATAATGAAATGGACAGACAGAACTTACACGCATAATGTGGTTCAGAGAGTGAGGGTACAGGAAGGAGAGCAAATGAGATTTATTCTCTATTCTCTTCCTCTTAGGGATGAGTACGGCTTGTGTCTCCTGTTTAAAGCCTTTCTGATTAACCTTTAAACTCAAGTTCAGTGGTGGCCAGCTCTTTATTAGGGTGCCTTTCCCTCTCCCATCACCACAGCAAATGAATTACTGGGTCTGGGTCTGAACTGGATTGCCCTAGTTCTTACACTCAGCATGCAACCCAGGTGAACTACAGACAAGGGTTTGAGGGAACACTTGGCAAGTAAGATAAAGACATAAACAGGAGGTCTCCTGCTGGGGATCAGTGCCAGAAGCATCTTTACCCCGGATCCCTGGCCTCGCCTGACTGCTAATGAAGCAGTTAGTTCCTCCCTTTGCATCTCCAGAACCTCTCAGTTCTAATCATCTTTAGTGGTTGAGTGAAGGCAACACCCATGAAATGTCAAAGTGAACTTAAAGCTACACCCACAAACATGAACTGTTGAAGAATGTCGTTTGTTTTTTTTTTTTTGAAAGCTCCTACAACATCTAACATAGATTTTTTATGCAGTTGCTCAATAAAATAACTGTGGAATGGAACATAATGGAATGAAATAATTGTGATCAGTTCATATCACTTCTCTAATTCCTGTTATGGGGCTTGAGGCTTGGTCTATTGTGTTGGCCAAAAAGTGCCTTCGGTTTTTAAGTAAAAATAAAAGACACATTTTTCATTTTCACCAAGAACTTTATTGAACAACATATTCACCCTTTTGTTTCACTACCTTCTGCCATTTTTCAGGCAACTTCATAATTCCATCTTCCCAAAACTTTTTACCTTTTTGAGCAAAGAACTGTCCCAGGTGCCTTTTACAGTCTTCCAAGGAATTGAAAATTTTCTGTTAACAAAATTTTGTAAAGACTGCAATAAATGGAAATCCGAAGGTGCAATGTCTGGTGAATACGGCGGATGAATCAGAACTTCCCAGCCAAGCTGTAACAGTTTTTGCCTGATCATCAAAGAAACATGCGGTCTTGTGTTATGCTGATGGAAGATCATGTGTTTTCTGTTGACTAATTCTGGATGCTTTTCGTTGAGTGCTGCTTTCAGTTGGTCTAATTGGGAGCAGTACTTGTTGGAATTAATCATTTGGTTTTCTGGAAGGAGCTCATAATAGAGGACTCCCTTCCAACCCCACCATTTACACAACATCACCTTCTTTGGATGAAGACTGGCCTTTGGTGTGGTTGGTAGTGGTTCATTTCGCTTGCCCCACGATCTCTTCCATTCCACATTACTGTACAGTATCCACTTTTCATTGCCCATCACACATTTGTTTTAAAAGTGGAACGTTTTCTTTACATTTCAGTAGAGAATCGCCCTAGGAAGTACAGTCAAGAAGGTTTTTTTCACTTAACTTATGTGGAACCCAAACATCAAAACGATTAACATAACCAAGCTGGTGCAAATGATTTTCAGCGCTTGATTTGGATAGGATATTTTGAGTATGTCAGCTATCTCCCACATGGTATAACATTGATTGTTCTCAATTAATGTCTTGATTTGATCACTATCAACTTCAACTGGTCTACCCTAAATCTCCAGCATGAAACTTCAAAAACCACTTTTGACACATTCGATCAGTCACAGCACCTTCTCCATACACTGCACAAATCTTTTTTTGCATTTTGGTTTCATTTTTACCTTTGTTGAAATAATAAAGCATAATACGCTGAAATTGTTGCTTTTTATCTTCCATTTTCAAAATGAAAATGGCTACACAAAAATTCACCAATTTTGATGTCTTTTTTTAAATGCACGCTGATATGACAGCTGTCACATACATCTAACAAAATTGTTTTGAATGAAGTTAAAGACAACTAAGTGCTACTAGAGCCATCTTACGGAAAAAAACGAACGAACTTTTCGGCCAACCCAATACATTTGATTTCCCCTCTGAGGCAGAGGAGAAACATCCTGATGTTACCACAGTCTTGAGAAATGGGGAAGAATACTTTGTCTTCATATATAAAGCTCTTTCTACAGGTGCCACACTCCATAGACTCCCCCAAGCCTGGGAGTTTTTCATGTATGTCTACACAAGCTAAAAAGGAAATGGGATTTCGAGCTTCCAGTAAGGAAAGAATTAGAGATGCTCTCCTCACCTGGTATTCATACCTCTCCCACCATGATCTAGACCAGCTTATCATTTCAAGCGTTACCCTTCCTTTATACAAAATAATAACAGTACACCTTAGATTTGGGGGACAAAGTTACAATTTAAAATATTTTCTCCCATTATTCTCCAAAGTGCACCAATACTAGGCTATTGTAACCACCAGCACCAAGCACATCAGCTATCAGACCCTTCACCGTTTCCCAGACATAAGCTTTCCTTCTTGTTTTTGCCATTCTTTCTCAAGAAATACCTTCTTCGTTTCTTTCTCTCCAATTTCGTATGCCTCATCCCATCTCTACCAAAACCCCACCACCCAATGAAGACTTTCCTAACTGCAGGAGCCTGAAGTGGTCTCTTTCCTCTGAATTTTCATAGTATTTGTTTATGCCTCTATTCGACAGTTACCAAATGCTACTTAATATTTTAGTTGCTTTGGGTTTATAACAGCTTTATTGAGATAAAATCCACATATCATACAATTCACCTAGTTAAAGTGTATAATTCAATGGTTTTGGTATATTTAGAGTTGTACAACCACCATCACAATCAACTTTAGAACATTTTTATCACCCCAGAAAGAAACTCTGTACCAGTCACTCCCCATTCCCCCCTCTCTCCAGCCCCTGACAACCATTAATCTATTTTTTGTTTCTATAGATTTGCCTATTTTGGACGTTTCATTTAAATGGAATCACATCATGTGGTCTTTTGTGACTGGTTTCTTCCAGTTATGTGTTCTCTCATAATGTTTTCAAGATTTACCCACGTTGTAATACATATCAGTACTTCATGTTTATTGCTAAATAATATTCTATTTTATGGATAAACACGTTTTTTAATCCATTCATCAGCTGATAGAAATTTGGGCTGTTTCCACTTTTTGGCTATGATGAATAATGCTGCTATGAACATTTGTGCACAAGTTTTTGTTGGATATATTTTTTCAGTTCTCTTGGATACATCCCTAAGAGTGGGATCGCTGGGTCATACAGTAATTCTATTTTTTTAACCTTTTGAGGAACTATCAGACTGTTTTCCAAAGTGGCTGCACCATTTTACATCCCCACCAGCAGTGTATGAGGGTTCCAATTTCTCCACATCCTCGTGAGCACTCATTATCTACCTTTTGGTTTTAGCCATCCTAATAGCTGTAAGTAGTATCTCTTTGTGGTTTTGAAACCGTGCACCTCAGATTGGGACTTGAACCCATGTGCTGGGACTCAAACCCAGCCTAAACCCAGATTGGGACTTGAACCCATGCGGCTGGGACTTGAACCCGGCCAAAACCCACAGTCTTCCAACTGAGATCACACACCTGGTTTCAGGACTTAATGAAGCTCAGGTTCTTGATGTCTCATCGCAGAAAGAATTCGGTGAGAGACAAAGCAATAGGTAAGAAGTGGATTTATTTAGAGAGAAACACACTCCACAGAGTGTGGGACACCTCAGAAGGTGAGAAAGGCACCGGGGTATGGGGTTGCCAGTTTTCATAGGGGTGGGTAATCTCATAGGCTAATGAGTGGGAAGAGTATTCCGGCTATTTTGGGAAGAGGCGGGCATTTCCACGAATTGGGCCACCGCCCACTCTTTGATCAAGGTTGGTCTTGGAAGTGTCATGGTGCCTGTGGGCGTGTCATTTAGTGTGCTGATGTGTTACAGTGAGGTATACTGAGGCTCAAGGTCTAGTGGAAGTTGACTTGTCTGCCATCTTGGACCCATTTGGTTCTAATCAGTTTATGTCATGTCCTTGGGCTATGTCATTCTTTCAATGCCCTGCCCCCTTACCTCCTGTTTCAGTTTTGATTTACATTTGCTAAAGATATTGAGCATCTTTTCATATATTTATTGACTATCCACAGATCTTCTTTGGAGAAATGTCTATAGAATTTTTGCCCAATTTTAAATTGGATTATTTGGGATTTTATGGGTTCATGTTTACTCTGTTACTATATTATAAATCCCTTGAAGGCAGTGATTGTATTTCAACAAAATCATAAACTTTGGAGTCATATTCTACTATGCTGGTATCCAGCCCCTTCATAACTGTGACGTGGCATGTTACTTAATTTTTCCACACTTCAGTTTTCTTGTCTGTAAAATGGGGATAATACCTTACAGAATGAGTACGAGAATTAAATAAAATAATGACTACAAAGCCCCTAGGATAGTGCCTGGCACTGAGAAAACACTCAAAAATGTTAGCCATTATTTTTGGTTATACATCTCAAATGTATAGTTCAGCTTCTTACACACGAGGTGCTCAATAAGTATTTACAGATGAATAAATTGGGGACTAGAAGTATTTTAGCTTGTTTATAGTTGTTGTTATGACTAGCTATCTATGAAAAGGTAAAACAACCCAATTATGGAATGTAGGCTGAACAAGTGGATAAAATTTAAAAGATGTATATACACTACCAAATGTAAAATAGCTAGCTAGTGGGAAGCAGCTGCATAGCACAGGGAGATCAGCTCGGTGCTTTCTGACCACCTAGAGGGGTGGGATAGGGAGGATGGGAGGGAGACACAAGAGGGAGGAGATATGGCGATATATGTATATGTATAGCTGATTCACTTTGTTATATAGCAGAAACTAACACACCATTGTAAAGCAATTATACTCCAATAAAGATGTTAAAAATAAATAAATAAATAAAAGATGCATAGCCACTCAAATTCCCAAAACAATCACCAAGGAAAACACCTCAACTGGTGTGAGAAAACCCCTACATGAAGTGAATTCAATGGAAGTAGTCATGAGGATGCTTTTATATCTCTCACTGAAAGACACCCAGATCCAAAAATGTCATGTCATTATTTGAATCTTCAAAATAAAGAGAGCCCATACTTCAGTAAAGACTCATTTGGGGAAAGGTATTGAGGAAAGCTTAATCTAACAATTAATATTGATCTATCAATTCTACAGCAAGAATACACTGAGGCAGAGGAAAGAACCTGCTAATAACCAAATTGTAGACCTTAAATTACAAAACTGTCTGCAGATTCACTCTAGGCTCCTGTAAACACAGAGGCGGACTCCTCCTCATGATGGACTGAAAGACTACAGCCCCCTCTGCCTTCAATGCTGCCTGGAACAGAGAGTAACTGTTGTTTGATATTTGGACTACAGCTGGTAGGAAGATGGCAGAACTTTAAACCATCCCAGGCCGGACTGGATAAGCCACTCTGACAGTGACTCAGCAATGTAAATAATCCAAAACCCTGCATGCCAGGCTAAGCAATTGACCTTCATCTGATAATGAAGAGACATGGGGTTAGGAGAGGAAGGAGAGAGATAGTTTGAAATAATAAAAGCAGTGCTTCATCAGAGGTAGCTGGAATGGAGGTAGGAGTCCAGTTTAGGAGGGATGAGGTCTTGATATAACTTGGAGAAAGACAGGGTAATAGGCATAAATCTTGGGTGTCAAGACCAAGGGCAAGGAGAGTTCACACCAACCTCTCAAATTCTAATCCCCCAAACATTACGTGGCCCAGAACAGAAAACCACGGTTTATGCAGTAAATTGTGCCATCATAGTAAAGATTGTTCTCAACTTTGTTAATCTCTACCTTGATCATGATCTAAAAAGGGGGAGAGGGTAATAGTTATAACAATAACTGCTATTACTATTATTGCTAATAACAATAATTGTCACTACTTACGGATTATTTACTTCATGCTACATACATACTAAGCTAAACTCTTTAGATTTAACCCGTATAATGACCCCACAAAACAGACAATAATCAGATAATGAGATCAAGGCTTAAAGAGATTAAGTAACAAAATCAAGATTAAATAAGAGAAATTTGATTTCCAGAGGTGGGATTTGAAACCTATATCTGATAAAAGCCAAAGCCCACACTTTATATAATTAGTACATTGCCTCCTGGCTAGTATGGTTTATGAAAGGATTCTTCACTCAGCTTATTCTTGTTTCTTCTGCAGTCAATTGGGCAACAGTGGCCATCCTAGTCAGGTATACCAAAACCTATTCATGCATTTATTTCCTTCACTTACTATTTACTGAGTGCCTACTATGCCTCAGGGGTGGTGCCAAGGTAAATAGACACAGTTCCTGCCCTCAGGAAACCTGGACAGGGGGGCTGAAGGAGGACCTGCTCTTCATTTGGTCTCCCTTTTTTTCAGTAACATTCTAGTCAGGAGACTTATCCTGAAACAGTCAATTTGCCGCAAAAGTAACTCAATGGTGAAGTTTTGGTAAGTGGGCAAGTATGCCATGTTTTTTCCCAACTCCCTGTCATCCATCTCCCTTTCCCTAGATAACTCATCATGTCTCCTTTTCCCTTCACACTTTCTGGTGCCCCAACTGCATCCATCACTGTGAAGGTTCACAAGCCACCAAAGCTCCTTCACCTCCAAAGGAGTTTTCAAAACTCTCCAAGCTCACTGGACAGTTTCAAGGCCCACTGTAGTGTTGAGGGATGCTGCTTTATTTAGACCCACCTGGCTTCAACAAAGAGATGCACCCATGGTAGCTGAGATAGAGAGGGTTCTTATAATGAGCAATGGGGTGGGGGGGAGGGAATCCTCCCATTACTCTCAACATATCTTCAAAACTTTCTACCAGGTAGCTTCATTCTCTAATATTGAGACTATTTCTATCTCTTCCCCCTTAATTTCACCGATTTGTGACCTTAACTCTATTTCTGAATCAAATTTGAATTATGTTTTCTCATTTTACATTACATTCCCGTCAGTTTATTTTTATCACAGACACATACACATTTTTAAAAGCATAAAACTGTATTACTTTACACATTTGCAATTTTCACATATTAGGTTCCTGCCAGAATGTAATCTTGATCCAAAATAAGGAAGGTCTCATTTTTAAAAGGGCCCTTTCAAAACAGGCTTCAAATTCAGGACACTCCAGCGGTTTTAAAAACATTCCATCCCTGGTTTAAACTCACAATGTGTAACCTCCCACAGCTATAACTCAATCAGAAATTAAGGTGAAGTTTGGCGGGGGGGTAAGAAGCATAAAGTTTCTCACACTAATAACTAGCAAGAAAAAAGTTATTTATCCTCCTTTTTAGGAAGAAAGCAATTTAATGGCATCGGTTATACACAATCTTTTAACGTTTTTGTGCATGACTTTGTAAAAAATACGCTGAATATTTTCATTTCTAGTAATGACTTTCCAAAATTATAAAAAGTAATTTCAGAAAAGACTGAATTTAGGGCAAGGAAGAAAATGTTAATTAGAAGTACTGAGTTAAAGCCAGAATGCGGATTTTCCCAGTTAAATTGTAGTTTTAACCTGAACTAAAATCTCAATGCTTTCTGCGTTTTTAAACTGATCAATTAATCTGAGCTATCTCAAATTAACGAAAACTTCTCCATGGCTCCCAAATTCATTTCTAGCCACTAAAACTTAAACCAAAAAACCACAGAAGTGCTTCTACAGCTAAAATGGCGAAACGTCCTTATTTGACACACTCCTTTTAAAACGCTTCTTTTAAAAAAAATGCTGTAGGGCAAGCAGGGCAAGGATTATCCATATTTTATGGATGGAGAAACTGAAATCAAATCCCACGTCCGAGGAAACAAGGCTATTTAACAGCTGAACCCGAGGTAAGATCCAAGAGTTCTGATTTCTAGTCCAGCTGCCTTCGCACTTCAAAGTCGGCTTGGTTAATCCCGGGACTTGAAATTCCTGGGTCTTGCTGTCATGGAGCTGAATCACCACTAAATTCCTGTGTTCTTGCTTAATCCCGCAGACCAAGGGCCCCACTCCTAAACTGGAAACCAAGAGGGCGGGGCACCGTGACACGCGAACCCTCAAAGCCAAATAACAAAACTGTCCTCGGGCTGTTTACCGAGGCGGTCCTGGACTCCGGGGACAGGTCACCAGACTCCAGGGACCATAAACCGCGGCTGCCCAAACCCGGCCGCGTTCAGAGAGTAACTAAGGACCGCCGGGTCTCCGCCCCCACCGGCACGCCCGGTCCGAGCAGAGGGCCGCGTGAGGCGGAGCCCGGCCCCCAAGCGGCGCAGCCCGGCCCCCGAGCGGCGCGCGCACCCCGCCGTCTCGCGTCGCGTGACTCGGCGGGGGCGCGCGGGGTTAGCGCGCGCGCGCGCGCGCCCGCCCGCCCACCCACGCCACTTCCGACGCAGCGCTTGGTTCAGGTTCCGGGGCGCCGCGGAGCTCCCGGCCTGTGGGTGGCGCGCGGCGCTCTGCGGCGGCCGGGATGGAGGAGACCGGAGCGGTGGTGGCCACGGCCGGGGAGGCCGAACTGAACTTGTCCCGCCTCAGCGTGTCCCCCGAGACCCTGGAGTCGGAGCTGGAGGCGCGGGGCGAGGAGCGGCGCGGCGCGCGGGAGGCGCTGCTGCGGCTGCTGCTGCCGCACAACCGTCTGGTGTCGCTGCCGCGGGCGCTGGGCAGCGGCTTTCCGCACCTCCAGCTGTTGGACGTGAGCGGCAACGCGTTGACCGCGTTGGGGCCGGAGCTGCTGGCGCTGCGCGGCCTGCGCACGCTGCTGGCCAAGAACAACCGGCTCGGCGGGCCCGGCGCGTTGCCCAAGGGCCTGGCCCAGTCGCCGCTCTGCCGCAGCCTCCAGGTGCTCAACCTTAGCGGGAACTGCTTCCAAGAGGTTCCAGCCTCGCTGCTGGATCTGCGCGCGCTGCAGACCCTCAGCCTCGGCGGCAACCAGCTTCAGAACATTCCAGCCGAGATCGAGAACTTGAGGAGGTGAGCGGGTGCCTGCCTGAGAGTAGGGAGGCCCGGGGCGGTGTCCGGGAGCCCCGGGACCCCGCCTCTGGTCTTGGGGCGCCGTTCGGTCGTCACGTACTTGTCTTAGTCTAGGCTCTTCTTCAACTCTTTGGCTGTGAGTATTGCCCTGCCAACTCAACGAGTTGTAGTGAAGATCTAATAAGATCGTGGTCGTGACAGCATTTGGTTTGTTGTGTTTGCCCCGTGCAGATCTTCGAGGCAGTTTTTCTGTCGTCTTTTGGGGTCTGATGGAGTGATCCGAACTGAGTACATACTCAAACAAATGTAAATATGAGGTTGCTCCTTGCAACCTTGCTCCGACGGTTCCTTCCTTGCTCCGAAGTCTTGGGTGGTTTTCCATGCCTGTAGATCAAATTTATGTCTTGTAGCGTGACAGACAAGTTACTCCGATCTGATCCTTGCTTTCCACTACATTTCCTGCTCCATCTTCTCTGTAGCGATACCAGCAAAACCATTTGTGGAATTCACTGAGCTGTGCACTTTACCAGCACCTTGTAGGCACTGACTAAATATGTGTTGAATTGATACAATGCCTCTGTATTGCTGTTCCCTTTGTCTGGAATGTTGCTTACTTCTGGCAAACTCGTGTTCATCATTCAAAACCTGTTTTAAGGGTCATTTCTTTGTTTCCTTTCTTTACTGCTTTTTGGACAACAGTTAATTATTGCCTAAACTGTACTTCTTCTGTACCTCATTCACCCTGCCATTGCACTTATTGATTATAATTCCTGGCCTACAGGTCTGCCTCATCTACTAGATTGTTCGGTAAATATATGTTGAATTAAATGGAAGAAGGGTAACCAAAGTCCCCTAAAGGTGCCCTGCAGGGGAGTGAGAAATAAAGTAAGAGCAAGTGTATTGTCCAAAGTGAAAAAACAGAATCTTCCATCTGTAAAATATTTTCACATCCTTTATTGAATTTTCTGAGATAACAGAATATTAGAGCTGAAAGGGACCTCAGAGTTAAGTGTAGTGAAAAGAATATTGACCTGAGAATAAGAGCAAAGGAAACCATAAACAAAACGAAAAGACAACCCTCAGAATGGGAGAAAATATTTGCAAATGAAACAGCTGATGAAGGATTAATCTCCAAAATTTACAAGCAGCTCATGCTATTCAATATCAAAAAAACAAACAACCCAATCCAGAAATGGGCAGAAGACCTAAATAGACATTTTTCCAAAGAAGGTATACAGATTGCCAACAAACACATGAAAGAATGCTCAACATCATTAATCATTAGAGAAATGCAAATCAAAACTACAATGAGATATCATCTCACACCGGTCAGAATGGCCATCATCAAAAAATCTAGAAACAATAAATGCTGGAGAGGGTGTGGAGAAAAGGGAACCCTCTTGCACTGTTGGTGGGAATGTAAATTGATACAGCCACTATGGAGAACAGTATGGAAGTTCCTTAAAAAACTAAAAATAGAACTACCATACGACCCAGCAATCCCACTACTGAGCATATACCCTGAGAAGACCATAATTCAAAAAGAGTCATGTACCAAAATGTTCATTGCAGCTCTGTTTACAAGAGCCAGGACATGGAAGCAACCTAAGTGTCCATGAACATATGAATGGATAAAGAAGATGTGGCACATATATACAATGGAATATTACTCAGCCATAAAAAGAAACAAAATTGAGTTATTTGCAATGAGGTGGATGGACCTAGAGTTTGTCATACAGAGTGAAGTAAGTCAGAAAGAGAAAAACAAATACCGTATGCTAACATATATATATGGAATCTTTAAAAAAAAAAGTCCTGAAGAACCTAGGGGCAAGACGGGAGTAAAGACACAGACCTACTAGAGAATGGACTTGAGGATATGGGGAGGGGGAAGGGTAAGCTGTGACAAAGTGAGAGAGTGGCATGGACATATGTACACTACCAAACGTAAAATAGATAGCAAGTGGGACGCAGCCGCATAGCACAGGGAGATCAGCTCGGTGCTTTGTGACCACCTAGAGGAGTGGGATAGGGAGGGTGGGAGGGAGGGAGACGCAAGAGGGAAGAGATATGGGAACATATGTATATGTATAACTGATTCACTTTGTTATAAAGCAGAAACTAACACACCATTGTAAAGCAATTATACTCCAATAAAGATGTTAAAAAAAAAAAGTAATGAGTCTAAACCTATGCTTGACATGTAATAAGCACTAAATAAATGTTTATTATTGTTAAAAAAAAAAAAAAAAGAACTCTTGGTGTCCCAGCCTTACGCAAGTCGCTTTAACATATCCTGACTACAGCTTCCTAATCAGCTAAATGAGGCATTTGGACAAGATGTCCCTTTGTTTACTCACCAACAGATTTTTATTGAGTACCTACCCAGTGTTAGGCACTGTCCTAGGTGCTGGGGATACAGTGGTGAACGGGATCCTGCCCTCATGGAGCATTCTAACAGAGGAGACATTAAACACCTGTTAACTTTATTATTTAATTACAGTTGTTATAAGTTCTGTGAAGAAGTACAGAGTGCCTTGAAACAAAGTAACTTAGTTTGGTCTTTGAGCAAGTAATATTTGAATTGAGCTTTTAAAGGAAGAGTAAGAATTAACCAGGAGAGGGTGGGATGGGATCAGTCCAGATTGAAGGAACAGCGCACATGAAAACCCAGAGACAAGAAGGACTGAAGGCCAACATTTTGAAAGGAGGACATTGTACTAGAGCATGGTGAGGAAGTGACCAAGAGGGAAAGTAGCAAATATAAACTTGGACCAGATCTCAGGCTATGTCATATCTTGAAGGCCATGGTAAAGCTTGAATTTTATTCTAAGTACGCATGGAAGAGTTTTTAAAAAGCACATCTGTCTTGTTGCTGTGCAAGAATGTAGGGGGGAGCAGGTGGAGAGATGAGAAGACATTTTGAAGGCTGGATGGAAGGAGGCTATTCTAGTAGAATGAGAGGTGATGGTAGTTTATACCAGGGTGATGCTAGGAGAGATAGAAAGAAATATTGATAGAAGGGTTGGAGAGAGATTTAGATGTAAAATTGTCAAGCCTTAGTTCCTTCTAATTTTGATGTTAATGCCAACATTCTCATTTGAATTTTTTTAATATACTAAGAAAAACTTAGAGCAAATATTACCATCACATGGGGAGAAAGGTAGGCAAAAATCCCATTTATTGAGTCCTTACAATGCAGTAGGCCCTGTGGTAGATCCTCTAAATATGCTTTTTAATTTTCACAATGACTCTGTGACATGAGAAGAAGAAACTGAGGCCCTGAGAAGTAGTCTTAAGATCACAAAGCCAGTGAGTGGTAGAACTGGATTTGACCTTTGGATCAAACTGGATCTCTGACTTCAAACCCATGAATTTTCCACAGTGACAGAGTAAGGGCTAGAACCTAATTCTTCTGACTTCTGTTCTGTTGAATATGTGATCAGGAGGATTGGCTAAAGCCATTTTCCTGATTGACCTGATTTTCTGGGCTGTTTACTATGGTTTTGGGTCATTGTACCTTTGTCTCCAATTGTATGTAGGCTCTTTTATGTCATTGTTTTCATTCTTCAGTTGTCTGCTCTATTTCTCTTTACTGATAAGAATCAGTAAAGGTTTAGGATATATGCTCCAAATATAAACTCTAGTTGAATGTAGGCTGAAAGGGTCATGTAGAAATATACTCTTAGAAGTAGAGACAGCCTAGGCAATTGGCCTGAGTCACCCCCTTCTTTTTACAGACGAAGAAACAGATTTAGTATCAGTAACTTGCTTGAGGCCAAATAGTGACAGGGAGATTCATGTGCTTCAACCCTCAAAGGCTGCTTACTACTTACTGCTTACTACTAAAATAATACATTAAAGCTTCAAAAATGTAGAGGTAGAGGTTCAGTTACTCAAACCCTAAGGTACCTGCCCAAGAACACCATCTTCTCTTAGAATATACGTGGAGTCCCTAGACCTCATTGGTAACATTGATGAATATTGTTTATTATGCCATGTTGCTTTTAAAACCAAGTGAGGTGTTTCTGAGCATTTGGAATCTTCTACCCTCTTTAACAGCAGTTTAAAAAATAATGCGGAGGGCTTCCCTGGTGGCGCAGTGGTTGGGAGTCTGCCTGCCAATGCAGGGGACACGGGTTCGAGCCCTGGTCTGGGAAGATCCCACATGCCGCAGAGCAGCTGGGCCCGTGAGCCACAATTACTGAGCCTGCGCGTCTGGAGCCTGTGCTCCGCGGCAAGAGAGGCCGCGATAGTGAGAGGCCCCCACTTGCCACAACTGGAGAAAGCCCTCGCACAGAAACGAAGATCCAACACAGCCATAAATAAATAAATAAAATTTAAAAGAATAAGGCTTTAAAAAAAATAATAATAATAATGCGGAGTATATAATCCATATAGAGGTCCCCTTTCTCCTCACCCTCCATCCTTCCAGGAGGGAATAACAAATAAATACTCCTAGCTTAATTGGTGTATTTGATCCTCCAGATTTATCAGGGTATTTTCATGTATATTTTCTGTATTCTGTTGAGCCTTTTCCCTGGTGGTAAAATTTTTGAAAAGTGGTTTTTGAAAGATGATTTTAAAGTATAACAAGTAGATGGTGAAAATCTTATTTTTATGATTAACTTCATTCCCCTTGAGTAAATTAGGCTCAGTGTGAATCATGAGGTTGTGGATGTAGGTTCTTTCCATCAAAATAGGAGGTTCTTCTTCAGCAAGTAGGTATAATAACTGTTTAGCTAGTAGATGGACAAACTTGGTTTTGTTCTTACAGTGTTGGAAAAGTAGGTGTAATTCATATTTTGACCTGTTTCTTTTTCTGAACTCTTAACTTTTATTCCTCTCAACTAGCTCAGACATTAACTGAGGAAGAGCTTAATAACTTATCACCCAACGGGTAATAGACTTTGTTAAAGAAAACAAAAGCTCGAGGATATTTTGGCATCCAGGATGCTAGACATGGGGAGAGTAGGTTTGAGCACAGGTGAGTTTCGTTGGTACCATTCCCCACAATCTTTTCTTCTCAAGTAAGAAAAGATTTCCTTCCTTTTTCTGTTCATGACCCCTCTTTCACTGTCTGCCTGATGTGGTTTTAGAAATTAAAGATATGAGAATTGTGATGGAAATAAAAGCTAAATATTAATGTCCTGGACTGTTTTGAAGCTAGTGTGCAATAGGTTGATATCTTACAAAAGAGACGACTCAACCAGATGATAAATAGAATGCAGCAGTAAAGTTTAAATAAAAACTCTTTTCCCCGTTTAGAGTCACATATTGAGTTTTTCTCTGGCTCTCAATTCTTCCTTCTGACTTCTTTCAATGCCTTAGGCTGGGGCAAGAACCAAGAGATGATTCCTTCATTTGTGCTTCTACTTTTGAATGTATAATGGACTTTAAAATCCTGTAGTGAGTATATTTGAAAATGATTTAGTATGGGGATGCTGCCTCAAGAAAACTACTTTATCCACAAATGTATGGTTCTTATCTTTCTGTGTTTCTCTTATTTTCTATTTTCTGCCTCTTTAGGTACAAACCTGTCTCACTTTAATTCCATCTCCCTTTAACCAGCCATAACATGGGACTCATGTATATTTTTGTTATATTTAATGTTTGGGTGGAGAAGCAAAACATTTTTTGCTTACACCTGTGGTTAAGTTGATTGGCACTAAGTGGACCCTAATGTATTTTTCCAGTGGGTCACTGGCCCTTCCTATAGGAAAGGTACCCACTTCAGTATCCCTAAGGATTGGAGAGGTGAGATACTTTTCAGAAAACAAACTTAAGGTTGGTCTGTTAACCTTAAACAAAAAAGAAAGGAAGATTCTTCTCTAAATTTTGTGAATGATTTTCATGTTTTTTGTATTTGTCAAACATCAAAAGAATAGAATTGTTTCAAGTCTGATTAACAGAGGTGCAATTTTGACAAATACAAGAACTTTTAAACACTACAGTTTTGCTTTAAATTCAACAATAATTTCATTTCTCTTTATAGAAAAGCATGTTTGGAAACAGTAGAGTGTGTTTTAGAAATTTAATTCCCACAAATCATTGAAAGGCTTTAAGTCCAAGAACTTTGGAAATTATGAGTTTCAAAGTGGTACATAAGCCTGAAAATGTAAATTTAATATGCTGGTTGTATGCTCTAATTAGTGATACCCATCAGCTGCAGAAGAGATTTATATGGTTTGAAGTCATGAACTTGGTTATATTTTAGAACATCAGATCTTTCTCTGCCAAAGTCATAGTAACAGCTAAGGTTTGGCGTCCTTTCTGTCTGTTTACCTCCCCACCAACTCCAAATCACTGAGAGAAGACATTGAGTAGTGACTGACCACCAGACACTAGTTTCTCTTGGTTCCTGACTTAACCATATAGAAAGGGCAAATTTGCTCTCAGACTCACTCTTCCCTTTCATCACTTTCTTTTCTTTTCTCCCTCACTAGGCTAAATTGCAAGTTGTTATGTAACTATTGAATCCTTTATAAAAGGACTTCCAAGTTTGCTAAAAATTTTTCTCAACGGTCTCATTAGAATTGTTTTTTTTCCAGAGAAGTTTCTGTTTTGGACTCCAAATATTCTTTTCTACTCTACTCTATTCTATTCTATTCTAGTAGCTCTCATCATTGAAAAATAGAAATTTCTCAGTAACTGAGCAGTAACTTATACCATAATCTGTAAGATCAAAAAATCCTGCCTAGGAACCTTTTTCACCAGTGTTTAAACACTTATACGTAGGGGAATTCAGTTTTGTATCCAGACCATTGATATTTGCTACAAGGTAATCCTTTAAGGAGAAAAAAATAGTCTATCAGGGTTAAGTGTTCTGCCTACTTTTACTGAGCATTGTAAGTCTAAAGAGAGAAATGCAGTCTTGAAAAGATTTACACAATAAGAAATAGAAAGGAGAGTATCAATATATTTTTAAAATGACAAAACTTCAGATTCATATTGGCTTTTTGAATCACCACACATCAAGGAAGGCTGAGATTATGAAATACAGATAAGAAAGTCAACAAATGGAAGTAATTGTATCTGAGAAAATATGTATAAAGGTCATCTATAAAGGACTTTAAAATAAGTTTGTTTCCTAACTTAAGAGAGATAAAGGAGGGAACTTCATCAGTGAAACAAGAATAAGAAGTTTTAAAACTGACAACTATGAAAACCCCAATTGGAATTTCTAGAAATAAAAATACACAATTAGGAACTCAGTGGGCTGAATGGTAGACTGGAGTCAGCTGATGCATAGTGAATCAGTAAGCTAAAAGATCTTACTGAGGCATTCTGGAATGCAGCACAAAAAAATCAAGAAATGGAACGTATGAAAGAAATGTATAGAGAAATGGAAAATAGACCCTGAAGTTCAAAGTGCTGTTTGCTAGGAATTTCAGAAAGAGAATAGAGAGGATGTAGGAAAGGCAATACCAGAAGTAATAGTAGCTGAGAATTTCCCATGATTAAAGAAAGAGAGCACTCTGAACTGGTATCTTGACACATCATAATAAAACTAGAACAAGAAGGATAAAGAAAGAAGACCCTAAAAACTCCTAATAAGAAAAAAAGCAGATTACCTACAAAGGAATATGGGCTGTAATAAGATAGTAGAACAGTATCTTCCTCCTGGTAAGGAAAAGTAACTGTCAACCTAGAATTTTATGCCCAGCCAAGCTATTATTCAGGTGTGAAGGGAAAAAATAAGAACGTCAGAGACAAAGGACTCAAAGATTAACAACTGTGAGTCCTTACTGAAAGAACTTCTACAGGATGTACTCCAAGAAAAATGAACTTTAAAAGAAATAGCAAGTGCCAAAAACAGTGGTGAACGGAGAAATTGGTAAAACATATTGATGACTCTGAATAATTATTGATTGGGAATAAATAAATTTCAATTTATTTTCAAATCAAGGTAGAGCTAATCCTAGATGATGATATGAAGATGACAGAGAAGTGAGCATGGTTGTGTATATGGGAGTGAGAGGGAGAGCAAAGGAAATTGAAGGGGTAACTACTAGCAAAATATATGTAGCATGTGCAGTTCAAAATAATAGAGGGAGTGGGACAAAAGGAAACTTGATGAACACAACAGAAGGCAGACAGAAGAGAAAAAGATATTGAGATACAGCATGGTAAAGAAAACACAAGTGCAGATATATCAACAATCAAGTTGTGCACTGTTTACAAGAGTTACACTTAAAATAGAAATACCCCAATATGTTTAAAGTTAAGGGGTAGAAAAAGATGTACGAAGCAAATCTCTATCATTTCATATCTGGACTCAACTGCCTTAGGCTCCAGTCTGGTCTTCCTGCTTCCACTCCTCCCATTGCACTCGCCTGTCCCTGCCACTTCTCCTGCTGTTTTCCAAACAGTAACCAAAGTGATCCTTCTAAAGTGTAAGTCAAGTTATACAACTGGCCTTTGTTCAAACCCCTTCTACCTAGGATAAATTCAGAATCCTTGCTAAGGCCTGAAGGGCCCTCTGTGATCTGGCTTTCCCAGGCTACCTTTCTAACTTCTCTGACCACCATTCTCCCCACCCCTGTCACCCTGATGTACCCATGCTGGCTGTGTTGCTCTTTCACAGCACACCAAGCTTTTTTCCACTGCAGGGATTTGTACTCAGTCATTTCTTCAGATCTCTGTTCAAGTGTCATCTCCTAAGAGAAACCTTTTCTGACCACCCTCTCTACAGTATCACTTCCATCAACATCTGATTATCTCCGTTTTTCTTTGTAGCACTTAAAGCTATTTGGCATAATATATATACATTCATTGATTTACTGTCTCTCTCACTAAAATGTAGGCTTCTTAAGGTCAAGAACTTGGTCTTATTTACATTATATTCCCTGGAATAGTGCCTGGCACATGGTCGGTGCCTAGTTCATATTTATTGACTATATGATATATAGTAATGTTATTCAATTTTAAAGAAGAGGAAACTGGGGCATAATGAGATTTAGTAATGGGCCCAAGTTCTCATACTGGTAAATGGTGGAGCTAGGATTAAATAAATACTAACAAAAACAGGTAGGCAGTATTGATAATCAGAGGCAATAGATTTTACGGCAAAATGGATTAGAAGGAAGAATGAGAAATGCTTCATGTGAATTAAGGAACTATGCAACAAGAAGTTTTAACCATCATGAACCTGAATGTATCTTCAATATAGCTTCCATATTTTGAGGAGAAAGAGAGCAAAAATTGACAGAACTATAAAGGGAAAACCATGGTTCTGGTAGGAAACTAACCACCAGAGTAAGAAAGTGGAATAATGAGAGACTATAAAAAATTTGAATTGCACAGCTAACAAGCTGAATCCTAATAACTACACATTCTTTTTACACATATAAAATGTGAACAAAGATAGACCACACTTTAGACCACAGAGGAGTAAGGTTATGCAGAACATATGTTTAACAACAACAAAGCTCTCAGCAAACTAAGAGAAAGCCATATAACCCATGAGAAAAATGGGTAAAGGTTAGAAACGCAGTTCTCTAAAGATGTACGAATGGTCAAAACATAAAAAGATGCTAAACGTCACTAATAATTAGAGATTACTAGTACAGAATGGTATCATTTTTCACACCAGCTAAATAGTAAAAAGTAGAATAAAAACGTTAAAGCAGGTGATGATATTAAGTGTTGGCAGGGCTGTAGGGTAAAGAGTGCTCTTAAATGTGAATTGTGGATTGTAGTTAGCTATAACTCTGCAGGGTAATTTGGCTTTTTCTTTTAACATTACAGCTTGTACCCTAAAATCTGCCACTTCTCAGACCCTTCCCCTGGAACTCTGATTTACTGGATCTGAGCAGGGCCTAGATTTTGTAGCTTTAGAAGTATCCCAGTTAATTCTTTTTTTTTTTTAATTTTTATTTATTATTATTTATTTATTATTTATTTTTGGCTGTGTTGGGTCTTCGTTTCCATGCGAGGGCTTTCTCTAGTTGCAGCGAGCGGGGGCCACTCTTCATCGCGATGCGCGGGCCTCTCACTATCGCGGCCTCTCTTGTTGCGGAGCACGGGCTCCAGACGCGCAGGCTCAGTAGCTGTGGCTCACGGGCCCAGTTGCTCCGCAGCATGTGGGATCTTCCCAGACCAGGGCTCGAACCCGTGTCCCCTGCATTGGCAGGCAGATTCTCAACCACTGCGCCACCAGGGAAGCCCTCCCAGTTAATTCTTATCCTGGAAGTTTGGGTAACAGTTTAGTAAGCTGTTTTTCCCTACATTTAAAGGTGTCTTAAAAGAATGATAATGTTTACTGAGCAGATTTAACAGGAAGACAAAAGTAACATAGTTATGGGAAAGATCTATATGTATACATTTCATTGATATTTATGTAGTAAGAACTGATTCTGCCATCCCCCCCATCACCTGAAAAAATCTTTTGGAGAGAGCCTTTCTACAGTCATCACCACAAGGAGTAGCAGTACATTTTGATGCAATATATGCTATGTCTAAAATGTTGTTAACTTATTATTAGGAAACAGGATAATTATCTGGAACTTTAATTTCATAATAGTGGTCAGTTTTACATACTTTATTTAGTTAGCCTCTGAAGACTGCATTTGCCATAATAAGAGCAAAGAAGAAACAGACTTCAGCTGTGTTTTTCCACTCTTCAAAAAAAAAGCTAGTGGTTTTCCCCTTCCCATTGCCTAGTAACGCATTGAGTCCAAACCCACCAGCATGAATACAGGGCTCCTGTAATTTGGCCTTTATCCAGCTGTTATCTCTGGGTTCCTCAACATGAATTCTCTTCTTATGTGTTAAAAGGTATACTCATTATCCCATAAAAACCCTTCTTCTGACCTGAAGGTCCTCTTTCCTCCTACCCTAAATGGGCTAAATTCATAGTCCAGCTGAAGTCACAACACTTTTGGGAGCCTTTCCAATCAGAACTAATGTATTTTTTTTTATTTCTCTACTTTTTAAACTCCTATATCATTTATGGATTGTTCTGCTTATTTTGGTATTTTAATCATGTTATGCTTATTTGGGACCTTGTTTTGCATTTAATTATAAAATTGTCTAACATTGGTGTGTCTTGTCTGCTTACCTGTCTGCTTACCTATAATATAAGCTCCCTGAAGATTGCATTATTCCTCCAGAGACTGTATAGCACATAGAAAGCCTGAGTAAAACATTTGCTGAATGAATAAATGATACGTGTTCATTGTAATAAAGATAATGGGGTACTTGTTCAAATTTTGTGTTTTTTTTGTTTTTTTCATTTATTTTTGCAGTTTAGAGTGTTTATATCTTGGAGGAAACTTCATCAAAGAAATCCCGCCAGAATTAGGAAATTTGCCTTCTCTAAATTACTTGGTATTATGTGACAACAAAATCCAAAGTGTGCCTCCTCAGCTTTCACAGTGAGTATTTTCAGACAGTTTATGTACACACAGAGATACATGCTTAGGAATTATCATCCTGCATTCACCCACATGATTTGTATGTGGAAAAGAATTAAGTGTTCTCAAAGTAAATGATACATGAGAATGAAAGTTCTGAGGTGTGTTATGAATTGGGTGGCTTATTTTTGATTTTACTTTTAAATGCTCTTGATATATTCCTCATAATCGTTGAGCCTCTTTTCTTTTTTTAAATTTATTATTTTTTAAAAATTTTATTGACATATAGTTGATTTACAGTGTTGTATTTCTGCTGTAAAGTGATTCAGTTATACATAAATATATTTTTTCCTATTCTATTCTGTTATGGTTTATCACAGAATATTGAATATAGCTCCCTGTGCTATACAGTATGACTTTGTTGTTTATCCATCCTATATATAATAGTTTGCATTTGCTAATCCCAAACTCCCAATCCTTCCCTCCCTCACCCCATCCTTGTCCTTGGCAACCAGAAGTCTGTTCTCTGTGTCTGTGAGTCTGTTTCTGTTTTGTAGGTAGGTTCATTTGTGTCGTATTTTAGATTCCACATGTAAGTGTTATCATATGGTGTTTGTCTTTCTGTTTGTCTTACTTCACTTAGTATGATAATCTCCAGGTCCATCCATGTTTCTGCAAATGACATTATTTCATTCTTTTATATGGCTGAGTAGTATTCCATTGTGTATTTATACCACATCTTCTTTATCCAGTCATCTGTCGATGGTCATTTAGGTTGTTTCCATGTCTTTGCTATTGCAAATAGTGCTGCTATGAACATAGGTGTGCATGTATCTTTTTGAATTATAGTTTTGTCTGAATATATGTTCAGGAGTGTGATTGTTGGATCATATAGCAACTCTATTTTTAGTTTTTTGAGGAACCTCCATACTGTTTTCCATAGTTGTTGAGCCTCTTTTCTGTAATCAAAAATAGAGTATTACTTTGGCATAGATTCCCCAAGGTTGTATGGGATTTTATTGATTTATATTTGATATGAAGCATTCCTATCCTAATGAGATAATGTGAAGGATCTTGATTCCTGTTGCATTTGAAATCTTTCCTTTTTTAGGTATCTGAATGATAAAACATGCCAAAAAAAACCCCTTTAAATCTAGCATTTATGTCAGCTAACACATCAGAATACTCTCTAAGTATTTTAAGCTCTCTAAGATTCCATGGGCAAAGTCCTTCATGAATATATACAAGTATGGGCTCTAATTTAGTTTCAGCACCTTTTAATTTTACTTCCATTGACCTTAATCTTAATTGCTCATTCTTACGGGGAAATTGAGTCCTTCCCTTAACTTTCTGAGTAGTTTTCTTGCTTATGGCGGTTGATTCTTGTATTGCATTCATTCTAGGTTGCATTCACTTCGTTCCCTCAGTCTTCACAATAACTTGCTGACATACCTGCCTCGAGAGATCCTCAACCTTATTCATTTGGAAGAATTGAGTTTGCGAGGAAATCCATTGGTTGTTCGTTTTGTTAGAGATTTAACCTATGATCCTCCAACTCTCCTGGAGTTAGCTGCACGGACCATTAAAATTCGAAATATTTCCTATACTCCCTATGATCTTCCTGGGAATCTTCTTAGATACTTGAGTTTAGCCAGCAATTGCCCAAACCCAAAGTGTGGAGGTAAGTTAATTCAGTGTCCTTGTTTCCCATTCATTTAGTTACTTTTAAATTAATTATCTAAATGTTGTTTTAATTAGCTGGTTTCTTTCAGAGAAAGGCAGTTTGTCTCTGTTCTGTTTGCCTTATTCTTTCACCCTTTTACCAGAAAGTAAGACATTTCACCCTCTCTGGGTTCGTTCCTTCCTTCCTTCCTTCCTTCCTTCCTTCCTTCCTTCCTTCCTCCTTCCTTCCCTCCCTCCTTTTCTTCTTTCTTTCCTTATTTATTCTTTTCATGGTACTTCAGGATTCATACACAGGGAAAATACCCAGAAAGTCTCATCTTTCTTGGAACTGTCATAGGGTAAGGTAAATTGGTAACATGAGAGGAAACAGAAAGAAAGCATAAACAGTTCTAATTGCTTTAGAAGAGTCTCTAAAATGTTTGGCCACCTTTCATATTTATTTGAAGGACATTTTCTTAGACTCACCATTCTGAGTATCAGGTACCTTTATAGAGTACAATTCAAGGTGTATGAGAATAGGCTGAATGTGTGCCAGTTTCAGAATGTACCCTGGAATTTTATATTCTTTTAAATCCATGCTTCAAAATTTCTTGAGTTTAGAGCATTTAGAGAGAACTAAACAAATAATATAATGTAAGACAGTGTAAAGTAGGAATCCAAAATACTGTTGGAAATCAAAGGAGGAAGAGAGCACATTTATTAGATCTGGAAAAGATGAGACAGTTCTTGAAGTATGAGTTGAATTTTGATATGGTTTGATTGAGGATAGAAAACTTTTCAGATGGAGAGAGTAAAATTGGAAACAAAACAATATGGGGCAGAATGTTGGATGAGTAATAATTTGGCTCAAATGTACAGTTAAGGGAGTAATGAAAGAAGAGTAAAAGATACATTGAGGCCAGATTATGAAGGGCCTGAAGTGCCAGAGTGTGTGGAGGGGAGTTGGTGAATGATAGCAGGTCATTTTATTTTGGCTCCCTCATAAAAGACTACTTTTTAAAAAATCCAATTTAATGGGAGTAGAGAAAGGTTTTTATTATTGTAGGATAATTGTAGGTGCCAGGGAAATGCTGCATAAATATGATCAGAGCCAGCTGAAGTTTTCCCCAGATGTCCCGTCAGGCCTTGAAAACTATTATAACGTTAAACAGAGAGAAGGTGATTTAAGTTTCTCAAAGAATATTAAAAGGTAAAAAAGATACTACTAGTTTAAAAAAGAAAAATGACACTACTCTGGGCCATTTCTGGCCATTTACTTTTAGAAGTAGAGACTGCCGTGCCAAGTTAGAAGTACTTAGATTTTCTCTGTGACTCTCCTTCTGAAGTTGGCTTGAACAGTGGCAAGAGACAACACTCACACCAGACCTTCAGGCTTCATAGTCTGTATCTAATCTCTTGGAACCTATCCTTTTCTAGAAATAGATCTCTACAAGAAGTCTCTTTTCTCTCTTAAATGGTTTCTTAATGAGTTCTTTAATATACTGCTGTGTAATTTGTCTTAGGAACAAAAATACTTTTTAAATTATTAGCTTAAAATTTTGAGATAATATCTGAAGTGAACCATTGACATTTTCCCCCTCAGATTCCCTAGTTATTGAACTCTGAGTTAAACAAAAGTAATTTTCTGTTTTGTGAGATATTGCCTTTGTATAGTCTGAGATCTTACAGATGACAAGATAGTATTGTACTACTTTAGCTCTTGGTAACTATAATTATTTTATTACTTTCATTTGCTTCAGAAAGCGAACACATTTGGGGGGATTTATTGTTAATATTGATTGATCAGTTTACTGAATCTGTCTACTTTTCTGAATTGTTCAAAGTAACATACCATGAATTTCCCTTTTTAAACTATGAATTATACTAACTTACTACAGGATGAAAAAATTAGAAAGTTAATGGAGAAGTAACAGAAAAAATAAATAAATAGGAGAAAAATTGTTTCTCCTTTGCTTGGACCACATCTTTTTATTTTGGTCCCTTACGTGATATACACAGAGTAGTTGGTGCCAGAGGAATCCTGGGTAGAGTATAAAGGTTGAGATTCTTCTCCAGAGAGGTGATGGGATGCAGGGTTCTAGGGGTTCCGGTTATACTGCAACCATTGTGACAGCCTTCATGGGTTAGAGATGTGCAATATTTAGTAGGAGGAGCAGCTGGAAGCCCGCAAAACAGCAACCTCTGCTTTCCTGTCATCTCTAGCTGTATTTTTACTTAGCTGAAGGGCCACAGTTCAGGAGCACTAAATTAGGACTCAAAAGAGCTGAATACTAGTTTCAGTTTACTTAGCAATATATAATTGCATGAAAGTCA